>NC_134360.1:174561035-175761035 GCF_048569485.1 Anomaloglossus baeobatrachus | reverse complement strand
AATTGATGAATGGTTTGCATCTAGATGTGAACCCTTTGTATTTACTTTCATGGAGTCTTCTCTTTACTGTTGACTTAGAGACAGATACACCTACTTCACTGAGAGTGTTCTGGACTTCAGTTGATGTTGTGAACGGGTTCTTCTTCACCAAAGAAAGTATGCGGTGATCATCCACCACTGTTGTCATCCGTGGACGCCCAGGCCTTTTTGAGTTCCCAAGCTCACCAGTCAATTCCTTTTTTCTCAGAATGTACCCGACTGTTGATTTTGCTACTCCAAGCATGTCTGCTATCTCTCTGATGGATTTTTTCTTTTTTTTCAGCCTCAGGATGTTCTGCTTCACCTCAATTGAGAGTTCCTTAGACCGCATGTTGTCTGGTCACAGCAACAGCTTCCAAATGAAAAACCACACACCTGTAATCAACCCCAGACCTTTTAACTACTTCATTTGATTACAGGTTAACGAGGGAGACGCCTTCAGAGTTAATTGCAGCCCTTAGAGTCCCTTGTCCAATTACTTTTGGTCCCTTGAAAAAGAGAAGGCTATGCATTACAGAGCTATGATTCCTAAACCCTTTCTCCGATTTGGATGTGAAAACTCTCATATTGCAGCTGGGAGTGTGCACTTTCAGCCCATATTATATATATAATTGTATTTCTGAACATGTTTTTGTAAACAGCTAAAATAACAAAACTTGTGTCACTGTCCAAATATTTCTGGACCTAACTGTACAACTCATCTTGCAAAAAACAAGCCCCCGTATAGTTACATAATATTTTTACGGGTCTTCGAATGAAGACCCAAAATTGATCAGTCGTAAAAGGGTTCTTTTAGTGTGCAAACTAATTTTCCCTTGAACTTGACCCCTGCTTCTTTTATTTTACCTAATTTGTATTAGCACAAGAAAAGTTCAAAACTCATGAGCGTTCTTTATGTATGATAAAATGCTAATCTTGAGTGTAAATAAATAATGTGTTGCATCAGTGCTTGTGTTTAGCAGCTTCATGGCACAAGGAGGAAGTTGTGTGTGCTTCTCTATTGCAATATGTAACAGCTGTACTATTATAACTGCAGATAGTACCAGAAGGATAAGTACACACAAGACTTTTTTACACATTCCCCACCCCCAAGTATCACTAAGAGCAGCTTATGCAATATACTCTTTATTTAGGAAGTAAAGAAGTCATTACCACACATTATTAGTACCATCATAAATGGGTATACCAGATTCAGACTATTTTTTGATGACCCTATAATCTAAGAAAAAGACTGATGGCACATCCTACCTTTCTAATGTGAATAGGTGCAAAGGGAACATGAAACATAGTAACAAAAAGAAAAATAGTTACACTCTGCAGGGCTAAGATATGTGCAACAATAAATATAGGCATATAGACATGCATTACTGCTATGAAAAACATGTAAAAATTTAGACACTTGGCACCCAAAAATGGCCATTTTTGTTATGTGAGACCAACAGCCAACGGCAAGGTGACCTCTTTTTGTTGGATCCCAACAATAAGAGATCGCCTAGCCGTTGGCTGTTGGGCGCACATAAAACTTACCATTTTTGTGTGCCAAGTATCTACATTTTTACATTTATATACAGTATGTCTATATTCCATTATTCATTGTTACACATATCTTAGTACTACAGAGTGCAACTGTCTCCTTTTTGCAACTGTCTCCTGTTTCATGTTCAGTTTACACTTGTTCTCATTGGAAAAGTAAGATGTGCCATCAGTCTTTTTCTTAGATTATAGGGTCATGCCTTCTGATTGAACACTCCTGCTCTTCAGCCTTAGACTTTATTTTCAGGTTCCTGTCTGCTCAAAGAGTGGCATTAGAGTAGGGAGGGACCCAACAAAAATAGACCGCTTTGCCATTGGCTGTTAGGCTCACATAAAACTGGCCATTTTTGAGTGTTTTTCAAAGCAGTAATGCATGCATATACTCCTATATTCATTGTTCCACAAATCTTAGCAATATAGAGTGCAATTGTCTCCTTTGTGTTATTATTTTTTGATGACTGTCACTTTTGATATGTTTACCAGCCGTTCTGGTGACACATTTAAAGTGGCCCCACAGCCTAGCAACAATGATAACAAATCAATCAATTAAAAAAAAAAAGCTAATAATTGGCAAGTATAGGATTACTTTGCAGGTTCATAGCATTCTGAAGCTGCTCAGCTCCAACACTGAGAGCCCCATTGGCAGGAGGAAATTAACTTTATTCTTCCCATTAGCCTTAGGCTATGTGCCCACGGGACAATGTACCAGCAGATATATTCACAGCCGCACATACCGCAGCATGGACACAGCACTCCCCATGTCCCATAGGATAACATGGGGAGTGTCTGTACTTGCTAAAACCAGCGGATTTATCTAGAAAATCCAGATAAATCTGCAGGTTTTATGTGGCAAAATCCACTATTACTGTGTCCCGTGGGCACATAGCCTTATGCTGTCAGTCATAGGGGTGCAGCCGACATGGCTTCAGTCACCATTTAGTGCACAGTGATTGACGTGGTTACGGTACCGACTTTCTATCTTTTCACACTTGTTTTACTAGTCCAATATGATACATGTTCATGTGAAGACTACTACTGTCACATTTGCTTTCTGTACATATCCCTATTTTGTAAAAGGAGAAAAAAAACCTACTAAAGCAAGATAATGTTACTTCTGACAGCGACACTGTCAGTTTAAATCAGTGATCTGTAATAAATGGTCTGCATGATCACAAATAGTGATGGGTGAACCTGAAATGTAAAGTTCGGGGTCTGTACCAGATACCTAGTGTCAATGCACAGACCCCAAACACAGACTTTTCAGGGAAGTCCATGTTACTCTTCAGGTCCGGCCACCTGGATAATGATAGAAATTTAAAAAAAGGAAAAAGAAAGAAAATAAGGAATAAAGCAGGACCGTTATACTTACCAACCTGCAGGTGAAGCACTACTCCCAGGTCCGATTATTAGGTCTCATACATATACAGTGCTTCTTTCACCCACCATCAGTCCTGGCTTCTCTCATTGGTTACAGTCACATCGCGCTACCACCCTCTGTGACAGCGTCTGTAATTGGTTGGAATAACACACGCTGTCTGCATGCCTTTGGTGATGTAAAAATAAATAAATATATAAAAAAAGGCATAGAGTCCCCCCATATTGTGATACCTAGCACGGGTAAAGCAGAACTCTACAAGCTACAGCCTCCAGCCATGTGCTTATCTTGACTGTGTATCAAAATAAGAGGGACATTATGAAACCTTTTTTAAATTATTTATATAAATAATTTAAAAAAGTTTGAATGATGTCCCTCTTATTTTGATAATGTCCCTCTTATTTTCAAAATATTATATATGTTATATTATTATATATTATTATATATTATTATTAATATAATATAATTATATATTATTATATATTATTATATATTACATATTATATATTATTCTATATTTTGATAATGTCCCTTTTATTTTGACAATAATTAAATAAAAAGGTGTACGGTAACCCAAATTTTGATATTTAGTCATGATAAAGCCAACAGCTGGGGGCTGACATTTTCAGGCTGAGAAGGCCCATGGTTATTGGTCCCCAGCCTAAAAATAGCAGTCTACAGCCACCCAGAACCTTCACATCCATTGGATGCGACAATTCTGGCACTTTACCCGGCTCATCCTTTGGTCCTGGTGCAGTGGCAATTAGGGTAATATAAGGGGTTAATCCCAGCTGCCACTAAGCCCTGGATTAGTAATGTGTAGGAGTCTATGAGACCCCCCTCATTACTAATCCTGTAGGTTAAAACAAATAAACTCTAACACCAAAAAAATCCTTTATTTGATATAAAATACAAATTAAACCACCCTCTTCCTCCAATTTATTAACCCCCAAAACTCCCAGGTCTGACGTAATCCACACGAGGTCCCACAATGATCCCGGCTATACTATAAACTGAAGCTGCAGCGTGAGGGCATATTAGAGAACTTGACCGCGTGCTGCGGCTTCAGGCAGACACTGACTGAGCCACAGCTGTGAGCAGTGATGTCGATGAGTTTACGTATGGTCACAGCTGAAGGCTCCCATGGTACCCCACCTGTGACCACAGGTAAACACACCTCAAGTGAACTCATTGAACTCAGTTACCTCACCTCAGGTAAAATCATTGAATTCAATAAAACTTGCATCCCCTGTCAGAAAACATAATTTTTTTTGCCAAGAGATGCAGATTTGGTGCTGGAATTTATATACCAAATTTTTGCACCAATACTGCATCTCCTGGCAAAAATAAACATATCAAAACGCAATGTGATTTTAATGCATTTTTTTTGTCAGGAGATGTAGATTTAAGGAAATTTATGGGGCAATGAAAGATATTATGAAGCAAATTGTGGCTCTGGGGAACTTTATGGGGCAATTAGGAACATTATGGGGCAAATTCGGACATTATGGGGCAATGGGGGGTCATTATGAAACAAATTGGGATATTATAGGGCAACATGATGTCCTTCATTGTCCCATAAAGTTCCCCACCTCCCCACCACAGCCACCTCATCTAAAATTATTCTCCATAGTATATTCAACTCCTACTAGAGCGCTTACAGGTGCCTACTCTGCCCTCTTCATCTCTGCATCTCTAACGGCAGTGTGATGATGGCTGCTTTACTATTAAATTGTTTTACTATTATTTACTTACAGTAGGGTATAAGTGGACCCACTGTTTAGAGTGGACCCACTATGCAACGAGTCAGGCTTACCTTGGAGGTAAATGTCTAAGTAACTAAGTGGTCTTTAATAGAGCCCCTGATGGTGAGGATAGGCTTGGCCACTGATAGTCAACAGGTACAACTCCAGGGTAGTTTCTGGTTCTACAGACGCTGATTGGAGGGTCAGAAAATAGAGAAGGCAAAGACATGGTCAAACAATCCATTATTAGGGCAGGCAGAACAGGTTTTATATATATATATATATATATATATATATATATATATATATAGGCAAGATCAGAAGTGGAGAGATCAGGGTACGCGACCTGGGTCAATAACTGGAGAGACAGAACAAATAAGCACAAAGAGGCACTAGAGACAAGCTGCTAGAAACCTACTTTCAGACATGTAGGTTGGGGAAGTCGAACCCTGCAGGACACAACAGGGTTAAGTTTTTGCAGGAGCTGGTATTGCCTCCCTATAGTCAGGTGGAGACAGCAGAGATATGCAGAAGAAGTTGGGAAAGCTGCATGAGGCCTGACATGGGAGGGAACAGACTGGAGACAGTGAGCAGCATGACGCCGATGACGTGTGTACGTTACTGCCATGAAACAGGGTATCTATTCATTGGTTTTATGATAGGTTTTTTTTTTAGTGGCCATAGTAAGAATGTGTTCCTACTAGTGATGGGCGATCCCGAACTGTAAAGTTCGGGTCTTGTACCGAACACATAGTGATCGTGTACACGATCCCGATCATGAGCTTTCCTGGGAAACTCGTGTTACAGTTCGGGTCCAGTTCGGGTCCAGGGGCTGTAAAACAAGCACATTATTAAAAACATTATGATCATACTTACAGGTCCTGCAATGCGTCCTGCAGACTCTGTTTCCCGTCCGTTTCTGCTTCCTTGTCCGATCATTGCTGTGCCCCTCGGTAAGCACCACTGACAAAAGGACCTTCCATGACGTCATAGCCATGTGAACAGTCTGGTGTGAATGTTGTACAGACATTGGCTTACAGACTGGTCACATGGCTATGACATCATCGAAGGTCTTGTTAACTGAAGTTTGATTGTCCCTGTGCGAGTGTTGCATCGCATCACCCGGCACGGCGCACACTCTCCTGGCAGGAGCAGTCAGCTGCATGTATTTCTATGCAGCTGAGACACTCCTGTCCGGAGAGTGTCAAGCCATGTGGGGTGATGCAAGGCAAGACGGAAGTAGAATCATACCCTCACTGTCAGCCTGCTTCCCGCTCTGTACAGAGCGATATAGCAGAGCTGACAATACTCTCTCTGCTTCTCACTCTGTATAGATACTGTCTGTACAGAGTGAGGAAGCTGACATTGCTCTCCCTGTGGACTACGTCGGGCTAAGGATTTTTTTTATAATAAAGATAAAGTCTATAAATAGTTTTTTTTGCTTTATTTCTAATAAAAAAATGTTTCCATATGTTGTGGTTTTTTTACTGTTTACTAGAAATCTATGGTGGCTAATGTCTAATTTGGCGTGACACCATAAATTTCGGGCTTAGTTAGTACCATCTGAGAATACAAAGCTGGTATTAACCCCTTTTATTACCCAGCATACCACCACCACCAGGGCCACTGGCCGAGCCGGGTAAAGTAACTGGAAATGGCGCTAAGAAGCTATGCGCCATTTCCAGGGGCGGCTGCGGGCTGTGGAGAATCCCAGCGCCCAGCTCCCTAGTTTTACCTGACTGGCGAACAAAATACAGCGGGAGCCCACGCATTTTATTTAAATTATTTTTTAGTCCCAAATTTGTAATTTTCACAATGGTTAATAGGAGATAATAAACCTCATAATTTGTTTGGCAATTTCTCCCGAACTGCTGTTTGGCAACATGGCAGGAATTTGAAAGGTAAGAGCGCTATTTGATATTTGGAGAGAAAATTTATCTGGAAAAGATTGTGAATGCCATTTCGCATTAGCAGAGCCCATGAAATGCTAAATCAGCAGCAGCTTGTACTTCTGGCAACATGCACCCCATAAATTATTAAGTGCACTCTTCCCTCTACAATTATGCCACACACATGGTCGCTTACAGTGGTTCAGGCACAGTGGGACTCTTTTGGATTTGGGAGCACAGATTTCACTGTATTTTATTTGAGGGGGTGGGAGCCACTGCTTTTTCAGAGCATTTTTTACTACCAGTAATGTGGGAACCCCCTATATTTTCAATGACGGATATTGGACTGGAGTGGGGGCTGTTTATTTTGCGGGATAAGTTAGGGGTTTTCTTTGTAACATTTTGGGGTACATATTTTTTGATCAGTTTCAGTATAAGGCTGGGATCAAATTATTGTGTTCTACACTGAGTACTTACTTTGGGGTTTTCATGTAAATCTCCCCAAAATGTGATTCAGACAAAACCCCCAAATGGAAGCACTCACTATAATGAGGCAGATGGATACACTTTAGACTCCATTTGGCGTCTGTTCTGCTGGTGGCCATCTAATCAGGCATGCATAGAACTGTGGTCGTTCACACTTGTACACTAAAAGACGCCTAAAATGTTGGTACACCACCCCAGCATAGACCAGATGGAGTGCAAAGTGGCTTCATCTGCCTCTTTACAGTGAGTGGTTTCGTCAAAGGTTTTGTCTGAGTAGCGTTTTTTGGAATTTACATGGAAACCCCGACTGTCACCATGTGACTGTAGCATAGCGAGGGACAGTGGCTCCTATGCTGTCCATAATACTAGGGATTCCTAGGCTAACCTCAAAGATACCCCTATTAGTGTAGATGCCTGAATCTTTGCCTGGCTATGCTCCTGACCAGAACTAATCTGATTTCCCCCTCCCACCAGGGAGGGAAGGGGCAGGAGTGAGATGGAAACACAGATAAAGACAGACAGGGGAAGACCAAAACTCTGGCACACCACAAACTCACATGAACAAACAAAGAGAGACTCAGGAGAAAAGCAACATCTGTCAGATTGTAACAAAAAGGCAACAAGGGTTAACTCCACAACCGCACACGGCAAAAAGTACTACAACCACTCATCTGGATCCCAACATCTCTCCAAACGAGCTTAGATAAACGATAGCTGGCATAGAAGGAAGGATCTAGCCGGCATATATTGGAGGGGAGCAGATGTGATTGGCTCCCCCACAACATGTGATTAAAGGAGACTTTCAAGCACACTAGCAGAGATTATCTATTGCTAGCCTGCTTATGAACTACCAGTCTTGGTCGACTCCCGAGTCAGCATGCACTGATCACAGACATCCGAGTTATCAGGCGGAGTGTCAGAATCTGTAGTCTGAACAGATCCCAAGTCCCCATCACAATGCGATGTTTTTAAAAACCTCCATGTGACATCAACATAAGTGCTCAGTGCAGAATGAATGTGAACCGAAGCTTATTCTGATTTTTGGGAGGCAGAGTGATCGAATAGACAGCAGCACAGGAATAGTTGTTATTTTCAGTTTTGCATGATTTATCACGCAGTACTAGTGATAGGACGATTTTATTCTTTTGGTCAGCATGATTACGGCGATATCAGATTTATCGTTTTTTATATTTTTTGCTACTATCACAGAGTAAACCTCTTTAATAATAAATAGTTTTTTGTAGTCATATTCTGATTTTATTTTACACAGAAAAAAGCTGTATTAGGGTTTATTTATTGTACAAGGAGTTGAACAATTTTTTGTACCATTTTGAGATTTACAACATTTTTTGATCACTTTTTATACAGATTTTTCAGTCGCAGAATGAATAAAAACAGCAGTTCAGTTATTGTTTTTATTTTATTTTTGCACAAACCACCATGTGGTAAAAGCAATAAGACAAATTTATTCTTCGGATTTGTACAGTTAGATCAATACCAGATTTATATCTGTTTTTTATGTTTTGCTACTTTTAAACACACTAAAAATTATATTTTACAAAAATGTATTTGTTTCTGTATTGCCATATTCTGAGAGGTGCAACTTTTTTTTATTTTTTTTCCAAATTAGCCACATCAGGACTTGTTTTTTATGGGTCAGTTGACTGTTTTCACTCAGACCATTTTTTTTACAAGACTTTTTGGTAACTTTTTTAACTTTTGGTTTCAGTATGGTGAAAAAGCAACATTTTTGGCATGTTTTTATTTTTTTAATGATGTTGGCAGCTTTATAGCTCAGGTCATTCCGGATGTGACAATACCAATTAACTATAATTTTTGTTTGTTTTAAAAAGGCTGTGTTAGGTTAGAAAGAAGTTGGCCTAATAGTCTGACACAGACTGTTTCATCAGCAGGAGCAGAGTGTGCCAGCAGAGCAAGTTTGGGCTAGGTTTAGGTTTAGGTTGTCTCCGTAGTACGGAAAACTTTCAGTTCTGCAGCTGACATCTGTATATTGCCTTCATCTCTTGCTGTGCTAGACCTCTGCTTGACGATCAACAATAAACTTCACGTCTTCACCAATTACCATATGTTGATAAAATGTCAAGCGTGTACAGTATGTGAAGCCTCTGATTGAGTGTAGTGGTCACAGCACATGGATGTCAAACACAGTGACAAACACAATACACATGCCGGTATTTCCTACTTGCCACCTAGAGGCCTTGGGCAGCAGGATTAAGGAGCAGTATGTTAAGATAGTTTATTTAAAAAAAATTGTACCACCATGTCCACCATACAATTGCTGACAAATCCGCTGACTGTTGGAGGAATGTAAATATATTTGTGGCGCCCTGGACTAGCCAGGTCGTCACAGGTACTGCAACAACACACCCCACTCCCCGAGATAGGCACATCAGTCAGACACAAATCCTTGTTGCCTCCCTCCAGGGGCTGATGTCCACACCAGGGGGGGTGGAGCCAGCCGGTTGGCCCCAGCCACTGAGGAGTTCACAGTCCTGGAGGCGGGAAAGGAAGTGAGATCAGTTAAGCTAGAGAGGTGAAAGAGAGAGGAGGGAAGTGGTAGTAGAGGAGCAGACTGACCGTGTCCAGGTACGTGGCCCGGGCACCAAGAGCAAGGTTGGCAGACGGTGGTGGCCGTCTGCAGGAGAGGCAGATCGACGCGGAACCGTGGGACCGAGGACGGGCGGTGGCCCGCCGGTACCAAACCGGGGAGCGAAGTGAAGCCAGCACAGACCGGCAGGGCCTGCAGACCCCGACCAGGCTTGGAGTCGCCGTTAAACAGGTCAAATCCGTTAGTGACCGGAACCCCAGGGGTTTCCTAGCAGCCAAGACCCGATTGAAGGCAACCGTCCAAACAGCACAAGGCAAATGCAGCTACCGCCACAGCTAGAGTTCCTAGGGACAGAGCCTGCGGGCAAAAGGGCTCCTCCGGCATATATCCACGCTGGGGAGCGGGTTACCGGTGGGAAGTCATCGGGACCGAAGTTACACAAAAGGTGCAGGGAAAGGCAGCCACCACCAACCGTCCGGGAGAAACCACAGCAGCCGGCTGCGGGACCCATCCATCCAGCCGTTTGTTTGTGATTGACCCGGCCGTTGCCGGCAAGTTGTCCCCGTAGGGACCCTTTGTACCGTTGCATAAGGAACTACTTATGGACATACCTGAGAACTAGCAGGGCAACCACAAACTTGTGGGAATGTAAATAAGTTGGTATGATTCCGTTACCGCCTCCAGAGAGGCTGATTTGGAGGATGGGCCTGGAGGAAAGAGATGGCCCAGGCCCGCTACTACCGTAACTGGTGGCAATCCTCCGGGGGTCAGGGGTCCCCCATGGACGTGGGGTCCCCTGAAGTGACTGTAGGGTGCGAAACACCGTATCCGTTCCCGCTCGGGCAGCCTGGATCTGGACTGGGGTCAAGGGGTGTGGCCCACTTCTTAGGGGCAGCATCAGGGCCAGGTTGTTTGGGTGGGAGAGCGGAAGCCGTCTGTTTTAATAAAATTGACTACCGTTAGTACCGTTAAAGTACCATGCCTCTCGTTAAGGGAAGATCCATAAAACAAATTGCTTGTTGAATGTTTTTATATGTTTTACCTTTTTCAGTTGTGAAAATAAAACCGGTGATGCACGGGCAGCCCGCGGATGGTCTGCATTTAACCAAGGGGGAATGTGGCACCCTGGATTAGCCAGGTCGTCACAGGTACTGCAACAACACACCCCACACCCCGAGATAGGCACATCAGTCAGACACAAATCCTTGTTGCCTCCCTCCAGGGGCTGATGTTCACACCAGGTGGGGTGAAGCCAGGCATTTGGCCCCACCCACTGAGGAGTTCACAGTCCTGGAGGCGGGAAAGGAAGTGAGATCAGTTAAGCTAGAGAGGTGAAAGAGAGAGGAGGGAAGTGGTAGTAGAGGAGCAGACTGACCATGTCCGGGTAAGTGGCCCGGGCACCAAGAGCAAGGTTGGCAGACGGTGGTGGCCATCTGCAGGAGAGGCAGATCGATGCGGAACCGTGGGACCGGGGACATGCGGTGGCCCGCCGGTACCGAACCGGGGAGCGAAGTGAAGCCAGCAGAGACCGGCAGGGCCTGCGGACCCCGACCAGGCTTGGAGTCGCCATTAAACAGGTCAAATCCGTTGGTGACCGGAACCCCAGGGGTTTCCTTGCAGCCAAGAACTGATTGAAGGCAACCGTCCAAACAGCACAAGGGAAATACAGCTACCGCCACAGCTAGAGTTCCCAGGGCCAGAGCCTGCGGGCAAAAGGGCTCCTCTCGCATATATCCATGCTGGGGAGTGGGTTACCGGTGGGAAGCCATCGGGACCGAAGTTACACAAAAGGTGCAGGGAAAGGCAGCCACCATCAACCGTCCGGGAGAAACCACAGCAGCCGGCTGCGGGACCCGTCCATCCAGCCGTTTGTTTTACCGGAGACTCTGCATCTCTTCTTGGCTGAGTAAGTACCACTGTGCCATCCGGCACCGCGCTGCCCCCGCGACCCTGCACCTCACCAAACCGTACCTTCCCGTCACACTTTACCGGCCCCGGGACAACCAACCCCTACCCACGGAGGGGGAAACAACATCCTAGCTGCTCCCTGTCATCGCTCCCGGGATCCCCGTCACCAGCAGCGGTGGTGCCCCAACCTCACCAAAACCCGTGGGTGGCGTCACGGACCAAATCCCCAAACCAAACTATCCCCTTTCACTCACGAGCGAGGAGCGCCACTCGAGTCCCCGGATCCGGCCCACCGCTCGAGCCACCGAGCAGCAGCAGCAGCGCCGGACCCGAGCGTGGTGAGCGCAGTGCCCTCCCCGCCCGCGACATATTCAGACCAACATAGACAGTGCAGAATTAACCTGACACCTTTAACTAGCAGTACCATCTAGTTGGCCAGTGATCATTTACATTTCATGCATAATGTTACTGCCCAGTACTTGCCAAACTCCTGTTGGCAAATGAAGGATCAAGAATGTGGAGATCATGGAGAACACATTCAAAGTGCCCATAGTTAACCCTGCAAGAGCAAGATGAGGCTAGCAACTCCATAGGCAGTATAGTGGCACTTTCCTTGACTGTTTCTCACACTTGGTATGGTGAAGTACCAAGCAAACAGCAAAAGGGAAGGGAAACCATGCGGCGAGGGAAGGGGGAGATGGTGACCCTTGACCAAGACTACCACTGGGCCCTGGGTTTCCTCACCGCTCTAGATTGGTTCCACACCTATGGACCAAGCTGGTTACTTGGCCATAGGATGTCCCTGATCTGGGCCTTAGATAGGGAGCAGATGGGTTGTGCTCTTCGTCAACACCACTAGGCGCTAAAGGGCACACAGGGATAACAAACAAGGGAAAACAGCAAACAACACATCTCCAGTTGATTAAGGGTGAAAAACTGCAACCACTACCAAGATTCTCCAGATGTATGCAAGCTGACTGCTTGCACTAAACACTTGATAAAGGCATATGAAACCTCACCAGCACTGAGTAATAGCAAGTGAAGGTATATAAAGACAAAGGAAGTACTGATGAACAGCAGCTGACAGACTGAGGAACTCCACAAGGTCCTAAAGGGAAGGGGATGGAAACCAAGCAGAAATAATAGGAGGTGAAACGCTGTGACCTTTAATAGCCGGATACCACACGACTGTCTGCGACCTGTGACACTGATCCTTGGTTTGCCACAAATAAATGTAGGCTGTTGAGTAGGTTTTTTTTAAGGCTTTGCTTCTTTGTTTGTATTTGCATTTGTGAATGTGGTGTAAGACAAGTGACAGAGTCATACTCATGACAGGTCCTGAGTCATTGAATGTTCATCTTCCCTCTTAGTACAACATCTTCTTTCGAGATGTCGGATATGTCAGCCTTGATGTGTCCAATTGCGCTGCTCTTCCTGAGGCCTCTTTCACACGTACGTGCCTCCGGTACTTGTTTGTCAGTTTTCTCACGTACCAGAGGCACGTACACATGTAGACCTATGTATTCCTATGGTTTTGGACATAAATAAGTATTTTCGCATGGAACGTGTGTCCGTTCCGTACTAACGTGTGTCCGTGTGTTTCTCACGGCAACATGTCCATTTTCTGTCCGGCATCACGGGTGTCACACGGAATGCAAACATGTCACACGTAATGCAATCGGACCACATGGATGTGTTCCATGTGACACGCACAGGAGAAAAGACATGTCTGTCAGAAAAAAAAACAAAACTTTACTCACCTTCTCCAGCCCTGCAGTCTCTGCCGCTGCTGTCACTTGCTGCCGACCACCGCTCATTATGCTCATTGAATATTCAGATCACTGCGGCCGGAAGCAGCGGGGAGTCGGCAGGACCGGAGACCAAAGATCAGCACCACGGACAGCGACGCTAGGGACAGGTGAGTAGAAAGTTCCCGTTCTCCATGTGTTATCACGGATAACACACGGAGAACACACGTGTGCCATAAACACGGCTCACGGAGGGCAAAATGCACCTCTGACACGTCCGTGAAAAACATGCGTGGTTTTTCACGAACGTGTGAAAGAGGCCTGATGCAAAACCTTTCTAAATATTACATTACATAATATCCACAGACAACACAATCACTGCATTATTAAAGTATATGGACGTCATAGATGGGGTCATCCACCTCTTAGGACCACCTCTTCATGCTCCATGGTTGGTTGGCTCCTTTTTCAGGCCAATATCTGTGGAAGGCTATCAGCTCTAAATAGGGCTCTTAAAGGGAACCTGTCATCACTTTTTTTGGCTACAAGCTGCGGCCACCACCACAGGGCTCTTATATACAGCATTCTAACATGCTGTATATAAGAGCCCAGGCTGCTGTGACTACATGAAAAACACTTTATAATACTTACCTAACGGTCACGCTGCGGTCGAATTGGGTCACGGAGGCGTCTCCATTCTCCGGTGCCGGCGCCGCCTCTTTCGGCCATCTTCTTCCTCCTTCTTCTGAATCCTGTGTGCATGACGCGTCTACGTCATACACCCTCGCCGGTTCTGCGCAGCCGCACTACAATACTTTGATCTGCCCCGCTCAGGGCAGATCAAAGTGCGCCTGCTCAGGACCTGAATGCCGGCGAGTGTGGATGACGTCGGACGCGTCATGCACCACGGCTTCAGAAGAAGGAGGATGAAGATGGCCGAAAGAGGCGGCGCCGGCACCAGACAACGGAGATGCCTCCGTGACCCAATTCCACCAAAGCACGACCATTAGGTAAGTATTATAAAGTGTTTTTTATATAGTCACAGTGGCCTGGGCTCTTCTATACAGCATGTTAGAGCCCTGTGGTGGTGGCCGCAGCTTATAGCCAAAAAAAGTGATGACAGGTTCCCTTTAATAGGTATTCCATGGAAAAGCTTTGCATTTGCCATTTCATTTTAGTTGTTCCAAATTAAATAGTGGCCTATTGGGTTATGTTCATAGAATGGCTGCTTGCTGGTCGATCTCTGGCCAGATATTTAAACTATGTTTTCTCCAAAACATGACAGCGTGTCAAAGAAAAATATATCTGGCTGCAATTATACAGCCAGACTCTGATTCATGCTACTTCTAGCTTGGGCAACATGAATCAAGTTACATGTTCCCTTAAAATGATGTTATTATTGCTTGTGATTGAATTGAGCACACTCGACCAGTCAAATGAACTGAAATTGGACCAATAAGTGGAAGTGATTATGTAGGGAACTATTGAAAATATTTAAAGGGAACCTGTCATCAGAAATTTAGCTATAAAGCTAAAAGTTCCCCCCTCTGCAGCTCCTGGGCTGCATTCTAGGAAGCTTCCTATAGTTCTTGTGGCCACTTTTATACCAAAATAAACACTTTGTAAACTTGTACCTTTTCTTATGCAAATTTCGTAAATCTTCCATGGGGGCGGGCTGCCTGGGGTCCGTTGCTGTCATCCTGCTGATTTACGCCGCCCCCAAATGCTGAATTTCAAAGCTCAGGACGCCGCCCCTGGGTGCCCGTGGTCCCGCGCATGCGCTGTTCCACTGTAGCGGTGCCGTGCACTGTGTGCACGTGTGACCGCTGGTGACGCGCTCGCTGGCCAGGTGACCGGACATCACCTCTTTCCCATCCTGCTCAGCAGCAGGTGACGTCCGGTCATCTGGCCAGCTTGCGCATAACACTGGAGTAATAGGGGAAAGTGCGGTCACGAGGTTATGGGCGGCACTTGCTGATGACACTCACAGCGCCGCTCATAACCTCGTGCCCGCGCAAAGCGTCACCAGCGGTCACACGTGCACACAGTGCACGGCACCGCTACAGTGGAACAGCACATGCGCGGGACCACGGGCACCCAGGGGCGGCGTCCTGAGCTTTGAAATTCAGCATTTGGGGGCGGCGTAAATCGGCAGGATGACAGGAACGGACCCCAGGCAGCCCGCCCCCATGGAAGATTTACGAAATTTGCATAAGAAAAGGTACAAGTTTACAAAGTCTTTATTTTGGTATAAAAGTGGCCACAAGAACTATAGGAAGCTTCCTAGAATGCAGCCCAGGAGCTGCAGAGGGGGGAACTTTTAGCTTTATAGCTAAATTTCTGATGACAGGTTCACTTTAAGTACTGTTAAAGATGAGTGAATTAATCTTCTGCTAATTTAATTTTTGTTGAATCTTTAGGAGTTTGCGGAACCTGGCAAAAACATTGTGCAATTTAATTAGTGCAAATCGCCTTAATGGCGACACGTAACAGTGACACGTAAAGACTGTTCAGGCTCACTTTCTCATCATCCACTACATCTTTCAGCGTGAGACTACCTTCATTTTATAGACAATCATGTTGGCTATCTCATATATAAATTTGACTTGCAAATATTGATTAGTTATGCAGATTCTTGTCATCTCACTGCATTGCTCAAATTTGTAGTGGATGGTGAGTTGTTACCCTTTTACTTGTCCCATATATACGCTGGAGATCAAAATTAGAGAACAACACAAAATTTCCTAAATGTTAAGATCATTGTGTAGTCATATGTGATTAGATCCTAACATGAGTAAACTAGCAGTATTTTAAGCTTATTTCATAAATTGAATGTTTTCAAAAGTACATAATCTAATATATAAAGCTCAGTATATGTATGTATGTATGTATGTATGTGTGTATGTATGTATGTATGTATGTCCGCTAAAAGAATTTGCACCGTCGCATTTACAATCACGAAATTTTGCACAGACGCCCCATGTGACTCAGGGAATGTCATAGACTATGTTTGGGCGGGAAAATTTAACCCCGTGCTTTCCAGTTACTCTACAAAAATCCTGCAGCCATTAAACTGAATGGAGCTGGGAGCTGCAGGCTATAAATAGCAACTGTCAGTGGTTGCTATAGGAACAAAATAAACTGTTAGTATAACAAGCTTATGTGTGACGTAAAAAGATGTCGATGGTGAGACGGATAAAAAGAGACAGCCCGGGGAAAGAAACAGCCCGGGGAAAGAGAGAGACTGGGGAAAGAGACAGACCGGGAAAAGAGACAGCCCGGGGAAAGAGACAGCCCGGGGAAAGCGACAGACAGATACAGAGATTGAGACAGATAGACTGATGCAAATACAGACAGAGAGATATAAACAGACAGACAAGGAAAGAGACAGACAGCGAGACAGACAGTCAGCGACACACAGACAGAGACTGGGAGAGAGACAGAGAGACAGTTAGTATCCCGGGCAATGCCCGGGTACTACAGCTAGTAAAAATATAAATGAGATAAATGTAAAAGAATACTGATCAAAATTAGAGAACACTTTTAGATATCTTCAAGTTATTGGTGTTAATTTGGCAACTAGTGTTAATTTCCTTAATTATCTGACAAACCCTATGTAACTGGCAGCCTAACTTTCCAGCTTGCACTGACTTTTCAAAAATGGTGTGATGTTCCAAAGTGACTGAAACCCTCCGGCAGCAGGTTGTCCAGGTGAAGGCCCAAGGGGTGACTCTATCAGCCATAGCAAGAGAAGTTGGTCGTTCCAAGTCTGTGACTTCAAGAATATTTTATCTTTACAACATCACAAACGCTTTCAAGTCCCCCAGGAAGGCTGGTCACCCTTGAAAGACAAATGCAAAAGTGAACTGGATAATGAGAATCTCCATGGGTAATCATTTCAGCACTGCAGCTAAAATTCCTTGCCACTTCAGCACCAAACAAGGTAAGGATTTGTCTTGTCATACAGTGTCACAACATTTAAGAGCATTTGGACTGAAATCCCACTCTGCAGTGACCAAACCTCTCATTAGCAGAAAGAATCAAAAAGCTAGACTCACCTTTGATGAAGAGCATGTTGTGTGGATAAAGGAGAAGTAGTCCACAGTTCATTTTAATGATGATTATTTGGGTGTGATGGGAAATATTATGTTTGTCGACAAACTGGGGAAAGACTGAACCCAAAGTGTGTTAAGAAGTCAGTGAAAGGTGCTGGAGGAAGTGTCATAGTTTGGGGAATGTTTTCTGCAGCAGGAGTTGGACCTCTCATACAGCTACATGGCAGAGTGAATGCAAGTGTGTATCACAACCTTCCTCATCAACACATGATTTCTTACTTGCATTCATCTCTCAATCACCCAGCAATTTTCAAAATGGGTAAAGCAGTTCCTTGAAACAGAAAACATTGAAACAATGAAACGGCTGCCCAGATTCCTGATCTAAACCCAATAGAAAATCCTTGGTGACAAAGTTATGGCCAAGAAATCTACAACACTCAAACAACTGTGGAAGAGACTGGAAGAAGAGTGGACCAAAAATCACACCAGAGCAGTGTTAGAGACTGGTAATGTCCTGTGGCTGCAGATGTGCTAAAGTCATTCAAAGTAAAGGCCTGTACACGTCCTACTGATTGGTGACTGTTGTTACCTTCAGAAAATTTACTTATATCTTTCTCTGTGTTACAGTCATTGCTGTTCTCTAATTATGATCATCACATTTTGGGCAAAATAAAGGTTTTATGTTGATAAACTTTGGATCTTTTGCAAAACACTGTTCTAGTGGCATGGTGTACCCTTTACAAAAATATCTTCAAATGTTGATTAATGTAGATTACAGTATTCCTGAAAAAAGCAAGTGATCATACATTGCTCTCTACTTTTGATTTCCAGTGTACATACTGTATATATGAATTTTTAAAACATTTTTATGATTTTGTGTACATGGGATCCTTTGATTTTTTGATTTTTATAATTACATTTTGTAATATGACATTTTGACTGTCACTTTATGTATTTATGAAAATTGTCTCTTCAAAGAGGAAGAGGACTTAAACTCTTGTGCCACCTATTGGATGGATGAAAGCAAAACCAGATACAGGTAGTTCTCGACTTACGACGTTGATCTGTTCTTACGTGGCGTAATATTGTGCAGTATAGTACGTTTAATAATGAAATACTGTACTGTAAGTGCTGTAACAGTAATAAACAGTGCACTGTAATAAACAAAGATAACAATTCCAAAGAGAGAACAGGCTTATTGGGAGGAAGCTGCAGAAGGTGCTGGAGATACTGGGGCCGGTGAGTCAAGAGGCTCAGCTGAGGTAGAGGGTACAGGTACAGGATCTGTTGCAGGATCTGTTGCAGGCCTCTCTACCTTCTTGAAGTACTGCTGCAGGTTAGTTTGGAAGGAGGCCATCTTCTCCTCCAAGATCTCCTTGTAACACCTAAGGGAATCCATGACTCCTCTGGCAACCCTAGTGTACCTCTCCATGTTGGGATCCTCAGCCTCAAACCTTGACAACCCTTCATCTATCAGGGCAAAACCTCCTGCCAAGCCCTGCCTTGTAAATCTCTTGGGTTCTGTGGTTAGTATGTCTTCCTCTTCCTCTATCATATGCTTCTCCAGTTGAATAAGGTCCTCAGCAGATAACTCCTCTGCGTGAGATGCCAGTAGCTCTGTGACATCATCCTCCTCCACCTCCAGATTCATTATCTTACTCATATCAACAACGTTCTTTATGACACTAGTCCCTGACTCTTGGACCTCTGTGACATCATTCACAAACTGGGGACACAGTTTTTTCCACACACCAATCATACTGGTCTGCTTAACCTCATCCCAGGAATAAGCAATGTTATTCACAGCATCAAGGATATTGTATGTTTTCCAAACGTCCTTTAGAGTCAAGTCCTTATTTTTTTCAGTTGCTGCTAAAGCATTATCAATGACCCTTCAGAGGTAGAAAGCCTTGAATGTAGCAATGACTCCTTGGTCCATAGGCTGTATTAGGGTGGTGGTATTTGGTGGAAGGTAAACCCCCTTGACATTACCGTTAAAGTCATCCAGATGGGCAGGGTGTCCAGGGGCATTGTCCAGAATTAGCAACACCTTAAAGGGGATATTTTTGGAGAAACAGCACCAGTGAGAGATAAATATAAAACTTAACTTTTAATTATACTTCAGTAAAATTGCGTGAAATCTAAAAAATACAGTTCAGATTGCCCTATAGGCAGCCAGGGTACCGTATTCAACCCTATATCAGGTAGCCCCTGGGTAATTACCACAAGGGGATAACGATTATGTGTGTGAAGAGTAATGCTAAATCTATTACTCCATGCAGTAACGGTGACCAAGGGGGAGGGGACAGTGGTCCAACAAATGATATACACAATGTCTACATCAACCCCATATCCATTAACAGCAGAGTATAGCTTATTGCCTTTTTACTGATTAATAAGGCATATCAAACACACAAAGAGAAAATTGGAATGGTCTCACCCGTTTAGATGATCCTCCAAGATTTTAGTCAGCATTTTCATACAGGAGGGGTCACGGCAAGGGCTGGATGTCAGGTTTTAAATAAAGCTTACCCTAAGCCCCTTTAACACTAATGTGGTGAAAAAGTTTCTTCACCAACATATATATCTAAAAAATACATCAACCTCCGACACATTCATCACGAAGTCATACCTTTGGGTACCCCTAAAAGATGACCCCCACCCGACTGACATGTTTAACCCCCCCCCCTTTTCTTGACTGCTAGTATATCCTAGTAATGTATATCCTTCCGTGGAATACCGTATGTCAATATGGGATCTACTTAACCATATTTTGAAGCCTTGTATATCTATGGGATTTGGTACCGTTTGAAGGTTTATTAGGCTATAATGGGATAATAGTAGCAATTCCAATCATGTTAGTATCTATGGATATGGCATATGATTTTTCATCCACGTTATAGGAATATAAACACATACTATGTATTGAAATGGTGGCGAATTGTCTGTATAACATATCAGTTTTGTACAATCACCCCTATGATTGATCTAGGGATGGTTTTTTTCTATCGTAAGGAGTGGTGTTTTTGTGAACTGGGTGCCCCATTATACATCTGTAGAGTATAATGGATTTTCTCTTTGCCCCCCCCTTCCCGCTATACAGGGGAATTGGACACCTAAGATCGCTTTTTTGCTGCACGTGATACGGCCGCATTCTGGAGGGTGGCCTATAGTGGGTGGTCTTGTTCCCCCTACCAGCCCCATTAGGTAAATCGGGGGCGGTATCTGTAAATCACAGCGTCCTCTGCGACTCAGCACTGACGCGACCGATCACGTGTAGAATCACGTGGTATTGTTTACATCACGTGATAGGGCACAAACCTCCTTCTATGTCTAACACCCCTACAGTGCAGTATCTGCGCATGACATAGTGGATTACGTCTTTGATCACGAGGTGTTGAATATACCACGTGATGCGTTACAAGCCTCACTTTCATGTCCACAACCCGGATATGCGATACACGCACCGGGCGTGCAGTGTATGAAGGAGAAAGGGACGCCATGACACGTGTTATCCAGCGGGACCCGATTAGGGGAACGCAAGGGGCGGTGAGTTTATTTTTAATCGATCAATTATGTTTATTAAGTGCACCTAAGTGGAGGCGCTTTGGATTGGCCGTTGGGCCCTGCTTGTATATACATAAGCTGCCAGTTCTGGGGCTAACGGTTTGCAGCATTTGGTGGTGGGACTCTGCAGGTGCCACAGCACATCCGGCCCGCAATTCTTGTATGCCCGGTCCCCTGAGGAGTCACATCTCGGTGACGAAACGCGTCGGGAGGCATGTGGGACTGTTTATGTATGAGGACATAGGTTCAGCTGTGGACCGTCCTTGTAAGGACGGGAGTCAAAGGGGCTTAGGGTAAGCTTTATTTAAAACCTGACATCCAGCCCTTGCCGTGACCCCTCCTGTATGAAAATGCTGACTAAAATCTTGGAGGATCATCTAAACGGGTGAGACCATTCCAATTTTCTCTTTGTGTGTTTGATATGCCTTATTAATCAGTAAAAAGGCAATAAGCTATACTCTGCTGTTAATGGATATGGGGTTGATGTAGACATTGTGTATATCCTTTGTTGGACCACTGTCCCCTCCTCCTTGGTCACCGTTACTGCATGGAGTAATAGATTTAGCATTACTCTTCACACACATAATCGTTATCCCCTTGTGGTAATTACCCAGGGGCTACCTGATATAGGGTTGAATACGGTACCCTGGCTGCCTATAGAGCAATCTGAACTGTATTTTTTAGATTTCACGCAATTTTACTGAAGTATAATTAAAAGTTAAGTTTTATATTTATCTCTCACTGGTGCTGTTTCTTGATCTAGTCTGTGAGTATTGTCCCTATAGACTCACCAACTGGTGATTCTAATTGCTGAATGATATTTTTGGAGGAACAATACCGCTCCACGCCTGGCACAAAATGGTTGGTGAACCAGTCATCAAACACTGCAAGTGTCACCCATGCCTTCCTATTAGACTTCCAGATGACTGGTAGTTGACCCTTTGAAATGCCCTTGAGTGCCCTTGGATTCTCATCCTGATACAACAGCATGGGCTTCAGTTTGTAGTCGCCAGCAGCATTGCCCCCAAGAAGCAAAGTCAGTCTCTCCTTGCCGACTTTATGACCTGGTGCTGAATTCTCCTCCTTGGCGATGTAAGTACGGTTAGGCAAACGTTTCCAAAACAAGCCTGTCTCATCCACATTGAACACTTGTTGGGCACAGTAACCACCCTCCTCAATTATCTCAGCCAATGCTTTAGGAAACTCAGTTGCTGCTTTCTCATCAGCACTAGCAGCCTCACCTTGCACTTTAATGTTATGGAAATTGGCACGATCCTTAAACCTCATAAACCAACCCCTACTCGCCACGAATTCTTCACTTTCACTTCCTTCCCCCTTTTGTCTTTTCAACGTCTCAAACAGTCGCCTAGCCATCTCCTGAATAACCATAAGGCTCACAGGGATATGGCGTTGATTTTGGTCTTCCAATCAAAGCACCAATAATCTTTCCATCTCAATAATAAGCCCACTACGCTGCTTTGTTATCACTGTCGCTTTCATAGGAGCAGATCCTTTCACATGTTCAAGGATATGATCTTTATCCTTGATAATCGTAGCGACAGTCGAACGACTAAGTCCTAATGACCTGCCAATTTCTGTTGGTGTTTCCCCCTTATCAGATCTCCTTATAATATCCACTTTCACCTCCATAGTGATGGCCTTCCTTTTCTTTGATGCGCAGGTATCAGAGTCTGCCTTACGTTTGTGAAACGCCATAATGAAGGGTGCAGGTACAGTGTACAGCACTGGACTCTACATGTATTCTTCCGCTGCTGCACGGAAGTCAGAATGAAGCGTCGTATAAAGCGTCGTAACAACGAGACCGTCGTAACCCGAGGACTACCTGTACTATATTTGCAGACACATATTTTATGGTCTTTGCCCCTTATCAGTGCAAACAAACAAAGAAGTTTGATTTGGCTGGGTATACAAGTGAAAATGACCCTCCTTTCTCCCCACAAAAAAAAGAACGAAAGGAAAAAATAAAAAATTAAAATATTAAAATATAGAGATAATTATTAACCCAATCAATAAATGCCATGAAATGAAATAAAATGTCAAAATTGGAGGGGAGGATTAGTTACCTCACCTCCTTACAAATTTAATAGGGAATGAAAATATCACAAGTACACAAAATTGGTATCACTAAAAACATAAGCTTATTATGCCAAAAAAGCAAATTCTCCTCACTTAGCCCTATCAACAGAAAAATAAAAATGTTATGGGTCACGGAATATGGTGGCACAAAACTAAAAACTGTTGTTTTTTTTAATAAAAATATTTTGAATATTTTTTCAGCACTCATAAAATAACACAGGTGTAGAAAAAATTAGGGTATTTAGATAATATTTGACACATTATGGGTGTCAGGTCCGAGCATTCCTACATGAACAGTGTCCTGGAAAGTGGATTGGCCATCGTGGGCCAGTTGAATGGCCACCAAGGTCTCTCAATCTGACCCCCTTAAACTTTTATCTTTGGGGTCATCTGGAGGCAGTTGTCTATGCTGTGAAGATACAAAATGTGTATCATCTGAAACAATGGATTCTGGAAGCCTATGCTACCATTTCTTCTGTGGTGTTGCTATCAGTGTGTCAAGAGTGGGAGAAGAGTGTTGCATTGACAATCCAACACAATGGGCAGCACTTTGAACACATTTTATAAGTAGTCATAAAATTGTAAATAACTAATGAGCGAATAAAGGTACATTAAAACCAAGCACACCATTGTTTTTCTTGTGAAATTCTCAATACGTTTGATGTGTTACATGACCCTCTTCCCATTGGAAAAAATAAAGTTGGATCCAAAATGGCTGACATCAAAATGGCCACCATGTTCACCACCCATCTTGAAAAGTTTCCCCCCTCCCATATACTAATGAGCCATAAACAGGAAGTTGCTATCACCAACCATTCCCATTTTATTTAGGTGTATCCATATAAATGTACTTTAAATTTGCTGAGGAAAGAAGTCAACTATAGCAAAGGCTTGTAAACCCAGTTAGATTACCCCAAAAGGTCTGTCTTAATAAGTATATAAATACATGTACAAATTATGACTTCATCAAGAAGAGCCGGTATCAACAATCCTTAGGTATTCTGCTACATCTGTGGAGAGCACATGGTTTGAAAAAAAAGAAAGAAATATCACAGACTTTGTGCATCAAGTATAGTATACTTTTGAGCATAGCTTGGAGACCAGGGTAATTCTTGGGCTCCACATATGGTTTGAAAAACATGTGTGACACACCTATGATAGTAGACAAATGGTGAAAGAAAAAGTTTAAACTTTGGCTGCCAATGGTACGAAGAAAACCGAAAAACCACTATAATGATTGATATGTTTGCGTTGTGAAGATTAAAGGCTTTAATTGTTACAAGAAAGCTCAGTGAGATTATCCTGATTTAAAATTAGCAAGATGACCTATTCCACATGGTAATGACTTTCTCATACTAGCGATTACCAGACTACCAGACCATCCATGGTCAGACTCAGAAGAGACGCAGGGATTGGAGTCTAAGGGATACTTTACACGCTGCGACATCGCTAGCATTGGCTAGCGATGTCCAGCGCAATAGTACCCGCCCCGTCACACATGCGTTATGTGTTGATTGCTGCCGTAGCGAACATTATCGCTACGACAGCTTTACACGCACATACCTGCTCGGCGACATCGCTGTGACTGCCGAACAATCACTCCTTCAAGGGGGAGGTGCGTTCGGCATCACAGCGACGTCACCGCGACGACACTAATCGGCCGGCCAATACAAGTGGAGGAGTGGAGAAGAGCGGGACATAACATCCCGCCCACCTCCTTCCTTCCGCATTGCCGGTGGATGCAGGTAAGGAGATGTTTGTCGCTCCTGCGGGTTTACACACAGCGATGTGTGCTGCCGCAGGAACGACAAACAACATCGTACCTGCAGTCGATCCGACATTATGGAAATGAACGAGGTTACACAGATCAGTGAGATTGTACGCTTCTGTGGTCGTTCATTGTTCCATCTAGGTTTTACACGTTGCGATGACGCTACCGGCGCCAGATGTGCGTCACTAACGACGTGACACCGACGATATAGTGGTAGCGATGTCGCAACGTATAACGTACCCCTTAGGCTGGTAGTGGAAGGGAATATCAGTGAAGCTCTTCGAGGCCACAACCATTAAGTGAAAAGACTTCAATGACCTCAATGACAGTCGACGGCCATGCTGAACTCATTGCTGAACTCATTGTGCCTGCCCTCGTTGGATCGCAGACGTTACTTAGTTTGAGGCCTGGCAAGTACCAGAATGGGAGACTGGCTGAGAATCCCCGGTTCTGTTGACTCTGTCGACGGCCTTGCTGAACTCATTGTGCCTGCCCTCGTCGGATTGCTGTCGTTACTTAATTTGAGGCCTGGCAAGCACCAGCGCGGGAGATTGGCTGGAACCTCAATTAGCTAGTTCGAGGTTTAAATCTGTGCAAGCAAGCATCTGAACTTTTAGCTACCAGACTTAATGAACAAAAACTTATAAAGTTGAAAGTTAAAATGAAAGCTTATCGGACAAGAGAGGAAAGGTTTCTTCCATATTTTAACCATCAGGAACAACTTGTATACTGCAATGATATCCCAGGAATTTCAAATGTGTCTAACAGAATATCAGCCAGAAGACTGGCATCTTTTTAAAGACAGCTCCATTAGAGCGTGAAATGTGCTCTATTGCAAATAATAACTGCTACACATCTCTTCCCATTGCTCACTCAACAAAGTGGAAAGAAGAATAGAAAAATGAAAAAAAATCGTATTACAGAAAATCAGTCTTGAACATCAGTGGTTGATTTGTGTTCATCTGAAGATGGTAAACTTCTTGCTTGGACAGCAATCAGGATACACAAAATACCCATGCTTTGTTTGCATCTGAGATAGCAGGAAAAAGCAAGATCAATGAACAAAAGAGTCATGGCCTACAAGGAAGAAATGGTTGGTGGAAAAGAACAAAATAATTCTCCCACCATTTCATGTTAAGCTAAGATTAGTGAAGCAATTTGTTAGGAATTTGGACAAATCGGGTAATTGCTTCAAGTACATTTATAGATCATACCCTAGACAGAGCATGGAAAACTTAAAAGCTGGCATCTTTGATGGTCCTCATATTCGTAAATTCATGAACGATTCCAATTTTACCACACGCATAAATGATACTGAGGCTTCGGCCTGGAAGAGTTTTGTCTCTGTTGTGAAGATCTATTTGGGTTATCAGAGCAGACAATTATGAAGAATTGGTGAAAAATATGCTTCTCAATCATGTTGCGGTAGTTAATTAACTATTAAATATCTCTGAAGCTAGTGCCAATCTGGCAAAACCGGTTATATTCTCAATCAGCACCATAAACGGAATATAAAACAGTTCAAACATTGTTGAAAACCAAAATCACTGTATACCAGTGTAATTAATGCATATTGCCATTTTCATAATCGGATATACAGTTAGGTCCAGAAATATTTGGACAGTGACACAATTTTCGCGAGTTGGGCTCTGCATGCCATCACATTGGATTTGAAATGAAACCTCTACAACAGAATTCAAGTGCAGATTGTAACGTTTAATTTGAAGGTTTGAACAAAAATATCTGATAGAAATTGTAGGAATTGTACACATTTCTTTACAAACACTCCACATTTTAGGAGGTCAAAAGTAATTGGACAAATAAACCAAACCCAAACAAAATATTTTTATTTTCAATATTTTGTTGCGAATCCTTTGGAGGCAATCACTGCCTTAAGTCTGGAACCCATGGACATCACCAAACGCTGGGTTTCCTCCTTCTTAATGCTTTGCCAGGCCTTTACAGCCGCAGCCTTCAGGTCTTGCTTGTTTGTGAGTCTTTGCGTCTTAAGTCTGGATTTGAGCAAGTGAAATGCATGCTCAATTGGGTTAAGATCTGGTGATTGACTTGGCCATTGCAGAATGTTCCACTTTTTTGCACTCATGAACTCCTGGGTAGCTTTGGCTGTATGCTTGGGGTCATTGTCCATCTTTACTATGAAGCGCCGTCCGATCAACTTTGCGGCATTTGGCTGAATCTGGGCTGAAAGTATATCCCGGTACACTTCAGAATTCATCCGGCTACCCTTGTCTGCTGTTATGTCATCAATAAACACAAGTGACCCAGTGCCATTGAAAGCCATGCATGCCCATGCCATCATGTTGCCTCCACCATGTTTTACAGAGGATGTGGTGTGCCTTGGATCATGTGCCGTTCCCTTTCTTCTCCAAACTTTTTTCTTCCCATCATTCTGGTACAGGTTGATCTTTGTCTCATCTGTCCATAGAATACTTTTCCAGAACTGAGCTGGCTTCATGAGGTGTTTTTCAGCAAATTTAACTCTGGCCTGTCTATTTTTGGAATTGATGAATGGTTTGCATCTAGATGTGAACCCTTTGTATTTACTTTCATGGAGTCTTCTCTTTACTGTTGACTTAGAGACAGATACACCTACTCCACTGAGAGTGTTCTGGACTTCAGTTGATGTTGTGAACGGGTTCTTCTTCACCAAAGAAAGTATGCGGCGATCATCCACAACTGTTGTCATCCGTGGACGCCCAGGCCTTTTTGAGTTCCCAAGCTCACCAGTCAATTCCTTTTTTCTCAGAATGTACCCGACTGTTGATTTTGCTACTCCAAGCATGTCTGCTATCTCTCTGATGGATTTTTTCTTTTTTTTCAGCCTCAGGATGTTCTGCTTCACCTCAATTGAGAGTTCCTTAGACCGCATGTTGTCTGGTCACAGCAACAGCTTCCAAATGCAAAACCACACACCTGTAATCAACCCCAGACCTTTTAACTACTTCATTAATTACAGGTTAACGAGGGAGACGCCTTTAGAGTTAATTGCAGCCCTTAGAGTCCCTTTTCCAATTACTTTTGGTCCCTTGAAAAAGAGGAGGCTATGCATTACAGAGCTATGATTCCTAAACCCTTTCTCTGATTTGGATGTGAAAACTCTCATATTGCAGCTGGGAGTGTGCACTTTCAGCCCATATTATATAAATAATTGTATTTCTGAACATGTTTTTGTAAACAGCTAAAATAACAAAACTCGTGTCACTGTCCAAATATTTCTGGCCCTGACTGTACCTATACAATTAAATCTCCAGGTCATTTTTACCATGCAATGAACGCTGTAAAAAGCATAATTTTTCCAGTTGTTCAGTACATTATATGGTGAATTGGATAGTGTCATCTAAAAGTACAACTCATCCTGCAAAAAATACACACATTTTATTTGTCTATGTTGATGTGATGTGGTACAGAGTGGTAGTCGTAGGTAAAATGAACTTCTCTTATGCCCAATCATGCTATATGAAAGATGGAGTCCTGGCTTAGTGTGTGGACATGTGTCATGAGGGTGGTACACCCATGCAGGCTGCATGGTGCACTTGGCTTAAGCAGGCGAGGACTAGATGTCGAGTCAACTCATTCAAGAAGAGAGACCACCAGTTCTTTAACAGTAAAGCCAGCTTTACACCTTACAATTAGGTGTGCGATCTCGTATGCGATGTGACACGCCCAGGTCGCATATGGGATCTTATGAGATTGCACGTAGGTCGTTTATTTGCTGTCACACGAGCGTTAGTAGTCTATGTTAAATTGATCAATTTTGTGTGCGATCCTTTAGATCATGTGTTCTGTGACGTATGCATTGGGCACCTTTTTTTTTTTTATTTATTGACTTGCCAAGCGTGTGTAATGTGTAGGGATGCGTTTTTACTATGTCATCTGCCATTCAGCTCTGCTACATGGCCGCTGACAGCAGCCACAGACAGCCATGTAGCAGAGCTGAATGGCAGATGACAGCAGACACAGAAAGAGCCGCACTGTCAGAATGAATTCGGGTGAACCTCACCCGACTTCATTGTCATGCTGCGGCTCTGTCTGTGTCGCGTCCTGATTAGCGGTCACCTGTGAAGGACTCACCGGTGACCGCTAAACTCCTGAGTAACTGAATTGAGCAGCCCTCTCTCATATACTCACCGATCCCCGATCCCCGGCTCTGCACGGCGTTCACACTGCTCCGGCGGCTTTTACTGTTTTGAAAAAGCCGGCCGCCCATTAAACAATCTCGTATTCCCTGCTTTCCCCGCCTACCGGTGCCTATGATTGGTTACAGTGAGACACGCCCCCCACGCTGAGTGACAGGTGTCACACTGCACCCAATCACAGCAGCTGGTGGGCGTGTCTATACTGTGCAGTGAAATAAATAATTAAATAATTAAAACAAACGGCGTGCGGTCCCCCCAATTTTAAAACCAGCCAGATAAAGCCATACGGCTGAAGGCTGGTATTCTCAGGATGGGGAGCTCCACGTTATGGGGAGCCCCCCAGCCTAACAATATCAGCCAGCAGCCGCCCAGAATTGCCGCATACATTAGATGCGACAGTTCTGGGACTGTACCCGGCTCTTCCCGATTTGCCCTGGTGCGTTGGCAAATCGGGGTAAGCTGCCAATAAGTCCTAGATTAATCATGTCAGGTGTCTATGAGACACCCTCCATGATTAATCTGTAAATTACAGTAAATAAACACACACACGCCCGAAAAAATCCTTTATTAGAAATAAAAAACACAAACATATACACTGGTTAAGCACTTTAATCAGCCCCAAAAAGCCCTCCATGTCCGGCGTAATCAAGGATGCTCCAGCGTCGCTTCCAGCGCTGCTGCATGGAGGTGACCGGAGCTGCAGCAGACACAGCCGCTCCGGTCACCTCCACACAGCAACTGAAGACAGCCGCGCGATCAGCTGAGCTGTCACTGAGGTTACCCGCTGTCACTGGATCCAGCGGTGGATGCAGCGGTGGCCGCGGGTAACCTCAGTGACAGCTCAGCTGATCGCGCTACTCACCGCTGCTCCTCTCACCTCCACGCAGCAACTGAGGTGAGTAGCGCGATCAGCTGAGCAGTCACTGAGGTTACCCGCGGCCACCGCTGCATCCACCGCTGGATCCAGTGACAGCGGGTAACCTCAGTGACAGCTCAGCTGATCGCGCGGCTGTCTTCAGTTGCTGTGTGGAGGTGACCGGAGCGGCTGTGTCTGCTGCAGCTCCGGTCACCTCCATGCAGCAGCGCTGGATGCGACGCTGGAGCATCCTGGAGTACGCCGGACATGGAGGGCTTTTTGGGGCTGATTAAAGTGCTTAACCAGGGTATATGTTTGTGTTTTTTATTTCTAATAAAAGATTTTTTCGGGCGTGTGTGTGTTTATTTACTGTAATTTACAGATTAATCATGGAGGGTGTCTCATAGACGCCTGACATGATTAATCTAGGACTTATTGGCAGCTATGGGCTGCCAATAACTCCTTATTACCCCGATTTGCCAACGCACCAGGGCAAATCGGGAAGAGCCGGGTACAGTCCCAGAACTGTCGCATCTAATGTATGCGGCAATTCTGGGCGTCTGTTGGCTGATATTGTTAGGCTGGGGGGCTCCCCATAACGTGGAGCTCCCCATCCTGAGAATACCAGCCTACAGCCGTATGGCTTTATCTGGCTGGTTTTAAAATTGGGGGGGACCGCACGCCGTTTTTTTAAATTATTTAATTATTTATTTCACTGCACAGTATAGACACACCCACCGGCTGCTGTGATTGGGTGCAGTGTGACACCTGTCACTCAGCGTGGGGGCGTGTCTCACTGTAACCAATCATAGGCGCCGATGGGCGGGGAAAGCAGGGTATACGAGATTGTTTAATGGGCGGCCGGCTTTTTCAAAGCAGTAAAAGCCGCCGGAGCAGTGTGAATGCCGTGCAGAGCCGGGCCGGGGATCGGGGATCGGTGAGTATGAGAGAGGGGGTAAGAGGGATAGACTGACATGGACAGAGAGAGAGAGGGACAGAGATAGTGACCGACTGACAGAGATTAGTGAATGACAGACATTGTGAGGCGCTTCAGAACGCAGCTTTTCAGCTGCGCTCTGAAGCAGACCTTTTTTAAGCTGCGGTGCAGAGCGCACACCTGCGCACATAGCCTCAGACATCAAAATCGTATGAGGGATGTCACACGTTTCAATTGACTAGGTTCATACAACAAAACGTCCAATGTATGAGGAATAAACGACGTGTATGCGATCACCGTATTTTCGTTCAATCTTGATTGCACGTAGGTGTCACACGCAAATACGTCACGAACGATGCAGGATGTGCGTCACTTACAACTTGACCCCGACGACGGATTGAAAGATTTATTGAAGCGTGTAAAGCAGGCATTATGTAGATTTACTTGACAGTTCCTTGATGATTACTATGCACATGAGATAGTGAATGCACAACTTCTTGTACATTTCAGGAATGCAAGGAACCATTAAACCCACCTTCTCCACTTCTACCTAGGTTGTTCCTGTCTTCACAGGTTCAGCACAACCCAACCTATCATCACAGTAAAGTTTATGAAAGTCATTCTGTCTTAATGTAGTACCGCAGCTAAATCTCTTTGAAGAGGAGAGGGTTTCCCAATATTTCCAGACTTAAGCTCGAGATTTTTCGACACTTTGGGAACTCCAGCTCGGGACACAACTTTGGCCCATTGACTATATTGTCTTGGACTGTTACCCAGAGGGAACTGTAAGCCCCTTGGGGACATGCTGCTAGGCGTTCTCTCTCTAGACCCTCTTTATTGGGTCATTCAGTGAACAACTGTGTCAGGTTAAAGAACTGACCAAAGAACTGTGTGTCTAAAAGGGGCTTTACACGCAGCGATATCGCTAGCGATATCGCTAGCGAGTGTACCTGCCCCCGTTGTTTGTGCGTCATGGGCAAAACGCTGCCCGTGATGCACAATATTGTTAGGAGACGTCACACGGACTTACCTGCCTAGCAATGTCGCTGTGGCCGGCAAACCGCCTCCTTTCTAAGGGGGCGGTCTGTCCGGCGTCACAGCGGCGTCACTAAGCGGCCGCCCAATAGAAGCGGAGGGGCGGATATGAGCGGCCGTAACATCCCGCCCACCTCCTGCCTTCCTCATTGCCGGCGGCCGCAGGTAAGCTGTAGTTCGTCGTTCCCGAGGTGTCACACATAGCGATGTGTGCTGCCTCGGGAACGACGAACAACCTGTGTCCTCAACAATCAACGATTTTTTGAAAAGGAACGACGTGTCAACGATGGAGAGTATTTTCCATCATTAACGGTCGCTCGTTGGTGTCACACGCAATGACGTCGCTAATGATGCCGGATGTGCGTCACGGAATCCGTGAGTCCAGCGATATATCATTAGATACGTCGTTATATGTAACGGGGCCTTTAGTCTGTTCCTTAGGAGTAGAGATGAGCCACCCCCCTAGAGTTTGAGTTCGGTTTGGTTCGTCGAACGGTGCCCCGTTCGACGAGCCGTTCGACGAACCTCTCGAACCCCATTGAAAACAATGTGAGGCAATCACAAACACATAAAAACACATTATAAATGTACACATACAGTTAATAAACATTGCCATAACACCTACCGGTGCCCGCGATGCGTCTTGCACTCTGTCTCTCGCCGCTTTTCCATCGGTAATCGCTGCATCCTCCGGTAACCAGCAGTGATGACAGGACCTATCGTGATGTCAAAATAGTCATGTGACCAGTCACGTGTCTATTATCACATTGGCTACAGACTGGTCACATGGCTAGACGTCATGTCCTGTCCTAGGTCCTGTCAGTGCATCTCTCCAGTACGCGGTGATCGTATGTGTATCTCCGTGTACCAGCGACATGCTCTGGCACATGGACGACTCCCCGTTCCTGCATGGGGCGCTCTTTACAGAGTCAGCCCACATGCAAGGACTGGCTGTCACAGCCGGTGAATAGCGGCACCGGGAATCACGTGATCAGAGCACCGTTGCTATGGTAACCCGACTGTGAGCGGTGAAGTCACCGCTAACAGCCGGCAGCCTGTGGTCACTCTCACTGAGTGGTTAGACTGCATGGAGCAGAAGCGTCTTTCTCCCATGCAGTGAAGCCTGATGTAGCAGAGCTGCATGGGTTGAACGAAAAAGAAGACAGGAGACCATGGATCATGGAGGGCTGACAGGGAGTAATAAACATGGAGTCTCTAATGTGTCTGTGTATTTATTGCTATTAAAGTATTTTTTCTCTGTGTGGTGTCTTTTTTTTTAACCTTTTATTGGAGATTCTTAATGGCCGGGTCAAACGTGCCTGACATTAAGAATCTCTGACTTAATACTAGCTAGTAAAACAAAGCTAATATTAACTCATAATTACCCAGCAAGCCACCATCACCAGGGCAGCTGGAAGAGTTGGATACAGCGCCAGATGATGGCGCTTCTATGAAAGCGCCATTTTCTGGGGCGGCTGCGGACTGCAATTCGCAGCAGAGGCGCCCAGAATCTGTGCTGCGGATTCCAATCCCTAGCTGCCTAGTTGTACCCGGCTGGACACAAAAATGGGGCGAAGCCCACGTCGTCTTTTCTTTTTCATTATTTCATGAAATTCATAAAATAATTAAAAAAAGGGCTTCCCTATATTTTTAGTTCCCAGCCGGGTACAAATAGGCAGCTGGGGGTTGGGGCAGCTGTACCTGCCTGCTGTACCTGGCTAGCATACAAAAATATGGCAAAGCTCACGTCATTTTTTTTTTTCAGTTTTTTGGGAAAAAAAAATAAAAAATGCTTCCCTGGATTTTCCATTGACAGTGAAGGTAACACCAAGCAGTGGGGGTTAGCAGCCAGTAGCTGCTTAGATTACCCTTATTTAGCAATACAAAAAATGCAGCGGGAGCCCATATATAAAAATGGGCTTTCCTGTATTTTGATTGCCTGACATGACAGTAGTGTAAAAATAAATCATTAAAAAAAATGATGTAGGGCCCCGTGGTATTTTTGATTCTCAGCGCAGATAAAGCAGACAGCTATGGGTTGCCACCCCCATCTGCCTGGTGTTACCTTGGCTAGCAATCAAAATACAGGGAAGCCCATTAATTTTTTTTATTTAAAAAAATAGTTAAAAAAAAAATGACGTGGGGTCCCCCCATTTTTGATAGCCAGCTAAGGTAAAGCAGACGGCTGTAGCCTGAAAACCACAGCTGGCAGCTTTACCGTAGTTGGGGATCCAATGTGGAGGTCACCCCAGGCTCTTTTTTATAATTATTTTATAAATAATAATAATTACAAAAAAAAGTAGGGTCCCCCCCAAATTGGATTACCAACCAAGGTAAAGTGGACAGCTGTGGTCTGGTATTCTCAGGGTGGGAAGGTCCATAGTTATTGGCCCTTAACAGCCTAAAAATAGCAGGCCGCAGGTGCCCCAGAAGTGGCACATCCACTAGATTCGCCAATCCTGGCACTTCACCCCAGCTCATCCCGTGCCCTGGTGTAGTGGCAAATGGAGTAATAAATGGGGTTGATACTAGCTGTAAGGTCACCTGACATCAAGCCCAGCAGTTTGTGATGTTATGGCGTCTATCAGATACCCGACATCACAAACTGCCAGTACTAAGAAAACAAATAGACAAAAAATTAAAAAAAAACACTCCCCAAAACATTCCCTCTTTCACCAATTTATTGTAAGAAAAAAAAATAAGGGGGTCCCACGACGACTTTGGACCATCTAGAATATGGGGGGACACGCTCAAGGAACGTATCGCCCATTTTCTAGGAGTGCAGACCCTCCATGTCAGGAGTGTGGGTGCAATGAATCTCCACTCACTCTCCCCGGGTCCACAGCAGCAGAGTCCATGTTGTAACTGTTGCTACCAAAGCTGCAATGCCCTGCTCATGAGGTAAGGGCATGCCTAATCAGGAGAACTATTCTACATTTCCAAATATTGGTATTTGCTGATATTATTGCTATTCCACCTACAATATATTGGAGATAGGATCTTGGAGATGGAATACCCCTTTAAGTCCAGTTATCCAGCTGAATGAATACTAAACAACAGAGCTCGCTATTTAGATGTGTTTTCTTGTGGCGTATAACAGACTCTCATATTTGGTAGTCGTTCAGCAGTGCAACTATAAAATCAAATACCTCCATTTGGAAATGTAGTGTAGCTCTCCTGATTAACTATGTTCCTTACCTCATGATCAGGGCATTGCAGTAGCTTACAGATGCATGGTTACCATCACTCACTGTGTCTGTACACAGGAAGCTGAGCTGACAGCCGCTCTGTGCATGTGGCAGCGTCTATTGTGAAGGAGGGAGCCGCGGGGGATCAACGCTGCACAGATACTGTGGGACACCGGGGAACACCGGTGGGGTTATAGGGGGTGACCTGGCAGGGCCTGGGGAGGGAAAAGGGTGAATGCGGCCGGCGCGCTGCTGTGCGCGTGGCTATCTTGGATTTCCGGGAGGGGGTCGGGGGGGAGCCACTTTGGCGACACCGGGGGACCGGAGGGGACCGGGGAGGAGATTTATCTCCCATCTGACATGTTTGTTCATGCTAGATGGGAGATAAATAATTTTTTACCCGCGCTGTCATTTACTGTAACGTGATCATCGGTATATGGTGTATACCGGTGATCACGTGAGCGGGTACCGGAAAAACCGGCCTGAATCATGATCTCCAGGGTCTCAGCTACCCCCTGAAACCCCAGAGATTTTCTGACGCTGGGGGGCGCTATTCACTTATTTCTGCCTGCTGTTTATAAACGGCAGATCAGAGTAAGGCTACATTTACACGACCGATCCGTTTTGCGGTCCGCATAAAACGGTCCTTTTTTTTCACGCGTGCATCCATGTGGCATCCGTTTCCGTTCCATATACTGTCCGTATGTCATGTGTTTGTCATCCGTGTGCCTTCCGTTTTTTTTGCGTACTGCAAAAAAACTGAAGGAGGGAAAATACATAAATTTACCCAGGATCCATAGCTTCAATCTACATGAGGCGGTCACATGTTCACTCCAGTGCAATTTTCTACTGCTTTTCACAGCGTAGAGCGATCCTGTGATTTTCCTGTGCTTGTACACTGAATATCAGACTTTTCTGTCATTATAATGGCAGAAAGACACATCATGTCCCACTCTCCTGCATTTTGTAATTTTGCACACTTTGGTGCCTTTCATGTGGCACTAAGAGGTGCTTAGCCTTGTATTTAGGCTAACAAATAAATACATTTAAAAAAAAATGACGTAGGGTTCCCCCTATTTTTGATAGCCAGCTAGGGTAAAGCAGACGGCTGCAGCCTGCAGACCACAGCTGGCAGCTTCACTTTGGCTGGTAATCCAAAACTGAGGGCTCCCCACGCTGTTAATTTAAATAAAATAAATAATTAAAAAAAAAAAAAACACGTGGGGGTCCCCCCAAAATTGGATCACCAGCCAAGGTAAAGCGGACAGCTGGGGTCTGATATTCTCAGAATAGGGAGGTCCATGCTTATTGGACTCTCCCCAGCCTAAAAATAGCAGGCCGCAGCCGCCCCAGAAGTGGCGCATCCATTAGATGCGCCAATCCTGGTGCTTCGCCCCAGCTCATCCCGAGCCCTGGTGCGGTGGCAAACGGGGTAATATATGGGGTTAATACCAGATGTGTAATGTCACCTGGCATCAAGCCCTGGGGTTCATGAGGTCAGGCGTCTATCAGATACCCGACATCACCAACCCAGTCAGTAATAAAAAAAAAAAATAGACGACAAACACATTTTTATTTGAAAAAACACTCCCCAAAACATTCCCTCTTTCACCAATTTATTTGAAAGAAAAACAAATCCAGGTCTGGTGTAATCCAAGGGGTTCCCATGACGATCCATACCATAGTCACTATCCCAGTCAATGAAGAACAGAATGTTTCCCATTGGCTGGGAGAGCAATGCAGTGACCCACCTGAGCTAACATCAATAGGTCAGCCCAGGTCACTGCAGGGCATGACAAGTGCTGCTGTCACGAGCGAGGTACATTACCTGTGGTGACAATCTCCTGCACTGCTGATAGCAGAGTTGTCACTGACTTCAATGACCGCCGCCTTCACAGCCAAGTATTGTGGGAGCCTGTGACGTCACCGCTAGTCACAGTCTCGGGTCAGCAGCGAGAGGAGATGTGACAAGCGGCGGCAATGGAGGATAGTGACAGCGCTGAGGTCGGAAGGGCAGGACTTCATCACCGCAGGTAAGCCGAGCAGGGTAATGTGTGCGGAGTGCAAGGTGGGTGCAGCCAAGCGGGGTAATGTGCGCGGAGTGCGAGGTGGGTGGAGCCAAGCAGGGTAATGTGAGCGGAGTGCGAAGTGGGTGGAGCCAAGCGAGGTAATGTGTGCGGAGTGCGAGGTGGGTGGAGCCAAGCGAAGTAATGTGTGCGGTGAGCGAGATGGGTGAAGCCAAGCGATGTAATATGTGTGGAGTGTGAGGTGGGTGGAGTCAAGCGGGGCCATGTGTCCAGAGTGCGAGATGGGTGTAGCCAAGCGAGGCAATGTGTGCAGAGTGCGAGGTGGGTGGAGCCAAGCGAGGTAATGTGTGCGGAGTGCGAAGTGGGTGGAGCCAAGCAGGGTAATGTGTGTGGAGTGCGAGGTGGGTGGAGCAAAGCAGGGTAATGTGTGCGGCGTGCAAAGTGGGTGGAGCCAAGTGAGGTAATGTGTGCGGAATGCGAGGTGGGTGGAGCCAAGTGAGGTAATGTGTGCAGTGAGTGAGGTGGGTGGAGCCAAGTGAGGTAATATGTACGGAGTGCGAGGTGGGTGGAGTCAAGTGGGACCATGTGTGCGGAGTGCGAGGTGGGTGGAGTTAAGCGAGGCAATGTGTGCGGAGTGCGAGGTGGGTGGAGCCAAGCGAGGTAATGTGTGCGGAGTGCGAGGTGGGTGGAACCTAGCGGTGTAATGTGTGCAGAGTGCGAGGTGGGTGGAGCCAAGCGGGATAATGTGTGCAGAGTGTGAAGTGGGTAGAACCAAGCAGGGTAATGTGTGCGGAGTGCGAGGTGGGTGGAGCCGAGCGGGGCCATGTGTGCGGAGTGCGAGGTGGGTGGAGCCTAGCGGGGCCATGTGTGCAGGCGGCGGAATGCGAAGTGGGTGGAGCCTAGCGGGGCCATGTGTGCAGGCGGCGGAGTGCGAGGTGAGTGGAGCCATGTGGCGCTGATGACATCAGTGCCGGGGACTGCATGGCTGGGGACAGGTGAGTGTGAGTGTGTGAGTGTGTACATGCGGAGTGCAGGAGGGGGGTCGGAGCCGAGCGGGGAAGTGTCGGCTCCCTGCACACGTAACCAGGGTAAATATCGGGTTACTAACCAAAGCGCTTTGCTTTCATAGCTGATATTTACATTGGTTACCAGCTTACCGCAGGCTGCCAGTGATGGCTCCCCACACACTGTAGCTGTAAAAAGCCCTGCTTTTGGTGATCGAACCGTTCTCGAACGTAACTCGAACTGTCGAGCTTTTAGCAAAAAGCTCGAGTTCGAGTTCGATCTCGAGCACCCCCAAAATCACTCGAACATGAAATTGGCGAACCTCGAACATCGCTCATCTCTACTTAGGAGCATGCTACCTTTGTCCCAGTCTCCTTTATCATGTTACAGGGTACCCACTGCATATAGTCTTGAAGACTATTCAAACCATAGGTCTTTTTCTGTCACAAGCTAGGCCTTATCTGACCTTATAACAGGAAACCATTCCTTTCCCTGCATGCTAACCCCTCCCCCTATGAGCCAATGCCAACCATTAACTATTTCTTTCCATATAGTCTGGCAAAACACACAACAATGCAACACGTTAAATATTACATCACAATTCACATGGCACACTACTTCCACAATGACCCAAGACATTATTCACATAACAACAATGTGATTGGTGTCTTCAGGTGGGAAAACATGACAACCAGTCCACCTCCTTACATTGACAAAAAATTAAAAAAGTTATGGCTCTTGAAAGCAGATGAGGAAAAGATGCAGAAATTAAACACTCTCTGGCACTTAAAGGGTTAAACGGATTGTCCAGTACTTTTTTATAATTAAACACCTCAGCATGACTAAAATATATCAAATAAGAATATAATATTCTCAACTACGAATCACCCTCAATACCGCTGTAATCTTGGCGTGTGGGATAACAAAACAAAGCCAACTTTAAGATTAATAAATTGTGGATAGATAACTTTAATCTCTAAATGGACCATGTATCCCTGTTTACCCAAAAATAAGACAGTTTTATTTTTTTTTTGCCCCAAAAAAGCATTACGCCTTAATTTTGGGGAGACATGGTTAGGGGCAAGTTTACCCCCCAAAAAATGCAGACCCCCTTCCCAAGATCATCATTCTTACCAGACCCCGGGCATCTGCGTGCCTCCCAGTTCCTTCTGTGATCATCGGCAGGTGCTGCCAGCAGGTATGCTGCACGTCATCCTCCCCTGCTTCGAGCCGACATTCACACACATCAGAATGCAGACCCACTCATACACACACATCAGATTGCATACACTCACACATCAGATTGCATACAATCCAATATAAGATTGCTTACACTCACACATCAGATTGCATACACTCACACATCAGATTGCATACAATCCAATATAAGATTGCTTACACTCACACATCAGATTGCATACACTCACACATCAGATTGCATACACTCACACATCAGATTGCATACACTCACACATCAGATTGCATACACTCACACATCAGATTGCATACACTCACATCAGATTGCATACAATCCAATATAAGATTGCTTACACTCACACATCAGATTGCATACACTCACACATCAGATTGCATACATTCACACATCAGATTGCATACATTCACACATCAGATTGCATACATTCACACATCAGATTGCATACATTCACACATCAGATTGCATACACTCACACATCAGATTGCATACACTCACACATCAGATTGCATACACTCACACATCAGATTGCATACATTCACACATCAGATTGCATACATTCACACATCAGATTGCATACATTCACACATCAGATTGCATACATTCACACATCAGATTGCATACATTCACACATCAGATTGCATACAATCACATATCAGATTGCAGACACTCACTCATCAGATTGCAAACACTCACACATCAGATTGAAGACACTCACACATCAGATTGCAGACACTCACACATCAGATTGTAGACACTCACACATCAGATCGCATACACACACACACACACACCACATATCACACATAAAATTGTGCGTGCCACCACCACATCTGGTGATATCAGTTGCTTCCGGCCAGCAGGGGACTCTGCTCTCTTGTCTCTATGATGCGTTCCACTGCTGGATCCTCCTTGTGTTCCACCCGTGGGTCCCGGAAGCTCCACAGTGCACAGTGTCACAGGTCCCAAACTGCTGAGAAGCAATCGATATCGCTGGATGTGTTGAGTGTGTGTGTGATCTGATGTGTGTGTTCCACTGCAGGTCCTTGATGAGTTCCACTGCTCCCGGTCGGCATCTGGTGAGTATGATCGCAGGGTCTTCTCTCTTCTTTCATCTCTGTCCGCTCTCTATAATGAAGAGTCCTGCAGTATTCTTTAACTTTTTTAGCTGCATGGACAGACACTTCATTATTGACCTGTGACTAGGTCTTATTTTCGGGGGATGTCTTATATATAGGCCTTGCAGAAAACTCCTACTAGGTTTTATTTTTGGGACGACACGGTAGGAGTAATGACGTAGGGAATGATAGAAAAATATGCACAAATTAAACATACTACTCCAGATAGGAATCCTTAATATAAAATTGTGAGCCGCATCTTACTTAGGATAGGGTCACATCAGCATAAATTTCTCATGCGAAAAAATCGTGGCAGTTATGCAAATCACACTCTGATCAGAGTGTGCACATACTGTGATCCGATTCTCACACATGAGGAGAAAATGGAAGAAAAAAATTGCCATCTTCTCCGTTCTTTCAGTCAGTGAAAATTGGAATGAACTTGGATGTCATCTGAGTGCCGTCTGAGATTTCCCATGAACTCACTGACTTGTAATGGCTAAGTGCAATCCGATAATCGGATCCAACTCGGACATGATACAATTTTTTTCCTTAGATCAGCTTCATCTGACAACAAAATTGGACTTGTGCACAGACTCATAGCATAACATTGGTCTGAGTGCGATTTGATGTTTTGTTGGATTGCATGTGGACCAAAAGTCCGGTGGTATGTACAAGTTTATTAGATCAGTTAATGATGATTGATGATGTCTGGTTTACTCCTGCAGTAGACTGCATTAATCATTATACAATTGAATCCAAATACAAAGTACCAGACATCTAATCTGCTTTTCAATTATTGGAATCAACTGAAAATATGACTGTAAATTTTATGCAGATCATTGCCTATTCTGAAGATGGGAAAATTCTAAGAATTCCAAAATAATTGCACATGTAGATAAATATCAAGATAATTAATTTCATATGAATATTTCTATTTCCAGAAACCAATACCTGAATGTACTTTCTGTTGACATCTACCCAAACAGTGACGAAAGAACGATTGCATGATCATGTAGTGTTAATCTTTCTGTAGGCAGCTGCCAGAATTTTCCATTTTCACCTTTGGAGCCGTAGGGTGAAAAACAAATATCAATTAAACTGAAGAGGGAAATACCAATACATTTACTTTCACTTTCCAGAACAAAGAATATCCGATTCAGGACTCTGGTTGGACATAATAAATGTATTATGACTTTATTGCTATGACATAAGGTAGACTTTGATGATAACTGCAGTGTTAGTAGAATTGACATACAATATACATTGCAGTTTATCTGATTTTTCAACTTGACAGTAATATAAACTACTGAGCCACATGCGTTCCCTCTTATTTTGATACGCTGCCAAGATAAGCGCAAGGCTGGGGTCTGCAGACTGTAGACTTATGCTTTATCTGTGTTGGGTATCATAATATGGGGGGACCCTACTCCAATTTTTATTATTTATTAAATTTTTACACCAATATAGGGACGCACACAGAGTATATGATTGCAAGCAGTCAGACACGCTGTCACAAAGCTTTGGGGCGGTGTCTGACTGCAACCAATCACAGACGCCTGGTCTGCTCTGCTGGTGGGCAGGGGAAGCAGTGCATATGCATGAGGGATACTGAGTGGAGCCGGAAGTAGTATGAGCGGCCCGGAAGCAGTGTTACTGCCAAGTATATTGTGCCTGCTCTAATCCTCCTTCCTCTTTCTACCACCATATTAAAGTGCGTGAGGGGCTTTGTCCTGTTTAATGCCCCATGCAGATGCTGCAGTTTTTGATAAGTTTTTGGTGCAGTTTGTGGTGACCTTTTAGTCACCACAAACTACATACTTCATACTTTTCCCATCTTTGTCCTCCTTGTTCTGAAGCCTGGGTGCATGATGCATCCTACATCATGCACACGCACCAGCATTGAGGTCCTGAGCACTTTGAGTTGCCCTAAGCAGGGCAGATCAAAGTATTGTAGTGCGCCTGCCAGGACCTCAATGCCGATGCGTGTGCATGACATAGGATACGTCATGCACCCAGGCTTCAGAAGAAGGAGGATAAAGATGGCTGAAACAGGAGGCGCCACACCCGGAGAACGGAGACACCCATCTGACCATTCTACACCGAACTGACCATTTAAGTGAGTATTATAAAGTCATTTTTACGTTCTACACAGCGGCCTGGTCTCTTATATACAGCATGTTAGAATGCTGTATATAAGAGCCCACTGGTGGTGGCCGCAGCTTATAGTCACCAAATCTGGTGACAGGTTCCATTTAAATTTAAGATACACGATGGACTATCCTCCACCTTAGTAATAGTAGCTAGGAGATGACTGGTACTCTCTCCTGCCTCAAAGTATATTTGCTTAGTAAAGAACCTCTTGTGATCGACTCTGTTTGGTAAATGGTCTGCTTATAATTTCTGAGCTTCTTCTCGTCCTCTTGAATCCACAGTTGGATCCCTAATAAAGAGGAATTCTCACTTATCAGCTTCCTCTTCATGCATATTAGTTAATTCTTTAGATTTCTTTTTGAACTTGCATAACTCCTTCAATAAAATCCCCCTACTAAATGCATCTCAAACTACATCCAAAGAGGTTGAGCCCACTTTTTTTTATCAAAGTACTTTATCAAAGTACTCCTTAAGGTATTTCAGGATGCTCTCATCCTCTAGTAAGTGAAATCAAATTCGATTGAGACTCCAAGAAATTACCCCTTTGTCGGTGGACATTTCTACCTTCATCTGATTTTGAATGGGTGAGCAATTTGAGACACTCCTTGTCAAATATTCCACACCTACATGTTGTGAATGTCGTCTCTGTGGCTGCTGTTCTGAAGCTCCCTCTGGTGGCCAGGAATGGTAGTGGAGCTGAATCTGAGCCTGTGACTCAGACAGGTGTCGGTGTTAATTGGGAATTGGGGAAGTCCTATTGCAGACAAGTCTGGTCTATATAGGAGAGAACGTTTTGCCTGGCTGGCGCCGGTTATAATTGTATATTCTTTTGTCTCTGTTCCTGGCCTGGAGCTTGGTCCTTCCCTGTATCCCTAAGTAAGACTTCTGCAGATAAGTTTTCAGTTTTTGCCTTGATCCTTGTTTAACAACTTAGGGTGTTGTTTTTCCTTGTTTTGCTTTGTGTTTGTTTTCTTGCAGGTGAAGTTTTGTTTCTATTGTGTTGGGAGCATGGTTACCCCCGTGCTAGCTCTCCTGCAGGAAAAGGGATTTTATCCCTGTCTGATTTGATTATTTGCTCTTCTGTGTTTTTGTTTTCTTTTATGGTATTTTGTTCTCCTATTATTTAAAGGAGTACCTGATATAGTGGGGGTTAGGTCGTATGACCTCCAGGGCCTTTTTACTATCAGGAGTTTGGTATTTTTCTACAGGGATTTTGTACTGACCACAATCAGTTCCTTTCCTTTTCTTTGAATCAAGTTAGTTGGGCCTCGCCTTTGCTAATTCTATTTTTCTTATCTGAGTATTGTGTTTTCCTATATCATCCGCTCATTCAGTTTTTTCAAGTCACTTTTTATTAGAGACACATCGTCCTTAATATCACCCATATGCATGTTTAGAGAAGCTAGAGTGTTATTACAAAGGAAGACTGCAGCAAACATATACCTCATGGTAGGTTCTGCAGATACAGCATTAGCCTCCTCACTTCCCAGAGCAGGCTCCGGGTACACCACCATGCCATTGTTGGGCAGGATATCCTCAAAGGCCAGGCAGGTAATAATGGACGAGAGCGACCCTATGCTAGGGCATCCCTCAGCAGCCTCTGAGCATATAATTTGGATATTATTAGCATGTCTATAGATTCTGTAAATTCCATAGTTCGACAACTTTTTCTTCTTGGTGTTACAACTTTCATTGTTGAAAATTTTATAAAATGTAATGCTTTTAGGGTATGTCTAGGGCAGTGTTTCCCAAACTCCAGTCCTCATGGCCCCCAACAAGTCATGTTTTCAGGATTTCCTTACTATTGAACAGGTGATGGAATCATTATCAAGGCATCACCTGTGCTATATTAAGGAAATCCTGAAAACATGACCTGTTGGGGGTCGTAAGGACTGGAGTTGTGAGACAATGTAGGCAAGAACTGAAGGCTAAGCTACATTTTATCCAAAATGCAGGTATGTCTTGGCTGTTCAGTAGCCATTATGTTGGACCATACATTATTATTAAATTATTAATTAAATTTGTTGAATTCATGCTTCCCAAACATTATCTAGTAATATATCAACATTAATTAAATTATATTAAACCACTTTGTTTTTATTTCTGCTCTTTATATGAAATGGCTAACATCATGTGAGGAGATGGTCGAATTCGAATTCCCCTGAAGCTGCAAGTATATTAATGTACATATTAATGTTTAGAGTGATAGTAGTGACATGGTAATGCATAGAGTAAAGTAAGAATGTAAATTATAATGCAAAAGAGATGATGTTGACATCTAGTGGTCGGTTTGGATAGTGCTTGCAGAAATAGATGACAAAGGTATAAGAAAGAGTTAAGCTGTGAGATTAGCCCAGAGGGGAGAAGCCAGTTTCTGTGGGTAGAGGAGAGACTTCACTTAAAGCCAGAGTCACACATGCGAGTGACTCGGCGAGTCTCATATCAGCATCACCTGGTATTGCCGCACACTCTTTGGACAGGAGCGTTTCAGCTGCATAGAAATACATGCAGAAGACCCTCTCCTGTCAGGAAAGAAGCCAGTCACACTGGGTTAACTGGGTTTTGCGATCCGATAATCGTGCAAGTCATACGCTCGTGTGAGCTTACTCTTAGTGTGAGCTAGAGCTAGGGCAAGAGAGAGCTTAGTGTGTTCAGGTGTGTGCAGTTCAAGTCGTCAAGATTCCTTAAACTCCCGAATGTGAAAACTTCTGGATGTCTGGAGCATAAGGCTCAGACTTGATGTTGAGAGGGCACCCGAAAGCCCCCTTCTGTATAGGGGAAGTCAGACAAGGAGTCGCCAGGAGGTAGAGTCAGGGAACTGACAAAGTAAAGGCTGGGTATTGAAGACACTACGTCCTGTTCCATACAAAGTTGGACCAGTTCTCTACATTCAGATTCTATTGGGACATCTGGGGCAAGAGGCTTGAGCAGGATGCCCTAAGTGAGGGACCTGAACCCACTCCCAGTGGAGGAGTACAGATGTGCAGCTGCAGGTGTGTGACAGAATGGATTCTGGATGTGTTGCGAACCTAGAGAGGGGAACAGCCATGAAATGTATGGTAACATGAAACGGAACCATTTAAATGTATGTTCCTGTTGTGACAGTTATCCAGTGGACAATGGCGTTATTACCAAGAAAAAGTTATTTTAAATAAAATAAAACCATGTCACATGATTTGGGCTTCCTGAGATGGAGGAAACTGAAGGCAGCAGTGAGCAAGTGAGTGTCACGCATCCCACACAATTACTGAGGACAACACTTTTTCTGTGGCATGCCAGGGTGTGATACTTCAGTGAAAACTCACCAATAACATCCGCACCCCTGGCACCCTACAATCCCATGAGCATATAAAATAATCATTTTATTTTTATAAGAGATGGGCAAACATGCTCGGCACTAAAGGGTACTCAATCGAGCATTAAGGTGCTCAAAATGCTGGATACTCGATTGAGCATTCTGATACTCAGATGCCATGCTTGAGTCCCCGCCCAAAATGTTTTGCAGCTTTTTTTCATCCATTAAACATGCGGTGATTGCCTGCTAATCATGGTAATGCCGTAGCCAGGTAGGATACTGGCATTACTGTAACTGGCTGACCACATATCATAACTGGGTATATATAAGACCCAGTGATGCCATGCTTGGCGCACTGAAATAGTTCGGGGAGAGGTTCTGCTGGAGATGGAACAGTGTGTTAAAGTGTGACAGTATCTGCTGGTTGAACTGTGGCGCCCCTGTGACCTCAGGTGCAACTAGGCATTGCACCCACTTAAGGTGTAATGTCTTCCTGAACTCCAAGGGACCAGCACCTGTATGCACAAGCCAGACCAAATTGCCCACCCCTGTCCAAGCCCAAGAGTTGAGGGTTGGAGGTCGAGCAGTGAGGAGCTCTCCTGGCAACCTCTGTGGACTGTGAGAAAGAAAGTGAATGGTTGCCGGTGGAATTCAGACAGGACTCCCGGAATCGAGTGTGCCAGGTGCAGAAACCTAGACCAGGGAGAAGTTCCAAGCCCCTGGTAAATCTGGAAAGGGGAAGAAAATGACAGAACAGAGTCTGTCCCATCAGAAGCCTGAGACCTAGCTGCAAGACAGTGAGCCTGAGTAGACAAGTGAGGAAGCCTACCCCATAGAGGTTCCCTGCTGCAGGTGTGCAGGCCAGTACTAAGACCAGTGCAGGAAAGCGTCCCCCAAGAACCACAGGTCACAGGGACTAAATTACTAGGACATAAAGCGGGAAGAGTCAGCAGGGGAGAATACCGGTGTCGCAACCCGAGGAGAGAGGGATCCTGAAGTCCACTTTGGTGAAGACCAGCCGTCGGGGCCCACCAACACTCCCAATGAGTAAAAATACTTTTAAACGACTTCCCTGTGTTGTCCCAGTGACCTTTGTGTACACACTTACACTGACTACTACTCTCATGCTAAACTGGGGCCTGCCCTACCAACAGAGGACTTACCAACCTGCTGCTCATAACACCAGCCCCAGCAGGAGTGAAACACCGCAGCGGTGGCCATTCCACCTGGCCAAACTGCCGTGGGTGGCGTCACGAACTTTTCCACTTAAACTATCTACCTTTTTATTGTGGAGCCGCCCCAGGGTACGGGACCGGGCACCACCAGCAGTGACCTGTTAAGCCCGGGACCGAGTGACTTCCCCTGATCCCTGGGACTGCGCCCCCTAATAGCACAGGGCGACACACAACATTAAATCAATAGCCTATTTAAGAACTATTTCAACTGCTACATAAAAAATCTATTCTATTCTTTAATGATATCGCTCTTATCTACATTTAGTTTCATTTAGTTTAGGGAAAGCTGCTGGAAAAGGCATAGTGTACTAGAGGCATGTATGTAGGGATTCTTACGGATTGTGCTGCTGCTATGTAAAAAATCTATTCTATTCTCTAATATCACCACTTTTAGCTGCATTTAGTGTAGGGCAAGATGCTAGAGAAGGCAAGTTGTATTAGAGGCACGTAGGCAGGGATTCTAGATTTACAGACCTTGCTTCTGTAGCCTAAAACCAAAAACCTTTTTTCAGGCTTGCATCTTCCCTAATAATACTACTATTAGCTGCATTCAGTGTAGTGATAGCTGCTCTAAGAGGGATAGTTTTGATTAGAGGCCTAATGTCAGAGTATATTGCTCTACAGCCCTTCTATAGCTTTATGGCTGCTGCAACCTAACTGCATTGGTCAGGGCATGGGTGATGTTATGGGGCGTGTGCTGGTGTAAGGCAGGGATGACACGTGGTTAAATATATTGGAGGCTGGGGACCAAGCACCACAGGACAGCCGCCTCCATCAGGTTGCGGAAAGCCTCAGAGTCCAAATACCTAAACTACAATACTTCCAGGGTATTCAGTCAGGATATGAAAGCACGTAACATCATGTCCACTTGCAAATATTTATCTTTAATGGTCAGCAATTAGTGTATGAGCTGACGGGATGGTTATGCGGATTATGGTGTTATCGCCGCTAATCACCATAATTGATTCCTCAAAGTTTTGTCAGTTGAATGGGAGCCACTTGATGGCCCGCTAAAATTTATAAATGAGGGCTGCCTGGTGATCCTCTAAAAAATTGTAATTAAGGCCAAATGATGACCCTGTTTATATGGTGGAGGACGAGGACAAGAAAAATAATAAACTATATACCAATTTTTGGGTGGAAAGGGGTGCATGAGAACAGACCAGAATAAAAAGGAACACCTAACCCTTGCCTAGGGAGCTTGCCATGTGTGGGTGTTGTGTGTAACAGTTGTCCACCTTCTCCCTTTCCCTGTGATATGTCTGCATTTGAACCCTTGAGTCTGTGCTCTGTGATCGACTTCTCTGTCTGCTGGACCACAGTAGATTCACCTTTTCTGTCAGTGTTTAGTTTCTATTAGTGCATTGCTTTTATTAGAGTAACAGGTGTTTAATTTACTCATTTGTCTGCCCAATCACATTTTGTGGGTGTTTTAAATATGTTCCTCCCACGGGTTTTTCCTGCTTGTGATACTCTCATTGCGAAGTCCAGCCATATTGCTGTTAGTTTCTGCCAATCAGTAGAATACAAGATAGAATATTTCTCTCTGCTGTTGTCGTGCTCCACTCTGCATCAATCTTATGTTTGCTGTCAGTAAGTAAGCGGCATATTCTTTAGCAATATTCAGCTCTTCTATTTCGTATTTGTTGTTTGTCTTACTCAATCTGGGATCACTTTCTAATTCAGCACACCTTCCCTTCTGTAGGTAATTTGCACTCTGCTCTGCCTTTCAGTTCTTTAGAAAGAACATGAAGTTCTTGATGGCCTATCAGGCAGCATAGGCTACAGTTATTTAGTCTGTTGTCAGGGCTATTCCAATTCCAGCAGGAACAGCTAGTAACTGCAGGATTGGGATCTCTTGTCTTTACAGGACCTGGCAAGGTAAGGACCCTGCCGTTTTTAGTGTTACCTTTACCCCTTTGTGATTTGTTATAATGTAACACCCCTTTAATTTGCCGCTGGGGCAGGGTGTTCGGTAGTTCTCACCTTGATATGACGCAGTGCCTCCACCCGAATCTTGCTAGGAGCTCTAGTGGAATGCAGAAGGGTCTTTGTCTTCTGCTAGGGGTCGACTCGGGAAACCCCTACCCACGCTCCGTACACACTCACAATAACTGAGGTTAGAAATCTTAACAGGTTTATTTGCAGGAGGATGACAATGGTAATTGCAGGGAAAAAGCAAATAACAGTGAAACGACAGGTAGTGTTATGCAGTATTCTACAAAAATGCAGGAGGGGCTCTTTGTAATAGACCTGAAGGTTAGCGGTAATGCTTCCTCTTTAACCTACACCACACACTCTGCTGACTACTTACAATCTACCAACTAACAGCTGCAGCCTCACAATTGACACAGTCCCAAATTGGGGCCCCAGTTGCCGCGGATGTCGGTGCGCTTGCAGTACGTTGGCGCGCTTGCAGTACGTTGGTGCACTTAAAGTAATGAAGGCAGTATTTCCCCAGGGCTGGTCCTATACAAACTCCCGGTTAGTGCAGTCAAAAGTCCTCTCTAGCAAGGCCTTGTAATTTGCTCCAGTACACTTCTCAAACTGTAGAACTACAAGTCACAGCAATGTCCTACTCACTTCTGTCTGCAGCATGTCTGTTCTCTCAGACTACTCCACACTGGGGTGTCTGGATTCAATGTCTGGGAGAGAGTTGGTACAGCAGGCAAAATCCTTCTTCGGTGTGGTAAACCTGGAAGGCCGCAGCTCCTACTAATGGTGCCTCCTGTCACTTTCTTAGACAGTCTCTCCTCACCCAGAGTTGCAGCTTCCCGCCTCCAAGATGACTCAGCTTCCTTCCACCCCTCCGTCCTGTTTCCTCCTCCCTCAGATTTGCAAGGCACCTTGGGAATTGTAGTATTCTCCAGTTCAACCAAAGAAGCAGCATCTGTAGAGGTGAATGTGGGTGGAACACTATAGATCGCTCCCAAAGCAGGTGTCACACTCTCCCCCTGGTGAGTCGCTGTAGGCTCCCAAGCACAAAATGAAGACTCACCACCTGGAAGGAAATTTTGTGTTAAAGCATCCTGACTAACACCACAACTAGTTACACCCAAATCACTAACAGGCCACATAGCTGTAGGGGGGAAATAGGGCCACGCATAGTTGTAATAGGGGTGTACTACTCTAGGAACCTCAGTGACTTGCCCCATCTGGTCATATGTCAGCATCATGGGGGGTCTAATGTCCCGTTTTGGACGAGTGTGCACGGCAGGGACAGGGACCCCCTCATCGACCCCTAGCTCTTGACTTTCAGGCTCTATGACAGCAACCTCTTCACTTGGTAGCTCTGCATTTTCTAAACTCTCCCCCGACTGATTGCAACATGGGTTTGGTGCCGGACCACACTCGTCTTGGGACACTTCTTCAGCTGGTTGGTCTGTATGATCTGGAATTACAGAGCCTGGGTCACTTGTCCATCTGAAGCATGGTCCACATTCATCACTGGAATCACTCTCACTACCTTCAGGAGGGACCACAGGATGGGTCGCTTGCGGCGGCCGAAGACTCCTTCGGTGAGATCGGGTGGTTGCATGGGCTTCGGTGCATTGTGGCGACTGGAATCGGACATTCTGTCCTATAGGTAGCAAATGCTGACGATGATAGGTCTTAACACCCCCACCCCCCCCCGCCTTTCTCAGGCTTCACTCTGTAGACTGGGATGCCATGCAACTTCTCTACCACCACATAAGGTTCTGAACGCCATCGATCAGAAAGCTTGTGTTTTCCATGGAGGCCCAACTGACGGATGAGGACCCTATCTCCAGGTTGCAGGACTTGGTCCCGGACTCTGCGGTCGTAGTACATTTTGTTTCGCCTCCCGGATCGACCAGAGGCCTCATCAGCCAACTTGTAGGCCTCCTTTAATTGTTCCTTCAGCTGTGACACATACTTCAGGTAGTTCTTCCCAGATGAATTGCCAGGGAACACTCCAAAACTAATATCCACAGGTAGTCTGGCTTCCCTTCCAAACATGAGGAAGTAGGGCGAGTACCCTGTTGACTCATTTTTGGTGCAGTTGTAAGCGTGAACTAATTGACTTATGTGTCGACTCCACCTTCCTTTCTGTTTTGAATCCAAAGTGCCCAGCATGTTAAGAAGGGTACGGTTGAATCTTTCAGGCTGAGGGTCTTCTTGCGGATGAAATGGTGTGGTCCTGGACTTCTTGATCCCACAAACCTCACACAACTCCTTAATTAGCCGACTCTCAAAATCTCTCCCTTGGTCAGAATGGATGCGTGCTGGCAGCCCATAATGCACAAAGCATTTCTCCCACAAGGTTTTAGCCACAGTGGTTGCCTTCTGATCTCTAGTGGTGTAAGCTTGAGCATATCTTGTGAAATGATCAGTGACCACTAGAACGTTGCTGACGTTTCCTTCATCAGGCTCAATGGAAAGGAAGTCGATACACACTAAATCAAGGGGGCCATCACTGGTTATGTTGACAAGGGGGGCGGACCGAGAAGGTAAGGTTTTCCTTAGGATACACCGCTTACAAGATTTACAGTATTGTTCAATGTCAGCTTCCATCTTTTGCCAATAGAACCGATCTGCTATGAGGCTGGTGGTCTTTTCCACCCCAAGGTGTCCATGATCATCATGCAGTGCCCTTATGACCATCTCACGGAACTGAGCAGGAAGCACCAACTGGACACGAACTTCTCGATTTTGGCGTTTGACCTCGCGGTGCAGCAATCCATTTTTCACCACCAGAAAGTCTAACTGTCGGGTCAAGAGGACAGACTCTTGTGTCTTCAGAGCATTCCTCTCAGGCTTTTGGCCCCTTTTCACCCACCATCGAACAACTCCCACAGAATGATCTTCCTGTTGAGCCTTTTCAATCTGCTTTTGAGTCAGTTGAGGCAGGGAGCCGGCATCAACGTTGGTCAGTTGACAGAACAATAGTGGAAGAGCTTCCTCTGGAGCCCCTAAGAAGGTAGCACAGCCCCCTGATTGAGCAATCCTTCCTTGATGTCGATGACACATAGCTTTCACCTCTGGGGCTGGAACCTCAATCCAGGCTTCTTCTTCTTCATTCACCATCTGCCTGGGCAGGCGGGACAGAGCATCTGCATCAATGTTGGTGGCACCAGGTCGGTACTTCAGGCTAAAATCATATATAGCTAGCGCGGCGAGCCATCTATGGCCAGTAGCATCCAGCTTTGCTGTAGTCCTCACATAGGTCAGTGGATTGTTGTCAGTATGAACTTGGAAATGCACTCCATAGAGGTGGTCATGCAGCTTGTCCACCACAGCCCATTTCAAGGCCAAGAACTCCAGTTTATGTGCTGGGTAATTGCGCTCACTCGGAGACAATCCACGTCTGATGTAGTAGACTGGCCGCAGGACGCCATAGTGCTCCTGGTATAAGACTGCTCCAAGTCCATCAAAAGAAGCATCCACATGAAGTACGTATGGCTTGTTGGGGTCTGCGTAGGCCAGTACAGGTGCCTGGGTCAAGCAGGACTTGAGTTTCTCAAAGGCTTCATCACACTCTGATGTCCATCTCTCTCCGAAAGGCTCATTCACCTTGAAGTAGGTTTTTGTTGCAGGTTTCTTGGAGCGAGCTGTCCCTCGAGGTGGGGAATACCCTTGAGTGAGGGCTGTCAATGGCTTTGCGATCTTGGAATATTGTGGCACAAATCTTCTGTAGTACCCGCTGAAACTTAGAAAAGATCTAAGCTCCCCCAATTTGGTGGGTTTGGGCCACTCCATCACAGCTTCTATTTTGGCTGGATCCGTGGAGATTCCTTCTCGGCTGACAATGTGTCCTACATACTTCACAGATTTCTGGCAGAACAGGCACTTGTTGAGGGATAGTTTTAACCCAGCTTCCTCTAGCCGGTCCAACACCTTAAATAACCTCAGGTTGTGCTCTTCCAAGGTGTGGCCAAATACAATCAGATCATCCAGGTAAACCAGGACCTCACAAAAGTTCATGTCTCCCATCACCTTGTCCATACATCTCTGGAAAGTAGCAGGGGCACCGGTCACTCCTTGCGGCATCCGTTGAAACTCATAGAAACCGATAGGGCAAATGAAAGCAGTCTTCTCCTGATCCTCCTTGCTCATGGGTATCTGGTAATATCCACTCCGAAGATCTAACACAGAAAACCACTGGATTCCCTGCAGGCAATCTAAAGCTTCATCAATCTTGGGCACAGTATACTGATCAGGTACAGTGCGTTTGTTCAGGGTGCGATAATCCACACACATCCTAATAGCTCCATTCTTCTTCCGAGCGATCACTATCGGAGATGCATATGGGCTGTTGGACTCTATTATGACTCCAGTGTCCAGTAAACCCCGTAAATGCTTTCGAACATCCTCCACATCGGCGGGAGCCAATCGTCGGGATCTTTCTCGAAATGGCTTCTCATCAGTCAGCCGGATGTGATGCTCCACTCCTCTTGCAAGGCCCAGGTCCCAATCACCCAATGAGAAGGTTCCGGCACGCTTCATCATACCATTTATCACTGACTGCTTTTCCTCCTTCTTCAGATCACTACCTTCAAAACAGAGGTCAAAATGTTCAGGACGTAGTTCCTTCCTTTCCTCTTCCTCTTTCTTCTCATAAGCAGCCAAACAGACAGGATGGATTGTGAAGGCCTGCGAGTATCTATTACCTCCAATTTCGGGACACCACTGAGCAAGAGTACGGAATAGGTTGGCATTTGTCCCTACTATGGCAGGTACTGTTTCCAGTTTCTGTCTTCATCAGTGTCTGGACAGACTAATGCAATGATGGGAACCTCTCTTTCCACCCCAGCTATAGTCTCTGGGAATCGTAGTGTGACAGCCACGTATCCTTTGTAGGGGTAACTGTTTTCACTCAAACCCCAGACTACAAGTCCAGATAGGGGTTGCAAGGGCACGTCTGACAAGTATTTTCTGTACCACTTCTCAAAAATGATGGACACTTGTGAACCACTATCCAGTAATACAGTGCATGGCTGCCCATTGATACAGGCCGGTACATGTGGTGCTGGTCCTACGAGACCTTTAGGAAATTGCTCTGACTGGACAGGGTTAGATGGAGCAGTAGAATATACCTCTGATTTTGAAGGGGGGCCAGTATAGGACTCTACTGGCCCCCTTTCCCGTTTCCCGTCTGCCCCTTCTTGTTAGGTGGGGGGTCCCGAGATCTCTTCAAATTCAACCTCTTCGGACACTGGCGAGCCATATGATGGGTGCTCCCACAGACAAAACATTCTTCTGGCTTTGTATCTTCTACTAGACTGTGGTCATTACTTGCCACTTGCAAAGGCGGTCTTTGACTCTTGACAGCTGTCTCAACAATTTGCTTTAGCTGGTCAACCTTCAGAGCCTGGGCAGCTAGAAGTTGGGCAAGCTGTTCCCCTTGCCTCTCAATGACCTTCAAGAACTCTCCCTCTCGATGGCTGGATTCAATATGTACAGGGGCAACAGCCACTCGCTGGGTCACTTGTTCTCTGGCGGCCAGGAGAGCTTCCTCTTGTCTGACTTCTTTAAGCAACTGATGGAAAGAACGGGGAATCTGCCCTTTGTCGCAACACCTCAGTCGTTGAGCAATGGGATCGTGAGTCAGAGCTCCTCGGAGCACTTGTTCTAAACGACACTGATCAACTTGTTCGGGCCTAAGTATCCCCTTGGATACGACCCTATACACCAATTTGTCCAATCGATAAAGATAATCTGACATCTTCTCACCAGAGTTTTGATAGGTGGTGCGGAGTTGATAAAGGAGATCAGTGGCATCCTCTGGGGATCCAAAAGCATCTTCAAGAGCAGTCATGTAATCTTTAGAAGTTGTCTCTGACTGACTTCTCCAAGCAGCCTGCACCACTTCCATAGCAGGCCCCTTCACACTCTCCACAATTCTCTGCTTCTTCACTGCATCAGTACACTGCCATTCTTCCAGATATTGCAGAGTAACATCCCTCCACGTGTCATACCCTTCTTCACCAGCTGGAACAGGAGTGACACCCGAGAAGGTTCTCAGACGACGGTAGGCCCCTTCAGGTTGCAATTTTGTAAACTGGGTCACTAACTTCTCCATGGCTGCCACTACCACGTCAACCATCATGGTTGTTTCTTCAGATTTGTCCCGAGTAGGAGTGGAAGGTAGACATCGACTAGATCTCCTAGGCTGTGAACTTGCACCCGAAGATGATGTCCCTGCTTCGGACCTCACAGGCCAGGTGATCTTCCAATGTGGTCCATGTTTTAATGGCACAGCTATGACAGATGGAAAGTACTTCAATGTCCTACTCACTTCTGTCTGCAGCAGGTCTGTTCTCTCAGACTATTCCACACTGGGGCGTCTGGATTCAATGTCTGGGAGAGAGTTGGTACAGCAGGCAAAATCCTTCTTCAGTGTGGTAAACCTGGAAGGCCGCAGCTCCTACTAATGGTGCCTCCTGTCACTTTCTTAGACAGTATCTCCTCACCCAGAGTTGCAGCTTCCCGCCTCGAAGATGACTCAGCTTCCTTCCACCCCTCCGTCCTGTTTCCTCCTCCCCCAGATTTGCAAGGCACCTTGGGAATTGTAGTATTCTCCAGTTCAACCAAAGAAGCAGCATCTGTAGAGGTGAATGTGGGTGGAACACTATAGATCGCTCCCAAAGCAGGTGTCACAATAAGAACATAACACTCCCTCTGGCCACCCCACTGCCTTTTTCTGCCAGTTGCAGTGCTGCTGATTCCACCACTTCTGCACTGCTGTCATCGCTCTGCATGGCAACTTGCCAGGTTGGGTGAGTGACTTCATCATCCAACACCTCATCTTCCACTTTCACACTTTGGTCCTCCTCCTGACTTGTTGACTTAACAACATAACTTGTTGTCAATTGTGTTTCACCATCATCGACCGCTTGAGACACTAATTGCCGTTGCACACCATCATCTTCTATTATCCGTGGCTGCTCAAATATTTGGGCATCACTACACACAATATCCTCATCTACTTTTAGCAACATGCAAGGTCTGAAGGGGGCTTTACACGGTAGCGATATCGGTAACGATATCGCTATTGTGCGTACCCGCCCCCTCGTTTGTGCGACACGGGCATATCGCTGCCCGTCGTGCACAAAATCGCGCTCCCCCGTCACAAGACTTACCTGCCCAGCGACGCCGCTATGGCCGCCTTCTTTCTAAGGGGGCGGGTCATGCGGCGTCACAGCGACGTCACACGGCAGGCGTCCAAGTGTAAAGTGGTGATGGCACATCAGGAAAAATAGTGGCAGTTGGGGAACAAGTACAGAGGGTTGGCTGCCACCATGAGGTTGCAGAAAGCCTCCGTGTCCACAAGCCTAAACAGTAACATTTGCAGATTAAGCAGTGTGGAAATTTCCCTGTTTAGCATTTGTGGATGGGTGGGTAGCTGAGAATTTACGTCTGAGTTCCAAGTCCTTGGGTAAGGACAGATGAACGCTGCCCTGGGACAAATAATCCTAGAATGTTGCTGATGGTGCTTGCGAATGTGTAATGATACATGCAGGACAGAACGCATCTATGCCTGCATCAAGGACAGGGGATTGGCAAGTACGTAGTACAGAAGAAAAGGCAGTGGTGCCACCTGAAAACACTGATTGTGGGCCCAGGTGTTCGGTCCACCTAGTCAGGTGATTTGATGACATGTGCCTGAGCATGTTGCTAGTGGTCCGGCTGAATGTTATCAAGCCACTGCTGATCTTGGTATGGCACAAGCTGCAAATTATCATTTTTTTTATTGGCCACACTTTCTTTAAAAGGCACCATACTAGTTAACAACTAAAGCCTGCTTTACACGCTGCAATGTCTCTTACAATGTGTCGGCAGGGTCACGTCGTAAGTGACGCACATCCGGCATTGTAAGGTACATTGCAGTGTGTGACAGGTACGTGCGATTGAACATTAAAACGTTCATCGCATACACATTGTACCTTTCCCACTGGTCCAGGAAACCATTATCTATCCCCCATTTCCGTGAGATGGCTGGATTGTCATTGTAAATAAACACTTGAACCTTGCCTCCCCCCCCCATCTCATTGTAGATTGTAAGCTCTCACGAGCAGGGTTGTGTTTTTTCTTTTTTTTCCTCTAAATATTGTACTTCTATAACTGTTACTTGTTTGTATATGATCCTCCTGAATTGTAAAGGGCTGCGGAATATGTTGGCGCTATAGAAATAAAGATTATTATTCTCTAGAATTGCACGTCAGATTGTTCATCGTACCCGGGGTAGCACACATCGCTCCGTGTGACACCCCGGGAACGATGAACAGATCTTACCCTGCGTCCTGCGGCTCCCGGCCAGCAATGCGGAAGGAAGGAGGTGGTCGGGATGTTTACGTCCCGCTCAGCTCCGCCCCTCCGCTTCTATTGGCCGGCTGCCGCGTGACGTCGATGTGACGCCGAATGTCCCTCCCACTCCAGGAAGTGGACGTTCGTCGCCCACATCGAGGTCGTATGGAAGGTAAGTACGTGTGATGGGGGTTAATCGTTTGTGAGGCACGTTCAACAAATTGAACGTGCCACACATACGACGGGGGCGTTGCAAATCGCATACGATATCGTATGCGAAATTGCAACGTGTAAAGCAGGCTTAACCCTTGCCATCAAAACTTGCAGCGTATGGGTGCTCTTCTACCACTGATCACCCCAATGCCTCTGATGGCCCTCTCAAAATTCAGTGAGGACCTGTTTCTGGCCCTGTAAAAATTATCAGTGATGCATTACTTCTGGCCCTCTAAATATTTAGTGAACACCGGCTGCTGGTCCTCTAAAAATTGATTGAAGGCTGTCTGCTGGCCCTCTAAAAATTATGAGTGAGGGACAGCTGCTGGCCCTCTAAAAATTGAGTGAGGGCCACCTGCTGGTGCTCTTAAAATTATTTGAGGGCTTTCTGCTGGCCCTCTAAGAATTGAGAGACGGCTGCCTGCTGGCCTTGTAAAACTTGTGAGTGAAGGCTTGCTACTGTCTCTCTAAAAATTGATTGAGGGCTGCCTTATGGCTCTCTAAAAGTTATGAGTGAGAGCCGGCAATTGGCCCACTAAAAATTGATTGAGGGTCACCTGCTGTTTAAAAATTATGCGGTCTAAAAAATTATCCCATCTTAAAATTATGAGCGAGTAATAATAATATTTATTCACTTACATAGCGCAATTAATTCTACAGCACTTTACATACATCAGCAATACTGTCCACATTGGGGCTCACAATCTAAATTCCCTATCAGTATGTCTTTGGATTTGGGAGAAAGCCCATGCAAACACAGGGAGAATATACAAACTCCTTTCAGATATTGTTCTTGGTGGGATTTGAACCCAGGACCACGGCGTAGCAAAACTGCTGCGCTAACCACTGAGCTACGATGTACCAAATGATGACTCTGTGGATATAGTAAAGGAGGAAGAATACTAGAGAAATAATAAACCATGAACCATATACCCTTTTTGGATATGAAGGGGTACATGGGAATACACCAGAAAAAAAGAACATTTGAGTTGGCTTTATGTTCTGCCAATGTCATCTGCTGGGTTGAGAAGTCTGGACCAATCCTGGCTTTGTTCATTTTGAAAACAGTCAGCCCGTCAGCATTTTTAGCTGACAGATGGAAGAGCCTATTAGCTATTATGCCCCAAGTGTCACTAAAAACCCACTGAATAAACTTTTTCAGGGTGGGAGCACTGACTGTGGTTTGCAAGCCATAAATTTGCCTCAACTCCATGTAAAAAAAAAGTTAGAAAATATAGTAAAATTGCAGCTCAACTTTTTCGTGTCAGAGATTCTCAAAACTCCCACAGTGAGAAACATTCGCTTAGATTAAGCATAGCCTTCTTTATGGATAAAATGTTATATCCTAAATTTTAAATTTTTATGATACTGTATATTGTTACTTTATTTAGACATGGCTTATGTAGAAGTATTTGAAAAATAATAGTAAATAATCCTCACAAATATTACTTGCACACATTCTAATGCTACAGTTAAAGGGAATCTGTCAGCAGGTTTTGGTATGTAATCTGAAGATAGCATGCTGTAGGGGTTAACACAGTGGTTTCAGCAATGTGTCTCTTATCAAACAGTCTGCTGTTGTTTACCTACAATGCTTGTTTTAATTTCAGGAGATTATCATTGCCAGGCTATGTCAACTAGTGCGTCACACCACTTTCTATGATTGGCACCTCACTGTCTATAGACTTTTAAACAGAGAGCCTGGTGAGAACAGTGCTAGCTTTCTGAGCTCTGCTACATGCTAAATCTAAAATCTCTGTGTCACAACTGCTGCACTAAGTAAACAAAGGGGTACTTTGCACGTTGCGATATCGCTAGCATCGGCTAACGATGCCGAGTGCGATAGTACCCGCCCCCATTGCACATGCGATATCTTGTGATAGCTGCCGTAGCGAACATTATCGCTACGGCAGCTTCACTCGCACTTACCTGCCCTGCGACGTTGCTCTGGCCGGTGACCCGCCTCCTTTCTAAGGGGGAGGGTCATGCGGCGTCACAGTGACGTCACACGGCAGGCGGCCAATAGAAGCGGAGGGGCGGAGATGAGCGGGACGTAAACATCCCACCCACCCATTCCTTCCACATTGCCGGTGGAGGCAGGTAAGGAGATGTTCCTCGCTCCTGCGGCTTCACACACAGTGATGTGTGCTGCCGCAGGAACGAGGAACAACATCGTATCTCCTATTAGTGCGACATTATGAAAATGACCGACGCTACACAGATCACCGATTTTCGACGCTTTTGCGATCATTTATCGGTGCATCTAGGCTTTACACGTTGCAACGTCGTTACCGGCGCCGGATGTGTGTCACTTTCGATTTGACCCCGACGATATTGCAGTAGCGATGACGCAGCGTGCAAAGTACCCCTTAGTCACACATCTTTGGAATCACATCTTTGCCTACTTCATGCTACTCTCAGATGAGGTAGTAAAAACCTGCTAACAGATTCCCTTTAACCATGAGAGAATTACTAAGCAAATACTATAGTTGCAATAGAATACCAATAAAATAAAGAAAAGAAAAGTCCGCAATCACTTAAAAATGTAATCAGTAGAAATTTGCTCTCCTGTGACCATTTGTGCGACGTGAGCCACAGAAGTATGAATTTCAAGAAATTGTCACGATTCCTTGTGCAGAACATTCTGTATTGTTCTGCCATGCCCTCCTGCAGGACCGGATTATAGGCGGGGCTTGCGGACCTCAAGCTCTGGGGCCCCCACAAGAACTTCTAAGGTGGCCCCCACCACCATCTGTGTGGCTGCCATTTTATTAACAAGTGCCAGGGCCCTGGACAGCAGTGGGGGCCTTCGTCAGTTCTTTCTGCGGCCCATGGACTGAGTTCCGGGGACCGCAGTGCTCAGCAGCAAAGTGCGGCTGCCGTCCATTTAATCAGAGAAAAAAAATGAACTTTTTTGAAATTACCAAATGGCTGCAATGAAACAAAGAGAAAAATTTAAAGGGATCTGAATACTTTCCGTGCCCACTGTATGTATGCCTGACTGAGCCATAGATCATAAAAAATAAGAACGCTACGGGTCGCGGAAATGGTACAAAATGTATGCCACTTTTTTCAGACAAACTTTTGATTTTTTTTTAACCCCTTAGAGAAAAGTAAACCTATACATGTTTGGTGTCTACGAATTCGCACTGACCTCAGGCATCATACGAATACCAGTTTTACCATATAACGAACACAGTGAATAAAATATCTCAAAAACCATCGCGCAATCACACTTTTCTTGCAATTTTTTCCGCATTTGGATTTTTTTAAGGCCGTTTTACACGCTACGACATCGCTCAAGCGATCTCGTTGGGGTCACGGAATTTGTGACGCACATCTGGCCGCTTTAGTGATGTCGTTGCGTGTGACACCTATGAGTGATTTTAAATCGTCGCCAAAATGTGCAAAATCGCTAATCGGTGACATGCCCCCCTATTCCCAATTATCGTTGCTGCTGCTTGTACGATGTTGTTCGTCGTTCCTGCGGCTGCACACATCGCTGTGTGTGACACAGCAGGAACGACGAACATCTCCTTACCTGCGTCCACCGGCAAGAAGGAGGTGGGCGGGATGTTACCTCCCGCTCATCTCCGCCCCTCCGCTTCGATTGCGCGGTCCCTTAGTGACGTCTCTGTGACTCCGAACAAACCGTCCTCTTAGAAAGGAGGCGGTTCGCCGGTCACAGCGACGTCACTAGGCAGGTAAGTAGTGTGATGGGTCCGCCCGATTTTGTGCTCCACGGGCAGCAATTTGCCCGTGACACACAAACGATGGGGGCGGGTACGCACGCTAGCGATATCGGTCACAATATCGCAGCATGTAAAGCGGCCTTTAGCCGTTTTCCAGTACACTATATGGTAAATTGGGCATAAAAATATATTTAACTGACACTGAAAAATTAAAAATTGTTACAAATCTTACAGAGGGATGCAGCAGTCTTGATACTGATAAGATATTGGGGCGTGATCCCATAACCATCATAGGTTTTGCGGGAAATAGTCAACAAGCACACAAAAAAGTCTCATAATATATTCTAATGATATGAGTGGGATATCATTAACAGATTAGCATTGGAAGGGTATAGCAAGCCAGTATTAACAGGGCACAAGTCAAAACCATGTCAACTACTTTTGTCCAATCCTGATATTAGAAGGACCAACAGACAGCAATTATCATTTTTTTTTTTTTTTCATTTTCAGCTTTTGCACATCATACCACCTCATATTATTAGCCCAGTAGATGGATCCAATCTGTACCACGTGTGAATTAAGACAACACATACCAAACCTAAATCATCAGAAGGCATTTGCTTGATATTGGGCTATGAGCCAAATTCGTAGCTACAGGTGTTCAATTGCCACTGCTCTCAGAGACTATCATGGTGCTGAGCAAATTAGGCTAGAATAGAGGCTTATCCCATGCAGCAATGAAGTGATTAGACTCATTTTTTTGCCTTGATCGCAATAGCGTGAGATTGGTTGAGAGAGCATTGGGGCAATGACAAGACGAGGCTGTCACAAAGGAACATGACAGTGTCCCGGGGCCATTTTTTAAAATAACAATGCCAGTCCACAAGCTTCTTATGCTACTGCGAGCAGTCTACATGGCCTAAATGTGTTACCATGACATACAGCATCCCTGAACATATCTCCCATTGAGCACATCTGGGATGTCAATATTCCTCAATTGGTAGGAGATCTGCCAGCAGCGGATCTTGATGATTTGAATGCTCAAGCGCAGAAAATTCCTCAGACAACCATTAATTACCTCATTGATAATATGCAAAGGCATACAAGTCAGTATATTTCTGCACATGTGTACCGCCCCGGGGCTCGGTCGGCTGCCGAGCCGCTCGGATCCGTGCTCGTCGGTGGGTGGCTCGAGCTCTTCCACGGACCCTGATCTCTGAACAACCCTACCCACACCACTGATTAGCAGTTTTGTATGTACACTGTGCATAGGCAGAAAGCTGCCAATCAGTGGTGGGGGTGGGGTTATACAGAGTTCATTACATGACAGCAGGATTACCAGTCCTCTAGTGATAATCTACTGCTGATAAAAAGTAGTTTTATCAAAACTACATCAAATAGCCCAGTAAGTGACACATTGTTGGAATAAAGATCTCCATTTCTTCATTATGCTTCTCTCAGATTATTTTGAAAAAACCTGGTGACAGATTCCCTTTAAGAATATATTGTTAGACATATTTTAAGATCCTAGTGTACAAAGAGTTTAAGAAAATAATGCCTAATTGTGCCTAATACTATATTTTGCATTATTGTGACGTGTATACACATCCTATTCTCATAAAAGCTTAAAAAAAAAATTATAGTAATGTTGTACGCATAAACTGTATATTTTCTGGGAAAGGAAAAGGAAGCTAAGGCCGGTTTCACACATCCGGCTTTTTGCCGTTTTGCCGGATGCGGCGCTCTCCCGTACAGTTAATACAGTACAGTGACAGCGCTGTAACTTCCGGGTCACATGCGCCGGTCACATGACAGCATGTGACCGGCGCTTGTTGCGCTGTCACTGTACTGTATTAACTGTACGGGAGAGCGCCGCATCCGGCAAAACGGCAAAAAGCCAGATGTGTGAAACCGGCCTAAAGGGGAAGGAGGAGATGAGATAATGATCTCAGTCAATATGTAGAAGCCAATAAAATATGGTCAAATAAGCAAAGTTTTCCGGCTACTTAACATTGAAAAAAAAAAGTAAATATATTAGAGTACACCTTAACCCCTTCACCCCCAGGCACTGAAACACATGGCCATTTTTTATGATCCTGATCAGTGTCACTTTGACAGGTTATAACTCTGGAACGCTTCAACAGATCCCGGTAATTCTGAGAATGTTTTTTTGGGACATATTATACTTCATGATTGTGGTAAATTTAGGCCGATATTTTTTGCGTTTATTTGTGAAAATATCAAACATTTTATGCCCAGAAATCTGAGAGGTATGTCACAGAAAATAGTTACTAATTAACATTTCCCACATCTTACTTTACATCACCCCAATTTTTTAAACATATTTTTTTGTTAGGAAGTTAGAAGGGTTCAAAGTTCATCAGAAATTTCCCATTTTTCCCAACAAAATTTACAAAACCATTTTTTTCAGAGACCATATTACATTTGAAATGACTTTGAAAGGCCTAGGTCACAAAAAATACCCAAAAGTGACACCAATCTGAAAACTGTACACCTCAAACTGCTCAACACCACATCCAAGAAGTTTATTAACCCTTTAGGTGCTTTACAGAAACCAAAGCAATGTGGGAGGAATAAATGAAAATTTTACTTTTTCACACAAAAATGTTACTTTAGCCATAAATTTTAACAAGGGTATCAGAAGTAAATGCACCATGTATTGTGCAATTTCTCCTGAGTATACTAATAACTATATGTGGTCGGAATCAATTGTTTGGGTGCACGGCAGGGCTTGGATAGAAAGGAGTGCCATTTGAGTTTTTGAAAGCGAAATTAGCTGCAATCATTAGCAGATGCCATGTTTCGTCTGGAAACCCCCTGAGGTGCCTAAACAATGGAGCTCCCCCACAAGTGACCCCATTTTGGAAACTAGACCCTTCAAGCAATTTATCTAGATGTTTGGGGAGCCCCTTGAAACCCCAGGGGCTTCACAGAAGTTTATGCATAATCTTTCTTTATTAGAAAAACGTACAATACATAAAAATAAGAAGAAAAAGGGTTAGATCTTGCAGACAAATTTTGCAATAACAGTCTTACTCCAAAAGAGTATAACTAAGTGATTCATATAAGAATACAATTTTCTCCAAGGAAAAGAAAGGAAAAAAGAAAATAAGGTAAACATGTAGAGCCCTACTTTATGCAATTTTAACTTCACCCCTACTTCCATCCTCCCACTCCCCCCTCATCCATTATTCGATCAACATTACCCCTCTCTCTCCATGAGAGGCAGGATATTCTTCCAGTGAGGTAAAGAGGAGGAATCAGCCACATTAATCTAGCATAGAGATCCCATATATTGAGCTTGAAAAACGAGGGGTAACACCCCAAACAAGGCGTCTTAGAGTGTAAATAATAGATAGCCAAGAGAAGAAAGGAAATGAGTAACAGAGAAGCAGCAGAGGTGGGTGAGGGGAGGGAAGGGAAGGGAGGGTCAGAGGGGGTGGAAGGTTGTGGTGCTCCCAGCTGTGGCAGACTAAAATGGCCAACCCCGCTCATAGTTCCTATAGGCTCAAGGGACGAACAGTTCTCGAAACGCTTCAGTATCTTTGAAAAGGATCCAAGGCTGCCAAATTTTTAAGAATCTCTCACTGTCCCCTGTTGCCTCTTCGGACAAGTCCTCCATGTAAAATATGGAGGCCAATTCCTGTTTCCATTCTTGCATGGATGGAGGCATCGTCGTCCGCCAGTGCCTAGGGACCACCAAACGGGCCGGTGTTAGACAAAATCTACACAGATCTCCCTTTGTGTTTTAATAGAGCCGGGCAACATGGACAGCAACGAGATCTGTGGTGAGGGTGTCACTGTTTCTCCAGTAATTTTGGTGTATGTCTGAAACACCTCCAACCAAAAGGGTTTAATCAGCGAACACTCCATTAAGAATGTAACATCGTCACAGGGACCCTCCCACACCACCAACACAACTCTGACACCGATGGATAGATCTTATGTAGCTTCACTGGATATTGGTTCCATCTGGATAAGATTTTGTAGTTCTTTTCTTTTGCATAACCAGCTGTGGACATCTTATGGGTAAACAAGTAAGCTTTCTGTTTATCCTCCTCAATAAAAGTAGTGCCCAGTTCAGTCTTCACTAGAGTTGAGCACGGTTCGCGGTTCTCCAGTTCGTGGTTCGAGTGATTTTGGGGGGTGTTCTAGATCGAACTAGAACTCGAGCTTTTTTGCTAAAATTCGATAGTTCTAGATACGTTCGAGAACGGTTCTAGCAGTAAAAAGCAGGGCTTTTTACAGCTACAGTGTGCAGGAGCCATCGCTGGCAGCCTGCCACAAGCTGGTAACCAAGATAAACATCGGGTATCCAAGCAAAGCGCTTTGGTTAGTAACCCGATGTTTATCCTAGTTACGTGCAGGAAGCCCACACTTCCCCGCTCAGCTCGCTCCGCCCCCTCCTGCCCGCGGCATGTACACACGTACACACACACACACTCTGCACACACACTCTGCACACATGGTCCCGCTTGGCTTACCTGCGGTGATGAAGTCCCGCCATCCCGACCTCAGCGCTGTCACTGTCCTCCATGGCCGCCGCTTGTCACATGACCTTCTCTCGCTTCCGACCCGAGACTGACTAGCGGTGACGTCACGGGCCTCTCGCGATACTTGGCTGTGAAGGCGGCGGTCATTGAACTCAGTGACAGGTGCTGTCAGCAGTACAGGAGATCAGCGCAGGTAATGTACCTCGCTGACAGCAGCACCTGTCATCCCCTGCAGTGACCTGGGCTGACCCATTGATGTTAGCTCAGGTCACTGTACTGCTCTCCCAGCCAATGGGGAACATTCTGCTCTTCATTGACTGGGACAGTGTGGATCGTCATGGCAACCCCTTGGATTACACCAGACCTGGATTTGTTTTTCTTTCTAATAAATTGGTTAAAGAGGGAATATTTTGGGGAGTGTTTTTTCAAATAAAAATGTGTTTGTCGTCTATTTTTTTTATTACTGACTGGGTTGGTGATGTCGGGTATCTGATAGACGCCTGACCTCACCAACCCCAGGGCTTGATGCCAGGTGACATTACACATCTGGTATTAACCCCATATATTACCCCGTTTGCCACCGCACCAGGGCGCGGGATGAGCTGGGGCGAAGCACCAGGATTGGCGCATCTAATGGATGCGCCACTTCTGGGGCGGCTGCGGCCTGCTATTTTTAGGCTGGGGAGAGTCCAATAACCATGGACCTCCCTAGTCTGAGAATATCAGACCCCAGCTGTCTGCTTTATCTTGGCTGGTGATCCAATTTTGGGGGGACCCCTACGTGTTTTTTTTTTTTTTATTATTTATTTAATTTAAAATAACAGCGTGGAGTGCCCTCAGTTTTGGATTACCAGCCAAGGTGAGGCTGCCAGCTGTGGACTGCAGGCTGCAGCCGTCTGCTTTACCCTAGCTGGCTACAAAACTAGGGGGAACCCTACGTCATTTTTTTTTTTCATTTTTTTGGCTAAATACAAAGCTAAGCACCCTTTAGTGCCACATGAAAGGCACCAAAGGGTGCAAAATTACAAAATGCAGGAGAGTGGGACATTATGTGTCTTTCTGCCATTATAATGACAGAAATACTGATATGAAGTGTACAAGCACAAGAAAATCACCAGAGCGCTCTACGCTGTGAAAAGCAGTAGAAAATGGCACTGGAGTGAACATGTGACCGCCTCATGTAGGATGAAGCTATGGATCCTGGGTAAATTTATGCATTTACCCTCCTTCAGTTTTTTTGCAGTACACAAAAAAAACGGAAGGCACACGGATGACAAACAGATGACATACGGACCGTCTACGGAACGGAAACAGATGCCACACGGATGCACCCGTGAAAAAAAATGGACTGTTTTTTGCAGACCGCAAAAATGGATCTGTCGTGTTAATGTAGCCTTATTCTGATCTGCCGTCTATAAACAGCAGGCAGAAATAAGTGAATAACGCCCCCCGGCGTCAGAAAATCTCCGGGGTTTCAGGGCTAGCTGAGACCCTGGAGATCATGATTCAGGACGGTTTTTCCGGTCCCTGCTCACGTGATCACAGGTATACACCATACACCGATGATCACGTTACAGTAAATGACAGCGCCGGTAAAAAATTATTTATCTCCCATCTGGCATGAACAAACACTTCTTCTCCACTTCTTCTCCACTTCTCCACTTTTTCTCCACTTTTTCTCCACTTTTTCTCCGTTCTTTTTCTATGGTCGGTCTACCCTTTAGCTCTGCCATGCATAGTGTAGCTCTACACCTACTGCATATGTTACTTTATGATTGACATCTCTTTCGTACCAGAGCTGTCTAAGCCTACTCTGACCCCATATTTGTCATTACTATATTGTCCTTGTACTGTATTATGACATTTGTATCATGTGTTTCATTTCTTACTGTGTTGCAATTTTTTTGCTGCATCCCAATTGTACCTCTACATTGTTCGAGTTTATGTTATTGTTCTCTCACTCTTATGTGATACTGATTATTGTCATTTTTCATGATTACATGCAGATAAGTCCAATCTGACAAAGGCTCAGGCCGAAACGTCATTTGTAACTTGTTTTGGACAAAAACATATATCCTTATGAAAAAAATGTTTTTCTTAATACGGACCAATAAAGAGTGATTTTGCATTACTATCCGTTGTGACTTACTGACTTAGTCTGGGAGATTTAGAGTGCCGAGGTTACTCACTAATTTTATCTATTATTACCTCTGAGCACCTATATACCAGTGAGCAGAGCTTCCTCTACAGTAGTTCTCCTGATTAGGCATGCCCTTACCTCATGAGCAGGGCATTGAAGCTTTGGGAGCAACCATTACGACATGGACTCTGCTGCTGTGGACCCGGGGAGAGTGAGTGCAGATTCATTGCACCCACACTCCTCACATGAAGGGTCCGCACTCCTAGAAAATGGGGGATATGTTCCTTGAGTGTCTCCCCCCATATTCTAGACGGTCCAGAGTCGTCGTGGTTCCCCTTTATTTTTTTTCTTACAATAAATTGGTGAAAGAGGAAATGTTTTGGGGACTGTTTTTTCAAATAAATTTCTTTTGTTGATTTATTTTTTTTTGTTAGTACTGACCGTTTATGATGTTGGGTATCTAATAGACGCCATGACATCACAAACTGCTGGGCTTGATCTCAGGTGACTTTACAGCTAGTATCAACCCGATTTATTACCCCGTTTGCCACTGCACCAGGGCCCGGGATGAGCTGGGGTGAAGCGCCAGGATTGGCGCATCTAGTGGATGCGCCACGTCTGGGGTGCCTGCGGCCTGCTATTTTTAGGCTGTGAAGGCCCAATAACTATGGACCTTCCCACCCTGAGAATACCAGACCACAGCTGTCCGCTTTACCTTGGCTGGTGATCCAATTTGGGGGGGACCCTACTTTTATTTACAGAACTACAAGGCTCAGCATACTCCATCCAGGACTGTATGCAGAAGTTTTTTGCCCACCAAAAAAATGACGTGGGCTTCGCCATATTTTTGTATGCTAGCCAGGTACAGCAGGCAGCCACGGGCTGCCTCCAACCCCCAGTTGCCTATTTGTACCCGGCTGGGAACCAAAAATATAGGGAAGTCCCTTTTTTTTAATTATTTCACTTATTTCATGAAATAATTAAAAAACAAATGACGTGGGCTTCGCCCCATTTTTGTGTCCAGCCAGGTACAACTAGGCAGCTGGGGATTGGAATCCGCAGCACAGGTTAGCCCGAGGTTTCTGGGCGCCTCTGCTGCGAATTTCAGTCCGCAGCCGTCCCAGAAAATGGCGCTCTCATAGAAGTGCCATCATCTGGCGCTGTATCCAACTCTTCCAACAGCCCTGGAGCCGGGTGGCTTGTTGGGTAATCATGAGTTAATACTGGCTTTGTTTTACTAGCCAGTATTAAGCCAGAGATTCTTAATGTCAGGCACGTTTGACCCGGCCATTAAGAATCTCCAATAAAGGGTTAAAAAAAAACCACCACACAGAGAAAAAATACTTTAATAGAAATAAATACACAGACACATTAGAGACTCCATCTTTATTACCCCCTGTCAGCCCTCCACGATCCATGGTCTTCTGTCTTTCTCGTTCAACAAATGCAGCTCTGCTACATCGCTGCTGCATGGGGGAAGACGCTGCTTCCCATGGAGCATTCACTCCGTGAAAGCTGCACGAGAAGCAGTGTGCAGCCTTCACTCCGTGAGTGATCAGTGCTGCTAGCGGTAACGCTGACAGACGCGTTACCATAGCAACGGTGCTCCCGGAGCCGCGGTTAGCGGTGACGTCACCGCTAACTGCGTTGCTATGGCAACGGTGATCTCCGTTAATGACCGGCTGTGTCAGCCGGTCCCTAACAGAACGGGGAGTCGACCGTGTGCTAGAGCATGTCGCCGGTACACGGCGATACACAAATGTGCACCGTGTACCGGAGAGATGCACTCGCAGGTCCTACATGATGCGTCATAATCATGTGACCAGTCTGTAGCCAATGAGATAATAGCCACGTGACTGGTCACATGGCTATTTTGACGTCACGATAGGTCCTGCATCTCTGCTGGCAGTGCCGGTCACCGGGAGGATTCAGCGATCATCGGATGGAATAGCGGCAGGAGACAGAGTGCAGGAGGGATCGCGGGGACCGGTAAGTGTTATGGCAATGTTTATTAACTGTATGTGTACATTTATAATGCATTTTTATGTGTTTGTGATTGCCTCCCATTATAGCCTATTGGTTCGAGTTCGGTTCGTCGAACGTTCGACGAACCGAACTCGAACGGGAGCTCCGTTCGGCGAACCGACCTCGAGCCGAACCGCGACCGGTTCGCTCATCTCTACTCTTCACAGTAGTTTATAATGTTGAGCCGTGAAAATGAAAAAAAAAAAAAATACGACAAAAGTATTAATTCAACAATGTAATTTTTTTTCACAAGGGTATCAGAAAAAAATTCACCATAAAATGTATTATGCATTTTTTTTCTGAGTATGCAGATATCTCATATGTGGTGGAAATCAATTGTTTGGGTGCACGGCAGGGCTTGTAAGAGCCACATTTGATTGCAAAATTGGCTGGAATCATTAGTGGACGACATGTCACGTTTAGAGAGGCCCTGATGTGCCTAAACAATGGAGCTCCCCCCATTTTGGAAATTAGACTCCTGAAAGAATTTATCTGGATGTTTTTCTTGAGCCCTGTAAGCCCTCGGGGGTTTCACAGAAGTTTATAACATTGAGTCGTGAAAATATTTTTTTTTTTTAGCACAAAAAAGTTGCTTCAACCAGCTTTTTTTCACAAGGTTATCAGAAAAAAAGCACCATAAAATTTATTGTGCAATTTCTCCTGAGTACGCTCTTCATATGTGGTGGAAATCAACTGTTTAGGCACACAGCAGGGCTCAGAAGGCAAAAATCTCATTTTTTTCTTAATATAGTACAGTTGGAATAAATCTGTGAATTTTCACTTTTTATATGATGCATGCCAATTTCAGATCGTGCTGGCTCCTTTTTCTCTGTTATGACTGTAGTTATGCTACAATTTCTGGTGACTGACCATCACCATACCATGCTCGCCTGATTTTGGTTTGCAATGTATTCCTCCTGTTGGTAGCTGTACACATTCAGTTGCCTCACCCTTTCCACAGGCAATGCTAATTAAGCACCATTCTTGGATCTGGTCCGCCTTTATCAATGGTTTCTGTCTGGCACTGGGAGGGTCAGTTCTGATATAGTCCTGGTATGTGTAGAGCTTGCTCCACATGCTGGGACCTGGGCTGGTCTCTATCCACAATTGCCTTTTTTGCAACATGGAAGCGGCCATATACAGGTTACAGGTATGTGTGCTCCATTATGGTTCTGCTTTTAACTTTATCTAGGAGGCCGCATGGCACATGAAATACGTAATATAGGTTAGGACCCCCCTATTGAGATTTGCCGTGACGTTGGCAGGGGTGGCTCAAAGAATTGATCAATTATTTGCTAAAAATCTCATTTTTTTTTTATTATAGTACAGTTGGAATAAATCTGTGAATTTTCACTTTTTATATGATGCATGCCAATTTCAGATCGTGCTGACTCCTTTTTCTATGTTCTACAAAGCCATCCACACACTGTCTCCTCCCTACATCTATGACCTAGTCTCCTGGTACTTACCTGCATGTAACATCCAATCCTCACAAGATCTCCTTCTCTACTTCCCTCTCAGCTTTTCTTCCCACCACCACATCCAAAATTTCTCCCGGGCATCCCCCATACTCTGGAATGCTCTGCCACAACATTTTAGAGTAAACATTGCTGAGTAAAGGGCTTTTGAAGGTCAGACAGCATTGATTGGGGACACCATTTTGCTACAATTAGGGTGCCAACGTCTTTGGCTAGGTAGGGTAAGCCTAGGGAATTCACCCAGGGCCTCGTCTCCTTCTCATTATTGCTGTAATTTTATGCTTCACTGTCTTTTTTTGACTTGTGTTTTTGTCTTTTTGGGTGTTCTTAATAATATGGATAATAAAGTGTAACGTTTTTAAGGGATTTCAGCAGTTTTCGAAGATATGAACAACAAAGATGAATCATTTGGAGTGCTTACCCATAATGATAAAGTGCTAGTGCAAAGTCCAGGGAAGATCTCCAATATTGTTTCGCATATGCTTTTTCGAGGGGAGTAACAAAATAATTATCCTGCTTGATATATATTGGGAACTTAATAATGACTGACAATATTTTAGTGTATGTGGAGTGGCACACACAGAAATTGTTTATTTTCAGAACTGGCATTCAAGGGAAGTATGCACATCAATGACAAATATCCTGATGATGTCACAGAAATGTGCACTTCCATGATGTAAGCCATCAAGACACAATCAAGTTTTGTGCCTGCAAAGCGCATGCGCATATTGGCGGTAGTTTTTAAGGAGTTCAATAAGCAGCAGTATCATGGAGAGTGACGATCAGCAACAATATATTCAAACAAAGAGAGATTATGTATCATAGTGTATTGTTAACATAACCTGCTAATGGTTCTGCTTTGAAACAAACAAATTAAGAGAAGGAAAACAAGAAGAAGTACAAAGGATGAAAATACCAGTGCATGGAAAGAAGAAAAAAAAGGTAGCAAATGAAAAGTATTAAAACCAAGGTAAACAGTAAAAAGACATAAAGTGTGAAAAGAGTGATAAAAAGGGGGGAAAGGATAGAGGGAAGGGAAAGGTGAATTTCTTACTAAAGCGGGCTTTACACGCTACAATATATCTAACGATGTGTCGGCGGGGTCACGTCGTAAGTAGAGATGAGCGAACCGGTCCCGGTTCGGCTCGAGGTCGGTTCGCCGAACGGAGGTCCCGTTCGAGTTCGGTTCGTCGAACGTTCGACGAACCGAACTCGAACCGCATAGGAAACAATGGCAGGCAATCACAAACACATAAAAACACCTAGAAAACACCCTCAAAGGTGTCCAAAAGGTGACAAACAACTCACAACACAAACACATGGGAAAGTGACAAGGACATATACTCATGCGAAAACAAAAGAGCTGGACAAGGAAAAAGAGGAGGAGACACAGATATATGAGTATATGCAAGGAAACATCAATGCCATTACTGTGCAACTTGAGCCCTGCTCATTTTAGGCTTCCAATCTGGATAAATTGCCTGAGCTTGCCACGTACGCCTTGGGGATCTTGTCGTGTCCTGCAGCCAGCGTTCTCTCGGAACCTGTCTTCAGTGCTGCTGGGGGTCTGCTGGCAGATAAGCACACGTGTCTTTCCACTGACAATGTGGACATGGCTCTCAGAGGACTTTTCTTCCCCTGGGTCAGCCAGGGGACGGGAAAGGCACGCGTATTTTTGAGAGTGCTTCATGCAAAGCATCTTTTTCATTTTGAAAAGGGGCATCAACTGATGTCAGTCAAGTGGGGTGTGTGTGGCCCAATTAGTGGCAACGAGGGAGACTGTGGTTGGAGTCCCCTCGCTGTGTTTCTAAAAGAACCAAAATGAACAAATCATGGCTCTCAGAGGACTTTTCTTCCCCTGGGTCAGCCAGGGGACGGGAAAGGCACGCGTATTTTTGAGAGTGCTTCATGCAAAGCATCTTTTTCATCTTGAAAATTGGGTCAACTGATGCCAGTCAAGTGGTGTGTGTGTGGCCCAATTAGTGGCAACGAGGGAGACTGTGGTTGGAGTCCCCTCGCTGTGTTTTACATGATTTTCGAAGGGCATGACATGCCTAAGAGGTTGAGTTTCATCATCTGCAACTTGTTGGCAACAGAAAGGCTGCCTTTACACCCTTTTGAGACCAAGGATTTTTGAGACCTTATGCCCATTGCAGTGCCCCAAGAGCCGATGGCCAGTCGTCACTCCTTCTCCAAGAAAGGCGTGCCCGCGCTACCACAGTAGGTCGCACACAACCTCACCGATTCCTTGAGAAACTCTGTGTGTGACAGGGTGCATTTCAACACAGATACTTGGACCAGTAAGCATGGACAGGGGAGTTACATGTTGCTGACTGGGCACTGGGTAACTATGGTGAGAGATGGAGAAGGGTTTGCTGTACAAGTCTTGCTGTCCCCACGACTTGTGTGTCAATCCTTCCTCTGTATGTACAAGTTCCTCCACTGCTTCTGCCTCCTCAACCTCGTGTGGGTCCTCCACCTCGGCCCAAACCCTGTGTGGTCAGGCCACCCTTCCTTGTAACTGCGCCCAAGAAATCCCACACACCTCCTTACTATGCTGGCAGCAGAGCTCAAGGCCATCAGGCGGTCAAATGTTTACTTTGAAATGTAGGGGAAATGTGAGACACCGCTGAGGAATTGTGGACGGTTAGCTCTGGAGAGTGAGACCGAGTTTCATCAATGGTTGTCTCCACTCAACCAGCAGTCAGGGAAGGTCGGGTGCGACAATGATGCAAACCAGTCTGCGACCCTTCTTCAGGGCAATGTGACACACGTGCCTTGTATGGCTCACGTGTTGAACCTGGTTGTCCAGCAATTTTTAAAACACTATCCCGGCCTACATGGCCTTCTGCAGAGGGCACGGTGTAACGCCTGCCTGGATCGACACACTCAGATGGGCTGTAAAGGATAGGCTAGAGGCAAGCCACTCACCAAGCTGGACACCCAGAACCCTGAAACCCTTTAACCCCTATACAGTGATTTGGAATTACACAGGGCCCAAGTTGATCAATACCTGTGGAAGGCTGCAGTTCCAGAGAATAGTAGTCATGCAGGGTCAAAAACATTAATTGAGGAAGAGGAACAGAATGGGATGGCCAGGACTTAATCAGAAAACAAGCAGAGGTGAAATGCGGATCGGCCAACGAGGTACATAAACAGCAAGCAGGAAACGTAGTCAGGTAACAAGCACACAATCTCATAAAACTGAACTGGGGATAACAGTAACAAGAGGTTCATAGCTTTGTCTGGCAGTGGTCTGCAGACAGGAGGGGCCTAAAAAAGGGTGTGGTGTCTTCCCATTGGGACCAGAGTAGAAATTGATTGAGTGGACTACGTTGGTGACTTAACAGCCGTGTGCGGCAATGATGCAAACCTGTCTGCGGCCCTTTGTCAGGGCAATGTGACACACGGGCCTTGTATGGCTCACGTGTTGAATCTGATTCTCCAGCAATTTTTAAAATACCATCCCGGCCTACATGGCCTTGTGCAGCGGGCACAAGCGGGCTCATCCTTCGCACCCAGCAGCTCAACAACTTTCATCGCTCCGGAAGTCTTAGGGTCTGGCGGGTTAAACGCCGGAAATGCGATGTTTCGACACGCAGGAATTGGAATCTGCACATGTTGCAGCGTGTGTGGCAGCACCGCAGAGCCCTGCTGAAATACGGTATGACGTATACCCTGGGCTAACTTGATCCAGAGGTGGTGCAGATCACGCTGCTGGAGTGGTGTCAGATCAAGGACCTATGCACCCTTCTACACAGTTTACAAATGTCGACGAAGATGTTTAGCACTGGCAATGCCATTCTCAGCGTGACAATTCTGGTCATCTACATGATGGAGCACACTGTAAGCATTATTCGGAGTCAGGTATTGGTCCAAGAGGAAGGTGAGGAAGTACAGGAGGAGTCATATGCAGAAGGGATAATAAGATCTACAAGGTCCATACGGTAAGCGGCACCTAGGCAGCAGTTATGGTGGGGGATAGGGATTAACAAGGGCGCATAGTATCAGCAAAAATTGTTGAGGAAGGTGCAGGAGCCATGAAGAAATGGAGGACGAACTTGCGATGGGCATGGAAGACTCAGCAGATGAGTGAGAGCTTGCTCACATTTCGGTTGGGGGGAGAGGGCAGAGGAAGGAGGCACGATTCTCACCTCTCTGCCACCAACACACCAAGGACTTGGTCCTCCTGGATGCACAAGACACATGAGCGTCTTCTTGCTGAACAACCTACAACATGACCCTCGGATTGTACGAATTCGAAGTAATGCTAACTACTGGGTTGCCACACTGTTAGATCCCCGGTACAAGACAAAATTTGGCGAAATAATTCCTGCCATAGAAAGGGACGCACGTGTACAGGAGTATCTTCAGAAGGTGGTACGCAATCTTCGATCTGCTTTTCCACTAAACACCAGTGCTGCACAGAGTGAATCTCAACGCTTTGTCATGGATAGGAGGAAATGGTCTTTTACTTGTCCACATCTGAGGGACCGAGGGCTGGCTGCTGTGCTGAGATGGCATTGAGTACGGTGTCCCTGCAGAATTGCACTTTTGGTCATATACAAAATGAGTTGAAAAAGGACAGATGCTGGTGGAAAGGGGAACAGGTGTGTTGGAAAGGGGAAAAAAGTTTTTGTCCGTGGGTTTGGTGGTTAAGCAAAAGTAACATTTGCTGAAGAAACACCATCTGTTACGGTGGGACTGGCAGATTTGGATAAGGTGGTATATACTATGTTACCGCTATATAACGAAAATTAATAAGAAAAGAAAGAGAAAGGTATATATCCCCATCAGCAGTCAGTGTCCACCGTGCTCCCAGATGGAAAAGGAGAGGTTGGCAACTGGAAGGTTCGGTGGAGGATACAGAGCTGTGTGGCTATGAAACTAATAGTAGCCTGAACCAAGTTAGACGCCACTCGGATCTTGAGACTGGGAGCCCTGTTAGCGTCACAGGGTCCACACGCCCACCCAGCCCAGGAACTCCCTGTTAACATCACAGGGGCCATTCAGTACGCTGACCGTGTGCATTGGGGCCACACCTGTGGACAGCAGGCGCATCAGAAGCAGCAGGCCTGTTAATGCCACTGGGCTGCACAAGCAGGACTTGTAGGACAGGAGCTGGTCTTAACCGTTCTGCGTTACCAACTGTGGTGGCGGCCTGCATCGACACCCTATCCCTGCCTACCTCTGGCCTAAAGCCGCAATGGGTTCAACACATGGAGGTGTGCTCTTTCGGAGCATAATAGAAGACTGCACACCTCCTTGTTGTCTCCAGCCCCTTTTATAACCTGGGTCCGCCCCAAACCAGGGTGGACCACAATGCACCTCCTGGAGACAAAAGCAGAGTGATACGTCATGAGTGGCATAACTAGCGTCCTATTTGGAACCGCAACTTCAATGATGACCTCATGGCTGTCATGACCCAAACACCTCACCAGTCATCGTCTGACCATCAATAATGAGGTGACAAGTCATAGGGGCGGGCCTCTGCAAGCCATTTGGGAGTGGCCTGGCCACATCGTCAGGACACCTGATGCCCTGTGGTCTAAATGGGCACCCCACATCAGGGGCAGGGCCAAAGAGTTCATTACTGGACCTAGTTTCTGATGCAGTAAGTGCCTGACCATGGTCAGTTGCATGAAATACAGTCTCTGAAAAAAGCTTTAGCAGCTTTCTATCAGCTTTAGCATGGTGTCTAGGCACAACACAGGACTTAGACCCGGCACGGAGTGGAAGTACCTGTGCAAAGAGGCTTTTCGCACTAAGTGTGGGAACATGCGCTGTAGCCCGAAATGAAGACTTAGCCTCAGGAATGGCACAGTCAGGCTGAGCATACTCACTAGGCAAAACACTGGAGTTAGGCTGCGGCTGGGGTAAATCGGCACACGCATGCGCACTAGCTGCCTCTCCACACTTAGACGTGGAGGAGAAAGCAGCCAGCTGGACAACCCGAGGCACAGGCCTAAATGGCAGCTGATGCCTGGGCGCAACTGAAACCGCAGCAGGCTGCTTGCGTTTAAGGCGTCACCGTTTTGTAACAACAAATACCATCCAAAAGAACAGGTGTACTTCTTCCCATGGATAATCTGATATGATCCCTTTTTTCATGGACACGACCATCGCTAACAAATGTAGATGAGGCCAAAACAGCAGCTACTTCAATGGATCTGAAGTGCTCCATAAAGTGGCCTCTACTCCACCCCAATTTCAAGATCCCAAATACTCCATTCCTCTGTGGTGTCAATCCAATCGCACTTGCTTCCTAACAGCTCTCAAGTTTCCACCAGCCCTGCTGAGTATGGGGTAACAGAGATGGTTGAGTTTGCATAGCTGTTCAGTCGCACTATAGCCTGGGAATCAGAGGTCTGCTCCAAAGCTGCAATGAGTACAGACAAGGAAGTTATTATTATTTTTATTATTATTGATTTATAGAGCACCATTGATTCCATGGTGCTGTACATGAGAAGGGGGTTACATACAGAATACATATACAAGTAACTATAGACAGACTGGTACAGAGGGAAGAGGGCCCTGCCCTTGCGGGATTACATTCTAAAGGATTTTTGGGAGGAGACAATAGGAGTGGTGTAGGTTGAGCGTCAAGTACGTATGGTGGTGGTGTCATTGAAGATTATAGTCATTTCTGAACAGATGAGTTTTCAGATTCAGCTTGAAGCTTGCGGGTGTAGCAGATAATCTGACGTGTTGAGGTAGCGAGTTCCATGAGACAGGGGAAATGATCTGCGCAGATGGCCAGAAGCTTTGTGAGTGGGATCCAGGCCCCGATGAAGAAGGTGCTGAGCCTAATCTACACCCTCATTTCCAAAAAGTCAATCCTCCTGGTGGAGACAATGGGGAACAAGATGAGGAGCACAGATACCTGATTGGAATGACAACTTTACTATTCGGTCAGGGCAGGAAGAGGTTTTCTCGGAGGACTCAGGACGAGGGGAATGAAAACACACAGGGTTATTGATGAGGCTGGAGACCACACTTACTGTCAACCCAAAGTCAGCCAGTCGATGAGGTCAGCAGAGGAGGTGGAGGAGGATGCTACTGACGACGAGGTTACGTTGCGTCTTCCTGGCCAGAGAAAAAGTACTGGAAGCACGTCAACAACTGAATCCTGGACCACAACTTTGACTCTGAGCAGAAGTCGTGTTGGCTATGCAGGTCGCATGGGCTGTAAGCCTTGCCTAGCCTGTGAATTTTTGGACATCGCAAAGGATCACCCAAGTCATGGAATCTGTAAGATTTGTCAACAATCTGTAAGTAGAGGGCAAAAACTCACACTTTTGAGTACTTCCTCCATGAAGTATCACATGGATATGAATTGACAGCATGAAGGTGTATTGCTCAGCTTTAGCAACTGTCAACGCAATATGCTTATTTGCCGTTCATTGCATGCATTGTTACAGACTACACACAAGGGGCTGCTGTTTTTTTGGAGCTGCCTTTGGTTACTATAGCAATATAAAATTTCTCTTTGGGTGTGGACTTGGAGATGCTGTCTATGAACAGAAGAAAAGCTAAAGGTGTGTGTTACAGCAAGGAGCCACCGCGGAAACAGTTCATTCAATTGTGAGGGGAGTTGTGTTGTACTTTGATGATGAGCACTGTAACGTCAGTGAACAGCATCCTGTGCCACAGACCAACATTCTTACGGTGCTGTCTATACTGTTTACCGTGAGAGGAGCGTAAAGTCTGTATTTCTGGCAACTGGACATCACAGTACCCGGGTACGGTAGGCTGTGCCCAGACAATAATGCGGGCACGCAACACTTTGTTTTATTAGCAAAACACATATCTGTTCTGGGTAGGCCGACTATATAGACAATAAGACTTGCTGCCTCTGCACTGTCAAATTGTCACGTACAGTTTAAATCATAGAGGGACAGCAACACATGTTTGCATTGACTGTTGCTTTTCAAGATTTCCATGACTGTGTTGCAGAGCTGTGTGGTTTGCATTCACACTGTTATCATCTGCATTATCTGTGAGGCTTCAGCTAACAAGGGTATTCAGGGGGGGTAATGTGTTTTGACTATGTTTAGGTAGATAACTTGGAAGCTCTTGTGATGCACCACTGGTAAGTCGTGTTCGCACACGCACACACACACACACACACACGCACAAACACACAATTACTGCTACACAGAGGGATTAGCAGGTAGTAGGCAACAGAATAGATTGTTCAATTATTTAAATTGTATGCATGGTTCTTATTGTTTGTTTTGGTAAAGTTAAACAATCATTTATCAACCCAACTGCCTAGAGTCCTTTTCCTGTTGCCTGGTTTTGCTACATACTGGGTAGCCCACCCTGTACACAAGTTAAAATGAAGCATAAGTCGCAATGTGAATTTCACTGTGCTACAATGCGGCCTAGCGTGCCTGTGCAACCACCGCCTGCCCCATCAAGTGCATCTGCGTGCTCTTCATCCTCTGTGACTGTGGGGACAGCAGTCACACATGGTTTTTCACACTGAACTTCCACTCCTTTACCCGCAACAGGGAGTGTGATTGGCAGGTCATCACTTGTTTTGGAAGTGGAAACAGAAGGTATTGTTGAGCTGTCAGATATCGAGAGAACCATCATTGGATGCAGGCTACATTATATCCACGCCTGCACCTTCGTCACAGATTGGCTGGACTACCTGCAGTTAATAATTGCATTCCAGAAATGGAAAGGAGAGTAGAATGCACATGTGTTGTACCTTGCTTGGCAGCAAAGGAACACTAACTTAGTATTCCAGACAATTTTAGGATGGCTGAAAAAGAGTCAGCTCTTTGGGCAAATTAAATAGCGTGGCAAAAGTGGACAGATGGGTACAGTGGCCGTGTTCTGTGGGTACCAGGACAGTAAAAGAAGCCTCACTTTCTATCCCTCCTAATGATCAAATGCAGCAAGGAATTCCCTGAGTTTGCTATAAAATTAGCATAGCTAAATGTGCATGAGGGTAGAATGCAGAGGTGCTGCACATAGCTTGGCACCATTGGGGCACTAATGGAATACAACAGACAGTTCTATGATGCCACTAAATGGCAGTATTTTTTGCTATCATTATAGCTTATTAAAAACGGAGCAGGAGGGTGTCATGCAGAGGTGCTGCACATAGCTTGGCACCAGTGGGGCACTAATGGAGTACAACAGCCACTTCTTGTATGCCACTAAGTTTACTCAATTTTTGGTATTATAATGTATTAGTAACAATGAGTTTGAGGGTACAATGCAGGCAGACGTGCTGCAAATATCTGTGCACTAGTGGGACTATACAAAAGTCCAATAGCCACGTTTAGGATGCCACTAAGTTCACTCAGTGTTTGCTAGTATAATGGCTTAGTTATAATGAGTTGGAGTGTGCAATGCAGGCAGACGTGCTGCAAATATCTTTGCACTAGTGGGACTATACAAAAGTCCAATAGCCACGTTTAGGATGCCACTAGGTACACTCGGTGTTTGCTAGTATAATGGCTTAGTTATAATGAGTTGGAGTGTGCAATGCAGGCAGACGTGCTGCACATATCTTTGCACTAGTGGGACTATACAAAAGTCCAATAGCCACGTTAAGGATGCCACTAGGTACACTCAGTGTTTGCTAGTATAATGGCTTAGTTATAATGAGTTGGAGTGTGCAATGCAGGCAGACGTGCTGCAAATATCTTTGCACTAGTGGGACTATACAAAAGTCCAATAGCCACGTTTAGGATGCCACTAGGTACACTCAGTGTTTGCTAGTATAATGGCTTAGTTATAATGAGTTGGAGTGTGCAATGCAGGCAGACGTGCTGCAAATATCTTTGCACTAGTGGGACTATACAAATGTCCAATAGCCACGTTTAGGATGCCACTAGGTACACTCAGTGTTTGCTAGTATAATGGCTTAGTTATAATGAGTTGGAGTGTGCAATGCAGGCAGACGTGCTGCAAATATCTTTGCACTAGTGGGACTATACAAAAGTCCAATAGCCACGTTTAGGATGCCACTAGGTACACTCAGTGTTTGCTAGTATAATGGCTTAGTAACAATGAGTTGGAGTGTGCAGAGGACAGGAGGGTACAGTGCAAGGATTGTGGGGCTCTGGGTAGAGGAATGGAAGCCTGCCTTTCTATTCCCTCCTAATGGGGAAATGCAGCGAGGAAATCCCTGACCTTAGCTACACAGACGCTGTCTCTGTTTTCAGGACCTGTCACCTATGGCTCTGACCCTGCCGGTACGAGCCCTTAAAAGGACTGATAGAAAGTGCTCTCCCTAAGCTGTCCAGCGCTGTGTATGGAGCGCATACAGCTGTATCGGCGATAGGACTCAGGACTAGAGTTGAGCGCGGTTCGTGGTTCGAGGTTCTCCAGTTCTAGGCTCGAGTGATTTTGGGGGCTGTTCGAGATCGAACTAGAACTCGAGCTTTTTGCAAAAGCTCGATAGTTCTAGATACGTTCGAGAACGGTTCTAGCAGCAAAAAGCAGGGCTTTTTACAGCTACAGTGTGCAGGAGCCATCGCTGGCAGCCTGCCAGAAGCTGGTAACCAAGATAAACATCGGGTATCCAACCAAAGCGCTTTGGTTAGTAACCCGATGTTTATCCTAGTTACGTGCAGCAAGCCCACACTTCCCCGCTCAGCTCGCTACGCCCCCTCCTGCCCGCGGCATGTACACATACATACACACACACACACACACACACACACACATGGTCCCGCTCGGTTTACCTGCGGTGATGAAGTCCCGCCATCCCGATCTCAGCGCTGTCACTGTCCTCCATGGCCGCCGCTTGTCACATCACCTCTCGCTTCCGACCCGAGACTGACTAGCGGTGACGTCACGGGCCTCTCGCGATACTTGGTGTGAAGGCGCCGGTCATTGAACTCAGTGACAGGGGCTGTCAGTGTGCTGGAGATCAGCGCAGGTAATGTACCTCACTGACAGCAGCACTTGTCATGCCCTGCAGTGACCTGGGCTGACCCATTGATGTTAGCTCAGGTCACTGCACTGCTCTCCCAGCCAATGGGGAACATCCTGCTCTTCATTGACTGGGACAGTGTGGATCGTCATGGCAACCCCTTGGATTACACCAGACCTGGATTTGTTTTTCATTCTAATAAATTGGTTAAAGAGGGAATGTTTTGGGGAGTGTTTTTTCAAATAAAAATGTGTTTGTCGTCTATTTTTTTTATTACTGACTGGGTTGGTGATGTCGGGTATCTGATAGACGCCTGACCTCACCAACCCCAGGGCTTGATGCCAGGTGACATTACACATCTGGTATTAACCCCATATATTACCTCGTTTGCCACCGCACCAGGGCGCGGGATGAGCTGGGGCGAAGCACCAGGATTGGCGCATCTAATGGATGCGCCACTTCTGGGGCGGCTGCGGCCTGCTATTTTTAGGCTGGGGAGAGTCCAATAACCATGGACCTCCCTAGTCTGAGAATATCAGGCCCCAGCTGTCTGCTTTACCTTGGCTGGTGATCCAATTTTGGGGGACCCCTACGTGTTTTTTTTTTTAATTATTTATTTAATTTAAAATAACAGCGTGGGGTGCCCTCAGTTTTGGATTACCAGCCAAGGTGAGGTTGCCAGCTGTGGTCTGCAGGCTGCAGCCGTCTGCTTTACCCTAGCTGGCTACAAAACTAGGGGGAACCCTACGTCATTTTTTTTTTCATTTTTTTGGCTAAATACAAAGCTAAGCACCCCTTAGTGCCACATGAAAGGCACCAAAGGGTGCTCCACTTTTTCTCCACTTTTTCTCCACTTTTTCTACATTTTGTCTCCACTTTTTCTACATTTTTTTCTACATTTTTTCTCCACTTTTTCTCCACTTTTTCTTCACTTTTTCTCCACTTTTTCTCCATTTTTTCTCCACTTTTTCTCCACTTTTTCTCCACTTTTTCTCCACTTTTTCTCCATTTTTTTCTCCACTTTTTCTCCACTTTTTCTCCACTTTTTCTCCATTTTTTCTCCACTTTTTCTCCATTTTTACTCCACTTTTTCTCCACTTTTTCTACATTTTTTTCTCCACTTTTTCTCCACTTTTTCTCCACTTTTTCTCCATTTTTACTCCACTTTTTCTCCACTTTTTCTCCATTTTTTTCTCCACTTTTTCTCCACTTTTTATCCACTTTTTCTCCACTTTTTCTCCACTTTTTCTACATTTTTTTCTCCACTTTTTCTCCACTTTTTCTCCACTTTTTCTACATTTTTACTCCACTTTTTCTCCACTTTTTCTCCATTTTTTTCTCCACTTTTTCTCCACTTTTTATCCACTTTTTCTCCACTTTTTCTCCGTTCTTTTTCTATGGTCAGTCTACCCATTAGCTCTGCCATGCATACTGTAGCTCTACACCTACTGCACATGTTACTTTATGATTGACATCTCTTTCGTACCAGAGCTGTCTAAGCCTACTCTGACCCCATATTTGTCATTACTATATTGTCCTTGTACTGTATTATGACATTTGTATCATGTGTTTCATTTCTTGCTGTGTTGCAATTTTTTTGCTGCATCCCAATTGTACCTCTACATTGTTTGAGTTTATGTTATTGTTCTCTCACTCTTATGTGATACTGATAATTGTCATTTTTCATGATTACAAGCAGATAAGTCCAATCTGACGAAGGCTGAGGCCGAAACGTCATTTGTAACTTGTTTTGGACAAAAACATATATGCTTATGAAAATTTTTTTTTCTTAATACGGACCAATAAAGAGTGATTTTGCATTACTATCCGTTGTGACTTACTGACTTAGTCTGGGAGATTTAGAGTGCCGAGGTTACTCACTAATTTTATCTATAATTACCTCTGTGCACCTATATACCAGTGAGCAGAGCTTTCTCTACAGTAGTTCTCCTGATTAGGCATGCCCTTACCTCATGAGCAGGGCATTGCAGCTTTGGTAGCAACCATTACGACATGGACTCTGCTGCTGTGGACCCGGGGAGAGTGAGTGCAGATTCATTGCACCCACACTCCTCACATGAAGGGTCCGCACTCCTAGAAAATGGGGGATGCGTTCCCTGAGTGTCTCCCCCCCATATTCTAGACGGTCCAGAGTCGTCGTGGGACCCCTTTATTTTTTTTCTTACAATAAATTGGTGAAAGAGGAAATGTTTTGGGGACTGTTTTTTCAAATTTCTTTTGTCGATTTTTTTTTTTTTTTTGTTAGTACTGACAGTTTATGATGTTGGGTATCTAATAGACGCCATGACATCATAAACTGCTGGGCTTGATCTCAGGTGACTTTACAGCTAGTATCAACCCAATTTATTACCCCGTTTGCTACTGCACCAGGGCACGGGATGAGCTGGGGTGAAGCGCCAGGATTGGCGCATCTAGTGGATGCGCCCCGTCTGGGGTGCCTGCGGCCTGCTATTTTTAGGCTGTGAAGGCCCAATAACTATGGACCTTCCCACACTGAGAATACCAGACCACAGCTGTCCGCTTTACCTTGGCTGGTGATCCAATTTGGGGGGGACCCTACTTTTATTGTGTCATTATTAATATTTATAAAATAATTCTAAAAAAGAGCCTGAGGGGACCTCCACATTGGATCCCCAACCACGGTAAAGCTGCCAGCTGTGGTTTTCAGGCTACAGCCGTCTGCTTTACCCTAGCTGGCTATCAAAAATGGGGGAACCCAACGTCATTTTTTTTTTTAACTATTTTTTAAATAGAAAAATTTAATGGGCTTCCCTGTATTTTGATTGCCAACCAAGGTAACGGCAGGCAGATGGGGGTGGCAACCCATAGCTGTCTGCTTTATCTGCTGAGAATCAAAAATACCGCGGAGCGCTACGTAATTTTTTTAAAGATTTATTTTTACAGCACTGTGATGTCCAGCAATCAAAATACAGGGAAGCCCATTTTATTTTTAGGTATTTAAATAAATAATTAAAAAAAATATATATGGGCTCCCGCTGCATTTTTTGTATTGCTAGCTAAGGGTAATCCAAGCAGCTACTGGCTGCTAACCCCCACTGCTTGGTGTTACCTTCACTGGCAATGGAAAATCCAGGGAAGCATTTTTTATTTTTTTTGCCAAAAAAACTACAAAAAAAAGGACGTGAGCTTCGCCATATTTTTGTATGCTAGCCAGGTATAGCAGGCAGGTGCTGGAAGAGTTGGATACAGCGCCAGAAGATGGCGCTTCTATGAAAGTGCCATTTTCTGAGGCGGCTGCAGACTGCAATTCGCAGCAGTGGGGCCCAGAAAGCTCAGGCCAACCTGTGCTGTGGATTCCAATCCCCAGCTGCCTAGTTGTACCTGGCTGGACACAAAAATGGGGCAAAGCCTACGTCATTTGTTTTCTAATTATTTCATGAAATTCATGAAATAATAAAAAAAGGGCTTCCCTTTATTTTTGGTTCCCAGCCGGGTACAAATAGGCAAATGGGGGTTGGGGGCAGCCGTACCTGCCTGCTGTACCTGGCTAGCATACAAAAATATGGCGAAGCCCACATAATTTTTTCAGGGGGCAAAAAACTTCTGCATACAGTCCTGGATGGAGTATGCTGAGCCTTGTAGTTCTGCAGCTGCTGTCTGTCTGTATGGAGAAGAGCAGACAGCAGCTGCAGAACTACAAGGCTCAGCATACTCCATCCAGGACTGTATGCAGAAGTTTTTTGCCCACCAAAAAAATGACGTGGGCTTCGCCATATTTTTGTATGCTAGCCAGGTACAGCAGGCAGCCACGGGCTGCCTCCAACACCCAGTTGCCTATTTGTACCCGGCTGGGAACCAAAAATATAGGGAAGCCCATTTTTTTTTAATTATTTCACTTATTTCATGAAATAATTAAAAAACAAATGACGTGGGCTTCGCCCCAGTTTTGTGTCCAGCCGGGTACAACTAGGCAGCTGGGGATTGGAATCCGCAGCACAGGTTAGCCCAAGGTTTCTGGGCGCCTCTGCTGCGGATTTCAGTCCGTAGCCATCCCAGAAAATGGCGCTCTCATAGAAGCGCCATCATCTGGCGCTGTATCCAACTCTTCCAACAGCCCTAGAGCCGGGTGGCTTGTTGGGTAATCATGAGTTAATACTGGCTTTGTTTTACTAGCCAGTATTAAGCCAGAGATTCTTAATGTCAGGCACGTTTGACCCGGCCATTAAGAATCTCCAATAAAGGGTTAAAAAAAAGACACCACACAGAGAAATAATACTTTAATAGAAATAAATACACAGACACATTAGAGACTCCATCTTTATTACCCCCTGTCAGCCCTCCACGATCCTGCTCTTCTGTCTTCTTTCTTTCTAGTGTAGTAGTAGTGACGATTGTAGTGAGGATGAGGTTCACCAGCCCATCACTTGGGGCTGGGGAACCTCATCCTCACTACAATCCTCACTAGTGTAGTAGTAGTGACAATTGTAGTGAGGATGAGGTTCACCAGCCCATCACTTGGGGCTGGGGAACCTCATCCTCAGTACAATCCTCACTAGTGTAGTAGTAGTGATGATTGTAGTGAGGATAAGGTTCACCAGCCCATCACTTGGGGCTGGGGAACCTCATCCTCAGTACAATCCTCACTAGTGTAGTAGTAGTAGTGACGATTGTAGTGAGGATAAGGTTCACCAGCCCATCACTTGGGGCTGGGGAACCTCATCCTCAGTACAATCCTCACAACAATCGGGAAGCAGCGTGCAGCCTTCACTCCGTGAGTGATCAGTGCTGGCTGTCAGCGGTAACAGCGGTAACGCTGACAGACGCGTTACCATAGCAACGGTGCTCTCGGAGCTGCGGTTAGCGGTGACGTCACCGCTAACTGCGTTGCTATGGCAACGGTGATCTCCGTTAATGACCGGCTGTGTCAGCCGGTCCCTAACGGAACGGGGAGTCGACCGTGTGCTAGAGCATGTCGCCGGTACACGGCGATACACATATGTGCACCGTGTACCGGAGAGATGCACTCGCAGGTCCTACATGACGCGTCATAGTCATGTGATCAGTCTGTAGCCAATGAGATAATAGCCACGTGACTGGTCACATGGCTATTTTGACGTCACGATAGGTCCTGCTTCTCTGCTGGCAGTGCCGGTCACCGGGAGGATTCAGCGATCATCGGATGGAATAGCGGCAGGAGACAGAGTGCAGAAGGGATCGCGGGGACCGGTAAGTGTTATGGCAATGTTTATTAACTGTTTGTGTACATTTATCATGCATTTTTATGTGTTTGTGATTGCCTCCCATTATAGCCTATTGGTTCGAGTTCGGTTCGTCGAACGTTCGACGAACCGAACTCGAACGGGACCCCCGTTCGGCGAACCGACCTCGAGCCGAACCGGGACCGGTTCGCTCATCTCTACTCAGGACGGAGCTGCGCCAGTGATGTCTGACACCAAGGACGCAGAAGGCAGATAATGGCGTCCTGGAGGAAAATGTCCGGTTTTATAATGCAGGGACATGTGACATGGACATCCTATCACACATGCCGTTGCTTCTCTGGCTAAAAGTCCACTTAGCTGTGTGTGTGTCTGGGATTGGCTGCCATAATGGCCCTCCCCACTACACGCGCGCGCTTAGGGAAGGAAGACAAGGAAAAAAAAAAAATGGCGCTCGCCATTATACAAACAGCAGTAATCTGAATGCGCTATTCCCGCACACTATACACTGAAATTTCATAATAGTGTGAGTCACAGAGTGACTTACACTATTAAAGCGGAAAGCCAGCTAGGAATTAGCTGTTTTTTTGCTGCTAGAACCGTTCTCGAACGTTTCTAGAACTATCGAGCTTTTGCAAAAAGCTCGAGTTCTAGTTCAATCCAGAACAGGCCCCAAAATCACTCGAGCCTAGAACTTGAGAACCTCGAACCGCGAACCGCGCTCAACTCTAGTCGTAAGTGACGCACATCCGGCATCGTTAGTGATATTGTAGTGTGTGACACCTACGTGCGATCATGATTGTACGTTAAAACGTTGATCGCATACACATCGTTCAATTTCTAAAAATTGAACGTCCGGTTGTTCTGCAGCTTACCTGCGTGCCGCCGGCTATGCGGAAGGAAGGAGATGGGTGGGATGTTTACGTCCTGCTCATCTCCGCCCCTCCGCTTCTATTGGCCGGCCGCTGTGTGACGTCGCTGTGATGCCGAATGTCCCCCCCACTTCAGGAAGTGGATGTTCGCCGCCCACAGCGAGGTCGTCCGGCAGGTAAGTACGTGTGACGGGGGTTAATCGTTTGTGTGACACGGGCAACAAATTGCCCGTGCCGCACATACGATGGGGGCGTGTGCTATTGCATATGAGATCGCATAGGAAATTGCAACGTGTAAAGCAGCCTTTAGTTACATAGGTTGAAAAAAGACATAGGTTTATCTGGTTCAACCTTCGTCCACCAATTATACATTTTGTCACTAAATCATTTATAACTGACAATGTTGTGTGTACTGAGGAAATCATTCTGCCCTTTTTTAAAAGCAGTTATAGTGTCTGCCATTGCTACCTCTTGTGGTCGGGCATTCCACAGTCTGACTGCTCTAACTGTAAAGAACCCTTTCCTATTTAGCTGCCAGAATCGCTTTTCTTCCACTCATAGGGAATGCCCCCTGGACCTTAGTAATGTCTTTGGAAGAAATAAGTCATGTGCCAGTCTTTTATATTGACCACAAATGTATTTATACATATAAATGAGATCTCCTCTGGACGTCTTTTTTTCTAAGCTAAACAAATCCAACTTTTTCAACCTGTCATCATATGGGTGGCCTCCATTCCTTGTAGTAGTCTAGTTGCCACCTTTGAACTGACTTTAACTTCTGAATATCTTTTTAAAATATGTAGCCCAAAACTGGATCCGATATTCTAGACGTGGCCTTACAAGTGATATATAGAAGGATAACAATCCGTTGGGATCCCGGGATCTAATCTCTCTTTTTATACACCCTAAAATCTTGTTTGCTTTTGCAGCTGCTGCTTGACATTGAGTGCTGCTGCTCAGCTTATTTACAGTCATATGAAAAAGTTTGGGCACCCCTATTAATGTTAACCTTTTTTCTTAATAACAATTTGGGTTTTTGCAACAGCTATTTCAGTTTCATATATCTAATAACTGATAGACTGAGTAATATTTCTGAATTGAAATGAGGTTTATTGTGCTAACAGAAAATGTGCAATCCGCATTTAAACAAAATTTGACCGTTGCCAAAGTATGGGCACCTCAACATAAAAGTGACATTAATATTTTGTAGATCCTCCTTTTGCAAAAATCACAGCCTCTAGTCGCTTCCTGTAGCTTTTAATGAGTTCCTGGATCCTGGATGAAGGTATATTTGACCATTCCTGTTTACAAAACAATTCCAGTTCAGTTAAGTTTGATGGTCGCCAAGCATGGACAGCACCTTCAAATCATCCCACAGATGTTCAATGATATTCAGGTCTGGGGACTGGGATGGTCATTCCAGAACATTGTAATTGTTCCTCTGCATGAATGCCTGAGTAGATTTGGAGCGGTGTTTTGGATCATTGTCTTGCTGAAATATCCATCCCCTGTGTAACTTCAACTTCGTCACTGATTCTTGGACATTATTGTCAAGAATCTGCTGATACTGAGTTGAATCCAGGTGACCCTCAACTTTAACAAGATTCCTGGTACCGGCATTGGCCACACAGCCCCAAAGCATGATGGAACCTCCACCAAATTTTACTGTGGGTAGCAAGTGCTTTTCTTGGAATGCCGTGTTTTTTTGCCTTCATGCATAACGCCTTTTTGTATGACCAAACAACTCAATCTTTGTTTCATCAGTCCACAGGACCTTCTTCCAAAATGTAACTGACTTGTCCAAATGTGCTTTTGCATATCTCAGGTGACTCTGTTTGTGGCATGCTTGATGAAACGGCTTCTTTTGCATCACTCTCCCATACAGCTTCTCCTTGTGCAACGTGCGCTGTACTGTTGACCGATACACATTCACAACATCTGCAGCAAAATGATGCTGCAGGTCTTTGGAGGTGGTCTGTGGATTGTCCTTGACTGTTCTCACCATTCTTCTTTTCTGCCTTTCTGATATTTTTCTTGGCCTGCCACTTCTGGGCTTAACAAGAACTGTACCTGTGTTCTTCCATTTCCTTACTATGTTCCTCACAGTGGAAACTGACAGTTTAAATCTCTGAGACAACTTTTTGTATCTTTCCCTTGATCAACTACGTTGAATAATCTTTGTTTTCAGATCATATGAGAGTTGTTTTGAGGAGCCCATGATGCCACTCTTCATAGTAGATTCAAATAGGAGAACAACTTGCAAGTGGCCACCTTAAATACCTTTTCTCGTGATTGGATACACCTGCCTATGAAGTTCAAAGCTCAATGAGGTTACAAAACCAATTTAGTGCTTTAGTAAGTCAGTAAAAAGTAGTTAGGAGTGTTCAAATCAAGAAATTGATAAGGGTGCCCATACTTTTGCACCAGTCATATTTTGTTTAAATGTAGATTGCACATTTTCTGTTAGTACAATAAACCTCATTTCAATCCAGAAATATTACTCAGTCCATCAGTTATCAGATATATGAAACTGAAATAGCTATTGCAAAAATCCAAATTGTTATAAAGAGAAAAGGTTAACATTAATAGGGGTGCCCAAACTTGTTCATATGACTGTATAACCGGAATCCCCAAGTCCTTCTCCTGTTCTGTAGTCTTGAGTTTACTTCCATTTAATATATATGGATATATATATATATATATATATATATATATATATATATATATATATATATATATATATATATATATATATATATATATATATATACATACATATATACATACCGTATTTTTCGGACTATTCCCTTGTTTGAGAGGAGGAAAAAATAGAAAAAAAATAAAATTAAAGTAAAAGAATGTGGTCATGACACACTTATTTTACTGCTGAAAGTGTTACTGAGGTAATAATATCCCCAAATTCTGTCCTCATATCCTCCATTCTGGGTACCATCCAGGTATATATGACCCCCATCGTGGAATATGTATGTTCCCCATCATTATATGTGTGATCCTCCAATCTGGTGTGTGTGTGTGTGTATATATAGTTTTAGTGTGTATGTGTGTGTGTGTGTGTGTGTGTGTGTATAGTTATATAGTGTGTGTGTGTTTATGTGTGTGTGTATATAGTTATATAGTGTGTGTGTGTGTATATAGTTATATAGTGTGTGTGTGTGTAGTGTGTGTATGTATATAGTTATATAGTGTGTGTGTGTGTGTGTGTGTGTGTGTGTGTGTGTGTGTAAATATATATATATGATCCAACCCCATCCAGGTGTGCAGTAATGCCTATACTATATTATTTATTGCCTTACTTTTACTGATGTGATGCTCACATGCTTCAGTTTGGTCCTGGCATTACAAACAAAGTCTCCCATATCTCAAGGACCTGCAGTGATGTAATGAAGAGGCGGGCTCTGTGCTGGTCTGTGCTGTTCTGGCCACCCCTCTGCATTACATCACTGTAGGTCCTTGTCAGCTACGTCAGACTGTTTCTAGTGTAAAGGCAGCAGGAGCAAAGTGAAAGTAATTTGAGCACTCAGCACAGAGACTGCGGCTGTGCTGTGAAGGTATGCCGTGTTCTGGCCCTGACACTGCAGTGATCTGCACTTCCCCCGGGCCAGACATGACTGCAGCGGCACCCTGCTCCTGCCTCCTAAACAGCGGACACAGTCTCCCCAGCCGCTGCAGGAAGCCGTTGTCTGGAGCTCCCACGTGTGACCGCTGTTTACATTAAAGAAGTACCGTGTTTTTCCAAAAATAAGACACTGTCTTATATTTTTTTTGCCCCCCAAAAAAGCACTAGGGCTTATTTTTGGAGGAGGTCTTATTCTTGGAGAATCACGGTTGGGGGTAAGTTTACCCCCCAAAAAAGCAGACCACCCCCCACTTCCCAGGAGACTCATACTTACCAGACTCTGAATGTCTGCTCTCCTGTCGGTGCTGCACGCCGTCCTACCCTGCTGCTGGCTGACACACACAGCAGATCACACACACACAGCAAATCACACACACAGCAGATCACACACACACACACACACACACACACACACACACACACAGAGCAAATCACACAAACATAGCAGATAGCAGATATACACAGCAGATCACACACAGCAGATCGCAGGCACACACAGCCGATCACAGATACAGCTGATCACAGATACACACAGCCGATCGCAGGCACACACACACAGCAGATCACACACACACAGCAGATCACACACACACAGCAGATCACACACAAACAGCAGATCACACACACACACACAGCAGATCGCAGATATACACAGCAGATCACACACAGCAGATCGCAGGCACACACAGCTGATCACAGATACACGCTGTGTATAATGAAGTGTCCTGCAGTATCTGTATCTTTATTAGCTGCACAGACACTTCATTATTAATCCGCGACTAGGGCTTATTTTCGGGGGAGGGCTTATATTTAAGTCTTTCTCTGAAAATGCTGAAAATCCCTGCTAGGGCTTATTTTTGGGGGAGGTCTTATTTTTGGAAAAACACGCTATTCATTAGCTGCTCCTCACACCCACTGACTGCAGAGAGAGGTGGGCGGGGAGCAGCTAATGAATATTCGTTTACTTTAAGCAGCGGGCACACGTGGTTTCTCCAGCCGCCGGCATCCTGCAGCAGCGACCCTCCCTCCTGTGATCCCACTGCATAGCGCTAACTCCCCACAGCTCCCTACCCCGCAGCTTCAGACCATAAGACGCACCCCACACTTTCCTCCCAAATTTGGAGGAAAAAAAGTGCTTCTTATGGTCCGAAAAATACGGTATATGTACAGTACAGACCAAAAGTTTGGACACACATTCTCATCTCTAGAACAACTGTTAAGAGGAGACTTTGTGCAGCAGGCCTTCATGGTAAAATAGCTGCTAGGAAACCACTGCTAAGGACAGGCAACAAGCAGAAGAGACTTGTTTGGGCTAAAGAACACAAGGAATGAACATTAGACCAGTGGAAATCTGTGCTTTGGTCTGATGAGTCCAAATTTGAGATCTTTGGATCCAACCACCGTGTCTTTGTAGAAAAGGTGAACGGATGGATTCTTCATGGAGGAGGAGGTGTGACGGTGTGGGGGTGCTTTGCTGGTGACACTGTTGAGATTTTATTCAATATTGAAGGCATATAGAACCAGCATGGCTATCACAGCATCTTGCAGTGGCGTGCTATTCCATCCGGTTTGCGTTTAGTTGGACCATCATTTATTTTTCAACAGAACAATGACCCCAAACACACCTCCAGGCTGTGTAAGGGCTATTTGACTAAGAAGGAGAGTGATGGGGTGCTACGCCAGATGACTTGGTCTCCACAGTTACCAGACCTGAACCCAATCAAGATAGTTTGGGGTGAGCTGGACCGCAGAATGAAGGCAAAAGTGCCAACAAGTGCTAAGCATCTCTGGGAACTCCTTCAAGACTGTTGGAAAACCATTTCCGGTGACTACCTCTTGAAGCTCATCAAGAGAATGCCAAGAGTGTGCAAATTAGTGATGAATGCAAAAGGTGGCTACTTTGAAGAACCTAGAATATAAGACATATTTTCAGTTGTTTCACACTTTTTTAAGTATTTCATTCCACATGTTTTAATTCATAGTTTTGATGCCTTCAATGTGAGTCTACAATTTTAAGAGACATGAAAATAAAGAAAACTCTTTGAATGAGAAGGTGTGTCCAAACTTTTGGTCTGTGCTGTGTGTGTGTGTAAATATATATATATATATATATATATATTTATTTATTTATATATAGGATTACTCAGTCCTTGTTGCATTGCTTTACATTTATCCACATTAAATCTCATTTGCCAAGTATCTGCCCATTCTGACATCTTATCCAGATCATTTTGTAATATTGTACTATCAAGGCCAGTTTTTAATATCCTACATAGTTTGGTGTCTTCAGCAAATACTGACACTTTCCTATCAATCCCATCCACAAGGTCATTAATAGAGAGATTAAAAAGAATTGGTCCTAGTACAGACCTTTGAAATACCCCACTGTTGACTATAGCCCATTTAGAGAATATACAATTTATGACTACTCTTTGTTTTCCATCTTTTAGCCAATTCCTTACCCAGTTGCATATAGTTTCCCCTAATCCTTGCTTCTGGAGCTTCAGTATAAGGCTATTATGTGGTACAGTATCAAATGCCTTTGCAAAGTCTAAATACATCACATCAGCTGCATTACCAATATCCAGGTTTGCACTGACCCCCTCATAGAAACCCAACATGTTGGTTAGATTTTGACATATCTTACATTAATCCAGCTGGCTATCAATTATTATATTACTTTATCTAATATATTGTTGCATGTCATCTCTTAAAATGCCCTAAAAAACTTTGCATACTACTGATGTCAGGCTTACTGGATGGTAGTTGCCTGGATCCACCCTCTTATCTTTCTTAAATATCGGTACCACATCAGCAATCCTCCAATCCTGAGGCACCAACCCTGTTACAAGAGAGTCTCAAAAATAATGTGTTAGCATCAGTGTGCAGTCATATTGTACATTAAGCAATTTACTTAATGAAATATGAAACAGATTAAAGATAAGTAGCCATAGTCAGGTTCAGAGTGAAATTCCAAAGTGCACCTACAACATTGCACCAGTGATAATCACAACTATACTCAAAGTACCGTATTTTTCGGACCATAAAACGCACCTTTTTCCCCCCAAATGTTGGGGGAAAGTGGGGAGTGCATCTTATGGTCTGAATATGGCTGCAGGTAATGAGGGTACTGCGGTGGAGTGGGTCATTGGGGGCACGAGCAGGCTGTAGCAGCCTGCCGTAACCACGTGGGCCCGCTCATTACATATGCACGCCCATCCTCCCACCCATCTCTCAGCAGTGAAGTCGGCGCTGACAGGTGGGCGGGGTGATGGGTGGGGGGTGCGCGCATAATTAACAGCCGGCCCGCATGATCACCACTGGCAACTGCAGCCTGGAGTGATAATGTGCGGCTGTATTCACTGCTCCCCGTGCATCATTTTCAGCGTGGGGTGCAGTGAATCAGTGTACTCACCCATCACCGTGTGTGGAGCCGTCCCCCTACAGCATCGCTGTTTTGCTAATATTTTTAACACTAAGGTTCAGATACGGCTTTAAAGAAGGCAAATAAGTAATTTTATTATAAAGATTAATATGAAATACAAACTTAAAGGAAAAGTATGATATTGCGTACACTTTTGTATAATCAACATACAAAGGTTAAGTACAGTTAAATACTTACAGTACATCACCAAGGAGCTTTGGACATCATCTGTCTGGAAGTCAGAGAAGCATGACATAGACAGAGGACTCCTGGACATCACTGACCGGACATCTCACGGTGCAGGAAACACGAGCTTCTGTCTGTGCTATACTTCAGCTGATCTTATAGAGGCTTGACCAATATTACCAGCCTTAAAGTTAATGTGTTGTAGTCTTATTGATCCATGCCCTTTGATGGCCAGTCTCTGGGCATAGATGAACTAGAGATACACCACACATCAGACAATGGGGTAATAAACCCACAGACATTCAAATCTCCCAAGAATACACATCAGGTATTTGAGATATATTTTCTGTCTGTGTATATAGCAAACACCTAAAACATCAGATTGTTGAACTAAAGTAAATCATAGTTTCAATTTCAATGGATAGCAAACACACAAAACCATCAGATATTTGATTGTAAGTAAATCATAAGGTTTCTGTTACAATGGTATATTGTCTGTCTGTATATTCAAGACAAACACACAGAAATCCTTACGTATATACAAGATTTTGTAACCATGTACACTTTGTCTGTCTGACTAATCAATATGTTCTAGTTTAACATAATGTATAGACTCAAAAAATAGCCATTTTTATATTTGCAATACATTCCACCCTTTGCTATTTTGAGCCATAGATTATTTATACAAGGTACCATACCCTAACGGCATAGTTTTAGCGGATGATACAACAACACAAAGCAATGCATGCACAATAGCAAAAATTACTCCTAATATATATAATGCATATATCCAAAAATCAGGTAACTAAGAAAATACACATTCCCACCATCTACCATTATCTTGTGTAATGTAATTAATCTAGTATAAATCCATCTCTACTTGTGATAAATATAGCCACCAAACAAGAGAATCGTCCTATTGCTTTAGCTGCATATGCTGCTACAGTGAGTGTTCCTACAATTATTATAGATAATCCTTGTATCTATGATTTTGTTAACAATTTTACATTTTGTGTATATGATGAAACGGTCATTATATTGTTAATCTCATATTATTTCCTGCCCTCATACGTTTGCATTTTTTTTTTATTTGTATGAGAGCCACAAATAATAGCAATCTCTTTATAGCCTGTCTGATTCTGTATTTTTAATTGTTGACATCTGCCTATTTTGCTTTGAGGAGTCCGGAGAATGGAGTCCTCTGAGTCCTTAGGGCAATCATCTCTTCTGTTAGAGAATGTTCCCCAGTGCAGTTCATATAGGCACAATACAGATTGGAGGTGAAGTATTGGGTCACATCTTCTTCTTATAGGTCTTCTTCTGTTTGGTTTTCAATAAGGCCACATTTTCCATGGTTGGTCTCTCTGTTTTCGGTCTGAAGGTTGCTTGGCTTCTGACGGAAGTAGATCCATGCCCATGGTGGCGCCAATGATGCAACATTTCCAGATTTTGATCTAAAGGGACAAAAATACACATATTACTCATCTGTCAGTTGGGATGTATTCCCACTTGTCTTGTTTCATAACTGTCAGCATATTGTCTGCTCCTCGAGCAATGACTTCAGCAGGTTCTGGAATACCTTTGTCAATCAATTGTTTCACCCAAGTGTCTGCACAATCATTGATAGGATGTGAAGATCCAAATCATTTATCTTCTCTGCAGAACTGAAGGAGCCCTCCCTCTGACTATCTACATTTTAGAAATAGACAGTACTAGCAACTGAGCTATTCTATCTCACTTCTGTATTAACATGTCACTGTCTCCACTATTCATTAGAATTACCTTAATTAATAATCCTGATCTATCTCTTCTCCCATTACCTGAGTTCAGTTTAAGGCCAAATCTGACCTATGGACCATGAGACCATCATACTGAGATGGCATTTACAAGCCTATTGTGGTTCTGATTGAACATACACATAAAACAAACAACAACCATTAGGTAAATACAATACCCATTCATCACAATGGGATGATTACTTGTTTCATTGTTTTAGCCTGATTGCTCTAATAACATGTAAAACTCTGGTCTCCAGTCTAAAAAGAAAGCACAAACATGATTAGCATATAAGCTCAAATAATGCACAAAACACAATTTTATCCAGTCCATTATCCATATGCTAAAAGATTCACATCTAACTTGACAGCCTAAAAAGTTCACTATTTACCCAACCATATTGGTATATTGTGCTGTATTAATTATCAGCATGGGTATGTAAATATGAGACCAACCAAACAATAGCAAAAATAATTGCCCTTCCAATAGACTGAACACAGGGATCCTCCTGGTTTCCAGTCTCTCCTTTGTGAACATTTGGACGGCTCTGTATTGTTTATGAGCAGGAATGGCTTTTATATTACTTTTCTCTTTACATATCTCTGTACATTCTGTATTGGTGGCAATCTCCTCTGTGGTCTCAATATTACCCTTATCTTTTTCAATCTCCTCTGTGGTCTCAATATTACCGGCAATCTCCTCTATGGTCTCAATATTACCCTTATCTTTTTCAATCTCCTCTGTGGTCTCAATATTACCCTTATAAATTTCAATCTCCTCTGTGGTCTCAATATTACCCTTATCTTTTTCAATCTCCTCTGTGGTCTCAATATTACCCTTATCTTTTTTCCCCCATCTATCTTCCATTTCAGATGGAGACATCTTGATGGAAGATGATGATAACCTGTTCTGCTGGGCTTTGATTTCCTGCACCAAACATTTGACTTCAGCGTAAAGATCCAACACCCCCGGTGGTATAGGCTTTGCTGGTGACGATGAGAAAGTGGGCCCTCTTTCTCCCCGTGTCCTGCTTCGCCTGCGCTGTGGAGATTCAGAATCTTTTGCTGCAACCTTTTTATTATGTGAAACCCCTGACTTTTTATTGAGTCTTCTCCTTTGATACAATTTTCTCTTTTGATACAATTTCCACATCTCGTCAGTACTAATCCCGTCTATTTTATCCCAGGGAACACCATCCTTTATCAGGGCCATGAACATATCTCTCCTGGTAACACGGGATCTACGATTTGTACTACTTTTGACGTTGTTACACTGTTCTTCAAAATTAAGCTGATCTCTCTGTTTGGGACCCCATTCTCCCAGACCCCCTAACTGTCGGATCGCCTCCAATGTATTGGAGATGGGTTTCCCAGTCTGATTTACCATTAATGCCATCATGACATGTTTATAAGCTGGAGGGGCATTTCTAATGATACAATTTCTGATAGAAACACTTACAACAACTTGCATGTAATTGTCATATGCACTTGCTGAAATAGCATTTTTCATAGCCTCCTCCTTCAATCTCCGAGCACAATCTTTCAATGTAAACCATGGTTTTTCATTAGGCGGCCAGTCCGCCTCGGATGGGTATTTATGCTGCAATGCCATAGCCACAACATCCATCATACTACACACCACATGTGGTCGCTGAACTATCAAGGAACAAAATGCTTCCTTCACTACAGGCTCATGGCTGAGTTGAACAAACTTTGGGCCATCCACAGCATCCAGATGCACTCCATGAGCCCCTGTCTCCCATAATCTGACTATCCAAGCTATCAAAGGTTCATTTGACCTTTGTGAAAAACGATCAAGAAGCTGACTGCAATCCTCTACCATATTCCTGTTCTGTTTACCTCTAGCTGTTTCTACAACTTGTCTATGGTATATTGGATGAACTCTTATTGGGTTAAGATGAGGATCAATTTCCTTCTCCCCACTGACATGTTCATCCTCTTGTTCTGGGTCGGTGACATTTTCAGAATCAGATGAGTTCTGTACGTCACCACTCCACTCATCTGAGTTCCCCTCTGACCCCGCTTTGGCTATGGTCAAAGCTACTTCCTTTCTATTCTCCTTCCCTCTCTTCTTTCTGTATTTATACTGCTCTATACATACAGCAGACTTGTCTGCATCATGCTGATATCCATCACATTTGTTCACTGACAACTTATTCTGACACTGTGCTGTAACCAATGCAGTCTGGACCTCACACAACTGTCTCTCTAATTCCTGAACTTTTGTTACCATACATATCTTTTCCTGATGCTGTTTTCTATATGCAGACAACAGGATCCATCCACGCCTACCAACAGCACCCAATTCTTTACCTCTCTCCACTTTCACTTTCTGCAAGCATTCAACCACATCTACAGGTTCAGCATTTTTCAAACATTTGTCCCATGGTTCACTCAAACCAACACTGTGCGACCACTTGGTTGCCAAAATATCATAGGGACTTGTTCCCAACCTGGAATCTCAATGCATTCACTCACAACCACTTTTTTCTTAAAAAGAGGCATATTTTACGCAATATCACACTAACAAAAGTACTCAAAGCCTTCTGCGTATATCCTGCCGACTACGCCAAATGTTTTGCTAATATTTTTAACACTAAGGTTCAGATACGGCTTTAAAGAAGGCAAATAAGTAATTTTATTATAAAGATTAATATGAAATACAAACTTAAAGGAAAAGTATGATATTGCGTACACTTTTGTATAATCAACATACAAAGGTTAAGTACAGTTAAATACTTACAGTACATCACCAAGGAGCTTTGGACATCATCTGTCTGGAAGTCAGAGAAGCATGACATAGACAGAGGACTCCTGGACATCACTGACCGGACATCTCACGGTGCAGGAAACACGAGCTTCTGTCTGTGCTATACTTCAGCTGATCTTATAGAGGCTTGACCAATATTACCAGCCTTAAAGTTAATGTGTTGTAGTCTTATTGATCCATGCCCTTTGATGGCCAGTCTCTGGGCATAGATGAACTAGAGATACACCACACATCAGACAATGGGGTAATAAACCCACAGACATTCAAATCTCCCAAGAATACACATCAGGTATTTGAGATATATTTTCTGTCTGTGTATATAGCAAACACCTAAAACATCAGATTGTTGAACTAAAGTAAATCATAGTTTCAATTTCAATGGATAGCAAACACACAAAACCATCAGATATTTGATTGTAAGTAAATCATAAGGTTTCTGTTACAATGGTATATTGTCTGTCTGTATATTCAAGACAAACACACAGAAATCCTTACGTATATACAAGATTTTGTAACCATGTACACTTTGTCTGTCTGACTAATCAATATGTTCTAGTTTAACATAATGTATAGACTCAAAAAATAGCCATTTTTATATTTGCAATACAATCGCGATGTCTTCCTGTCTGTGCCGGTCAGCTGATCTGTGTAGAGAGCAGTGAGCACAGGGATGATGTCATCACTGTGCACGCCGCTAGTGTCCACACAGATCAGCTGACCGGCACAGTCAGTAAGATATCGCGATGCTGCAGATAACGGTGACGGCTCCACTTAATGGCACTGCAGCTGAGACAGAGAGGAAGATGATCGGTGCTGCAGGGAGTGAGGAAAGGTGAGTATAAACGTTTATTTTTTTTCTGTGCCATAGAATACAGGCCATATACCAGGATGGGGGTATTTCATGAGCAGGATGGGGGTATATTATGAGCAGGATGGGTGTATATGTGCAGGATGGGGTATATGAGCAGGATGCTGTTTTATGAGCAGGATTGATGGGGGTATATGAGCAGTATGGGGGTATATGAGTAGGATGGATGGGGGTATATGAGCAGGATGGGGTATATGAGCAGGATGGGGGGTATATAGCAGGATGGGGGTATATGAGTAGGATGTATGGGGGTATATGAGCAGGATGGGGGTATATGAGCAGGATGCTGGTATATGAGCAGGGTGGATGGGGGTATATGAGCAGGATGGGTGGGGGTATATGAGCAGGATGGGGGTAAATGAGCAGGATGGGGGTATATGAGCAGGATGGATGGGGGTATATGAGCAGGATGGGGGTATATGAGCAGGATCATATACAAGGCAGAAGGATCGTTACCAGAATGGGATACCTTAGTAGAGAATTTGGGGACATTACGCCCATAACAGTGTCAGCAGCAGATCCTCGCCCCATAACAGTGTGTCATGACCACATTTTTTAGTTAAAATTTTATTTTCCTATTTTCCTCCTCTAAAACCAGGGTGTGTTTTATGGTCAGGTGCGTCTTATAGTCCGAAAAATGTGGTAAGTATATTGTGAACATTTTTTTTTACATTTTTTAGAAGAATGACACTAAGTGACATTCATCCTCGAATAATCTCTTCTTCCTTCCAGATGTGGTTGGTCAACATCACATCTCCCCAAATTGAACAAATATCCTAATACAGCCCACTGGGACTCTAAACAATACTACATGAAATTAGATATGAATAACAGAGGTCTACAACAAAATCATTTTTTTTCCGGTGCCAAGGCATTTTTGAATGGATTTAGGGTATTTTTAAGGTGCTGAATTAAAAAACGCTATTACTTTTCCTAAGTTGGTTCTTGTTTTTGAGATAATGGACATCCATGAAAATAATACATGCCCCCAAAGCAACTTGTATGTGATAACAAATGAAATAGCTTTTGGTTTGTGTATTGACTCTTTAACAGTGTCTTAGCTAATAAAATAGCCAATATAATTATTTTGTATTTCAATTTGTAGGCCTACAATGCTATAAAAGAGACTTTTTGAAACCAGAATCCTACTGTAAATTTTCTGAGGAAAGAAGTCGGCAACAGTAAAAGTTTGTTAACCCCTTCTTGGTTTATACCCAAAAGTTCTGACTAAATAAGTACCGTATTTTTCACTTTATAAGATGCACTTTTCCTCCCAAAAATTTGGGAGGAAAATGTGGGGTGCGTCTTATAAAGCAGTACCTGGGGGGGTCCTGTCTGAGGCGATCGGGCGGCCGGGTGCCTGTGGCTGCATGCAAGCGGCCGGGTACCTGTGTTTGCGTGCGCTGGCAGCCGGGTACCTGTGGCTGTGTGCGGGCGGCAGCTGGGTGCTGTGTGGGGTCGGCAGCCTGGTACCCGTGCTTGCGTGCGGTGGCAGCCGGGTACCCATGGCTGTGTGCGGGCGGCAGCTGGGTGCTGTGTGGGGTCGGCAGCCGGGTACCCGTGCTTGCGTGCGGTGGCAGCCGGGTACCCATGGCTGTGTGCGGGCGGCAGCCGGGTGCTGTGTGCGAGCGGCAGTCGGGTGCCCGTGCGGGCGGCAGCCGGCTGCCGCCCTCACACAGGCACCCGGCTGCCGCCCTCACACAGTCACCCAGCTGTCGCCCGCACACAGCCATGGGTACCTGGCTGCCACCGCACGCAAGCACGGGTACCCGGCGGCTTGTACGCAGGGTGGGCGGGCAGCCTGCTGGCTGCCACTCTGTGCATGCGGGGCGGGCGGCTGTGCCGCATGTTACCAGTTGTCCGCGGTTCCACTTTCAAATAATGGCGCCGGTGGAGCTCTTGGATGAGAGCTCCATCTGCGCACGCGCTGCTCCGGGAGTCAGCGCGTGCGCAGATGGAGCCCTTGGATGAGAGCTCCATCTGCGCATGCGTCGCTTCGGGCGCCATTACTTGAATCGGGACCGCGGACACACTGGGAAAACACCGCATCCGTCTGCTCCACCACTGAGCAGTCCCTGCCGCTGCCACCACTGAGCAGTCACCGCCGCTCCCACCACTGAGACGTCGCCGCCGCTGACACCACTGAACCAGGACTGCGGACACTCACTGCACTGGCCTGCTGCACGGCTCACCCGCCACCACGGACCCCACGGCTCCTGCCACCGCGGACGCCACCGCGCCTGCAACCACGGACTCCGCTGCCACTGACCCGCCGCGCCTGCCAGCACAACCTGTGCCTCCTGTGACCCCGCTTCACCACCACTGCTGCCCCCCTCTGGTAAGAGAACACCGGAGTATAAGACGGACCCCATTTTTCTTTTTTTTACCTTTTTTTATGTCTAAGTTTGGGGTGCGTCTTATATTCCGGTGCGTCTTATAAAGCGAAAAATACGGTATATAAATACAGGTAAAAATTATGACTTCATCAAAAAGAGTCAGCATCAATAATCTTGATGAATTCTGCTACATCTGTGGAGAGTACATGGTTGAAAAACAAAGAAGAAATATCACAGACTTTGTGCATTGAGTATACCTGGCTTATTTTGGAGTACAGTTTGGAGATCAGGAGAAGTCTTGGCCTCCACATACAGTATGGTTTGCAGAACATGTGTGGAGCACCTACAACCGTGGTAAAATGGCGAAAGAAAAAGTTTAAACTTTGGTATGCCAATGGTACGGAGAGAACTGACAAAACCCATGACAATTGTTATTTTTGTGTTGTGAAGATTAAAGGCTTTAATTGCTATAAGAAAGCTCAGTGAGATTATCCTGATTTGGAATCAGCAAGACGACCTATTCCACATGGCAATGACTTTCCCATACTAGCGATTACCAGACTACCAGACCATCTATGGTAAGACTCTGAAGAGATGCAGGGATTGGATTGTATGGCCGGTAGTAGCAGTGGAAGGGAATATCAGGGAAGCTCTTCGAGGCCTCAACCAGTAAGTCAAAAAGAACTCAATGACCTGATTCAAGACTTAAATCTTTCCAAGCAAGCATCTGAACTTTTAGTCTCTAGACTTAATCAATTAAATTTTATAAAGGTCACAGTTAAGATGACAGCCTATCGGACAAGAGAAGAGAGGCTTCGCCTATATTTCAACTAAGTGGAAGAACTTGTATCCTGCAATGATATCCCAGGAATTGTACTTCAAATGGCACTAACGGAATATCAACCAGAAGACATCTCCATTAGAAGCTTGAAATGTGCTCTTATCCACAATGGTAACGGTTATGCACATCTAACCGTTGCTCACTCAACAAAACTTGAAATAGAATATGACAATGTAAAAATCATATTACAAAAAATCCATTATTATAAAAAGTAGTGGCCGATTTGTGTTAGTCTGAAGATGGTGAACTTCTTGCTTGGACAAAAATCTGGATACACCCATGCTTCATGAGCCTCAGGGACAGCAGGGCAAAGCAAGATCATTGGATAAAAGTGTCATGGCCTACAAGGGAACAGATTATTGTTGGCGGTGCAAATACCATCAACACATGATGGCGGACTACTGTTGGGGTCATCTCCCACTTGACTGTCCTGATGAGACACATAAAACGAAATTGCACAAACAACATTTTTTGAAGCATTCACATTCTTTACAATAAATATCTAATTACTATTGTATTAAGCCTGCTTTACACATTTCATTTAATCGTGCGATCGCAATTGCAATCGCACCCGCCCCCATCGTTTGTGCGGCACAGGCAATTTCTTGCCCGTGTCACACAATGCTGTAACCCCCCCGTCACACGTACTTACCTTCCAAATGACTTCGCTGTGGGCGGCGAACATCCACTTCCTGAAGGGGGAGGGACGTTCGGCGTCACAGCGACGTCACACAGTGGCTGGCCAATAGAAGCGGAGGGGCGTAGATGAGCAGGACGTAAACATCCCGCCCACCTCTTCCTTCAGCATTGCCAGCGGGACGCAGGTAAGCTGTGTTCATCGCTCCCGGGGTGTCACACGGAGCGATGTGTGCTGCCCCGAGAACGATGAACAACAAGACTTGCGATTTTTAGAAAATGAGCGACGTGTCAGCGATGAACGAGAAGGTGAGTATTTTTTCTCATTCATAGCTGTCACACGCTACGATATCACTAATGATGCCTTATGTGCGTCACTTACGACATGACCCCGCCGACATCTCGTTAGATATATCGTAGCGTGTAAAGCCCGCTTTAATTAATCAATTTATACATCATTTTTTACTACCTTACCTTTTCCAGGACTCTGCAATGCCACAATACCATTATCTGTAAGCTCTACATGTTACTCATCACTGTCATTCATGTCTCACAAACGTTGATTAGTTACTATGCTAGAGACATGATTTGATGTTTGTTTATATTAGTCATTCATACTTTTATTGGTGTCTGCTGCCAATGTATATATTGTGACATATATACTCTTGACTTGAAATTACATATTTTCTGTGACGTGCTTAATTGTTCTGATCAAGTAACTTATGAACTGTTAGGGGGTGTTACACGGGACAATATATCGTGCGATCGCATAAGTGGTTGCACCCGCCCCATCGTTTGTGCGTCACGGGCAATTTCTTACCCTTGTCGCACAAAGTCGTTAACCCCCATCACACATACTTACCTCCCAAATGACTTCGCTGTGGGCGGCGAACATCCTCTTCCTGAAGGGGGAGGGATGTTCGGCGTCACAGCGACGTCACACAGCGGCCGCCCAATAGAAGTGGAGGGGTGGAGATGAGCGGCCGTAACATCCCGCCCACCTCCTTCCTTCTGCATTGCCGCGGCCGCAGGTAGGCTGCAGTTCATCATTCCCGAGGTGTCACACGGAGCGGCGTGTGCTGCCTCGGGAACGATGAGCAACCGGTGCGCAGAAGGAGTAACGATTTTATGAAAATGAGCGACGTGTCAACGAGCAACGATAAGGTGAGTATTTTTGCTCGTTAACAGTCGCTCGTAGCTGTCACACGCTACAATATGTCAAACGATGCCGGATGTGCGTCACGGAATCCGTGACCCCGACGACATATCGCCCGATATATCGTAGTGTGTGACGCCGCCCTTAGTCATTCTACACTATATAGCTATATGCGCCTACAATTTTTCAGATTTTTCTTATCTTCTTTTGGCAAACCTTTTTTATTCATTATTTTATGTTTTTATTGACATACAGTTAGGTCCAGAAATATTTGGACAGTGACACAAGTTTTGTTATTTTAGCTGTTTACAAAAACATGTTCAGAAATACAATTATATATATAATATGGGCTGAAAGTGCACACTCCCAGCTGCAATATGAGAGTTTTCACATCCAAATCGGAGAAAGGGTTTAGGAATCATAGCTCTGTAATGCATAGCCTCCTCTTTTTCAAGGGACCAAAAGTAATTGGACAAGGGACTCTAAGGGCTGCAATTAACTCTGAAGGCGTCTCCCTCGTTAACCTGTAATCAATGAAGTAGTTAAAAGGTCTGGGGTTGATTACAGGTGTGTGGTTTTGCATTTGGAAGCTGTTGCTGTGACCAGACAACATGCGGTCTAAGGAACTCTCAATTGAGGTGAAGCAGAACATCCTGAGGCTGAAAAAAAAGAAAAAATCCATCAGAGAGATAGCAGACATGCTTGGAGTAGCAAAATCAACAGTCGGGTACATTCTGAGAAAAAAGGAATTGACTGGTGAGCTTGGGAACTCAAAAAGGCCTGGGCGTCCACGGATGACAACAGTGGTGGATGATCGCCGCATACTTTCTTTGGTGAAGAAGAACCCGTTCACAACATCAACTGAAGTCCAGAACACTCTCAGTGAAGTAGGTGTATCTGTCTCTAAGTCAACAGTAAAGAGAAGACTCCATGAAAGTAAATACAAAGGGTTCACATCTAGATGCAAACCATTCATCAATTCCAAAAATAGACAGGCCAGAGTTAAATTTGCTGAAAAACACCTCATGAAGCCAGCTCAGTTCTGGAAAAGTATTCTATGGACAGATGAGACCAAGATCAACCTGTACCAGAATGATGGGAAGAAAAAAGTTTGGAGAAGAAAGAGAACGGCACATGATCCAAGGCACACCACATCCTCTGTAAAACATGGTGGAGGCAACGTGATGGCATGGGCATGCATGGCTTTCAATGGCACTGGGTCACTTGTTTTTATTGATGACATAACAGCAGACAAGAGTAGCCGGATGAATTCTGAAGTGTACCGGGATATACTTTCAGCCCAGATTCAGCCAAATGCCGCAAAGTTGATCTGACGGCGCTTCATAGTACAGATGGACAATGACCCCAAGCATACAGCCAAAGCTACCCAGGAGTTCATGAGTGCAAAAAAGTGGAACATTCTGCAATGGCCAAGTCAATCACCAGATCTTAACCCAATTGAGCATGCATTTCACTTGCTCAAATCCAGACTTAAGACGGAAAGACCCACAAACAAGCAAGACCTGAAGGCTGCGGCTGTAAAGGCCTGGCAAAGCATTAAGAAGGAGGAAACCCAGCGTTTGGTGATGTCCATGGGTTCCAGACTTAAGGCAGTGATTGCCTCCAAAGGATTCGCAACAAAATATTGAAAATAACATTTTTTTTTTGGGGTTTGGTTTATTTGTCCAATTACTTTTGACCTCCTAAAATGTGGAGTGTTTGTAAAGAAATGTGTACAATTCCTACAATTTCTATCAGATATTTTTGTTCAAACCTTCAAATTAAACGTTACAATCTGCACTTGAATTCTGTTGTAGAGGTTTCATTTCAAATCCAATGTGGTGGCATGCAGAGCCCAACTCGCGAAAATTGTGTCACTGTCCAAATATTTCTGGACCTAACTGTACATCGTAATTGACAATATTAACAAAATATTATACTTTTTTATCCTGTAAATATAGTATTCCAGTCTGTATGGCTATTGTAGGTTTAATCCCATTCAGATGACTAGAGAAAAAATACCATATCAGGGTGTGGCAGCTGGTTCAGTTACCCAAATATAAGAACCATATAGGGAGGTTCTATTCATCAGAGAAGATTTAGTTTATTAAAGGGGTTGTCACAGCCAGGCTCCTCATTTCCTCCCTCCAGTGGTCCAGTATGTAGAGGAACTGCGTCCGCATTCTCCTGCAGAGCTGCTCGGTCTCTTCTTCAATCCAGGTCGCGGTCCAGGGAGCAGTGCGCTCCAGTGACTAGTCCCTTCCTGCCGCCATCTTGCCTCTGCGGTGTCCAGGGACTTTATGGGCAGAGTCCTGGCGTCCCTGCTCCATTTCCGCTGCTACCCGTCACGCCCCCTTGGTTTTCGGCAGTCAACTCTGCAGCTTCCGGCTGCGCTCTCAGGATGAGGGGCGGAGCTTCGGCTTTGCGCTATTTTGGTCGGGAAGATGACATTTAGGCGCCAAAAATGGCGGAAATTGACGGGAACCAAATTTTGACACCGCAGCTTGGATTTTCAAAGCGAACGTCATCCAGGTTAGTGGGTCCAGTCCCAATCCTGTTCGTGACTCTAAAGTTTTCGAGGTTGCTGTGGCTCGAGGGTCTCCAGACCCGGGGGCTTGCGGCCACTCAAAAATAAAGGGGGACTATTTACCAGGGATAAGAGTTCGTGACGCCACCCGTGGTTCGCAGTAAGGGGAGTAGCACCGCTGCCAATGGGAGTACCCGGGGGATATGCAGTGGGGCAGCAAGATGACGTTCCCTCCACAGATAGGGAGGCCCCGGGACTCTGGATGGTGGAGGTGTAGGGAAGCATGGTGCAGGCTATGCGGGCAGGCCGGACGCAGGGGACGGCAGTGTACTCATTCAGGCTGTGTTGGTGTTGATGCAACCGTTAAGCAGACTCTGACACAGGAGTAAACCAAGTCTCTGGGTGCCGCTGCCACTTCAGTGGAGCTCGTCCGAGAGTCCGCTCCCGTTGGTATTCCTGATGATCTGTAACCTGCCTCCATGCACTAGTATTTAGATGTTCTGAGTGACCCCTCGGCTTGAAGCTGTCGGGGTCCCACTCCCTATGGTTAAATAGAGGAGCTGTGCTCTCGATGGCTGACACTTGGGATTTCAGTGGGCCGCATAAGGCTACTTTCACACAGCCGGTTTGAGCAGTGCGGCTCAATCCGGCTGTGAAACCTATGCAACGGATGCGGCGAAAACACAGCATCCTTTGCATAAGTTTTTACATGCGGCCGGTCCGTTTTTTTCCGGTTGCGGCACGCTACTGAGCATGCGCAGTAGAAGAAACCGCATGCGGCGGTCGGATGTGTTTTTTTCCGCATCGCGACGCATCCGGCGTCCATAGGCATGTATTGAAAAATGCGCCGCAGCGGCCGGATGCGGCGCGATGCGGTTTTTTTGCCAGAGCAAAAAACGTTGCAGGCAACGTTCCATCCGGCCGCGGCATCGGCTAAATCTGCTGCATGCGGCAAAAACCGGACCGAACGCAAGCCCATGCGGCACAATACGGCACTAATGTAAGTCTATGCAAAAAAACGCAACCGGCGGCAAAAAAATGGTTGCGTTTTTTCTGCAGAGCGCCGTATTGTGCCGCAGAGCAAAAACCGGATGTGTGAAAGTAGCCTAAGCTGGAAAGCCCTATCCCCCTCGTTGTGTTGGCGACTTCGATCTCTGAGCTATTGGGGAAAGTTCAGAAAGAGACTATCCTCCACAGGTGAATTTATCAGGTTGCGTGAAGCTACTCCCTGATCTAGGGTCCAGGACTCCGCCGTGCTCTGTACCGGTTCGGTTACTAGGTACTACGGTGCCGACCGTTTCGCCAAAACTAAGTCTGGGCACCCTTCTCCAATACCCTGCGATCGGGTCTCCGACTCCTCCGGTCCCAGACCACTGTCTGCGACCTAGCTAACGTCTTTCAGGGAGCTACAACTCCCTCAGCTCCTCACTCTCTGAGGGCTACTTCTCAACTGAACTATATCCCTCCCACCAGCCTGCCAGACCCCTAGATGGGTAGCCCTTTTCCAGCTAGACCACCCACTGGCGTGCCTGACAGGGTGTGGTGTGAGGTGTGGCTAGGATTTGGGTGCTGATGGAAGCAATACCGAAAGCTAGGATCCCAGAACCATGGAGGGGAAGTTCTGCACCATAAGGAAAGGGGTGCAGTTCCCTGTGACACCCTGAATAGGTCAGGTGCATCACATATAAAATCAGCATGATAGTGCCAGTGTAGCACTGGCTTTAAGTTATATAGGAAAATCCTGGTGGTTGGTGCCCATTAATAGTGTTCTGAACCTGCCCAGCATCTGAACATTAAACCCAGCTGCTGGGAGGATATGAATTTTTATCCTCCCAGGAGCGTTCCGGTTATCGGTGCAGCATCGGGGCATGGATTTAGTCACTACTCTGTATATGGAGAGTGGCGGATGCAACCATGACCTCTGCACTGGATGATGGGTATATGATTATAATGGCAGTTAGTGGGGTACTTGCAGCAGAATTTAATTGTGTGCTGGGAACGCTTGATGCAAGATTCCACATGGGGTAAGGAGGGTAGCCCTGGATATGTTTTTCTGCACATAAGGGACAGTTGCTCAAGGTCTTAGGGGTACTTTGCACACTACAACATTGCAGGCCGATTGCTGCGATGCCGAGCGCGATAGCCCCTGCCCCCGTCGCAGCAACGATATCTTGTGATAGCTGCCATAGCGAACATTATCGCTATGGCAGCTTCACATGGACTTACCTGCCCTGCAACGTCGCTCTGGCCGGCGACCCGCCTCCTTCCTAAGGGGGCGGGTCGTGTGGCGTCACAGCGACATCACACGGCAGGGGGACAATAGAAGCGGAGGGGCGGAGATGAGCGGGAAGTAAACATCCCGCCCACCTCCATCCTTCTTCATAGCTGGCGTGAGCCACGGTGACGCAGGTAAGCTGATATTCCTCGCTCCTGTGGCTTCTCACACAGCGATGTGTGCTGCCGCAGGAACAAGGAACAAGATTGTACCGTCGCTGCAGCGAAATTATGAAAATGTCGGACACTACACCGATGATACGATTACGATGCTTTTGTGCTCGTTAATCGTATCAAAAAGGATTTACACACTACGATATCGACAGCGAGGCTGGATGTGCGTTCTATTTTTATTTGACCCAACCGACATCGCAGCTGCGATGTCGTAGTGTGCAAAGTACCCCTTAGTGTGCTTTCTATTTGGAAGGTTTGGCTGATATACTGGTACCAGAAGTGGGAAGCTCTGGGTGTCACTACTGTGTATGTGTGTGGGGATGTGAAATGAGAGTGAGAAGAATGCATTGCTCTGTATGTGACTCATGACCATCTCTATGATCTGAATGTGGTTCTCAAGGTAATAATGGTTGTGGACCACTACTCTACACCATCCCACAAGCAAGCTCTGCAAGTAAAAAACTATACATTTTTACAAGTCAACAACGTTATTTACTTGTTTCTGAATTGAAATGGTTAACTGTGCTGTGGTCGCAAGAGGAAATTCCAGAAGATTCCAGTAAGACTGAGTCAGCTTTTCTAAATGGCCTTCATGACTTGTTCTGGGAACTCAATGTATATAATTGTGCCACAATCCTGTCAAAGCAGTTTTTCTAACAGAAATCTAAAAGGTTTTGACTTGTATCGGCGTGAAAGAGCCTTCAAAACATCTGATTTCTGGAGTGGAGTGAAACGGGAACAGTGCCTGGAAAAGCCACTTTGTGCAGATGTCTACAGGAGAAAACAGAAGAGCATTAGAGGGAAGTGATGTGACTTAAGCTGGTGTCACACACAGCGACAACGACGTCGCTGCTACGTCACCATTTTCTGTGACGTTGCAGCGACGTCCCGTCGCTGTCGCTGTGTGTGACATCCAGCAACGACCTGGCCCCTGCTGTGAGGTCGCCGGTCGTTGCTGAATGTCCAGCTTCATTTTTTGGTCATCGCTCTCCCGCTGTGAAGCACACATCGCTGTGTGTGACAGCGAGAGAGCGACGAAATGAAGCGAGCAGGGAGCAGGAGCCGGCGTCTGGCAGCTGCGGTAAGCTGTAACCAGCGTAAACATCAGGTAACCAAGGGAAGACCTTTCCCTGGTTACCCGATATTTACCTTCGTTACCAGCCTCCGCCCTTGCTGCCAGTGCCGGCTCCTGCTCTGTGCACATGTGGCTGCAGTACACATCGGGTAATTAACCCGATGTATACTGTAGCAAGGAGAGCAAGGAGCCAGCGCTAAGCAGTGTGCGCGGCTCCCTGCTCTCTGCACTGTGACATGTAGCTGCAGTACACATCGGGTTAATTAACCCGATGTGTACTGTACCTAGGAGAGCAAGGAGCCAGCGCTAAGCGCGGCTCCCTGCTCTCTGCACATGTAGTACAGCGACGTTATGATCGCTGCTGCGTCGCTGTGTTTGACAGCTAAGCAGCGATCATAACAGCGACTTACAAGGTCGCTGTTACGTCACAGAAAATGGTGACGTAACAGCGACGTCGTTGTCGCTGTCGCTTAGTGTGAACCCAGCTTAATGCAAAGGCTGCAAAACAAGAAACCCTTATTATTCCATGCCTCTAATTTCTCGGAGGAGGAGCTGGGAAACAGCCCTAAAACTGTCCATGGTGCTGAAGAGAACAGTAAGCATGGGAGAAGGGAGGACTCCAACTGCCAGCAGTTTTCTGGAGGGAGATATGCTTGATTGTTCTCAGTGAGAGAAACAAAATTATAATCTTGTAGTTGTGATACCTTTTAATAACTAACTAAAGTAAAACATAAAGATGTTACAAAGCAAGCTTTCAAGACTTCTCAGGTCCCTTCATCAGGCATAGTATGACAAAATATCTGAAGAAACACAAATAAATACACAAACAGAGCAGAGGGATGGTAGTGAGATGGCATAGGGTAAATAGGTAATTATGTATATACTAGAAGGTGGCCCAATTCTAATGTATCGGGTAGTCTAGAATGTGTATGTAGGTTAGCAGATTGAATAATAAGGTAATGAATGGACTGGATGGGTTAGGTTTCATTTAGTGTTCTTATAATTGTTTATTGGTTTTAAAATGACAAACAACAGAAGGAACAGTTTTAATGGATGAGTCTAATGTTTAATGATGTCCATGGCTTGTAATGAAAGAAGGCCATGAACAGTGTAAAGTTAAGAAAAATATGCTGATGCTGTGATGTCGCCCAATGCTGGTATGTGCCCCCATCGTGGTGCAGACACCATCCTGACATGTGCCCCCACCCTGCGGGGTAATGTGTATGGGGGGCGGAGTGCGGGGGGGTGGAGCCGAGCGGGCCATGGCGCTGAGGACGTCAGTGCCGGGGACTGCATGGCTGAGGACAGGTAACTATCCGGGTGTGTGTGTGTGTATTTAAGTGTTTGGGCGCTTTCACACTTGCGTTCAGCACAATCCGCCGCTATGGAGAATAGCGCAGTCCGTTAATGCACTGCACTATTCTCCATAGACTTGTATTGACGACGCACTGTAACACAAGTGTCTGCATTGAATCTGCTGGACGACGCTGCGTTGTTAATTTGACACAGCATTGGGCGGAGGGAACGCTGCATGTAGCATTTTTTGGGTAGTTAAAATATCACACATTGACGGATTCCGTTAAAATCCGCCAAGGTGTCTAATGATTGTCTATGGGGGTGGATTCCGCCGCAATGCACTAAGCAGCGGAATCCGCTGACAGATCCTGTCACGTTCTACTGCGCATGCCTAGCATGTCCAGCAGAACGATCTAAATCATTTAAAATCACTCCTGGTCTCTCTCCCCCTCTCTCCCCCTCTCTCTCTCCCCCCCCTCTCTTTCCCCTCCCCTCTTCTCCCCCACCCCACTCTCTCCCGACCTCTCCCCCTCTCTCATAGTCACCGATCACCGGCGCAGCGCTGCACATCTGTCACACTGCTCTGGCGGCTTCTCCTGCTTTTGAAAATGCCGACCGCTGATTATTCAATCCCGTATTCACTGCTTCCCCAGCCAACCGGCGCCTATGATTGGTTGCAGTAAGACACGCCCCCACATTGAGTGACAGCTGTCTCACTGCAACCAATCACAGCTGCGGGTGGGCGGGTCTATATCGTGCGGTACAAAAAATAAATAAATAATTAAAAAAAAAACATGCGGTCCCCCCAATTTTGATACCAGCCAAGATAAAGCAACACGGCTGAAGGCTGGTATTATCAGGATGGGGAGCGCCACGTTATGGGGAGCCCACCACCCTAACAATATCAGCCAGCAGCCACCCGAAATTGCCGCATCCATTAGATGCGACAGTCCCGGGACTCTACCCGGCTCATCCCAAATTGCCCTGGTGCGGTGGCAATTGGCTTAATAAGGAGTTAAATGGCAGCTTATAGCTGCCATTAAGTCCTAGGTTAATCATGGCAGGCGTCTTCCCGAGATACCTTCCATTATTAACCTGTAAGTGAAAGTAAATAAACACACACAACAAAAAATCCTTTATTTGGAATAAAAGACAAAAACCCCTCATTTACAACTTTATTAATCCCCAAACACCCATCCAGGTCCGAAGTAATCCACATGACGCTTTCAGCTCTGCTACATGAAGCTGACAGGGAGCGCCATAAAACACGACCGCTCTGTGTCAGCTCCACGCAGCAACTGAAGTGAGCCGCGCTGTCACCGGAGACTTCACTCAGATAGTGCTTCCATGTGTGCGGGAATGATGATGAGTGCGGTAGTGCTTGTGTGTGCGGTGATGATGATGAGTGCGGTAGTGCCGGGGTGTGTGCGGGGATGATGATGGGTGCGGTAGTGGCAGAGTGAGTGCGGGGAAGATGATGAGAGCGGTAGTGCCTGCGTGTGTGCAGAGATGATGATGGGAGCGGTAGTGCCGGGATGTGTGCGGGGAGGATGATGGGTGCAGTAGTGCCGGAGTGTATGCGGGGATGATGATGGGTGCGGTAGTGCCGGGATGTGAGCGGGGATGATGATGGGAGCGGTAGTGCCAGGGTGTGTGCTGGGAGGATGATGAGTGCGGTAGTGCCGGGGTGTGTGCGGGGATGATGATGGGTGCAGTAGTGCCGGGGTGTTTGCAGGGATGATGATGGGTGCGGTAGTGCCAGAGTGTGTGTGTGAGGATGATGATGGGTGCGGTAGTGCCTGGATGTGTGCAGGGATGATGATGGGAGCGGTAGTGCCTGCGTGTGTGCAGGGATGATGATGGGAGCGGTAGTGCCGGGGTGTGTGCGGGGAGGATTATGGGTGCCGTAGTGCCGGGATGTGTGCGGGGATGATGATGGGTGCGGTAGTGCCGGGATGTGTGCGGGGATGATGATGGGAGCGGTAGTGCCCGTGTGTGCGCGGGGATGATGATGGGTGCGGTAGTGCCTGCGTGTGTGCGGGGATGATGGGTGCAGTAGTGCCGGGGTGTGTGCAGTGATGATGATGGGAGCGGTAGTGCCTGCGTGTGTGCAGGGATGATGGGAGCGGTAGTGCCGGTGTGTGTTCAGTGATGATGATGGGAGCGGTAGTGCCTGCGTGTGTACGAGGATGATGGGAGCAGTAGTGCCTGCGTGTGTGTGGGGATGATGAGTGTTCAGTGTATACATGCGGAGGGCGGAGTGCGGGGGGTGGAGTCGTGCGGGGCCATGGCGCTGAGGACGTCAGTGTCGGAGACTGCATGGCTGGGGACAGGTGACTATTTGTGTGTGTATGTGTGCGTGTGAGTGTGCGTGTGTGTTCAGAGTATACATGCAGAGGGCGGAGTGTGGGGGGGTGGAGCTGAGTTACGCTGGTAACTATAGTACACAATCAGGTAACTATGCAAAGCGCTATGCTTAGTTACCCGATGTGTACCATGGTTATCAGTGTACGCCGGCTCCCAGTACGATCCCAGCAACGCAAGGGTATGTCTCGGCTGGGTTGCCGGTGTGGGTTCCCGGGGATGCAGCACTCATCGGTAAGTCGGGGCTCTGTGTGGGTCCGGGGAAAGGTGTCGGGCGTCGTCCTGTCGCGCCGTAGTTTGTGCTGTTCACTTAGCTGAGCCGTTGGTCGCAGGCTCTTTAGCGCACGCGCTGTGGCGACGGTTGTCACTGTAATGACGTAATTTTGGAGCAAGACAGACAGACAGACAGAATAAGGCAATTACAGTATATATATAGATAAAGGTCAAATAAATTAAATAGGCTGTGTGTGAATAATTGTTTCAAGGTGTGAAAGTATGGAAGTCTCACAAAGGGAGAACTAAGCCAGTGCAAACAAATGAGCAGATCAAGGTGCAAAATCAAATAACGACCACACATAACTATTTATAATATGTTGAAAACACCTGAAACTAATGTAGGAGCATAGCTACTATATGAATATGAATGTTCCCCAGGGATTCCCAGGAGCCATTTGACACTCATATGAACACTCAGATCAAATAGGTTTATTTTTCTATCTTTACAGCATTCTCCTCAAAACGTCACTTTTGGTATGGTGCTTTGGGGTGATATGCAATGCCTTTTGACCTCTAAACGTGGTATGTATTATGGCATCCAAAGAAATCAATTTTGGTCTCAATTGACTAGTCTATATTCTCCCATTATTTCACAGGCTTGTCTCTGTATTTTTGAGAAAACTTTAAATATGCTTGTGTATGCTTTTTGTTCAATGTCGGAGTCTTGCTTGGTGAGCGTGCATACATGCCATGGAGTTTGATTGTAATACTTATTGTTTTCTTTGAAACAATTGTACATGCTGATTCCAGGTCTTTCTGTAGCTCTACATAGGTGGTCCTTGGCTTTTGGACAACTTTTCTGATAATTCTTTTTACTGTACTGTCTGAAATTTTGCAGGGAGCACCTGGTCATGGCCGATTTATGGTGAAATTATATTCTTTCCTCTTCCTGATTATGGCCCCAACAATATTTCCTGGAACCTTTGGTAGTTTAGAAATACTGTAACCAAAACCATTAGTATGTTTTGCAACAATAAGTTCACAAAAGTCTTGAGACAGCTCGTTGGTTTTACCCATCATGAGATGTTTCTTGTGTGGCACCTTGATAATGAGATCCTTTTTATAGGCCATCAGTTGAAAGAGCTATTATTTTTCAATAAATGGCAGGATTGCTCTCTAATTACTGATAGATTTCAGCTGGTGTCTTGACTTTACATGGCTTTTTTCACCTTTCTTTCTACATGAGTTAAAAACCTTTTTCTGTTTTATTTCTTATTATCACACATGTATGTTATATGCTTACTCCCGGCCAGAATCTGACTAGCTGGGTGCAGCATCGCTCAATGAGGTGTACTGAGCAAAACTATGCCCATCTTGTCAGATTCTGGCTGGGAGTATGCATATCTAATTAATGCGGCAACACATCCGCGGTTCCCGACTGTGACAACTATGAATTCTCAAAGCGCACAAGGTATGCAATGTGAGGATTCATAAGTCTTCAGTCACATAGAGCGACTGCAGACTTGTCATTTTAGACAAACCAATTGACGTCTAGTCAGAAAATGGCTACAAATATGCATATCGCATATTTGTGATCACTTGACCACCCAATTTTGCCAGTGGCAGCGGAGACTCCGAGCAGTCTGTGCTTTGAGGATTCACAAGTCTGCAGTTACATAAAGTATTTGCACAACTTTAAGAAAGGGTTGTGTACTAATTTATCTGACCCTTTTTCTGGTAACAAGGAAATATTTTTTGCGGTTAATTGCCTTGTCTGCTCATGCTCATAGATCATGGTAGTCTCTAACATGATCTTGTGTTACATTGCCTCCTTTTTAATATCTAATAAGGGTTAGCCATATTGCTAGTTATAGCTATTTTACAGCAGACTCATTATCTCGTTTTGTGTTACAGAAATCTAAACAGCATAACAGCAAAGAGCAGATTTCCATTTACTGTATTAGTTATTATTTAATAACAATTATTATAAGTAGGTCTGCTGCTACTGCTAAAATGTAGAATAAATGTCAGTTTAGAAAAAATTGTCTACATTGCTCATAATTTATATCCTATGAACTTAATATTCTGATATCAAATAAGACAGGTTATTCTTACTCTTCAATATAAAATTTAAAATGGTTTGAAGAAGGCATGAGATGCATTGTACTCTACACACACTTTATGTAATAAGTATCTGAATATATCTTCGACTCCTGCCTTACTTTAGCGGAGCGTTAATTTTACCATTGATAAGCATTATGTTTTATTTTACAATTTCATACAGCCATCAAGTAATGAATTTTATAGGCAAGTACACCAGCTTCAACAGGACTACTATATGTGGCGCCCCGGAGGCTTCAGGCATGGTATTACACCTCCTTTAAGGGGTAATATCCATCCTGGGTTAGGAGGGGGTTACCTGCCAGTGCCTTCACAAAACCACACACATAAAACAATAAGGTGCTTTCCCACAGGGGGGTGGACTAGGGCAGACAGGGAGGTTAGCCATCATGAAGTATGGGACTTCCCCGGTCGCTAAGACAACCACTGGGACGGGAACCACATGGGGTAGAAGTAGGCGCAACTATCTCACTAGAGCAGACTTTCCCGAGCACAGCTTGGGATAACATCTCGCACAGACAACAGGAGTCGAGTGTTTCTCTTTCTTCATGGGGCTCGTGGCTTGGAGCTGGAGGCTCAGCCCGGGTTTTGGATAGCAAACGGGGGACACTTCATTAGAAAGACTTCCACTAACACCGGCAGTGGCTGCCGACTATCCAGGATCGGCTGGAGCCCATCGTGGCAGAGACCGGTACTCTGGGGAAGCACCTGAACTACCAGTGAGTAAAAGACCTGGACACGCAGCCCCTGCCTCTGCCTCTCATTTGCCGTCGCCATCGCCCAGCGTTGTGGCGCCAACAAGGACTACCACCACCTCCGTCCATCCTCCGTAATCCTCCCTGGGGTAACCCCGCTGCGCCTGTGAGGAGCGACACTATCCCGGCTGTGATCTTCATCATCAGCCCCGGAGAGCAGCACCCGCAACGGCGGCCCATCTCTGGCCGCAGACCACACGTGGCATCACGATCTAAAAAGAATTTCCTCACCGTCACTACCCCCATCCTCCATCCTTGCTCCCGTCCACCGCCTTCCCTCCCTCCTGTATGCCTCAGGGTCACGAAACCAGGCAAGGCCAGCCCGTGATGACGCAGAGGATCTGCAACCCCAAGCCAGGCGACGAGTCGAGTAAAACACCCTCGATCCCAGGTTTTTACACTATGCCCTTAGTATTCCACTGATAGATCTGCATTAATAATATTCAATCCATTAATAGGTAGAGGTATCCAGCACAACATCCAGGAATAGGTAAAAAAATCCATTAGTTTACTTCAAATCCATAAAAACATGTGTAAAGACATAGGAATAGCTAGTCCCAAAGGCTTAATTAAACGTTTCGATCTTTGAAGATCTTAATCATATTATATTTGTATGGATCTTAAATAAACTAATGGATTTTTAACCTATTCCCGGATGTTGTGCTTGATACTTCTACTTGTGGATTTCATGCTTGCCAAGCATTATTTTCCGAACACCCATATGGACATCTGCTTCCTATGTATCAATCCATTAGTAGTCTTTCTCAACTGAAGCAAGTTCTAAAAATTGTTTAGCAAAAACATTCTACATACATAAATCTCTTTTGATTAATGATTTGGTTGGTGCCTATTTTACATTTTGTGTTTACTTTATGCTTGGCTTTGTTTTCTCGGTATGAGTAATCTTGCCCTAGGCTTCTTTTTTTGGCTACATATACTTTGTTTTTCTCAACATGAAGTAATATTGTTCAGAGCTTCTTTTTGTTGGCTTTGTTTGCAACCAAATGGTAATTGAGCCTATGTTTCTATTTATTAGGTACAGCCATGAATTTATTTTGCAGCTTCTGTTTAAGCCCTAGCAGTCTAGACTGCATGGCGCACTACTAAGGGCTTAGCCCTTCTGTATGGTAAATCCAACGAAGTTGGCACTCACATATCTAATATATAAAGCTGAGTGTATGTGTGTATGTATGTATGTATGTATGTATGTGTGTGTGTGTGTGTGTGTCTGCTAAAGGAATCCGTACTTTCTCATTTACAATCACAATGGAATTGTTTCATTATTCACCACATAAAGTTTACTCTTACACACAGGAGCGCCCTCTTCTCTCTTTTTTTTCTTTCATTTACAATCACAAAATCTTGTACAGACACCACATGTGACTCAGGGAACGTCATAGACTATGTTTTGACAAAAAACATTTAACCCCACGCTTTACAGTTACTCTCCAAAAAACACGCCTCCATTAAAATGAATGGAGCTGTGAGCTACAGGCTATTAATAGGAGCTATGATTGGTTGCTATAGGAACAAAGGACATTCATAGTATAAAAAGCTTCTGTGTGATGTACTATGATGTCGGTGGAGAGACAGACACAGACTGAGAGACAGACAGACAGACACTGACAGACAGGCACAGACAGAGAAAGAGGCACACAGGGTAAGAGACAGAGACAAACAGAAACACACACACAGAGACAGATAGGAAAAAATAAGCCAGACAGAAACAGAAAGAGACAGACAGGAAAAGACACCCAGTAAAGAGACAGACAGGTAGACAGGGAAAGAGACAGAGAGAGACAGACAAGGAAAGAGACAGACTGGGAAAAAGACAGACTGGGAAAAAGACAGACTGGGAAAGAGACAGACTGGGAAAGAGACAGACTGGGAAAGAGACAGATGGGGAAAGAGACAGATGGGGAAAGAGACAGGCGGAGAAAGAGACAGACCTGGAAAGAGACAGACCTGAAAAGAGACAGACGGGGAAAGAGACAAACCGGGAAAGAGACAGACCGGGAAAGAGACAGACCGGGAAAGAAACAGACCTGGAAAGAGACAGACAGGGAAAGAGACAGACAAAGACAGACAGGGAAAGAGACAGACGGGAAAAGAGACAGATGGTGAAAGAGACAGACAGATGGGGAAAGAGACAGGCGGGGAAAGAGACAGGCGGGGAAAGAGACAGACCTGGAAAGAGACAGACCTGAAAAGAGACAGACGGGGAAAGAGACAAACCGGGAAAGAGACAGACCGGGAAAGAGACAGACCGGGAAAGAAACAGACCTGGAAAGAGACAGACAGGGAAAGAGACAGACAAAGACAGACAGGGAAAGACGGGGAAAGAGACAGACGGGAAAAGAGACAGATGGTGAAAGAGACAGACAGATGGGGAAAGAGACAGACGGGGAAAGAGACTGACTGGGGAAAGAGACAGAGACAGATGGGGAAAAAGTCAGACGGGTAAAAGTCAGACGGGTAAAGAGTCAGACGGGTAAAGAGTCAGACGGGGAAAGAGTCAGACGGGGAAAGAGACAGACGAGGAAAGAGACAGACGGAGAAAGAGACAGAGACACACAGACACAGAGATAGAGAGAGACAGACACAGTGTGGGAGAGAGACAGACACAGAGAGATAGAGAAGAGACAGACACAGATATAGAGACAAACAGACACAGAGATAGACACAGAGATAGAGACAGACAGACACAGAGACACAAAGATAGAAAGAGACAAAGAGACTGATAAAGAGACAGACAGACAGAGAGATAGACACAGACAGGCACATAGAGACAAACAAGGAAAGAGACAGAGACTGGGAGAGAGACATAGAGACAGTTACCTCACCTATTGTACCATCACCCATTCCCTGTAGACTGTGAGCCCTCGCGGGCAGGGTCCTCTCTCCTCCTATACCAGTCTGTCTTGTACTGTTAATGATTGTTGTACGTATACCCTCTTTCACTTGTAAAGCGCCATGGAATAAATGGCGCTATAATAATAATAATAATATCCCGGGCAACGCCCGGGTACTACAGCTAGTATATATACAGTACAGACCAAAAGGTTGGACACATCTTCTCATTCAAAGAGTTTTGTTTTCTTTATTTTCAGGACTCTGAAAATTGTAGCTTCACATTGAAGACATCAAAACTATGAATTCAAATGTGGAATGAAATACTTAAAAAAGTGTGAAATAACTGAAAATATGTCTTATATTCTAGGTTCTTCAAAGTAGCCACCTTTTGCTTTCATTACTACCTTGCACCCTCTTGGCATTCTCTTGATGAGCTTCAAGAGGTAGTCACCTGAAATGGTTTTCCAACAGTCTTGAAGAAGTTCCCAGAAATGCTTAGCACTTGTTGGCCCTTTTGCCTTCACTCTGCGGTCCAGCTCACCCCAAACCATCACAATTGGGTTCAAGTCTAGTGACTGTGGAGACCAGGTCATCTGGCGTAGCACCCCATCACTCTCCTTCTTAGTCAAATAGCCCTTACACAGCCTGGAGGTGTGTTTGGGGTCATTGTCCTGTTGAAAAATAAATGATGGTCCAACTAAATGCAAACCGGATGGAATAGCACGCCGCTGCAAGATGCTGTGGTAGGCATGCTGGTTCTGTATGCCTTCAATTTTAAATAAACTAAAATAGGAGAGAAAAGGCGCAATAGGGTCTTATCCGATTTACTGGGTAAAAGGTATAAGGAAATGTTGCACTCACCTGATCGGGTTGTGCCAGTCACAACCCCTTTAGTGGCATGAGCGAGTGCTTAAGTGGTCCAGCAGCAGCCCTGTTGTACAAGCGAGACATCAAATATGGAACTGGAGGAAAACAGGTTTAACACCGCGCTTGAAGACCACGGACATCAGTGTTGAACACACAATTCTTTTATTTCATTTCATTCCTACGCGTTTCGGAGACCACAACTGCCTCCTTCTTCAGGGAAAAGAATTTTACAGAGACCAAGGAGGAGCCCTTAAAAAGGATGTACAGAAAAAAAGGGAGAAAAAAAAAAAAGAAGAAAGAGGGATCTCTGGCTATGACGTCAGTTCACCGTGTGCTGCAGAGCAATGACTCATTGCCACATGGAGTAAAGCCGCATTACATGGCCCTTACAAGAATTGAATAAAATACATATTGATACATTTAGCCCAAACAGAACAATCAAAATCAAAGATCATAGGAATAAGAGATTCAGAAAAAAATGAATTTTTAGTAAAAAAGAAAAACAAAAAGAAAGGGGGGTAAAAATATATACAACTGATAGTGATATTTGACACGAACCCGGAGTAGAGAGGCCGTGAGATTGACCGGCCATCTCACTAACATTGTACTAACAGAGGGGTTTAATGGTGCCTCATAATTAATTACAAGAAGCATTAAAAACAAGTGCAGATTACATGTACTAGGCAAAAATCAGCAAATAGAACGGAGCAAATATTATATTTGCAAGTAGGACCAATGATACCATTATTTTTATTATTATTAAATATCAAATATCAAACTTTTTGATTGCCCAATTTTAATTAATCATATATGAGTGAAGTGCCCTTGAATTGGAGCGACTAATAAGAAGGATCCGTTGTGATAAACCAGGAGGAACAACAGAGGAATAGTGTTGTGCACATGTATAAGAATAGAAACAAATTCTCTTAATGAGAAGAGTTCAAATCGTGGGAGAAATTGCAAAGCGCAGGCGCGCTTCACATGGAAAGTAGCAAGCTCCTCACATCTCAAGGTTAAGAAAGTTCAGAAGCGTGGGAACTAGCTATAGTGCGCGTGCGTGCAACCAGTGACAGTAAAGGATTTTTAACACATAAATCCATGTAATCATGCCGTGGAGAAGGAGAGACAACATATCACGGGTGAATTACTCAGGGAAGTGTGAAGCGGGATCTAGCCCGACAGTGCTAAGAAGAACAAAGGGTAGTTCATTTTAATCTGTCAAGGCATCCTAATCTCTCTCATAATCGGTGTGCCGAAAAGAACTGATCTTAACACTGGAAAGCAAGGAAAGGGAGAAGGACAGTTTAAAAACAATAATACATTATTTGAAACACGTAGTGATATAGGCAAGAAAATGAATTAATAAAATGAATTAAAAAATGGATAAAAATAAGACCATATGTGCGATATGCACGGGGATTTGTGACAAAAAATATATGTTATCAATATGTCTTTAGTAACATAAAAAAGGAAGGGGGGGGTTATAAAATATCTGAACTGGCAATTATAGCAACATTTATGACATGAATATATTAAATATTTGTACGAAAATAAAAATATATAAAAAACAGTCCATCAGAGAAAAATGATATAAAAATATATATATATAAAAGAATTACATATATTAAATATATAAGGATATATGAACGAATAAACATAAGAAACAATCATTATGATTCTAAATATCATAAAATCTGTTGTACAAGCGAGACATCAAATATGGAACTGGAGGAAAACAGGTTTAACACCACGGTGGCGGTGTGATCAAGTTCCCCCTTTTTTCCTCCTGAGAATCGGGCAGCAGAGGGTACATTATTAACTTCTCCATCGTTTGAGAGACATGGATTACTACAGCAATCGCCTCTCCTCTAGAGAGAGGTTAATACTTCAGACTGTGGGTACACCAGAAGGCATTGATCCTGAATCCCGTATGGACTCAGGGGTTCCTTTTTCTGAGGATGATACTTCTCTTATGAAAAAACTGTTCTATACTTTGGAGGATCTCATGAAAGAAGAGTTACATTACAGCCTGGATGCCAGGTTTTTATTGATATACCTGGATGAAGGACTTTGCCCTAAAGGCTTACAGATTGGACGTGAATCACCTTTTCCGCAGGACCAAGTTTTCACAGCCAAATGGAGCAACCTGTTTAAGGACTGTATGAAAGGTATGTTGCATTGCCTTCATGATAAAAGAACTAGCATTGCCATGACTTCAGCGCAAAAAATCACTGAGCTTAATAGTGAACTTTCCAAGTTTTGTTTGCACCCGGACTATAAATATTTGAACTCCGGGCTTAATACTCGTCTCCTGCAGCTGGAGCATGATACAATCATGAGAAAATCGAAAAAGCTCCAAAGGGATAGGCATGATAAGAGTAAAGCCAAATCTCACCCTCCTAGTGAGGGTTCAATGCCCCCCCTTCCTCCTAGAAGAAATACACATAGGAGTTTTAGCTCTTCCTCTAGCAATAATTTCAATAATAGAAAAAGCTTCATTAATAGTAAATTTCATAAACCGAACAATAGCCATCAGAACATCACTGGAGTTTCCAGTAGCATTTCAGAAAGACCATCAGCTGCCAATAGGGAGACTGACCTCAATAAACCCATTAGACAGCCTGATAAGATTGATTTGCTGGCGGATGAAGTCTTCCAGCAGGTCAGTGTTTCTAATGAAAGTAAGATGGTAGTGACAACCTCCACAGTTCAACCCTCTACCTCCAGAGACTGCACAAATTCCCTACCAGTGAACCCGGCCTCCCTGAACCCGGAGGAAACACGGGCTCATCTGGCTAGAATTAGACTCCAAATAGAAAAAATTGGAAAGGAAAGAGCCCTCATCGAACAAGAAGAAAAGGTCCTTACCACATCGCAAGATGGTGATTTTATTGATTTATTAAATTTATCTGTGCATGATGACTGTACCCTTTTATCTGGTTCACCAACACTAGTAGTCCCTAAAAATGTATCCATAGAGCCTGAAAAAATCATTATTGATAATACTAACATGTCCCAGCCGTCAGTACCTTTTCTACCATCGGCGAAAATCCAAAAGACTAATTTAATAACTGATTTTTTAGTCCCACGGTCATCAACCAAAAAAAGAAAAAACAGCGCAGAGGAGTCAGAGCAGGCTCCAAATGCAAACAAAAAAGAAAAAAAGAATGTCTAAGCAGATCCAACAGTGTAAACAATGTGATCTGTGCTGGTACTACATCAAAAGAGACCGTCACTACCAATAACATTTTTAACCTCTCTGACCATGTCTTAAGCAAGGGTGAAATCCAAGTTCTGAATAAGGGCTTGTCTTTTTGTCCATCATATAGGTCAAAGGATTTTGATCTCTTCTTGGATGTTCAAAAGTATGTCAGAAAATTAACCCTGAAAAGGCATTTTTTATTAAAAAACGACACTGACTTTGTCAATCTCCCAGAAACAACTCCTTACTATCATACTGAGGTTAAAGCCAAATCGAAGTTTTATCCTATAGCCAGCCAAGGTCATTTCATAAAAACTTTCTGCGACCTAGTATTGGCGGATCTTAAAATAGCAGTCAATCTAAAAAAATTTTTTAAGCACAACTTGTCACATATAGAAAAGAAAGCCCTAAATGGTCTCAAAAATAATAGCGATATAGTAATCCGAGCAGCTGATAAAGGTGGAGGAATAGTTATCCAAAATAGGGCAGACTACATTAAAGAAGCCCTCAGAATCCTATCGGACCCCTTATATTATGAAGTTGTCAGTAAAGAGAAATATGATCAAGCTGTTGTATCTTATAAGGCTCTAATCCAAAGTGCAGTTGATGCTAATATGCTGAGTCCAGCTGAAAAGAGATTCCTTCAGGTGAATAATTCGCCATTATCTTTTTTCTATCATCTCCCGAAAGTTCATAAAAATCTACTTAATCCACCTGGGAGGCCTATTATTTCTGGCATAAACTCCCTTACAGCGAATTTAGCCCACTATGTGGATCTATTAATGCAGCCACATGTTAGGAACCTTAAGAGTCATCTTAGAGACTCAGCCCATCTGGTAGAATTTTTAAATGAAATCACATGGAACAAATCTTATATTTTTGTTTCAATCGATATAGCATCATTATATTCAAATATTCGCCACCATTTGGGCCTGTTAGCTTTTTCTTTTTTTCTGGAGGATGATAACAGGTTTCCTCCCCTCCAAAAAAACTTTCTTTTTGAAAGTATGCACTTTATTCTTCACAATAATTTTTTTACTTTCTTGGGAAAATTGTATCATCAGCATATCGGTACAGCTATGGGCTCTAAAGCCGCATGCTCCTATGCTAATTTGTTTATGGGGCTATTTGAATTATTATTTATTGACAATGGCTCACATGAGAGTGGCCTTATCCTGTATAAAAGGTTCATTGATGACCTCTTTATAATCTGGGATAGTGACCACTCAGATATTAGAACTTTCCTAGATGAACTGAATAATAATGACTGGGGTTTGGACTTTACAGCTACTATATGCGATAAAGAGATCAACTTCTTAGACCTAACAATTTTTCATGACAATGAAAAAATCCTCACTAAGACTTTCTTTAAGAAAGTAGATGCTAATGCCTATATACACTTTGGAAGTGAGCATTATGCCAAATGGTTACATAATATTCCCCTTAATCAATACAAGAGGATTAGGAGAAATTGTTCGCGTGACACTGATTTTAGAGATCAAGTAGATGTATTGAGGGGACGTTTTTCAGAGAAAAGATACCCTGGTTCTTTAGTCCGGAGAGCCTACCAGGAGACTGCTAGACTCAAACAGTCAGATCTCATTAAAGGGAGAAAGGTTCCCTTGGATTCAACAAAGGGTAAAATGATAGATGGATTTGCACTCAATTTCATTACAACCTTTAGTAAGGATAATTTAATCATAAGGGATACTCTAACTAAGCATTGGTCTATCCTGCAAAAAGATCCCATTCTTAGTTCCATTTTACCCTCAGCTCCTGGTGTCACCTTCAAACGAGCACCGACTATCAAAACCATAGTTGCCCCCAGTAGACTCAGAACAGTAACACCTAACCAAAATAGGAATACTCCTACCAAAGGGGAAGCTTTTAGATGTGGGTCGAAAAAATGTTTGTGTTGCAAAAACATTTGCCACGGGAGGACCACTTTCAGTGCTCCTGGTTTCTCTGAGAATTTCCCAATAAGAGACCATTTGACATGTCAGTCTGATTATGTGGTGTATCTGGTGGACTGCAAATGTGGGAAGCAGTATGTAGGTCGGACCAGTCAGGAACTCCATAATAGAGTCAACTCCCATCGCCACAATATCAAAATTGGCTATCTAAAGCATGGGTTGTCTAAACATTGCACTATTGCACACAATAAAAATCCAGATTTTAAAATCACGCCCATTGAGCAGGTCCCCCCTAATGCCAACAATAGGGCAGAAACGCTCAGTAGAAAGGAAACCTACTGGATACACAGATTGAACACCCTCAAACCTTTTAGCCTCAATGAGATTACTGATTTATTTTATTAATTTATGGGAATGTGCTTTTATGATATTTTATGATATTTAGAATCATAATGATTGTTTCTTATGTTTATTCGTTCATATATCCTTATATATTTAATATATGTAATTCTTTTCTATATATATATTTTTATATCATTTTTCTCTGATGGACTGTTTTTTATATATTTTTATTTTCGTACAAATATTTAATATATTCATGTCATAAATGTTCCTATAATTGCCAGTTCAGATATTTTATAACCCCCCCCTTCCTTTTTTATGTTACTAAAGACATATTGATCACATATATTTTTTGTCACAAATCCCCGTGCATATCGCACATATGGTCTTATTTTTATCCATTTTTTAATTCATTTTATTAATTCATTTTCTTGCCTATATCACTACGTGTTTCAAATAATGTATTATTGTTTTTAAACTGTCCTTCTCCCTTTCCTTGCTTTCCAGTGTTAAGATCAGTTCTTTTCGGCACACCGATTATGAGAGAGATTAGGATGCTTTGACAGATTAAAATGAACTACCCTTTGTTCTTCTTAGCACTGTCGGGCTAGATCCCGCTTCACACTTCCCTGAGTAATTCACCCGTGATATGTTGTCTCTCCTTCTCCACGGCATGATTACATGGATTTATGTGTTAAAAATCCTTTACTGTCACTGGTTGCACGCACGCGCACTATAGCTAGTTCCCACGCTTCTGAACTTTCTTAACCTTGAGATGTGAGGAGCTTGCTACTTTCCATGTGAAGCGCGCCTGCGCTTTGCAATTTCTCCCACGATTTGAACTCTTCTCATTAAGAGAATTTGTTTCTATTCTTATACATGTGCACAACACTATTCCTCTGTTGTTCCTCCTGGTTTATCACAACGGATCCTTCTTATTAGTCGCTCCAATTCAAGGGCACTTCACTCATATATGATTAATTAAAATTGGGCAATCAAAAAGTTTGATATTTGATATTTAATAATAATAAAAATAATGGTATCATTGGTCCTACTTGCAAATATAATATTTGCTCCGTTCTATTTGCTGATTTTTGCCTAGTACATGTAATCTGCACTTGTTTTTAATGCTTCTTGTAATTAATTATGAGGCACCATTAAACCCCTCTGTTAGTACAATGTTAGTGAGATGGCCGGTCAATCTCACGGCCTCTCTACTCCGGGTTCGTGTCAAATATCACTATCAGTTGTATATATTTTTACCCCCCTTTCTTTTTGTTTTTCTTTTTTACTAAAAATTCATTTTTTTCTGAATCTCTTATTCCTATGATCTTTGATTTTGATTGTTCTGTTTGGGCTAAATGTATCAATATGTATTTTATTCAATTCTTGTAAGGGCCATGTAATGCGGCTTTACTCCATGTGGCAATGAGTCATTGCTCTGCAGCACACGGTGAACTGACGTCATAGCCAGAGATCCCTTTTTCTTCTTTTTTTTTTTTTTTTTTTTTTTCTGTACATCCTTTTTAAGGGCTCCTCCTTGGTCTCTGTAAAATTCTTTTCCCTGAAGAAGGAGGCAGTTGTGGTCTCCGAAACGCGTAGGAATGAAATGAAATAAAAGAATTGTGTGTTCAACACTGATGTCCGTGGTCTTCAAGCGCGGTGTTAAACCTGTTTTCCTCCAGTTCCATATTTGATGCTTCAATTTTAAATAAATACCCAACAGTGTCACCAGCAAAGCACCCCCACATCATGACACCTCCTCCTCCATGCTTCACGGTAGGAATCAGCCATGTAGAGTCCATCCATTCACCTTTTCTACAAAAACATGGTGGTTGGATCCAAAGATTTCAAATTTGGACTCATCAGACCAAAGCACAGATTTCCACTGGTCTAATGTCCATTCCTTGTGTTCTTTAGCCCAAGCAAGTCTTTTCTGCTTGTTGCCTGTCCTTAGCAGTGGTTTCCTAGAAGCTATTTTACCATGAAGGCCTGCTGCACAAAGTCTCCTCTTAACAGTTGTTCTAGAGATGAGAAGGTGTGTCCAAACTTTTGGTCGGTACTGTATATAGTTATGAGACCGTAGAAAATTTCTTTGCAATCCAAATGTGAGTGTACAGTCTTACGCTGGCCATATACATTGAAAGATGGTGGGCCAATTGATTCTTCGGCTGATAGTTCGGCCGACAGCTATTTCAGTTGATATTCACTTACACAGGAGTGCTCTATTAGAAAGACACCAACCTAAACGTTGTCCAGCAGCTTTTATGAGGGATTAAAATGCCATTAGCAGTTCAGTATTGGGTATGCATGATCGACTTCTCACCCGACTATCAGTCGGGCAGCACCCCCATACCCAAAAGACCGTCACCTGAGCCCATCCATTGGGTTTAGCCAACTTTAGTTTAAAGTGAACCTGTCAGGTGCAATATGCACCCATAACCACGAGCGGTTCTGGGTGCATATCTCTAATCCCTGCCTAACTGTTCCTGTACCTAGCAGTCTACATAAAGAGATCTTTAGAAAAAGTATTTCTAAAGATTATAATATGCTAATGAGGCCAGGGACTAGTCGCAAGGGCAATAGTTCCTTTGGCTAGTCTGCCCCCTTAGCATGTAAGAACACCCCTGTGGGTGTACTAACTTGCTAATGAATGCGCAGTGTCAGAGGCATGGTCAGGCTCACCTCTGCTGCCACTGCTGGTTTTCGGCTCAATGCGCATGATCAGAACGTCCTCGACGTCATACGCACTACACCAGTTTGAAGCCGAGATGCGTACACCCGGCTTTATAGTGCACATGAATTGAAGTCTGGGACTTCTGATCATGCGCATTGAGCCGAAATTCAGCATCTGGTGCGGTGGCAGCAAAGAGGTGAGATTGAGCATACCTCTGACGCTGCGCATTCATTAGCATGTTACCCCCCTCAGGGGCGTACTAACATGTATTATGGGTCTACTATCCAAGGGAATTAATGGCCTTGTGACTAGTCGCTGGCCTCATTAGCATATCATAAAAGATCTTTAGAAATACTTTTTCTAAAGATCTCTTTATCTATGGTACTAGATACAGGGACAGTTAGGGAGGGATTAACAATATGCACCCAGAACTGCTCGTGGTTCTGGGTGCATATTGCACCTGACAGATTCACTTTAATCTATATGGGGACCATAGACTGGCACTCTTACCACTGCAGGTACCTGGCGCTTCTTCCATAGCGCTTTATGACAGCATGTTAGCCTGATGAAGATCAGAGTCATTGACCCAAACCTCATTCACTTACTTTAGACTGCAAATACATTTCCTACTATCTCATATCTTTATGAATGTCTAGTTTTTTTTATTCACATGTAGTTTTTACGTCCCACAAATATCATTATACCATTTTCTGTGAAACCCATAAAAAAAGAACAGGGTATAGAAATAGATAAAGTTATGAGGGGCCTCACTCCATTAAAGGGTACCTATACTTTTTTGTTTTCTACCATGTGACCGGGCTTGCGGTCCAAATCGATTGCTCAAAACACTTGTGACTTATACGGTACACATGAAGCAGGAGGAGAGCCATTTACAGAGAAGTTTAAGGGTTTATGGAAACTCATGAATGAAGCATTCAAATGGACATATATGTATTTGTCCATTTTATGGTCTATCGTACTTACAAAAACAGGTTAGTTTCTTGGTGGAAGCTAAGGTCACCTCAGACACCCACCAAACCAAACAAATTGACTCTGTATAAATGGTTTTGTATCAAGGGTTGAGAAAGGAAACGGGTTGTAGTAGTAGGTAGTGCCGCGCTATTCACCACTCCAGAATTTATGATCGACTAACGTTTTTTTATTTTCATGCATAGGTCAACGCGTTTCAGGAGTACTCATCTCCCTTCATCAGGACATCTTGCAAAAGAACATTAAATTGGCAGATTTGATGTTTTTTTGCCTGATGTCCTGATGAAGTGAGCTGAGTACTCCTGTAACGCGTTGACCTGTGCATGAAAATAAAAAGACATTAATCGATCATAAATTCTGCAGTGGTGAATAGCGCGGAACTACAACCCGTTTCCTTTCTCAACCCTTGAATCACTACACCCGGAGCTGCAGCTTTTCCACTGTTGGCTACTTACGAGTATAGGTGTTGTGACTGGCACAACCCTTATAGGTGAGTTTTCTACCTTTATTACCTTACGTTTTTGTTGGATAAGACCCTATTGCGCTTCTCTTCCACAGTTCATACTGTTAAATGGTTTTGTAGAATCTCGACTGTGGTTAAACAAATGAGGAACAGAAAAATTATAAATTATGGATTAAAGCAAATAAAAGATAGCATAGAATAAAATATATACCTCTTGGACGGGAGAAAAAAGCTACTAACTCTGCTTTATACCGCGCAATTAGCTCGGGGTCTACAGGTTCCCAGGCACCGTCCCTAGTAGAGATGAGCGAACCGGTCCCGGTTCGGCTCGAGGTCGGTTCGCCGAACGGACGTCTCGTTCGAGTTCGGTTCGTCGAACGTTCGACGAACCGAACTCGAACCGCATAGGAAACAATGGCAGGCATTCACAAACACAGAAAAACACCTAGAAAACACCCTCAAAGGTGTCCAAAAGGTGACAAACAACTCACAACACAACACAAACACATGGGAAAGTGACAAGGACATATACTCATGCGAAAATAAAAGAGCTAAACAAGGAAAAAGAGAAGGACACACAGATATAGGCATGGCACGCCCTTCTAAAATCATGTAAAACACCGCAAGGTGACTCCAAGCGGAGTCTCCCTTTTTTCCAAAAATTGGGCCCCACACACACCCACCCATTCAGTGGCAGCAGTTGTGCCCCAGTTGTACACTTCACAGCTAGATTTGCATCAAGCACATTCAAAAATACGCCATAATTAACCGTCCCCAGCACGACACCGGGGTAGGTAGATAAAGTCTTTGCTGAACCATGACTTGTTCATCTTGGCTCCTTTTAAAAACAATGTAAGCAAGGGTTACTCCAAGCGGAGTCTCCCTTTTTTTCCAAAAATTGTGCCCCACACACACCCACCCATTCAGTGGCAGCAGTTGTGCCCCGGTTGTACACTTCACAGCTAGATTTGCATCAAGCACATTCAAAAATACGCCATAATTAACCGTCCCCAGCATGACACCGGGGTAGGTAGATAAAGTCTTTGCTGAACCATGACTTGTTCATCTTGGCGCCTTTTAAAAACAATGTAAGCAAGGGTTACTCCAAGCGGAGTCTCCCTTTTTTCAAAAAATTGGGCCACACAGACACCCCATCAGTGGCAGCACTTGTGCCCTAGTTGCAAACAGGATGTTTTGATTTGCATCAAGCACATTCAAAAATACGCCATAATTAACCATCCCCAGCATGACACCGGGGTAGGTAGATAAAGTCTTTGCTGAACCATGACTTGTTCATCTTGGCTCCTTTTAAAAACAATGTAAACAAGGGTTACTCCAAGCGGAGTCTCCCTTTTTTTCCAAAAATTGGGCCCCACACACACCCACCCATTCAGTGGCAGCAGTTGTGCCCCGGTTGTACACTTCACAGCTAGATTTGCATCAAGCACATTCAAAAATACGCCATAATTAACCGTCCCCAGCATGACACCGGGGTAGGTAGATAAAGTCTTTGCTGAACCATGACTTGTTCATCTTGGCTCCTTTTAAAAACAATGTAAGCAAGGGTTACTCCAAGCGGAGTCTCCCTTTTTTCAAAAAATTGGGCCACACAGACACCCCATCAGTGGCAGCACTTGTGCCCTAGTTGCAAACAGGATGTTTTGATTTGCATCAAGCACATTCCAAATCCACAAGCATTTACTCTCCCCAGGATGACACAGGGGTAGTAAATTCCTTGTGGATCCATGACTTGTTCATTTTGATGAATGTCAGTCTGTCCACATTGTCACTGGACAGACGCGTGCGCTTATCTGTCAGCACACACCCAGCAGCACTGAAGACACGTTCAGAGACAACGCTGGCAGCTGGATACGACAAAATCTCCAAGGCGTAAGTTGAGAGCTCTGGCCATTTTTCAAGATTTGAAGCCCAAAATGAGCAAGACTCAATTTGCAAAGTCATGGCATCGATGTTCATTTGGAGATACTCCTGTATCATCCTCTCCAGCCGTTGACTATGTGTCAGACTTGTTGTCTCTGGTGTCCTTGCAAAGGACGGTCTAAAAAAATTATGAAAAGATTCCATAAAATTGCTGTTACCAGCACCAGATACGGTGCTACTGGTACGGGTAGACTGTTGAAGATGACGAGACCGTCCCATGTTTGTCAAGTTACAACTGGGAGATTCACTCCCTGCACCTGCACGGTTGTTTGGTGGAAAAGCCGAGCTAAGATCGAGTAACAGCTTCTGCTGATACTCCTGCATACGTGCGTCCCTTTCTATGGCTGGAATTATGCCACAAAATTTGGACTTGTACCGGGGATTTAATAGTGTGGCAAGCCAGTAGTCATCATCACTTCTAATTTTGACAATACGAGGGTCATGTTGGAGGTAGTGCAGCAAGAAGGCGCTCATGTGTCTTGCGCGGCCATGCGGACCAAGTCCACGCTGTGTTTGTGGCATAGAGGTGCTAACCGTTCTTTCTTCCTCTGACATCTCCCCCCAACCTCTTTCAACTGAAATTTGACCAAGGTCTCCCTCATCCGCTGAGTCTTCCATGTCCATGGACAGTTCGTCCTCCATTTCTTCATGTTCTCCTGCACCTTCCTCAACATCTCGCCTACTACCATGCGCCCTTGTTAATCCCTGTCCCCCATGGTCCCATGCCTGCCGCCTTGGTGATGATTAACGTCTGGACCTTGGTGATGTTGTTGTGTCTTGCGCATATGAATCCTCCTGTAGTTCCTCCCCTTCCTGTTGTCCCACCCCCTGACTCCGAATAGTGTTTAGCGTGTGCTCCAGCATGTAAATGACTAGAATTGTCATGCTGATAATGGCATTGTCAGCGCTAAACATATTCGTCGCCATGTCGAAACTGTGCAGAAGGGTGCATAGGTCCTTGATCTGAGACCACTCCATCAGGGTGATCTGCCCCACCTCTGCATCTCGTTGGCCCAGGCTATACGTCATGATGTATTGCACCAGGGCTCGACGGTGCTGCCACAGTCGCTGTAACATGTGGAGAGTCGAATTCCAGCGTGTCGGCACATCGCATTTCAGGCGATGAACCGGCAGGCCGAAAGACTTCTGGAGCGATGCAAGTCACTCAGCTGCGGCGGTTGAACGGTGGAAGTGAGCAGACAGTTTTCGTGCCCTGGTCAGAAGGCCATCTAGGCCAGGATAGTGTGTTAAGAATTGCTGGACAACAAGGTTCAACACGTGAGCCATACAAGGCACGTGTGTCACCTTGCCCAGGCGAAGGGCCGCACCCAGGTTTGCAGCATTGTCGCACACGGCCTTACCAGGCTGCAGGTTGAGTGGAGACAACCATTTATTAAACTCGGACCGCAGAGCTGACCACAACTCCTCAGCTGTGTGACTCTTATTCTCAAGACATGTCAAGCTAAAGACCGCCTGAAGCCGTTGCGCTCTGCTGCCAGCATAGTAATGAGGGGTGCGTGATTCCTTGTGCGCAGTGAGAACGCTGGTGGCCTGACCAGGCAGGCTTGGGGCGGAGGTGGAGGACCCAGATGAGGTGGAGGAGGCAGAAGCAGTGGCGGAACTTGGACAGACAGAGGATTGACACACAAGTCGTGGGGACGGCAAGACTTGTGCAGCAGACCCTTCACCATCTATCACCATAGTTACCCAGTGCCCAGTCAGCGACATGTAACGTCCCTGTCCATGCTTACTGGTCCAAGTATCGGTGGTGAAATGCACCCGTTGACACACAGAGTTTCTCAAGGAAGCGGTGATGTTGTGTGCGACATGCTGGTGTAGCGCGGGCACACCTTTCTTAGAGAAGTAATGGCGACTGGGCATCTGGTACTGGGGCACAGCGACAGACATAAGGTCTCTAAAATCCTGTGTGTCCACCAGGCAGAAAGGCAGCATTTCGGTAGCCAAGAGCTTACAGAGGGATAAAGTCAACCTCTTAGCTTTGTCATGGGTCGCAGGAAATGGCCTTTTATTTGTCCACATCTGAGGGACAGAGATCTGGCTGCTGTGTGTAGACGGTGTTGAGTAGGGTGTCCCTGGAAAAATGCAGCTTTGTGAGGAAAGTGCAGGCGGAGACATGATGTTGCCTTCATCCAACGTTGGTGCTATCGATGTCTGAGAGAGCTGTACACACGCACTTGTTTCCCCTTCCAAACCAACTGACGACCTAACAAGCAAACTGCCTGTTGCGGTTACAGTGGTGGAAGTTGTGCTTGGAAAACCAGGTATGACAGCTGTCCCCACAGTCCTAGAAGATGAAGAGCGCGCGGATGCACTGGAAGGGGCAGGCGGTGGATGGTTCGCTCCGCTAGGCCGCATTGCAGCACGGTGAGCTTCCCACTGGGACATATGATATTTATTCATGTGACGATTCATGGAAGAAGTTGTCAAACTGCTGAGGTTTTGACCTCTATTAAGAGAACCATGACAAATTTTACAGATCACATAATTTGGGCGATCGTTTGCTATGTCAAAAAAGGACCAGGCTAGGCAAGGCTTAGAGGGCATGCGACCTGTTGATCCACCCCGACTAGTGCTCAGAGGCAGAGTGGTGGCTGAGGATGCAGTTGTAGATGTGCTACCAGTACTCCGACTCTGTCCAGGAAGGCGCAAGGTAACTTCGTCATCAGTTGCATCCTCCTCCACCATCTCTGTTGACCTCCTCGAGTGCCTGACTGTGGGTTGACAGTAGGTGGGATCTAGAACATCCTCATCAATTGTTGTGTTTGCACTCCCCTCACCCTCAGACCGAGCCTCTTCTTGCCCTGACCAAATATTTAAGTTGTCATCCCAATCTGGTATCTGCGTCTCATCGTCATCAGTATCTGTCACGCTCCCCGGGTCCTCGGATCCCCTCCCCGGGTCCCCTGCTCCGATCCCCGGGTCCTCAGCTCCGCTCCCCGACTCACCTGCCACGCTCCCCGCTCTCCAGCCTCCGGTGCCCGCACTTCCCAGGCCCCCTGGTCTCCGCTCCCGGCGCCCGACGGCTTCCCAGTTCCTGGCCGGCTCCCCTGCGTCCTCCCTTCAGCTTCCTGCCCTGGCTTCTGGCACCCGGGCCGCGCGCATGCGCATTAGGGCGCGCGCGCGGTCACTGAACCTTTCTTAAAGGGCCAGTGTCAATTAACAGGAAATGATGCACTCAGGTACAGGGTATATAGGGGGTTAATGTCCAAGGGAGCGGGGCCTGTTCGTGTTTTCCCAAGCTAGGAGTCAGGTCTCCTTGTGTTCTATGAGATACTTACCTCTCTGTCTTCTAGAGCCGATCCTGCATCGCCATCCGGTCCTGCGGTACCTCGAACCCCGAACGCTGCCCATCTGCCATCCTGACAGTCCGTACCATCTCGGATCCCTGCGGTGACCCGTCATCTCGCTCCAACGGTTCCGGACCCTGCCTGACACCATCACGGCTTCCGAACCTGAGCTCCGTCACCCGGACCACCATCCGTGACCTCGTGGTCCCAGGGACTTCTCCATTTGCTCTCAGTGCACGGACTGTCCTGCTACCTACAGTGCTCCGGCTACCGGACTCCTTTCCCTCATCCGGGAGTTCGGCCCAGTGGATCCACCTCCAGGGTCTACCCGTCCATCTGGCCCTAACAGTAAGAACAGGCCATGGATCCCGCCGAAGCACTAGCGGCCTTGCATGAGGAACTCCAACGCCAGCGTGAAGTCCAGACCCGCATGCTGAACTTTATGACTTCCGTGGACACCCGCCTGACCACGCTACAAGTGGCAGTCACTTCTTCGACATCCCGAGCCTCCACTAGTCAAGCCACGACCCCCGCTCCCGTGGCCGCCTCTTCGGATGCTTCCAGACTGCGTTTGGCCTCACCACCCCGGTACGCCGGAGATCCCAAGACCTGCAGGGGGTTTATAAACCAATGCTCCCTCCATTTCACGCAGCTGCCACATCTGTTTGCCTCCGACCAAGCCAAGGTCGCCTTCATCATGTCTCACCTAGAGGGCGAGGCACTGGCGTGGATGAACCCCTTGTGGGAGAAGGAGGAACCTATGACCAAGAACCTCCAGGAGTTCCTACAGGACTTTCGCAGCACTTTTGACGAACCCGGACGCGCCTCCGCGTCTGCGTCATCGCTTCTCCGGTTACGTCAGGGAACACTGACGGTGGGTCAATACGCCATCCGTTTCCGCACCTTGGCTTCAGAACTCGGGTGGAATAACGAGGCCCTAACCGCCGCCTTCTGGGAAGGACTATCGGGTCGAATCAAAGATGAGCTGGCTGGACGTGATGTACCGTCCACTCTGGACGCCCTGATTACCCTAGCGACTCGAGTGGACATACGCTTTCAGGAGCGGTCCAAAGAGCTGTCCCGTGAGAGACGTCCGGTAAGGCATTCCTCTCCTCCACCGAAGCCCACCGTACTCCAGTCAACGGCCTCTGGTGTCTCCGTCCATGAGCCCATGCAGATCGACCGTGTGCGACAGTCGGAACAACGTCGAGCAGAGCGGCTCGCCAAGGGTCTCTGCTTTTACTGCGGAGAGGGCACACACCTGCTACGCGCCTGTCCAGAGAGGCCGGGAAACTCCAAAGCCTAGGGTTGGTAGGAGAGGCCACCCTAAATGCTGGGACTCTCTCAGACCCAGTTACATGGACTGTGCAAGTGACAACGGGAGAGACGCGGTTTACGGCTGAGGCGTACCTCGATTCTGGGGCAGCAGGCAATTTCATCCAGCAGGCCACGGTGGACAAGTACCAGGTGCCTGTTACTCCACTCGACAAGCCCCTAGTGATTGCCTCTGTGGATGGGAGACCCCTCTCTGACACCATCTCCTGGATCACCAAGCCGCTTGAACTGCGTATCGGTGCTCTGCACACCGAGAACATCGCTCTCTACGTCCTCCCACATATGTCACATCAAATCCTGCTGGGACTTCCCTGGTTGCGGACACACGAGCCTTCAGTCAGCTGGGGCACTGGCGATATCACTCGATGGGGGTCTTCTTGCCATGAGAGATGTCTGAAGACCATACAACCCATCCGGCGACCTCCGGTTCCCGAGTCCCTACCGGGACTGCCCTCAGCCTATTGGTCCTTCGTGGACGTCTTTGATAAGAAGGAGTCCGAAGTACTCCCGCCACATCGTCCTTACGATTGTGCCATTGACCTGCTCCCGGGAACTACACCACCTCGAGGACGGATATATCCACTATCTCCAGCCGAAACAAGGGCCATGTCTACGTACATCACAGAGAGCCTGGCTAAGGGATTCATCCGGAGATCCTCCTCTCCTGCTGGAGCAGGCTTCTTCTTCGTAAAGAAGAAAGAGGGTGACCTACGCCCATGTATAGACTACCGGGGATTGAACCTAATCACCGTACTACCGGGGATTGAACCTAATCACCGTGAAAAACAAGTACCCCCTGCCGCTCATCCCCGAATTGTTTGATCGGCTCAGAGGAGCTCGTGTGTTCACCAAGTTGGATCTTCGGGGTGCCTACAACCTGGTCTGTATCCGCTCAGGGGATGAATGGAAGACCGCGTTCAACACTCGCGATGGGCACTATGAATACTGCGTGATGCCCTTCGGCCTGTGCAACGCACCAGCAGTCTTCCAAGAATTAGTGAACGATGTGTTTCGGGACCTTCTCTACGTCTGTGTGGTGGTATATCTGGATGACATCCTTGTCTTCTCTCCGGACCTCCAGACCCACCGAGAGAACGTGCAACTGGTTCTACAACGACTGAGAGAGAATCGTCTGTACGCCAAGTACGAGAAGTGCGTCTTCGAACAGTCTTCTCTCCCCTTCCTGGGGTACCTCATCACCGATACCGGACTGCAGATGGATCCCAAGAAGGTCTCCTCCATTCTCAACTGGCCTCCTCCTTCTGGACTGAAGGCAATCCAACGTTTTCTGGGATTCGCTAACTATTACCGCCAGTTCATTCCTCACTTCTCGGCTCTGACTGCTCCTCTCTCCGCCTTGACCAAGAAGGGGGCTAATCCAAAGGACTGGTCACCTGTGGCCGACGCCGCGTTTGGCGCTCTAAAGCGAGCCTTTGCCTCCTCTCCTGTACTCCACCGTCCAGAGTTAAACCGCCAGTTCACCTTGGAGGTGGATGCCTCCTCCTCGGGAGCCGGAGCAGTGCTCATGCAGAAGTCCTCCTCCGGGAAGATGGTGACGTGCGGTTTCTTCTCCAAGAGCTTCTCCGCGCCTGAACGCAATTACACCATCGGTGACCGAGACCTATTAGCGGTCAAACTGGCTCTGGAGGAATGGCGCTATCTTCTGGAAGGAGCAGTGTACCCTGTCATTGTTTACACGGACCACAAAAACCTGGAATACCTGCGGACTGCTCAGCGACTGAACCCACGGCAAGCCAGGGGGTCCTTGTTCTTTGCCCGGTTCGACTTCCAGCTTCATTTCCGACCCGCGAACAAGAATGTACGCGCTGATGCCTTGTCTAGGTCTTTCGTGCCCCTGGAACAGGAGGAAGAGACATCTCAACCCATCATCTGTCCAAGTAAGATTATTCCGGTGGCTCCTGTCACCCTGGCCCAGATACCACCTGGGAAGACTTATGTCTCTGAGGCTGACAGGCAAAAAGTGTTACACTGGGGTCATGCCTCGAAAACAGCCGGTCATGCAGGTCAGAAGAAAACATGGAGCGCTATTGTACGTCATTACTGGTGGCCATCCCTGCGCACGGACGTCGCCTCTTTTGTCTCTGCCTGCTCCTCCTGTGCCAGGAACAAGACACCCAAACACCTGCCATACGGCCGTCTTCTGCCTCTGCCCATACCCTCAGTTCCCTGGCAACACATAGCGATGGACTTTATTACGGACTTGCCATTATCCTCCGGACACACAGTCATATGGGTCGTGGTGGATCGGTTCTCTAAAATGGCCCATTTCGTTCCTATGGCTGGACTGCCCTCTGCTCAGGAACTCGCGGACGCCTATATACAGCACATCTTCCGCTTGCATGGCTTTCCATCACACATAGTGTCCGACAGAGGAACTCAGTTCACCTCCCGCTTCTGGAGGGCTCTCTGCAAACATCTGAGAGTGACTCTGGACTTCTCCTCAGCCTACCATCCTCAGTCGAATGGCCAAGTGGAACGGATCAATCAGATATTGACCTCTTTCTTGCGTCACTACGTGAACGCCCATCATGACGATTGGTCCACGCTTCTTCCTTGGGCTGAATTCTCCCATAATCACCACGTCAGTGAGTCCTCCTCCAGTTCTCCCTTCCATGTCGTCTACGGACTTCAGCCGTCTGTCCCATTGCCTGTATCCTCTTCCTCGGACATCCCTGCTGCTGATGCAGTACTCCGTGACTTTACATCCATTTGGGACTCTGTTAAGGCCTCCCTTGCACGTGCCTCCCTGCGGATGAAGAGACATGCGGACAAGAGACGTCTGGATCCTCCGTGTTTCTCTCCGGGAGATCTCGTCTGGCTTGCTTCCAAATACATCCGACTGAAGATACCATCCTACAAGCTGGGACCTCGCTACATCGGACCGTTTAAAGTCCTCGGCAAGATCAATGAGGTCTCCTACAAACTGCAGCTCCCGGCCACGATGAGAATACCCAACTCCTTTCACGTCTCTCTGCTCAAGCCGGTTGTCCTTGGTCCCTTCTCCGCTGCCGCCAGTCCGGCCCCTCCTCCTATTGCTGAGGACGACATCTATGCGGTAAGAGATATCGTGGCCATGAAGACCGTACGTGGTCGACAGTTCTTCCTGGTGGACTGGGAAGGGTATGGTCCTGAGGATAGATCCTGGGAGCCCAGGGAGAACGTGGGCACTCCACTGATCCGTGCCTTCCTGTCCCGGTTGCGGGGAGGGGGGCGTGGGGGGGGGGTACTGTCACGCTCCCCGGGTCCTCGGATCCCCTCCCCGGGTCCCCTGCTCCGATCCCCGGGTCCTCAGCTCCGCTCCCCGGCTCACCTGCCACGCTCCCCGCTCTCCAGCCTCCGGTGCCCGCACTTCCCAGGCCCCCTGGTCTCCGCTCCCGGCGCCCGACGGCTTCCCAGTTCCTGGCCGGCTCCCCTGCGTCCTCCCTTCAGCTTCCTGCCCTGGCTTCTGGCACCCGGGCTGCGCGCATGCGCATTAGGGCGCGCGCGCGGTCACTGAACCTTTCTTAAAGGGCCAGTGTCAATTAACAGGAAATGATGCACTCAGGTACAGGGTATATAGGGGGTTAATGTCCAAGGGAGCGGGGCCTGTTCTTCGTGTTTTCCCAAGCTAGGAGTCAGGTCTCCTTGTGTTCTATGAGATACTTACCTCTCTGTCTTCTAGAGCCGATCCTGCATCGCCATCCGGTCCTGCGGTACCTCGAACCCCGAACGCTGCCCATCTGCCATCCTGACAGTCCGTACCATCTCGGATCCCTGCGGTGACCCGTCATCTCGCTCCAACGGTTCCGGACCCTGCCTGACACCATCACGGCTTCCGAACCTGAGCTCCGTCACCCGGACCACCATCCGTGACCTCGTGGTCCCAGGGACTTCTCCATTTGCTCTCAGTGCACGGACTGTCCTGCTACCTACAGTGCTCCGGCTACCGGACTCCTTTCCCTCATCCGGGAGTTCGGCCCAGTGGATCCACCTCCAGGGTCTACCCGTCCATCTGGCCCTAACAGTATCAGTATGTTCCTCATTGTCTATAACAACAGGTGTTACAGTTTGTGACAAAGGGTCAACATTATGCTCAGAAACTTGGTCCTCACGGCCTGAATCAGAGTCACAAAGGTTCTGGGCATCACTGCAGACCATTTCCTGTTCTGTACTCACTGTAGCTTGGGAGCAGACCTCTGATTCCCAGGCTATAGTGTGACTGAACAGCTCTGCAGACTCAGCCATCTCAGTTCCACCATACTGTGCAGGGCGGATGGAGACTTCAGAGCTGGGAGAAAGCAAGTTTGATTGGGATGACAACTCAGAGGACTGGTGTTTTTTGGATGCGGTACTTGAAGTGGCTGAGAGGGCACTTGTTGGACCACTTGAGATCCATTCAAGCATTTTCCTTTTTTGGCCATCATCTACCTTTGTTCCAGTTGTCCGTGTCCATAAAAAAGGGAGCACATCGGATTGTCCACGGTAAGTAGTAGACATCTTACTTTTGCTGGTAGATGGTCTATCTTCAGCAGATGTTAATGGAGCTTTGCCACCTTCCCCACGGACAAACCCTTTTTTTCCTTTTCCAACACGCTTCTTACCCTTTCCACCAGCATCTGTCATTTTGCCACTCATTTTGATTGCGACAAGATTGTGCACTTAAAATGTGGTAGTAAAAATTGAGAGGTGGTGTAGATTGCAGCGGTGGTCTATCTTTATTAACAGCAGAATAAACAACAATAATTATCACTGACAATGCAACTACGGCCCTTAAACTGGCAGCAGTGTTTGCTAGTATAATGGCTTAGCTACAATGAGTTTGAGTGTGCAATGCAGGCAGACGTGCTGCAAATATCTTTGCACTAGTGGGACTATACAAAAGTCCAATAGCCACGTTTAGGATGACACTAGGTTCACTCAGTGTTTGCTAATATAATGGCTTAGTTATAATGAGTTTGAGTGTGCATTGCAGGCAGACGTGCTGCAAATATCTTTGCACTAGTGGGACTATACAGAAGTCCAATAGCCACGATTAGGATGCCACTAGGTACACTCAGTGTTTGCTAGTATAATGGCTTAGCTACAATGAGTTTGAGTGTGCAATGCAGGCAGACGTGCTGCAAATATCTGTGCACTAATGGGACTATACAGAAGTCCAATAGCCACGTTTAGGATGCCACTAGGTACACTCAGTGTTTGCTAGTATAATGGTTTAGTTATAATGAGTTTGAGTGTGCAATGCAGGCAGACGTGCTGCAAATATCTTTGCACTATTGGGACTATACAAAAGTCCAATAGCCACGTTTAGGATGCCACTAGGTTCACTCAGTGTTTGCTAGTATAATGGCTTAGCTACAATGAGTTTGAGTGTGCAATGCAGGCAGACGTGCTGCAAATATCTTTGCACTAGTGGGACTATACAAAAGTCCAATAGCCACGTTTAGGATGACACTAGGTTCACTCAGTGTTTGCTAGTATAATGGCTTAGCTACAATGAGTTGGAGTGTGCAATGCAGGCAGACGTGCTGCAAATATCTTTGCACTAGTGGGACTATACAAAAGTCCAATAGCCACGTTTAGGATGACACTAGGTTCACTCAGTGTTTGCTAGTATAATGGCTTAGCTACAATGAGTTGGAGTGTGCAATGCAGGCAGACGTGCTGCAAATATCTGTGCACTACTGGGGCAATACAGCAGTCCAACAGCCACGTTAAGGATGCCACTAGGTTCACTCAGTGTTTGCTAGTATAATGGCTTAGTAACAATGAGTTTGAGTGTGCAATGCAGGCAGACGTGCTGCAAATATCTTTGCACTAGTGGGACTATACAGAAGTCCAATAGCCACGTTTAGGATGACACTAGGTACACTCAGTGTTTGCTAGTATAATGGCTTAGCTACAATGAGTTGGAGTGTGCAATGCAGGCAGACGTGCTGCAAATATCTGTGCACTACTGGGGCAATACAGCAGTCCAACAGCCACGTTAAGGATGCCACTAGGTTCATTAAGTGTTTGCTTGTATAATGGCTTAGTAACAATGAGTTTGAGTGTGCAATGCAGGCAGACGTGCTGCAAATATCTTTGCACTAGTGGGACTATACAAAAGTCCAATAGCCACGTTTAGGATGACACTAGGTTCACTCAGTGTTTGCTAGTATAATGGCTTAGCTACAATGAGTTTGAGTGGGCAATGCAGGCAGACGTGCTGCAAATATCTGTGCACTACTTGGGCAATACAGAAGTCCAATAGCCACGTTTAGGATGCCACTAAGTTCACTCAGTGTTTGCTAGTATAATGGCTTAGTAACAATGAGTTGGAGTGTGCAAAGGGCAGGAGGGTACAGTGGCAGGTTTGTGGGTCTCTGGGTAGAGGAAAGGAAGCCTGCCTTTCTATCCCTCCTAATGGGGAAATGCAGCGAGGAAATCCCTGACCTTAGCTACACAGATGCTGTCATCTTGTGTAGCTGTTAAACTCTGTTTTCACGGACCTGTTACCTATGGCTCTGACCCTGCCGGTATGAGCCCTTAAAAGGACTGATAGAAAGTGCTATCCCTAAGCTGTCCAGCGCTGTGTATGGAGCGTACACAGCTGTATCGGCGATAGGATCTGCGCCAGTGATGTCTGACACCAAGGACGCAGAAGGCAGATAATGGCGTGCTGGAGGAAAATGTCCGGTTTTATAATGCAGGGACATGTGACATGGACATCCTATCACACATGCCGTTGCTTCTCTGGCTAAAAGTACACTTAGCTGTGTGTGTCTGGGATTGGCTGACATGCTGGCCCGCCCCACTACACGCGCGCGCTTAGGGAAGGAAGACAAGGAAAAAAAAAAATTATACAAACAGCAGTGATCTGAATGCGCTGTTCCCGCACACTATACACTGAAATTTCATAATAGTGTGAGTCACAGAGTGACTTACACTATTACAGCGGAAAGCCAGCTAGGAATTAGCTGGTTTTTTTGCTGCTAGAACCGTTCTCGAACGTATCTAGAACTATCGAGCTTTTGCAAAAAGCTCGAGTTCTAGTTCGATCTAGAACAGCCCCCAAAATCACTCGAGCCTCGAACTGGAGAACCTCGAACCTCGAACCGCGCTCAACTCTAGTCCCTAGTCTACTTCTGAAGTTTCAGGCCTCTAAACATTTCTGACTTAGGCCACAGCTCAATTACCATTTCGGGCAGATTCAGGACCCATCACTGTTAGCTATATCGTTTCAGACTACCTCAGGCTACAACATCACTCAGTCTCCAGACCACAGTTTACTTGCTACAAAATCTTTATTGAGACATGATTAAGAACATACACACACAGACATGTTAAAAAATACATAAGAAAGGTGTGATAAAAGAGTCTGTCACAATTGAAAAGACATGATAATCCACACGATGGTCAGTACTGATACATGATGTACATTTTTACATGGAGTTCTACATGCTAATCCCAGTTTTGCTTAAAGCAAAAAAGAGGAACTATAGTGCTCACTATCCCCAATATATGAATCAGATTTATTTAATTGTAAAGCCTGCTTTACACGTTGCAATTAGTTGTACAATCGCATTTGTGATGTGACACGCCCAGGTTGCATACGGGATCTTAAGAGATTGCACGTAGGTCGTTCATTTGCTGTCACACGAGCGTTAGTAGTCTATGTTAAATTGATCAATTTTGTGTGCGATCCTTTAGATCATGTCTTCTGTGACGTATGCATTGGGGACCCTTTTTTTTTTTTATTTATTGACTTGCCAAGCGTGTGTAATGTGTAGGGATGCGTTTTTACTATGTCATCTGCCATTCAGCTCTGCTACATGGCCGCTGACAGCAGACACAGACAGCCATGTAGCAGAGCTGAATGGCAGATGACAGCAGACACAGACAGAGCCGCATGATCAGAATGAACTCGGGTTAACTTAACCTGACTTCATGGTCATGCTGCGGCTCTGTCTGTGTCGCGTCCTGATTAGCGGTCACCTGTGAAGGACTCACCGTTGACCGCTAAACTCCTGAGTAACTGAATTGAGCAGCCCTCTCTCATATACTCACTGATCCCTGATCCCCGGCGCGGCGCTGCACGGCGTCACACTGCTCCGGCGGCTTTTACTATTTTGAAAAAGCCGGCCGCTCATTAAACAATCTCGTATTCCCTGCTTTCCCCGCCCACCGGCGCCTATGTATGGTTGCAGTGAGACACGCCCCCACGCTGAGTGACAGGTGTCTCACTGCACACAATCACAGCAGCCGGTGGGCGTGTCTATACTGTGCAGTGAAATAAATAATTAAATAATTAAAAAAAACGGCGTGCGGTCCCCCCCAATTTTAAAACCAGCCAGATAAAGCCATACGGCTGAAGGCTGGTATTCTCAGGATGGGGAGCTCCACGTCATGGGGAGCCCCCCAGCCTAACAATATCAGCCAACAGCCGCCCAGAATTGCCGCATACATTAGATGCCACAGTTCTGGGACTGTACCCGGCTCTTCCCGATTTGCCCTGGTGTGTTGGCAAATCGGGGTAATAAGGAGTTATTGGCAGCCCATAGCTGCCAATAACTCCTAGATTAATCATGTCAGGTGTCTCCCCGAGATACCTTCCATGATTAATCTGTAAGTGACAGTAAATAAACACACACACCCGAAAAAATCCTTTATTAGAAATAAAAAACACAAACATATACCCTGGTTCACCACTTTAATAAGCCCGAAAAAGCCCTCCATGTCTGGCGTAATCCACGGACCTCCAGTGTCGCTTCCAGCTCTGCTGCATGTAGGTGACCGGAGCTGCTGAAGACACCGCCGCTCCTGTCACCTCCACGCAGCAACTGAAGACAGCCGCGCGATCAGCTGAGCTGTCACTGAGGTTACCCGCGGCCACCGCTGTATCCACCGGGATTGAATAAGGTGCCCTCTATTTATATTAACTTCAAATGTAATTTTACCTAGACCATATACAAAGGGCGGTGGCACCCCTGATACCACCCCTCTCTGCAATATTGTCTTTAGGTGAGTCTCCTTTTTGACCTTCTTGGACTATGAGAAAAAAAAAATCCCCCCTCGTGTAAGATACATGCTCTTTTGAAAACTGGACCTCCAACCTCTACTGCCATAACTATCTACATTTACCTCCGCTATGTGTAGGGTAGGGCAGCAATTTTTTGTCGCCTCTCTCTATAACATTGCTGTAGGTGGGCCTCTTTTGGCCTTTTGAACAATAAGGGATGCTTCTCTTATCTTTTCTTTTCTTATACTTGAAATTCTTGAAATTTTTCATGTGATAATTAATGGATATTATAATGAAGTACTCTGTGACTCATTGATGTTGTGATGAATCTCATGCCTGACCTGTGTCATATACTTTCTTGGAGCTTTAAATTCCTTCAATAATAATGATACATTGATCCTCTTTGTTGAATGTCATTGAACATGTTAAATACATTACTAATGAATTTTCTGTTCTAGATGCACTTTGCATCACCATTATGCTTTTAATGAGGGAGTACAGACCGCTTATGTACAATTTTGAGTAATATTAAGATCTATCTATTTGTAGAACCTAAATAAGTCGGTAATACATGATCTACTAAAAGACATATGGATAATGTTATGCATTTTGGTATATACACTTTCTGATATTACTGCTTATGCGCCTCCTATTAGCAATTATTAATGTCATTCCCTTATTATACAGACTTCTATATACTATTGTTCTGTACTTATGGCGGCCGCCATGTTAGGGAAGCACATTTTCATTCAGGCTACTAAAATATGGCGCTGGTCCTACTGCATGCAAGCAGAATGGGCACTGACGCTGTGACGCGCGTGCGCGATCCTCCTCCCCCTGATCTCGTGGTGCTGCTGCGTCATTGGTGGCGACTGAGAACTTTCAACTCACCTGTCCCTGGCGTCGCTGTCCGTGGTGCTGATCTTTGGTCTCCAGCCCTGTCGACTCCCCGCTGCTTCCGCTTCCGCTGCAGTGAAGTGAATATTAAATGAGCATAATGAGCGGCGGTCGGCAGCAAGTGACAGCAGCGGCAGAGACAGGAGGACTGGAGAAGGTGAGTAAATGTTTGTTATTTTTTTCTCTGACAGGTGAGTTTTCTCGGGCGCGTGTCACACGGGACCGCATCCACACTACATCCATGTGGTACATGTGCAGGCTGCGTGACACCCGTGCTGCCGGAGAAAAACAGACATGCATCCGTGTGGAGCACACGGGCTCACGTCTGCACCACACGGAGGCACAAGCCAATGGCTGCACACGTGCGTGCACATAAACCCATTGATTTCAATGGGTTTACGTGTGCTCGTGTCTCCGGTACATGCGGGCATGGACCTAGCACGTACCGGAGACACGTGCGTGTGAAGAGGGCCTTAAAGAAACACCCACCATATATTGCAATCATCATATTATATAGCACTGTGTACCGTATATACAATTGTTCATATTGACCTTCTACCTAGTTAAGTCTTCTGTTTTCCATTAGGTCTATGACATCCCATGATTAAAAACAGACTAGCTAAATTCAACTATAGGCTCTATTTAGAAATAGGAAGTCTCTTTTCCCTTCATGAGTCAGAATTACAAATCTAAGTGACTGAAAACACTTTGTAGTTCGAACGATTTCATATGTTTGTGAGTATTACAAACCATTTTATCATTGGGTCCGTGTTTAAAGGTTTTATTCTTTGCTAAATTTCACCTGTTTATTATAGGGCAAGGAGATCTGCATTTGTTGGCCGATCCTTGATGTAGAACTTAATCTAACCTTGTAATTTGCATTTCTGCTTGCATAATTTCTGGAATCACCCTATCTACATAATGCGTAACTCAATCACACATTTTGACTAGTAATGGGAAAAGTTATGTAATAAAGTTTAACTTTCCCATACTGTTAAATAAATAAATCTTTTCGGTAGGAACTTCATCTAGGTCACTAAGGTCACAGTATGTAGAGTCAAAAAGGTGTATCCTGCACAGTGAATAGGAGAATTAATGACTGAGATTACACAAACTAATACATGACTAAACTGAAAAGATTTTGAATAGTGATGCTTTCTGATCTCAGGGAATTCAAAGCCAAATTAGGGGAAATTTCATGTAATGCCAGCGTCCCTGCACCGATGCTGACATACTGTGCCCTCCTTCACCTCTCCACACCTGTCTACGTGTTCTCATGCTGCTGTCTCTATCTCCCGGGGCCAGCACATGCTGGACAGGTCACGTAGGAGTGCACTTAGGGCGTGCGCACAAGCCTTACCTGCTCTTAAAGTGCCAACCCACCATTACCCGGAAGTACTTAAGGCATCTTTCCACTAGGGGAGGAGCCTGAGAAACGTGTTTAATTAGTTACTGTCTTGCTAACTAGTTTTCCCTTCCTGTGTATTCTGTGCCCACCACCTTTACCTTTACCCCCTATTCCATCCCTGTCGGTTCCTTTCTTACCCTCTATACCTGCCTGTACTAGCTGTCCTGTCTGCATAAGTCCTCTTGGCTGCCCCTGGATACTGTATCTGTCCATAACTGAGCCTGTGCCTGCCTTGGGAGTAAACTGCGACAGTCCAAGACACTACCTTGGGAGTGGCACCTGGTGTCTGTCTCTGGTAAATATCCAGAAGGCACTTAGTTAACCCCCTCACATGTCAGGGTAAGCCCAGATCCCCCTTCTAGTCTCATGGGTCCACTACAGCTCACCGGCCCAACATTTCATATACATTACTAAAACCCGAGCTGCATATGACACATTGTGAGAATACAGCACCATACAATACTGTATATTAATATAGTCTTACTGTGTTTGCCCGAAAATAAGACCTAGCAGGAGTTTTCAGGGAGGCAACAATGAAGTGTCCGTGCAGCGATAAAAAAGTTAAAGAATCCTGCCGGACACTTCATTATAGACAGCGGACACCCCCCAAAAGAACAGAAGAAAGAAGATAGAAGACCCCCCGATCATACCAGACGCCGACCGGGAGAAGGTGAACGCATCAAGGTCCTGCGGCAGAACATGCACATCAGATCACACATACACACACATCAGATCACACACACACATACACACTACAGATCGCATACACACACCACATCCAGCGATATCGCTTGCTTCTCCGTGCGCGTAAGGACCTGCAACGCTATGCAGTGAGCTTCCAGGACCATCAGGATGATCACATGGTCAGAACCATGTGGTATTTATGGATGTTGTGAGTGTGTGCGCGCGATTGTACAGGTATGTGCGATATCGTGAGTGTATGAAATCGGATGCGTGAGTGTATGCTGTCTGATATGTGTGTGTGTGTTGTGATGTGTCAATGTCGGCCAGAGTCAGAGGAGGACGGCGTGCAGCACAGCTGCCTGGAGCGCCCACCGGAGATCACAGGGAGGAATGATGTAAAATCTGATGTGTGTGTGTGTGTGTGTTTGTATGCTATCTGATATGTGAGTGTGTGTTCTGATGTACAGTATGTGTGTCAGTCATATGCAGGGGAGGACAGCGTGCTGCATAGAGATCACAGGAAGGAATGATGAGGAATCTGATGTGTGTGTGTCTATATGAGTGTATGCTATCTGATGTGTGTGAGTGTGTGATCTGAAGTATGTGTGTCAGCCAGACGCAGGGGAGGCGTGCAGCACACCTGCTGGGAGATCACAGAGAGATCTGGGAGCCACACAGACACCCAGGGCTGGTAAGTTTAATGATCCTGGGAAGGGGGTGGTCTGCCTTTTCTGGAGGATAAACTTACCCCCAACAATGTCTCCTCGAGAATAAGACACCCCCCGAAAATAAGACCTAGTGCTTTTTTCGGGGCAAAAAAAATATGACAGTGTCTTATTTTCGGGGAAACAGGATATTAATGAATACGATCTAGACCTGTCATGTCATTTTTTTATATACCTATATTAATTCTGCTTATGATTCGAATGTAACAAGTAGAGATGAGCGAACCGGTCGCGGTTCGGCTCGAGGTTGGTTCGCCGAACGGACCTCCCGTTCGAGTTCGGTTCGTCGAACGTTCGACGAACCGAACTCGAACTGCATAGGAAACAATGGCAGGCAATCACAAACACAGAAAAACACCTAGAAAACACCCTCAAAGGTGTCCAAAAGGTCACAAACAACTCACAACACATGGGAAAGTGACAAGGACATATACTCATGCGAAAACAAAAGAGCTGGACAAGGAAAAAGAGGAGGACACACAGATATATGAGTATATGCAAGGAAACATCGATTCCATTAATGTGCAACTTGAGCCCTGCTCATTCTTGGCTTCCAATCTTGATAAATTGCCTGAGCTCGCCACGTACGTCTTGGGGATCTTGTCGTGTCCTGCAGCCAGCGTTCTCTCGGAACCTGTCTTCAGTGCTGCTGTGGGTCTGCTGGCAGATAAGCACACGTGTCTGTCCACTGACAATGTGGACATGGCTCTCAGAGGACTTTTCTTCCCCTGGGTCAGCCAGGGGACGGGAAAGGCACGCGTATTTTTAAGAGTGCTTCATGCAAAGCATCTTTTTCTTTTTCAAAAGGGAGCTCAACCGATGCCAGTCAAGTGGGGTGTGTGTGGCCCAGTGAGTGGCAACCAGGGAGACTGTGGTTGAAGTCCCCTCGCTGTGTCTCTAAAAGAACCAAGATGAACAAGTCATGGCTCTCAGAGGACTTTTCTTCCCCTGGGTCAGCCAGGGGACGGGAAAGGCACGCGTATTTTTGAGAGTGCTTCATGCAAAGCATCTTTTTCTTTTTCAAAAGGGAGCTCAACCGATGCCAGTCAAGTGGGGTGTGTGTGGCCCAGTGAGTGGAAACGAGGGAGACTGTGGTTGGAGTCCCCTCGCTGTGTCTCTAAAAGAACCAAGATGAACAAGTCATGGCTCTCAGAGGACTTTTCTTCCCCTGGGTCAGCCAGGGGACGGGAAAGGCACGCGTATTTTTGAGAGTGCTTCATGCAAAGCATCTTTTTCTTTTTCAAAAGGGAGCTCAACCGATGCCAGTCAAGTGGGGTGTGTGTGGCCCAGTGAGTGGAAACGAGGGAGACTGTGGTTGGAGTCCCCTCGCTGTGTCTCTAAAAGAACCAAGATGAACAAGTCATGGCTCTCAGAGGACTTTTCTTCCCCTGGGTCAGCCAGGGGACGGGAAAGGCACGCGTATTTTTGAGAGTGCTTCATGCAAAGCATCTTTTTCTTTTTCAAAAGGGAGCTCAACCGATGCCAGTCAAGTGGGGTGTGTGTGGCCCAGTGAGTGGCAACCAGGGAGACTGTGGTTGGAGTCCCCTCGCTGTGTCTCTAAAAGAACCAAGATGAACAAGTCATGGCTCTCAGAGGACTTTTCTTCCCCTGGGTCAGCCAGGGGACGGGAAAGGCACGCGTATTTTTGAGAGTGCTTCATGCAAAGCATCTTTTTCTTTTTCAAAAGGGAGCTCAACCGATGCCAGTCAAGTGGGGTGTGTGTGGCCCAGTGAGTGGAAACGAGGGAGACTGTGGTTGGAGTCCCCTCGCTGTGTCTCTAAAAGAACCAAGATGAACAAGTCATGGCTCTCAGAGGACTTTTCTTCCCCTGGGTCAGCCAGGGGACGGGAAAGGCACGCGTATTTTTGAGAGTGCTTCATGCAAAGCATCTTTTTCTTTTTCAAAAGGGAGCTCAACCGATGCCAGTCAAGTGGGGTGTGTGTGGCCCAGTGAGTGGAAACGAGGGAGACTGTGGTTGGAGTCCCCTCGCTGTGTCTCTAAAAGAACCAAGATGAACAAGTCATGGCTCTCAGAGGACTTTTCTTCCCCTGGGTCAGCCAGGGGACGGGAAAGGCACGCGTATTTTTGAGAGTGCTTCATGCAAAGCATCTTTTTCTTTTTCAAAAGGGAGCTCAACCGATGCCAGTCAAGTGGGGTGTGTGTGGCCCAGTGAGTGGAAACGAGGGAGACTGTGGTTGGAGTCCCCTCGCTGTGTCTCTAAAAGAACCAAGATGAACAAGTCATGGCTCTCAGAGGACTTTTCTTCCCCTGGGTCAGCCAGGGGACGGGAAAGGCACGCGTATTTTTGAGAGTGCTTCATGCAAAGCATCTTTTTCTTTTTCAAAAGGGAGCTCAACCGATGCCAGTCAAGTGGGGTGTGTGTGGCCCAGTGAGTGGCAACGAGGGAGACTGTGGTTGGAGTCCCCTCGCTGTGTCTCTAAAAGAACCAAGATGAACAAGTCATGGCTCTCAGAGGACTTTTCTTCCCCTGGGTCAGCCAGGGGACGGGAAAGGCACGCGTATTTTTGAGAGTGCTTCATGCAAAGCATCTTTTTCTTTTTCAAAAGGGAGCTCAACCGATGCCAGTCAAGTGGGGTGTGTGTGGCCCAGTGAGTGGCAACCAGGGAGACTGTGGTTGGAGTCCCCTCGCTGTGTCTCTAAAAGAACCAAGATGAACAAGTCATGGCTCTCAGAGGACTTTTCTTCCCCTGGGTCAGCCAGGGGACGGGAAAGGCACGCGTATTTTTGAGAGTGCTTCATGCAAAGCATCTTTTTCTTTTTCAAAAGGGAGCTCAACCGATGCCAGTCAAGTGGGGTGTGTGTGGCCCAGTGAGTGGCAACGAGGGAGACTGTGGTTGGAGTCCCCTCGCTGTGTCTCTAAAAGAACCAAGATGAACAAGTCATGGCTCTCAGAGGACTTTTCTTCCCCTGGGTCAGCCAGGGGACGGGAAAGGCACGCGTATTTTTGAGAGTGCTTCATGCAAAGCATCTTTTTCTTTTTCAAAAGGGAGCTCAACCGATGCCAGTCAAGTGGGGTGTGTGTGGTCCAGTGAGTGGAAACGAGGGAGACTGTGGTTGGAGTCCCCTCGCTGTGTCTCTAAAAGAACCAAGATGAACAAGTCATGGCTCTCAGAGGACTTTTCTTCCCCTGGGTCAGCCAGGGGACGGGAAAGGCACGCGTATTTTTGAGAGTGCTTCATGCAAAGCATCTTTTTCTTTTTCAAAAGGGAGCTCAACCGATGCCAGTCAAGTGGGGTGTGTGTGGCCCAGTGAGTGGCAACGAGGGAGACTGTGGTTGGAGTCCCCTCGCTGTGTCTCTAAAAGAACCAAGATGAACAAGTCATGGCTCTCAGAGGACTTTTCTTCCCCTGGGTCAGCCAGGGGACGGGAAAGGCACGCGTATTTTTGAGAGTGCTTCATGCAAAGCATCTTTTTCTTTTTCAAAAGGGAGCTCAACCGATGCCAGTCAAGTGGGGTGTGTGTGGCCCAGTGAGTGGAAACGAGGGAGACTGTGGTTGGAGTCCCCTCGCTGTGTCTCTAAAAGAACCAAGATGAACAAGTCATGGCTCTCAGAGGACTTTTCTTCCCCTGGGTCAGCCAGGGGACGGGAAAGGCACGCGTATTTTTGAGAGTGCTTCATGCAAAGCATCTTTTTCTTTTTCAAAAGGGAGCTCAACCGATGCCAGTCAAGTGGGGTGTGTGTGGCCCAGTGAGTGGAAACGAGGGAGACTGTGGTTGGAGTCCCCTCGCTGTGTCTCTAAAAGAACCAAGATGAACAAGTCATGGCTCTCAGAGGACTTTTCTTCCCCTGGGTCAGCCAGGGGACGGGAAAGGCACGCGTATTTTTGAGAGTGCTTCATGCAAAGCATCTTTTTCTTTTTCAAAAGGGAGCTCAACCGATGCCAGTCAAGTGGGGTGTGTGTGGCCCAGTGAGTGGCAACCAGGGAGACTGTGGTTGGAGTCCCCTCGCTGTGTCTCTAAAAGAACCAAGATGAACAAGTCATGGCTCTCAGAGGACTTTTCTTCCCCTGGGTCAGCCAGGGGACGGGAAAGGCACGCGTATTTTTGAGAGTGCTTCATGCAAAGCATCTTTTTCTTTTTCAAAAGGGAGCTCAACCGATGCCAGTCAAGTGGGGTGTGTGTGGCCCAGTGAGTGGCAACGAAGGAGACTGTGGTTGGAGTCCCCTCGCTGTGTTTCTAAAAGACCCAAAATGAACAAATCATGGCTCTCAGAGGACTTTTCTTCCCCTGGGTCAGCCAGGGGACGGGAAAGGCACGCGTATTTTTGAGAGTGCTTCATGCAAAGCATCTTTTTCTTTTTCAAAAGGGGGCTCAACCGATGCCAGTCAAGTGGGGTGTGTGTGGCCCAGTTAGTGGAAACGAGGGAGACTGTGGTTGGAGTCCCCTCGCTGTGTCTCTAAAAGAACCAAGATGAACAAGTCATGGCTCTCAGAGGACTTTTCTTCCCCTGGGTCAGCCAGGGGACGGGAAAGGCACGCGTATTTTTGAGAGTGCTTCATGCAAAGCATCTTTTTCTTTTTCAAAAGGGGGCTCAACCGATGCCAGTCAAGTGGGGTGTGTGTGGCCCAGTTAGTGGAAACGAGGGAGACTGTGGTTGGAGTCCCCTCGCTGTGTCTCTAAAAGAACCAAGATGAACAAGTCATGGCTCTCAGAGGACTTTTCTTCCCCTGGGTCAGCCAGGGGACGGGAAAGGCACGCGTATTTTTGAGAGTGCTTCATGCAAAGCATCTTTTTCTTTTTCAAAAGGGAGCTCAACCGATGCCAGTCAAGTGGGGTGTGTGTGGCCCAGTGAGTGGAAACGAGGGAGACTGTGGTTGGAGTCCCCTCGCTGTGTTATACATGCTTTTAGAAGGGCATGACATGGCTTGGAGGTTGACTTTCATAAAATGCAAACTGTTGGCTACCAAAATGCTGCCTTTCCAACAACTGTGGTTATAGGCAATGAGGAACATACTGATGAAGATGAGACGCAGATACCCGATTGGGATGACAACTTAAATATTCGGTCAGGGCAAGAAGAGGCTCGGTCTGAGGGGGAGGGGAGTGCAAACACAACAATTGATGATGAAGTTCTAGATCCCACCTACTGTCAACCCCCAGTCAGGTACTCGAGGAGGTCAACAGAGGCGGTGGAGGAGGATGCAACCGACGACGAAATTACCTTGCGCCTTCCTGGACAGAGTCGGAGCACTGGTAGCACGTCTACAACTGCATCCTCAGCCACCACTCTGCCTATGAGCATTATTCGGGGTGCATCAACAGGTCGCATGGCCTCTAAGCCTTGCCTAGCCTGTTCCTTTTTTGACATAGAAAAAGATCGCCCAAATCATGTGATATGTAAAATTTGTCATGATTCTCTTAGTAGAGGTCAAAACCTCAGCAGTTTGACAACTTCTTCCATGAATCGTCACATGAATAAATATCATAGGTCCCGGTGGGAAGCTCACTGTGCTGCAATGCGGCCTAGCGGAGCGAACCATCCACCGCCCGCCCCTTCCAGTGCATCCGCGCGCTCTTCATCTTCTAGGACTGTGGGGACAGCTGTCACACCTGTTTTTCCACGCAAAACTTCCACCACTGTAACCGCAACAGGCAGTTTGCTTGGTAGGTCGTCAGTTGGTTTGGAAGGGGAAACAAGTGAGTGTGTACAGCTCTCTCAGACATCGATAGCACCTACGTTGGATGAAGGCAACATCATGTCTCCGCCTGCACTTTCCTCACAAACCTGCATTTTTCCAGGGACACCCTACTCAACACCGTCTACACACAGCAGCCAGATCTCTGTCCCTCAGATGTGGTCAAATAAAAGGCCACTTCCTCCGACCCATGACAAAGCTAAGAGGTTGACTCTATCCCTCTGTAAGCTGTTGGCTACCGAAATGCTGCCTTTCCGCCTAGTGGACACACAGGATTTTAGAGACCTTATGTCTGTCGCTGTGCCCCAGTACCAGATGCCTAGTCGCCACTACTTCTCTAAGAAAGGTGTGCCCGCGCTACACCAGCATGTCGCACACAACATCACCGCTTCCTTGAGAAACTCTGTGTGTGAACGGGTGCATTTCACCACCGATACTTGGACCAGTAAGCATGGACAGGGACGTTACATGTCGCTGACTGGGCACTGGGTAACTATGTTGATAGATGGTGAAGGGTCTGCTGCACAAGTCTTGCCGTCCCCACGACTTGTGTGTCAATCCTCTGTCTGTCCAAGTTCCGCCACTGCTTCTGCATCCTCCACCTCATCTGGGTCCTCCACCTCCGCCCCAAGCCTGCCTGGTCAGGCCACCAGCGTTCTCACTGCGCAGAAGGAATCACGCACCCCTCATTACTATGCTGGCAGCAGAGCGCAACGGCATCAGGCGGTCTTTAGCTTGACATGTCTTGGGAATAAGAGTCACACAGCTGAGGAGTTGTGGTCAGCTCTGCGGTCCGAGTTTAATAAATGGTTGTCTCCACTCAACCTGCAGCCTGGTATGGCCGTGTGCGACAATGCTGCAAACCTGGGTGCGGCCCTTCGCCTGGGCAAGGTGACACACGTGCCTTGTATGGCTCACGTGTTGAACCTTGTTGTCCAGCAATTTTTAACACACTATCCCGGCCTAGATGGCCTTCTGACCAGGGCACGTAAACTGTCTGCAGTGCTCACTTCCGCCGTTCAACCGCCGCAGCTGAGCGACTTGCATCGCTCCAGAAGTCTTTCGGCCTGCCGGTTCATCGCCTGAAATGCGATGTGGCGACACGCTGGAATTCAACTCTCCACATGTTACAGCGACTGTGGCAGCACTGGCGAGCCCTGGTGCAATACGTCATGATGTATAGCCTGGGCCAACGAGATGCAGAAGTGGGGCAGATCACCCTGATGGAGTGATCTCAGATCAAGGACCTATGCACCGTTCTGCACAGTTTCGACATGGCGACGAATATGTTTAGCGCTGACAATGCCATTATCAGCATGACGATTACAGTCATTTACATGCTGGAGCACACGCTAAACACTATTCGGAGTCAGGGGGTGGGACAACAGGAAGGGGAGGAACTACAGGAGGATTCATATGCGCAAGACACAACAACATCACCAAGGTCCAGACGTTCATCATCACCAACGCGGCAGGCATGGGACCATGGGGGACAGGGATCAACAAGGGCGCATGGTAGCAGGCGAGATGTTGAGGAAGGTGCAGGAGGACATGAAGATATGGAGGACGAACTGTCCATGGACATGGAAGACTCAGCGGATGAGGGAGACCTTGGTCAAAATTCAGTTGAAAGAGGTTGGGGGGAGATGTCAGAGGAAGAAAGAACGGTTAGCACCTCTATGCCACAAACACAGCGTGGACTTGGTCCGCATGGCTGCGCAAGACACATGAGTGCCTTCTTGTTGCACTACCTCCAACATGACCCTCGGATTGTCAAAATTAGAAGTGATGATGACTACTGGCTTGCCACACTATTAGATCCCCGGGACAAGTCCAAATTTTGTGACATAATTCCACCCATAGAAAGGGACGCACGTATGCTGGAGTATCAGCATAAGCTGTTACTCGATCTTAGCTCGGCTTTTACACCAAACAACCGTGCAGGTGAAGGGAGTGATTCTCCCAGTTGTAACTTGACAAACATGGGACGGCATCGTCATCTTCAACAGTCTACCCGTACCAGTAGGACCGTATCTGGTGCTGGTAACAGCAATTTTATGGAATATTTTCATAATTTTTTTAGACCCTCCTTTGCAAGGCCACCAGAGACAACAAGTCTGACACATAGTCAACGGATGGAGAGGATGATACAGGAGTATCTCCAAATGAACATCGATGCAATGACTTTGCAAATGGAGCCTTGCTCCTTTTGGGCTTCAAATCTAGAAAAATTGACAGAGCTCTCCAGTTACGCCTTGGAGATTTTGTCGTGTGCAGCTGCCAGCGTTGTCTCTGAACGTGTCTTCTTCAGTGCTGCTGGGTGTGTGCTGACAGATAAGCGCACGCGTCTGTCCAGTGACAATGTGGACACACTGACGTTCATCAAAATGAACAAGTCATGGATCCAGAAGGAATTTACTACCCCTGTGTCATCCTGGGGAGAGTAAATGCTTGTGGATTTGGAATGTGCTTGATGCAAATCAAAACATCCTGTTTGCAACTAGGGCACAAGTGCTGCCACTGATGGGGTGTCTGTGTGCCCAATGTTGGGAAAAAAGGTAGACTCCGCTTGGAGTAACCCTTGCTTGATGTGTTTTTTAAAAATGATACAAGATGAACAGATCTGAAGGCAAGATGAAGGCAACATCATGTCTCCGCCTGCACTTTTCTCACAAACCTGCATTTTTCCAGGGACACCCTACTCAACACCGTCTACAGACAGCAGCCAGATCTCTTTCCCTCAGATGTGGTCAAATAAAAGGCCACTTACTGCGACCCATGACAAAGCTAAGTGGTTGACTCTATCCCTCTGTAAGCTGTTGGCTACCGAAATGCTGCCTTTACGCGTAGTGGACACACAGGATTTTACAGACCTTATGTCTGTCGCTGTGCCCCAGTACCACATGCCCAATCACCACTGCTTCTCCAAGAAAAGCATGCCCGCGCTACACCAGCATGTCGCACACAACATCACCACTTCCTTGAGAAAATCTGTGTGCGACAGGGTGCATTTCAACACAGATACTTGGACCAGTAAGCATAGACAGGGTCATTACATGTCACTGACTGGGCACTGGCAAACTATGGTGAGAGATGGAGAAGGGTCTGCTGTACAAGTCTTGCCGTCCCCACGAGTTGTTTCAATCCTTGTTCTGTATGTAGAAGTTAATACACTGCTTCTGCCTCTTCAACCTCGTGTGGGTCCTCTACCTTGGCGCAAACCCTGTGTGGTCAGGCCACCCTTCCTTGCAACTGCGCACAAGGACTACCACACACCTCCTTACTATGCTGGCAGCAGAGCTCAATGCCATCAGGCGGTCAAAGCTTTACTTTGAAATGTATGGGAAATGTGAGTCACACCGCTATTACAGAGAATAGTAGTCAGGCAGGGTCAAAACATTAATTGAGGAACAGGAACAGAATGGGACGGCCAGGAAAGAATCAGAAAACAAGCAGAGTTGAAATGCGTATCGGCCAACAAGGTACATAAACAGCAAGCAGGAAAAGTAGTCAGGTAACAAGCACACAAAATCATAAAACTGAACTGGGGGTAAAATTAACCAGAGGTTCATAGCTATGTCTGGCAGTGGTCTGCAGACAGGATGGGCATAAAAAAGGGTGTGGTGTCTTCCCATTGGTTGTAGCTGAATGATGGTATTTCATCTGTGAGATACCCACCAGCTACATTCAGCCAGAGATTCTGCATCTGTCAAGGTAATGCAGCCCAGTGGGTGAGCATAACCTGCGTCCACCTGCGCCGCTGGCATCGACAACTCTCACATCATCAGCACTATTCATGAAAGGAACACGTTGTCACCTGGCAACCGGAGTACAAATTGACGGAGCGGACTACGTTGGTGACTTAACAGCCGTGTGCGGCAATGATGCAAACCTGGCTGCGGGCCATCCTCAGGGCAATGTGACACACGTGCCTTTTAGGGCTCACGTGTTGAACCGAATTCGCCAGCAATTTTTAAAACACCATCACGGCCTACATGGCCTTGTGCAGTGGGCACGCTCGCTATGTGCTCACTTCCATCGTGCGCACACAGCAGCTCAACAACTTTCATCACTCCGGAAGTCTTAGGGTCTGGCAGTTAAACGCCGTAAATGCGATGTTTCGACACGCAGGAATTGGAATCTGCACATGTTGCAGCGTGTGTGGCAGCACCGCAGAGCCCTGCTGAAATACGGTAAGACATATAGCCTGGGATAACTTGATCCAGAGGTGGTGCAGATCACGCTGCTGGAGTGGTGTCAGATCAAGGACCTATGCACCCTGCTACACAGTTTTGAAATGTCGACGAAGATGTTTAGCACTGGCAATGTCATTCTCAGCGTGACAATTCTGGTCATCTACATGATGGAGCACACTGTAATTATTATTCTGAGTCAGGTGTTGGGACAAGAGGAAGGGGAGGAAGTACAGGAGGAGTCATATGCGGAAGGGATAACAAGATCTACGAGGTCCAGATGGTCAGCGGCACCTATGCGGCATTCATGGTGAGGGAGAGGGATTAACAAGGGCGCATAGTATCAGCAAAAAGTGTTGATGAAAGTGCAGGAGCCCATGAAGAAATGGAGGACGAACTGGCGATGGGCATGGAAGACTCAGCAGATGAGTGAGAGCTTGCTCACATTTCGGTTGTGCGAGGTTGTGGGTAGAGGGCAGAGGAAGGATGCATGATTCTCACCTCTCTGCCACCAACACACCAAGGACTTGGTCCTCCTGGATGCACAAGACACATGAGCGCCTTCTTGCTGCACTACCTACATGACCCTCGGATTGTATGAATTTGAACTAATCCTGAATACTGGGTTGCCACACTGTTAGATCCCCGGTACAAGACAAAATTTGGCGAACTAATTCCTGCCATAGAAATAGACGCACGTATACAGGAGTATCTGCAGAATGTGGTACGCAATCTTAGATCTACTTGTCCACTAAACACCAGTGCTGCACAGAGTGAATCTCAACGCTTTGTCATGGATAGGAGGAAATGGTCTTTTACTTGTCCACATCGGAGGGACCGAGGGATGGCTGCTGTGCTGAGATGGCGTTGAGTACGGTGTCCCTGCACAGTTGCACTTTTGGTCATATCCCAAAATGAGTTGAAAAAGGACAGATGCTGTTGGAAAGGGGAACAGGTGTGTTGGAAAGGGGAAAAAAGTTTTGGTCCGTGGATTTGGTGGTTAAGCAACTGTAACATTTGCTGAAGAAACAACATCTGTTACAGTGGGACTGGCAGATTTGGATAAAGTGGTATATAATCTGTGACCGCTATATAACGAAAATTAATAAGAAAAGAAAGAGAAAGGTATATATCCCCATCAGCAGTCAGTGTCCACCGTGCTCCCAGTTGGAAAAGGAGAGGTTGGCAACTTGAAGGTTTGGTGGAGGATACAGAGCTGTGTGGCTATGAAACTAATAGTAGCCTGAACCGAGTTAGACGCCATTCGGATCTGGAGACTGTGAGCCCTGTTAGCGTCACAGGGTCCACATGCCCACCCAGCCCAGGAACTCCCTGTTAACAACACAGGGGCCATTGAGTACGCTGACCGTGTGCGTAGGGGCCACACCTGTGGACAGCAGGCGCATCAGCAGCAGCAGGCCTGTTAATGCCACTGGGCTGCACAAGCAGGACTGTTAGGACAGGAGCTGGTCTTAACCGTTCTGCGTTACCAACTGTGGTGGTGGCCTGCATCCACCACCCGATCCCTGCCTACCTCTGGCCTAAAGCCGCAATGGGTTCAACACATGGAGGTGTGCTCTTTCGGAGCATAATAGAAGACTGCGCACCTCCTTGTTGGCTCCAGCCCCTTTTATAACCTGGGTCCGCCCCAAACCAGGGTGAACCACAATGCACCTCCTGGAGACAAAAGTAGAGTGACACGTCATGAGTGGCATAACTAGCGTCCTATTTGGAAACGCAACTTCAATGATGACCTCATGGCTGCCATGACCCAAACACCTCACCAGTCATCGTCTGAGCATCAATAATGCGGTGACAAGTCATAGGTGTGGGCCTCTGCAAGCCATTTGGGAGGACACCTGATGCCCTGTGGTCTATATGGGACCCCCACATCAGGGCCAGGGCCAAAGAGTTCATTACCGGACCTAGTCTCTGATGCAGGAAGTGCCTGAGCATGCTCAGTAGCATGAAATACAGTCTCTGAAAAAAGACTATCAGCTTTAGCATGGTGTCTATGCCCAAAACAGGACTTAGACCCGGCACGGAATGCAAGCACCTGTGCAAAGAGGCTTTTCACACTTAGTGTGGGAGCATGCGCTGTATCCCGAAATGAAAACTTAGCGTCAGGAATGGCACAGTCAGGCTGAGCATACTCACTAGGCGAAACACTGTAATTATGCTGCAGCTGGGGTACATCGGCACACGCATGCGCACTAGCTGCCTCTCCACACTTAGACGTGGAGGGGAAATTTGTCTTGGAGATGCTGTCTATGAACAGAAGGAAAAGCTAAAGGAAACCTGACTTTCTATCCCTCCGAATTATGAAATGCAGCAATGAATTCCATGAGTTTGCTATAACATTAGCGTAGCAAAATGTGCATGAGGGTGTGATGTAGAGGTGCTAGAAATAGCTTGTCACCAGTGGGGCACTAATGGAATACAACAGCCAGTTCTATGATGCCACAAAATGGCAGTATTTTGTGCTATCATTATAGCTTATTAAAAACAGAGCACGAGGTTGTCATGCAGAGGTGCTGCACATAGATTTGCAGTAGTGTGAATTGACAAAAGTACAATAGCCACGTTTAGGATACAACTAGGTACAGTGAGTGTTTGCTAGTAAAATTGCTTAGTTTAAAAAAGTTGTAGTGTGCAATGCAGGCAGACGTGCTATGCAAATGTCTTTGCACTAGTGGGACTATAGCAAAGTCCAATAGCCACGTATAGGATGCCACTAGGTACACTGAGTGTGTGCTAGTATAATGGCTTCGTTATAATTTGTTGGAGTGTGCAACGCAGGCAGATGCGCTCTGCAAATGTCTTGGCACTAGTGGGACTATAGCAAAGTCCAATAGCCACGTATAGGATGCCACTAGGTACACTGTGTGTTTGCTAGTATAATGGATGAGTTTAAAAAAGATAGAGTGTGCAATGCAGGCAGACGTGCTGCAAATAACGTTCCAATACTGTGAATTGACAAAAGTACAATAGCCACGTTTAGGATACAACTAGGTACAGTGAGTGTTTGCTAGTATAATGGCTTCGTTATAATTAGTTGGAGTGTGCAACGCAGGCAGATGCGCTCTGCAAATGTCTTGGCACTAGTGGGACTATAGCAAAGTCCAATAGCCACGTATAGGATGCCACTAGGTACACTGACTGTTTGGTAGTATAATGGCTGAGTTTAAAAAAGTTAGAGTGTGCAATGCAGGCAGACGTGCTGCAAATAACGTTCCAATACTGTGAATTGACAAAAGTACAATAGCCACGCTTAGGATGCCACTAGGTACACTGACTGTTTGCTAGTATAATGGCTGAGTTTAAAAAAGTTAGAGTGTGCAATGCAGGCAGACGTGCTGCAAATAACGTTCCAATACTGTGAATTGACAAAAGTACAATAGCCACGTTTAGGATGCCACTAGGTACACTGACTGTTTGCTAGTATAATGGCTGAGTTTAAAAAAGTTAGAGTGTGCAATGCAGGCAGACGTGCTGCAAATAACGTTCCAATACTGTGAATTGACAAAAGTACAATAGCCACGTATAGGATGCCACTAGGTACACTGACTGTTTGCTAGTATAATGGCTGAGTTTAAAAAAGTTAGAGTGTGCAATGCAGGCAGACGTGCTGCAAATAACGTTCCAATACTGTGAATTGACAAAAGTACAATAGCCACGTTTAGGATGCCACTAGGTACACTGACTGTTTGCTAGTATAATGGCTGAGTTTAAAAAAGTTAGAGTGTGCAATGCAGGCAGACGTGCTGCAAATAACGTTCCAATACTGTGAATTGACAAAAGTACAATAGCCACGTTTAGGATGCCACTAGGTACACTGACTGTTTGGTAGTATAATGGCTGAGTTTAAAAAAGTTAGAGTGTGCAATGCAGGCAGACGTGCTGCAAATAACGTTCCAATACTGTGAATTGACAAAAGTACAATAGCCACGTTTAGGATACAACTAGGTACAGTGAGTGTTTGCTAGTATAATGGCTGAGTTTAAAAAAGTTAGAGTGTGCAATGCAGGCAGACGTGCTGCAAATAACGTTCCAATACTGTGAATTGACAAAAGTACAATAGCCACGTTTAGGATGCCACTAGGTACAGTGAGTGTTTGCTAGTATAATGGCTGAGTTTAAAAAAGTTAGAGTGTGCAATGCAGGCAGACGTGCTGCAAATAACGTTCCAATACTGTGAATTGACAAAAGTACAATAGCCACGTTTAGGATGCCACTAGGTACACTGACTGTTTGCTAGTATAATGGCTGAGTTTAAAAAAGTTAGAGTGTGCAATGCAGGCAGACGTGCTGCAAATAACGTTCCAATACTGTGAATTGACAAAAGTACAATAGCCACGTTTAGGATGCCACTAGGTACACTGACTGTTTGCTAGTATAATGGCTGAGTTTAAAAAACTTGGAGTGTGCAATGCAGGCAGATGTGCTCTGCAAATGTCTTGGCACTAGTGGGACTATAGCAAAGTCCAATAGCCACGTATAGGATGCCAGTAGGTACACTGAGTGTGTGCTAGTATAATGGCTTCGTTATAATTAGTTGGAGTGTGCAACGCAGGCAGATGCGCTCTGCAAATGTCTTGGCACTAGTGGGACTATAGCAAAGTCCAATAGCCACGTATAGGATGCCACTAGGTACACTGAGTGTTTGCTAGTATAATGGCTTCGTTATAATTAGTTGGAGTGTGCAACGCAGGCAGATGCGCTCTGCAAATGTCTTGGCCCTAGTGGGACTATAGCAAAGTCCAATAGCCACGTATAGGATGCCACTAGGTACACTGAGTGTTTGCTAGTATAATGGCTTAGTTATAATGAGTTGGAGTGTGCAACGCAGGCAGATGCGCTCTGCAAATGTCTTGGCACTAGTGGGACTATAGCAAAGTCCAATAGCCACGTATAGGATGCCACTAGGTACACTGAGTGTTTGCTAGTATAATGGCTTAGTTATAATGAGTTGGAGTGTGCAACGCAGGCAGATGCGCTCTGCAAATGTCTTGGCACTAGTGGGACTATAGCAAAGTCCAATAGCCACGTATAGGATGCCACTAGGTACACTGAGTGTTTGCTAGTATAATGGCTTCGTTATAATTTGTTGGAGTGTGCAACGCAGGCAGATGCGCTCTGCAAATGTCTTGGCACTAGTGGGACTATAGCAAAGTCCAATAGCCACGTATAGGATGCCACTAGGTACACTGAGTGTTTGCTAGTATAATGGCTTCGTTATAATTAGTTGGAGTGTGCAACGCAGGCAGATGCGCTCTGCAAATGTCTTGGCACTAGTGGGACTATAGCAAAGTCCAATAGCCACGTATAGGATGCCACTAGATACACTGAGTGTTTGCTAGTATAATGGCTTCGTTATAATTAGTTGGAGTGTGCAACGCAGGCAGATGCGCTCTGCAAATGTCTTGGCCCTAGTGGGACTATAGCAAAGTCCAATAGCCACGTATAGGATGCCACTAGGTACACTGAGTGTTTGCTAGTATAATGGCTTAGTTATAATGAGTTGGAGTCTGCAACGCAGGCAGATGCGCTCTGCAAATGTCTTGGCACTAGTGGGACTATAGCAAAGTCCAATAGCCACGTATAGGATGCCACTAGGTACACTGAGTGTTTGCTAGTATAATGGCTTCGTTATAATTAGTTGGAGTGTGCAACGCAGGCAGATGCGCTCTGCAAATGTCTTGGCCCTAGTGGGACTATAGCAAAGTCCAATAGCCACGTATAGGATGCCACTAGGTACACTGAGTGTTTGCTAGTATAATGGCTTAGTTATAATGAGTTGGAGTGTGCAACGCAGGCAGATGCGCTCTGCAAATGTCTTGGCACTAGTGGGACTATAGCAAAGTCCAATAGCCACGTATAGGATGCCACTAGGTACACTGAGTGTTTGCTAGTATAATGGCTTAGTTATAATGAGTTGGAGTGTGCAACGCAGGCAGATGCGCTCTGCAAATGTCTTGGCACTAGTGGGACTATAGCAAAGTCCAATAGCCACGTATAGGATGCCACTAGGTACACTGAGTGTTTGCTAGTATAATGGCTTCGTTATAATTAGTTGGAGTGTGCAACGCAGGCAGATGCGCTCTGCAAATGTCTTGGCACTAGTGGGACTATAGCAAAGTCCAATAGCCACGTATAGGATGCCACTAGGTACACTGAGTGTTTGCTAGTATAATGGCTGAGTTTAAAAAACTTGGAGTGTGCAATGCAGGCAGATGTGCTCTGCTAATGTCTTTGCACTAGTGGGACTATAGCAAAGTCCAATAGCCACGTATAGGATGCCACTAGGTACACTGAGTGTGTGCTAGTATAATGGCTTAGTTATAATTCGTTGGAGTGTGCAACGCAGGCAGACGTGCTGCAAATGTCTTGGCACTAGTGGGACTATAGCAAAGTCCAATAGCCACGTATAGGATGCCACTAGGTACACTGAGTGTTTGCTAGTATAATGGCTTCGTTATAATTTGTTGGAGTGTGCAACGCAGGCAGATGCGCTCTGCAAATGTCTTGGCCCTAGTGGGACTATAGCAAAGTCCAATAGCCACGTATAGGATGCCACTAGGTACACTGAGTGTTTGCTAGTATAATGGCTGAGTTTAAAAAACTTGGAGTGTGCAATGCAGGCAGATGTGCTCTGCTAATGTCTTTGCACTAGTGGGACTATAGCAAAGTCCAATAGCCACGTATAGGATGCCACTAGGTACACTGAGTGTTTGCTAGTAAAATTGCTTAGTTTAAAAAACTTGGAGTGTGCAATGCAGGCAGATGTGCTCTGCAAATGTCTTTGCACTAGTGGGACTATAGCAAAGTCCAATAGCCACAGATAGGATGCCACTAGGTACACTGAGTGTTTGCTAGTATAATGGCTTACTTAGAATGAGTTGGAGTGTGCAGAGGACAAGAGGGTACAGTGGCAGGATTGTGGTGCTCTGGGTAGAGGAATGGAAGCCTGCCTTTCTATTCCCTCCTAATGGTGAAATGCAGGGAGGAAATCCCTGACCTGGGCTACACAGACGCTGTTGCTGTTTGCAGGACCTGTCACCTATGGCTCTCTGACCCTGCCGGTACGAGCCCTTAAAAGGACTGCTAGAATGTGCTCTCCCTAAGCTGTCTAACGCTGTGTATGCAGCGCATACAGCTGTATCGGCGATAGGACAAAGGACGGAACTGCGACAGTGATGTCTGACACCAAAGACGCAGAAGGCAGATAATGGCGATCGTGAAGAAAATGTCCGGTTTTATAATGCAGGGACATGTGACATGCAGATCCTATCACACATGCCGTTGCTTCTCTGCCTCAAAGTCCACTTAGGTGTGTGTGTGTCTGTGATTGGCTGACATGCTGGCCAGCCCCACAAGACGCGCGCGCTTAGGGAAGGAAGACAAGAAAAAAAAAAAAAAAATGGCGATCGCCATTATAGAAACAGCAGTGATCTGAAGGCGCTGTTCACGCACACTATACACTGAAATGTGATAATAGTTTGATTCACAGAGTGACTTACACTATTACAGCAGAAACCAAGCTAGGATTTAGCTGTTTTTTGGCTGCTAGAACCGTTCTCGAACGTTTCTAGAACTATCGAGCTTTTGCAAAAAGCTCGAGTTCTAGTTCGATCTAGAACATGCCCCAAAATCACTCGAGCCTAGAACTGGAGAACCACGAACCACGAACCGCGCTCAACTCTAGTAACAAGTTAGTAAAATGTAAGAATGTAATCATGCAAGGGCAGGGCCCTGTCCTCTCTGTACTAGTTCTGTCATTGTTAGTTTTTCTACAGTATTTTATTTTGTATACAGGGGTGGACATATCATTGGTGGCCCACTTATTACCTCCAAAGTAGGTGCAATTTTGAATTTTTATGAACTCTTGGGCTGCAAAGGGCCTATATATTGTCCTTGCACAGGGGCATCCATCTTGGCCAAAAAAATGTCACATGAAAGTATGTGATAGCCTCCTGATGTGTCCCCCGTCTAGCAGGGTGACGAAATGCGTTGAGACAAATGTGTCTGCACCGTCTTGGTTAGAGCAGTAATGAATAAAAGCATGCTGGGGCAATAGCTGGGAGGCAGCTGTTTCTGCACAATTTTTAAGAGTGCAGGAATTAGTGAAGGTACGCTGCGTGTGTGGCTTAGTGACATGGTGTGCTGCGGTGCCGAATGGCATTTTAAAATAATAGCGGCATTTGACATGATAATAATCAATCCCATGTGTAAGCCAGTCAAGGGATTAGCATATTATTAGTGAATTGCTGTGACCCAGCATTTAGCAATATTAGTGATGCTTGTAAATTCGATCCTCTGTTTATACATGATTAATGGTGCATGTGGGCGCCTCTGATGAGTTCTGTATGTTGTGGGATAATTGGAAAATATGCACAAAGCTGAATTACATCAGATCAGGATATTGTGCAATAAATCAAATCCAAAAAGGGATGAGGTGCAATATACCGTACTTATTTAGCCTTTACTTCACTTAATTTAAAGAAATGGAAAATATAAAGAAAGCGATGGTAACAAATAATTTCTGATACTGGGATATTATTTAGAATATTAAATTGGAACAAATAGATCTCCATAGTTCTTCAATTCCATAGGAATTCCCATAGGAATCCCATAGGAAAATCAAACAATTTATGTGGGATAATATAAATGAACAATTTGTTTCCCCGTTTATCATATGAAATCAGTTGAGTGCTTAAATCTGATAGGACCTAAATAGCTTGTCCAATACACTGATATTCCTCTAATAAAATATACTTTTCCCACATTATACTTTTTTTTGTATCCAAGTGACTAATAAATATTGACTTGGATAGGCTTATAAATATTTTATTTGGTGGAGGTGTAGCTAAAAAGTTTAATTATCCTAATAAAAGCTAAGTTTTATTGTATTGCTTTTTTTGTCCACCTAAGCCAATGAAATTATTAAAATTAGGGGACAAATTGAGTTCTATTGGTCCTCGACAGTGAATGTTAGCTATTGGCATTACCGTGATTGGCCAGCCACATTGCGACTTCGGGTCTTATGAGGCCATCCGGGCTTACATGCATTGGCCAATTCATAAACTAAAAATCTCATTTTTTCATATAGCAATAATGCAGTACCAGAGTTCCCTTATACATTGATGGCATCTAGTTTGCAGCTGTATCCATTTTGTATTTATTATGAGGCCATCCATGAGGTTCAATGTGGAGAAATGTAAAATTATGCACTTGGGCACCATACATGCATCATATACTCTAGGTTAAGTAAAATTAGAAGAGTCACTTGTAGAAAAGGATCTGAGTGTACTCGTAGATCACGGACTACATAACAACATGCATCATCAATCAGTGGCTTCTAAGGCAAACAGAATATTGTAATTTATTAAGCGAGGTATGAAGTTGTGGGATTATTATACAATATTACCACTTTACAAAGTATTACTGCGACCTCATGTGGATGTGCAGTCCAATTCTGGGCACTGTACATAGAAAGGATACCCTGGAGTTAGAAAAGGCACAAAGAAACTACATGAAACTGATAAGGGACATAGAGGATCTTGATAATGAGAAGAGACTAATGCGGGCATCACACGGTACGATATATCTGGCGATATGTCGTCGGGGTCACATCGTTAGTGACGCACATCAGGCATCGTCAGAGATATCATACCGTGTGACACCTATGAACAAGCAGAAATACTCACCTTCTCGTTCATCGTTGACACGTCGTTCATTTTCATAATCTCGTTCCTCCTTCTGTGCTCCGGTTGTTCGTCACTCTCGTGGCAGCACACATCGCTCTGTGTGACACCCCGGGAGCGACGAACACAGCTTACCTGCATCCCGCCGGCAATGTGGAAGGAAAGAGGTGGGCGGGATGTTTATGTCCCGCTCATCTCCACCCCTCCGCTACTATTGGCCGGCGACTATGTGACGTAGCTGTGACGCCGAACGTCCCTCCCCCTTCAGGAAGAGGATGTTTGCCGCCCACAGCGACGTCGCCCGGGAGGTAAGTACATGTGACGGGGGGTTAACGACTTTGTGCGCCACGGGCAACTAATTGCCTGTGACGCACAAATGACGGGGGCGGGTGCGATCGCTTATGCGATTGCACGATTTATCATCCCGTGTGACGCCCGCATAAAAGAATTACATGTATTTAGTTTTATGAAGAGACATCTGATTTGGGACGTGATTAACTTGAACAGTTATAAAATTGTCCATATAAGCAGTACAGTTAAATCCTGATGTCAGCAAAGTGAATGAAAATCCTGACATCTCATGCACACGTTGAGAATTTTCTCCTTGCAGTGTTGGTGCAGAAATAAATCTGCAGCATGGGAAAAATCTGCACCAACAATGCATCGAAAATGTGGTAAAAAAAATCCTGCAAGAAATGGTACAGACATTTCTGAACTAAACACTTAACCTAAATGTATAAAGTTGTTTTCTAAACATTTGGTCCAGTAGATCAGAAATTGAGATCAGAAGGGAAAGATTAGCATATAACCCATTCTGAACATTATTGAAAATGCCCTCCTTCTAATTGGATCAGTCCACCCTTTAAAGTGGTCTTCCGGTCTAAAACAACAACTCTGTAGTGACTCTATGTGACTGCAGACTTGTGAATCCTCACATCGCGCACGCTGCTCACTGTGAGGATTCTACAATGTCATACCCGGGAATGGCAGTCAGGTGACCACAAGTATACAATATGCAGACCCCCAAACAACCCCTTTACGTCAAGGACATTATCTTCTTATGTAGATGACAAATTTCCAAAAACTGTTTTCCCATGGCATACCAGTGCAGAGGGTGAGTATCAGGTCAACATGGGAACTGTCTCTCCATAGAAAAGTTGAGTTAATAGTTCAGATGAAGCTGGAACAGTCTTCTCCAAGCCTCTTGTTACCAGTCTTTATCTACTAATGTTAATTAAACTAAGTTAAACCATAACATATGGTTCTTACAAGTGAGTCATCTACCGATTAGACCCCTTAGTTTCTTCTCAAACCTTGTTTTTAAAAAGGAGCACAGTGGTAATGTGGGAGGGAAGAAATCAGGGGTTTCCAACCTTAGAGGAAAAATATTTCAGCCCATGACAAAACCACATTCTCATGTCTATTGTTTTGTCTTTTTGTATTTCTGCACGGTGAGAAAGTAAAATAAGCTATACTTGAAGGAGTTATTTCTTCCACTTATCTCAATTTTTTTTTTATAAAAAAGGAAGTGAAATATTACATTTGATTTTTAATATAGCAGAAGAAAATGCCTTCAATGCAGGAAAAAATCGAAATGTGAGAAGGTTCCTGTGGTAGGAAACCTTCCAAAAAGAGCAAGGAGACAGAGGGTCTTTTCTGAGACACAATATTACAGGCTGTTAATGAAAAAACATGTAAACATGGTTTTAATAGGTAGGCAAAGAGTAGGAAACGTTCTAGTGTATATATATATATATATATATATATATATATATACAGTTAGGTCCAGAAATATTTGGACAGTGACACAATTTTCGCGAGTTGGGCTCTGCATGCCACCACATTGGATTTGAAATGAAACCTCTACAACAGAATTCAAGTGCAGATTGTAACGTTTAATTTGAAGGTTTGAACAAAAATATCTGATAGAAATTGTAGGAATTGTACACATTTCTTTACAAACACTCCACATTTTAGGAGGTCAAAAGTAATTGGACAAATAAACCAAACCCAAACAAAATATTTTTATTTTCAATATTTTGTTGCGAATCCTTTGGAGGCAATCACTGCCTTAAGTCTGGAACCCATGGACATCACCAAATGCTGGGTTTCCTCCTTCTTAATGCTTTGCCAGGCCTTTACAGCCGCAGCCTTCAGGTCTTGCTTGTTTGTGGGTCTTTCCGTCTTAAGTCTGGATTTGAGCAAGTGAAATGCATGCTCAATTGGGTTAAGATCTTGTGATTGACTTGGTCATTGCAGAATATTCCACTTTTTTGCACTCATGAACTCCTGGGTAGCTTTGGCTGTATGCTTGGGGTCATTGTCCATCTGTACTATGAAGCGCCGTCCGATCAACTTTGCGGCATTTGGCTGAATCTGGGCTGAAAGTATATCCTGGTACACTTCAGAATTCATCCGGCTACTCTTGTCTGCTGTTATGTCATCAATAAACACAAGTGACCCAGTGCCATTGAAAGCCATGCATGCCCATGCCATCACGTTGCCTCCACCATGTTTTACAGAGGATGTGGTGTGCCTTGGATCATGTGCCGTTCCCTTTCTTCTCCAAACTTTTTTCTTCCCATAATTCTGGTACAGGTTTATCTTTGTCTCATCTGTCCATAGAATATTTTTCCAGAACTGAGCTGGCTTCATGAGGTGTTTTTCAGCAAATTTAACTCTGGCCTGTCTATTTTTGGAATTGATGAATGGTTTGCATCTAGATGTGAACCCTTTGTATTTACTTTCATGGAGTCTTCTCTTTACTGTTGACTTAGAGACAGATACACCTACTTCACTGAGAGTGTTCTGGACTTCAGTTGATGTTGTGAACGGGTTCATCTTCACCAAAGAAAGTATGCGGCGATAATCCACCACTGTTGTCATCCGTAGACGCCCAGGCCTTTTTGAGTTCCCAAGCTCACCAGTCAATTCCTTTTTTCTCAGAATGTACCCGACTGTTGATTTTGCTACTCCAAGCATGTCTGCTATCTCTCTGATGGATTTTTTCTTTATTTTCAGCCTCAGGATGTTCTGCTTCACCTCAATTGAGAGTTCCTTAGACCGCATGTTGTCTGGTCACAGCAACAGCTTCCAAATGCAAAACCACACACCTGTAATCAACCCCAGACCTTTTAACTACTTCATTGATTACAGGTTAACGAGGGAGACGCCTTCAGAGTTAATTGCAGCCCTTAGAGTCACTTGTCCAATTACTTTTGGTCCCTTGAAAAAGATGAGGCTATGCATTACAGAGCTATGATTCCTAAATCCTTTCTCCGATTTGGATGTGAAAACTCTCATATTGCAGCTGGGAGTGTGCACTTTCAGCCCATATTATATATATAATTGTATTTCTGAAAATGTTTTTGTAAACAGCTAAAATAACAAAACTTGTGTCACTGTCCAAATATTTCTGGACCTAACTGTATATATATATACCGCCTCCACTGCGGCAGCCGGGGGCTACTCGAGTGGTGCTCGGGTCCAGAATCGCGCCCTGGGCTCGAGTGGTGGCCGGACCCGGGGCTCGTGCAACCGCCCGTTCGTGCACACAGTGAAAGAGGGGGGTATTTACAGGGGAGATTGTCTGTGACGCCACCCGTAGGGTACGGTGATGGGATGGTGGCACCGCCGCTGCCTCTCGGGGCCAGCGTCCGGGACCGATGATTTGGGGGCAGCAAGGTGGTATCCCCTCCATGAGTAAGGAGAAGGTGTAGTCCCGGGGCCCCCAGTGTAGGTAAGGAGCAGGGCTGGGGTGCTGTCAGCAGGTTGGACCGGATGACACCGGTGTACTCATAATTAGAAAGAAATCACACCAAGTCTGCATTGTAAACCAAGGCCGGATGCCGGTTGCCTCTGGAGGGGTATGCTGGTCCCGCACACGGGTTGGCAGTGTAGAGGCCGTTCCTCCTGCACTCGTCTCTTGTGGTGTATGGATTAACCCGGCGTGGAATGGGAGAAATCCGCTCCCCTGCTGTTTTGGACACAGAGGGAGCCGTTGGCCGCAGACGCTGACCCGTGGGACTTCAGTCTGTTCTTGGCGGACACCCTGTCCGCCGCGTTGGGCTGCCTGTCTGCTCTATTTGGGCTTTTCTTTTTGGGAACAAGGCCTGGTACCTTGTCCCACTGGTCAATTAACAAGGGGCTTGAAGCTTGCCTCGTCCTAGGGTCCAGGTACCCCACCTGTGCACGGCCTCTGGATCGGATTCCCGTCGTCAGTACCGGCAGGCTACAACCCTGCCCCAGTCCACATCAGGTCTCCCGCGACGGGGTCTCTGTCGCCTGTGGCCCTAGAAAGCGGTCTGCCACCTAGTCGGTCCTCCCGTGGTCCAAGGGCTGCAATCCTGACCACACTGCACTTCAGCTCCTCACCGACTTCACTCTCCACTCCACTCAACTTAACTACACTGACTGGTTCCTGCCCCTTGTCACCTCAAGACCCCTAGGTGGGCATTCCCATCTGACTGGTCCCGCCCACTGGTGTGTCCTGTGTGTCATGAGGGGGGGCGACTAGGATTTGTGGCTGATGTTTCTGTGTGTGGGATGTGTAGTGTTAATTCCCAAGGAAGAGGCGCTTCCTGTACCCTTGGTGGGGGGTACAGTCATCTGTGACTACCTGGTTTTGCCTTGGCGTCACACTCCCCCTTGGTAAAACATAGCCCGTCCACGGGCTGTCCGGCAATGGTGTTTATTTTTCTGCTTCTGCAAAAAAGGTAAAACATTAATAAATTTTCAACATTAAAACTTTTGAACAATTCTTCCCTTTATGGGAGGCACATATCTTGAACGTTATATAAACAGTTACCATCTACCCTTTTTCCCACCACCCAAAACACCTATACCCTCCCTTGGTGCCACCGCTAGTCAGGTGTCACACCATCCTGGGTTCTGGTGGGTGTCTCTGTTGGTGTCCGGGACAAAGTTCCACACCTAGTATCACCCCAAATGGTCCTATGGACCGGAACCCTTTGGCCTGGAGGGTAGTCACCGTTTCTGTGGTGACTGGGCCTCGGCCGACTCCACCGCAGGCCCTTCCTCCAACCGTCCTCCCCAGCGGGTGCCGCCTCCTGGCGGTGAGTAACAAGAAGGTAGATGTGGGGTTATTTACATGACCCATGAAAGTTTTTGGGGTGGTTTCGCCAGTCCTGAAACCATTGTCCATTTTTAACAGTTAACGAGGGTAGATTTTGTCAAAGTAACTGTAGGAAAAAGGCAGCCGGGAACCGCTACCTCACTTCTTCTCATGAAGGTGATGGTAGGAGGCAAGGCATGGTGTCTCATCCACCACAACCCACTTTTTAACATCTAGGGCAAACCAACCTCACTCTCCACAATGCCGGGTGTAGCTCACCATAGCCCCGGGTTCCAGATCTCGGTCTGGGTGGCCGGTTGGCAGGTGAGGGGCCACATCCCTCTGGGACATGAATATCTCAGAGTCCGGTCCAGGCTCATAAATGAAACCCCATCCCTTTTAGGGGTCAAAGTAGCAGACCTGTCCTCGGTATGTCTGGCCCTGGACCCGAAAAGTGGCTTGCCGTAGTTGGTCATTTTCTTTGTAGGTGCGGGCCAGCACATCAGCCTTGCGTTTCTCGCGGGCGACGATTTCTTGGCGCAGCTACCGCTGCTGCCGCTCCCACTACGGGGCACAGGTTCCGTGCTCTGCCTCCTGCACGGGATCCAGGCCCACTCGGATGCCCTCGTGTCAGCGATGACTGGACTCTCCCTCTGCCATAGGCCCCATTGCTCAGGGCCTGCTCCTCCTCTCTGCAGGTGCATGCCCGCTGTTCCCCAGCCAACCGGGACGGGGAATTTGGGCGCGGCAAGCATCGCGGACCAAACAGACTTCCGGTCGGGTTCTGACTCCGCTGCGGCCGGGGCGGATTGCCGGAGCCGTCATCATCTCTGTTGCGGCCGGGCGGACTGCCGGAGCTGACGTCATCTCTGTTGCGGTTCTGAGAATGGGACTCTCCACATGCTGGTTGCCGTACCGCTGAGACATCCTGTCACTCTTGTGGCCAGGAACGGGGTTTGGCAAAGTCCTGGTGTCCCTGCCCTCTATCCTCTCGGATCACATGCCGCTCTGTCCTCTCCTCCACCTTGGTTTTTCGGCAGCAGTCTCGCGGGACCCACTGTCCTTTGCGCTTCCAGTCTTGGGAGTCATTCTCTTCCACCCGCATTCTTAGGGGGCGGGGCTTCAACTTCGCACCTTTTTCAGCGAAGAAGTTGACGGAGTTGTCGTTTTGGCACCAAGATGGTGGGCAAGATGGCGGCAGTTCGAAATTTTCAAACAGTTCACAGAATTTGAAACAAGGCGCACGGCATCTACTGATGGGGTAAGAATCCTGTTCATGACACCAATTTTGTGTTGTCGCGGATGAGTGCCGCCTCCGCTGTGGCAGTCGGGGGCTGCTCGAGTGGCGCTCGGGTCCGGAATCGCGTCCTGGGCTCGAGTGGTGGCCGGACCCGGGGCTCGTGCAACCGCCCGTCCATGCACACAGTGAAAAAGGGGGGTATTTACAGGGGAGATTGTCTGTGACACCACCCATGGGTTGTGGTGATGGGATGGTGGTACCGGCGCTGCCTCTCGGGGCCTGTAATCCCAGGGCCCCCAGTGTAGGTAAGGAGCAGGGCTGGGCCGCTGTCGGCAGGTTGGACCAGATGACACCGGTGTACTCACAATTAGGAAGAAATCACACCAAGTCTGTATTGTAAATCAAGGACGGATGCCGGTTGCCTCTGGAGGGGTGTGCTGGTCCCGCACACGGGTTGGCAGTGTAGGGGCCATTCCTCCTGCACTCATCTCTCATGGTGTAAGGATTAACCCAGTGTGGAACGGGAGAAATCCGCTCCCCTGCGGTTTTGGACGCAGAAGGAGCCGTTGCCCACGGACGCTGACCTGTGGGACTTCAGTGGGTTCTTGGCGGACACCCTGTCATCCGCGTTAGGCTGCCAGTCTGCTTTATCTGGTATTATCTCTTCGGGAATAAGACCTGGTACCTTGTCCCACTGGTCAATTAAGAAGGGGCTTGAAGCTTGCCTCGTCCTAGGGTCCAGGTACCCCGCCTGTGCACGGCCTCTGGACCAGATTCCCTTCGTCGGTACCGGCGGGCTACAACCCTGCCCCGGTCCACTTCAGGTCTCCCATGACCGGGTCTCCGTCGCCTGTGGCCCTACAAAGCTGTCGGTCCTCCCGTGGTCCAAGGGTCCAACCCTGACCACGCTGCACTTCAGCTCCTCACCGACTTCACTCTCCACTGCCCTCAACTCAACTACACTGACTGGTTCCCGCCCCTTGTCACCTCAAGACCCCTAGGTGCGCATTCCCATCTCCTGGTCCCGCCCACTGGTGTGTCCTGTGTGTCATGAGGGGGGCGACTAGGATTTGTGGGATGTGTGGTGCTAATTCCCAAGGAGGAGGCGATTCCTGTACAATTGGTGTGAGGTACAGTCATCTGTGACTACCTGGTTTTGCCAGGGCATCACATATACAGTGGGAGAAAAAGTATTTAGTCAGCCACCAATTGTGCAAGTCTCACACTTGAAAAGATGAGAGAGGCCTGTAATTGACATCATAGGTAGACCACAACTATGAGAGACAAAATGAGAAATCAAATCCAGAAAATCACCTTGTCAGATTTGGCAAGATTTTATTTGCAGATTATGGTGGAAAATAAGTATTTGATTAATATTAGGATGAGCGAATGTATTCTACACAATTCGGTATCCGACGGCTAACAGGCTATTTATGTTTTCAAAAGTTTTTATTAATCGCTAATAAAGAATCAAGTTGTGTTAGCTTCTTAAATTTTTGAATATACATAGGTTTATGAAAGCAGAGCAATAGAAATAATTATATTAAACACTTTATGAAAGGATAGGTGTGTGAAAAATCAGGCAGGAATAATATTGGGTCAGGATATAATTTTATTTGGGATAAAAAGGGAACAAAAGAGGTAAAATGGTGAGGGAAGGAAGGACAATTATAAGTAATTCAATTGTTGTGTATTTATATTTAAAGGTATTTGAGAACAAAAACTATAATTATCAGAAATCAACAAACTAATATTAATGGATGGAAGAGAAAAGAGAAGAAAGAAGAGGAGGGGAAAGGGATGATGCAGAAGTTGCTCCAACATTTAATACCATATGTGGAAGACTTGTCAGAGGAGGCTTAATTATAATGAGAAATATAAGGTGAAATTAAATGGTTCTCATGTATTATGGTTGACGAAAGATCTCCAAGTGCTCCATCTTTTATAATAAGAATGGAAGAGGTTGTTATAGATGGCATGTTGTCTTTCGTAATCATAGTGTGTTGATATCAGGTGAATAACGTCAGAGATTTTTGGTACGGTTTCTGATCTCCAGTTTGCAAGAATTATTTATTTAGTAGTTAGGAAAATATGTGTTATAATTGGTTTATGTAAATGATCTATGTCTTCTAGTTCAAGTAGAAAAATATTATATAGGAAAAACGGGGTTAATGCCGCGCTAAAGGATCACTGATATCAGTAAGATGAAAATCTCTTTTTTATTTTAGTCAATCCAACGCGTTTCAGAGACAAGGACCGTCTCCTTCTTCAGGGAAAAAATAAATCATACATGCAGTTTACAGCCTGGTTACTTATAGAAGAATCTATACTGCCACGTTAGCAGCTCTGACGTCAAACAACCACATGGTATCAGAGCGGTGACTCCTACTTGGACCACGCAGACACTCACATGCTTACTAAGGAGTTGTGACTGACACAGCCCGACCAGGTGAGTGTACCTCTCTTTACCTCTAAACGCTTTATACCGGATAAGACCCTATTGCGCCTTCTGTCTCCCCATTTTTAGCATTTTTCTAGTTCAAGTGAAAGGGGAGCCATTTGTGGTTTGATTTCAATTTTTGTTTTTGCTATGTATTTGCTATGTTTTCAGGAATTCCTCGCAGTTTGATATTGTTTCTGCGGTTTCTATCTTCTAAATCTGCCATCTTTTTCTTGAGTGCCATAATCTGTATTTGGCAGTCCTTTTGGTCCTCAGAAAGAAACGACGTTTTTTCTTCTACCACTTGAATTCTTTTTTCACTGGATTCCAGTTTTTTATTTAGGGAATCGAAATTTTCCTCTATTCTCCTTGTTTGCTTTTCAAATGCATCATTTATATTGATGTTAATGCTCTTAATGAGATTACTTAAGAAAGACTGTAAAGGGGGTTTTACACGCTGCGACATCGCTAATGCGAAGTCGTTGGGGTCACGGAATTTGTGACGCACATCCGGCCGCATTAGCGATGCCGTTGCGTGTGACACCGATAAGCGATTTTGCATCGTTGCAAAAACGTGCAAAATCGCTAATCGGCGACATGGGGGTCCATTCTTAAAAATCATTACTGCAGCAGTAACGAGGTTGTTCCTCGTTCCTGCGGAAGCACACATCACTGCGTGTGATGCCGCAGGAACGAGGAAGCTCCCCTTACCTGCCTCCCGGCTGCTATGCGGAAGGAAGGAGGTGGGCGGGATGTTACGTCCCGCTCATCTCCGCCCCTCCGCTGTTATTGGGCGGCGGTTCAGTGACGTCGCTGTGACGCCGCACGGACCGCCCCCTTAGAAAGGAGGCGGTTCGCCGGTCACAGCAACGTCGCCGGACAGGTAAGTAGGTGTGACGGCTCTGGGCGATGTTGTGCGGCACGGGCAGCGATATGCCCGTGTCGCGCAACAGATGGGGGTGGGTACCCACACTAGCGATATCGGGACCGATATCGCAGTGTGTAAAGTAGCCTTAAGTCGCCAGTTTTTGCTTTCTCTGCCAGTTTTCTGATATATTAAAAATGTTTGGTTCAGTGTAAGTTAAGTCAATTGAGTTATAGTTGAGCCTCGCTCTATGTTTGTCTGGGCTAACAATATCTGAATCATCGCTAGCATCATAAAATGAGTTAGGTGAGTAAGAGCATGCTTTGTCTCGATAAGTTCTCTCATCCATTTCTTTCCTTTTATTGGATGCTTTGCTAGTATCCATATCCATCATATTCAAGTGGTCTTCTTGAGTGAGAGTGGGAGGGTAATGCTTTGCCGGTTTGATATGAGGAGTGTCTTTAGTGCTATGATCAACTATGTCGTCGTTAGAGATAGGACCTTTTTGGTTGTGTATTATTAATTTATCCTTGGTGGATGCCACTTGTTCAACTTTTTTCTTTTGTGACACAGTTTTATTTATAGGTATATTTGAATGTGTGTTTTTGGTCAATTCATTTTTAATTTTAGGTATAGCGCCTTTTTCCATTTTGACTAAGGGAAGTAAGTTATTTTTTGTACCTTTATAATAGACACTGGTATGTATTTGGAAACAGTGTTTTTTAAGAAGATCTTCTATAAATTACTACTAGTAAATGTTGATAACTGGAGAATGTGTATTGTCACTATAAGGAAGTTTAAATATTCTGCTGTGAATTGTTTCAATAAGATGTTATCGCTTGTCTCTGAATAAAAGTTAGATTAACAATAAAATTGTGTAGCATAAATGGATAGAAGAAAAAACAAAAAACCTAGTGTAGCTGTAGCTATAATCTTCTCTAAGTAAACATCGCAAGGTGTGTGGTATTTGGCAGGACGTAATATGTAGTTGACTCCTGTGAATAGGAGTTTCTGTAGCATTCACAGCCGACAAGTCACTATGTTCAAGCGTATGTAGCTTTTTTACATCTGTTATAATATATTACTAAACGCTGTGAAGATTCGTTATGTTCACAGTAGTAGTCTACACTCACACAGGTAGGTGCAGTAACTGTCACTAGGAGTCATGCAGTTTAATGGCGGCAGCGTGTGCTGTTTCTCGAGGCAGTTAATATTGATGGCGTCGTGATAAATAATTATGTAAATAGATATATGATGATCCGCTTCCAAATTCATTAACGTGAGCCTCTTATTCTGCTATTTTGACCGATGAAGAATACGCATAGTTGTAATGGACTAATTTTCTTTGCAGGCTCTGGTACCCATTCGCAGACCCAAAAAGCTATGGCCTCAGTGATATCCACTGGCAATTGCATCTCCCTCAGCACTAGTAATTCAATTTCATGAGGCTGATTCTGAAGGGCAATGAACCCCAAGTCTGATATAGGTTAAGAGGGTATCACAAGGCAGTGAGTCTTTATTGTGAGTAAGGCCGTGGCAGTTGTAGGCGTAACTATGGAGACTGCAGGGAAAACACTTACACGACCCGGTCGGTTTCAGACATCAATATCTTTAGTGTGCCTGTATAAGATCCTTCAGGAATGGTCTCATTTTTCTCTGTAAGGTATCCCACATCCAAAAAAGTTACTTTGGTGAAGTAATTTCACCTCCAAATTTAACGAAAATCCTTGCTTCAGTAGATGTTGGTTGGATCTCAGGGGAGCTGTGTCCTACTTGTCCAACTGTCACCCACGAGCCTCGATAACAGGCTATTTAGTGGAGTTTGGAGTGTGACTGTTTGAGGTTATGGACAGGTGTCTTTTATACTGATAACAAGTTCAAACAGGTGCCATTACTACAGGTAATGAGTGGAGGACAGATGAGCCTCTAAAAGAAGAAGTAACAGATCTTTGAGAGCCAGAAATATTGCATGTTTTTAGATGACTAAACACTTATTTCTCCACCATAATTTGTAAATAAAATATTGCAAAATTAGACAAGGTGATTTTCTGGGTTTGTTTTCTCATTTTGTCTCTCATAGTTTTGGTCTACCTATGATGTCAATTACAGGTCTCTCATCTTTTTAAGTGGGAGAACTTGCACAATTGGTGGCTGACTAAATACTTTTTCCCTACTGTAAACATACACGCACATAAAACACATAAATAGATATACACAATCCTATACACATAGACATACACACATATTAGGGGGTTTTTAGTTTTGATGATTGAGGACAACACTTCTCTTGCCTCCTGTGTGGCCCACATGTGTGGCTTTTTTCAGGTTGTCAAAATGATGACTACGCTGCACAGCTGAGCTGAACATCGGTTAATGTTTGATTTGTGAAGACGGTTTTCAGAAGTGGAGTATTTCCAAGAATAGAGGTGGTACTGTGAAAGGTTTGAGGGGTGAAGGTAGAGCTGGGGTGGAACCTGGGCGGACTCTCAAGGGACCTGAAAATTTTGCCAGTATGGGGCCCTGAAATCCCTGGTGGCAGCCCTGTGTCATGCAGTTCGCGCTGCCTTCCCACCGAAGAGGAGCATCAAACAAGTATGTGGGCCACACAGGAGGCAAGAGAAGTGTTGTCCTCAATCATCAAAACTAAAAAACCCCTAATATGTGTGTATGTCTATGTGTATAGGATTGTGTATATCTATTTATGTGTTTTATGTGCGTGTATGTTTACAGTAGGGAAAAAGTATTTAGTCATCCACCAATTGTGCAAGTTCTCCCACTTAAAAAGATGAGAGACCTGTAATTGACATCATAGGTAGACCAAAACTATGAGAGACAAAATGAGAAAACAAACCCAGAAAATCACCTTGTCTAATTTGGCAATATTTTATTTACAAATTATGGTGGAGAAATAAGTGTTTAGTCATCTAAAAACATGCAATATTTCTGGCTCTCAAAGATCTGTTACTTCTTCTTTTAGAGGCTCATCTGTCCTCCACTCATTACCTGTAGTAATGGCACCTGTTTGAACTTGTTATCAGTATAAAAGACACCTGTCCACAACCTCAAACAGTCACACTCCAAACTCCACTAAATAGCCTGTTATCGAGGCTCGTGGGTGACAGTTGGACAAGTAGGACACAGCTCCCCTGAGATTCAACCAACATCTACTGAAGCAAGGATTTTCGTTAAATTTGGAGGTGAAATTACTTCACCAAAGTAACTTTTTTGGATGTGGGATACCTTACAGAGAAAAATGAGACCATTCCTGAAGGATCTTATACAGGCACACTAAAGATATTGATGTCTGAAACCGACCGGGTCGTGTAAGTGTTTTCCCTGCAGTCTCCATAGTTACGCCTACAACTGCCACGGCCTTACTCACAATAAAGACTCACTGCCTTGTGATACCCTCTTAACCTATATCAGACTTGGGGTTCATTGCCCTTCAGAATCAGCCTCATGAAATTGAATTACTAGTGCTGAGGGAGATGCAATTGCCAGTGGATATCACTGAGGCCATAGCTTTTTGGGTCTGCGAATGGGTACCAGAGCCTGCAAAGAAAATTAGTCCATTACAACTATGCGTATTCTTCATCAGTCAAAATAGCAGAATAAGGGGCTCACGTTAATGAATTTGGAAGCGGATCATCATATATCTATTTACATAATTATTTATCACGACGCCATCAATATTAACTGCCTCGAGAAACAGCACACGCTGCCGCCATTAAACTGCATGACTCCTAGTGACAGTTACTGCACCTACCTGTGTGAGTGTAGACTACTACTGTGAACATAACGAATCTTCACAGCGTTTAGTAATATATTATAACAGATGTAAAAAAGCTACATATGCTTGAACATAGTGACTTGTCGGCTGTGAATGCTACAGAAACTTCTGTTCACAGGAGTCAACTACATATTACGTCCTGCCAAATACCACACACCTTGTGATGTTTACTTAGAGAAGATTATAGCTACAGCTACACTAGGTTTTTTGTTTTTTCTTCTATCCATTTATGCTACACAATTTTATTGTTAATCTAACTTTTATTCAGAGACAAGCGACAAGCGATAACATCTTATTGAAACAATTCACAGCTGAATATTTAAACTTCCTTATACTGACAATACACATTCTCCAGTTATCAACATTTACTAGTAATTTATAGAAGATCTTCTTAAAAAACACTGTTTCCAAATACATACCAATGTCTATTATAAAGGTACAAAAAATAACTTACTTCCCTTAGTCAAAATGGAAAAAGGAGCTATACCTAAAATTAAAAATGAATTGACCAAAAACACACATTCAAATATACCTCTAAATAAAACTGTCACAAAAGAAAAAAGTTGAACAAGTGGCATCCACCAAGGATAAATTAATAATACACAACCAAAAAGGTCCTATCTCTAACGACGACATAGTTGATCATAACACTAAAGACACTCCTCATATCAAACCGACAAAGCATTACCCTCCCACTCTCACTCAAGAAGACCACTTGAATATGATGGATATGGATACTAGCAAAGCATCCAATAAAAGGAAAGAAATGGATAAGAGAACTTATCGAGACAAAGCATGCTCTTACTCACCTAACTCATTTTATGATGCTAGCGATGATTCAGATATTGTTAGCCCAGACAAACATAGAGCGAGGCTCAACTATAACCCAATTGACTTAACTTACACTGAACCAAACATTTTTAATATATCAGAAAACTGGCAGAGAAAGCAGAAACTGGCGACTTACAGTCTTTCTTAAGTAATCTCATTAAGAGCATTAACATCAATATAAATGATGCATTTGAAAAGCAAACAAGGAGAATAGAGGAAAATTTCGATTCCCTAAATAAAAAACTGGAATCCAGTGAAAAAAGAATTCAAGTGGTAGAAGAAAAAACGTTGTTCCTTTCTGAGGACCAAAACGACTGCCAAATACAGATTATGGCACTCAATAAAAAGATGGCAGATTTAGAAGATACGCAGAAACAATATCAAACTGCGAGGAATTCCTGAAAACATAGCAAATACATAGCAAAAACAAAAATTGAAATCAAACCACAAATGGCTCCCCTTTCACTTGAACTAGAAAAATGCTAAAAATGGGGAGACAGAAGGCGCAATAGGGTCTTATCCGGTATAAAGCGTTTAGAGGTAAAGAGAGGTACACTCACCTGGTCGGGTTGTGTCAGTCACAACTCCTTAGTAAGCATGTGAGTGTCCGCGTGGTCCAAGCAGGAGTCACCGCTCTGATACCATGTGGTTGTTTGACGTCAGAGCTGCTAACGTGGCAGTATAGATTCTTCTATAAGTAACCAGGCTGTAAACTGCATGTATGATTTCTTTTTTCCCTGAAGAAGGAGACGGGAAACCATTAACCTTTTTAACATGTATTAATAAAGAAGAACAAGTTTTATATTTTGGATGTTGTGCTGGACTTTTTCATTTTCCTAGTGTCATGGCCAAGTTTTTGTTCTGTGCACCATCTGACTGGACTTCCACCTAACTGGTGAGCTGGAATTGAGAGTTCACTCTCCTTTGTTTTGTGGTACAGCTCTGATACATGCCCATAGACATACACAGCTCTGCTACATGTCCATAGACACACACGGCACTGCTACATTCCCATACACACATGGCACTGCTACATGCCCATAGACACACACGGCTCTGCTACATGCCCATAGACACACACAGCTCTGCTACATGACCATAGACAACACGGTTCTGCTACACGCCCATAGATATACACGGCTCTGCTACATGCCCATAGACACACACGGCTCTGCTACATGCCCAAAAACACACACGGCTATGCTAAATTCCCATAGACATACATGGCTCTGCTACATGCCCATATACCTACACGGCTCTGCTACATGCCCATAGTAACATACGGCTCTGCTACATGTCCATAGACACACGCGGTACTGCTACATTCCCATAGACACACATGGCACTGCTGCATGACCATAGACACACGGAACTGCTACATGCCCATAGACACACACGGCACTACTACATGCCCATAGACACACACGGCTTTTCTACATGCCCACAGACATACAGTACAGACCAAAAGTTTGGACATACCTTCTCATCTCTAAAACAACTATTAAGAGGAGACTTTGTGCAGCAGGCCTTCATGGTAAAATAGCTGCTAGGAAACCACTGCTAAGGTCAGGCAACAAGCAGAAGAAACTTGTTTGGGTTAAAGAACACAAGGAATGGACATTAGACCAGTGGAAATCTGTGCTTTGGTCTAATCAGTCCAAATTTGAGATCTTTGGATCCAACCACCGTGTCTTTGTAGAAAAGGTGAACGGATGGACTCTACATGCCTGGTTCCCACCGTGAAGCATGGAGGAGGAGGTGTGATGGTGGGGGTGCTTTGCTGATGACACTGTTGGGGATTTATTCAAAATTGAAGGCATACTGAACCAGCATGGCTACCACAGCATCTTGCAGCGGTGTGCTATTCCATCCGGTTTTGTTGGAGCATAATTTATTTTTCAACAGGACAATGACCGCCCAAACACACCTCCAGGCTGTGTAAGGGCTATTTGACTAAGAAGGAGAGTGATGGGGTGCTACGCCAGATGACCTGGTCTCCAGTCACCAGACCAGAACCCAATCGAGATGGTTTGGGGTGAGCTGGACCACAGAGTGAAGGCAAAAGGGCCAACAAGTGCTAAGCATCTCTGGGAACTCCTTCAAGACTGTTGGAAAACCATTTCCGGCGACTACCTCTTGAAGCTCATCAAGAGAATGCCAAGAGTGTGCAAAGTAATAATCAAAGCAAAAGGTGGCTACTTTGAAGAACCTACAATATAAGACATATTTTCAGTTGTTTCACACTTTTTTAAGTATTTCATTCCACATGTTTTATTTCATAGTTTTGATGCCTTCAACGTGAATCTACAATTTTTAGAGTCATGAAAATAAAGAAAACTCTTTGAATGAGGAGGTGTGTCCAAACTTTTGGTCTGTACTGTACATCACTCTGCTACATGCCCAAAGACACACACAGCTCTTCTACCTGCCCAGAGACACACACGGCTCTGCCAGAGACCCATAGACACACACGACTCTGCTGCAGGCCCATAGACACACACGGCTCTTCTACCTGCCCAGAGACACACACGGCTCTGCCAGAGACCCATAGACACACACGACTCTGCTGCAGGCCCATAGACACACACGGCTCTGCTTCATTCAAATATAGATACACACATTGTTCTACTACATGCACATATACAAACACATAGTCCTACTGCATGCACCTACATACACAGCTCTAATACATGCACAGTACATGCACCTATTAACAAACACAACTCTGTTAAATGCTGCACATTTAAACAAACAGCCCTACAACCCTACAACAAGCACATTTACATACACACACTGCTCACCGGGCCCCATACACCAGTAAGGGCAGTAATGCCCTGATGGCGGCCCTAGCATGATGTCATTATAACACACATGGCCACGCACAGTGAACTGCGTATGGCCATGTCCCCTGTACTATAATGCGACTGGCTGACACTGTCTTCGCCTGTAAACGTGTCAGTGCCGGCCCCGTGGCATCTCTGTACAGTAGACTTGGCCATGTATGTGTTATAATAACATTATGCAGCAGGCGGTCCCATACAGCTGTTGGGAAAGCGGCCCAGGGGGCAATTGCCTGCCTGCCACCCGGGCCAGCCCACCACTGCCGCTGTCAATCTGAAGTCATCAGAAGTCATCAAGCAAGGCGCACTGTTCTAAACCCAATGAGCACCCCCCTTATGGGCTGCAATGACAGCTAGCAGTCTGCTGAAGACCCCAGTGCCTGTCATGATGGTACTGTGATTTTTGCTATATACAACAGTGCTGTGGTATTGATGTATATAGCATAAGTGATCAGAAGATTGCAAGTTCAAGTCCTCTAAGGGGGCTATCAAATATAGTAAAAATAAAAAAAAAGTAAATGTTCAAATCTCCCACCATTAAAGATTAAGAAATGTAAAAAAAAAAATTTAAAATACACATGAAGTATTGCTACGTCTGTAAAGGTCAGATCTATAAAACTATAAAATGAATTACCCTGATTGGTAAAGGGTGTAAGGAAAAAGAAATTTAAAATCGCCAGACTTGTGGTTTCTTGTCCAGTGCAAAAAAATGCAATAAAAGGCTATCAAATCATTGCATCTTCTTCAAAATAGTATAAAAAAAAGTCAGCAAAGGAAGCAAAAAGCAAGCCTTTACACTACCCTGTTAGTGAAACATTTTAAATGTTACGGCCCTCATAAAATTGTGACACAAGCAAATTTTCTACAAATATCTAACATTTTTCATCACCATTAAAAAAAAAAAAATAAAATAAAAAAAATGACATTGCCGTCACCATACTCATGTTCAGAATCATATTTCTAGGTCATTATATCACATAATGAATGCTGTAAATAATAATAATAATAGTAATAATAATAATAAAAAAAATTGAAATTGCACTTTTTTCACTACTTCACTGCACCTGGAATTTTTTTTCCTTCTTTTCAGTACAACACATGATAAAATGGATGTATATATTAAAATGTAAAACTCGTCCCACAAAAAGCCAAACCCTTATACGGCGATGTCAATTTATGGCTCATGGAAGAAAAGAAGAAAAAAATCGAAATGCAAAACTCGAAAATCGTCCAGTGAGGAGAAGGTTAAAAAATAAAAAGAACATGGGTTCCAAAAAGCTAAAAAAAACCTTGTCTTTTTAACCCCCAAAAACCTGTGTTAAAGGAAACCATGAAAAGACTTTCATTACCAACATGTTTAAGTTATAGTCTCATCAGCTATATTAAGCAGTACTGACATCTAGTGGCCAAACAGACTATATAATATAATGGCTGCAAAGTGGTTACAGCTATAGGGTTCCAATTCTAATGATAGTTTATTGATTCCATAGGCTGAAAATCTCATCTTGCCATTGCACTTAGCTCTGTAGAGTCTCCAGGCGCGTTCTGGCATACTGCCCAAGGTTGCCAACTTGACTTTTTATTCTTTTTCTGGACAGTTTGTCAAAAAAATCACGAACAAACAATATTTTTTAAGGACAAAACCCTAAGAAATCATGATTATAATTGCCATAGTTCTGATATGAAGACATGAACAGCATTCAATGTGAGCTATAAAATGATGACAATTGCAGCCAAAATAATAGGTGGAATTCTTCTTAGCTACCAAAAAATAATGGACGGCTTCAATTTTTACATGGACAGAGTAAAAAAGTGCCCTATTTTTTACTGTTCTGCAGGCCACAGTGCTAAAGCGACCTGCAATCTACAGCACAAAGAGCGGCAGCACAGAGAGATCTTGTATCCCTGCTCTCCCGCATAGTTTAACTATATTGGACAAAGTTTAAAAGCCACCTGGGACCGAGCCGCACAAGAGACTAACCGGCCAGAAGGTTCCCTCTTGGCTTCTCCCCGCCTGCACATGTGTCTAAGATCTTGAGGAAGAAGTCGTTGGACTTCAAATTGCATTGATCAAATAAAGACAATCCTTTTCACCAATACCACATCATCTAAATGAATGTCAGCAGCACAAGCTTAGTACCACAGCAACTATCAGCCTTACCAGGGGGTAGTGCAGCAGCTTACATACCTTTATGCCGTTATCATCAGCTCTAAGGTGAGCATTTACCTTTACTTATCAACACTTTTTGCCAATATTATAACTGGGACTCACTACTAGAGTTGAGCGCGGTTCGTGGTTCTCCAGTTCTAGGCTCGAGTGATTTTGGGGCCTGTTCTAGATCAAACTAGAACTCGAGCTTTTTGCAAAAGCTCGATAGTTCTAGAAACGTTCGAGAACGGTTCTACCGTGTTTCCCCGAAAGTAAGGCCCTGTCTTACATTAATTTTACCCCCAAAAGTCCCACCCTGCCTTACTTTCGGGGGAGGCCTTACATTGGAAAAAAAAAATAAACAATTTCCCCCTCCCCCCCTCCCCCCTGCAGCCTCCCCATTGTTTGAGAGTCCGGCATCCACCCCATCCTCCCCCCTGCAGCCTCCCCATTGTTTGAGAGTCCGGCATGCACCCCATCCTCCCCCCTGCAGCCTCCCCATTGTTTGAGAGTCCGGCATGCACCCCATCCTCCCCCCTGCAGCCTCCCCATTGTTTGAGAGTCCGGAATCCACCCACCCCATCCTCCCCCCTGCAGCCTCCCCATTGTTTGAGAGTCCGGAATCCACCCCATCCTCCCCCCTGCAGCCTCCCCATACAGTGGTTCTGCCCCCCACTCTGCCACCACACACACTGACACATACGGTACCGGTACAGACCCACACGGCACCCACACACATATCGTACCGGTACCGTACACACACACACACACACACACACACACACACTCTGACACATACAGCCCCCATACACATACCGTACACACACAGAGAGAGAGTTTCGGAACTTACCGTTACTTTCCTTCTGCCGGGGACGCTGGACCAATGGGAGCGAGCCTGCAGGCGGTGACGTCGCGGCTGATTCGGCCAATCAGCTGCGAGCCGGCTGACTGGCCAATCACAGCTCGAGCTGATGGCCAGCAGGGAGCCTGTGACGAACAGGCTGATCGGCCAATCAGCATCAAGCAGGAAGAGCGTTGACCCGGGACGCGCCGCAGGCCGGCGAGATTGCGGGGGCCATTCACCGGAGGAGGTATACATTACGCCGCGACCACCACCCATAGGCGGCCTTACATTCCCCGGGCACCCCCGCTACCCTGCCTTACAATCGGGGGGTGCCCTACATTGGCGGACCCCCCCGAAACCCCCACCCTGCCTTACTTTCGGGGGGGTCCTACTTTCGGGGAAACACGGTAGCAGCAAAAAAACAGCTAATTCCTAGCTGGCTTTCCGCTGTAATAGTGTAAGTCACTCTGTGACTCACACTATTATGACATTTCAGTGTATAGTGTGCGTGAACAGCGCCTTCAGATCACTCCTGTTTGTATAATGGCGATCGCCATTTTTTTTTTTTTTCCTTGTCTTCCTTCCCTAAGCGCGCGCGTCTTGTGGGGCGGGCCAGCATGTCAGCCAATCCCAGACACACACACAGCTAAGTGGACTTTTAGCCAGAGAAGCAACGGCATGTGTGATAGGATGTCCATGTCACATGTCCCTGCATTATAAAACCGGACATTTTCCTCCAGCACGCCATTATCTCTTCTGCGTCCTTGGTGTCAGACATCACTGGCGCAGCTCCGTCCTGACTGAGTCCTATCGCCGATACTGCTGTACACACAGCGCTGGACAGCTTAGGGAGAGCACTTTCTATAAGTCCTTTTAAGGGCTCGTACGGGCAGGGTCAGAGCCATAGGTGACAGGTCCTGAAAACAGAGTAGGTCAGGGATTTCGTCGCTGCATTTCCCCATTAGGAGGGAATAGAAAGGCAGGCTTCCATTCCTCTACCCAGAGCCCCACAATCCTGGCACTGTACCCTCCTGTCCTCTGCACACTCCAACTCATTATAACTAAGCCATTATACTAGCAAACAGTCAGTGTACCTAGTGGCATCCTAAACGTGGCTATTGGACTTTTGTGTAGTCACACTAGTGGAAAGATATTTGCAGCACGTCTGCCTGCATTGCACACTCAAACTCTTTTTAACTAAGCCATTATACTAGCAAACAGTCAGTGTACCTAGTGGCATCCTAAACGTGGCTATTGGACTTTGCTATAGGCCCACTAGTGCAAAGACATTTGCAGCACCTCTGCCTGCATTGCACACTCAAACTCATTGTTACTAAGCCATTATACTAGCAAATACTCAGTGTACCTAGTGGCATCCTAAACATGGCTATTGGACTTTTGTCTAGTCCCACTAGTGCAAAGATATTTTCAGCACCTCTGCCTGCATTGCACACTCAAACTCATTGTTACTAAGCCATTATACTAGCAAATACTCAGTGTACCTAGTGGCATCCTAAACATGGCTATTGGACTTTTGTCTAGTCCCACTAGTGCAAAGATATTTGCAGCACGTCTGCCTGCATTGCACACTCAAACTCTTTTTAACTAAGCCATTATACTAGCAAACAGTCAGTGTACCTAGTGGCATCCTAAACGTGGCTATTGGACTTTTGTGTAGTCACACTAGTGGAAAGATATTTGCAGCACGTCTGCCTGCATTGCACACTCAAACTCTTTTTAACTAAGCCATTATACTAGCAAACAGTCAGTGTACCTAGTGGCATCCTAAACGTGGCTATTGGACTTTTGTGTAGTCACACTAGTGGAAAGATATTTGCAGCACGTCTGCCTGCATTGCACACTCAAACTCTTTTTAACTAAGCCATTATACTAGCAAACAGTCAGTGTACCTAGTGGCATCCTAAACGTGGCTATTGGACTTTTGTGTAGTCACACTAGTGGAAAGATATTTGCAGCACGTCTGCCTGCATTGCACACTCAAACTCTTTTTAACTAAGCCATTATACTAGCAAACAGTCAGTGTACCTAGTGGCATCCTAAACGTGGCTATTGGACTTTTGTCTAGTCACACTATTGCAAAGATATTTGTAGCACGTCTGCCTGCATTGCACACTCAAACTCATTGTTACTAATACATTATAATACCAAAAATTGAGTAAACTTAGTGTCATACAAGAAGTGGCTGTTGTACTCCATTAATGCCCCACTGGTGCAAATCTATGTGCAGCACCTCTGCATGACACCCTCCTGCTCTGTTTTTAATAAGCTATAATGATAGCAAAAAATACTGCCATTTAGTGGCATCATAGAACTGGATGTTGTATTTCATTATTGTCCCACTGGTGCCAAGCTATTTCTAGCACCTGTGCAGGACACCCTCATGCAGATTTTGCTATGCTAATGTTATAGCAAACTCAGGGAATTCATTGCTGCATTTGATAATTCGGAGGGATATAAAGTGAGGCTTTCTTTAGCTTTTCCTTCTGTTCATAGACAGCATCTCCAAGTCCACACCCGAAGAGCAATTTCTCCTCCACGTTTAAGTGTGGAGAGGCAGCTAGAGCGCATGCGTGTGCCGATTTACCCCAGCTGCAGCATAACTACAGTGTTTCGCCTAGTGAGTATGCTCAGCCTGACTGTGCCATTCCTGACGCTAAGTCTTCATTTCGGGATACAGCGCATGCTCCCACACTTAGTGTGAAAAGCCTCTTTGCACAGGTACTTGCATTCCGTGCCGGGTCTAAGTCCTGTTTTGTGCCTAGACACCATGCTAAAGCTGATAGTCTTTTTTCAGAGACTCTATTTCATGCAACTGACCATGCTCAGGCACTTACTGCATCAGAGACTAGGTCCGGTAATGAACTCTTTGGCCCTGCCCCTGATGTGGGGGGGCCCATATAGACCACAGGGCATCAGGTGTCCTGACGATGTGGCCAGGCCACTCCCAAATGGCTTGCAGAGGCCCGCCCCTATGACTTGTCACCTCATTATTGATGGTCAGACGATGACTGGTGAGGTGTTTGGGTCATGACAGCCATGAGGTCATCATTGAAGTTGCGGTTCCAAATAGGACGCTAGTTATGCCACTCATGACGTGTCACTCTGCTTTTGTCTCCAGGAGGTGCATTGTGGTCCACCCTGGTTTGGGGCGGACCCAGGTTATAGAAGGTGCTGGAGACAACAAGGAGGTGCGCAGTCTTCTATTATGCTCCGAAAGAGCACACCTCCATGTGTTGAACCCATTGTGGCTTTAGGCCAGAGGTAGGCAGGGATAGGGCATTGATGCAGGCCGCCACCACAGTTGGTAACGCAGAACGGTTAAGACCAGCTCCTGTCCTACAAGTCCTGCTTGTGCAGCCCAGTGGCATTAACAGGCCTGCTGCTGCTGATGCGCCTGCTGTTCACAGGTGTGGCCCCAATGCACACGGTCAGCGTACTGAATGGCCCCTGTGATGTTAACAGGGAGTTCCTGGGCTGGGTGGGCGTGTGGACCCTGTGACGCTAACAGGGCTCCCAGTCTCAAGATCCGAGTGGCGTCTAACTTAGTTCAGGCTACTATTAGTTTCATAGCCACACAGCTCTGTATCCTCCACCGAACCTTCCAGTTGCCAACCTCTCCTTTTCCATCTGGGAGCACGGTGGACACTGACTGCTGATGGGGATATATACCTTTCTCTTTCTTTTCTTATTAATTTTCGTTATATAGCGGTAACATAGTATATACCACCTTATCCAAATCTGCCAGTCCCACCGTAACAGATGGTGTTTCTTCATCAAATGTTACTTTTGCTTAACCACCAAACCCACGGACCAAAACTTTTTTCCCCTTTCCAACACACCTGTTCCCCTTTTCACCCGCATCTGTCCTTTTTCAACTCATTTTGTATATGACCAAAAGTGCAACTCTGCAGGGACACCGTACTCAATGGCATCTCAGCACAACAGCCACCCCTCGGTCCCTCAGATGTGGACAAGTAAAAGACCATTTCCTCCTATCCATGACAAACCGTTGAGATTCACTCTGTGCAGCACTGGTGTTTAGTGGAAAAGCAGATCTAAGATTGCGTACCACATTCTGCAGATACTCCTGTATACGTGCGTCCCTTTCTATGGCAGGAATTATTTCGCCAAATTTTGTCTTGTACCGGGGATCTAACAGTGTGGCAACCCAGTAGTCAGGATTACTTTGAATTCGTACAATCCGAGGGTCATGTTGTAGGTAGTGCAGCAAGAAGGCGCTCATGTGTCTTGTGCATCCAGGAGGACCAAGTCCTTGGTGTGTTGGTGGCAGAGAGGTGAGAATCGTGCCTCCTTCCTCTGCCCTCTCCCCACAACCTCGCACAACCGAAATGTGAGCAAGCTCTCACTCATCTGCTGAGTCTTCCATGCCCATCACCAGTTCGTCCTCCATTTCTTCATGGGCTCCTGCACCTTCCTCAACACTTTTTGCTGATACTATGCGCCCTTGTTAATCCCTCTCCCTCACCATGACTGCCGCATAGGTGCCGCTGACCATCTGGACCTCGTAGATCTTGTTATCCCTTCCGCATATGACTCCTCCTGTACTTCCTCCCCTTCCTCTTGTCCCAACACCTGACTCCGAATAATAATTACAGTGTGCTCCATCATGTAGATGACCAGAATTGTCATGCTGAGAATGACATTGCCAGTGCTAAACATCTTCGTCGACATTTGTAAACTGTGTAGCAGGGTGCATAGGTCCTTGATCTGACACCACTCCAGCAGCGTGATCTGCACCACCTCTGGATCAAGTTATCCCAGGCTATATGTCATAACGTATTGCAGCAGGGTTCGGCGGTGCTGCCACAAACGCTGCAACATGTGCAGATTCAAATTCCTGCGTGTGGGCACATCGCATTTCAGGCGTTTAACCGCCAGACCTAAAGACTTCTGTAGCGACAAAAGTTGTTGAGCTGCTGTGTGCGCACGATGGAAGTGAGCACATAGCGAGCGTGCCCGCTGCACAAGGCCATGTAGGCCGTGATGGTGTTTTAAAAATTGCTGGAGAATTAGGTTCAACACGTGAGCCATACAAGGCACGTGTGTCACATTGCCCTGACGATGGCCCGCAGCCAGGTTTGCATCATTGCCGCACACGGCTGTTAAGTCTCCAACGGAGTACGCTCCGTCAATTTGTACTCCGGTCGCCAGGTGACAACGTGTTCCTTTCATGCATAGTGCTGATGATGGGAGAGGAGTCGATGCCAGCGGCGCAGGTGGACGCAGGTTATGCTCACCCACTGGGCTGCATTACCTTGACAGATGCAGAATCTCTGGCTGAATGTAGCTGGTGGGTATCTCACAGATGAAATACCATCATTCAGCTACAACCAATGGGAAGACACCACACCCTTTTTTATGCCCATCCTGTCTGCAGACCACTGCCAGACATAGCTCTGCTTTTACCCCCAGTTCAGTTTTATGATTTTGTGTGCTTGTTACCTGACTACTTTTCCTGCTTGCTGTTTATGTACCTTGTTGGCCGATCCGCATTTCACCTCAGCTTGTTTTCTGATTAAGTCCTGGCCGTCCCATTCTGTTCCTGTTCCTCAATTAATGTTTTGACCCTGCCTGACTACTATTCTCTGGAACTGCAGCCTTCCACAGGTATTAATCACCTTGGGCCCTTTGTAATTCCTAATCCCTGTGTAGGGGTTAAAGGGTTTCAGGGTTCTAGGGGTCCTGCTTGGTGAGTGGCTTCCCTCTAGCCTATCATTTACAGCCCATCTGAGTGTGTGGATCAAGGAAGGCGTTACACCGTGCTCTCTGCAGAAGGCCATGTGGGCCAGGATAGTGCTTTAAAAATTGCTGGACAACCAGGTTCAACACGTGAACCACACAAGGCACGTGTGTCACATTGTCACAGCGAAGGGCCGCACCCATGTTTGCATCATTGTCGCACCCGGCCTTCCCTGGCTGCTTCTTGAGTGGAGACAACCATTGATGAAACTCGGTCTCCAGAGCTAACCGTCCACAACTTCTCAGCGGTGTGACTCACATTTCCCATACATTTCAAAGTAAACCTTTGACCGCCTGATGGCATTGAGCTCTGCTGCCAGCATAGTAAGGAGGTGTGTGGTATTCCTTGTGCGCAGTTACAAGGAAGGGTGGCCTGACCACACAGGGTTTGCGCCAAGGTGGAGGACCCACATGAGGTTGAAGAGGCAGAAGCAGTGTATTAACTTCTACATACAGAAGAAGGATTGAAACAACTCGTGGGGACGGCAAGACTTGTACAGCAGACCCTTATCCATCTCTCCCCACAGTAACCCATTGCCCAGTCAGTGACATGTAACGCCCCTGTCCATGCTTACTGGGCCAATTATCTGTGGTGAAATGCACCCTGTCACACAGAGTTTCTCAAGGAATCAGTGATGTTTAGTGCGACATGCTGGTGTAGCGCGTGCACGCCTTTGTTGGAGAAGGAGTGGCGCCTGGGCATCGGCTCTTGGGGCACTGCGATGGGCATAAGGTCTCGTAAATCCTCGGTTAAAAAGGTTGGAAAGGCAGCATTTTGGTAGCCAACAGTTTCCAGATGCTGAAAGTCAACCTCTAAGCCATGTCATGCCCTTCTAAAAGCATGTAAAACACAGTAAGGGGACTCCAACCACAGTCTCCCTCGTTTCCACTAATTGGGCCACACACACCCCACTTGACTGGCATCGGTTGAGCCCCCTTTTGAAAAAGAAACAGATGCTTTGCATGAAGCACTCTCAAAAATACGCGTGCCTTTCCCGTCCCCTGGCTGACCCAGGGGAAGAAAAGTCCTCTGAGAGCCATGACTTGTTCATCTTGGTTCTTTTAGAAACTCAGCGAGGGGACTCCAACCACAGTCTCCCTCGTTGCCACTAACTGGGCCACACACACCCCACTTGACTGGCATCGGTTGACCCCCCTTTTGAATAAGAAACAGATGCTTTGCATGAAGCACTCTCAAAAATACGCGTGCCTTTCCCGTCCCCTGGCTGACCCAGGGGAAGAAAAGTCCTCTGAGAGCCATGACTTGTTCATCTTGGTTCTTTTAGAAACTCAGCGAGGGGACTCCAACCACAGTCTCCCTCGTTGCCACTAACTGGGCCACACACACCCCACTTGACTGGCATCGGTTGAGCCCCGTTTTGAAAAAGAAACAGATGCTTTGCATGAAGCACTCTCAAAAATACGCGTGCCTTTCCCGTCCCCTGGCTGACCCAGGGGAAGAAAAGTCCTCTGAGAGCCATGACTTGTTCATCTTGGTTCTTTTAGAAACTCAGCGAGGGGACTCCAACCACAGTCTCCCTCGTTGCCACTAACTGGGCCACACACACCCCACTTGACTGGCATCGGTTGACCCCCCTTTTGAATAAGAAACAGATGCTTTGCATGAAGCACTCTCAAAAATACGCGTGCCTTTCCCGTCCCCTGGCTGACCCAGGGGAAGAAAAGTCCTCTGAGAGCCATGACTTGTTCATCTTGGTTCTTTTAGAAACACAGCGAGGGGACTCCAACCACAGTCTCCCTCGTTGCCACTAACTGGGCCACACACACCCCACTTGACTGGCATCGGTTGAGCCCCCTTTTGAAAAAGAAACAGATGCTTTGCATGAAGCACTCTCAAAAATACGCGTGCCTTTCCCGTCCCCTGGCTGACCCAGGGGAAGAAAAGTCCTCTGAGAGCCATGACTTGTTCATCTTGGTTCTTTTAGAAACTCAGCGAGGGGACTCCAACCACAGTCTCCCTCGTTGCCACTAACTGGGCCATACACACCCCACTTGACTGGCATCGGTTGAGCCCCCTTTTGAATAAGAAACAGATGCTTTGCATGAAGCACTCTCAAAAATACGTGTGCCTTTCCCGTCCCCTGGCTGACCCAGGGGAAGAAAAGTCCTCTGAGAGCCATGACTTGTTCATCTTGGTTCTTTTAGAAACTCAGCGAGGGGACTCCAACCACAGTCTCCCTCGTTGCCACTAACTGGGCCACACACACCCCACTTGACTGGCTTCGGTTGAGCCCCCTTTTGAAAAAGAAACAGATGCTTTGCATGAAGCACTCTCAAAAATACGCGTGCCTTTCCCGTCCCCTGGCTGACCCAGGGGAAGAAAAGTCCTCTGAGAGCCATGACTTGTTCATCTTGGTTCTTTTAGAAACACAGCGAGGGGACTCCAACCACAGTCTCCCTCGTTGCCACTAACTGGGCCACACACACCCCACTTGACTGGCATCGGTTGACCCCCCTTTTGAATAAGAAACAGATGCTTTGCATGAAGCACTCTCAAAAATACGCGTGCCTTTCCCGTCCCCTGGCTGACCCAGGGGAAGAAAAGTCCTCTGAGAGCCATGACTTGTTCATCTTGGTTCTTTTAGAAACTCAGCGAGGGGACTCCAACCACAGTCTCCCTCGTTGCCACTAACTGGGCCACACACACCCCACTTGACTGGCATCGGTTGACCCCCCTTTTGAATAAGAAACAGATGCTTTGCATGAAGCACTCTCAAAAATACGCGTGCCTTTCCTGTCCCCTGGCTGACCCAGGGGAAGAAAAGTCCTCTGAGAGCCATGACTTGTTCATCTTGGTTCTTTTAGAAACTCAGCGAGGGGACTCCAACCACAGTCTCCCTCGTTGCCACTAACTGGGCCACACACACCCCACTTGACTGGCATCGGTTGAGCCCCCTTTTGAAAAAGAAACAGATGCTTTGCATGAAGCACTCTCAAAAATACGCGTGCCTTTCCCGTCCCCTGGCTGACCCAGGGGAAGAAAAGTCCTCTGAGAGCCATGACTTGTTCATCTTGGTTCTTTTAGAAACACAGCGAGGGGACTCCAACCACAGTCTCCCTCGTTGCCACTAACTGGGCCACACACACCCCACTTGACTGGCATCGGTTGACCCCCCTTTTGAATAAGAAACAGATGCTTTGCATGAAGCACTCTCAAAAATACGCGTGCCTTTCCCGTCCCCTGGCTTACCCAGGGGAAGAAAAGTCCTCTGAGAGCCATGACTTGTTCATCTTGGTTCTTTTGGAAACACAGCGAGGGGACTCCAACCACAGCCTCCCTCATTGCCACTAACTGGGCCACACACACCCCACTTGACTGGCATCGGTTGAGCCCCCTTTTGAAAAAGAAAAAGATGCTTTGCATGAAGCACTCTCAAAAATACGCGTGCCTTTCCCGTCCCCTGGCTGACCCAGGGGAAGAAAAGTCCTCTGAGAGCCATGACTTGTTCATCTTGGTTCTTTTAGAAACACAGCGAGGGGACTCCAACCACAGCCTCCCTCGTTGCCACTAACTGGGCCACACACACCCCACTTGACTGGCATCGGTTGAGCCCCCTTTTGAAAAAGAAAAAGATGCTTTGCATGAAGCACTCTCAAAAATACGCGTGCCTTTCCCGTCCCCTGGCTGACCCAGGGGAAGAAAAGTCCTCTGAGAGCCATGTCCACATTGTCAGTGGACAGACACGTGTGCTTATCTGCCAGCAGACCCCCAGCAGCACTGAAGACAGGTTCCGAGAGAACGCTGGCTGCAGGACACGACAAGATCCCCAAGGCGTACGTGGCGAGCTCAGGCAATTTATCCAGATTGGAAGCCTAAAATGAGCAGGGCTCAAGTTGCACAATAATGGAATCGATGTTTCCTTGCATATACTCATATATCTGTGTGTCCTCCTCTTTTTCCTTGTCCAGCTGTTTTGTTTTCGCATGAGTATATGTCCTTGTCACTTTCCCATGTGTTTGAGTTGTTTGTCACCTTTTGGACACCTTTGAGGGTGTTTTCTAGGTGTTTTTATGTGTTTGTGAATGCCTGCCATTGTTTCCTATGCAGTTCGAGTTCGGTTCGTCGAACGTTCGACGAGCCGAACTCGAACGGGACCTCCGTTCGGCGAGCCGACCTCGAGCCGAACCGGGACCGGTTCGCTCATCTCTACTCACTACATTACACTAAGGCAGTAGAGGATTGAACATCACCCTCACACACTGGCTGCTTACCCCACACAGCTCTCAGATATTGTCAGTATACCGCACATGGCCCTCCCATACTGTCAGTATACCGCACATGGCCCTTACATACTGGCAGTATACTGCACATGGCCCTCACATACTGGCAGTATACCGCACATGGCCCTCACATAGTGGCAGTATACCACACATGGCCCTCACATGCTGGCCGTATACCACACATGGGCCTCATATACTGGCCATATACCGTACAAGGCTTTAACACACTAACAGTATATTGTACACAGCCTTCACATACTGGCAGTATACTGCATACTGTTACGGGGGGACCGGCAGATTAGTACCAGGGGTATATATCCCAATCGCCAGTCGGGGGCCCACCGTGCTCCAAATGGTAATGGAGCTGCTGGCACCCTGTGGGTTAGGCGGAGACTATAGAGCTGGATGGCTCTGCAATAACTTAAGGAACCGGTCACGTGTGTAGGGACACGTCAGACCGGACGACAACCCAGTTAGCGTTTCGGTGGAGCGGACGCTACTCCGACCACGTGTGTAACACGTCAGGCCGGATGGTAACCAGTTAGCGTTGACCGAGAAGACCGCTGCGACAGCGCCCTGTCGGCCACGTGTGTAAGACACGTCAGGCAGAGCGGTCCTCCGATTAGCGTTTCTGGCCACCACTCGACTGGCCACGTGTGTAAATGACACGTCAGACCAGGTAATCACACCAGTAGCATTTGACTGGGAAGCCGATGAGGATAATAGGGTTCACACACCCAATCCAGGAACACCCTGTTAACTTCACAGTGGTTCTGGGGTGCACTGTCCGTGCGCGTAGAGGGCACAACCGGACAGGTGGCGCAGCAGGTACACTGTCTGTGTGCGTAGAGGGCACTCTCGGACAGGTGATGCAACAGGTATTCTGTCCGTGTGCGTAGGAGGCACAACTGAACAGGTAACGCAGCAGCCGCAGCCCAGTTAACGCCACTGGACTGTTCCAGCACAACAGGAACGGTAGCAAGGAAGCACGGCGCCTGACCCTCATGTGCTGAGCCACGAATCTTGGCGAGACAGGCACCGTTCGCCTAGCCCTACCTACAGCTTCCAACAAGGCTTATGCCACCAAGAACTCTAAATGAAGACTGCGCACCTCTATGTTGTCTCCAGCCCCTTTTATAACCTGGGTCCGCCCCAAACCCAGGGTGGAACCACCAAGGTCCAATAGCAGAGTGCATGTCATCAGTGACATCATATGCGACCTATCCGGAACCGCCACGTCATTGATGACCTCATGGCAGCCACGCCCCAAACACTTCACCAGTCATCGTCTGACGACCAATGGTGAGGTGCCAGATCATGGGGCGGGCCTCTGCGAGCCAGTCCGGAGTTGCCACGTCATCAGGACACCTGACACTCTCTGCCCTATCAGGGCCTGCCACCTCACGGACATGTTCAGTGAGGTCCTTACCGGACCTAGCCTCTGATGCACTAAGTGCCTGAGCATGCTCAGTAGCCTGAGCAACAGGCTCAGAAAGCAGACTATCAGTTTGAGCATGCTCAGTAGGCACATCCCAGAACTTAGACACAGCACTAAGTCCAAGTACCTGTGCAAAGAGGCTGTTAGGGTTAATTGTGGGGGCATGCTCAGTAGCCTGAACTGAGGACTTAGTCTCAGACATAACACAATCAGGCTGAGCATGCTCACTAGGCAAAACACCGGGCTTAGACTCTGGCTGGGGTAAATCGGCGCACGCATGCGCACTAGCCGCCTCTCCACACTTAGACATGGTGGAAGGAGCAGCCAACTGGCGACCCGAGGCATGGCCAAGAACGGCAGCCGGCGCCTGGGCGCAACAGGAACCGCAGCAGGCTGCTTGCAGCTATGGCGGCCCCGGTTCGTAACACATACGGCTCTCACACCCTGGCAGTATAACGTATACAGCCCCCACATACTGGCAGTATGCCGCTCACGGTCCTCACATACTGGTAGTATGCCACTCATGGTCTTCACATACTGGCAGTATGCCACTCACGATCCTTACACACTGGCAGTATACTGTACACAGCCCTCACATACTGATCATATACCGTACACGGCTCTCACACACTGGCAGTATACTGTACACAGCCTTCACATACTGGCCGTATACTGTACACAGCCCTCACATACCAAATATGTGTATTTTTTATTTTTTTATTTGTTTTAGTTTTAATGGGGCAAAAGGGAGGATATTTGATCTTTTGTGGGAGGGGGGATTTCATATTTTTTAAAACTTTTTAAAAACATTTTCATTGCACTTACTGGTGCCCTTAGGGGACTTGAAGCTGCAATCATCCAATTGCTTCTATTATACAAAGCAGTACACCAGCACTGCTTTGTATAGCTAAAGTCATGATCTCCTATGAACGCCGTCTCGCAGTCGGTGTTCACAGGAAGGTCGTCGTCATGCCAGACACAAGGGTCATCAGCTGACTCCTGGCTGTCACAACAACCCATTGGCACCCTGCCATGATGTCACAGATGCACCAATAGGAGCAGAGAAGCATGCTCCTGCCTGCTGGCACATGTTGAATACTGTTGACAGAGATTGACAGTGGGATTTAACTAGAGTTGAGCGATGTTCGAGGTTCGCCAATTTCATGTTCGAGTGATTTTGGGGGGTGCTCGAGATTGAACTCAAGCTTTTTGCTAAAAGTTCGACAGTTCGAGTTAGGTTCGAGAACGGTTCGATCAACATAAATGTGGTTTTTCACAGTAAGGCTATGTGCACATGTTGTTGTCTGCATGTGTCCTGCATCCCCAGCACAATCCCTCTCCCTTTCCTACTCGCTCCACGTCTGTCACAAATCTGCGGTGTCTTTTCCTCTTTAGAAAATCGCTGCCGCTTCATTAGTCAATTAGTTATTCAGTGCTTTCCCCGCCCACCTGCACCCATGATTGATTGCAGTCAGACACATCCCCAAGCTGAGTGACAGCTGTCTCACTGCAACCAATCACAGCCGCCGGCGGGCGGGTCTATATCATGCAGTAAAATAAATAAATAAATAATAATAAAAAAAAAAATGCGGTTCCCCCCATATTTGATACCAGCCAGGATAAAGCCACACGGCTCGAGGCTGGTATTGTCAGGATGGAGAGCACCACCCTAACAATATCAGCAGAAAGCCACCCGGAATCGCCGCATCCATTAGATGCAACAGTCCCGGGGGACTCCACCCAGCTCATCCCGAATTGCCCTGGTGCGGGGGTAATAACGGGGTTAATCATGCCAGGCGTCTACCCGAGACACCTTCTATGATCAACCTGAAAGTGAAAGTAAATAAACACACACAGCGAAAATCCTTTATTTGGAATAAAAGACAAAAAAACACCTCATTTACCTCTTTATTAATCACCAAATACCCCTCCAGGTCCGACGTAATCCACACGACACTGTCAGCTCGACTACATGAAGCTGCAGCAACACCGTAGAACACGATCGCGCTGTAACAGCTCCACGTAGCAATGAAGTGAATCACGCGGTCAGCAGAGACTTCAGCACTGCAGACTTCAAGATTACCAAATCTGCCTATCTTTATCATTAGAGGCAGTAGAGTAGTAGATAGAGCACTCGCCTAAGAAGCATAACTTCAGGAGTTCTAATCCTGGTCCCGATAAAGAATTTATTTTATTTATTTATTTATTTTTTTTTAATTTTTACTTTTAAATTCTAATTATATATTTATAATTATAATTTAATTTAATTTGCAATGAGGGGAGGAGCCGGACATCAGCTGTGAGCCGCGGGACACACCTCTAAAATCGGAGCAGTTCACGGAATGAGGCTGCATTGCTCTCTCCTCTCTCTCTTCTCTCTCTTTTCTCTCTCTCTTCTCTCTTTCTCTTCTCTCTTTCTCTTCTCTCTCTCTCTCTCTCTCTCTCTCTCTCTCTCTCTCTCTCTTTCTCTCTCTCTTTTTCTCTCTGTCTCCCAAGGAGAGGGAAGAAAGTTTTTCAGGGAGGGCTGAGAAAGCATACTATAGACAAGGAGAGGGAAGAAAGTGTTTCAGGGAGGGCTGAGAAAGCATACTATAGACAAGGAGAGGGAAGAAAATGTTTCAGGGAGGGCTGAGAAAGCATACTATGGACAAGGAGAGGGAAGAAAGTGTTTCAGGGAGGGCTGAGAAAGCATACCACAGACAAGGAGAGGGAAGAACGTGTTTCAGGGAGGGCAGAGAAAATATACTACAGACAAGGAGAGGGAAGAAAGTGTTTCAGGGAGGGCAGAGAAAACATACTATGGACAAAGAGAGGGAAGAAAGTGTTTCAGGGAGGGCTGAGAAAGCATACTACAGACAAGGAGAGGGAAGAAAGTGTTTCAGGGAGGACAGAGAAAACATGCTACAGACAAGGAGAGGGAAGAAAGTGTTTCAGGGAAAGCAGAGAAAATATACTACAGACGAGGAGAGGTAAGAAAGTGTTTCAGGGAGGGCAGAGAAAACATACTATGGGCAAGGAGAGGGAAGAAAGTGTTTCAGGGAGGGCTGAAAAAGCATACTACAGACAAGGAGAGGGAAGAAAGTGTTTCAGGGAGGGCAGAGAAAACATACTATGGAAAAGGAGAGGGAAGAAAGTGTTTTAGGGAGGGCTGAGAAAGCATACTACAGACAAGGAGAGGGAAGAAAGTGTTTCAGGGAGGGTAGAGAAAACATACTATGGACAAGGAGAGGGAAGAAAGTGTTTCAGGGAGGGCTGAGAAAGCATACTACAGACAAGGAGAGGGAAGAAAGTGTTTCAGGGAGGGCAGAGAAAACATACTATGGACAAGGAGAGGAAAGAAAATGTTTCAGAGAGGGCAGATAAAACATACTATATTATAATATAATTATTATTTATTTATAATTATAATTTAATTTAATTATGCACTGAGGGGAGGAGACGGACATCAGCTGTGAGCCGCAAGACACACCTCTAAAATCGGAGCAGTTGACGGAATGAGGCTGCATTGCTCTCTCCTCTCTCTCTTCTCTCTCTTCTCTTCTCTTCTCTCTCTCTTCTCTTGTTGAGGATAAAGAATTGAGTATCCAAAAATACTTAATTCAGCCATTTCATAGACTCAGTTATATAGTTCAGTAGATGTGAACTAACACACATATTTGTGAATGCTTTTGTTTCTTACTAACATGTATATATGTATATTGCATATTCAGTGTATTTTCCTTAGACACAGTATATACCAGCACATGTAATTGTAAAGATGGCTGCTATTTCCTGTTCTACACCCAAGACAGATGGACAAAGGAAATTCCTGGAGCCTGGACTGACCAATCCAAGGAGAATGTGTAGATCTCTCTACGTCATGAAGCCCTGCCCTGCGATACTTGATTGGACTAAAACTTTTGTTTACACCTCCTTACTGCTTGGTCTAGAGTTTCTTTCAAACAATAAAAAACACACTTGGTTAAGAGCCAGTCATGGAGATAGATGTAACTGACTTGCTGTCTAGTTATTTAATCTCTAAGTGCACTCATGACATGTTTTAATTAGAAACAGCAGCCGGATATCGAGAGATCCTTTGAGTCTCATCATCATCGTCATTTGGACCTTGACAGTTGGCGCGCCAAGTGTGGGGCCACCGAGAAGGGTGAGTCAGAGCTTCCATTTTCCGGACGTCTGGGGGCTACTCCACAAGTATCCAGGTGTTGCTCGATATCGAGGACTTGATCACCCTCCATTTCACGGTGAGCATCATATACATTGTGTGTGCTGTTTTATCTGTGGATCGAGAGACACCTGGCGAAAGGGGGTGGTCACTAGTCCGGAGAATGGTAGTGCACCGGAGACCTAACGGTGTGACTGTCACTCGCCGGTGAGCTAGAAGGACCCAGCTTCCATAGGGGCTAGGTGTAGGTTTTAAAGTATCCGGCTGTCTGTATTTCTGAGCTGTAAGTAAGGTAGAAATGGGGGGCTTTTTGAGTAGCTGTTGAGTTGTATAAAGTGTATAGTTAATCAGGCTTGTGATTTCTCTGTTTGGTTCTCGGAGAGTTAATTGTCTGTTATTGTTCACGGAGGGAGAGAAAATGGAGGCTAGGGATGCAGCTGCTGTCTTTGTTCTGTGAAAAAGAAGGGGGGTCAGTCCCTCACTGGCTGCTTACACGGGACAGAGAGCGGGAGTTGTATTACTCGCTGTGCCTGCAGTCTCTTACACAAAGAAAGCAGGGGGGGGAAGTTATCAATCACCCACTGCCTGCAGTTTTTTTCTTCTTCACTGAGGGCGAAGAGGCAGACTGCGAGGGTCTGGTAGAGCCCAGGGACATCCATGACAGTCTTTCTATTGAGAACAAAGAATGCGAGAGGGGGGAGCAGAAGCCCACAGAGGCAGCTACATCCTTACATTCTTACACTCAGAGGAAGCAAAAAGGTGGGGGCCATATGTCCACCAGCTGCTTGAGACAGAGCAGAGATCAAATTGCACAGCTACGTCTTTGCTGTCTTTTAGCTGAGAAGCAAGGGGGGGTGAAGGAGTGAAGAGGCAGACATCGGGGGACAAGACAGCGCAGCTCTTTGCAGTGAAGAGAAAGGAGGGGTCAGTGGGCTAATATACAGGAGATGGCTGCAGCCTTTGTATAGTAAAGCAAACAGAGTTGTAATGATTTGAAAGAAAAACAAGTGTTATTTTGGTTTGGATTAGAGAGAAATTAATGCGTTTTTCAGTCTTTTTAAATTATTTGTTTTTGAACAGAAGTATGAGAACTAGCGATTCCCCTGTGTTGCGGATGACACAGCCACTGTATGTTAGATATTAAATATTAGATATTAAATATTGAATATTGAATATTGGATAGATAATAAACGAGGCGGGAAGGGTTCTGTTAACTTAAAGTGGATTTAGCGTATTCCCCTGCGGTTCAGGCGCATGTCACTGTCTGCGTGGCAGACGAGGTGGGAAAGGAACTCACTTTAGTTGAGGTAAGGGTGCTGGAGTTAGCGGATTCTCCTGCGTATTAGACGCGAGTCACTGTCAGCGTGTTACAAACGCGGACGAGGCGAGAAAGGACTCCGTTGGAACGGCCGGTCCAATTAAGCACTGTATACTCTGTTCAAAAGATAAATATGTTGTTTTTAGTAGGAGCTGAGAACGCTGTCGCCCTAGTTACAAAAAAAAAAACGAAAAAAATATAAAAGATTGCAAAAAGTTGTGTAAAATCGTTGGACTACCACTAGATGGCAGGCTGCAACCCATGTACTGAAGTTCAGATTAATCTCCAGTGAGAGTATCCTGGAGAACAAAGACCTCATTCACTGTCTGTTGCTGTTTGTAGAATCACTAAATGTTTTTCTCTAGCTGTACCTCATGGTTTTCCTTTAGAAGTCATTATATCTGGTATTCATCAAATCTCTCCTTTGTATGCTGGAATGCAAATTTACAGGCACTAAAAGTATCCCTGGTTTACTACGTAGTTACAGCCACTCCCAGTACACCCAGGGAGTCACAACATGGATGCTACACCCGGAAGTCAGGTGCCTGGAACTTCCTGTGGCAGCCGTCTTGCTACACCCACTGATGGCAGTACACCTCATAAGCCACACCCCTCGCAATGGCTCTTTGTTCTAAGACTCTCCACCCATCCCCGGTGGGAGGTGTTCTGTGGTATAAATGACTAACACATTTGAATAAGTATAAATAGTATATTTGTTTACTCAGCTATCCCATAAATGCAAGTCAAAGATAAGTAAGTGAAACTTTTACAGAATTGATGAGTGGAAAGATATCTGTTCACATTAAATCAATTGGTATTTTAGAAGTCCTGCAGCATTATATCATAAAATAAAATAGAGGAAGGTAAATATATATATCTTTGTACTGTGTTAGTTAATTTAAAACAAAAATTGTAAACGACTTACCCCTACTGATGTCAAAATGTATCAAATCCATTTGTAAAAAGGAATTAGGAAAAATGTATAATGCATCCAATGTAGATATGGGAAATGGATGTGTTCACTGCTACGTCTTTGTTATAACAAAGGATGAGGTTTTTTTCTTCTTCCTCTCTCGCTTTTAAGAGGTAAGGATGGAATGTGTCTTGATGGAATGTGTCTTTCCCCAATAGTGACGTAAGTTTGGTTTAACCCTTAGAGTTCAGGATTTCCCATTTTTTAGTTTACTGCTTATACCGGAATAGGGAATATTAGATTTCATGGGATGTGCGATTTAATTTGTGTTGTTTTGTTTTTAATGGCGATTTATTTGAACAACATATTTTTATTTTGTGACTCTATCACCTTTTCTGTTTTTATGATTATTTCTAAACAATTTATATATTTTTGCAGGTTAGTCGCCTAGTCACAGCTGTCATTTCATCATGTCTCAGTTGTTTCTACTATGAAAGGTTTTTCTTTTCTTTATGGATACAGTGTTTATTGTAAGGTTTTAAAATTTCCCAGTAATGTATATTGTTGTAAGATATACGTTATTTTCAGTGTTTGTTCTTTTTAAGTTTTAGTATGTGGCTAATTTATTACCTGCTGTTTTATCTTTTCTTTTAGGGAATACCAGTATAAAAACTCTGAATTTTGCCATATTGGTAAATAAACAATTAAACAAGGGGGGAATAAAGTATTAATTATATTCTCCAGTTTCTTCGAGGGCGCAGCAGGCATATTAGATTTTGAAGCTGACCTTTTTCCCATAGGTTATGTTTATTAGATTACTATGAGGTATATCTGTTAACTGAAATGGGAAAAATCTTGTCTTATATGTTTATTTGTTTGTTTATTTATTAAGTATTCTCAGTCATGTGAAGTATAGATGACCACTAACTGTATTATGATCAGAGATGAAGTTATAAGAATGATCTAATGTATATTTTTTAGTTTTTGTTTTTATAGATGAAACCAGATGGTGGTCGATTCTGCACTGGATATGCTGCTGTTTACACCACATGAGGTAGTCTAAATTCGACCACTCCCTCCAATCCTAATGATACACGAGACAGTGATGCATTAATGCCTCTCTTGATGGGTAGAACAGGAGTGGGTAAGAGTCTTTAGAGGTGTATGTAGGTTGTAGATTTTTTCCTGTTGTCAAATGAATTAGGTATGCCGAAAAGAAAGTCTAGATCTGAGCTGATGGATTCGGATGGAGATCCTCGCACAGGTGCAGCTGACCAAGAAGCAGTGAACGGGCCTAGAGTTGAGAGTCTTTCACCAATACCGACCATGCCTTGGTGACACCGGTCACGTCAGTGACTTCTGTCACTCCTTGTGTTCTTAAATCCCTACAGGAACAAGCGATACAACAAGGAATGGAGTGTGACATGAATGGAGCCAGCTGACTGAGGAAGGTCTGTGGATAAATGGTGGTAAGCTTTCTCTGTCATGAGAGCTCTTCTTAATGATGGCCCAGGTAACATCTGTGAAAGACAATTGTCAGTGTGTGCTTTGGTGACACCAGGGTTCAGTACCCAGGTGGGCAGATTCACCCAGTATTGTGAGACAAGTGCCTAGAACGAAGTGAGAAAAAAAACTGTAAAGAGTCCGTAGAAACACCCTGCACCTACTCTACCCATTCTTAGAGACTGCAAACTGATTATAGATGTATATCATGAGCACGTTGTATGCAAGTCTGTGCGTGTTGTGTAAATCCCTCTCTCCAAGTTTGGTCAGAGGCATTTCAGTGCAGAAAACGATATTATTGTTGAGAAGCACATGAAGGTGGTATGTAAAGAAAAATGTGTTTACAAAAAGTGTATATTTTATAGAAAAGTGGAAACTAGTAAATCGTGTATAAAATGTATATGGTTTTCTTTTTGCAATAAGCAGGTCTTTATGTAAGATGTTTTTTGGTTTAGCATAGACATGTATATTTTTATATAATTGACTGAATAGTGTGATAAACAGGTGTATTCTCCAATTCCAGATCTTAAATCAGAGCTAGTAGCATATGGTCTCCAGTCAGGAGACTGATTGATCCTAAACGACAGGCGAGAAAGAGCCATGAGTCAACACTAGAGGAGCTGATCCAACCACAGAAAAATCTATGGATCCACACCTCGCATTGCAGAAGGGTTAATCAACCAGAGCTGCACTGAGCGTTCTGCTCATACTTATCCTTTTCAGAAAACCCTGTATAGTCTTAGACCAGCATTGCCAGAACAGTTGGAAGAGAGGACTTAGAGAACCTTGAGACATGGGAAAGTCCAACTACAAAGGGTGAGGACTCGCCTAGGAGTCCTTGGTCTCAAACCGGTGAAGAAAACCCCTTTCCCCTTTCCGCCCATGTTTCAACGTTCAGTTAGGCAGGTTTTTCAACAGATCTTTCTACCTCTCTTTCTAAGGGAACACAGTACCCTTAGAATTCAGAAATGGCAGAAGTAAGTCTTTAGGGGGGACTGTTGAGGATAAAGAATTGAGTATCCAAAAATACTTAATTCAGCCATTTCATAGACTCAGTTATATAGTTCAGTAGATGTGAACTAACACACATATTTGTGAATGCTTTTGTTTCTTACTAACATGTATATATGTATATTGCATATTCAGTGTATTTTCCTTAGACACAGTATATACCAGCACATGTAATTGTAAAGATGGCTGCTATTTCCTGTTCTACACCCAAGACAGATGGACAAAGGAAATTCCTGGAGCCTGGACTGACCAATCCAAGGAGAATGTGTAGATCTCTCTACGTCATGAAGCCCTGCCCTGCGATACTTGATTGGACTAAAACTTTTGTTTACACCCCCTTACTGCTTGGTCTAGAGTTTCTTTCAAACAATAAAAAACACACTTGGTTAAGAGCCAGTCATGGAGATAGATGTAACTGACTTGCTGTCTAGTTATTTAATCTCTAAGTGCACTCATGACATTTTTTAATTAGAAACAGCAGCCGGATATCGAGAGATCCTTTGAGTCTCATCATCATCGTCATTTGGACCTTGACACTCTCTCTTCTCTCTCTCTCTTTTCTCTCTTTTTATCTCTCTGTCTCCCTCTCTCCTCTCTATTTTTCTCTCTCTCTCTCCTCTCTCCTTTCTCTCTCTCTCTTCTCTCTCTCTCCTCTCTCTTTCGCTATCTCTCTCCTCTCTTCTCTCTCTCTCTTCTCTCTCTCTTTTCTCTCTCTTCTCTCCTCTCTCCTCTCTCTCCTCTCTCCTCTCTCTCTCTTCTATCTCTATTCTCTCCTCTCTCCTCTCTCTCTATTATCTCCTCTCTCTCTTTCTTCTCTCCTCTCTTTCTTCTCTCTCTCTCCCCTCGTTTTTCTCTCTTTCTCTCTCTCCTCTCTCTCCTCTCTCTCTTTTCTCTCTCCTCTCTCTCCTGTCTCTCCTCTCTCTCTTCTCTCTCCCTTCTCTCTCTTTTCTCTCTTCTCTCTCTCCTCTCTCTTTTTTCTCTCTCTTTTCTCTTTCTCCTGTCTTCTCTCTCTCTCTCTTCTTTCTCTCTTCTCTCCTTTCTCTCTCTCTCTTTCCTCTCTTCTCTCCTCTCTCTCCTCTCTCTCTCCCCTCTCTCTTCTGTTCTCTCTCTCTCCTCTCTGTTTGTCTCTCTTTCTCTCTCACTCCTCTCTCTTCTCTCTCTTCTCTCTTTTTCTCTCTTTCTCTCTCTCTCCTCTCTCTCTCCTCTCTCTTCTCTCTCTTCTCTTCTCTCTCTCTTCTCTCTCTTCTCTCTCTCTCTTTTCTCTCTTTTTATCTCTCTGTCTCCCTCTCTCCTCTCTATTTTTTCTCTTTTCTCTCTCTCCTCTCTCCTTTCTCTCTCTTCTCTCTCTCCTCTCTCTTTTGCTCTCTCTCCTCTCTCATCTCTCTCTCTTCTCTCTCTTTTCTCTCTCTTCTCTCCTCTCTCCTCTCTCTCTCCTCTCTCTCTCTATTCTCTCCTCTCTCCTCTCTCTCTATTATCTCCTCTCTCTCTCTTCTCTCTCCTGTCTTTCTTCTCTCTCTCCCCTCGTTTTTCTCTCTTTCTCTCTCCTCTCTTTTCTCTCTCCTCTCTCTCCTCTCTCTCTCCTCTCTCTCTTCTCTCTCCCTTCTCTCTCTCTTTTCTCTCTTCTCTCTCTTCTCTCTCCTCTCTCTCTTTTCTCTCTCTTTTCTCTCTTTCTCCTCTCTTCTCTCTCTCTCTTCTTTCTCTCTTCTCTCCTTTCTCTCTTTATTTCCTCTCTTCTCTCCTCTCTCTCTCCTCCATCCCCTCTCTCTTCTCTTCTCTCTCTCTCTCCTCTCTGTTTTTCTCTCTTTCTCTCTCTCTCCTCTCTCTTCTCTTCTCTCTTTTTCTCTCTTTCTCTATCTCTCTCTCTCCTCTCTCTCTCTCTCTCCTCTCTCTCTTCTCTCTCTTCTCTCTATCTCCTCTCTCACTTCTCTCCTCTTTCTCTTTTCTCTCTCTTTTTTTTCTCTCTCTTGTCTCTCTCTCTCAGACCTGGCTATGATCAGCTGATGCGGTCACCTGACAGAATCAGCTGATGCGGTCACCTGACAGAATCAGCTGATGCGGTCACCTGACAGAATCAGCTGACACTATGAGTCAAGTGGTGAGGCCGGCTTTTTACCGTCCGGCCGGCTAAACTATCAGCTGATGCTGTCGGAAAGGAGTCTGCACTGAAGTGTGTATTTCATTGTTTTTTTTTGCACTGATACATCAGCTGATTGTATAAAAGCTGCTTATACAATCAACTGCTGTGTCATGTGATTCAGGCCGTTGAACCTGACACATCATCTGATGTGATGCCTTCCAGCAAATCGATCAGATGATATTGGATCCGGATTGGACGGCGCGGGACCCTTGACCCAGGATTACTGAGGAGGGGGTTCTTTATTTCAATAAAGAAGGAGTCACTAATTGTGTGGTGTTTTATTTCTAATAAAAATATTTTTCTTTGTGTTGTGTTTTTTTTTATCTGTACTAGAAGTTCATGTGGCCATGTCTAATATTGGCATGACACCATGAATTTCGGGCTTTGGGCCAGTTGATAATATACAGCTAGCCCTAACCCCATTATTACCCAGTGAGCCACCCGTCACCAGCGCAGCTGGAAGAGTTGGATACAGAGCCAGAAGATGGCGCTTCTATGAAAGCACCATTTTCTGGGACGGCTGCGGACTGCAATTTGCAGCAGAGGGGCCCAGAAAAGTTGGGCACCCTGATCTGAGGATTACAATCCCCAGCTGCCTAGTTGTACCTGGCTGGACACAAAAATTGGGCGAAGCCCACGTCATTTTTTTAATTATTATTTCATGAAATTCATGAAATAATTAAAAAAATAAAGGGCTTCCCTATATTTTTGCCTCCCAGCCAGGTACAAATAGGCAGCTGGGGGTTGGGGGCAGCCCGTAGCTGCCTGCTGTACCTGGCTAGCATACAAAAACATGGAAGCCCACGTAATTTTATGGGGGGCAAAAAACTCCTGCATACAGTCCTAGATTTAGAAGTATGCTGAGCCTTGTAGTTCTGCAGCTGCTGTCTGTATGGAGGAGAGCAGACAGCAGCTGCAGAACTACAAGGCTCAGCATACTCCCTCCAGGACTGTATGCAGGAGTTTTTTGCCCACCAAAAACAAGACGTGGGCTTCGCCATATTTTTGTATGCTAGCCAGGTACAGCAGGCACGTACGGCTGCCCCCAACCCCCAGCTGCCTTTTTGTACCCGGCTGGGAACTAAAAATATAGGGAAGCCCTTTTTTTAATTATTTCATAAATGTCATGAAATAATTTAAAAAAAAAACACGAGGTAGGCTTCGCCCCATTTTTGTGTCCAGCCGGGTACAACTAGGCAGCTGGGGATTGGAATTCGCAGAACAGGTTAGCCCGAGCTTTCTGGGCGCCTCTGCTGCAAATTGCAGTCCGCAGCCACCCCAGTATATGGCGCTTTCATAGAAGCGCCATCATCTGGCGCTGTATCCAACTCTTCCAGCTGCCCTGGTGACGGTGGCTCGCTGGGTAATGATGAGTTAATAATAGCTTTGTTTTACTAGCTAGATATTAAGTCAGAGATTCTTAATTTCAGGCAAGTTTGACCTGGCCATTAAGAATCTCCAATAAAGGGTTAAAAAAACCACACCACACAGAGAAAAAATACTTTAATAGAAATAAATACACAGACACATTAGAGACTCCATGTTTATTACTCCCTGTCAGCCCGCCACGATCCTGCTCTTCTGTCTTCTTTCTCCTTCAACCCATGCATCGCTGCTACATCAGACAGCACTGCATGGGAGGAAGATGCTGCTTCCCGTGTAGTCTATATCACTCAGTGAGTGAGCAGCAGCTGCGTGCTATAAGCAGTGACATCACAGCTGACAGGCACGTTGTTATAGCAACGGTGATCTCCGTTATTGACCGGCTGTGGCAGCCGGGGAATAACGGAACGGGGAAGCAGAACGGGTAGCCGGTCATGTGCCAGAGCATATCGCCAGTACATGGGGATGCACAAACGAGCACCGCGTACCGGAGAGATGCACTGACAGGACCTAGCAATGACGTCTAGCCATGTGACCAGTCTGTAGCCAATGAGATAATAGACACGTGACTGGTCACATGGCTATTTTGACATCACGATAGGTCCTATGCTGGTGCTGGTTACCGGGAGGATGCAGCGATTATCGGAAGGAAAAGCGGCGGGAGACAGAGTGCAGGACGCATCGCGGGGACAGGTATGTGTTATGGAAATGTTTATTAACTGTATGTGTACATTTATAATGTGTTTTTGTGTGTTTGTGTTTGCCTCCCATTGGTTTCAATGGGGTTTGAGAGGTTCGTCGAACGGCTCGCCGAACCGAACTCGAACGCGGCCTCCGTTCGACAAACTGAACCGAACTCGAGCCTATAGAGGGTGGCTCATCTCTAGATTTAACTGGTTAACTGCCTCTGGCAAATCTTTAATCCATCAGATCACCCATTATGTGCAGGGAAAGATGTGGGATCTGTCTGCAAGCCCACATCGAAGCAAGGAACATGACATTTTATATAAATACTGCATATGTCATAAGTTTTGAAGGGATTAAAATCAAACTGGAAGAAAAGTGAAAAAATCAATCTGTGATAAGTTTACGTCAAGAAGAATTTAGATAAGACTGTTGATAATGCAGCCAGGGTTAGTCAAAGTGGAAACTTCACTTTAAAAATGTTATATCCCTATAGAGTCAGGTGATATATGTCCTGAGAATATGAATAATATCAACAATGAATCACATTATTTTGTGGTATACCACACTCAACAGCGTGTTTAGTGGAAATCACCTTGGAAACTCTAATAGAAATCATTATATGCCCTTTTAGCATTAATAAAGTATTTCTCAAAACAAATTTAATGCGAGACAAAAAGACCTCAAACTATAACATGTATCTGCTGGTGTATATATTACCTATACATATATTACCTAACTCAGATCAGACATCAAACAGGATGTCCATTACAAAGTATTGAGCTGAATAAGTGAGAACACACTTGTTGGTGTTGGCAAGCACATGGAAAATTTCACATGCAACCACACAATTAGTTTGCTGCCAAGTTTCTCAATTCCACTAACTTTCCTTCCAAGTTTTCACTTACTGAAGAAGCTTGTTGTTACCTTCCTAACAAAGCACCATTTTTCAATTCTGACGCGTGACATTACATGCTAATAGCCTGGGAATGCTCTTCCAATTGCAATGCTTCTGAAACTACAGTATGTTTTGTTATACTATGTTCTTCTCGCTAGGGGTAAATTAAGCTTTATATAATTTGGATATATATCAGAAATTTGGCAGATTCCGAAAAATTTACAATTCTCAAATATTTAATTTTTTTCTCACTTAAAATATACTTACATGTGTGTTTTATATTGATGTGGTAATTTACTAATATGTGTGTAATATTATTACAATGTGACTGTAGGATAGTGAAGGACATGGGCTCCTATGCTGTCTCTCACATTAGGGGACCCTAGGCTATCCCTAAGCTCAAGGTTACTACTAATAGTGGAGATTCCTGAGTCCCATGCCTGGCTGTGCTCCTGACCAGAGCTAATCTGGTTCACCCTCACCCCCCACTAGGGAAGGAAGGCGCAGGAGTGAGATGGAAACCCAGGTAAAAACAGACATGGGAAAACCAAAACTCTGACTTACTGCACACACACTGACTCAAGAGAAAAGCAAGTGCAGGAAGGTAGCAACAAAAGGCAACAAGGGTTAACTCCACAACCACACTCAGCAATAAATACTACAATCACCAGATAGTCTGGATCACAACACCTCACCAGACCACACTGCAGGTCAACGCCTCATGGGGTTTCTCATATTTTGATACACAGCCAAGATAACGCACACAGGTGCGGGCTGCAGCCTTTAGCTGTCTACATTATCTGCACTGGGTATCAATATACGGGAGACCCTGCAACATTTCTTCCAATTCTTTATTTATTTTTACACTCCGCTTCCTAACCCAGACAGCTAGTGTGAAGTCAACCAATCACAGACACTGGCACAGAGGGTGAGGGGAAGCAGGACTGCAGCCAAGCACAGATAGAGATAAGTGAACCTGTGGAAGTTCGGTTCAGCGGGTTCAGCTGGTCTTTAGATAAAGTTCGGTTTGGTATCTGGACTTAACCTGAACCACAATCGAAGTCATAATTTGGACAGTCCAAGACTCCGCCCACATGCAGCCAGCCATAAACAGATCACTTCCGAGGGTGAGTGGGTGGGATTTGTCCATTTTTTTGTTTGCTTCACACTACATCCAATCATGTTGTCGTTAACCCCAGTGTAAGTCATTTAAACACTGCAAGCACCGAGTGTACCCGAGCACAGTGATGCTCGTGTGAGTGGTTTACATACATAAAGCAATTCAACTCTGAACCCAAACTCTGTTTTTTATTGTAAAGTCTGTTCTAGCAATAAACACCGAACCTCGTGTTTGCTCACCTCTAATCACAGACACTGTTACAGAGGGTTGATGGGGGAAGCAGTGCATATTCATGAACTTTAAAGATCGGACCAGCAAGCAGAGTTCCAGCCCGTGCACACACTCAAAAAAGCCCAACTGAGTAAGAGGTGATGAATCAATGGCAAAAATCTGCACAGGATTTAATAACACCATGACATGACAATAATCTGCATAACGAATCATACGCTAAGTAGTTCTCTATTAAATGAAGGTAGTCTCATGTTTGAAGCTGTAGTGGATGGTGAGATATGGAGCCTGAAATTCAAGAGTTGAAAACATTGTGTCATGGGGTAACGTAGTAACTGGGAACAGGGGCTCCTAAACTGGCCCTCATACTAAGGGGCATTATCTGTCCCTTATCCTAGAGGTACTTCTGAAGGTGAAGAGATCTGTACTGCCAGCGAAGCCCTGACTCCTGATCAGTCCTAGGTCTAATACTCCCTCACCGTCAACCCAGGAGAGGGCCTGGACTGTAGTGGTAAATCCCACACAGAAAGACGGACTAAGGGAAAACACAAACTCTTAGCAATCACTAACAGAGGTATAGACAAAACATGCTCAGGAGGAAATAAAGAAAAGGAAGGAAATAATCAAATTACAAGAGTATTTCAACAACACACCAGAACAGCATACAATAGTACACCAGAAGCTGAATAACCATGCACATAGCCTGGAATCACAAAAACTATTATTGGCATGGAAGTGAAGATTCCACCATCTTCTAAAGAGTGGCAGAGGCCGTGAAATGGTCCTAGAAACCAATAGCAGCAATTCACAGGCGAGCAGAAATTAACTTATGCTAGACCGATCATTAGTAAGCATACAAAAGGTCAACGCCCAGCTCTGAGCAACTCAAAAGCACCAGGTAACATGTCAGACTCTGCAGTGTGAAGAAGGTCAGAAGGCACCATGACATCTGCTGAGTTTAGAGGTAAACACAATGTGACACATTGTTTGCTTGTCCCTGTAGCTCTTTGATTAATCTATATCTTTTTATGTTCTGTTACAATAAAAAAAATTATATTTTTTTTAAAATAAATGTGTGTTCATATTTATGGGATAGCAGTGGAAATGACCAAAGTTTCTTCTCCAATAGCCTGTATCCAGCTGGTCACGGAACAAGACATACATCTGCTTCTAACCTTAGGTACAATATGTGGCTGTCATCTCCTGGATTCCTGTACAAGAATCTGATTGCTTGTTCTATGTATGCCAGCAATGCATATGAGCTTGTTGAACCAGAGTCCAACGAGAAGCTCAAAGCAGTCATCTCAATACTCTGCATCTCAATGGTACCAAGTTTGAAGCTGAACTGGTCATCTGTCTAGCAGGCTGTTCTAATCTGATGCACATTGCTTATTGCCTTATGAGAGAAGGCATCGCATGAAGGAGGTTCTTACTGGACAAAGCTCACGGCGAAGAGCATACTTCCACATACTTGCAGCTGTGTTAGGACATGGAACTTTCACCATTTAGACTGTTGGGTTGGTGGCAGTGTTTGCATGTTACGGCTTCCCCAAACCGAAGATGAGTTTCCAATTGAACTTGGACTTATCCTATTATAGTGGACTACAGGCCAACCATAAATTTGAACTTTAAAACCGTTTGTAATTTTAGTGTTGCTTTTGTGTTTATTTTTGTCTTGGAGGTTCTAAAAATGGCGGCGGACATCATTGAAGGACATCACATCAACATTGGATTATCATGATATTTAAAGATTTCAGACTGGGAGTGTCGTTTCCCATGACTTGGGATTGGGATACAGTATTGTATTGTCATTGTATTGCTTCTGCTACACTGCTATGGAATTAGTTTGCCTTTTAGAAGTTTGTCCTCTTCTTCTCCCTGTAGACCAGCTCTGATGTAAGTAACTCCTTTCTTCTTCCAGAGATATAATCCATCTTCCTAGCATCATCTATACACAACTGTGGTTCAGATTAAAACATTTTACCTATTATAATTATGCATAACTACAAGAATTCATCTGAAAAAAAAACCCTTCTATTGCAATCTTCATACACTGCCAATTTTGGAAGTTTTCCCACCTACAAAAAATGGAAAGGTCTGTAATTTTTCTGGTAGGAACACTTCAACAGTGACAGACAGAATCTAACCCCCCACCCCACCCCAGAAAATCCATTATATGATTCTAAATAAGGACATTTTTGTGTACTCACCGTAAAATGTCTTTCTTGGAGCCTTTCATTGGGGGGCACAGACAGTGGGTTATATGTTGTCTCCAGGGGAGGCTTGACACTAGATTTAAAAAAAAGAGTTAGCTCCTCCTCCCACAGCATATAACCCCGGCTAGGTGGGAACTAGCCCAGTTTGGTGTAAAAGCAGTAGGAAAAGGATAACCAAAACCACAAGGGCGGGAGCTGTGTCCCCCAATGAAAGGCTGCAAGAAAGACATTTTACAGTGAGTACACAAAAATGTCCTTCCCTTTCTCGCCTTTTCATTGGGGGACACAGACAGTGGGACGTCCCAAAGCAGTCCCTGGGTGGGAACTGAACTAACAACAGTGTATAACGTCAGGCTAAGAGCTGACTAACAACTGCAACAGCAGTGAACTCATATGAAACACTGTCAGAACCGAGCAGTGGCCACTTATAAATGGGCCACTGCTGCCTGAAGAACTTGTCTTCCAAGAGCAGCATCCACAGAGGCATGCGTATGCACTCTGTAGAATTGAGTGAACGTGTGCACACTGGACCAGGTAGCGGCCTTGCAAAGTTGAGCTGCCGAAGCCTGATGGCGGATAGCCCAGGAGGCACCCACTGCCCATGTAGAATGGGCACGCACAGATTGAGGGGGAATGGCACCTCATGCTTTGTATGCCTCACAGATAGCAGTCCTGATCCATCGGGAATCGTGGATTTAGATGCCATGTCGCCCTTCTTGTGTCCTACTGGGAGGACGAAAAGGGTATCAGATTTGCGCAACGGCGCTGTCCTGGAAATGTAGATCCGCAAAGCCCTGACAAGATCCAGATTGTGAAGGGCTTTCTCAAAGGAGTGGACCAGGGCCGGGCAGAATGACGGCAACACAATGTCCTCGTTCAGGTGGAAAGAGGATACGACCTTTGGAAGGAAGGTAGGGGAAGGCCGAAGAACCACCTTATCATGATGGCATATCAGGTAAGGTGAACGACAGGAAAGAGCTGCCAGTTCGGACACTCGCCTGATAGAGGTGAGAGCGACTAAAAAGGCAACTTTCCAAGATAGTCTTTGAAGAGAGATTTCTCTCAGAGGTTCGAAGGGAGGAAGTTGAAGAGCTCCGAGAACCAGATTCAGATCCCAGGGATCCAAGGGGTGGCGATAAGGAGGGACCAAATGCGCTACCCCTTGAAGGAAGGTACGGACCTGAGGGCGAGAAGCCAGCTGCTTCTGGAAAAAGATCGACAAGGCAGAACTTGTCCGTTAAGGATACTGAGAGCAAGACCCGAGTCCAGACCGTCTTGCATAAAAGCAAAAACGTTAGGGATTGAAAAGGTCAGGGGTGACCGACCATGACGGTCACACCAGGCAAGATAGGTCTTCCAGGTCCTGTGGTAAATGCTGGCGGAGGAAGGCTTCCGAGCATTAAGCATAGTATGAACTACCCTGGGAGAAAACCCTGATCTGGCTAGAATCAGGGATTCAAGCGCCACGCCGTCAAATGCAGCTGTGCCATATTCTGGTGGAATATTAGCCCTTGCGACAGAAGATCCGGGTGGTCGGGAAGACGCCAGGGAGTGTTGCTGAGAAGTTGGAGGAGCTCTGGGTACCAGGCCCTCCTGGGCCAGTCCGGGGCCACGAGGATCACCGGAATTCCCTCCGCTTTGATTTTCTTGATTACTCTCGGAATGAGAGGAAACGGAGGGAAGATGTAGGGTAGGCGGAACTGCGACCAGGGAAAGACTAGAGCATCGGAGCCTAACGCTAGTGGGTCTCTCGACCGCGATATGAAGGGACGTATCTTGGCATTCATTCGAGACGCCATGAGGTCCACATCCGGGAGCCCCCAACGAAGAGTGATCTGATGGAACACTTCGTCGTGGAGGGACCATTCTCCCGCCGCTAGACCTTGCCTGCTGAGAAAGTCTGCGGCCCAGTTGTCTACCCCTGGGATATGGACAGCTGAGATGATGGGGATGTGCTTCTCTACCCAACGAAGAATTTTGGATACCTCCTTCATCGCTGCCCTGCTGCAAGTTCCTCCCTGACGGTTGATGTAAGCCACGGCCATGGCATTGTCTGACTGGATCCGAACAGGGAGGCCCAGTAATAAGGGTTGAAGATTCTGAAGGGCCAGAAATATGGCTCTGATCTCCAGAACATTGATGTGCAGAGAGCGCTCGGAAGGAGACCAGCGTCCCTGAACAGTGTGGTGGAGAAACACAGCCCCCCAGCTTATCAGGCTGGCATCCGTCGTGACAACCTGCCAGTGGACTGGGCGGAAGGACTTCCCTTGAGATAGGGATGAGACTTGAGTCCACCAGACGAGGGAGCTGAGCGCAGCCCGAGACAGGTGGCCTGACCGGTCCAGGGAAGCTGGATTCTTGTCCCAGGAGGATAGAAGATCCAGTTGTAGAGGGCGCAGATGGAATTGGGCAAAGGACACGGCTTTCATGACCGCCACCATTTTGCCTAACACTCTCATTCCGTTCCGAAGGGCGTGAGGAGAGCTCCCTTTGACCAGAAGGTTGTCCAAGTAGGGAACGACCAGGATGCTTTTGGGGTGTAAAATGGACATGACGGCCGCCATGACCTTTGTGAAGACCGGAGGCGCAGTAGCTAGTCCAAAGGGAAGGGCCCTGAATTGGAAATGACGGTGTCCTAAGGCAAAGCGAAGGAACCGTTGATGAGAGACACATATGGGGATGTGTAAATAGGCATCTTGAACGTCTATGGAAGCTAGGAATTCTCCAGGTTCCATGGCGGCTAGCACTGCTCTCAGAGATTCCATTCGGAAAGTACGAATGCGTACGAATTTGTTTAGCCGTTTGAGGTCCAAGATAGGGCAAACAGAGACATCTTTTTTGGGAACGACAAAAAGGTTTGAATAGAAACCTTTGCCGCGCTGTTCCAGGGGCACTGGAATGATAAAGTTTGCCTTTTGTAAAGAAGCTATGCCCTGAATTAAGGCATGGTTTTGCGTCTTGGACTTGGGAGACGAGAACGCAGAAACCTGGTGGCCGGCAGGGAATGGAAATCGATCTTGTAACCCAAGGTGACGATTTCTCGAACCCAGGCATCGTGAGTGTGTTCTAGCCAGACATCCCAGAAAAGCAGAAGCCGTCCTCCCACAGGAGTCGGATCTGCGGGATACCTGGCGTCATGCTGAAGGGGCCTGTGCAGATCGAGGTCCCTTGGATTTGGGCTGCTTGGAGTGGGAACGCCAAGAAGAGCCCCTTGAGGGACCGGATCCTTGATATGAGCGTTGGGATGGTCCTTGAGCCGATGGCTTTTGGGGAGCCGGTCGAAGGGACTGCCTGCGCCAGGAAGATTTTTTGAAATTTCTGGCTACAGGCCGCTTGTGTGGTAGAATGGTACTTTTACCACCCGTCGCCTCAGATATGAGCTTGTCCAGGGATTCACCAAATAGACGAAGGCCCTGGAAGGGAAGTGTGGACAGGGACCTTTTGGAGGCACTGTCCGCATTCCAGATTTTTTAGCCACAGAACCCTGCGGGCGAAGACAGCATTGGCTGCCGTTAGGGCTGACCAGCTGGCTGCATCTAGAGAGCCGTGAAGAAGATAATTAGAGGCGAGAGAGAACAAATCAAGAATCTCAAGAGCCTCCGGAGGAATATTGCAAGGACGGAGCAACTTGCGCAAGTTCCTACTCCACACGCTCATAGCTCTAGCCACCCATGTTATGGCAAACAGGGGGCGTAGAGAGGAGCCCGAAGCCAGAAAAATAGATTTGACCGCAGCATCAACTGCGCGGTCAGACGAGTCCTTAAGAGACGCCTTGTCTGAAACAGACATAATCGTGTGTTTAGCCAGTCTGGATACTGGCGGATCCACCACGGGGGGTACCGACCAGGGCTTAACCATTTCCGGGGGAAAGGGATAAGCGAATGAAGAGGAGGATTTTTTATTAAACCTCCTATCAGGGTGATCCTACCGTTTAGATACGATTTGATGAAAAATCGGATCCTGGGCAAAGGACTTAGGCGGCTTCTTGGCTCGCTTGATTGCCGACTGAGAAGTCGGGTCCGAGGGCTGATCAGAAATCGACAGAGAGTGATTGACAGCCGCTATCAGAGTGTCTTCCATATGCCTAGACTCAGAAGGGACATCTGAATCAGAGTCAGAGTCTCGGGAATCGTGACTACTAAAGGTCACGGAGCCTTAGTCAGACTGACCATCGTGTGAGTCAGATGAGGCGGAGCGGTCGCAATGGCGCCTTTTGGAGACAGCCTTTTTACGTACTGGGGATGATACACCAGATGAAGGCAGGCTCCTCTGAGGGAGCTGAGCCGGGGGGAGGCTGTGGGAGCCTGTGGAAGGCTGAGATATCTGAGCGGCCAGATCATCTAAACTTTTAGACATCAGAAGAGCCCATGCAGGGATAGCCTCCTCAGATGGGGGTGCTGCCTGAATGGCGGCTGGGGCCGAACCCACAGATTGCACGACCCACTGGTCCGGCAACGCCTGTTGTGACATTGTAGTAGGGGCATCGCAGCCTCGGCAGAGTGGATAGCTTCGCCCATTGGGAAACGAGCTTCCACAGGGGGTGCAAGCATAGTACAGGTCCATAGAGGATGCCTGGGAAGCTTTATCACCCTTGCGGTTTTTACGCATGTCAGCAACAAACGTATAATTATACTGTGAGCCTTTAGCAGTATTACACTACTGTGGGTGAGGAGCTGCTAACAGTATTAGAAAGGGACTGCTATACAGAGCTGGTATATACCAATAGTAAAGTGGCACACACTGCAAAACAGTCAATATATACCTGCAGGCACAGTCAGTATATACCGCTGAAAGCTGATATACACCGCCAGCCAGCAGGCACACACCGCTAGGAAGACAGCGATATACCACTGAACAGAGCGGTATATAGTGCTGCAGAGTTGCAGAGCCAAGGAGGCGGTCTCACCCAAGTCTGCTCCCCATGTGTAATGGCGTCCAGGATTCTCTGGCAGCGTGGAGGGGAGAGACAGCCCACTAGAGGGAGCGGCTTCTAGAGCAGTGGAGGGGGTGTTGCTAAACATGCAGGCCGACGCCGGGAGCTAAATTAATGATGCTTCCCCGGGATCACGGCCTGCATCTCCCCACCGGCGCCATCTCAGGCGGCGGTCTGAATGCAGGGGACTGACTCATCGTCTCCCTACCTGCCCTTGCTCCGTCTGAAGACGCGTCGGTCCTGGGATGCGGGGATCTCGGGGACGCATCTTCGGCTCAAGGCTAGCAGGTACTTGGTTCTGCCTAGCCCTCTGGAGCTACCTCTGTGAGGTGCTTCCAGGGAGCCTGGAGGGGTACGCAGACCCGACCACTTGGGCGCAAGGGAAGACTGACGGCTTGTGCACGCCAGGATTCCTCTGCCCGTACACGGGGATAACGGGGGTGGCAAGGCACCCTGGTATTGCCCCTATCAAAAATAGAATGAATAAGAAAAGAAAAACAAAATAAAAAGTAAAAATAAGCTGGCCTGAGGCACCTCTGGTGGAGCTCAGTCCAGACATGTCAGCCTCCCTGCTGACACTAAAAAGAACTGGGCTAGTTCCCTAGCCTAGCCGGGGTTATATGCTGTGGGAGGAGGAGCTAACTCTTTTTTTTAAATCTAGTGTCAAGCCTCCCCTGGAGACAACATATAACCCACTGTCTGTGTCCCCCAATGAAAAGGCGAGAAAGGAATTTAATTTGCATTTTATTGCATGGAATACTGTAACTATTTGATCACCTACCAACCAGCAAGAATTTTGGATCTCTCAGACCTGTTATTTTTTTCTTTAAAAAGTCCTCCTACTCTGCACTCATTACTTGTATTAATTGCACCTGTTTTAACTCTTTACCAGTATAAAACACACCTGTCCACACAAAATAAATTACAATCATAGTATCATAGTATCATAGTTTTTAAGGTTGAAGGGAGACTCTAAGTCCATCTAGTTCAACCTGTAGCCTAACATGTTGATCCAGAGGAAGGCAAAAAAACCCCAATGTGGCAAACAAGTTCCAATGGGGAAAAAATTTCCTTCCTGACTCCACATCGGGCAATCAGACTAGTTACCTGGATCAATACCCTGTCATAAAATCTAATATACATAACTGGTAATATTAAATTTTTCAAGAAAGGCGTGCAGGCTCTGCTTAAATGTTAGTAGTGAATCACTCATTACAACATCAAGCGGCAGAGAGTTCCATAGTCTCACTGCTCGTACAGTAAAGAATCCTCGTCTGTGATTATGATTAAACCTTCTTTCCTCAAGACGTAGCGGATGCCCCCGTGTTCCAGTCGCAAGCCTAGGTGTAAAAAGATCTTTGGAAAGGTCTCTGTACTGTCCCCTCATATATTTATATGTTATACCTCATATGTTTATTAATCCAACCTCTCCACTATGGCTAAGACGAAAGAGCTGTCTAATGACATCAGGGACAAAATTGTAGACTTGCACAAGGCTGGTATGGGCCACAGAACAATAGGCAAGCAGCTTGGTGAGAAGGCAACAACTGTTATTAGAAAATGGAATGAGGTACAGTATACACTGGAAAGACAAAAGAAGCACAATAGGGTCTTATCTGGGGAGATTGAAGGTCTGTGAAAGGGACAGTAATACTCACTTGGGGTAGATGTGGGAAGCCACAACTACTAATATAGCATTGATTGGCTGCTGAAGCACCCCTGGAGATCATAATCCATAGGAACCAAGAAATGGAATAAAGTCATGCTGCTGTGTCAAGAATCCAGATCCAGAGGATTGAACTTGGTAATTTTTATTCATCGATGTGTTTCTGAGAACAATTTCTCCTTCTGCAGGACAAAATATCACATATAACCATAGGTATGTAACTAAAGGGAGAAACGGATGGAATTGCTGCTAACACCAATCATAGCCGTTGCAGCAGGGTGTTAGCTAAAATATGAGGGAATATGCTTATGGTACTGAAAGTGCTTTATGGAAAGTCCTGCGTGGCAGATGTCATGAATGGGTTGAAAAAAGCTAAATATGTAAGGAAAGATCGTAGTAATTACACTTACTTGCAGTACGTACTTGCAACTTCTGTCAGATATTTGTTAATTACACACATTAATCTATGGTATGAGTGAGGTGAATGGAGGAAAGAACAAAACGTTGTCCTGAATCTTTGAAGTGATTCTACCATTATTCTAATAGTAAAGTCTTATCGTGCCATGTATGTTTCTCTCATAGAGGGGTTGTCCAGCTTCAGGAGCAAGTTTGCAGTTAGTCTATGTGACTACAGACTTGTGAACTTGTGAATCCTCATGACGCATAATGTATACACTGTCAGGATTCTCTGGTTCCGGCCCTGGGAGCAGATGATCATGTGACTGTAAGCATGTGATATGCATACTTCCAGCCAAATAAAGACTAGATGTGTCAGGCCTCTCTCAATTCATACTTATGGTTAGGCACCCTCCTGCTCCAGGAGCTGGCACCGGAGAATCCTGACAGAGCATATACTTCATGCTATGAGAATTCACAAGCCTGCAGTCACATAGACTGATTGCTGACTTGCATCTCAAAGCTGGATAACCCCTTTAAGTGCACCTGAAAACCACAAACTTACTCCAAATGTGGCTGGTATTTGTTAGTTTATTAGACTGCTGGTTCTAGTGATGGTTGTGGTGATTGCTGCTTTTAGTGGCGCCAACATTCTTAGCCATGGTATTGGTTTGGGATATTTTACATTCTCATACACCATATCAATTGAATCTCTGTATTAAATTATTTAGACTCCTACTCTCTTCTTAATTACTTCAGTTTTTCAACATATTACTGTCTTGGGTATTTGTCCAATGTTTTAAGGTTTTATCTTCCTGTCTCTATTGCTCAGCTGTGAACTCTAACATTTACACATTATCTTAAATCACTCTAAAATGGTTGCTGTATTCCCTGTCTATCCTTTTATACAGTCTATGATAGTCCCTCCTAATTGTGATATAAGCGCATTGTCAGGTCCACGCGGTTCAATTCTTCAAATTCTCCATGGCCTGTGAATTTCCTAAAATTTGACTCAAATTCGATTCACATCAAATTTATTACATTTTTTCTGATAATAAAGTAATAATAATTACAAACAAGAAATTGATATAAAACAGTTGATTTTATTTAAAAAATATGAATTTGAAATTCTTGAAAAAAGTTGAAAGAAAAGTTTCTCATGTTCATTAATTTTGTTACGAGATAAACAATGATTAACTTTTCAGATTACCATGAAGTTGAAGTTTATAAGGATCTAAGTAAAAAAAACAATCATAAGTATAAAAGTAAAAACTAAGATAACTTGGATATAGAATATTGTATCTTTATTTAAAAATTAAATCTGTATCTAAAAATTCTGATAAAAAATTATCCTTTAAGGTACATCATAATAAATACAAAAGCTAAAAAATACAATACATTAGCAACCTGTCGATTATGTATCACTGTCGATTCAACATACTTAAACATGTAGACAAATAATATCTTTTAAGTTAAAAAAAGAGAAATTATTCTTATCACATGTTTGAATTATTAGTTTGCAAAAATAAAATTATTATAATAAAACGTTTAAAGCATTACTCTTATGTGTTGTTTTATCGCTTAGATTTTAATGTAGCTTTGTAGAAAAAGTACCGTAATTCATTCCCACCATAGCCATTTTTGTTTGTTTTACTAAAGTTTTTTTAATACTACAGTAAAAGAGCCATAACTTTTTTTTTTATTTTTACATTGAGAGATGTATGATGTTACAATTTAATTTATATTCACATAATATATCAAACATTTTTTATCAGGCGTACTATTTGGCAAAAGCACTATTTTCACTAGAGTTGAGCGAGTACCTAACTATTCATACTCACTATACTCATAATGAGTACTGTCTAATACTCGTGTGTTTGTTCCGAATACCATGTGCAATGCAAGTCACTGGGGAAAAACTCACAATGTAATGAGTAACCTGAATGTCGTACTATTTGTGCGAGCAGCAAATAGTGCGGAATTCGGGTTACTCGTTACATTGCAAGTTTTTCCCCATTGACTCGCTCACCTCTAATTTTCACTAGTGCTACTCGTGATCCTATAATCTTTCAAATTGTGACCCTCCTTGACTTCAAAATCACTACTATTTAAAAGGTGTTGTCTATGAAAACAAATGTTTACCTATCCATAAGATAGGTGATTATGTATTGAACAATGAGTTTAGAATGACGTGGCAGTGCGCATGCTCAACCTGCACTACATTCATTCCCATTGGCACTGCTGAACTCTGCGTTAAAAAATTTTCAGCAACCTGACAGAATATATATGGTCAAGTATCTAACACACTGCTCCATTTTGTAACATTTTGTAGCAGTCAGTGATACAAAAATGCCCTGTTCTTCCACTTGTTGGATATCCAAGTGATAGGACACCCAGCGATTAGCAAATTGTCACCAATCTCACAGTTATATGATAACTTAATTTCACTGGACAACCCCTTTAAATAAATTTTACTTTATGCAATCTCAATAAAACCATGCTAAATCTAAATCTATTTGCTCATGCTCTTGGAACTCCCTATGTCAATCAAAGGTAAAGTGTGATTATAGATAATACCGGGTGCCTATGATATATTTTGAACATCACAATCATTTTTATAAATATACTGTAAATACAATCATTATGTCTAAAAAAAGTTAAAAAAAAAATCTCCTTTTCCTAGGATATTTAAATCTTCAGATATCACATCAGTCTTAATGGTGATATGTTCTTCATACTAAATATGTGCAATAACAACATATATTTAAAATCAATAAACTTTACATATTTTTGGTATGCCATGTCCTTCATTGCAAACATCTATCTCTTTTTCATGTTACCCAACATTTGAAAAGAATAAATCACGTAGCAGGTTCTGTTTGACGGATCTAATTTTATGTCAATGTGATCCATTATGATGGCCAACAGGATCCCTCAAAAATGGATCCATTATAGCTAAGTTGTAACCGATAAAAGCCTTACCTGTTCACCAAGATCTTACCTTAGCATCACCAGAAAGACTATAACTCAACTAAACTATCCCTAAGCATAAATTAGAAGTTAAAAGAAAAAGACAAAAGCCAGATTATGTAATCACAAACTCATTGTGTAATAATAAATTAATGTAATTTCATGGGGACAAAGTTATTACATTCAACAGAACCTACTAAAATTATAATAATTTATCTAAATTCAGCTATACATATTACATTCATGTCATTGACTTGTTAAACGTCATTAGATTAAATTCTATTGAAAAGTTGAGGGACACATATACAATATATGTAATTTTAGAAACCCTCTTCACCTATTAATTATGTCAATAAATAACCTAATCTTAGCCATTTTATCACTTTGAAAAACTTCTCTAAAGTCACTACATTTTATGCAGCTTAACAAATTTTTACGACTAGATAGCCCAACATCATCACATTCGTGTTATCAACAAAATGCCCTTATCTTGAAAAAAAAATCAAAATTCAATCCAGTCCTTATTTGTATGAACATTTTCAGATTCTCAAAAGTTTTCAAGTGCTCTTCAAAAATTAAATTAGTCCCTTTGCTGTAGCCCATTTTGAAAAGCACCCCAAATTATGTGAGGTCTATGTCGATGCTCATTGAATCATAAGCTTATCTTCTGCATCAACAGAAAGTACATTCTTGATATATATCTACTTTATATTGAAGAAAAGTATGCAATAACATGATGCCATTCAACCCATAGACTATTGAATACTTTGGGGAAATCCTTTTAAAATATGTTCTCTCTGATAGAACCTCATCTCAAGATCATACTTGCAGATCATTATGTAATTCTTTCTCCGGTTGACAATTGACTATGACAATAACTGCACGAAGACGTCATCTCATCCTTTATGTACAGAATATTAATAAGTCTAATATATCTATGGAATTCATAGCATTAAATAATGAAAATATGTCTGTTATTCTTCAAGAGTTGAGGAAAAGGGCGATGACAAACTGTGGAATCCTTGATTGATATTCTGTATGTCAAGATTTGGACTGTTATAATTTCCTTTATTCCTAGTCCACATTGTCCATGAGTGTTGGGACATTTTCTTGACATTTTCCAAACACAAAGGTAGCGCTTTGTTTTAGCTTTTAGGCCATCCTCCATATTGATAATATCAGTTACCTGAAATATTTAGTGGGAATTTGCTTTCCTTGATAATAGTGACTGTAATTAAGCAGGAAGCATAGTTAGTTGCAGTTGGTCCACAGTGAAATTGGAAATGGTAAGGAAAACGTGCGATCCATGAAAGAGATTTTTCAGCAGCATAGCTCTCACAATGCCATTCTGTACATGCTCTGTCCATTTTTCCTCACTACCATTGCCTGGATGCTTAAAATGGAAGGTGATTTCTCCTTTTTTTTCTTTGTCGGTCCCCAAGCCTTCCAAATACAAAAAGTAGAATCCAGTTGACGGAATAATTATTGAGCCATCTTGTACATGCATGTTGCCACTTTTTATATCCAGCTTAATTATGCACTTTGAAGATGTACAATTCACTAAAATTAAATTTGAAAATGTTAATTAGGATATATTCAATGTGACATAAAGTTCCATAAAGTTCCCACTATCACATCAATGCATAAGATCTCATATTCGGTCTATATCTTTTCTTTATATCACCTAATATAGAAAGCTGAATGTGTGTATGTATGTATGTGTGTATGTCCAGGATTGGCATCTGCACCGTCGCAGCTACAGCCACAAAATTTTGCACACTCATACGTCTGGACCCCAAGATCGTTATAGGCTATGTTGTGAGGCAAAATTTTAACCCCGCGCATTCCAATTTACCAATCAATTTTGCCCCTATCTACATAATGGGGAAAAAGTGAAACGAAAAGTGTATCCACACCGTCGCATTTACAATCACGAAATTTTGCACAGACACCCCATGTGACACAGGGAACGTCGTAGACTATGTTTTGACAGGAAAATTTAACCCCGCGCTTTACAGTTACTCTCCAAAAAACATGCCTCCATTAAAGTAAATGGAGCCTGGAACTACAGGTTATTAGTAGGAGCTGTGATTGGTTGCTATAGGAACAAAAGACATTCATAGTGTCAGAAGCTTATATGTGAGGTAATAAGATGTCGGTGGGGAGACGGATAGAGAGAGACAGACAGACAGAGAGACAGACAGAGAGACAGACAGAGACAGAAAGGGAAAGAGACAGAGAGATAGAGACAGAGAGGGAAAGAGACAGACAGATACAGACCTGGAAAGAAACAGACCTGGAAAGAGACAGACCTGGAAAAAGACAGATGGGGAAAGAGACAGACAGACATTCATACAGGGACAGAGACAGGCAGACAGGGAAGGAGGAGACAGACAGAAAGACAGACAGAGGCACAGACAGAGAGACAGACAGACAGAGACTAGAGTTGAGTGCGGTTCGCGGTTCGAGGTTCTCCAGTTCGCGGCTCGAGTGATTTTGGGGGCTGTTCTAGATCGAACTAGAACTCGAGCTTTTTGCTAAAGCTCGATAGTTCTAGATACGTTCGAGAACGGTTCTAGCAGCAAAAAGACAAGCTAATTACTAGCTGGCTTTCCGCTGTAATAGTGTAAGTCACTCTGTGACTCACACTATTATGAAATTTCAGTGTATAGTGTGCGGGAACAGCGCATTCAGATCACTGCTGTTTGGATAATGGCGATCGCCATTTTTTTTTTTTTTTCCTTGTCTTCCTTCCCTAAGCGCGCGCGTGTAGTGGGGCGGGCCAGCATGTCAGCCAATCCCAGACACACACACAGCTAAGTGGACTTTTAGCCAGAGAAGCAACGGCATGTGTGATAGGATGTCCATGTCACATGTCCATGCATTATAAAAACGGACATTTTCCTCCAGCACGCCATTATCTGCCTTCTGCGTCTTGGTGTCAGTCACCGCTGGCGTTGCTCCTGTCTTCGATACTGCTGTGTACGCTCTATACACAGCGCTAAACAGAATAGGGATAGAAGTTTCTATTAGTCCTTTTAAGGGCTAATACCGGCAGGGTCAGAGCCTTAGGTGACAGTCAGGTCCGTGAAAACAGATTTTAACAGCTACACAAGATGACAGCGTCTGTGTAGCTAAGATCAGGGATTTCCTTGCTGCATTTCCCCATTAGGAGGGATAGAAAGGGAGGCTTCCTTTCCTCTACCCAGACCCACAACCCTGCCACTGTACCCTCCTGCCCTTTGCACATTCAAACTCATTGTTACTAAGCCATTATACTAGCAAACACTGAGGAAACTTAGTGGCATCCTAAAAGTGGCTGTTGGACTTCCATTAGTGCCCCACTAGTGCCAAGCTATTTCTAGCACCTCTGCATGACACCCTCCTGCTCTGTTTTTAATAAGCTATAATGATAGCAAAAAATGCTGCCATTTAGTGGCATACAAGAAGTGGCTGTTGTACTCCATTAGTGCCCCACTGGTGCCAAGCTATTTTTAGCACCTCTGCATGACACTCTCCTGCTCTGTTTTTAATAAGCTATAATAATAGCAAAAAATGCTGCCATTTAGTGGCATACAAGAACTGGCTGTTGTATTCCATTATTGTCCCACTGGTGCCAAGCTATTTCTAGCACCTCTGCATGACACCCTCCTGCTCTGTTTTTAATAAGCTATAATGATATCAAAAAATGCTGCCATTTAGTGGCATCCTAAAAGTGGCTGTTGGACTTCATTATTGTCCCACTGGTGCCAAGCTATTTGTAGCACCTCTGCATGACACCCTCCTGCTCTGTTTTTAATAAGCTATAATGATAGCAAAAAATGCTGCCATTTAGTGGCATCCTAAAAGTGGCTGTTGGACTTCATTATTGTCCCACTGGTGCCAAGCTATTTCTAGCACCTCTGCATGACACCCTCCTGCTCTCTTTTTAATAAGCTATAATGATAGCAAAAAATGCTGCCATTTAGTTGCATTCAAGAACTGGCTGTTGTACTCCATTAGTGTCCCACTGGTGCAAATCTATTTGCAGCACCTCTGCATGACACCCTCATACACATTTTGCTACGCTAATTTTATAGTAAACTCAGGGAATTCCTTGCTGCATTTGATCATTCGGAGGGATAGAAAGTGAGGCTTCCTTTACTGTCCTGGTACCCACAGAACACGGCCACTGTACCCACCTGTCCACTTTTGCCACGCTATTTAATTTGCCCAAAGAGCTGACTCTTTTTCTGCCTTCCTAAAATTGTTTGTAATACTAAGTTAGTGTTCCTTTGCTGCCAAACAAGGTACAACACATGTGCATTCTACACTCCTTTCCATTTCTGGAATGCAATTATTAAATGCAGGTAGTCCAGCCAATCTGTGACGAAGGTGCAGGTGTGGATATAATGTAGCCTGCATCCAATGTGGGTTTTCTCGATGTCTGACAGCTCAACAATACCATCTGTTTCCACTTCCAAAACAAGTGATGACCTGCCAATCACACTCCCTGTTGCGTGTAAAGGGGTGGAAGTTCAGTGTGAAAAACCATGTGAGACTGCTGTCCCCACAGTCACAGAGGATGAAGAGCATGCAGATGCACTTGATGGGGCAGGCGGTGGTTGCACAGGCACGCTAGGCCGCATTGTAGCACAGTGAAATTCACATTGCGACTTATGCTTCATTTTAAGTCGTGTACAGGGTGGGCTCCCCAGTATGCAGCAAAACCAGGCAACAGGAAAAGGACTCTAGTCAGTTGGGTTGATAAATGATTGTTTAACTTTACCAAAACAAACAATAAGAACCATGCATACAATTTAAATAATTGAACAATCTATTCTGTTGCCTACTACCTGCTAATCCCTCTGCGTAGCAGTAATTGTGTGTTTGTGCGTGTGTGTGTGTGTGCGAACACGACTTACCAGTGGCGCATCCCAAGAGCTTCCCAGTTATCTACGTAAACATAGACAAAACACATTACCCCCCCGAATACCCTTGTTAGCTGAAGCCTCACAGATAAGGCAGATGATAACCGTGTGAATGCAAACCACACAGCTCTGCAACACAGTCATGGAAATCTTGAAAATCAACAGTCAATGCAAACATGTGCCGCTGTCCCTCTATGATTTAAACTGTACGTGACAATTTGACAGTGCAGAGGCAGCAAGTCTTAAGGTCCAGTCACACTAAGCAACTTACCAGCGATCCCAACAACGATAGGGATCGCTGGTAAGTTGCTAGGAGGTTGCTGGTGAGCTGTCACACTGCGACGCTCCAGCGATCCCACCAGCAACCTGACCTGGCAGGGATCGCTGGAGCGTGGCTACACGAGTTGCTGGTGAGCTCACCAGCAACCAGTGACCAGCCCCCAGTCTCCTAGTTACAGCACACATCAGGTTAATTAACCCGATGTGTGCTGCAGCTAAATGTGCACAGAGCAGGGAGCAGCGCACACTGAGCGCTGGCTCCTTGCTCTCCTAGTTACAGCACACATCGGGTTAATTGCCTGACGTGTGCTGCAGCTAAATGTGCACAGAGCAGGGAGCAGCGCACACTGCTTAGTGCTGGCTCCTTGCTCTCCTAGTTACAGCACACATCGGGTTAATTGCCTGATGTGTGCTGCAGCTATCTGTGCACAGAGCTGGAGCCGGCAGCACAGGCAGTGAGAGCGGAGGAGGCTGGTATCAAAGGTAAATATCGGGTAACCAAGGACAGGGCTTCTTGGTTACCCGATGTTTACATTAGTTACCAGCCTCAGCAGAAGCTGGCTCCCTGCTCACTGCACATTAGTTGTTGCTGTCTCGCTGTCACACACAGCGATCTGTGCTTCACAGCAGGACAGCAACAACTAAAAAATGGCCCAGGACATTCAGCAACAACCAACGACCTCACAGCAGGGGCCAGGTTGTTGCTGGATGTCACACACAGCAACATCGCTAGCAACGTCACAAAAGTTGTTCGTTACCAGCGATGTTGCTAGCGATGTTGCTTAGTGTGACGGGGCCTTTATTGTCTATAAATAGTCGGCCTACCCAGAACAGATATGTGTTTTGCTAATAAAACAAAGTGTTGCGTGCCTGCATTATCTGGGCACAGCCTACCGTACCCGGGTACTGTGATGTCCAGTTGCCATAAATGCAGACTTTACGCTCCTCTCACGGTAAGCAGTATAGACAGCACCATAAGAATGTTGGTCTGTGGCACAGGATGCTGCTCACTGGCGTTACGGTACTCCTCACCAAACTCCAAAATGACTCCCCTCACAATTGAACGAAGTGTTTCCGCGGTGGCTCCTTGCTGTAACACACACCTTTAGCTTTTCCTTCTGTTCATAGACAGCATCTCCAAGTCCACACCCGAAGAGCAATTTCTCCTCCACGTCTAAGGGGCACTTTGCACACTGCGACATCGCAGGTGCGATGTCGGTGGGGTCAAATTGAAAATGACGCACTTCCGGCATCGCATGCGACATCGCAGTGTGTAAAGGCTGGATGATACGATTAACGAGCGCAAAAGCGTCGTTATCGTATCATCGGTGCAGCGTCGGCGTAATCCATGATTACGCTGACGCGACGGTCCGATGTTGTTCCTCGCTCCTGCGGCTGCACACATCGCTGTGTGTGAAGTCGCAGGAGCGAGGAACGTCTCCTACCGGCCTCACTGCGGCTTCCGTAGGATATGCGGAAGGAAGGAGGTGGGCAGGATGTTTACATCCTGCTCATCTCCGCCCCTCCGCTCTGATTGGCCGCCTGCCGTGTGACGTCGCAGTGACGCCGCACGACCCGCCCCCTTAACAAGGAGGCGGGTCGCCGGCCACAGGGACGTCGCACGGCAGGTGAGTGTGTGTGTGAAGCTGGCGTAGCGAGAACTTTCGCTACGCCAGCTATCACCACATATCGCTGCTGCGACGGGGGCGGGCACTATCGCACTCGGCATCGCAGCATCGGGCTGCGATGTCGTAGTGTGCAAAGCCCGCCTAAGTGTGGAAAGGCAGCTAGTGCGCATGTGTGTGCCGATTTACCTCAGCCGCAGCCTAACTACAGTGTTTCGCCTAGTGAGTATGCTCAGCCTGACTGTGCCATTCCTGAGGCTAAGTCTTCATTTCGGGATACAGCGCATGCTCCCACACTTAGTGCGAAAAGCCTCTTTGCACAGGTACTTGCATTCCGTGCCGGGTCTAAGTCCTGTTTTGTGCCTAGACACCATGCTAAAGCTGATAGTCTTTTTTCAGAGACTGTATTTCATGCTACTGAGCATGCTCAGGCACTTACTGCATCAGAGACTAGGTCAGGTAATGAACTCTTTGGCCCTGCCCCTGATGTGGGGGGCCCATATAGACCACAGGGCATCAGGTGTCCTGACGATGTGGCCAGGCCACTCCCAAATGGCTTGCAGAGGCCTGCCCCTATGACTTGTCACCTCATTATTGATGGTCAGACGATGACTGGTGAGGTGTTTGTGTCGTGGCAGCCATGAGGTCATTATTGAAGTTGCGGTTCCAAATAGGACGCTAGTTATGCCACTCATGATGTGTCACTCTGCTTTTGTCTCCAGGAGGTGCATTGTGGTCCACCCTGGTTTGGGGCGGACCCAGGTTATAAAACAGCCTGGAGCCAACAAGGAGGTGCGCAGTCTTCTATTATGCTCCGAAAGAGCACACCTCCATGTGTTGAACCCATTGCGGCTTTAGGCCAGAGGTAGGCAGGGATAGGGCGTCAATGCAGGCCGCCACCACAGTTGGTAAGGCAGAACGGTTAAGACCAGCTCCTGTCCTACAAGTCCTGCTTGTGCAGCCCAGTGGCATTAACAGGCCTGCTGCTGCTGATGCGCCTGCTGTCCACAGGTGTGGCCCCAATGCACATGGTCAGCGTACTCAATGGCCCCTGTGATGTTAACAGGGAGTTCCTGGGCTGGGTGGGCATGTGGACCCTGTGACGCTAACAGGGCTCCCAGTCTCCAGATCCGAGTGGCGTCTAACTCGGTTCAGGCTACTATTAGTTTCATAGCCACACAGCTCTGTATCCTCCACCTAACCTTCCAGTTGCCAACCTCTCCTTTTCCATCTGGGAGCACGGTGGACATTGACTGCTGATGGGGATATATACCTTTCTCTTTCTTTTCTTATTAATTTTCGTTATATAGCGGTAACATAGTATATACCACCTTATCCAAATTTGACAGTCCCTCCGTAACAGATGGTGTTTCTTCAGCAAATGTTACTTTTGCTTAACCACCAAACCCACGGACAAAAACTTTTTTCCCCTTTCCAACACACCTGTTCCCCTTTCCACCAGCATCTGTCCTTTTTCAACTCATTTTGTATATGACCAAAAGTGCAACTCTGCAGGGACACCGTACTCAACGCCATCTCAGCACAGCAGCCAGCCCTCGGTCCCTCAGATGTGGACAAGTAAAAGACCATTTCCTCCTATCCATGACAAAGCGTTGAGATTCACTCTGTGCAGCACTGGTGTTTAGTGGAAAAGCAGATCTAAGATTGCGTACCAACTTCTGCAGATACTCCTGTATACGTGCGTCCCTTTCTATGGCAGGAATTATTTCGCCAAATTTTGTCTTGTACCAGGGATCTAACAGTGTGGCAACCCAGTAGTTAGCATTACTTCGAATTCGTACAATCCTAGGGTCATGTTGTAGGTAGTGCAGCAAGAAGGCGCTCATGTGTCTTGTGCATCCAGGAGGACCAAGTCCTTGGTGTGTTGGTGGCAGAGATGTGAGAATCGTGCCTCCTTCCTCTGCCCTCTCCCCCCAACCTCGCACAACCGAAATGTGAGCAAGCTCTCACTCATCTGCTGAGTCTTCCATGCCCATCGCCAGTTCATCCTCCATTTCTTCATGGGCTCCTGCACCTTCCTCAACACTTTTTGCTGATACTATGCGCCCTTGTTAATCCCTCTCCCCCACCATGACTGCCGCCTAGGTGCCGCTGACCATCTGGACCTCGTAGATCTTGTTATCCCTTCCGCATATGACTCCTCCTGTACTTCCTCCCCTTCCTCTTGTCACAACACCTGACTCCGAATAATGCTTACAGTGTGCTCCATCATGTAGATGACAAGAATTGTCACGCTGAGAATGGCATTGCCAGTGCTAAACATCTTCGTCGACATTTGTAAACTGTGTAGAAGGGTGCATAGGTCCTTGATCTGACACCACTCCAGCAGCGTGATCTGCACCACCTCTGGATCAAGTTATCCCAGGCTATATGTCATAACATATTGCAGCAGGGTTCGGCGGTGCTGCCACAAACGCTGCAACATGTGCAGATTCAAATTCCTGCGTGTCAGCACATCGCATTTCAGGCGTTTAACCACCAGACCTAAAGACTTCTGGAGCGACGAAAGTTGTTGAGCTGCTGTGTGCGATCGATGAAAGTGAGCACATAGCGAGCGTGCCCGCTGCACAAGGCCATGTAGGCCGGGATGGTGTTTTAAAAATTGCTGGAGAATTAGATTCAACACGTGAGCCACACAAGGCACGTGTGTCACATTGTCACGGCGAAGGGCCGCACCCATGTTTGTATCATTGTCACACTCGGCCTTCCCTGGCTGCTGGTTGAGTGGAGACAACCATTGATGAAACTTGGTCTCCAGAGCTAACCGTCCACAACTTCTCAGCGGTGTGACTCACATTTCCCATACATTTCAAAGTAAACATTTGACCGCATGATGGCATTGAGCTCTGCTGCCAGCATAGTAAGGAGGAGGTGTGTGGTTTTCCTTGTGCGCAGTTACAAGGAAGGGTGCCCTGACCACACAGGGTTTGGGCCGAGGTGAAGGACCCACACGAGGTTGAGGAGGCAGAAGCAGTGTATTAACTTCTACATACAGAGGAAGGATTGATACAACTCATGGGGACAGCAAGACTTGTACAGCAGACCCTTCTCCATCTCTCCCCATAGTAACCCATTGCCCAGTCAGCGACATGTAACGCCCCTGTCCATTCTTACTGGGCCAAGTATCTGTGGTGAAATGCACCCTGTCATACAGTTTCTCAAAGAAGCGGTGATGTTTGGTGCGACATGCTGGTGTAGCGCGTGCATGCCTTTGTTGGAGAAGGAGTGGCGCCTAGGCATCGGCTCTTGGGGCACTGCGATAGGCATAAGGTCTCGAAAATCCTCGGTTAAAACATTGGAAAGGAAACATTTTGATAGCCAACAGTTTGCAGATGCTGAAAGTCAAGCTCTAAGCCATGTCATGCCCTTCTAAAAGCATGTAAAACACAGCAAGGAGACTCCAACCACAGTCTCCCTCGTTTCCACTAATTGGGCCACACACACCCCACTTGACTGGCATCAGTTGACCCCCATTTTCAAGATGAAAAAGATGCTTTGCATGAAGCACTCTCAAAAATACACGTGCCTTTCGCCTCCCCTGGCTGAGCCAGGGGAAGAAAAGTCCTCTGAGAGACATGACTTGTTCATCTTGGTAAACGTTAGTCTGTCCACATTGTCAGTGGACAGATGCGTGTACTTAGCTGTCAGCATACCCCCAGCAGCACTGAGGACACGTTCCGAGAAAACGCTGGCTGCGGGACACAACAAGATCCCCAAGGCGTACGTGGTGAGCTCAGGCAATTTATCCAGTTTGGAAGCCTAAAATTAGCAGGGCTCAAGTTGCACAGTAATGGCATGGACGTTCCCTTGCATATACCGATATCTGTGTCTCCTCTTTTTCCTTGTCCAGCTCCTTTGTTTTCACATGAGTATATGTCCTTGTCACTTTCCCATGTGTTTGTGTTGTGTTGTGAGTTGTTTGTCACCTTTTGGACACCTTTGAGGCTGTTTTCTAGGTGTTTTTATGTGTTTGTGATTGCCTGCCTTTGTTTCCTATGCGGTTCGAGTTCGGTTCGTCGAACGTTCGCCGAACTGAACTCGAACGAGACCTCCGTTCGACGAACCGAACTCGAGCCAAACCACGGCCGGTTCGCTTATCTCTAACAGAGACAGAAAGGGAAAGAAACAGAGAGATAGAGACAGAGAGGGAAAGAGACAGACAGAGACAGACCTTGAAAGAAACAGACCTGGAAAGAGAGAGACCTGGAAAGAGACAGATGGGGAAAGAGACAGACAGACATGCAGACAGGGACAGAGATAGGCAGACAGGGAAGGAGGAGACAGCCAGAGAGACAGACAAAGATAGATGGGGAAAGACAAGGACCTTGATATAGACAGACGGGGAAAGAGACAGAGAAATAGAGACAGACAAGGAAAGAGACAGACAGAGACAAGCAGAAAGTGAAAGAGACAGACAGGAAAAAACACAGACAAAGAGACGGGGAGACAGACGGGGAAAGAGAAGGACCTGGGAAAGAGACAGACCTGGAAAGAGACAGACGGAGAAAGAAACAGAGAGATAGAAACATACAAAGAAAGAGACAGACAGAGAAAGGCAGACGGGGAGAGAGACAGACGGGGAAAGAGACAGACGGGGAAAGAGGCAGACGGGGAAAGAGGCAGACGGGGAAAGAGGCAGACGGGGAAAGAGGCAGACGGGGAAAGAGGCAGACGGGGAAAGAGGCAGACGGGGAAAGAGGCAGACGGGGAAAGAGGCAGACGGGGAAAGAGGCACCTGAAAAGAGACAGATGGGGAAAGACACAGACGGAGAGATAGACCTGGAAAGAGACAGACCTGGAAAGAGACAGACGGAGCACATTACTTGGCCAATTTAGTTAAATCTGTATAAAATATCTGTGGTGTTGAAATATATGTTGTGAAATGCTTCTATTAGCTTAGTTTTTGCCTTTTAATAATTACATTTCTATCTATTTGTTTTGTGGTTTTTGTGTGCACAATACATTTTTGTTAATACATTCTATTTTGCTAACGGCAGTTATTAACCCGGGCGAAGGCGGGTAGTACAGCTAGTACTGTATAAATAACATTCTAATTTTATTATTCAGGGCATAACATCTACACCAATATCAGATATTCATACCTTTTTTAAATAAGCCTAGGGTGGGAAATGCAGCAGCTACTGGTAAATTTAAAAACTAAAATTAGACACCAATAAAATGTAATACAAAATAGCAGAAGATAATCCAGCATTTTTTTTTTTTTAAATGTCCCTTTTATTGTAGACAGTGCAGATGTTGCAGCCACAGGGCTAGGTTATAGGAACAACCATAATTGTATTTTAACATGTCTACAATAAATGGGACGTTTTAAGAAAAATTCTACTACCCACAGTCGCTGGATTATCTTCTGTTATTTTGTATTCTTCTATTCGCCTGGAGCCAAGGCTTACATCTGTGCGCAAAGGGAAGAATCCGCAGCATAGGATGACTATCATGAAGGGGTGAGCTTAATTACTTTTCTATTTTTTCCATAATAAAATGTAATGTGCCCCATCCTTGTGCCCTGTGGTAAAGTGCTCCATCCTTATCTGCTGTAGTAGTGTGCCCATCCTTGTGCCCCATCCTTGTGCTCTGTACTAATGTGCTCATCCTTGTTCCCATCCTTTAGTAATGTCCTCATACTGTTCCCCTTCTTGTCTTCTATTATACAAATGTTCACATGCACACACAAAAAAATATTCTTACCTGTCCTCTGTTCCCTCATTGTCCTCTTACCTGCTTCTTGCGGCACATAGACCCCTCAATGATCTTGGCCAGTGCAGGGGGCTGCTGCTGACATCAGCGCTTTATTTACTTCATTTGAATGATTTGTGGTGCTGCAAATCATTAACTGACGGCAATGGTAGCCTTGTGTCCCGGCCGAAATCATCGAAGGATCTATGTGCAAGCGCTCCACAAGAAGCTGATAAGAAGACACTGAGGGAACTCGAGTATAAGCCGAGGGGGGCTTTTTCAGCATAAAAAATGTGCTGAAAAAGTTGGCTTACACACGGGTATATAAGGTACTGCCATTTAAGGGAGTTAGCAGTAAAAAAAACCAATAATTTCACTATTATTTTCACAAACTTTCTGTGCATCAGTCACCACCGTTTGTTATTTTTGTCACTATCAATGCTGTAATACCAGCAATATGTTTTTTCCACTACTAGTGTTTTTCTAGAAAGATTAGATTTTTTTTTTTTTTACTTTAAACTTCTTTAATTTTTAGTGCTCTCTACAGAAGGAGAATCCACTAAAGCCTAACATCAAAAGCCATATTTTTTTACTAATTCATATTACTTTTAAAAAACATCAATAAATGCATAAAGTTCAGGGAGAAAACACCTGATGCAAAAGAAGATCTGGTAACACATTGCTATAATTTTACTAACATAAGAAATACTTTATTTTTCTGACTATAACATGCATTTTTTTTTAAAAAAAAGATAACATCTTGCTAAAATTTTTGTGCGTCTTATAATTTGCAGTCAGTAAGTTCAGCAGTACCAGACCTCCCTGAATGCTTATTTAAATCATAAGAGCACAATGCCTATGAATACTCTACATGTTCGCTGAAATAGCTAAGCAGCTGCACAGTTCTCTGTTACGAGGGGGACCCGGGGAAGCGTGCCAAGATGGGAAATGGACTGCTTCCGCCGGTCACGGTCCACTGTGCGGTGTAAGGGACCGCCGCTATGGTGGGTGAAGAGTGAGCGGGTTGCTGCTAGCGATCGTCTGGAATGTCACAGACGATCTATGTACACCGATCTGCCCTAACCCCTGAGGGTTGTATGGCACAGATCTCACGGCTCGGTGTACCTGTTGCACGGGGAAGCACAGAGGTGCCCACGCACGTGTGCCAGTGGAAGTCACGAGAATATGGCACGAGGGTAGCACAGAGGTGCCCACGCACGTGTGCTTTCAATAACCAGGTGAGTCCAATGGAGACTTGAGGAGCTCACCTGGGACAGGAACACGGCCTGTTGACGGGGGTACTGCCGGAGCAGCAAGGCAGGAACACGGCCTGCAAACGAGGTACTGCCGGAGCAGCAAGGACCAAGCCCACAAGAGACAGTAATGCCTGAGCAGTGGCGTGGCAGCACGCTGCCAGACATCCAAACATAGAAGGACGGTCGCGCGCCGCCATGATGGCAGGGGGAGCTTTTAAGGAGGTGCAGCTCCACCCGAGGGCGGGCGCGAGGCGGAGATGACGGACTTGACCCAATCAGGGTCCACGACGTCCCAGTCTGGCCAGTCAGGATTCACCACGTCACCAGCCTTGTCATCAAGCCGTGTGGCGTCAGTGAGCGAATCAGGACCCACCACGCATTGCACATGCTCACCCTCCTGCCTCTGGGAAATAGAGGCGGGATCCTCGGTCTCACAATGTGCAGAGATAACGGGAATCTCACTGCTTCCCTGAGCAGTAAACCTCTGCACATTGCGCAGCCTCGCAGACCTTCGGGGCCGCTGAGCAGGAGAGTCTGCGGCAGGCCAGGAATGGGAGACCGCTTCACTCCTTGTAACAGGAGAACCACTAGGTGTCACCCTTCTGCTGCCTCTCTGAGAAGGTATCTCCTGCACACTGCGCAGTCTGGCAGACCTTCGGCACTGCTGAGCAGGAGTGCTCGTGGCAGGCAAGGAATGGGAGACTGCCTCAGTCCTTGCCTCAGGAGAGCCACGAGATGTAACATTACCCCCCGTCTAGGCCCCCCCCCTGTCCGTGCTCGAAGGCCGCTATCAAACCCGGGGCGCGGATATGATCCTCCAACTCCCAGGATCTATGCTCCGGACCACGGCCGGCCCACTCCACGAGGTAGTACCTCTTGCCCTGTATGACTTTTGTCTCCACAAGTTTTGCCACCTCAGGGTCATCGGACGGGGAGTCGGTTTGAGCCGGCAGGGACCCCGAGAATTTATTAAGTCGTACGGGTTTCAGGAGGGACACGTGAAAGGTGTTGGCTATAGCCCAGCGTGGAGGGAGCTGGAGTCGATATGCCACTGGGTTTACCTGCTGTAGTACTTTAAACGGACCCAGACACCTAGGGGCGAATTTGGCTGCCTGTACCCGTAGGTTAACATTCTTAGAGGACAGCCATACTAGGTCACCAGGGGCGAAGGATGGTGCAGGGCGGCGGCGAACATCAGCCGTTGTCACCATCCGGTCTTTGGCCCTTTTAAGAGCCTCTTGGGTGTCATCCCAGATCTCCCGGGCCTTGGTCGCCCAATCCTCCACTCTAGTATCGGGTGACGTAATGGGCATCGGAACCGGGATTCTGGGATGTTGTCAGTTATTGAGTAGGAACGGAGTCTGGCCAGAGGATTCATGGACCGAATTGTTAATGGCAAATTCGGCCCAAGGAAGGAGGTTAGCCCAGTTGTCGTGGTGCGCGGATATAAAATGGCGGAGGTAAGTTACCAAGGTCTGATTAGTCCTCTCCACTAGTCCATTGGTCTCGGGATGGTATGCGGAGGAGATGTTCAGCTCTATCTGCAGGAGCTTACAGAGCTCTCTCCAGAAGCGAGACGCGAACTGGGGACCCCGGTCGCTCACCACCTTGTCAGGCATGCCATGCAACCTAAATACATGCCGAATGAACAAGGTGGCGAGAGCACGTGACGTCGGGAGTCGTGGGAGAGGCACCAAGTGGACCATTTTAGAGAAGTGGTCCGTGATGACCCATACGACCCTGTGCCCTGCTGACTTGGGCAGATCTCCCAGGAAGTCCATCCCTACCACTTCCCAGGGACGATCCGGCACTGGCAGTGGGTGAAGAAGACCTGCCGGTCTCTGCCGGGACGGCTTATTCCGAGCACACGACATACAGGCTCCCACATATTCCTGTATGTCCTGGGGTAGTCTCGGCCACCAATAATGCCTGGTCACCAGGTCTCTGGTCCTTTTGACCCCAAAGTGACCCCCGACCTTGGAGGCATGGGCCCACGATAGCACCTCGTTCCGTAGTTCAGGGGGAACGAGGGTTTTGCCAGGTGGCACCTGGTCCAAAGAAGTGGGAGTGACCATCCTCAAGCTGTCCGGGGGTAGTATAAGACGAGGCTCCTCCTCGTCCTCCTCCAACACAACCATACAACGTGACAAGGCATCGGCCCGTACGTTCTTCTCACCGGCCAGGTGGCGGATAATAAAGCGGAACCGGGAGAAGAATAAAGACCAACGGGCCTGCCTTGGGTTCAGGCGTTGTGCTGTCTGGAGGTATGTGAGGTTTTTGTGGTCAGAAAAAACCTCAAATGGATGCTTCGCACCCTCCAGGAGATGCCGCCATTCCTGGAATGCTAGTTTCATCGCCAGTAACTCCCTATCCCCTATGGAGTAGTTCCTCTCGGCCGGAGAAAAGGTCTTGGAGAAAAAGAAACACGGATGTTTCCTTCCTCGTTCGTTTTTCTGGTACAGGACTGCACCTGCACCGACCGAAGAGGCGTCTACCTCCAGTAGGAAGGGTTTGGAGATGTCTGGACGATGAAGGATGGGAGCTCTGGAGAAGTGAGTTTTGAGAGTGTGAAATGCCTCTACCGTTTCCCGTGTCCATGCTTTGGGATTAGCGCCCTTGCGGGTAAGGGCAATGATGGGTGCTGCCACCGTCGAGAAGTTGGGAATGAACTGGCGATAATAATTGATAAACCCCAAGAATCGCTGGATCGCCTTCAGCGAGCGGGGCTCAGGCCAGTTCATCACTGTATCCAACTTCCCCGGATCCATTGCTAACCCCTGACTGGACACTATGTACCCCAGGAACGGCAAGGATTCCTGTTCAAAAATGCACTTTTCCAGCTTAGCATATAACGAATGGTTGCGGAGCCTCTTAAGTACTCGGATGACATCCCTCCGATGGGTGGTAAGATCGGGGGAGAAGATAAGAATGTCATCCAGGTATGCAACCACGGAAAGATACAAATCCCGGAAAATGTCATTCACAAAATCTTGAAATACGGCGGGGGCATTGCAGAGTCCGAAGGGCATTACTAGATACTCGTAGTGACCGTCCCTGGTGTTAAAGGCGGTCTTCCACTCATCGCCCTTTCGGACTCGCACTAGATTATACGCCCCGCGTAGATCCAGCTTTGTGAAGACCTTTGCCCCGCGGAATCGATCAAATAGCTCAGTAATGAGGGGCAAAGGGTATTTGTTCTTGATTGTGATTGCATTTAATCCCCTGTAATCGATACAGGGGCGCAGATCCCCTTCCTTCTTCTGCACAAAAAAGAACCCTGCACCAGCCGGTGAAATAGACTTGCGAATGAACCCCTTCGCCAGGCTGTCCTGAATATATTTGGACATAGCCTCCGTCTCTGGAGCAGAGAGTGGATACACTCTGCCCTTAGGGGGCTCGGAGCCTGGCTTCAGGTCTATTCGGCAATCATATGGCCGGTGGGGAGGAAGAGTATCTGCGGCCCTTTTGGAAAAGACATCCCTGTAGGCCTCATAAGGTGTCGGTAAACCCGGCCCCTCAGTATTCCCTGAGGACCCAACCGACCTAATGGTAGCGGGTGGTTCGGTAGTCACGAGGTGCTCTCTACAGGATCCTGCCCAGGATGAGATCTCCCCTGTTGCCCAGTTGAGTATAGGAGCATGCTGTCTCAACCAGGGAAGACCCAGTAGGATCTCATCCGTCCCCCCTGGAAGCACCAGGAAGGACACCTGCTCATGGTGTCCCGGTGGTACATCCATCCTGAGAGGGATGGTGATCTGGGTGATAGGATCGAGTAGTATGGACCCGTCGACTACCCGGACCCTGAGTGGCTTGGGCAACAGAACCAGGGGAACTGAGTATCGGGTTGCCAGGGAGGTCGAGATGAAATTGCCTTCAGCGCCTGAGTCCAAGCAAGCCAGGGCAGAGAAGAGAGTAGTGCCGAACTGCAACTGGGTGCTGATAGTCAACCTAGAGGGAGAAGTAGCGTCTAGAGTCCCCCCTCTGATAGAAACTAGACGCTGTCTTTTCCCGACGGTTTGGGACATAGGGTAGCTATGTGTCCCCTCTGCCCACAGGAAAAGCAGATGACACAAGACCGAGAACCTGGGGCAGAGGAGACCACCTTGGACACTTCCATTGACTCCACTGAGTCGCCTACAGGACTGGCTGGGGGACCTGTCTGATGGAAGACGGGAGTCAGACGCTTTTTAGGCCGAGAAGACGTGGGTGCTGAAGAGACCTTGAGCCTTCGCTCCGCCTGGCGGATGTCTATGCGAGAGGCAACCTGAATCAAGGACTCTAAAGTGGCAGGCACCTCACGTGTGGCCAGTGCGTCTTTGACAAACCCTGCCAGGCCCTCCCAAAACACAGGGACAAGGACCTTATCCGGCCAGTCCAGCTCTGCGGCCAGTGTCCTAAAGTATACAGCAAAGTCCCCGACTGAAGCAGACCCTTGCCGAAGTCGTAGGAGGCGCAGCGCGGAATCGTGGGTGACTTGAGGCCCGAGGAACACCATTCTCATGGCCCCAAGATAAGCTGCTAAGTTATTCACCACACGATCTCCGCGCTCCCACAACGGCGTGGACCACTTCAGCGCTCTCCCTGTGAGCAGGGACTGGACGAAGGCTACCTTTGCCTTCTCGGTAGCGTAAAGAGTCGCGGACAGCTCTAAGTAGGTGGTAACCTGGTTTATAAACCCACGGCACTCAGAGCTGTTGCCGCTAAAGCGCTCTGGAAGCGCAAGGCGAGGAGACCTTCCGCCCAATAGCACAGCCTGGGTAGCCGCCTGGGTGGCGACTGTCGTCAGAGTAGTCTTATCGGAGGAAGACTGCTCCACTGCTGCCAATCGTGACTCCAACTGCTGCACATAACGCAGCAACTGCTGCTGCTCTTCAGCCATAGCCAGACCTTTGGCGCGACCGTAATGTTACGAGGGGGACCCGGGGAAGCGTGCCAAGATGGGAAATGGACTGCTTCCGCCGGTCAAGGTCCACTGTGCGGTGTAAGGGACCGCCGCTATGGTGGGTGAAGAGTGAGCGGGTTGCTGCTAGCGATCGTCTGGAATGTCACAGACGATCTATGTACACCGATCTGCCCTAACCCCTGAGGGTTGTATGGCACAGATCTCACGGCTCGGTGTACCTGTTGCACGGGGAAGCACAGAGGTGCCCACGCACGTGTGCCAGTGGAAGTCACGAGAATATGGCACGAGGGTAGCACAGAGGTGCCCACGCACGTGTGCTTTCAATAACCAGGTGAGTCCAATGGAGACTTGAGGAGCTCACCTGGGACAGGAACACGGCCTGTTGACGGGGGTACTGCCGGAGCAGCAAGGCAGGAACACGGCCTGCAAACGAGGTACTGCCGGAGCAGCAAGGACCAAGCCCACAAGAGACAGTAATGCCTGAGCAGTGGCGTGGCAGCACGCTGCCAGACATCCAAACATAGAAGGACGGTCGCGCGCCGCCATGATGGCAGGGGGAGCTTTTAAGGAGGTGCAGCTCCACCCGAGGGCGGGCGCGAGGCGGAGATGACGGACTTGACCCAATCAGGGTCCACGACGTCCCAGCCTGGCCAGTCAGGATTCACCACGTCACCAGCCTTGTCATCAAGCCGTGTGACGTCAGTGAGCGAATCAGGACCCACCACGCATTGCACATGCTCACCCTCTTGCCTCTGGGAAATAGAGGCGGGATCCTCGGTCTCACAATGTGCAGAGATAACGGGAATCTCACTGCTTCCCTGAGCAGTAAACCTCTGCACATTGCGCAGCCTCGCAGACCTTCGGGGCCGCTGAGCAGGAGAGTCTGCGGCAGGCCAGGAATGGGAGACCGCTTCACTCCTTGTAACAGGAGAACCACTAGGTGTCACCCTTCTGCTGCCTCTCTGAGAAGGTATCTCCTGCACACTGCGCAGTCTGGCAGACCTTTGGCACTGCTGAGCAGGAGTGCTCGTGGCAGGCAAGGAATGGGAGACTGCCTCAGTCCTTGCCTCAGGAGAGCCACGAGATGTAACAGTTCTCCCTCTCGACCTGTGTAAATAATGCTAAGCAAGAGAGACTGAGCTGAGCTTGCTACGGTTAATAGAATGGATATTTGGTGCACTGTATATAACAAGTTGCTTTACACCTAGCAGAACAGTTTCAGTCTCCCAGATAAAGGCTAATCTCCTGCTCTGTCTGTGCACCATAATTGTGATGCCGTCCTTGTTTGCCCACATTTGTGTGTGGTCACAAAGAGCATAGAAAATCAGTATGGCATAGGACAGCTTAATATAAATTCTACATTATGCATCCTTTATAGTGTGGATATTAGAATAACTTCTACTAAAGTATACATCTGGCTAAATTTAGTATAAGGAGATTAAGGGGCATGAATAAAAGACATTACAGATGTAAGACACCCGCCATGTAGCTGATTCCACAATAAATAGAGCGGTGCTCTATATGAACTTTGGTACAAGACAACCAAAGTAAACTGTATTGTGATATTGTTACGTCATGGTTGGGGACTGTATGTAATGTGCAATGCTTTTTATTTTTAGGAACAACCCTCCTAATACATTTCTACCACTTTAGAATAATTCATTAGCCTCCTCTTCTACTCAATAGCGTCAATTAAGGAGAACAACCGAAGACAACCAACATTATCCCCACATTATCCCCTCCATGTATTTATGTCCCCAGGGTAGATTTAATATTAAAATTTTTTTTCCTATTTTCTGCTATGCCATAGAAAGTGGTTAGTGGTTTATAGAAGGTGTTATATAGCAGATGATGTCCAATTTGGTGATTTACCTGTAATATGGCATCTGGATGTGGCCGGAGATGGCAAAGTATAGCTGCAGATATTTATGGACTTCGCCACTGATTTCACTTTTCTATAGAGTTGAAATCCATGGTAAAAATCCAGAAAAAATTGAGTGTAAAAATATTCTACAGATTTCTCTATTCAGTCTAGGATCTAATAGATGCAATAGATGCTCCTATACTTAGTGGGAATAAGTGGCTGTACAAAGCTTTCATGGTCAAGAATATCTGATTTCCAGGGTTTAGAGATGCCAGCTAAGTTGACCTATTGCTATAGTTTCTTTCAACTAGACACTAAACTCTATTTTTTTTCTAACTACCATACACGCCTGTGGACCAGCCAAAATCCAGCTGCCCCTTCATTCAGTTGTACAGTCAGGACAACCGCTATAATAAGAAAAAAAAATCTTTCTATAATCATTATTTATAATAGAGTATAAAAAAAAGGTCTGAATTCATAATATGATACTTACCATTTGAGTACTCCGCGACACATACTACTTTTGAAGTCTCTGTGACCTTAAAAATAAATACATATATTATTGTTCTCTGTTCAACTAGTGTACAGGAAGATTATTCAAGAAACACAGAGGTAAACATTCATATTATAGTAGATCAAGATCGATAACACCCATGTGAGGTAGAAATACATAGTTCTATATTTTAGATATGATACTGCTTTTAATGCCATTAATGGTCACTCTCATTGACACAAATTTTGGATAAATTAATATTACTGGCCAATATAACAAAAGTTGTAATATAGCTTAGCAGAAATTCTGCTTCTTGCTCTATTCATGAGTCACTTATCACCGTAGCCTTTTTCCTCTTAAGGGTGCTTTGCACGAGACGATCTATCATGCGATAGATCATCGGGGTCACGGTTTTTGTGATGCACATCCGGCATCGCTTGCGACGTCGGGCTGTGTGACACCTCCGAGCGACGCAGTATCGCTCACAAATCGTGAGTCGTGTACTCGTCGCTCGGTTTCATAATCTCGTTTAATTAAAATGGCGCCGGTTGCTCATCGTTCCCGGGGTAGCACACGCCGCTCCGTGTGACACCCCGGGAACGATGAACAGCAGCTTACCTCCGTCCCACGGCACCCGCCGGCTATGCGGAAGGAAGGAGGTGGGCGGGATGTTTACGTCCCGCTCATCTCCGCCCCTCCGCTTCTATTGGCCGGCCGCTGTGTGACGTTGCTGTGACGCAGAACGTCCCTCCACCTTCAGGAAGAGGATGTTCGCCGCCCACAGCGACGTCGCACGAGAGGTAAGTGCGTGTGACGGGGGTTAACGACTTTGTGCGCCACGAGCAACTAATTGCCCGTGATGCACAAACGACGGGGGCGGGTACGATCGATCGTGAAATTGCACGATAGATCGTACCATGTAAAACAGGCTTTAGGGTCAGCACACACGGCGAGTAATACGGAGCGAGTGGAATGCGATAAAAAAAATTGCATTCCACTCAGACCAATTACTTTACTCTATTATTACTCTATGGGGCCACTCATATGAGTGATTGTTTTCTCAGCCCTAATCAGACCGAGAAAACAGTCACAACATGCTGCGGGTGGAAAGCATTCCTGTTTCACTCTCACCCATACAAGTCTATGGGGCGAGAGAAACATCGCATTGCACTCTCATTACACTAGTGTAACGCGAGAGCAGTGCAATTCTCGCATCATCCCTCTCTCTCCTCCGCAGCGCCAGCCCTTTCCTCCACAGCTGTGGTCTGATCGCACGATTGGACCACAGTCGAATGACATTCGCATGACACTCGGCTCATGCTGTGCTGCAAGCGTGAGCCGAGTGTCATTCAAGGACTCACACTAATCCCCGTGTAATGCCAGCCTTATATTCACTATCCACTGAACAGACTAAAAGCGCAATGAGGTTCAGGTTACACTTCCTATTATATGCTATAGAGAGGGAGGGGGAGTGAGGAACAGAGTGAGAAAACAAGCAGAGGCAGAGACAGATTCTAATGAAATTAGTAAGCGATTTAGTTCATCACAAAGCTGGACTCACAGCCACACAGCTTAGTACTGCTATATAATCGCCTTCATCCTGTTGCTACTATGTTTCAACATGTCCTAAATCCTAAATCATATTACATGTCTAGGTGACATTATAGCAACTGGTCTTTTCCCACCAGTTCAGAAAAATAATGATATTGCCTGCCAAGAGTATAAATGCAGGATACAACTTATGTAATGGTCAGAAAAATTGCTATTCCTCACAGACACACAGATGGCTGTGTGCCACCTCCACGACAGCCGACGGGCTTCTCAGTTCCGGATCCGCAGTGGCTCGAGGGGTCTCTGGACCCGAGGCGGGGTCGCGCGGCCGCTCAAAGTGAAAAAGGGGGAAAAGCTATTTACAAAAGGGGTGGAAAAATTGAGTAATGTTCGTGACGCCACCCACGGGTCATGGTAATGTGGGATACCACCGATGCTGCATTTGGGGGAGAGCGCCTGGGAACGATGGGATGGCAGCTTGTGATGTTAACCCCTCCATGGGCAGGGGGATGGTGTCCCAGGGCTTAGTGTTGGAAGGCTGGGGACCCATCGGGAGTAAAGGGGCACAATGTACTCACACAGTCCAGAGATACTGACACCGACAACGGGTAAACCAAAGTCCTGAATGCCCTGTAGCCTTTGAACACGCTGGGTCCATGCCCTTTTGGCATTGCTGGTTGGTCTGAAGCCTTGTCCCTTGGCACTGTGTTTACTCTTTGTGGATCCCTTTCGCTTGAAACTACTCGGGTCCTGCTCACCCGCGTGGCTAGCGGAGTGAGCTTGCTCTCAGGGTTCACGCTTGGGATTTTCTAGATGGTTTTGAGAAGTCCTATCCCCCTTGTTGCGCTAGTGCCCCGATTTTGTAGCAGGTGGAGAACGGCTTGTGAAGACTCCATCCTCGTCGGGGGAATTACTGGGCTGCATAAAGATTCTTCCTAGCCTAGGGTCCGCGTACCCCATCGTGCCCTGGCCCCTGCCCGGTTGCAGCACAAGGCTGGTGAACTGCCCTCCATGGCAGTACCGTGCCCTCTGTCACTACCCCCTGCGACCGGGGTTCCAGCACCTTCCAGGCCAAGCCAACGTCTGGCACCTGGGACGGGTACAGGAGCCCAGCTCCGCAGCGTGACCTTTTCCTGTCACGGCTCACTGGCTACTCTCTGACTACTCCTTGACACTTCTGGCCCTCCTTCTACCATCCCTCCATATGGTCGGCCCTATTCCCCTCAGGCCGCCCAATGGGTGTCTGGTTGGTGTGGTGCAGAGTGTTCCTCAGGATTTGTGTATACCTGTGTATACCTGTTCTTAGCAACACCAAAGGGACAGGACCCGCAGGAAGAGCGGATACCATGCAGAAGGGCAGATTGCACGGCACCCTTGTGACAACCTGATAGGCCAGGGCGTCACAGCTGCTTATACTGAAAAGTTACCTGAAATAATAGGCATACTTCAAATAATTGTGACTAAAAAAACAAACCTAAAAACCTATGGATGGTAGAAAAATGTTTATTTTCTATTATTGTGTGTAAAAATTTTTTTAGGGGATTCTTAATTTAAAATAAATAGCCATATTCATCAGCATATGTGGATTATAATCAGAGCAATCTGGGTTCCCGCCCATGGCCCGGAGACCCGGGGCGCCCATGGCCATATTTCCCTCATTATAATGTTTTATGTGCAACACATACTCACCTTCCTCCCGTTTCCCCGTTACACATCCTCGGGCAGGTAACATTCCTCAAACTACACTACGGCTCCTGGTGTCGTAAAGATATTTTCCTTCCTGTATACTACAAATTACAACCTATTCTCACATTCCCTAATGGCTCAGTATGTTTTTAGGTTGATTCCCAACTGAAAAATCACTGGTTCAATATGAAGAGTAGCCATGAACATTTCCCAAGAAAAGAGACACAGCAGTCTCTCGGCCAAGAAAATTGCCAAATTGTATCAAGTAAGTGTTATGACAGTTAAGGCTACTTTACACACTGCGATATCGGTCCCGATATCGCTAGTGTGGGTACCCGCCCCCATCTGTTGCGCGACACGGGCAAATCGCTGCCCGTGTCGCACAACAGCCGTCACACATACTTACCTGTCCGGCGACGTAGCTGTGACGGGCGAACCGCCTCCTTTCTAAGGGGGCGGTCCGGGCGGCGTCACAGCGACGTCACTGAAGCGTCACTGAACCGCCGCCCAATAGCAGCGGAGGGGCGGAGCTGAGCGGGACGTAACATCCCGCCCACCTCCTTCCTTCCTCATAGCGGCCGGGAGGCAGGTAAGGGGAGCTTCCTCGTTCCTGCGGCGTCACACGCAGCGATGTGTGCTGCCGCAGGAACGAGGAACAACTTCGTTACTGCTGCAGTAACGATTTTTAAGAATGGACCCCCATGTCGCCGATTAGCGATTTTGCACGTTTTTGCAACGATGCAAAATCGCTTATCGGTGTCACACGCAATGGCATCACTAATGCGGCCAGATGTGCGTCACAAATTCCGTGACCCCAACGACTCCGCATTAGCGATGTCGCAGCGTGTAAAGCCCGCTTTAGAAGAATATGAAATGTAGACTGTCCATCCATTCAAAAGCCAAGAGGTGAACGTCCAGGCAAAATATGGGTGTCAACAAGTCGGCTCATCACAAGGTCTATCAATCCTGTCATGAGAAACATGGCAGTGGAGGTGGCTCATATGCTTTGTCATAGTGAGATCACAGATATCCATGCAAGCACAGTGCGATGCATGTTACACAAGTCTGGAATAGTGGCCTGAACAAAGGTGAATAAGCATTGACTTCAATATCATCATAAAAAGTGTGAGCTTGAGTTTCCCAAAAAGTAAGAAAAATGGACAGTAGAAGATTGGAAACGGGTGATTTGGAAAGATGAGATAAAAGTTAATAAACTAGGCTCTGATGGATGCAAATGGGTTTGACGGATTGAGAAATTAAAGGAACTGTCAAATTTGGTGCAGGAAGCCTGATGGTATGGGGTTGTTTCACAGCCAAAGATGTTGGATACATGACGAGGATTGATAGAGATCTCAATGCTGAGCTACAGTTGAAACCAGAAGTTTACATACGTTATCTAAAAAGACACATATACATGTTTTTCTCACTATCTGACATGAAATCAGAATAAACCTTTCCTATTTTAGGTCAATTAGGAACCAAAATTATTAGAATTTGCCAAATGCCAGAATAATGAGAGAGAATGTTTTAAGGCATTTTTATTACTTTCTGCAAAGTCAAAAGCTTACACACACTAAGAGTACAAGGCCTTTAAACAATATGGGATAGCTCATATGATGATGTCATGTCTTTGAAAGCTTTTAATAGGTTTATTGGCAACATCTGAGTTAATTAGACACACCTGTGGATGTGTATTTTAATGCACACCTGAAACATACGGCTTCTTTTTATAGCATCATGAGAAAGTCAAAAGAAATCATTCAAGATCTTAAGAAAATAAAGTTGGACTTGCATGAGTCTGGTTCATCCTTGGGTGCAATTTACAGATACCTGAAGGTGCCTCGTTCATCTGTACAAACAATTATATGCAAGTACAAACAAGATGGGAATGTCCAGCCATCATACCACTCAATAAAGAGAAGGGCTCTGTGTACCAGAGATGAACATGGTTTTGTCATACATTTGCATATCAACACAAGAACAAAAGCAAAAGACGTTATGAAGATACTGGCAGAAGCTGGTACGATTGTGTCATTACCCGCAGTGAAACAAGTACGTTATCAACATGGGCTGAAAGGCCACTCTGCCAGGAAGAAGCTATTATTCCAAAAGAAACATAAAAAAAAGGCAAATTAATGTTTGCAAATGCACAGAGGAACAGAGACCTCAATTTTTGGAGACATGTACTGTGGTCTGACGAAACTAAAATTTAACTGTTTGGACATTGTTACATTTGGACGAAAAAGGGAGAAGCTTTGAAGCCTAAGAACATCATCCCAACTGTGAAACACAGGGGTGGCAGCATCATGTTGTGAGGCTGTTTTGCTGCAGGAGAGATTGGTGCACTTCACAAAATAGATGGCATCATGAGGAAAGAAGATTATGTAGCAATACTGAAGCAACATCTCATCAGCCAGGAACTTAAAGCTTGGGCAGAAATGGGTCTTCAAAATGGACAATAACCTGTAACATACTGCCAAACTGGTTACAAAGTGGCTTAAGGATAACAAAGTCAATGTTTTGGAGTGGCCATCAGATGGCCCTGATCTCAATCCTATTGAAAATGTATAGTCAAAGCTGAAAAGGCCGGTGCGGGCAAGTCGACCTACAAACATGGCTTAGTTACACCAGTTCTGTCAGGAGAAATGGGTCCAAATCCCTACCAACTTTTGTGAGAAGCTCGTGGAAGGAGATCCAAAATGTTTAACCCAAGTCATACAGTGTAAGGGCAATGTTACCAAATATTAATGAAATGTGTGTAAACTTTTGACTTTGCAGCAAATAATAAAAATGCCTTAAAACATTTTCTCTCTCAGTCATTATTCTGGGATTTGGCAAATATAAATAATTTTGGTTCCTAATCGACCTAAAATGGGAAAGGTTTATTTTGATTTCATGTCAGATAGTGAGAAAAACATGCATGTGTCTTTTTAGATAGCTTATCTAAACTTTTGGTTTGAACTGTATATGTGAATAGCCTACAAGATGATTACTATGGGAATGAGTCGACTACATTCGGGTGTCCGTCTGCAGAAAACGTATATGTACAAAAATAGTACAAAACAGAGCACACACTAATGTAGTGTGATCCATTACAGTCAATGGCCCTGTCGGCACATGCGTCCGAAACACGGATAAGCTGTCCAGTAAAAATACAAAGTCATGTAAGCAACTCTGGACCATATGCAGGCATCACTTAGAAATTTCTGTGAATGTCATAAATGTGTATTATATGCCAACCAATTTAAAGATGTTGTTTTAGTGAGTAATAGGGAATATGGATGTCATTGATGGTCATCTCCTTCATCCCTTCTCCATATTCCAGAGCAAATAACTGATAATTATCATACATAGATTCTTAAGGGGAATCTGTGTCAGGCCTCCTTCACACGTCAGTGATTCCAGCACGTATGACGCTGTTTTCATACGTACCGGAGACATGGACATAAGCAGGTCCATTAAAATCAATGAGTCTGACACACATCAGTGATTTCTCAAGGACCATGTGTCCGAGCAGTGTACACGTGTGTCCATGTGTTCCGCACGGAGATAAGTCTCTTTTCCTCCGGGAGCACTAATATCACACGGACCACACAATGATGTGATCACTGTGACACGTACTGGAGGAAACATGTGTCTTTGAAATAAAGGGATTTTTTATACTCACTTGTCTCAAGCCGTTCTGTCTTCAGTGCTGCTGTCGGCCCGCTCATTATGCTCATTACATAGTCCCTGCACCGCGGACCCAGAAGCATGTGTAACCACAGCGCCATGGACAGCAGCGTCAGGGACAGGTGAGTAAACAGTTCCTGCTCTCCATGTGCTATCACAGATAACACACGCAGAACACGTGTGCCAAAATCACAGCAAACGGATGGCCATATGTACATTCAACACATCCATGAAAAATGTGTGTTTTTCACTGACGTGTGAAAGAGGCCTCACATGGAGATTTTGTCTAACTTTGACGACTTTCATGGCAGCGTCAGGTCTTGTTCAGCTTGCTGATTCTGACGCTCCAGGTGAGAGATTCTCTGGTGTCTAGGAGCAACATAAGCAGAATAAGGCATCGACCTGCTGTGCGCTGATTCATAGGCAGACTAGGGAGAGTTAATCTCTGCTAGTCTGCTTGTGTGCTCTCTTTGATCACCTGTTGTGAGGGAGCCTATCACGTCTGCTTCCTATATATATATATATATATATATATATATATATATATATATATGTACATATATATACTGGCTGGGCCCTTCCTCCAATGCCAGCCATAGCTTGTCTTAGTTAGTCTGGTATGGTGTCCCAGGCTTTCTGGTGCTTGAACCTCTTGTTGCTTTGTGAGGTTGTGGAGTTTACTCCAGTTGCCTTTTGTAGTTTTCTTCCTGCTCTTGTTTCTCTCCTGAATCTCTTATTGTCCTATCGTGTGTGTGTGTGTGTGTGTGTGTGTCAGAGTTTTGATTTTCCCTTGTCTGTCAACATCTGTGTTTAACATTACACTCCTGCCCCATTTTTCCCCGCTTGGAGGAGGAGGAGGAGGAAATCAGACTAGGTCTGGTCAGGAGCAGGGCCAGGAGCGGGACTCAGGCTTCTGCACCATTAGGAATATCCCTGAGATTAGTTATAGCATAGGGCTCTTAGCATGAGTGACAGCATATGTGTCGCCCTGGGCAAGCCAGGGGACACAGGTCACAACACCACCACACCCCACACTCCAGGTAGGCACATCTGCTAACCAGAAATCCTTGTTGCCTTCCTCCAGGAGTCTGTTGATGCACACCAGGGGGTGGGCCAGGCGGTTGGCTCGACCCACCAAGGAGCTCACAACTCTGGAGGCAGGAAGTTACCAGGCAGATGAGCCCAGGCAGGGCAAGAGTGAAGTTCAGCTCAGGGAGAGCTTGAGTGAGGAGTGGACAACTAGGGAAGTAAGAGAAGTGACAGAAAGCCTGAAGTTGGTCTGTGGCTGTGTGCCCAGACGGAATCAGCAAGGTCAGCAGACGGCGGTGAAGGTCTGGAGTGGGACTGTCTGGAGGTTACTGAAAGGACCCCGTTGGCTGTGTGCCCGGTGGTCTGGAGCGGATACAAAGGGCAGTCAGCACCAGAGCAGGGGCTTTTCGGATCCCAGCAAGGCTTGGAGTCGCTGTAAATTGCTAAATCCGTTAGTGAAGGGGACGTAGATCTCCCAACAAGCAAGTCCTGATTGAAGGCAAAGGTCCAACCATAACAGGGAGAACACCGCCACCGCCAAGGCACCAGTTTCCCAGGGCCGGCGCCTGCGGGCAAAGTGTGGAGCTCCTCCGGCCCAGATTGTAGTCGGGGAGCGGGTAACCGGTGGGAATCCATCGCTACCAATAGACTTAACATAGGTGCAGGGAAGAGTGACCATCACCGTCAACTGCAGGGAACCGCAGCACCGTGAACCGTCCATGGGACCGTCCTACCAGCCGTTGGTTTACCGTACAAACTGTGTCCATGTCTCAGGCTGAGTGAGTACCACAGTGCCGCAAGGCACAGCGCTGCCCCCGCGTCCCTGCGCCCACCAGGCCCTGCACCTCACAAGCCATCACCGGGCCCCGGGATCACCAACCCCTACCCACGGAGGGGCAACACAACACCTGGCTGCTCCACATCACCATCCCCGGGATCCCCGCATCGAGCAGCGGTGGTGCTACACATCACCACAACCGTGGGTGGCGTCACGGACATTATCCCAACACCCCAAACCCCCCTTTCACTCACGGGCGAGGAGCGCCGCTCGAGAAACCCCCGGGATCCGGCCCACGGCTCGAGCCACCACTGAGCAGCCGCCGGACCCGAGCAGAAGGGGTGAGCGCGGTGTGCTGACACCCTCCTCCCCGCCCGCGACAACTTGGCGTCACGAACAGGATCCTACCGCTCTGCCGTCAGGTAGAGGTGCACCTTGTTACCGCCGGAGGTATCCGGCAGAAAAATTCCAGAAGCCGCCATCTTTGGCGCGAAAAGTTCCCGCTCGAGCGTCTTCTCGAGCAGTAGAGGCGCGAAGGCCAAAACCCCGCCCCGAGAGAGGAGGGGCCGGAAAGAGCTAAGGGGGACGCGATGGCGGCCGGCCGCATGTAGCTGCGGCTATAAAAGCAGGGACGCCAGGACTCTGCAAACATCCCGTTCCTGGAAGCAAACGAACCAGCCGTCATGTGGATGCCGTCCCGCGACACCGTGCCCCCCGCGCCTGGAACCGCGGCGTGGGTAGAGATCCGGACCGCGCAGCTCTACCAACGGCTGCAGGTGAAGATGCAGCTCCTCATGGAGGAGTGGGAGGCCGACATGGCGGACGTTGTAGCCACCGTGCGGAGACGCGAGGAGGAAGCGGAGAAAGGGAGGGTGAGTGACCCACGTCCCGACCCCCTTGAGGGGCCGGTCATCGCGGCTGTGGGGCCCGGTCCAAGCCCTCTCCCTTCGCTGCCTCCCTCGCCACCCGTCCCGGAGGCCGTGACCCCGCCACTAGGCCTGCTACCACCGCAACCGGTAGCAGTACCCAGCGTCACCGCCCAAGCGGGCCAACCTGTAGCCGGAGCTTGCAGCAAGTCAGCGGTGTTGCCGTGGAAGACTCCGAAGACCGAACCGGAGGCATCCCCTGAGAAACTCCCCGAGCCGGAGCCGATGACCCGCTCCGGGCCGAAGGCCCAGCAGCGGAAAGCCCCTAGGCCCATCCCCCACACCTCGGCTGAGGTAGCGCCGGGTTGTTGCTGCAGGGCAGCGCCCAAGGCCATGACACCGCGGGATACGCCGCCCACCTTCCTGACGGTGGGTAACGTTCTGGATGTCCCGCGGGGCCCGACCCGTGCGCCGGCGCTGGCAGCAGCGCCGTACTGGGATAGGGAGCCGGTACCGCTGGGCCTGGAGATCGCCGAGAGAGAGAGGAAGAAGGCCGAGCTGGTGGCCAGAGCGATCCGGGAGAAAGAAAATCTCCGGCAAGCGACCTTCCGTGACCGGGGACCGCTGTACGAGGGACAGGTGAGGCGGTTTGATGTCCGCCGGGGCTACGGGTTCATCTATGAGCCGGGCCTGGAGGCCGAGGTGTTTGTAGCCCGGCGGGACGTGCATGCTCACCTGCCCGAAGAACATCCCGGCCGTAACCTGATGCCGGGAGATATTGTGCGGTATACCCGGCACTTTGGGGAGCGAGGCTGGTTTGCGCTGGACGTTAACCTCAGGAGGGGCCCGGAGGCCCGAGCGAGCGCAGACCTCTACCCCTTGCCAGCAGCCCCAGCACTTGAAAGACCGGAGTAGGGCAATGGAGGCCCGCAGCACCGTCCCCGTTGGGACCACCTGCTTGTTTGTTGTTTGAAAGTTTTACTGAAGTTGAAAAAGATAATGAAAATGATCCGAAGAAGTCACCTGATTTGTTGTTGATTTGCAACCGGCTGGAGCCGGCACCGTTGTCCCCGTGGGGACCGTTTAAAGTTTAAAAATGCATGGGAACTAGCCATGGACAAGCCCGTGAACTCTGCAGGGCAACCACAAACGTTAGTGGCTTGTAAATATGTTGGGTACCGTTACCGTTTCCGCAATGCCGCCTCCGGAGAGGCAGGTTGGAGGGAGGGCCCTGAGCAGAGCAGGCCAGGGCCCAGCCACCAAAGGAACCGGTGGCTACCCTCTGGAGGGGAAGGACAGATCCCGCTCGGGTACCGTGTGCTGGACTGTGGGTCAAGGGGTGCTGCCTGGGTTTTAGGGGCAGCATCAGGGCCAGGTTACTTGGGTAGGAGAGAGCGGAAACCGTAACCGTATACCGTTGAAACGTTAAAAGTAAAATGTGCCTCCCGTCTTGGGAAGAGTTTATTAAAAATGTATTGATGTTATGTTTAACCCTGTTACCCCCTTTTTACAGAAAAATAAAACCGGTGTAGGACGGCAGCCCGCGGACGGTCTGCATTTTGCTAAGGGGGAATGTGTCGCCCTGGGCAAGCCAGGGGACACAGGTCACAACACCACCACACCCCACACTCCAGGTAGGCACATCTGCTAACCAGAAATCCTTGTTGCCTTCCTCCAGGAGTCTGTTGATGCACACCAGGGGGTGGGCCAGGCGGTTGGCTCGACCCACCAAGGAGCTCACAACTCTGGAGGCAGGAAGTTACCAGGCAGATGAGCCCAGGCAGGGCAAGAGTGAAGTTCAGCTCAGGGAGAGCTTGAGTGAGGAGTGGACAACTAGGGAAGTAAGAGAAGTGACAGAAAGCCTGAAGTTGGTCTGTGGCTGTGTGCCCAGACGGAATCAGCAAGGTCAGCAGACGGCGGTGAAGGTCTGGAGTGGGACTGTCTGGAGGTTACTGAAAGGACCCCGTTGGCTGTGTGCCCGGTGGTCTGGAGCGGATACAAAGGGAAGTCAGCACCAGAGCAGGGGCTTTTCGGATCCCAGCAAGGCTTGGAGTCGCTGTAAATTGCTAAATCCGTTAGTGAAGGGGACGTAGATCTCCCAACAAGCAAGTCCTGATTGAAGGCAAAGGTCCAACCATAACAGGGAGAACACCGCCACCGCCAAGGCACCAGTTTCCCAGGGCCGGCGCCTGCGGGCAAAGTGTGGAGCTCCTCCGGCCCAGATTGTAGTCGGGGAGCGGGTAACCGGTGGGAATCCATCGCTACCAATAGACTTAACATAGGTGCAGGGAAGAGTGACCATCACCGTCAACTGCAGGGAACCGCAGCACCGTGAACCGTCCGTGGGACCGTCCTACCAGCCGTTGGTTTACCGTACAAACTGTGTCCATGTCTCAGGCTGAGTGAGTACCACAGTGCCGCAAGGCACAGCGCTGCCCCCGCGTCCCTGCGCCCACCAGGCCCTGCACCTCACAAGCCATCACCGGGCCCCGGGATCACCAACCCCTACCCACGGAGGGGCAACACAACACCTGGCTGCTCCACATCACCATCCCCGGGATCCCCGCATCGAGCAGCGGTGGTGCTACACATCACCACAACCGTGGGTGGCGTCACGGACATTATCCCAACACCCCAAACCCCCCTTTCACTCACGGGCGAGGAGCGCCGCTCGAGAAACCCCCGGGATCCGGCCCACGGCTCGAGCCACCACTGAGCAGCCGCCGGACCCGAGCAGAAGGGGTGAGCGCGGTGTGCTGACACCCTCCTCCCCGCCCGCGACACATAGGGGACGCTATCCCGCGTTATCCAACAAGTCACATTGTGACAATCTGTCATCTGTTTATGTATGCATTTAGCTCTTCTAAAGACAAGTCCAGCAATACCTGTACATGGCCAGCCTGTTTATCCATCACTGAAAAATTGGAATTTTGATTGATATGCAAATGAGGCATTGCAGACATTAAAGACATATGTAGAAATTAAATTAAAAAAAAAGAAAACTCCTTATAACCACAAAACAATGACTTATCACCAATTTCATTTCCTTCACTAAGTTATAACAGAGGGATGCCTCACTTTTTGTTTCATTATGTCTTTTTGTATTTGTCACACTTTTCTTCGTACATTCTGTTTTCCCCAAACCAAGTTATGCTAATTAAAATGTTGCCTTAGTCATTACAATAAAAAGAAAATATACCAAGAGATAGAGTTTTGTCAACGTTTATCTGGGTCACACATAGCATTATAGGTCTTTGTTTTTATAAATATAGCCAGTGCCAGCTTTCAAGATTAACACATTTTTCCTAGCAGCATGACAAGAATATGAAGGTGTAAAAGTGGTGATTACAAAATTCTAAACAACCGAATGCTGTCTACCTTTGAAACCACAGAGCAGTTTTTCATAATCCGTGGTTTGCGAGCCACTTGTGACTCATGACACCTTGCTGTTTTGATCTCCATTTCAGCCAAGAGTTATGAATAGAGGTTAGAGAATCTGAGTGGAATTGAATTAAAGGGAACCTGTCACCAGATTTGGCGATTATAAACTGAAGCCACCACCAGTGAGCTCTTATATACAAAATTCTAGAAAACTGTATATAAGAGCCCAGGCCGCTGTGTAGAACATAAAAAACACTTATTATACTCACCTAGGGGGTGGTCAGGTTCGATGGGTATCGCTGCTCTCCTGTCTGGCGCCTCCTCTCCCCGGTACGGTGCCTCCTCTCTGCAGCGATGGCCATCCTACTTCTTCTGAAGCAAGTGTGCATGACGCAGCTGCGTCATGTACATTAGTTGACATTGAGGTATTGTAGTGCACATGTGCGGGAGATCTTCAACCTTTCCTCGCGCCTGTGCATTACAGTACTTTGATCTGCCTTCAGCAGAGCAGATCAAAGTGTGCCTGCGCAGAACTGCAATGTCGGCCTCTGTGGATGACGTAGATGTGTCATCCACACAGGCCGACATTGCAGTCCTGCGCAGGCGCACTTTTATCTGCTCTGCTGAGGGCAGATCAAAGTACTGTAATGCACAGGCGCGGGGAAAGGTTTAAGATCGCCTGCACATGTGCACTACAATACCTCAATTTCGGCTGGTGTGCATGGACCACCTCCTAGGTGAGTGTTATAAAAGTGTTTTTTATGTTATACAGCGCGGCCTGAGCTCTTATATACAGTATTCTGGAATGCTATATGTAAGAGCTCAGTGGTGGCCACAGCTTTTAGTTGCCAAATCTGGTGATAGGGTCCCTTTAAACCTGCATTTTACAAAAAGCCGCATTAGCCAAATATAGATTTTTTTGTGATTCGTATGCGCAGATTCAGCCGGATGACCACCAAAATGTTGAACCTCAAAGGGACATCAGAAGGCTAAAATAAAAAATACTTAAACTCACCTTACCGCTCACATTTAGGATCCTCACCATTCACCTCCCGGCCGACATCTTCTTACTGTCATTGCCAGGCCTGAAATCATGGGCCTCTTCAAAGTAGGCTGGGAATTCTGGTTCTGATGATCCCTGGAACTGTCCTGCGCATGCTGCCATTAGCTGTTGCACCATGATCTTATGCAAACATGAGCAGAACTATCCTGAGACTAAACAGAGCCGCAAGTCCCAGCTTAACGTGAAGAGATCCAAGAATTCAGCGCTCACAGCGCTGATAAACATGCGGTGAAGAATTGATGGGATGAAGAGGTGAGCGGTAAGGTGAGTATTAGTATTTTTATTATATATATATATATATATATATATATATATATATATATATTACGTCATACATTTATTATTTTATTATACTTCGCGGTCTGGAGAGATCCCATAGAATGAAAAGGGGCATTTAAATTGCAGAGAAAAACTTTGCTTAAAACTAATTTTCCTGGAAATTCTGTGCAATGTGGCAAATTCAAATTTTGTCTGATCCATGCATCTTTAGTTAAAGAGGTAGTCCACTACAAAGTATAGTGGTCACAGCAGTGTAAGGCTGAAACAGAAGGCTTTTTCTAAATATCTTCTGTTGTCATTTGTGCCTGTGAGTAGCGCTATCATTGTCCATTCATTCAAGCTGAATGGATCTCTGATGTCTGGTGATGTCAACTTCTGGAATTGGAAGTTGACCCGACATCACCGAGGTAGGATCCAGTTTCCCTGAGTGAATCGGCTGTGATCGGAGTTTCACCGAAAATCACAGTCCAGCATTGCTCTTGCTTGTGGCACTCTGTGGTGAAGGAGAGAACGCGCAAGATGATGGGCTGTAACGTATGGTGAAACGCCAACCACAGCCCTGTCACTCAGGGAGACTGGTTTCCACTTTAGTGATGTCAGGTCAACTTCCAATTCTGAAGATGACATGACATCACTGGACATCAGAGGTCACTGCAGTCAGGGGTCACGTGATGAGGGATGAGCAGACAATGATAGCACTACTCACAGACAAAATTGACAACAGAATGTATTTAGAAAAAGCCTTTTGTTTCAGCTTTAAACCGCCGTGACTACTATGCTTTGCAGTGGAGCACCTCTTTAAGGGTTTAGGCAATTACCATAACATTACATCCAAGTTAACAATAGTACATGTCCTAACTGTAGAAATGTGGAATTTTGTGTGATATAATTGTGGAAAATTTAGAATTTAAATTTTATAATTTGTTTGTTTTGCTGTTTAACTTTTTTGCTTCTAGCAACTCTTAAAAATAAGCCATGTGTTTAAATATAAGGAATGGCACTGTATTTCTGGCTTTTTTCAGGCCATATTTGTCATAAGTCACTGGATGTCCAATATTTGTGATGATAACAACTGAAATTAGTAGAAATGTTTTTTATAAACCTAGAAGTCCCAGAAATTTCGAGCTCCCCCATGAAGTCCCAAAAGAGGGTCAAATGACCCTTAGTCCAGACTGACAACTCTGATGGCTCCAATTAGCATCCTTTCATTTGTAAATGTGGCCATTGGCTGAGGAATCTGCAGGGGGCAATTGTGTTGATCCACCTCAACAAAGGTCTTGTAAGAGAGTGTAAACAAAAGAATGTCATTCGACCCGTCTCTGGGTTCCAAAGGTAGAAATGTTAAATGACCCCTCTCTGGGACTTCTAGTGTTAATGGTAAAGCCAACATTTTTGTGTCCAAAGATGAGGGGAGTATGATAAGATGGCTAAATCTTCTCCCTCTCTCTGCAATGCAACATGAGCAATGCCTGGTGAAGAATCTATCAACTTGGGCTGCTGCTCCATTAATCAGCACACAGACCGCAGTACAATATATGATGTATGATAACAGTGGGGTCAGTAATTTCTTAGGGTCGGGGGTTGCTGTTCTAATTGCTCATGCAAAGTTTATAAAGTAAGAGCTCCCCTTATGTGACTCAAAAAGTATAAAATACTGGAACCGTTGCTCTACACCATGTACATGTTTTTTCAAATTATTTTTACTATATCAAGATTTTTTTCTATTTCAAAACATTGTGATTTTATAGAAAATTCTACCAAAAAAACCCAAAACACTTTGTAGTGGCATTGAAAGACCCCACTCTGTCCACATACTGTAATAACGTTGGTATTTCAATATACAGTTTTGCTCTTTCTCTCAAACATTTATGTATTCCTAAAAAGGGGCTGTCCAGCTTTGGCATGAAAGTTTGCAGGCACTCTATAGTACTGCAGACTCCTGAATCGTAACATGAACCGCATGCTTTTAGGATTCTCCGGTGCTGGCAGTGAGAGCAGGCAATCATGTGACCTCCAATATGTGATATGCATACTCTTGGCCACATTCCAACTAGACGTGCACAGCCTCGCTTAATACAAATGAATTGAGTGAAGTCAAACATGTCTAGACGACACCTGACCACATGTATGCAATTCACATCATGTGATCATGTGAGCCACCAACACCGGAGAAGCCTGAGACCTTCTGGAGTGCACACTATAAGGATTCAGAATTCAATAGTCACAGAACATCACTGCAAACTTTCATCTTAAACATGGATAACCCCTTTAAGAATGTTCAGATGCCAGCAGCTGTCTAATACAGCTCTTTAGACCACAATCAGAAAAACGTCTACATCAGAAATATAACCACTGTCCATGGTCCTGTCACATGTTTTCTCTGTAAACACCTACAGATTGGAAACTACGTATTTCAGTACACATACGTAAATGGCAATAAACTTCCCAAAACAATGGAAAAAAAAAGTTCCTAGTGTTCATGTTTCATCTACAGTATATAAATTACTGCCCATAATTTATTTTTTTGTATATATAAGAATAAGTAATAATTACAGCTTAAAACAGAAAAAGGCAAGCCAAATCTGCTGTGATAAACATATTACCAAAAAAAATGGAACATGAAGAACAAGTCACATATAAAACATTACTGATAGTGGAGACAATGTGAGCTTTAAAGTGTATTTTATTTCAGGAGAATTTGCAGTATATCTGTGTCTGCCACAAGATACTCCTTCCCCGTTGCCAAGAATTTTATGAGCAGCCATCATTATCTCCTATTATCAAAATCTGTGTTTACTGAAGACTGATTTACAGATCTTATCCTTGAGTTGAAAGTAAAAGATCAATTCAGAAATAGGAACAATCAGATTTCTCTGACAAGATATATTGCAAAATTACTTTTATTTATGCATACTTTTGATTTATGAATAGAGATGAGCGAACCGGTCCCGGTTCGGCTCGAGGTCGGCTCGACGAACGGGGGTCCCGTTCGAGTTCGGTTCGTCGAACGTTCGACGAACCGAACTCGAACGTATAGGCTATAATGGGAGGCAATCACAAACACATAAAAATGCATTATAAATGTACACAAACAGTTAATAAACATTGCCATAACACTTACCGGTCCCCGCGATCCCTTCTGCACTCTGTCTCCTGCCGCTATTCCATCCGATGATCGCTGAATCCTCCCGGTGACCTGCACTGCCAGCAGAGTAGCAGGACCTATCGTGACGTCAAAATAGCCATGTGACCAGTCACGTGGCTATTATCTCATTGGCTACAGACTGGTCACATGACTATGACACGTCATGTAGGACCTGCGAGTGCATCTCTCCGGTACACGGTGCACATATGTGTATCGCCGTGTACCGGCGACATGCTCTAGCACACGGTCGACTCCCCGTTCCGTTAGGGACCGGCTGACACAGCCGGTCATTAACGGAGATCACCGTTGCCATAGCAACGCAGTTAGCGGTGATGTCACCGCTAACCGCTGCTCCGAGAGCACCGTTGCTATGGTAACGCGTCTGTCAGCATTACCGCTAGCAGCCAGCACTGATCACTTACAGAGTGAAGGCTGTACGCTGCTTCCCGATTGTAGTGAGCATTGTAGTGAGGATGAGGTTCCCCAGCCCCAAGTGATGAGCTGGTGCACATCATCCTCACTATAATCGTCACTACTACTACACTAGAAAGAAAGAAGACAGAAGAGCAGGATCGTGGAGGGCTGACAGGGGGTAATAAAGATGGAGTCTCTAATGTGTCTGTGTATTTATTTCTATTAAAGTATTTTTTCTCTGTGTGGTGTTTTTTTTTAACCCTTTATTGGAGATTCTTAATGGCCGGGTCAAACGTGCCTGACATTAAGAATCTCTGGCTTAATACTGGCTGGTAAAACAAAGCCAGTATTAACTCATGATTACCCAACAAGCCACCCGGCTCCAGGGCTGTTGGAAGAGTTGGATACAGCGCCAGATGATGGCGCTTCTATGAGAGCGCCATTTTCTGGGACGGCTGCGGACTGAAATCCGCAGCAGAGGCGCCCACAAACCTCGGGCTAACCTGTGCTGCGGATTCCAATCCCCAGCTGCCTAGTTGTACCCGGCTGGACACAAAAATAGGGCGAAGCCCATGTCATTTGTTTTTTAATTATTTCATGAAATAAGTGAAATAATTAAAAAAAACGGGCTTCCCTATATTTTTGGTTCCCAGCCGGGTACAAATAGGCAACTGGGGGTTGGAGGCAGCCCGTGGCTGCCAGCTGTACCTGGCTAGCATACAAAAACATGGAAGCCCACGTAATTTTATGGGGGGCAAAAAACTCCTGCATACAGTCCTGGATGGAGTATGCTGAGCCTTGTAGTTCTGCAGCTGCTGTCTGCTCTTCTCCATACAGACAGACAGCAGCTGCAGAACTACAAGGCTCAGCATACTCCATCCAGGACTGTATGCAGAAGTTTTTTGCCCCCTGAAAAAATTATGTGGGCTTCGCCATATTTTTGTATGCTAGCCAGGTACAGCAGGCAGGTACGGCTGCCCCCAACCCCCAGTTGCCTATTTGTACCCGGCTGGGAACCAAAAATAAAGGGAAGCCCTTTTTTTATTATTTCATGAATTTCATGAAATAATTAGAAAACAAATGACGTAGGCTTTGCCCCATTTTTGTGTCCAGCCAGGTACAACTAGGCAGCTGGGGATTGGAATCCGCACCACCGGTTGGCCTGAGCTTTCTGGGCCCCACTGCTGCGAATTGCAGTCTGCAGCCACCTCAGAAAATGGCATTTTCATAGAAGCGCCATCTTCTGGCGCTGTATCCAACTCTTCCAGCACCTGTCTGCTATACCTGGCTAGCATACGAAAATATGGCGAAGCTCACGTCCTTTTTTTGTAGTTTTTTGGCAAAAAAAATAAAAAATGCTTCCCTGGATTTTCCATTGCCAGTGAAGGTAACACCAAGCAGTGGGGGTTAGCAGCCAGTAGCTGCTTGGATTACCCTTAGCTAGCAATACAAAAAATGCAGCGGGAGCCCATATATATTTTTTTTAATTATTTATTTAAATAACTAAAAATAAAATGGGCTTCCCTGTATTTTGATTGCTGGACATCACAGTGCTGTAAAAATAAATCTTTAAAAAAATGACGTAGCGCTCCGCGGTATTTTTGATTCTCAGCGCAGATAAAGCAGACAGCTATGGGTTGCCACCCCCATCTGCCTGTCGTTACCTTGGTTGGCAATCAAAATACAGGGAAGCCCATTAATTTTTTCTATTTAAAAAATAGTTAAAAAAAAAAATTACGTTGGGTCCCCCCATTTTTGATAGCCAGCTAGGGTAAAGCAGATGGCTGTAGCCTGAAAACCACAGCTGGCAGCTTTACCGTGGTTGGGGATCCAATGTGGAGGTCCCCTCAGGCTCTTTTTTATAATTATTTTATAAATATTAATAATTACACAATAAAAGTAGGGTCCCCCCCAAATTGGATCACCAGCCAAGGTAAAGCGGACAGCTGTGGTCTGGTATTCTCAGGGTGGGAAGGTCCATAGTTATTGGGCCTTCACAGCCTAAAAATAGCAGGCCGCAGGCACCCCAGACGTGGCGCATCCACTAGATGCGCCAATCCTGGCGCTTCACCCCAGCTCATCCCGTGCCCTGGTGCAGTGGCAAACGGGGTAATAAATCGGGTTGATACTAGCTGTAAAGTCACCTGAGATCAAGCCCAGCAGTTTGTGATGTCATGGCGTCTATTAGATACCCAACATCATAAACTGTCAGTACTAACAAAAACAAAAAATCGACAAAAGAAATTTATTTGAAAAAACAGTCCCCAAAACATTTCCTCTTTCACCAATTTATTGTAAGAAAAAAAATAAAGGGGTCCCACGATGACTCTGGACCGTCTAGAATATGGAGGGGAGACACTCAGGGAACGTATCCCCCATTTTCTAGGAGTGCGAACCCTTCATGTGAGGAGTGTGGGTGCAATGAATCTGCACTCACTCTCCCCGGGTCCACAGCAGCAGAGTCCATGTCGTAATGGTTGCTACCAAAGCTGCAATGCCCTGCTCATGAGGTAAGGGCATGCCTAATCAGGAGAACTACTGTAGAGGAAGCTCTGCTCACTGGTATATAGGTGCTCAGAGCTAATAATAGATAAAATTAGTGAGTAACCTCGGCACTCTATATCTCCCAGACTAAGTCTGTAAGTCACAATGGATAGTAATGCAAAATCACTCTTTATTGGTCCGTATTAAGAAATTTTTTTTTTCATAAGCATATATGTTTTTGTCCAAAACAAGTTACAAATGACGTTTCGGCCTGAGCCTTCGTCAGATTGGACTTATCTGCATGTAATCATGAAAAATGACAATAATCAGTATCACATAAGAGTGAGAGAACAATAACATAAACTCGAACAATGTAGAGGTACAATTGGGATGCAGCAAAAAAATTGCAACACAGCAAGAAATGAAACACATGATACAAATGTCATAATACAGTACAAGGACAATATAGTAATGACAAATATGGGGTCAGAGTAGGCTTAGACAGCTCTGGTACGAAAGAGATGTCAATCATAAAGTAACATGTGCAGTAGGTGTAGAGCTACAGTATGCATGGCAGAGCTAATGGGTAGACTGACCATAGAAAAAGAACGGAGAAAAAGTGGAGAAAAAGTGGAGAAAAAGTGGAGAAAAAGTGGAGAAAAAGTGCAGAAAAAAGTGGAGAAAAAGTGGAGAAAAAGTGGAGAAAAAAGTGGAGAAAAAGTGGAGAAAAAGTGGAGCATAAGAGGAGAAAAAGTGGAGAAAAAAGTGGAGAAAAAGTGGAGAAAAAGTGGAGCATAAGAGGAGAAAAAGTGGAGAAAAAAGTGGAGAAAAAGTGGAGAAAAAGTGGAGAAAAAGTGGAGCATAAGAGGAGAAAAAGTGGAGATTAAGAGGAGAAAAAGTGGAGAAAAAGTGGAGAAAAAAGTGGAGAAAAAGTGGAGCATAAGAGGAGAAAAAGTGGAGAAAAAGTGGAGAAAAAAGTGGAGAAAAAAGTGGAGAAAAAGTGGAGCATAAGAGGAGAAAAAGTGGAGAAAAAAGTGGAGAAAAAGTGAAGAAAAAGTGGAGAAAAAAGTGGAGAAAAAGTGGAGAAAAAGTGGAGAAAAAAGTGGAGAAAAAGTGGAGAAAAAGTGGAGAAAAAGTGGAGCATAAGAGGAGAAAAAGTGGAGAAAAAAGTGGAGAAAAAGTGGAGAAAAAGTGGAGCATAAGAGGAGAAAAAGTGGAGAAAAAAGTGGAGAAAAAGTGGAGAAAAAGTGGAGAAAAAGTGGAGAAAAAGTGGAGCATAAGAGGAGAAAAAGTGGAGATTAAGAGGAGAAAAAGTGGAGAAAAAGTGGAGAAAAAAGTGGAGAAAAAGTGGAGCATAAGAGGAGAAAAAGTGGAGAAAAAGTGGAGAAAAAAGTGGAGAAAAAAGTGGAGAAAAAGTGGAGAAAAAGTGGAGCATAAGAGGAGAAAAAGTGGAGAAAAAAGTGGAGAAAAAGTGGAGAAAAAGTGGAGAAAAAGTGGAGAAAAAGTGGAGAAAAAGTGGAGCATAAGAGGAGAAAAAGTGGAGATTAAGAGGAGAAAAAGTGGAGAAAAAGTGGAGCATAAGAGGAGAAAAAGTGGAGAAAAAAGTGGAGAAAAAGTGGAGAAAAAGTGGAGAAAAAAGTGGAGAAAAAGTGGAGCATAAGAGGAGAAAAAGTGGAGAAAAAAGTGGAGAAAAAGTGGAGAAAAAGTGGAGAAAAAGTGGAGCATAAGAGGAGAAAAAGTGGAGATTAAGAGGAGAAAAAGTGGAGAAAAAGTGGAGAAAAAAGTGGAGAAAAAAGTGGAGAAAAAGTGGAGCATAAGAGGAGAAAAAGTGGAGAAAAAAGTGGAGAAAAAGTGAAGAAAAAGTGGAGAAAAAGTGGAGAAAAAGTGGAGCATAAGAGGAGAAAAAGTGGAGAAAAAGTGGAGAAAAAAGTGGAGAAAAAGTGGAGCATAAGAGGAGAAAAAGTGGAGAAAAAAGTGGAGAAAAAGTGGAGAAAAAGTGGAGAAAAAGTGGAGCATAAGAGGAGAAAAAGTGGAGAAAAAAGTGGAGAAAAAAGTGGAGAAAAAGTGGAGAAAAAGTGGAGCATAAGAGGAGAAAAAGTGGAGATTAAGAGGAGAAAAAGTGGAGAAAAAGTGGAGCATAAGAGGAGAAAAAGTGGAGAAAAAGTGGAGCATAAGAGGAGAAAAAGTGGAGAAAAAGTGGAGAAAAAGTGGAGAAAAAGTGGAGAAAAAAGTGGAGAAAAAAGTGGAGAAAAAGTGGAGAAAAAGTGGAGCATAAGAGGAGAAAAAGTGGAGAAAAAGTGGAGCATAAGAGGAGAAAAAGTGGAGAAAAAGTGGAGAAAAAGTGGAGCATAAGAGGAGAAAAAGTGGAGAAAAAAGTGGAGAAAAAGTGGAGAAAAAGTGGAGCATAAGAGGAGAAAAAGTGGAGAAAAAGTGGAGAAAAAGTGGAGAAAAAGTGGAGAATAAGTGGAGAAAAAAATGAGAAAAAGTGGAGAAAAAGTGGAGAAAAAGTGGAGAAAAAAATGGAGAAAAAGTGGAACACCCTTTGGTACCTTTCATGTGGCACTAAGGGGTGCTTAGCTTTGTATTTAGCCAAAAAAATGAAAAAAAATGACGTAGGGTTCCCCCTAGTTTTGTAGCCAGCTAGGGTAAAGCAGACGGCTGCAGCCTGCAGACCACAGCTGGCAACCTCACCTTGGCTGGTAATCCAAAACTGAGGGCACCCCACGCTGTTATTTTAAATTAAATAAATAATTAAAAAAAAAAACACGTAGGGGTCCCCCAAAATTGGATCACCAGCCAAGGTAAAGCAGACAGCTGGGGCCTGATATTCTCAGACTAGGGAGGTCCATGGTTATTGGAATCTCCCCAGCCTAAAAATAGCAGGCCGCAGCCGCCCCAGAAGTGGCGCATCCATTAGATGCGCCAATCCTGGTGCTTCGCCCCAGCTCATCCCGCGCCCTGGTGCGGTGGCAAACGGGGTAATATATGGGGTTAATACCAGGTCTGTAATGTCACCTGGCATCAAGCCCTGGGGTTGGTGAGGTCAGGCGTCTATCAGATACCCGACATCACCAACCCAGTCAGTAATAAAAAAAAATAGACGACAAAAACATTTTTATTTGAAAAAACACTCCCCAAAACATTCCCTCTTTAACCAATTTATTAGATTGAAAAACAAATCCAGGTCTGGTGTAATCCAAGGGGTTGCCATGACGATGCACACTGTCCCAGTCAATGAAGAGCAGGATGTTCCCCATTGGCTGGGAGAGCAGTGCAGTGACCTGAGCTAACATCAATGGGTCAGCCCAGGTCACTGCAGGGGGGTGACAAGTGCTGCTGTCAGCGAGGTACATTACCTGCGCTGATCTCCAGCACACTGACAGCCCCTGTCACTGAGGTCAATGACCGGCGCCTTCACAGCAAGTATCGCGAGAGGTCCGTGACGTCACCGCTAGTCAGTCTCGGGTCGGAAGCGAGAGGTGATGTGACAAGCGGCGGCCATGGAGGACAGTGACAGCGCTGAGGTCGGGATGGTGGGACTTCATCACCGCAGGTAAGCCGAGCGGGGGGGATGTGTGCAGAGTGTGTGTGTGTATGTGTGTGTGTGTGTGTGTGTGTGTGTGTGTGTGTATGTGTGTGTGTGTGTATGTATGTGTACATGCCGCGGGCAGGAGGGGGCGGAGCGAGCTGAGCGGGAAAGTGTGGGCTTCCTGCACGTAACTAAGATAAACATCGGGTTACTAACCAAAGCGCTTTGGTTGGATACCCGATGTTTATCTTGGTTACCAGCTTCTGACACGCTGCCAGCGATGGCTCCTGCACACTGTAGCTGTAAAAAGCCCTGCTTTTTGCTGCTAGAACCGTTCTCGAACGTATCTAGAACTATCGAGCTTTTAGCAAAAAGCTCGAGTTCTAGTTCGATCTCGAACAGCCCAAAAATCACTCGAGCCTAGAACTGGAGAACCACGAACCGCGAACCGCGCTCAACTCTATTTATGAATAGTGATGAGCTGACCCAGACTGTAAAAGTCCGGATCCGGGCGGGTTCCAAAGTACCAGAGTACCGACCCCAGGGCCAGAGATCTCAGGGAACTATAAGATTGCTTCACGCCCACTCACACTACTTCCAGGGACGCTCATTATTCTTCAATTCATATGCACTGCTTCCCCCACGTACCGGCAATCCCCATGTCTTTGATTAGTTGCAGCCAGCCTGTGTGACAGCGTATCTGACTGATTTCAATCACAATCATAGTGTAGGAGGAGAAAAAGGGGTTAAACCCGCGCAATCTGCCAAATAAGATGTAGAGATGTTGATAGTTGAATCACTCTTTTATTCCATAGGTCTACGCGTTTCAAGGTGCAGGGACCTCTTCCTCAGGACCAGAAAATAAATTGGTTGATTTTCTGGTCCTGAGGAAGAGGTCCCTGCACCTTGAAACGCGTAGACCTATGGAACAAAAGAGTGATTAAACTATCAACATCTCTACATCTTATTTGGCGGATTGCGCGGATTTAACCCCTTTTTCTCCTCCTACACTGAAGACTTCTGCACGTGGGGCCGCGGCAGCCGCCATTATCCTATGCTATCTACGGTGGTTGTGACCCTTCACAACCATTTTTGGTGAGTGTATTTATCTATATACTAACCTGTACTTATCTGGTAAAACCCTATCAGCGCTTCTGTTTTTTAGCACTATTATCTGATTTCAATCACAGTCGCTGTGTGTGCATCTCTATTGGTGTAAAAAGAAATATATTTAAAAAATTGACGTAGTGCCCCCCTATATTATGATACCCTTCACAGATAAGGCCTATAGCTACAAGTTGCAGCCTCCAGCCGTGTGCTTATCTTGACTGTGTATTAAAATAAGAGGGATTGCATTTGTCTTTTTAAAAAAAAAAAAAAAATATTTAAATAAATAATTTTTAAAAATGGTGTGTGGTCCTCCCCAATTTTAATAACCGTCCATGATAAAGCTGAGAGCTCGTATTCTCAGGCTGCAGAGACAAATGGATTTGGGCCCCCCAGCTAAAAATAGCAGCTTGAAGCCACTAGAATTGTGGCATCTATTAGATGCAACAATGCCAACACTTTTCCCAGCTCATCCCGATTGCTCCGTTGCTATGTGGCAATCGGTGTAATAAGGGGTTAATGTCAGCTCACAGCTTCCATTAAGCCCTACATTAGTAGTGGGAGGCATCTATGAGATTCTGAACATTACTATTCTGTAAGTGAAAAAAAATAAACTGAAACACCCCAATAAATCTTTATTTGAATTAAAATATAAAAAAACACCCACTTTCACCCCTTTTTTAACCACCTACACACCCAGGTCCGACATAATCTACACGAAGTTCCATGACAATTCCAGCTTTGCTACATTACTGAGATCCCACTGCGCAGGCATAGAACATAACCGCCTGCTGTGGGCTTCAGGCAGAGACTGTGCTGCAGTGATGAGCAGTGATGTCACTCAGTTTATTTGCAGACACAGATGGAGGTTCCCACGGTCCTCCACCTGTGACTGCAGGTAACCTGACCTCAGGTTACCTCATTAAACTCAGTGACCTCAGTGAGGTCACTGAGTTCACAGACCTCATCTGTTTCAGTTGCAGCCTGTAGTTAGTAGCCGTATGCTATATCTGTACTGGGTATCATAATACAGGGGAACCTTACACCAATTTTAATTATTTATTCATTTTATTTATTTATTTTTACACCAATATAGGGATGAACACAGCACCTCTGTTTATAAGCAGTCAGACACACTGTCACATAGGTAGCGGTGCGTCTGCCTGCAACCAATCAGAGACACTGGGACTGCCGGTGGACAAGGGAAGCAGTAAATATGTATCCGGGAACAGTATAACGCGTTTATTCTAATCCCCCTATCCTTTCTACCATCATTTTAAGAAGCCAAATTCTTGTCCACATACTTTTAGGCTGGGGCCACATGGGGACAGCACAGCAGGAGCCGAGTGTCATACGAGTGTGCCTGCATCTGAGCTCCGATCATGTGAGCAGACCTCAGCTGCGGGGGGCGGGCTGGCAAGGAGAAAGGGCGGGAGGGATTTCTCTCCCTCTCTCCTCCGTAGTCGGCTATTGCCATTCTCGCACTGCACTGGCAGTACACCAGTGTACCGCGAGTGCAGTGCGATTTTTCTCTCGCCCCATTCACTTGAATGGGTGCGAGAGAAAGAGTCTCAGCTTACAATCGCAGCATGCTGCGATTGTTTTCTCGGTCCGATTAGGGCTGAGAAAATAATCACTCATGTGTGCTGACACACAGGCTAGAATTGGTCCGAGGGGAATGCGATGTTTTATCGCACTCCACTCGCACCGATTTTCTCGCCGTGTGGCTTAGGCCTTATAGGGACTGGTGTCTGAGCAGATATCGGGGATCAATTCTAGGCCAGAACCATGGTTTGTTTTGTTTCTGTATAATGTAACATATCAATACTTTGGTAAAAATTATTATTATATTTTTTGAAAATTTTCTGACTTTGACAATGTTTTTTTTATGGCAGGCTATTATGCCATTTTGAAGAATGAAAAATCTCCTGATGAGCTCCGTTGGTCATTTATATGGAGTGAAACGCGTTGAGATAGATGAGAGATGAAATGAGATCCTAAGGAATTCATGACATGAAAATTTGGATGTTCTCTAGGCACCTTTTTGATACAGGATTTTCAGATAAGTGCAAAGCATTATTCCTACAAACTTTGAAAAAGGTCCCTTTTTTTTATTGATACCTGGTAATTAGTATCCAGGATTATAGGGCTTCTTTAGGGCTAGCCGCCGAGGAATGGGGGCACCGAAAATATAAGGGTGTGCTCCATTGCCAGGCAGGAGAGAGATTGTGGAGGGATAGTCCTTATTGGAAATTATTAAAAATTTGTATTTTTCTTATATATAACTGGGTGCCAGGGACATAGGTGGTTCTCATCACTAGAGAGACTTTTCTAAGTATTGTTTGAGAGGGAGACAGAAGGGATTTGCAAGGGAGAGCCGCCGAGGAATGGTGGCATCGGCTAAGTAAGGATGTGCTCCATTGACAGGCAGGGATAGACCTTGTTAAGGGATAATTAAGGACATGGGCATTTTTTTACCTGTACCCCCTTGAGCATTAACAGCCATTTTGAAGTATTGAAGGTCTTCTATCCTCTACCTCTCAATTGTCTCAAACAAAGTGATTTAGACACCTTCTTTATCTTCACTATATAAATAATTATTGTTTGTTTGTCTTGGTTTGGGATTTTTTAATGTATATGAATAAAGAGATGGATTTTAAAATAAATTAAAAATACTGGGTATTTTCTGACACATTGTTTTAAACCTAGTTGGACTCGCCAATCCCGGCCATCACTAGGGACAACCTAATGTGAGCCCTGAGAGAGATACCACTGACACCACTGGAACCACATTGGCATGGGTGGTGAATATAAGCTTTTTTATTTGATTGAATGAGTCCAAACAATGGGAATTAGAAGGTGTTTTTCTAGGAGTGGAAAACCCTTTAACCTTGTGAAACACACAGGATATAAGCATTGCCCCTTTTCTGATATGAACTATAGGAGTATGGGTCAGTTTCAGTTTATGACTGTGTTAATGTCAATGTTTTGTTATGATTGTGCAATCATTTTTTCAAAACCACAACAAAAACATACCCATGAATTGCTCCGTGGACACTTCATACAGGTTGCAAACAGCCATAGTATAGAGCAGGGGTCTCAAATTCAGCTGGGTGTATGGGCCACACATAGCAAAAAAAAATAATTTGGAGGGTTGTATTGTTTGTTGGACAAAGTGACATTTTTATTAGTACCATTTTTTTTATCTACACCTTTAGATCACAGTTTTTGAACAATTTTTGCACATTTATTATAACAAAGGTGCACTTTTTTTGTTTAAATATATTAAAAAAAACATTTTTGATGGTAAAAAAAAAATTTGTGCTTTATTTTTTTATATTTTATTCCTTTCTTCTAAGTAATATAGTTTTACAATTAGCACTATATAGTAATTTTGGCCAACATCTTTTAGTAATGTACCCCATCCTTGAAGTAATATTCCCATCTTGGTTCCCATTCTGTAGTAATGTACCCATCGTGCAGTAATGTGCCCCATCCTTGTCTCCATCCTGTAGTAAGGTGCCCATCCTGTAGTTATGTGCCCAGACTTACCCCCATCTTGTAGTAATGTGACCATCCTGTAGTAATGTACCCATCCTTGCCCTTTTTTTACAAATTTTCCCCATCCTTGTACCCATCCTGTAGTAATGTGCACATTCTGTATTGATGTGCCCCAGCCTTGTCCCCTTTAACTAATGTGCCCCATGCTTGTCCCCATCCTGTAGTAATGTGCCCATCCTGTAGTAATGTGCCTCCTCCTTCACCCCATCCTGTAGTAATGTGCCCATCCTGTAGTAATGTGCCTCCTCCTTCACCCCATCCTGTAGTAATGTGCCCCATCCTGTAGTAATGTTCCCCCTCCTTAACCCTTTTACTAATGTGCCCCATTCTTGTCCCATCCTGTATTAATGTGATCCATCCTGTAGTAATGTGTAATTGTGCCATTCTACACACACATATACACACACACCAAAGCATTTTTCTCACCTGTCCTCCGTTCCCTCAGTGTTCTCTACCCCGCTTCTTGCGGCCTACAGGCACAAGCCCCACTTGGCAATCGCGGTCACTGTCAGCGTTTCATCTAAAAATCAGATTAACGCTTTGCCGCTGATGCGCAGAGTCAATCTCTCTCTGCACTATTCCAATGGCAGCCGCCAGCCAATTAGATGCAAGCAGGTGACATACACAACATCTGCTTGCCTCTGATTAGCCAGTGGCTGCCATTGGAATAGTGAAGAGAGAGCTTCAGTCTGCACAGCGCTGGTAAAACGTTCATCTGAAATAAATCAGTGAGCAGTGACGACTGCGATCCCTGCACCAGCCGCAATCGTCAAGGGGGGTGCATGCCTGCGGGCTGAAAGAAGCAGCCTGAGGGGCTGCATGTGGCCTGAGGGCCGCGAGTTTGAGACTTCTGGTATAGAACATTCATAAATTGCTATGATGGAGTACTGTACTTCCAGGGTGAACAATTGTCTAACTACAATTGCTATGCTCATACAAAAACTATCCCATAAATTGAATTCACTATAGTGGTAAGACTGTTATACATTTAGTGCAGTGAATATGAAAAAAAGTGATTCTTTATCCATAGGATAAGTTGCTGATTGCTGGGGGTCAAATCACTCAAACATTGGAACCCCAGTGATCCTTAGATCAGGGATAGAGGATAACTTATTTTTAAGATTAACCCTTTTAGACACTTCAATAATTTTATTTGTAAAGAAGTGTAGTGCCGACAATCATTTTATTTATAACATTTTATATAATCTCCTATGAAAGTAAGATATGACTTGCAGAGAAGGGGATTTCCAATTTTGCGTCAGCGTTCTATTATCTTCAATCATATAAGTCTGGTCCTTGTCATGTGGTGTGTTTCCAAAGCTAACCACAGATAGATGTACAGTGCAGTATTAGGTTAATGTATGTTTCACACAAATAGCTGTATCATGCAGAAAGGGACATAAAGAGTAAGATAATGTAATTGATGATTTTACAGAACATTTACATTTGCCCCAATGACTTGGTGAAGAATATATAATGCAATTAGTTAAAAACCTAACATGACTAGTTTAGACATTATTATGTAAATTTTGTGGCGCTACCTCAAAACAACAAAATGAACTGAGAAAAAAAGAGGGAGAAACGAGGCAGCAAAAAAAAAACCCAACAAACTAAATAGTGAATTGTGTTACCTACTACGGTATAATGAAAATCCCTTTCTACATAGAGTAGATTCTGAACAGTTACAGACAGTACAATAGCTACGTATAAGTGGAAGAGAGATCTGGTAATTGGACAAAGGGATATTTTTTAAAGCTGTTTTTTTAAAGAGGCCCTTTCACTAAATTTTTATGTTGCAAATTTTCAGCTGCAGAGCAGAATACTTTTCATTGCAGAGTCTACAAGTATTTGGCACCAAATGAGTTATTCTTGTTAAGAAACGTAGGTGTTATCAGAGAGTTTTAACTTGGGGACTTTATTCTTCCCCTTGTATGGTGTTGCCCAATCATAAGCAGGTAACAAGACACAGGAGATAAAGGACACACCCACACCATAGCTTAAAGTTGGATTTTTAGTGTGCGAGACCTGTAATGTTACAGCTCTGATCTCTTGGTCTAATCTTGTGCATGGTTAGTCAATTGTGCTCTACTCTCAGCAGTCAGTGTCAGGATAGGGGCAGCACAGCTCCTGTGCCTGCTCCTTACACCATGGCTCGCTCTGTACATATCTGCATATCTGTCATGAAACATTAAATTGTTAAAAGATGAAAACTGTGGTGGTATTATTTTCAGGTTGCAATTTCATATACATACTACTTGCTTTAGCTGTTAATAAAAACTATTATGGTACAAAATCTACACTGTCACATTGAAAAAAAACCAAGGTCCACAATAAAACTTAAGGGGGCTTTATACGCAATGACATTGCTAATGAGATGTCGTTGGGATCATGGAATTAGTGACACACATCCGGCCTCGTTAGTGATGTCGTGGCGTGTTAAACGCACGAACGACCGCTAACGATCAAAATTACTCACCTAATCGTTGATCGTTGACACGTCGTTCTAATCCCAAATATCGTTGCTGTTGCAGGACGCAGGTTGTTCGTCGTTCCTGCGGCAGCACACATCGCTATGTGTGACACCGCAGGAACGAGAAACAACATAGCACCTGCAGCCGCCGGCAATGAGGAAGGAAGGAGGTGGGCGGGATGTTCGTCCCACTCATCTCCGCCCCTCCGCTTCTATTGGGCGGCCGCTTAGTGATGCCGCTGTCATGCCGAATAAACCTCCCCCTTAGAAAGGAGGTGGTTCGCCGGCCACAGCGACATTGCTAGGAAGGTATGTGTGACGGGTCCTAGCAATGTTGTGCGCCACGGGCAGCGATTTTCCTGTGACGCACAACCGACGGGGGCAGGTGCTTTCACCAGCGACATCGCTAGCGATGTCGCTGTGTGTAAAGTGGCCTTTAGAAGGTATTACTTTCGGAAACATTTATGACATATCGAAAGAAAAAGACAGCAAAGGAACAAGAGCTTTGGGGAATCAGTGAAGAGACTAATGATTATTATTAGTTATTTTTATTAAAAGAAACTTTTACCAGTTTGAGCATGTTAAAATGGCCACATCATAGAATAGTGGCTGCAGATCTGAGTAAAGAGAATTTTTTATTTTTTAACTTCTCGATTACATTACAGAGCTAATGGCTTGTAAGGTTTAGTTTATAATTTTTGTTGAAGTTCAACTGGGTGTTACCAGACGTTTGTCTAGGGGGCTTATACTTCTTCCTCTGCATGAGGGTGACCAATCATAAGCAGGCAGTGTCATGCAGGAAAATCTCTGGTAACGCTCAGGTGAACTGTAATATAAATTAGAATCTAAACTTTACAAGCAAATATCTCCACAACAGAGAGGAGAAATTAAAAAAATATAAAATATACTTTACTCAGCTCTGCAGACACTATTCAGTTATATGGTTACTTTAACTTTTTCAGGCTGGTTTAAATTCCTATTTCCCGTCATATGCTGAATTTTCAAATATTGTATTTTATTGGATTACATTTGATTGTTTGCTAGTTTTCTCCCATGTTTGCTTTATAGTTCTACTTTTTGCTTGCTTGCAGGAGTAAAATTTGAATTGATTAGAGATGTACCTATAACATATGTCAAGGATGGTGCAACATCTAGAGACTACAAGAGGATATGCAAGAAAGATGTTCATGCATTGACTTGTGGATGAGCCCAAACCTCTTTGTAGTATTCATGATAGAAGCTGGGAACTTTCCTTTCTAAGATAATTGGACAAGAGTGTTCAGGTTCAAATGTATGTCCTGGGAAACGAAGCGCAAGATAGTAGCTGCAGGAGTTACATGGACTGGTGATGACAGCAGGCTACTCATGCAGTATCAGAGAGCTGCAGAAGCAGGAGACAGACTTTAAAGGGAACCTGTCAGCAGATTTAGGGCCTATAAGCTGCGGCCACCACCAGCGGGTTTTTATATACACATTCTAACATGCTGTATATAAGAGACCAGGCCGCTGTGTAGAACGTAAAAATCATTTTATAATACTCACCTAAACGTTCGCTGCGGAGCAGACTGGTCAAATGGGCGTCTCCACTCTCCGGTTCCGGCTCCTCCTCTTTTGGCCATCTTCGTCCTCCTTCTGAAGCCTGTGTGCATGACGCGTCCTACCTCATACACACTCACCAGTCCCGCGCAGGCGCACTACAATACTTTGATCTGCCCTGCCCATATGACGCCCATATGACCAAACTCCACCGCAGTGACCGTTAGGTGAGTATTATAAAGTGATTTTTACGTTCTACACAGCAGCCTGGGCTCTTATATATAGCATGTTAGAATGCTGTATATAAGAGCTTACTGGTGGTGGCGGCAGCATATAGGCCCCAAAACTGGTGACAGGTTCCCTTTAACTGCTCATAGGAGACGGTTGTCATGTGGAGTGACAAGGTACAGAAAGGAACTATAGACAGGACAGCAGAAATACAGCACCAGGGCTTTCCCATGAAAGAGTACACATGTAAGCTGCAATGGAGGACAAGATAACAGTACTCTCATCGGCAATAGCTGCAAGACCCAGAGACCTACGATCCACCGATTGGGACTGCAAGCATTTAGAAACTGATTTGAGTTATTGCCTATTGTCCTTGTTCAGAACTATCAAGTTAAAGGGTTTGTCCAGGCGTGGGATGCAAGTCTGCAGTCACTCTATATGACTGTAGACTTCTGAATCCTGACAGTGTGTGGTGTCCTTGCTGTTAGATCTCTCCAATGTTGACAGTCAGAAAAGGCAATCACGTGACTTCAGGTATGTGATTTCCATACTTATGGCCCCATTATGACTAGACATGCTTGCCCTCACTCAACGTACTACTATTCAGCAAGACTAAATACATCTAGTCTACACGAGACAGAAAGTATGCAAATTGCTCTTATTGACAACATTGGCTAATCCTGACAGCATGCACAACACACCCTGTCAGGATTCAGAAGTGTGCAGTCACAGAGAGTTCCAAGTTTGGACATCCCTTTTAAAGAAACTTTGAAGTTACACTTGCTGTTTCCCATATTACCTTTGATTAGAACAATTTTCTCTGATCTCAGCTAACAGTAAACTTGTGTTGCAAACAAATCCAGTCTAGTGTCATTGTCTCCAATAAACCTGCATATTACTCGCCTCTTCTGCCATGAAGTTGAATGTGTCCATAAACATTTTCCAAGTCTATATGTCAAAAAACATTAAAGTAATATGAAGAGTTAACTTAGAACAAGTCATCATAACTTATTCGATGAACAGGATTCTGCAGAACTCTGCTTCATTCCTCATCACTGAGACTGCCAGAATCAGCTCAATGCTGCGCTTGACTTTCCCAGGGATGTCCCGGGAAACCATTGTGGGAAAACTTCTTCAATAACAAGGTTAGTCATAGAATAGTGATTCACTACTCATACAGTCAGTGATGTCAATTTATACTACTCATTAAACAGCAATAGAGTAGCCTGAATTCCTGCACCTATGCTCCACCAGACGTAATTATTACTCTATAGAATGAATTATATAATGAACATGCTGGCTCTCTAAAGAAAAGTAGGGTTAGTTGTCTTCCATAAAACGTAACTTTACTACTGTAGCAAATATGTATTTACTGTCACTGTTATCACACTTATCAAAATGACTGAAATCCATATTGTTCATACTAAAGTGTTTCTAGAAATTTGCAGAACTGAAAACATGTAGGATGAAAGTAGGGATTTCAGAGAACACACCTTTTACTTTCTGCAGTAATCCCGTGGTATAGTCAACTTTAGAGCTCATAAAGGTAAATCACTGACTGTAGGTATGTACCGTAATTGTGTACTTAGGTTCAAAAGTGATGTATATTATTGGCTGAGTTCTCCATTGTTTCAAGATCTGTTTTCCCTGGTGTACAGCTTGTGGGGCTGCAAGTTCAGAGCTCAGTGGACATTTCCTGTAAATCATTTTTCTCTCCACATTATCTTTCTCGGTTATTTGGCTTGGAGTCTTTTCTATATTTCGTACAAACAAGTAAAAAGCCCCACATGTAGTATGACACCATATATGCAAAAGAATAGGAATCTAAAATATGATATTAGATTTTATGATGAGTCACAAGCACCGCTGAAGCATAATAGTGTTTTCTTTTCTCTCTATAGTGGTCACAAATGCCTCCAGAATCAGCAATGTTTGCTCGCGGACTGTTCCAGGTTAAAATGATAAAAAAACATTATTTTGTTTGAAATGCTCTAATGATTGATGTAGAAATGTGAGTAAAGCTGTATGAACAGGGGGTGGATACTTTGATAGTATTCAGATATGTCGCGGGCGGAGGGGACGTGCTCGCCATGCTCGGGTCCGCGGCTGCTGCTGCTCGGTGGCTCGAGCGGTGGGCCGGACCCGGGGACTCGAGCAGCGCTCCTCGCCCACGAGTGAAAAGGGGGTGGTTTGTTTTGGGAGATAGTTCATGACGCCACCCACGGGTCGTGGTGATAATGGGCACCACCGCTGCTAATAACTTGGATCCCGGGAGCGATGGTAGGGAGCAGCTAGGATGTTGTCCCCTCCGTGGGTAGGGGTTGGTGATCCCGGGGCCCAGTGGTGTAACGGGGATGCTGGATGGCTGGGGTGCAGGGTTGCAGGGGCAGTGTGGCGCAGTGCCGGATGGCACTGTTGTACTCACTCACACACAGATGTACAGAGTCTCTGGTAAACCAAACGGCTGGATGGATGGGTCCCGCAGCCAGCTGCAGTGTTTGTGCTCTCCACAGACAGTGTGATGGTGGCTGTCTTTCCCTGCACCTTGTTAGAATGTTCTGACTCCTGTGGTTGCCCAGCGGTAGTCCGCTCCCCGGCGTATAGGTACCGAAGGAGCTCGTTTTGCCCGCAGGCGCTGGCCCTTGGATCTCTAGCCTATGGCGGTGGCTGTATATCCTCACGGTGTGGACTGTTGCCTTCTGTCGGGTCTTGGTTGTTGGGAAACCCCTGGGGTTCCGGTCACACTCGGATTTGACCGTTGTTGGCGGCTCCAAGCCTAGTCGGGGTCCAATGGCCCTGCCTTGTTGTGCTTAGCTTCACTCCACTCCCCGGTTCGGTACCGGTGGGCAATCGCCCGACCCCGGTCCTACGGTTCCACAGAGATCCACTAACTCCTGCAGATGGCCACCACCGTCTGCCAACCTTGCTGTTTGTGTCTGGACCCCTACCCAGGCACTGACAGTTTCTGACCTCTCACTTTCACTGTCTGCTCGAATCTGTCTCTTTTTCCGCCTCCAGGCCTGTGAACTCCTCGGTGGGTGGGGCCAACCGCCTGGCTCCACCCCACCTGGTGTGGACATCAGACCCTGGAGGGAGGCAACAAGGGTTTTTGTTTGACTGGTGTTACTATCCAGGGGAGGGGGTGTGTGTGGTGTAATGTCTGTGACTACCTGGCTAGTCCAGGGTGTCACAGATATAGTGGGGAAAAGTAGTATTTGACACACTGCCACTTTTGCAAGTTTTACCATCTACAAAGAATGGAGAGGTCTGTAATTTTTATTGTACATACTGCACATTTCATTTGTGACAGACAGAATAAAAAAATCTGGAAAATCATGTACCGCCCCAGCGTCAGCAGCCGGGCTGCTGCTCGGATCCGGATCCGCGGTGGCTCGTGGGGTCTCCGGACCCGGTAGGGGTCTCGCGAACACTCGAAATAAAAGGGGGGTATTTACAGGGGATTTTGTGTTTAGAGTTCATGACGCTACCCACGGTGCGTGGTAAGGTGGAGTACCACTGCTGCTGTTGGGAGCGCCCGGTGGTGATGGGATGGCAGCCAGGTGTTTAACCCCTCTGTGGGTAGGGGGAATGCCCCGGGGCTCGGTGATGGTGAAAAGGGAATGCCGTTGGGTAGGAAAGGGTTACTGCGTACTCACTCAGTCCAATAACGCTGACACCGACAACTTGTAAACCAAAATTCTGAAACCGCTGTAGCAGGAAAGGAGCACACTTGGATCCCGTGCCCGATGGTGTTGCTTGTTAGCCTGTGACCTTTCCCTTGGCACTTTCTTTACTAGTTGGCCCCTGTAGTATAGAACTAGTCGGGTCCCACTCACCCGTATGGCTAACGGAGTGAGCTTGCTCTCAGGGTTCATGCTTGGGATTTTCTGGACTATGTATTGGGAAAGACCTATCCCCCTCGTTGCACTAGTACCCCGATTTTGGAGCCGGTGGAGGATGAATCTTGAAGTCTTCTCCCTCGTCGGGTAAATTGCCAGGATGCTTGAAGCTACTTCCCTGACCTAGGATCCACGTACCTGCCCGGAGATGGCTCAAGGCCGCCGGCTGCCTTCCTTGGCAGTTCTGTGATTGGCTTGTTCTTGGCAACAGGGACCCGTAACCAAGGAGGAGATGGACATCATGCAGAAGGGCAGTTTGCACAATGTCCTGTGACGACCTGATAGGCCAGGGCGTCACAATCACATTTGTATGATTTTTAAATAATTAACTTGCATTGTATTGCATGAAATAAGCATTTGATCACCTACCAACCGGCAAGAATTCTGGCTCTCACAGACCTGTTATTTTTTCTTGAAGAAGCTACAGTATCATACTCTGAACTCACTACCTGTATTAATTGCACCTGTATAAAAGACACCTGTCCACAAACTCAATCATACTCCAACCTCTCCACTATGGCCAGGACCAAAGAGCTGTTTAAGGACACCTGCGACGAAATTGTAGACCTGCACCAGGCTGGGATGAGCTACGGGAAAATAGGCAAGCAGCTTGGTGAGAAGGCAACAACTGTTGGAGCAATTATTAGAAAATTGAAAAAACACAAGATGACTGTCAATCTTACTTGGTCTGGGGATCCATGCAAGATCTTGCTTCGTGGGGTAAGGATGATTTTGAGAAAGGCTCAGGAATCAGTCCAGAACTACACAGGAGGACATGGTCAATTACCTGAAGGGAGCAGAGACTGCAGTCTCAAAGATTACCACTAGTAACACACTACGCCATCATGGATTAAAATCCTGTACAGCACGCAAGGTCCCACAGCTCATGCCAGCACATGTCAAGGCCTGTTTGAAGTTCACCAATGACAAGCTGGATGATCTAAAGGAGGCATGGGAGAAGGTCATGTGGTCAGGTGAGTCCAAAATAGAACTTTTTGGTATCAACTCCACTTGCCGTGTTTGGAGGAAGAAGAAGGCTGAGTACAACTCCAAGAACACCATACCAACCATTAAGCTTGCGGGTAGAAGCATTATACATGGCTGTGCTTTAATGCAAATGGGACAGGACGACTGCACCATAGTAAAATCGGAGGATGGATGGGGTCATGTGAGATTTTTGCCATCAAGCTCCTTCCCTCAGTAAGAGCATTGAAGATGGGTCATGGCTGGGTATTGCAGCATGACAATGACCCAAAACACCAGCCAGGGCAGCTACTGAGTGACTCCATAAGAAGCACTTCCAGGTACTGGAGTGGCCTAGGCAGTCTCCACATCTGAACCCAATAGAAAAATCTTTGGAGGGAGCTGAAACTCTTAATATTGCTCAGAGACAGCCCCGAAACCTGAAAGATCTGGAGAAGATCTGTATGGAGAAGTGGGCCAAAATCCCTGCTGCACAGTGTGCAAACTTGGTCAAAAACTACAGGAAACATCTGACCTCTGTAATTGCAAACAAAGTTTCTGCACCAAATATTAAGATCTGTTTTTCTACTGTATCAAATACTTACTTCATACAATAAAATGCAAATAAATAATTTAGAAATCATACAATGTGATTTTCTGGATTTTTTTGGGGGGTAGGATTCTGTCTGTCGCAGTTGAAGTGTACCTATGATAATTATTACAGACCTCTCCAGTCTTTGTAAGTGGCAAAACTTGAAAATTCGGCAGTGTATATAATACTTATTTTCCCCACTGTATCTCTGTAACCATGAAGGTCAACAGAAACAGAAAATTATTTTTCACACTTCTCGACTGGGCAATTTTTCATCATTGTTTTTCCCTCCCCTCTTTCAACATTAATAACTATTGTTTTCCATCAATATAGACATAGAAAGGATTGATTTTTACAAGACAAGTTGTAGTTTTGAATGATATCATTAATTTTAATTTACCATTCAATGTACTGGAAATTGAGAAAAAAAAAATAATTAGTTGAAATTACAAAAAAACCCCAAAAAACTCAAAAAACAATTCTGTAGTTTTTTGAGGTTTGTTTTTTACTTTATTCTTTGTATGCTAAAAATTACTTGTCAACATGATTCTTCAAGTCAGTATGTAGCAACCTCTTGGGAATATTTTATAGAACTGAGGGAAGCCTTTCTTCTTCAGATGTCATCCAAAGTAATTTTATAGCCTGAGAGTAAATTACATATTTTTTATTGCGGTATAACTCTATTGTTTTATTATTATGTAATTTGTATGGGGAGGATTCATTATTTTTGATTCACATGCTGCAATTGCAATTATTGTTTTTATACATTTGAAGTATATAGATCATGATTTAAACAAGAAAAACAGTCATCTCAAAGAGTAAGGGAGTAATGCCATGTACAGATGTAGCAAAGGTTTTCATGACTAACAATGCATCATCCTGATAATGTGACGCCCTGGCCTATCAGGTCGTCACAGGACATTGTGCAATCTGCCCTTCTGCATGGTGTCCATCTCCTCCTTGGTTACGGGTCCCTGGCCTTTGGTGTTGCTAAGAACAAGCCAATCGAAATCCTAGAAACACTCTATACCACACCCACCAGACACACCAATGGCTACCCTGAAGGGAATAGGGCCGCTCACTTGGTGGGTTGGATAGGGAGGGTCAGGAGTGTCAGGAGTAGTCAGTCGAGTGGTGACTCTTGAGAGGAGAGGTCACAAGTAGTTGGAGGAGGTTAGGAGCTGGGCTCCTCAGTTACTAGGTGGCCAGATATTGGTCTGGGCCTGGTAGAAGCTGGAACCCCGGTCGCAGGGGATCGTGTCAAGGGGCATGGAACTGCCGAGGAGGGCAGCCGGCGGCCTTGAGCCATCTCCGGGCAGGGGCCAGGGCACGGCGAGGTACGTGGACCCTAGGCCAGGAAATAGCTTCAAGCGTCCTGTTAATTTACCCGACAAGAGCGAAGACTTTATGATTTTCCTCCACCCGCTCCAAACTCGGGGTACTAGCGCAACAAGGGGGATAGGACTTTCCCAATACATAAGTCCAGAAAAGCCCAAGCATGAACCCTGAGAGCAATCTCACTCCGTTAGCCATACGGGTGAGCGGGACCCGACTAGTTTTACACTACAGGGGCCAACCAGTTAAGAAAGTGCCAAGGAAAAGGTCACAGGCTAACAAGCAACACCATCGGGCATGGAATCCCAGCATACTCCCTCCCTGCTACAGCGGTGCTAAGAATTCCGGTTTACAAGTTGTCGGTGTCAGCGTTATTGGACTGAGTGAGTACGCAGTGACCCTTTCCTCCCCAACGGAGCTCACCTCTCACCACCACCAAGCCACGGGGCATTCTTTCCTTACCCACGGAGGGGTTAAACACCTGGCTGCCATACCATCGCCACCGGGCGCTCTCCACAGCAGCGGTGGTATTACACCTTACCACACACCGTGGGTGGCATCCCGAACTCTAACGACAAAATCCCTTGTAAATACCCCCCTTTTATTTCGGGTGTCCGTGCGGCCCCTCCCGGAAACGGAGACCCCTCCAGCCATGCGGTTCCGGATCCGAGCAGCAGCCCGGTTGCTGGCGCTGGGGCAGTACACCAACATCTAAACAATTCATCACCTAGCTGCAGGATAGATGATAGCGTGTTGATCAGTGGATGTCCTACCACTTTGATAGATCAGCAAACATTAATCCCCAAAGGAAAAACTTTATTCTTCATTACTAGATGGCATGACAGATCAGATACTAGATTGCTGCTCCATTCATTCCCTATGGGGCTGCTGGAAAAAGAAAAGTCCAGCAAACAGAAATCCAATAGGGAATTAAAGGAGTGCAGGTTGTACATGTGCACTGCCTAATTATTATTATAAGGAAAAAGATGCCTTATTCTGCCAAACACTGTGGTTCCAGGGGTGAGACTCCCTAATTCAACAAGTTATCACCTATCATGCAGATAACCCCTTCAAGATAACTTACTATTGCACAAGCCATTGACCGATGTGAAGATAAGTGTTTAATTACACTTTTTTTTTCGTGCAGTAAAATTCCAGTGCTGTGTTAGACTGTGTCACAGGGTCCTTCTCCCATATCACACGATCAACAGAGCAAGAGATGATTGAGCAATCTAAAGCATATTTATTCCAAGCAATCCAGAATGTCCATCAAATAATCCACAAAACAAAGGGTAAAATTAGTTCAGTAACACAAATATAGTCCGGTAAGTGATAAATAAATGTCCAGTTTCTCTCTGAGAAGCCAGTTTCTCCCAGAGGTTCAATCTTTCTTCCTTCAAGTTCTCAAACAGACTGACTGCCCCAGGTAAGCAAAAGGTCTCTAGGCCCACCTTCCCCCCCACCCAGGGACGGAAGCGCCTCAAGAGGCTATAACCTTGCACTATAGGAGGTGATTACTTACAAACAATACAATGTACAGAGAAGCAGTATAAATAAGACAGTGAACCAAGCTTGAAATAGGAATCTGTACAGCAAGATACACCTCCCTTCATATCCTACCATCACAACCTCTCCCTCCTTCTGAATAAGTGAGTATGCAATGAGGTCTACACAGACCTCTGGCCATCTCACTTAAGTCAATGTTGCTCAGCTGTGGATAGTCTATGGTTCTAGTTGCCGAGACAGTCTGTCAGCATTCTGGTGTCGGCTTCTATGCTTGTATTGTGTGGAGAAGCTGTAGGTAGTCCCTTGTACAGTGATAGGGTTTGAAGGACAAGCTTCCCTTTCTGTCCTCCTTCACTCAAACTGTGTTTCCTGCACCCACAAATCGGCATTCTAGATCTCCCACATCATTTCCTAGGAGAATATCTGCAGGCAGGCCGCTCATCACCCCAACCACACATTGCTTGACTCCAAAGCCAAAGTCTAGATCTACAGTCGCCTTTGGGATATTCCTTTTTTGTCCTCCAGCCAATTCAACAACAATCCCTGGTCCATGATGTATCGCCTCTCGCCGAACCACTCGGGGATTAGCTATTGTGAGAAATGCCCCGGAGTCACAAAATCCAATAACTCTCTGTCCATTCAGCACAACCTCCTGTAATTGCTTACTTTGATGGTAGTTCGGCTGTAGAGAATGAACAGGTCGATTGGGTGCAAGGTCATTCCTCAATCGACCAGCAGGGCAAGTTTTTTGCAAATGCCCAGGCTGCCCACATCGATAACATCTCCTCTGCGTCGTACTCCTGCCTGTGTGCATTCTGGAGAAGGCAGTAGGAGAACCTGGTGACAAAGGCCGGAGGCCATACATTCCAACAGGGGCATCTATGGTGCAGGGGTCAGTGGTACACTCCGGTAGAGGTGGTGGAAACTCTTCCTCAGGCGGGATGGAATGCACAAAATGCACCGAATTAGATAGAGGTGCGTGGGAGTCCCTCCGAATTCTTGCGGGACTACTGGATTGCAGGTGCCAAGGTTGTCCACACCCATAACATCTCCTCTCTATGATCCCCCCAGGGCGTGGTTGGAACTGTTGGGACCCAGGATTGGGAGCCGTGGTTGTCATCGGCCTGCTGCTGGTTGGAGGGGCAGATATAACTGGAGAGGGTCGGGGAGCAGGAGCAGGCTGTGGCTTATTGTCCAGAAGCCTCCTTCATTGCGGTCGGATAGTAAGGGCCTCATCAGCAAGGGCTGCAGCTCTATCCAAGGTGCACGGCGTGCGCTCTATGACCCATTCCCGTATTTCGGAGGGACACTTGTAAAGAAATTGTTGTATAAGAAATACCTGTATAACGTCTTCCACAGTGAAGGCATGTACCGCTTCCAGCCATCTCCAATATGCCTGGGACATCTTATGGGTATACATCCTAAATGATCCCCCCGTGGTGCATGGGAAGTCTCGGAACTGTGCCCTATGTGAGTCTGGGGTGATGGCATGGTAATCCAGGATAGTCCATTTTACAATGTTAGAATCCCGGATCCGCTGTGTGTCAATGGTGCGATAAGCCTCTGCCAGGCTTCCATTCAGGAGTCCCACTAACAAACGCACCCAGCCAGAGTGGGGAACCTCCATCATGACACACTGCTGCTCAAAGTCCTTGAAGAACCCTTCCACATCTCCGGAATCCTCATCAAATGGCTTGAAGTCTGCCCGGGTGATCCACACAGGCTCCTGGATCGCTGGGTTTACACTCCAAGTCACATTACTCCCTCTGTTGGACTCCATTGCTTCTTGTCTCCTCTGTGCTCGGCGAGCAGCCTGCTCCTTATATTCCTGATATACACTGGGGCCAAGAGCTGCCATCTATTCTTCGAACCACACCACCCACTGGCTTTTTGGGGCAGGGATCCCCGACCCCAGTGTTTGTCCGTCAGACATCTGGGAGAAGGTGGACTGGCTCGCATCCACCAGTAGATCAATTAAGGTTTCTTTACTCAGTCCCTGGTAGCTCAGGCCCAGATCTCTGGCTCTCTCCTGTAGACTGATTATTGTCCAGTCTCTGTACTCACTCTGTGGGTAGATCTCCATTGGACTGTGCTCTGTTGATCCCACCGCTGCCACCAGTTGTCACAGGGTCCTTCTCTCATATCACACGATCAACAAAGCAAGAGATGAGTGAGCAATCCAAAGCATATTTATTCCAAGCAATCCAGAAAGTCCATTAAATAATCCACAAAACAGAGGGTAAAATTAGTCCAGTAACACAAATATAGTCCGGTAAGTGATAAATAAATATCCAGTTTCTCTCTGAGAAGCCAGTTTCTCCCAGAGGTTCAATCTTTCTTCCTTCAAGTTCTCAAACAGACTGACTGCCCCAGCTAAAGGTCTCTAGGCCCATCTCCCCCCACACCCAGGGATGGAAGCGCCTCAAGAGGCTATAACCTTGCACTATAGGTAAGATTACTTACAAACAATACAATGTACACAGAAGCAGTACAAATAAGACAGTGAACCAAGCTTGAAATAGGAATCTGTACACCAAGATACACCTCCCCCCATATCCCACCATCACAGACTGTAATCATCCATTTGAAAGGATCCTGCAAAGATCCACTGGAAAAATGATTTCTGCCTGATCTGTTTTTTCAATATGGGATTAAATGGAGGACAAATCCATCAACGGATTGCTATTTTTCTTCCTATCTTTTTGTAATGGGTCATCTAAGAAAAAATGTGCCGCCCTGGCAAAACCAGGGTGTCCCAGAGGTCTGCATCCATGTTTTTGGTGCAGATCTCACACTCCCTTGGGGAGTTTCACACACAAATACACACTAGCCAATCAGGCCCCACTCACCCCCTCCCCAGAAAAATGGGAGGGGGGAAAGAGGACCTTAGAAAGAGCAGAGCAGAGTGTGAGCTGAAGTCAGTCTGCAGGAGGAGAGAAGTCTGGAAGCAGCCCCTGTGTGGGGCTGAGAAAAGTGGTAGTCAGGGCCTCAAGAATAGGCCAGCCGCTTGTGGGACCCAAAGTGGACCGGGAGAGGGTAGTGGGCCCCCCTGGTGCCAGCTGTCTGGACCCAGTCAGGACCAGTGGCAAAGTAGACGCAGACCTCGGGCAGGAAAAGAGCACCTGAATTACACACACGGGTGTGGGACCTGTCCTCACAGCAGCCGGCTGTGGGCACCAGTTACCAGCAACTTGGTTAATTCCTGGACTCATGTCAGTTATTGCTTTATACTGTGAGTACTCAAGCTGAGGACTGCACCCGTCACTCCCCAATCCATGACACCGGGGTCCCGGGACATCAACACCCTACCCGTGGAGGGGAAATCCCCACCTTGCTACCCATTACCATCCCCGGGATCCTGTGACAGGCAGCGGCGGTGCTCCATTACCTCACTGGACACCACGGGTGGCGTCACGGAACATAGACTACCAAATCTCCCCTGTATATAATGCCCCTTTTGTTGTGGTGCCTGGGATCACAGACCGGGTCACGCCGACGTGATACGTTTAGAAGCGACCCCTTGGCCCGGATCTGAGTACCCCCTATCCCTGGGCAACACAAATTGGCGTCACGAACAGGATCGAGCCAGTCCACTTACCAGTGGAAGTCCGCCTTGAAGTCCCAGCCAATGGCGTCCTGCTGAAAAATCTGAAGATCCGCCATCTTGGGCGCGAAAAATTCCCGCCTTCACCATCTTCCACGAGAGAAAGGGCGCGAAAGTGAAGCCCCTCCGCCTGGGAACAGAGCGGTGCAGAAAGAAAGCAGAGTGCCCCGAAAAGACCAAGGGAGGGCGGGTGAAGATTGCCTGTCATGTAACCAGGACTGTAAAGGCAGGGACACCAGGACTTTGCCTAATCCCGTTCCTGGACAAGCGAGCCGTAACCCCGATGACATCTCACCCGGCTCTGGCAGTCCGCCCGGCCGCAACGGTGATGATGTCGGCTACGGCAGTCCGCCTGGCCGCAACGTTGATGACGTCGGCTCCGACAGTCCGCCCGGCCGCAATGGAGGCGGCATCCGATTGGAAGTCTGCCCCAGATGCGGCGCCAGCTGCTCCCAGGTACCCCGTCCTGGCTGTGGAGCAGCCGGAGTGCACCTGCAGAGAGGAGGAGCAGGCCAGTGAGAGATGAGGGCATCCGAGTTGGCCTGGCTCTTATGCAGGAGGCGGAGCACGGGACCCATGCCCCGTACTGAGAGCGGCGGCGGCAACAGCAATGGTAGCGGAACATGCACGGCTACCTGCAAGTTAAAAAGTTGACTGTTTTATGGACTCTCACCCTTGTTGAGCGTCCTCAAGTTCTTGGAGGAGGCCATCTGCACCGCAGATGGGGGGTGGCAGAACAGTTTAAAGTTTTAGTAAACGTACCAACTGATGTGGGAAGATGCATGTTTGTAATGTTTAACTTTTCTTTTTCCCGTTAAAAAAATTAAATAAATAAATAAACGCTGGTCGCTGGGCAGCCCGCGGACGGTCTGCATTAAACCAAGGGGGTGTGTGCCGCCCTGGCAAAACCAGGGTGTCACAGAGGTCTGCATCCATGTTTTTGGCGCAGATCTCACACTCCCTTGGGGAGTTTCCCACACAAACACACACTAGCCAATCAGGCCCCACTCACCCCCTCCACAGGAAAACGGGAGGGGGGAAAGATGACCTTAGAAAGAGCAGAGCAGAGTGTGAGCTGAAGTCAGTCTGCAGGAGGAGAGAAGTCTGGAAGCAGCCCCTGTGTGGGGCTGAGGAAAGTGGTAGTCAGGGCCTCAGGAATAGGCCAGCCGCTTGTGGGACCCGAAGTGGACCGGGAGAGGGTAGTGGGTCCCCTGGTGCCAGCTGTCTGGACCCAGTCCGGATCAGTGTGCAAAGCAGACGCAGACCTCGGGCAGGAAAAGAGCACCTGAATTACACACACGGGTGTGGGACCTGTCCTCACAGCAGCCGGCTGTGGGCACCAGTTACCAGCAACTTGGTTAATTCCTGGACTCGTGTCAGTTATTGCTTTATACTGTGAGTAGTCCTGTACCACCCGGCCCAAGCCGAGGACTGCACCCGTCACTCCCCAAACCACTACTCCCAATTGGGCCCTGGGACTACAACTCCCCTACCCGTGGAGGGGATCCCACCTTGCTGCCCCACACCATCAGTCCCGGGCACGGTTCCCAGAGGCAGCGGCAGTGCCACCACCTTATCACCGCAACCCATGGGTGGCGTCACGGACAATTCCCCCAACCTAATTCCCTTTTTACTGTGGAGCCTGGGATCACAGACCGGGTCACGCCACCGGGATACCTGCAGAAGTGACCCCTTGGCCCGGATCTGAGTACCCCCTATCCCTGGGCGACACAAAAACAGATCCGTTACTAATGCAAGTAAATGGATGTCTAAATAGTAGAACTGAGTGGACTCACAAAAAAACTGGACTGGTGTGTCCCTGTTCATTTTCTTAAAAAATCCGGATCTGCTCCAGAATCTGGTACCCATATAAGTCTATGGGATCCAGAATACGGGGATTAAAAATGCTGTGTGGGTCTAGATTGTGCACTTAAAGTAAAAGTAGATGCAAGAATGTGTGTTTTCCTTCCAGATATTACGTAATTTGTCACGTGATGGGGGCGTGTTCAAAATGCAGCCTGCGATGTGTCCTGCTCTGCTTAGCCTGAGCGGCCTGCTTCATGAAGCAGGCCACTCAGGATAAGCTGTGCCCACGATGTGTATGTGTCGCCCTGGGCAAGCCAGGGGACACAGGTCACACACCACCACACCCCACATCCCAGGTAGGCACACCTAAGCTGAACCAGAAATCCTTGTTGCCTTCCTCCAGAGGCTGATGATTCACACCAGGGGGTGGGCCAGGCGGTTGGCTCCGCCCACCGAGGAGATCACAGTTCTGGAGGCAGGAAGTACCAGGCAGTCTAGTCAGGGAGGAGGAAGTAGAAGGAGTGGAGGAGTAGCCCAGGGTGGCTAAAGTAAACAACCAAGTGACAGAAAAGAAAGAGAAGTGGTAAAGGAGGAAAGCAGGAGTGGTGACAGAGAGAAGCCTGAAGGTCCAGCTTTGTGCAGGGCAAGCCAGCAAGGTCAGCAACGGCGGTGACTGTCTGGAGGGGGACAGTTCGGAAGTTCCTGGAAGGACCCCGTAGGCTGTGTGCCCGGTGGTCTGGAGCAGTGTTCCGAAGGACAGTCAGCACCAGGGCAGGGGCCTCTCGGACCCCGGCAAGGCTAGGAGTCGCCAAATTTGCCGAATCCGTCAGTGAAGGGGACGCAGATCCCCCAACAACCAAGTCCCGATTGAAGGCAACAGCCCAACCCGTACAACAGAGGCACCGCCACCGCCAGGGCACCAGTCTCTGAGGGCCAGCGCCTGCGGGCAAAGTGTAGTGCTCCTCCGGCCCAGCTTGAAGCCGGGGAGCGGGTTACCGGTGGGGACCCATCGCAACCAACAGTGCAAACAGGTGCAAGGAAGAGGGACATCACCGTCACCTACCGGGAAAGCAAAGCAGCCGTCTGTGGGACCGTCTTACCAGCCGTTTGGTTTACCGTACAAACTGTGTCCACGTCTCAGGCTGAGTGAGTACCACAGTGCCGCAAGGCACAGCGCTGCCCCCGCGTCCCTGCGCCCACCAGGCCCTGCACCTCACAAGCCATCACCGGGCCCCGGGATCACCAACCCCTACCCACGGAGGGGCAACACAACACCTGGCTGCTCCACATCACCATCCCCGGGATCCCCGTATTGAGCAGCGGTGGTGCCACAAATCACCACAACCGTGGGTGGCGTCACGGACATTATCCCAACACCCCAAAACCCCCTTTCACTCACGGGCGAGGAGCGCCGCTCGAGAAACCCTCGGGATCCGGCCCACGGCTCGAGCCACCACTGAGCAGCGGCAGCCGCCGGACCCAAGCAGAAGGGGTGAGCGCGGTGTGCTGACACCCTCCTCCCCGCCTGTGACAACTTGGCGTCACGAACAGGATCTTACCGCTCTGCCGTCTGGTAGAGGTGCGCCTTGTTAGCGCCGGAGGTATCCGGCAGAAAAAATTTTCAGAAGCCGCCATCTTTGGCGCGAAAAGTTCCCGCTCGAGCGTCTTCTCGAGCAGTAGAGGCGCGAAGGCCAAAACCCCGCCCCGAGAGAGGAGGGGCCGAAAAGAGCTAAGGGGGACGTGATGGCGGCTGGACGCATGTAGCTGCGGCTATAGAAGCAGGGACGCCAGGACTCTGCAGCAATATTGGGTTCCTGGAAAAACCTCGTTACCAAGATGCAAGATTCAGCTCGCAACGAGGAAGCCCCCGCGCCCGGCACGGCGACGTGGTTGAGGGACCGGACCGTCCCGCTGAGTAACCGTCTGCAGGCCCATATGCAACTCCTCCTGGAGGAGTGGGAGACTGACATGGCGGACGTAGTGGCTGCTATGTGGAGACGCGAGGCAGAAGAGGATTTGGAGGAGCGGGTAAGCGACCCACGCCCCTGTATTCCTGAAGGATCGGCCGTTGGGGCTGAGGGGCCCGGCCGGCTCCCGCTCACCCTGCCTCTCTCCCCGCTACCCGCGATAGTTGCTGCCGCCCCGCCATTAGGCCCGCTACCTGCCCAACCGGTAGCGATACCCTGCCCGGCCGCTCCGGCGGACCAGCCGGCTGCAGACGTCCAGGACGGCCCTGAAATGCACCAAGGGGAACCGCTAGAACCACGGCCCCTTAACAGCGTGGTGCCTGAAGTCCCAGTAGAGACTGTGCCAGACCCTGAGCCCGGGACTGTGGCTTGGATGAAGGCCCGGGTGATACAATTCCACCAACGCCAGCAGGGTCAGATCTTTCGGATGCTGGAGCAGTGGACCAACGAGGTGGAGGAGCTGATTACAACTGCCCCGATGGGCGAAAGGGGAATAGATGTAGCAGAACCGACTGGTGACCCACGTCCCTATGTCCTACCTGGACCAGCCGCTGCGGCTGAGGAGCCCGGCCTAGTCTCGGCCTATGCATCGCCCTTGCCGTCACTGATGGGGCGCCTCAACATAAGCTCGCCTACTCTGCTGCTCCATGTTACTGCAGATGGGGATGAAGTGTTGGATGCTGGAGACCAGGAGGCTGCGGCAGCTGGCGGCAACCCGCCTGACGCAGGAACAAGAAATGACGACTCCTGCCCCAGCTCCGGGCCCGCTGTTGCGGCTGAAGGAGCAATTGAGCGTTCCCGCTATGTGGGGGACCCTGTGGTTTATCATACTCCGCGTACCGGTGGAAATAGGTACCGGGTACCTCTGTCACAGCAGGCATGTCAGTGCATGTTTGAGATGTTGGTGGCAGAGGATGGGTCCGCCTTAGCACTAGAGGAACCGGAGTAGGGCAATGGATGCCCGCAGCACCGTCCCCGTTGGGACCACCTGCTTGTTGTTTGAAAAGTTTTGAAAAGAGAATGATAAGAAAAGATGATTACCGAAGAAGTTACCTGATTGTCTGTGTGATTAGCAACCGGCTGGAGCCGGCACCGTTGTCCCCGTGGGGACCGTTTAAAAGTTGTTTTTGCATGGGAACTATCCATGGACAAGCCCGTGAACTTGCAGGGCAACCACAGACGTTAGTGGCTTGTAAATATGTTGTTTACCGTTACCGTTTTCCGCAGGCCGCCTCCGGAGAGGCAGGTTGGAGGGAGGGCCCTGAGCAGAGCAGGCTAGGGCCCAGCCACCAAAGGAACCGGTGGCTACCCTCTGGAGGGCAAGGACAGATCCCGCTCGGGTACCGTGTGCTGGACTGTGGGTCAAGGGGTACTGCCTGGGCTTTAGGGGCAGCACCAGGGCCAGGTTACTTGGGTGGGAGAGAGCGGAAACCGTAACCGTAAACCGTTGCAACGTTAAAGTAAAATGTGCCTCCCGTAAGGGAAGATTATTAAAAATGTAAATATGTTATGTTTAACCCTGTTATCCCCTTTTTACAGAAAATAAAACCAGTGTAGGACGGCAGCCCGCGGACGGTCTGCGTTTTGCTAAGGGGGAATGTGTCGCCCTGGGCAAGCCAGGGGACACAGGTCACACACCACCACACCCCACATCCCAGGTAGGCACACCTAAGCTGAACCAGAAATCCTTGTTGCCTTCCTCCAGAGGCTGATGATTCACACCAGGGGGTGGGCCAGGCGGTTGGCTCCGCCCACCGAGGAGATCACAGTTCTGGAGGCAGGAAGTACCAGGCAGTCTAGTCAGGGAGGAGGAAGTAGAAGGAGTGGAGGAGTAGCCCAGGGTGGCTAAAGTAAACAACCAAGTGACAGAAAAGAAAGAGAAGTGGTAAAGGAGGAAAGCAGGAGTGGTGACAGAGAGAGAGAGAAGCCTGAAGGTCCAGCTTTGTGCAGGGCAAGCCAGCAAGGTCAGCAACGGCGGTGACTGTCTGGAGGGGGACAGTTCGGAAGTTCCTGGAAGGACCCCGTAGGCTGTGTGCCCGGTGGTCTGGAGCAGTGTTCCGAAGGACAGTCAGCACCAGGGCAGGGGCCTCTCGGACCCCGGCAAGGCTAGGAGTCGCCAAATTTGCCGAATCCGTCAGTGAAGGGGACGCAGATCCCCCAACAACCAAGTCCCGATTGAAGGCAACAGCCCAACCCGTACAACAGAGGCACCGCCACCGCCAGGGCACCAGTCTCTGAGGGCCAGCGCCTGCGGGCAAAGTGTAGTGCTCCTCCGGCCCAGCTTGAAGCCGGGGAGCGGGTTACCGGTGGGGACCCATCGCAACCAACAGTGCAAACAGGTGCAAGGAAGAGGGACATCACCGTCACCTACCGGGAAAGCAAAGCAGCCGTCCGTGGGACCGTCTTACCAGCCGTTTGGTTTACCGTACAAACTGTGTCCACGTCTCAGGCTGAGTGAGTACCACAGTGCCGCAAGGCACAGCGCTGCCCCCGCGTCCCTGCGCCCACCAGGCCCTGCACCTCACAAGCCATCACCGGGCCCCGGGATCACCAACCCCTACCCACGGAGGGGCAAAACAACACCTGGCTGCTCCACATCACCATCCCCGGGATCCCTGTATTGAGCAGCGGTGGTGCCACAAATCACCACAACCGTGGGTGGCGTCACGGACATTATCCCAACACCCCAAAACCCCCTTTCACTCACGGGCGAGGAGCGCCGCTCGAGAAACCCTCGGGATCCGGCCCACGGCTCGAGCCACCACTGAGCAGCGGCAGCCGCCGGACCCGAGCAGAAGGGGTGAGCGCGGTGTGCTGACACCCTCCTCCCCGCCCGTGACAACTTGGCGTCACGAACAGGATCTTACCGCTCTGCCGTCTGGTAGAGTTGCGCCTTGTTACCGCCGGAGGTATCCGGCAGAAAAAAATTTCAGAAGCCGCCATCTTTGGCGCGAAAAGTTCCCGCTCGAGCGTCTTCTCGAGCAGTAGAGGCGCGAAGGCCAAAACCCCGCCCCGAGAGAGGAGGGGCCGAAAAGAGCTAAGGGGGACGCGATGGCGGCTGGACGCATGTAGCTGCGGCTATAGAAGCAGGGACGCCAGGACTCTGCAGCAATATTGGGTTCCTGGAAAAACCTCGTTACCAAGATGCAAGATTCAGCTCGCAACGAGGAAGCCCCCGCGCCCGGCACGGCGACGTGGTTGAGGGACCGGACCGTCCCGCTGAGTAACCGTCTGCAGGCCCATATGCAACTCCTCCTGGAGGAGTGGGAGACCGACATGGCAGACGTAGTGGCTGCTATGTGGAGACGCGAGGCAGAAGAGGATTTGGAGGAGCGGGTAAGCGACCCACGCCCCTGTATTCCTGAAGGATCGGCCGTTGGGGCTGAGGGGCCCGGCCGGCTCCCGCTCACCCTGCCTCTCTCCCCGCTACCCGCGATAGTTGCTGCCGCCCCGCCATTAGGCCCGCTACCTGCCCAACCGGTAGCGATACCCTGCCCGGCCGCTCCGGCGGACCAGCCGGCTGCAGACGTCCAGGACGGCCCTGAAATGCACCAAGGGGAACCGCTAGAACCACGGCCCCTTAACAGCGTGGTGCCTGAAGTCCCAGTAGAGACTGTGCCAGACCCTGAGCCCGGGACTGTGGCTTGGATGAAGGCCCGGGTGATACAATTCCACCAACGCCAGCAGGGTCAGATCTTTCGGATGCTGGAGCAGTGGACCAACGAGGTGGAGGAGCTGATTACAACTGCCCCGATGGGCGAAAGGGGAATAGATGTAGCAGAACCGACTGGTGACCCACGTCCCTATGTCCTACCTGGACCGGCCGCTGCGGCTGAGGGGCCCGGCCTAGTCTCGGCCTATGCATCGCCCTTGCCGTCACTGATGGGGCGCCTCAACATAAGCTCGCCTACTCTGCTGCTCCATGTTACTGCAGATGGGGATGAAGTGTTGGATGCTGGAGACCAGGAGGCTGCGGCAGCTGGCGGCAACCCGCCTGACGCAGGAACAAGAAATGACGACTCCTGCCCCAGCTCCGGGCCCGCTGTTGCGGCTGAAGGAGCAATTGAGCGTTCCCGCTATGTGGGGGACCCTGTGGTTTATCATACTCCGCGTACCGGTGGAAATAGGTACCGGGTACCTCTGTCACAGCAGGCATGTCAGTGCATGTTTGAGATGTTGGTGGCAGAGGATGGGTCCGCCTTAGCACTAGAGGAACCGGAGTAGGGCAATGGATGCCCGCAGCACCGTCCCCGTTGGGACCACCTGCTTGTTGTTTGAAAAGTTTTGAAAAGAGAATGATAAGAAAAGATGATTACCGAAGAAGTTACCTGATTGTCTGTGTGATTAGCAACCGGCTGGAGCCGGCACCGTTGTCCCCGTGGGGACCGTTTAAAAGTTGTTTTTGCATGGGAACTATCCATGGACAAGCCCGTGAACTTGCAGGGCAACCACAGACGTTAGTGGCTTGTAAATATGTTGTTTACCGTTACCGTTTTCCGCAGGCCGCCTCCGGAGAGGCAGGTTGGAGGGAGGGCCCTGAGCAGAGCAGGCTAGGGCCCAGCCACCAAAGGAACCGGTGGCTACCCTCTGGAGGGCAAGGACAGATCCCGCTCGGGTACTGTGTGCTGGACTGTGGGTCAAGGGGAGATCACAGTTCTGGAGGCAGGAAGTACCAGGCAGTCTAGTCAGGGAGGAGGAAGTAGAAGGAGTGGAGGAGTAGCCCAGGGTGGCTAAAGTAAACAACCAAGTGACAGAAAAGAAAGAGAAGTGGTAAAGGAGGAAAGCAGGAGTGGTGACAGAGAGAGAGAGAAGCCTGAAGGTCCAGCTTTGTGCAGGGCAAGCCAGCAAGGTCAGCAACGGCGGTGACTGTCTGGAGGGGGACAGTTCGGAAGTTCCTGGAAGGACCCCGTAGGCTGTGTGCCCGGTGGTCTGGAGCAGTGTTCCGAAGGACAGTCAGCACCAGGGCAGGGGCCTCTCGGACCCCGGCAAGGCTAGGAGTCGCCAAATTTGCCGAATCCGTCAGTGAAGGGGACGCAGATCCCCCAACAACCAAGTCCCGATTGAAGGCAACAGCCCAACCCGTACAACAGAGGCACCTCCACCGCCAGGGCACCAGTCTCTTAGGGCCAGCGCCTGCGGGCAAAGTGTAGTGCTCCTCCGGCCCAGCTTGAAGCCGGGGAGCGGGTTACCGGTGGGGACCCATCGCAACCAACAGTGCAAACAGGTGCAAGGAAGAGGGACATCACCGTCACCTACCGGGAAAGCAAAGCAGCCGTCCGTGGGACCGTCTTACCAGCCGTTTGGTTTACCGTACAAACTGTGTCCACGTCTCAGGCTGAGTGAGTACCACAGTGCCGCAAGGCACAGCGCTGCCCCCGCGTCCCTGCGCCCACCAGGCCCTGCACCTCACAAGCCATCACCGGGCCCCGGAATCACCAACCCATACCCACGGAGGGGCAACACAACACCTGGCTGCTCCACATCACCATCCCCGGGATCCCCGTATTGAGCAGCGGTGGTGCCACAAATCACCACAACCGTGGGTGGCGTCACGGACATTATCCCAACACCCCAAAAACCCCTTTCACTCATGGGCGAGGAGCGCCGCTCGAGAAACCCCCGGGATCCGGCCCGCGGCTCGAGCCACCACTGAGCAGCGGCAGCCGCCGGACCCGAGCAGAAGGGGTGAGCGCGGTGTGCTGACACCCTCCTCCCCGCCCGCGATATGTACTCCTCTGTTCATCATGAGCAGCCTGCTTCATGAAGCAGGCTGCTCAAGATGAGCCGCGTCCTAGATGTGTACCCCTCTGTTCAGCCTGAGCGTCCTGCAATGTTTTCTCCACTGCTCAGCCTGCGCCTCCCAGTGCATGAATCGTGCACCAGGAGGCCCAGGATGAGCTGTACCGATAATGACTCGTAGACAGCGTCTGTGAGCGGAAGCAGTCAGACATTGTCACAAAGGCTGGGGGCAAGGCTGACTTCACCAATCACAGATGCCAGGCTGGTGGGCGGAGAAAGCTGTGAATATGAAATGAGGGGCACAAGGAGGCAGCAGCGTTCAGCTGGGCCGGAGCCTGGGTATGTATGAAGCTTTTGCTTCATTCTTGTTTTCTTTATTTTTCCTTTTTTTTTATTTTCTCGAGTGTCGGATCCAGATCAAACACCCAGAATCCCGGGCCCGGGTCCCGGGCAACTTTGAAACCATGCGGATCCGGACTTTTACAGTCCGGGTCAGCTCAGCCCTACTCAATAGGCATCTGTTAACGGATCCGTACTCCATAGATTCCAATGTAAAAAAATCGATCTGGCAGAAATCAGTTATTTAACATCGGACAAAAAAAGTTGTGTTTGCAGATCTTTTTTGCCAATCGATCTCTGCTGAATCCGTTCTGTCGGACGATTACAGGACATGTGCACTTTGCCTTACCTGAATCAAGATAACCTTTGCTAGATCTATACATATATCTGGTCAGTTCCTAAAATGTCTGAGGCTAAACTGATGTTACTTTTGTATCCTAAATGGTTTCTTGTTTGATTGTCATGAGTCCATGGTTTGATGGTCATTGATTTCAATGATGGTCCTTTTTATCGCTACTTTGCACCATATATTACAAGTTTCTTTATTATTTCATTCTACAATGTCCATTAGACATGAACGGATCTTTTGAAATTTGAATTTGACAACTTTTAACAAAACAATTGTGTGAATCTGAATAGCTGAAAGTTTGATCGGAAAACCCATGAGGAGCAGAGGAGAGAAGAAGCAAAGACTATGCAGGTATCCAATGTCAGTTTTTCTCCGGATGGCTAGATCGACTGTATTCAGTGTCGGACTGGCCACCGGAGGAATCTCCAGTAATGCCAGGCCTGGATTCAGTTACCTGCTTTGCACTCCAGAGCTCTCACCTACAGCCTGGACTGATCTCAGAGTTTGCAGGACTGAGCCGCGAGCGCCAAGTGATTGATTCCCCGGCGATTGCGGTTCAGTTCATGACAGCTGCGGACAGGCCGGGCTGATCTCCGGAGTTCAGGTGAGAGCACCGGAGATCACCTCGTCCTGTCTGTAGCTGTCATGAACTGAACTGCAATCGCTGGGGAATCAATCACTCGGCGCTCGCGGTTCAGTCTAGGCTGCACTCCGGAGCTCAGGTGAGAGCTCCGGAGTGCAATGCAGGTAACTGAATCCAGGCTTATCATTACTGGAGAGTCCTCCGGTAGCCAGTCCGACGCTGACTGTATTGATACTTTTTTTTTTTATTTTTATCCAAGAAAAACTGATGAAACACGTCACAAATGCTGATGAAATTCTTCATTGATGAAATTAGGACTGCTGTTCTCATGTGAGAAAAAAAACAAATGTCTGAATGATCCCTGAGTCTTCTTTTGACTAGAGTGTGATAAATATGTCGGCATTATATTCTCTCTGACCACATCCTGAGCCTGTCTTACTTTTTCTCTTCAAAAGATAATATTTAACATTTTTTTAAAAGAGAAAATCAATTATACACAGGAGGGAAGCAATACAACACTGCATTGTATTACAGAAATGGCATCCTACTTACAGAAAACAAAGAATAGGTGAGTTAACATTTTTGTGGCAACCTTTCATAAGATATGTCTGGCCCATGCCAAAATATCTTAGCAACTAATTTTTCGTACTAAGAAAAAGGTTAGTTTATCTGCAATAAGTAATCAAAGCGCAGATATAAAGGTGTCATTTTACTCAACTTTCTATGACCTATGGGTCCATATAGACAGTATTGGACGTTGCATCCTAACAGATGCTGTTTAAAATGCCACATGTTGGTCTTCAAAAGGGTTAAAAAAATGACAGATTTTTTTACTCCACTGTGGAACTGAAGTATCATTGGGCAAAATTTCAATATTTTGGAAATTCGAAAATGATGAATTAGCTGAAAACATCTCGTAAATGACAACCATGCTCACATTGTCGAGCGTCAAAAGCAGTGTTAGTTTTTCATACTTGGAAAGGATTCATTCTTCAGTCTGCGAATCAGATCCAAATACCTTATTCTGTACAGTCTGCAGTATACATCCAGAGGGATCACCTAGAGCAGGAGTCCCCAAATACCTTATTCTGTACAGTCTGCAGTATACATCCAGAGGGATCACATAGAGCAGGAGTCCCCAAATACCTTATTCTGTACAGTCTGCAGTATACATCCAGAGGGATCACATAGAGCAGGAGTCCCCAACCTGTATATTAGAAGCTACATGTGGCTCTCGAGCCCGTGATGTGTGGCTCACAGCTGGACTTCAGAGTTTGGTGCTAAGCATCAGGTCTAGCAAGCAGCTATGAAGAGCAGCTGTGCAGATGGCAGATCTCAATGGGGGTAAACTAGGAACCCCCGGTTTTGGTATACTGCCTTTGTGTGATTTCTGTGGAAAAGCTTTGACTGTCATTATACCATTAATGGAGGCTCTAGGAATCACTAATGGAGGAGGGGGGGGCTGGATGTGGCTTGTGACCGTCTCTCAGAGCTGAATTTGGCTCTTGAGGTCAGAAAGGTTGGGGACTGCTTACATAGAGGAAACCTCAGCGATATCATCAACTGGGGTTCATTAACTAGGTTTAGGTTTTGTAAATACATGGAAGGATAAATACTATATCTAAACTGACATTTTTGCTATATTAAAATAATCTTCCTAAAATCCAGATATTAGAGGGCTTCTTGCTGATTGCTGGGGGTCCGCACACACGGACCCACAGCAATCCTGAAGACAATGTTCCAGAACCCCCAAGAATTGGAGTCTGCATGGATCTATGTTGGGTTGAGCAGAGGTGCACTGGTTCACTTTTTGCTGCATTCATTATTTATGGGGCTCCCAAAGAGATGCGCTCAGTGATCAGCTATTTTTAGCATTACCATAAACAATGATTGGAGTGCAGGCTGAGCATATATACATTACCTCCATTTAATATGTTTTACATAGCCTAGCTCTTGAGGCCCCAGTGTCACACTGGAACATGACCTGATAGGAGAGTGACTGGTATGGGGGGCCCTGTCACTTACCTTAAAGCTAAAGGGGATGTCCTAGGCTTACCCTCATCCCAGAATTACACTTGATGGTAGCGACGTCTGAGCCCCCAGGTTCTCCCTATCTCCTGTCCTGGCCCTGATGGTAGTACTCCCTCCACACTCACCACCCAAGGGGACAGATAAGGACGGAGACCCCCAAAACCCCACACCAATAATGTCCCACAGACGGGGCACACCACAAACAACTAAGGAAAACATATGAAGGTCAACAGGAACCAACAGGGAAAGTAACTACAGTATCAGTATGGCTTACTTTGAAACAAGCCATCACAAGGCAAAAACAGCAGCAGCAAAAATAATGTGTCTGTCCACCTCCGGGCCAAGCTACAAAATGATGATGAATAACCGGCATCCCCTGCTGGAGGCAGGGAGTATTTATCTAGACCAGAAGTTGGAAACAGCAGAAACAGCTGAACTGCATTAGGGAGTCTGCGGCTACAACAGAAACTGACATTACCACCTAGAGTGCCTAAAAGAAGAAATATGTTTAATCAACAGAGGCACAGTAGGAAAAACAACAACAGCCCTGAGCCCATCACAAGTCACAAGACACCTAGTGACTAATGTGACACCCAGACTCCCCTGCATGAGATCCCAGAGGTGGAACCTATGTAATGACCCAGAAGGACCCATTACAAAAACGTCTGCATTCATAGGGGTCTGTAGAATAATTTATAATTTGATGGATGGCCTGGTGTCATTCTGTCAAATTTACTGTAAGTTGTTTCTCTGTAATACGGCAGAAGACCAGCAGGTGGTGGTATAAGTGTTGGCAAGGGACTGTATTGGAGAATATCTGATCAATATCCTCTATAGCCTGGTCACTATGGTAACCAGTGAGAGATGACAGTTGGCAGTTGAGACAAGCCGGGCTGGAGGTGATGAGCAGTGACAAGGGCGGATAATGTCCTGTATCTCCAGACAGTCTATTCAGAGACCGTTGCAGCAAGGCCAAACCGCAGTTATAGATTTCCCATAGAGCACCAGTCCAGCTGCCAACTAACCAAAACCTGTATGGAAATCCAGTGTCACAACTAAATGCTTCAGAAGATGTAAGCCATGATTGTGTTATGCAGCAAACCATTTAAACTGTTCATACCTACCTACCTCATACAGATGTACCCTGAGAATGGGTTTGGAGTGCTAGGACCTAGATAGGAGCACCGTGACACCCCAAACTGCACAACACCGCAGAAAAGCCACACCACTGCTCAACACCTGGGCCTAAAAGTGCCTCCTGCACCTACTACATGGGTGTGACATATATTACATCTAAAATTTTGGAGTCACTAACATGCCGCACCTTGGTATGAACAGTTCAAACGCTTTACTATGATGGTTTGCATCTTCTGAAGCATTTAGCTGCGACACTGGATTTCCATGCAGGTTTTGGTTGGTTGGCAACTGGACTGGTTCTCTGCTATGGGAAATCCATATCTGCGGTTTGCCCTTGCTGTGATGGTCTCTGAATAGACTGTCTGGAGATACAGAACATTATCCGCCCTTGTCACTGCTCATCACCTCCAGCCCGGCTTGTCTCAACTGCCAACTGTCATCTCTCCCTGGTTACCATAGTGACCAGGCTATAGAGGATAATGATCAGATATCCACCAATACAATCCCTTGCCAACACTTATACCACCCCCTGCTGGTCTCCAGCGGTATTACAGAGCAACAACTTACAGTAAATTTGACAGAATGACACCAGGTAATACATCGAACTATAAATTATTCTACAGACTTTTCTTCTAACATGGACCCAGAATCTCTGCACTCCTCTGGACGATGTCTTCTCTTCAGTTAAGATTGAGAATGTCTTCTCCTCAGTTCAGTACTCACCCAACAGGGACCAGGGCACTCTCACGACCAAGTTCGCGGTGAGGTCCTCGCATCCGGCACCGTACCTCTTCCGACACTATGGTTCTCCAACTCCACACAGCCAGCTTCTCTCTGTCTCTCCCTCTCTCTGCACACATACAGGCCCAATTAGTCATGTCCCCGCTACAGGCCCAATTAGTCCTGTCCCCACCCTAAACTCTTCTGTCGCTCCTTCTCTCTTTCTCGCACTTTTGGCTGGATTAGTCCAAATGCTCTCAGTTCACAGGGAAGATGCTGGCTGAGCTGGCCAGTGCATAGTACACAGGAAACAGGGGAGCACTGTCTCTTAAAGGTGAAGTGCTTGCTATCATTCGTAGGGGCGAAACTGCTACATGCCTACAACACAGATATTATGTTGACACACTGCAGCCAATCAGTGGGCTCATCGGCTCTGCTCACAAAGATGCCACAACCCACTCAGAGTCACTGACCTCACTGATTGGCTGCAGCTCTATCAAAGTAATGTCAACATGGCACAGAATAGGTGCTGGACCCAGGGAGGGTAAATAATGCACAATTTGATTTTTTGGTTTTTTTTTTAAACAAGGGTTTATTTGTTACCAGGAAATGTTTTTAATGATCAGGCAAAATATTGTGCCTGGTCATAAAAAGTACAATGGGTCTGTTAGCCATATAGTGTCATCTCTTCATATGTAGTGCAATAATCTATATGGTGGGGGCAGAAAGGGAAGCTGTCTACATCATGTTCGCATTCTGTAAGTTACAGAACGTGCTGGTGGAGCGGGAAGAAGTAAGTAATCCTCAGACCAACAGATATTATACTCCTCCTCTACTATAGGTCACAAAGGAAAGGAGAATTAGCCTGTTCTGTACCGTAGACCATCAATGAAACAAATATTAACCACTCGTTAACCATAAACCAACAAAGAAATCCACCACAATTCTACAACACATCCATAACAACACTTATAAAAAATCCCCAAAAAGTGCATGTAGATTGTGATGCGTATTTAGTGCTTGATCTCACCTTACCTCTTTACAAAGCATTGAAAAAGATGAAGTATGCAGTGAAAACACCATCAGGACTGCAGACATTTTGAGTCTGATGATTTTATCATTATCTGCACTGATACACTGTGACGAAATCTCAGGCACAGACAGTTTCTGGCTGCGGATGTTTTCTTTAACTGCATTGATGCATTTTAATAAATATTTAAAAACCACAAAATTGGGCTGTTGTGTTTATTACCTGCACTGTCACATTGTAACAAACTATAATTAATAGTGTGTGAGCTTGAAGTCCACTCCTATCTAACTAGTGAGTCAGCTCTTTAATTTTATTTTGGCACATTTATATTATATTGTGTGTTACTCATTGTATCGATTGTGACACATTGTGTTTATATAATACACGTCTTCTTCAATGTTGGATTTCACCTGTTACTAGCCTTTCTTACATATGTGTGGCACAGTCCGTTTTGGCAATGCTTATTTATTTTTACCACCCATTAGTATGTATGTTTTTAAAAACGTGTGCCATTCTTTTTTTTACGGTATGGGTATACAAAATTATATTACAAAGATTTGCTTATACTTTCAATGTTAAACACGTGAAGCACATAGATGGCACATGTATGCCATCCATGTGCTGTACGTGATCACACGAACCCATAGACTTGTATTGGTCCTTGTCATCTGTGGTGCCAAAAAAAATGGATATGTGAATGTGAGCTGAACCATAGGCTATACTGTTTACGTCTAGCATCTATGAAAAAATGTCACATGTATGAATCTCACACATGTCGGAAAGATGGACGTTTAAAGGGGGGCCAAAAACACAATTCTGCCTATAATCTGATAACTCTGGATGAAGCTGCTGTGTGCAATAGTATTCATACCTCCCAACTTTGTAAAAATAGAAAAAAAGACAAATCATGCAGAGTGCGTAGCACTTCACTATAAATCTTGACAATGCCCTATCCACACCCCAAAGCCACACCCATTTCTTTATACCCTGGCAGGAGGAGATGTCAGGGATGGAGGTAGTGAGGTACATTTAGTAGACACTCAAGACTGCAAGGCGTAGACCCAAATCCGGGCTTGTCCAGCTGTATCCAGGATGGTTGGGACTAGAGATGGGAGAATTGATTCACAAGAAAGGACGCACTTCAGTCCTGGTCGGTCAGAGGTTTAGCTCCTGCCTAGGGAGACTCATAAGAATATGACATTTTTGCAGTTAGAAAGAAATTGACATTTTTGCAATTTTTTTTAGTATTTTTTTAGTAATTTTCTAGGAACAAAAGAATCTTATTATCTATTTACCTCTAAAATACAGGGACAAAGAAATACACTGCAATGTACAGATGTATCTCTATGTACCTGTATAATCTGTTTCTGGATTCCCTGCATAAAATACAGCTCAAGATTACCAAATTCTACCTTCCTCAATGTGGGCTGTGGCTCACTGCCTCGCTACTAGAGATGCTGCCTAAGAACAAGGAATTTGGAAGTTCAAGTGTTGGGGCAAGCAGAGAAGATAATTGTATATTTAAATTATGTTCATGTGCAGAGAAAAGCTACAGAGCCATTGAACAGAGGTGAGAGGAAGTCGGGACAAAGCCGTAACGGGGACAGTGGGACTGAGCCATCAAATTTGGACAGTCCCACAGAATCTGGGATGGGTGGGAGCTACGTAATATGTGTTGGTCCCCTCTGTCCTTGCCTGGCTTAATCTGCTTAGCTTATTTATTTCCTATTTTGCCTGTGGGAGATGTCCGTATTATTAACAGTGCTTTATTGGGTGGAATCTGCTTTTTTTTAATGTTGAGTCATCCTTATGCATACACTTTGTTTTCCATTCTGTATGCATTGAAAATTTCCATAATAATTGTCCTGGTGCAGATCTAACAGGCAGTATTCTGTATTTTTGAGGTTTTGACCAATGCGTGTGTGTGTGTGTGTGTGTCTGTCTGTCTGTTTCCCCCCTGCTATATCTAACTGGGGATTCAAAGCTGTTTGTTCTTCTATTATACAATACATTGCTGTTTTGGGGGTGTAAATACTGAACACGTGGCATAATATTTTTTTGTTGTGAGCCCCTCAAAGTTTTATGACCTCTGTGCAAAATTAAAGGGGGTGTCTCATGATAGATAATTATGGCATATCCACAGGATATGATATACATGCCTAATTAAAGATGGTTCTTCCTATGGAACCTGCAGTAAGAGGAGAGATGACACTCTGCCAGCTGTATTGGGAAATCCCATAGTAGCAAATGGAGAGATGCTATATGTGCAGCTACTTTCCTGTCACTGCAGGCTGACCACTTTCAGGAATGGGTGACCCTTGTTCTGGAGATTGGAAAATGTTCCTGAGATTGGATTCCACATCTAATAGACATGTGTGACAAATCCAGTGCAAAATTTGACACTTTTCTGGCCATAAGATACAGATATAACAAAAGTCATGGCGGCTCAGATAACATATCACTAGGATATCAGGAGTCAGGACACAAAAAAGTGTGATTCAACATCTACTTTACATCAGTCAATGGATTCTGGAATATCAAATTATCTTAATCCTTTTATGGGTATGTGCATATGACGTCTTTACTCTGCCGTGTTGCGAGGATTGCGAGGACTCTGCACGTGATATGAGGATTCACAGGTCTGCACTCACATATAGTGACTATTTGTGCTAAACTTGGACAACCTATTTAACCTTTGTTAGATCTGAATGTCTTTAAGGCCTAAAACACACGTCCTTCATAACCACGCATGTGTAATACGGGCCGTTTTTCATGTCCGTAATCCGTTTTTTGGTCCATAAATAACGCACGTGTGGTGGCTGTGTGTCCGGCGTATGGTAACCACGTGTGCGTGTGGAATGGCCGTGTGTGCGTGTGAAACTTAACTGACGTGTGTGTGTGTGTTGTCCGTGTGAAATGTCCGTGTGTGATGTTAAATGTCGTTGATACATGCCGGCTGACAGCAGACAGAGTCGCGCGCTGAGAATGAACTCAGGTGAACTTCACCCGACTTCATTGTCATACCGCGGCTCTGTCTGTGCCGCGTCCTGATTAGCGGTCACCCGTGAAGTACTCACCGGTGACCGCTAATCACCAGAGTGACTGAATGGAGTACCCCTCTCGAATACTCACCGTTCCCCGATCACCGGCGCGGCACTGCACGGCTGTTCTCTAAACTCCGGCGGCTTTTCCTCTTTTGAAAAAGCTGGCCGCTCATTAATCAATCTCGTATTCCCTGCTTTCCCCGCCCACCGGTAAATATGATTGGTTGCAGTGAGACACGCCCACACGCTGAGTGACAGCTGTCTCACTGCAATCAATCACAGCAGCCGGTGGGCGTGTCTATACTGTGCAGTAAAATAAATAAATAAATAATTAAATAAACCGCCGTGCGGTCCCCCCCTATTTTAATACCAGTCAGATAAAGCTATATGGCTGCAGGCTGGTATTCTCAGGATGGGGAGCCCCACGTTATGGGAAGCCCCCCAGCCTAACAATATCAGCCAGCAGATGCCCAGAATTGCCGCATACATTAGATGCGACAGTTCTGGAACTGTATCCGGCTCTTCCCGATTTGCCCTGGTGCGTTGGCAAATCGGGGTAATAAGGAGTTAATGGCAGCCCATAGCTGCCACTAAATCCTAGATTAATCATGTCAGGCATCTCCACGAGATACCTTCCATGATTGATCTGTAAATTATGGTAAATAAACACACACACCTGAAAAATCCTTTATTAGAAATAAAAAACCCAAACACATTTCCTGGTTCACCAATTTAATCAGCCCAAAAAAGCCCTCCATGTCCGGCGTAATTCAGGATGGTCCTGCGTCACTACCAGCTCTGCTGCATGAAGGCGACCGGAGCAGCAGAAGACACATCCGCTCCTGTCAGCTCCACGCAGCAACTGAGGTGAGTAGCGCGATCAGCTGTGCTGTCACTGAGGATACTCGCGGCCACCGCTGGATCCAGTGATAGCGGGTAACCTCAGTGACAGCTCAGCTGATCACGCGGCTCTCTTCATTTGCTGCGTGGAGGTGACAGGAGCGGCGGTGTCTTCTGCTGCTCCGGTCACCTTCATGCAGCAGAGCTGGAAGCGACGCAGGACCATCCTGGATTACGCCGGACATGGAGGGCTTTGTCGGGCTGATTAAATTGGTGGACCAGGGAATGTGTTTGTGTTTTTTATTTCTAATAAAGGATTTTTCAGGTGTGTGTGTTTATTTACTGTAATTTAAAGATCAATCATGAAAGGTATCTCGGGGAGACGCCTGACATGATTAATCTACGATTTAGTGGCAGCTATGGGCTGCTATTAACTCCTTATTACCCCGATTTGCCACCGCACCAGGGCAAATCGGGAAGAGCCGGGTACTGTCCCAGAACAGTCGCATCTAATGTATGCGGCCATTCTGGGCGGCTGCTGACTGATATTGTTAGGCTGGGGGGCTCCCCATAACGTGGAGCTCCCCATCCTGAGAATACCAGCCTTCAGCCATATGGCTTTATCTGGCTGGTATTAAATTTGGAGGGACCGCACGCCAGTTTTTTAAATTATTTATTTATTTATTTCTATACTCCATAGTGACACGCCCACCGGCTGCTGTGATTGGGTGCAGTGAGACACCTGTCACTCAGCGTGGGGGCGTGTCTCACTGCAACCAATCATAGGCACCGGTGGGCGGGGAAAGCAGGGAATACGAGATTGTTTAATGAGCGGCCGGCTTTTTCAAATTAGAAAAAGCCGCCGGAGCTGTGTGAACGCCGTGCAGCGCCGCGCCGGGGATCGGGGATTGGGGATCGGTGAGTATGAGAGAGGGGGGGAAACTTCAGTCACTCGGGGGATTAGCGGTCACTGGTGAATCCTTCACAGGTGACCGCTAATCAGTACACGGCACACAGACAGAGCCGCGGCATGACAATGAAGTCAGGTGAAGTTCACCCGAGTTCATTCTCATCCCGCTACTCTGTCTTCCGACATGTAGTAATGACATTTTGCATCACACACGGACATTTTTCACGGACAACATAACCACACATCCGTGCAAGGAACATTTTATTTGGACTCCCATAGGCTAACATTATGTCCATGTGTGCGTGCTCCGTCCCAAAAACGAACATGCTTCCGTGCCAAACGGAGCAAAAAACGTGGGATGCACACGAACACACGGAAGATCAAATAACACGCACGTGTGCCTTTAAACATAAAAAAACATGTGCACGTTTGGTCGAATCTCCGGTATATACGGAAACGGACCAAACACGCACGTTTTCAACGGATGTGTGTTGCGGGCCTAAAAGGAATGTTCCAGCAGAATAATCTCCTATTTAAATTAAGTTTTATGCTCAAAAAGTTTTTGTTAAGCTTTATAGTACTTTTTATATACTGTATATATATTTTCCAGAGTTAAAAAAAACTGATATATTTCAATTTTCACATTCGCCTATTATTAGGCTGATACTTCTTGTTGAGATTAATTCCGGAATTTGTTCCATTATCATCACTGGCAGGATTACAATAAAATATAACTCTTCCTGTATTTATAGGTATGACACTATACACGTCATGGGTCACTTCCTTCCACTGTTTGCAGAATGACCTCTGTGCAGAACACAGAGTATTCCTCCAAAATAACCCCATCAATATGTCATGGCCATCTCTCTGCATTTAGAGAGTTGTGACAGCATCTGGTCCAGAGCCTCTCATTGCCACCCGAGACTCCTAATATTAAATGTATTTCCCTTTCCTTTGGTGTTGAAAGGATTAATGTCAGTTTTACTTTCCAGCACCTTCTGACTCCTGGCCTCAGGTGCTTCTGGTTGGAGACCTCTCCCTTCCCTATATCTGGTCACATCTCCCAGTAGGCTGCGCTGATTATTTTGATTCATTCTGAAGCTGGGTCTGGAGGTGGAAGGAGCTGCTGAGCCCTTTGTTGCTGTTAGAAGCGGTGTAGGCTGCAGTCCTGGTGTCTGACTGCAGCCATGAAGTTGGACCTTATTGTTTGTTGTTTCCCCTGTCTGTTATACCTTCCCTTCATGTTGTTTTAATGCAACAGCGGGACTAGTAATCCTCGCCTACTAGCTCACTAGCCAGGGTTATCGCAGGGCTTCCTAGAGTTTCAGGTATCCTGCTCGACGGCAGATGAGGAACCTGTATAGGACTTGCTAGTAGTGCAGTGTGCAGCTCCAGCTGAGTGCAAGAGGTCTCCCATCATCCTCCCCTAGCACCAGGGCCTCCGTTGTTATAGTGTCCTAGTGTACCCCTTGTTGTGGTGAGCCCCTTGTTTGTTGTGTGTGTCATCGTAGCTGGACTTTCCCCAAGTCCATGCGTGTCATAATATGAAAAAATGCCTCCAGAGCATTGCAGTCTATGGGCCATGTTAGAAGCATATCTCTAAATGTGGTAACAGCAGCAGCCTAGGAATGATTTCTGCTCTGTTAATGATGCACAGAAAAGGAAATAAAGCTACGATCAGAAAATAAAAACAATGTAGAAAAAAGATGTATCACTAGAAAGGAGGTGGTAACTTTGGGAGTTAATAAGTGGCTTAGAAATTAGTGCAAGAAGAAAGGGTTGGGGGTTCATGGAGAAGTGGGATGACTTTTCTTTGGGCTACAGGCTCTATCTACATTAAGGACGGGCTGCACCTCAATGGGGTTGGAGAAGCTGCATTGAGGGAAAGAATGGTCAGACAGATGGAGTAGCTTTAAAACTAGACTCAAGGAGAGAGGCTGCACAAAAAGACCCCTTTCTTGCACAACCTCCTTCTCTGATTCTAGTTTTAAAGGAGTTGCCCACTACATGGACAATCCCTACTCATTCCACTTGTTCGCCCCACAAAAATAAATAAGCCTATACTCACCTCCTGTCCGACTGCACTTCCAGCGATATCTGCAGCCACATTCCCGGGGCCACATGACATTTTATGACAAGCGAGATCCGCGACCAATTAGCACGCAGTGTCTGTCTCCCCGCCTTTGGACATTTGAGCAGGATATGAGTGCTGTGCTGACTTCTTGATCAAATGTTTGAAGGTGGTGAGAAGGAAGCCAGCACTGATTTGTCGAAGGGGCCCGCATGTCATAACAATGTCATGTAGGTCCTGGGAACACCACTTCATTCGTTGTATTGAATTGCGGCCGCATCGGAGGTGAGTATAGGCTTATTTATTTTCCTGGGGTGACCAAGGAAAATGAGAAGGGGTTGTTCAAGTAGTGGACATCCCCTTTAAAGCTCATTACCCCCTACTGTCTCCAACTCTGTCTGCATCCCCATACAGAGGAGGTGTGAGACAGTAGGCAGTAATAAGCATTTTTAGGGGCTGGGAATAGCAAGTAAAGTAGGGAGGTGACTAGGAATAATAAATGTGCTAATAATATTAAAGGGAACTTGTCAGGCCCAATATGCACCCAGAACCACGAGCAGTTCTGGGTGCATATTGCTAATCCTTGCCTAACCGTCCCTGTGTACACTAGCATACAGTAGATAAAGAGATCTTTAGAAAAAGTATTTCTAAAGATCTTTTACCCAATTAGCATGTTAGTACGTTCCTGTGGCTGTGCTATCATGCTAATGAATACGCAGCGTCACAAGATGATCTCACTCACCTCTCCGCTGCCATCGCGTCCAACCCTGGATTTCAGCTCAGTGCGCATGACACCGGAGGGGACGGTTAGGCAGAGATTAGCAATATGCACACAGAACTGCTCTTAGTTCTGGGTCCATATTGGACCTGACAGGTTCCCTTTAATATTATTAGCACATTTACTATTCCTAGTTACCTCTCTACATTACTTGCTATTCCCAGCCCCCTAGAAATACTTTTCCTAAAGTATTAGAATACTTGATTCTAGTGTAAACAGGGATGATTAGGCAGGGATTAGCAATATACACCCAGAACTGCTCGTGGTTCTTGGTGCAAATTGGACCTGACAGATTTCCTTTAAATGTTAACTGATGAATGTAATATAGGCATCTATGTAGATAATATAGGCAATTAAGAAATTAATTATCATCTCCTGCCTTTAATGTACAGTAACTGCTGCTATTGCTATCGGGATACAGTAGTAAATGTCTCGTATGGATTTTTGTACACTATGTGATCTTTTCTTTTTTCTAAACGATGGAATAAAACTTTAAAAGAAAGCTGGAAGTTGCTTTTCCTTTTTTTACAGTAATAAGTATAGACACCAAACGGACACCCACATGTTACATGGATAATATAATAGTACTTGTGAGACTTCTTTATAAAAAATATGTGTGCTGCCCCCATGCCAGCTGCTGGTGCTGCTCGGATCCGGATCTGCGGTATGGCTCGAGGGACTCTACTGGACCCGGGGGTCGCGCGGACACTTCGAATAAAAAGGGACGTAATACAGAATTTGCTGTAAAACTGTCTGTGACGCCACCCACGGTGTGTGTGGTGAGTTGTAGCACCACCGCTGCCGTTATGGGACGCTGTGATGGCAGCTGGATGTTAACCCCTCTGTGGGTAGGGATGGATGCCCCAGGGCCCAGTGTTGTGCAGGGTTGCAGGGATCGGCACACTTACAGTTCGGTTGTCCTGGTGCTGGATGAGGTTACACTGATGTGTGGAGTCAATAAACACACAGTTCTTTTGGTAAACCAAGGTGATGGTGGCCGGCCTCCGTAGACGGGTGTATCTGGTCATACACCCGGGCTGGTGATCAGTGACTCTTTCCTCTGCACTCTGTATTTTCTGTGATGGACTTCCCGATGTGTAACACGGGAGTCCACTCCCGGTCCTTTGGTTGGGAGCTGTGCCTGTCTGACGCTGACCTGTGGGATCTACCGGACCCTGGCAGATGCCCTATCCCTCTCTGTGGGTGGTTGTCTACTTTTCGGGACTTAGGTTGGGACAGGACCTATAATCCTGCCCTCAATTGGTTAATTAGCTAGGCCGTTGGTGCCGGTCCTGGCTTCAGGGTCCAAGTACCCCCTTTTGTGCACGGTTTCCGGATCGGTTCTCCGGTGTCAGTACCGGCAGGCTACAACCCTGCCCCGGTCCACCTCGGATCTCCGGCAGCCGTCTTCCCGTCTCCTCCTGCCACTGGTCACCGTCTGCCACCTAGCCAGCACGCCGGGGCTCTAACCCCGACGCCTGTCAGCTTGAACTTCACTCCACTCCAAACTCCACTGCAGACTTAACTTAACTCAACTGACTGTTTTCTTGCCCCCGGGTTCTCCAGACCCCTAGGTGGGCGTTCTCCATCCGCCTGGTCCCGCCCACTGGTGTGTCTGTCCTTCCCTGAGGGGGGTGACTAGGATTTCAGGTCGGCTGCTTTAACCCTATGTGGGAGAGGTGTTGTGCGGGGGCCTAAAACTGTGTGACTACCTGGTGTTGCCAGGGCATCACATATGCATTCACATGGGTAATGATACAGTGTGATGCTTTTGCTTTGGTCCTGTGAGTATGAGCATTTATTAGGTGTCATTTGAGATTGTAAGAGTATCTGATGTTGGTCACAATATTTCCTAGTAGGGCACCTCATCTGTCAAGAAATATTTTTTTTATAAGGCCTAGGTAATTCACCTGTTCCACAATAAGGATTTAAAGAATTGTTTGACATTTTTAGAGAGATTTTGTATTAAAATATTACATTAATTTTGTTAATGGCTGTCTCTTGATTAATCGTCTATTATGGAGATGACGAAACACGTAAAGACAAGATATAAAGCCTTGGGGGAATATTCATAGCATATAATTCATAGAGTTACATAAGATCTAAATCCTATTATTTTAATTGTTATTTTAATTGGAAGAAATTATCGGGTATTTTCTGTATTAGTCATTTCCTGAGTTCTCTATAGTTTGATCAGGATTTGAAATACTAGAGTGGGAGTTATTTAAGAATATTTAAGAAGAGTTAAATTTTATGGGAAATCCCTTTTTCACTGAGCATTATATGAGACGATCTGCAAAAATATATTACAGAGAATGATATAATAGCTGTTAAAGTGCATGGGTTCATGAAAGATAAGTCATTGTCTAACCATCATGTTGGGTTTCTATGAGCAAGTAAGTAAAAAACTGAAAATTGGTAATGCAGCTGATGTGATTTATCTGGACTTTGCAGATGCATTTGACACTGTATCACATAACAAACTTGTACGTATGCTCCAGAAGCAGGGACTAGGGGACACATGGGTAAAAAAGGGACAGGAAAAAAGTTGTCGTAAAAGATACTGTTAAACACCTGTCTCAGATACAGGCTTTGCTTCCCTCATCTCGTCCACTAAACTCTGTTGTGCTCCAAGTCGGGCTTTGCAGGTTTCCCGGCTTGCTCCCATGTGATTGTGTGCCTAAGTGTATGTAAGGCCTACCAAGACACACACCTAGGTCTTGGTATTACAATTTTTAGTGTTCCTGAGATCTGCCTCCAGTACTGCCTCCAGTACTGCCTCCAGAGACTGCTTCCCAGTCTCCAGCTGGCCTGTGGTCTCCATTGCCTATGCTACCTGCTTCCCAGTCTCCAGCTGGCCTGTGGCCTCCATTACCTCTGCTACCTGCTTCCCATCCCCCAGCCAGCTTGTGGCCTCCAGTACCTCCGCTACTTGCTTCCAAGCCCACAGCCTGCCTGTGGCCTCCAGTACCTCAGCTACCTGTTTTCCAGCCCCCAGTATGCCTATGGCCTCCAGTACCTCTGCTACCTACTTTCCAGCCCCCAGTCTACCTGTGGCCTCCAGTAACTCTGCTACCTGCTTCCCAGCCTACCTGTGGCCTTCAGTACCTCTGCTATCTGCTTCCCAGCCTGCCTGTGGCCTGCAGTACCCCTGCTATCTGCTTCCCAGTTTCCAGCTGGTCTGTGGCCTCCAGTACCTCTGCTACCTGCTTCCCAGCCTGCCTGTGGCCTCCAGTACCTCTGCTACCTGCTTCCCAGCCCCCAGCCTACCTGTGGCATTCAGTACCTCTGCTACCTGCTTCCCAGCCCCCAGCCTGCCTGTGGCCTCCAGTACCTCTGCTACCTGCTTCCAAGCCCCCAACCTGCCTGTGGCCTCCAGTACCTCTGCTGCCTGCTTCCCAGCCCTCAGCCAGCCTGCGGCTTCCAGTACCTCTGCTGCCTGCTTCCCAGTCCCTGTCTGCCTGTGGCCTTCAGTGTTCACTTGCCTTCTCCACCCAGACCTAAGTGCTTACCTGGAATCATTATCTGTTTCGGCTCACCAGGTGAGCCAAAACAGATACATTTTTTAAATGAGATAAAGTCTGCAGTGGGGACTACAAGGATCAGAAGTGGGTACCACAAGGATCAGTGTAAAGGCCCCATTACATGCAACGACGTATCTAACGATATATCACCGGGGTCACGGATTCCGTGACGCACATCCAACATCGTTAGCGACGTCATTGCGTGTGACACCAAAGAGCAACCGTTAACGATGGAAAATACTCACCAAATCGTCCATCGTTGACACGTCATTCATTTTCAAAAAATCGTTGATTGTTGAGGACGCAGGTTGTTCGTCGTTCCCGAGGCAGCACACATCGCTATGTGTGACACCTCAGGAACGACGAACTACAGCTTACCCGCGGCTGCCGGCAATGAGGAAGGAAGGAGGTGGGCGGGATGTTCGGCCGCTCATCTCTGCCCCTCCGCTTCTATTGGGCAGCCGCTTAGTGACGCCGCTGTGACGCCGCACGAACCGCCCCCTTATAAAGGAGGCGGTTCGCCAGCCACAGCGACATTGCTAGGCAGCTAAGTCTGTGTGACGGCTCCTAACGATACTGTGCGCCACGGGCAGCGATTTGCCCGTGATGCACAAACGACGGGGGCGGGTGCGCTCGCTAGCAATATCGCTAGCAATATTGCTGCGTGTAAAGCCCCCTTTAGGACCAATTCTTGTTAAGCACTTTATTAATGGCCTTGTGGATGGGAAGTAGAGAAAATTCTCAGTCTTTACTGATGACACAAAACTATGTAGGACAATAAAACCTGCGCTAGACTGTTTAATATTACAGAATGATCTGTATTAAGCCTGCTTTACACCTTATGATTTTGCATACGATATCGTATGCGATCGTACCCGCCCCCATCGTATGTGCGGCACGTTCAATTTGTTGAACGTGTTGCCCAAACGATTATTTGCCGTCACACGTACTTACCCTTCCATACGACCTCGATGTGGGCGGCGAACATCCACTTCCTGGAGTGGGAGGGACAATCGGCGTCACCGCGACGTCACACGGCAGCCGGTCAATAGAAGCAGAGGGGCGGAGATGAGCGGGATGTAAACATCCTGCCCACCTCCTTCCTTCCACATTGCCGGCGGTAGCCGCAGGACGCAGGTAAGCTGCTGTTCATCATTCCCAGGGTGTCACACACTGCGATGTGTGCTACCTCGGGAACATTGAACAACCTTATGTTCAATTTATAGGAATTGAACGACGTGCGTGCGAACGTTTTAATGTTCAATCGCAATCGCACTTAGCTGTCACACGTTACAATATAACTTACGATGCCAGATGTGCGTAACTTACGACGTGACCCCGCCGACACATCGTAAGATATATTGTAGCGTGTAAAGCCTGCTTTAGACATCTGCATGAGGAAACAATTGGCATAAAGTTTTAATGCTGATAAAAATAGAGTAATGCAAGGAGGCCAAAATAATTGAAGGAAAGCAGCAGCATAGGAAGTTTGAAAGCTGGAGTGCACGCCTCTAAGGGGTACTTTGCACACTACGACATCGCAAGCCGATGGTAGCGATACCGAGCGCGATAGTCCCCGCCCCCGTCGCAGCTGCGATATCTTGTGATAGCTGCCGTAGCGAAAATTATCGCTACAGCAGCTTCACATGCACTTACCTGCCGTGCGACGTTGCTCTGGCTGGCGACCCGCCTCCTTATTAAGGGGGCGGGTCGTGCGGCGTCTCTGCGACGTCACACGGCCAATAGGAGTGGAGGGGCGGAGATGAGCGGGATGTAAACAGCGACGTCACACAGCAGGCGGCCAATAGAAGCAGGGGGCGGAGATGAGCGGGACGTTAACATCCCGCCCACCTCCTTCCTGCCTTATTGCAGCCGGGACACAGGTAAGGCGATAATCCTCGCTCCTGCACCTTTACACACAGCGATATGTGCTGCCGCAGGAACAAGGAACAACATCGTAACAACGGTCCTTCCGAAATTATGGAAATGACCGACGCTACACCGATCATACGATTTCGACGCTTTTGCGCTCGTTAATCGTAGTAAAAACGATTCACATACTCCGATGTCGACAGCGACGCCGGATATGCGTCACTTTTGATTTGACCTCACCGACATCGCACCTGCGATATCGTAGTGTGCAAAGTACCCCTAAGGACTTGACCCAATAATCACTAACAATCAGTCAATATGGAGGGTGAGGCAGCACATCCAGTGAAACAATCATTTATACAGTATAGACCAAACGTTTGAACACACCTTCTCATTTAAAGAGTTTTCTTTATTTTCATGACTCTAAAAATTGTAGATTCACATTGAAGGCATCAAAACTATGAATTAACACATGTGGAATGAAATACTTAACAAAAAGTGTGAAACAACTGATAATATGTCTTATATTCTAGGTTCTTCAAAGTAGCCACCTTTTGCTTTGATTACTGCTTTGCACACTCTTGGCATTCTCTTGATGATCTTCAAGAGGTAGTCACCGGAAATGGTTTTCACTTCCCAGGTGTGCCCTGTCAGGTTTAACACTAGAAGTCCCAGAGAGGGGTCATTTAACATTTCTACGTTTGGAACCCAGATACGGGTCGAATGACCTGAAGGATTTTAGCTAACATCCTATAATCACCGTCTTTTGTTCTGTAATTAAGGCCATTACTGTCGCACCACAGGAGGTTGTTGTTTTCCATTGAGTTTAGCCATTTAGTTTCTAGTTAGTTCTATTCAGTTTGGACTAAGGGGTACTTTGCACGCTGCGACATCGCTACTGCGATATCGTCGGGGTCAAATCGAAAGTGACATATATCCGGCGCCGGTAACGACGTTGCAACGTGTAAAGCCTACAAGCACCGATAAACGATCGCAAAAGCGTCGAAAATCGGTGATTTGTGTAGTGTCGGTCAATTCCATAATTTCGCTGCAGCGACAGGTACGATGTTGTTCCTCGTTCCTGCGGCAGCACACATCATTGTGTATGAAGCCGCAGGAGCGAGGAACATCTCCTTACCTGCGTCCCACTTGCAATGAGGAAGGAAGGAGGTGGGCGGGATGTTTACGTCCCGCTCATCTCCGCCCCTCCGCTTCTATTGGCCGCCTGCCATGTGACAGGGCAGGTAAGTGCGGGTGAATGTTCGCTACGGCAGCTATTACAAAAGATCGCATCTGCGATGGGTGCGGGGACTATTGCGCTCGGCATCGCTACAATCGGCTAGTGATGTTACAGCGTGCAAAGTACCCCTAAGGGTCATTTGACCCTCTTTCAGGACTTCAGGGGGGAGCTCAAAATTTCTGGGACTTCTAGTGTTAATAAGTGGGATTTCTTGCCTTATAATTGGGGTTGGGACCATCAGTTGTGTTGTGCAGATGTCTGGTGGATACACAGCTGATAGCCCTACTGAATAGACTGTTATAATTTGTATTATGGCAAGAAAAAAGCAGCTAAGTAAAGAAAAATGAGTGGCCATCATTACTTTAAGAAGTGAAGGTCAGTCAGTCCGAAAAATTGGGAAAACTTTGAAAGTGTCCCCAAGTGCAGTGGCAAAAACCATCAAAAGCTACAAAGAAATTGTCTCACATAAGGACCGCCCCAGGAAAGGAAGACCAAGAGCCACCTCTGCTGCGGAGGATAAGTTTATCTGAGTCACCAGCCTCAGAAATCGCAGGTTAACAGCAGCTCAGATTAGAGACCAGGTCAATGCCACACAGAGTTTTAGCAGCAGACACATCTCTAGAACAACTATTAAGAGGAGACTTTGTGCAGCAGGCCTTCATGGTAAAATAGCTGCTAGGAAACCACTGCTAAGGACAGGCACAAGCAGAAGAGACTTGTTTGGGCTAAAGAACATAAGGAATGGACATTAGACCAGTGGAAATCTGTGCTTTGGTCTGATGAGTCCAAATTGGAGATCTTTGGATCCAACCATCGTGTCTTTGTGCGACGCAGAAAAGGTGAACGGATGGACTCTACATGCCTGTTTCACACCGTGAAGCATGGAGGAGGAGGTGTGATGGTGTGGGGGTGCTTTGCTGGTGACACTGTTGTGGATTTATTCAAAATTGAAGGCACACTGAACCAGCATGGCTATCATAGCATCCGGTTTGCATTTAGTTGGACCATCATTTATTTTTCAACAGGACAATGACCCTAAACACACCTCCAGGCTGCGTAAGGGCTATTTGACTAAGAAGGAGAGTGATGGGGTGCTACGCCAGATGACCTGGCCTCCACAGTCACCAGACCTGAACCCAATCGAGATGGTTTGGGGTGACCTAGGCCGCAGAGTGAAGGCAAAAGGGCCAACAAGTGCTAAGCATCTCTGGGAACTCCTTCAAGACTGTTGGAAGACCATTTCCGGTGACTACCTCTTGAAGCTCATCAAGAGAATGCCAAGAGTGTGCAAAGCAGTAATCAAAGCAAAAGATGGCTACTTTGAAGAACCTAGAATATAAGACATATTTTCAGTTTTTTCACACTTTTTTGTTAAGCATTTCATTACACGTGTTAATTCATAGTTTTGATGCCTTCAATGTGAATCTACAATTTTAAGACTCATGAAAATAAAAAAAATTGATTGAATGAGAAGGTGTGTCCAAACTTTTGGTCTGTACTGTACTTGTGCTAACAATCATTAATTGTGTCAACATTGTGCCATTAACCTGTAAACAGTGTTGAACAGTGATTAATCATTACTTAAGCATTTTGTGTATCACTTCAGTAAATAGGAGGGGCTGCTGATAATTCTTTGGCTTTACCCAGAAAGAAACGAGATAGGATGATGAAACTTTACATTTATTCCCCATACTCTTCACTGATGTCAACACACTTCTTACATCGGTATTCGAAGTTCTGTAAGCCTAGCAAAAAGATGGATTTCTGTTGAGTCTCAAACCAGGTATTCGTAGCAGCCATGGCATCAGAAATGGTGTGAAATTTGGTAACCTTGAGGTGTTTCTTTAGGTTTGGAAACAGATGATAGTTGAGAGAAACTAGATTTGGTCAATGAGGTGCGTGGTCAACCAGCTGGAAACCCAGCTCTGCCAGTTTTGCCGTGGTCGCTTGTACAGTGTGAGTGGATGCATTGTCTTGCAGGAACAAGATTCCTTTTGACAGCTCGCCGCACCTTTTGGACTTCTGAACTGCCTTCAATTGGTCCAAAAGTTCAATGTAATACCTTGCATTGATGGTGGAACCCTTTTGAAGGTAGTCCACTAGAAGCACTCCCTCCTTATCCCAGAACAAAGATGCCATCAGCATAGTGGCTAATTTTTGCACCCTGAACTTCTTTGGATCAGGAAAACCACTGTGCCTCCTCTCTTTTGACTGTGCATTGTTTTCAGGGTCATACAAATAAATCCAGGTCTCATCCATACTAACCAGTCAATCCAGGAATTTCTTATCAGTCCATAAACGCTGACAAATGGACTGGGAAGTTTTCACTCACATGCTTCTCTGACCTGTTGTCAAACATTTGGGGACCCACTTTGCAGAAGCTTCCTCATGTCCCAATGTTCATGGATAATGACACAAACACGTTCACAGGAAATCCCTATGATGTCTGCTAATGTTTTAGCTGAAATTTGTCGATTCTCCAGTATGTGCACAGTATCGACAGTCTCCGGAATAATAACCACTCATCAGGACATTCCTCATCATTGGTGCTGAAGTGGCCCATTTTAAATTTGCCAACCCAGTTTTTAACAGTGCAATATAAAGGGCATTGATCCCCGAATGTCTATGATATATCACCATGAATATCCTTGTAGAAACAAGACGTTTTTCACTCCTCTGCTCTCAGTTGCTGTGAATATCGCATTAGAGTCCGCCATTTTGTTTTCCTGCGTGCGTAGAACAATATTGCAATAAGCAACAAACACGAAATTTTGAAAACATACTGTATATTAGACACATAAGGCTTTCATGTGATGTAACATTCATGACCATAGAAACAAAAAAAGATCACAAAGCCAAAAACTTATCAGCATATAGCGCAACACAATTCATGAGTTATTTTATGCAACTATGTGAGAAGGATTTTATAATTCACAAGTGTCTTCACATTCACTAGTGACTCAATTCATAAGGACACATATCACTTGGTTAGTGATGCCATTCTATAGAATTCTTTCTCTCTGAGTATTCTTGGTGTCCATGGCAAGCTCAGAATGGCACATGTCCATGAGTGTATTCTGTCACACATAGTAATAGGGGAGAGAAAGACAAGTGTGAACTGCCTGGGGAACTTTCCGTCATCTCATTTGTGCATTAAAAAAAAACAAAAATGATTCTGCAGCGGACATTTTGGAAGAAAATATATAAAATGAATATCAATATGTTTTACTGAGTATCATTTGACATGCAGGATTACAGCCCTTTATACTACATTCTCATTATTACTACAGAACAGAAGGACCTTGGCATTCTGATTACAAGTTAGCCAAGCCATACCTCCCAACTTCTGAAGAACAGAAAGAGGAAAAAACATGTGTCGCCCAGTGCGCCGCAGCAAATTAGGACCATGCCCCTAGCCACAAAGCAAGCCACACCCATTTGGCAGTGGTTGACATTCAGTAGATGCCCCGGACTATTCATCTAATATATAAAGCTCAGTGTATGTGTGTGTATGTGTGTATGTGTGTGTGTCCGCTAAAGGAATTTGCACCGTCGCATGTACAATCACGAAATTTTGCACAGACACTCCATGTGACTCAGGGAACGTCATAGACTATGTTTGGGTAGGAAAATTTAACCCCATGCTTTCCAGTTACTCCACAAAAATCCTGGAGCCATTAAACTGAATAGAGCTGGGAGCTGCAGGCTATAAATAGCAACTGTCAGTGGTTGCTATAGGAAAAAAATAAACTGTTAGTATACGAAGCTTATGTGTAAGGTAAAAAGATGTCGGTGAGGAGACAGATAGAGACAGAAAGAGCACAGACAGAGACAGCCAGGGAAGAGACAGCCAGGGAAAGAGACAGCCCGGGAAAGAGACAGCCCGGGAAAGAGACAGCCCGGGAAAGAGACAGCCCTGGAAAGAGACAGCCCTAGAAAGAGACAGGCCTGGAAAGAGGCAGCCGGGCAAAGAGACAGACCGGGCAAAGAGACAGAGAGAGAGAGAGACAGACGGGCAAAGAGACAGACCGGTCAAAGAAACAGTGAGAGAGAGAGAGAGAGACACACACGGGCAAAGAGACAGAGAGAGAGAGAGACACACGGGCAAAGAGACAGAGAGAGAGAGAAAGAGAGAGACAGATGGGCAAAGAGACAGAGGGAGAGAGAGAGAGACAGACGGGCAAAAAAACTGAGAGAGAGAGAAAGAGAGAGACAGACGGGCAAAGAGACAGACAGAGAGAGACAGATGGGCAAAGAGACAGAGAGAGAGAGAGACAGACGGGCAAAGAGACAGAGAGACAGACAGACAGTGACACACAGACAGAGACTGGGAGAGAGACAGTTACTATCCCGGGCAACGCCCGGGTACTACAGCTAGTCTAATATATAAAGCTCAGTGTATGTATATATGTATGTATGTATGTATGTCTGCTAAAGGAATTTGCACCGACGCATTTACAATCACGAAATTTTGCACAGACGCCCCATGTGACTCAGGGAACGTCATAGACTATGTTTGGTGGGGGGAAGTTTAAGCCCGTGCTTTCCAGTTACTCTACAAAAATCCTGCAGCCATTAAACTGAATGGAGCTGGGAACTGCAGGCTATAAATAGCAACTGTCAGTGGTTGCTATAGGAACAAAATAAACTGTTAGTATACCAAGCTTATGTGTGAGGTAAAAAGATGTCGGTGGTGAGACAGATAAAGAGAGACAAACACAGACAGACGGGCAAAGAGACTGCCGGGGAAAGAGACAGCCCTGGAAAGAGACAGCCCTGGAAAGAGACAGCCGGGCAAAGAGACAGCTGGGGAAAGAGACAGACTGGCAAAGAGACAGCCCTGGAAAGAGACAGACTGGCAAAGAGACAGAACTGGAAAGAGACAGACCGGGAAATAGACAGACCGGGCAAAGAGACAGACCGGGCAAAGAGACAGACCAGGCAAAGAGACAGCCGGGCAAAGAGACAGATGGGCAAAGAGACAGACCGGGAAAGAGACAGATGGGCAAAGAGACAGCCGGGCAAAGAGACAGATGGGCAAAGAGATAGACCGGGCAAAGAGACAGCCGGGCAAAGAGACAGATGGGCAAAGAGACAGACCGGGAAAGAGACAGATGGGCAAAGAGACAGACCGGGCAAAGAGACAGCCGGGCAAAGAGACAGATGGGCAAAGAGACAGACCGGGAAAGAGACAGACCGGGAAAAGAGACAGACCGAGCAAAGAGACAGACCAAGCAAAGAGACAGACCGGGCAAAGAGACAGCCGGGCAAAGAGACAGACGGGCAAAGAGACAGACGGGCAAAGAGACAGCCGAGCAAAGACACAAATGCCCAAAGAGACAAATGCCCAAAGAGACAGACCTGGAAAGAGACAGACCTGGAAAGAGACAGACTGGGCAAAGAGACGGACTGGGCAAAGAGACAGACGGGCAAAGAGACAGACGGGCAAAGAGACAGATGGGCAAAGAGACAGATGGGCAAAGAGACAGCCCTGGAAAGAGACAGCCCTGGAAAGAGACAGACTGGCAAAGAGACAGACGGGAAAAGAGACAGATGGGGAAAGAGACAGACGGGGAAAGAGACAGAAGGGCAAAGAGACAGACGGGCAAAAAGACAGACCGGGCAAAGAGACAGACCGAGCAAAGAGACAAACCAGGCAAAGAGACAGACCGGGCAAAGAGACAGACGGGCAAAGAGACAGACAGGCAATGAGACAGACCAGGCAAAGAGACAGACGGGCAAAGAGACAGATGGGCAAAGAGACAGCCGGGCAAGAGACAAATGCCCAAAGAGACAGACCTGGAAAGAGACAGACCTGGAAAGAGACAGACCTGGAAAGACTCAGCCCTGGAAAGAGACAGCCCGGCAAAGAGACAGCCCGGCAAAGAGACAGCTCGGGAAAGAGACAGCCCTGGAAAGAAACAGACCTGGAAAGAGATAGACCAGGAAAGAGACAGACCTAGAAACAGACAGCCAGGCAAAGAGACAGCCGGGCAAAGAGACAGCCGGGCAAAGAGACAGCCGGGCAAAAAGACAGAGAGAGAGAGAGACAGACAGATACAGAGATTGAGACAGATAGACTGATGCAAATACAGACAGAGAGATAGAAACAGACAGACAAGAAAAGAGACAGACAGCGAGACAGACAGACAGCGACACACAGACAGAGACTGGGAGAGAGACAGAGAGACAGTTACTATCCCGAGCAACGCCGGGTACTACAGCTACTTTATTCATATTAGTAGCAACCAGAACTTTTTCATTTTTATGTGGCTTCACCGAAGGTAATCGGTTGATTTCCTGATGAAGCAGTGAGGATATACTTTGGAAACACATAGAAATAAACCACCCATCTTCATTAGTCGCTAGTTTGGACATTTTCTTCCTTTACAGCAGCGCAGGTTTCTCTCCACATTTTTATCTGGTTCCTGTACCTCTGCTTCAACCTTTTGGGCATGTGGCTCCTGAAATAGCTGTTTATGTTCATTTACTGCTTGTGGGTTGCACAACCACACAAAGTGAACAACCACCTTTTATCATCTTGTCTATGTAAATTGGGTAACACGCTATTGAACTTTTTAGCTACACCTTTTTGAAACCACTGGAGAAAACACCTTTCCCTTAAAAAATAGAATGTTTATACTTAGACTCCAGCGCTGCTGTCTCCGGCGATGATTTTGCTTCCAGGTGCTGCTCATTATGCTCATGCATATTCACTTCACTCAACGCAGACTTGGAAGTAACAGTAGCACTGAAGACAGGTAAGTCTCCCAAATTGGGATGTTACCTAACACTCTCTAATATTAAAATCTTACCATGTGTCAGAACAGACCTCAATCTGAGTAAGGGCAGAGAGTGACTGGATCTTATTCAGAATTGAGGTCTGTTCTGACACATGGTAAGGGTTTAATATTAGAATGTGTTAGGTACTGTCCCGATTTTGGTACAACTTGTCGCAGTGGGATGGCTTTAGGCTTTTTTGATCAAAAATAGTGTTCACTAAATACCCTATGTTTATTTATATGCTTTTTACTTATTTAATGCAGAGTATTTGTCCATATTATTTTTATTTTGTGTTCACTGTTCTGTGTAGTACATAAAGTTCTGTAATTTGTTCCTACGCTGTAAAGTATCAGCACATTGCCACATCCCAGAAGGCAGCCTTTTCCTCTTATTTTGTGACCACTAGGAGCTGGCCATCATCCTCTAGTCAAATCCTGCATCATTACATGATTGGTGACATCCTGACACAGGCCTTGACCAAAAATGATGAGCAGCTACTTGTAAACACAAATTTGTTGATGTACCGTCATGAGTGGGAGTGAGAAACAGTTGGCAACAGCCTTTGGCAAGGTTCTGACATAATTACTGGATGTCGGAGTGCGTAGGATGAGTTAGTAGACTTTGCAAGAAGGAGGTAGTGAAGAATTAGGAGTGGGCAGGAAAGGATGGGAGGTGGTTAGCTCTCCATCAATGGAAATCTTCAAGTGGAAACTGGATAAATATATAGCTGGGATGATTTAGGAAAGCCTGCACTCACAAGGGGTTGGACCTGATGGCCCTTGAGGTTCCTTCTAACGCTATCATTCTATGATTCCATGATGTGCAGAGGGAAAAAAATGGATCCTGGAATATGTAGATTACACTGGGGAACGCAATTTTTTAGGAGTTAGGTCAGACAACTGTTCTTAATTAATTTTTGGATGCTGAATCCAGAAATGATCTCAGTTTTTCTCTATCACGTCAAGTTTTTGAACTATAGGATTTTTGTATTCTCAAAAATATGTAAACTACTGTACCTAAAAAGTGTTTTGTTTTTTTTAAATAGTACAAATATGAACAAAAAATGAATTATATAAGAAATAGGCATGACAAATATGTTTTTTAACACTATCATGTTTTTTACAAAGGATATATATATATATATATATATATATATATGCAAGTATTTAAGGTAAAAATGTACATTTATAGCTTTTTCTGGAGTGTTTAACTTGAGGACAATCACGTTTGATGCTCCAGCAATAGTCAGCCATCATATGTACATCCCATCTACCCTGGTAACGGTCTTCCATAACCTTCAGATCTTGGTGAAATCGTTCACCTTGCTCATCGCTAACAGCACCAAGATTTTCCGGAAAGTTGGCAAGATGGCAATGCAGAAAATGTAGTTTAATACTCATGTTGCAACCAAGCTCTTTGTAGCTTTCCAATACTTTCTGAACAATTTCTTTGTAATTACTTGCACGTGTATTTCCAAGAAAGTTCTTGACGACGTTTTTGAATGATAACCAAGCATTCTTCTCAAGATCTGACATAGTCCCGGTGAAATGTTCATCTTTGATGAGCTGTCGAATTTGTGGACCATCAAACACAAGTCCAGGAAGTGCCAACATGATGTACTTAAAACAGTCGCCGTCAGTTGGCAATGCTTTTACAAATTGCTTCGTGAGACCTAGTTTTATGTGCAGAGGTGGGAATAGTATATTCTTCCTGTCAACAAGTGGCTGATGTAGAATGTTAGGATCTCCAGGTTTAAGACCAGATCTTGGAGGCCAATTAGACTCAACCCAATGCTTTTCTTGAGTTCTGCTATCCCACATACAGAGAAAGCAGGGATACTTTGTGTACCCACGTTGCTGACCTAGAAGGAAGCAAACCATTTTAATGTCAACACAGATGATCCAATTGTGTGTGTCATATTTCAATAACTCAATAACTCTCTTTACATCTCCATGTTCTTCACGAAGAGAGACAGAGTGCCCAATAGGGACTGAACCAAATAAATTGCCATTGTGTAGAAGGACACACTTAAGACTCCGCTTTGAGCTATCAATAAACAGTCGCTATTCATTTGGATTGTACATTGAAAGCCCTAATTCTTGTAGTAAACCAGGAATATTATGGCAAAACACAAAACCGCTGTCACACCGAAAGTACTGCAAAAATGTACTTTCTCTAGTACGAAAGTATGATACCTTCGCTCCTTGTTCAAGTAACTGTTTCTCATTCAGCCTTGATGCTAGTAATTCTGAAGCTTTTTTTGATAAGCCCAATTCACGTGCTAAATCATTTAACTCGTGCTGATCAAATCCCTTACGAACTGAATCCTTGTGAATTTCAAATTCTGCATCATTGCTGTCACTGTGTTCGTCAACATCACTCAGAACTTCTAGAGATGGTAGCTGTTCCAAAACTGGCACTGGAATTTCAGCTGAATGAGGCATTAGTCTGATAGCTGACGGTAGATTTGGATATTCTATTTTACTTTTATTTTTCCTGTTAAATCCTGATGTTTTCACTAAACAGAAGTAACAGTCTGTGGAATGACTTCTTTGCTCTCTCCACACCATGGGGATACCAAAGGCCAACTTTTCACATTTTCCTTTGGTCCACATCCGTAAACTCTCGACACACTGCTTGCACACTATGTGAAGGGTCCATGGCTTATCTTGATCACCGAGTTTTACTTTAAAATATGCAAAATATGCTAGTTTGACAAATGCACTGATGTTTGCCCTTTTGAACTGGAATGGTGAAAACACCACAAATATAGCAGAAGGAGTCAGGGTTGTTTAGGCATTTACGACGATAGGAAGAAGGAGCAGACATGATCTGAAACAAAGGAAATATGTACATAAGTAAATAAAACACTGAGATGGAAAGTTTCAAGCTTTGAAAACTAACAAAGAAAAAAATCATAAAAGATATATAAATTACAACTAAGCGCCCAATGTAAAGAGAAAAGCTATCACAAATTCTATTTATTCCTACTATGATACATTTTTGTGTAAAGATATTGATAATTATGACGTATTGGGACCTGCACACACCTCTCACCACACTGTCTCAGTTGTGACTACTCTTACAAGTTGCCACATAGCTCTATATGAGTCGAATTGTACTCAGATAACAAGTCTTATTACAGAAATCAGTGCAATTGTGCTTCTATGGCAGGTAAGTTGAGGAGGAAAAACTTGACGTGATAGAAAAAAACTGACAACATTTTTGGAATCAGCATGCCAATCTTAGTATAAATCAGCTCAAAAACCTAACTCAACAGAATTTGTTTTTCAAATTGTTCCCCAGTGTTATTTATAAAAGTGAGAGTCCGCATTAATATCAGGTTTCATAATATAAAAAGTAAAGTTTTGTAGAACAAATTACAAATATCCTTTTGCAAAATGTATAAAAAAGATATTTGGATTTTCTTTGTGGTGTTGAAAATGAATATAAATTATTATAAAGTCTTTATATTTTCCTTTGAAAATTTTTATCTTTGGGAACATCTCATCAAAAAAATCATACTATACAACCATATTTCATATTTTTATAACTTGCAATGAACTTCATTATTATTAATCTAAATATGTTCTAAAATTAAAGAAAAAAATATTTTTCACATTTTTTACGCACAGTATAAATAGTACGGCATGTAAATAGTTGTGTCCAAATTAAACCTGGTCTTAAGGGGAATGGGGAAACATATACTGTATATTTTTTCAGATTGAAACCAGTGTAGGCAGCGGGGCCGTGAGGTGTGACATCACATTGTCCACAATTGATTAAACACAAGAAAAGTAAAAGCGACTTCATAAAGTAGCAGTAGCAAAATATATTGTATATTACATAACCAAATTCTCAAACATAACATTAATGATAAATAATGACTTTTTAAGTGTTGTGGCTTTATTTTATTATGTGTGCTGGCTGCAATATGAAAAATAATATTAATGATTACCGAAGAACTTTGATCTTCTTTCAAACCACAATTGAAAATTCTATTTATTGGTAATGAAACTGAACCACTCATTTGTATCTTGGGGAAAACCCAGCAAAATCATAGAGCGCCCCGATGAAACAGAGAGCTAATAACTTTAATAATGCTGAGTGACCAAATTAAATTGAATAACATATATTGTATTATAAAATAATATACATTTTGTGAAATTATTGCTTTTTCTGTTGAATAATATTCCTAGCACAAAATGGACTGCAACATATTAATCACAAAGAAAGATTGTCTAATTCAGGGGTTTCAAACTCAGCAGGGAAAACCGGTCACACATAGAAAAAATGTAATGTGACTTTTGCAGAGATACCAGTTTTTTTAATACAACTTTTTGATCACTTATTATTCCATTTTTTACATAGTTACATAGGTGTGATCAGTGAAACAGGTGAATAGAGGCAACCATCCACAAAGCAGGAACCCAGACCCCGCAACCCTTTAACCCCTATACAGGGATTTGGAATTACGACAGGGCCCAGGGGATCGCTGCTCGCAGAAGACTGCGGTCCTGAGAAGAGCAGTAACCAGGCAGGGTCAAATCCAGAAGGTAGAACAGGGACAAAAATCATCAGGCGGGAGAGTGGTCAGATATCAGGCTAAGGCTATGTGCGCACGTTGCGTAAATACATGCAGTTACGCTGCGCTTTGTAGCGCAGCGTAACTGCATGCGTCCTGCGTCCCCTGCACAGTCTATGGAGATTGTGCAGGGGCCGTGCGCACGTGGCGTTTTAGAGCGCAGCGCTTCGGCTGCTGCCCGAAGCGCTGCGTTCTAAGAAGTGACATGTCACTTCTTCCGTGCGCTTTGCCGGCAGCTCCTGCTCTGTCTATGGCAGGAGCTGCAGGCAGAGCGCATGGAATCGGCTTTTTTTTTTTTTCACTAAGGACATTTCTGCAGCGATTTAAAGCGCACATATGCTCTTCAGATCACTACAGAAATTTCTGCAGTGACTGTACGCAACGTGCGCACATAGCTTAAGGGTCAAAACTGGAACTAGCAGCGAAGTACAGAAATAGCAGGCAAAAGAGTGGTCGGGCAAACAAGCTAAGGGTCAAATCCGGAGCTAGCAGCGAAGTGCAGGAACGGCAGGCAGAAGAGTAATCAGGTAGTCAAGCTAAGGTCAATACACAGGAATACAAACAACAGCAAGGAACCAGAGTCTAGCAGGGAATCACAGAACTATATCTGGCACCTGCCAATATAAGGGAGAAAGTATAAGAGGGGTGTGGTGCCTTCCCATTGGCCCCAGCTGAAAGGTAACTACCCAGCCAGAAGGCACACACACACCACCACAGTCAACCAGTGGTACTGCAGGTCCTAGTGAAACCCAGCCTAATAGATGAGCGGAGCCTGTGCCCAGCAGAGCCACTGACTGCTCCCTCATCCCCAGCACCACCCACAGTGGTGACGCAGCAGCGTCTGGTAAATGCAGCAGAAGTCGACTCTGGTGGAGACGTGACAATAGGTTTAAAAAATACTTGGGTCCATCAATTACACATTCTCTGCCATTAGATTATTTCAACTAATGAAAGAATCCAGCCCTTTTTTAAAAGTTTTATAGTGCCCGCCATTACTACCTCTTGTGGTAGGGCATTCCACAGTCTGACTGCTCTAACTGTAAAGATCCCTTTCCTATTTAGCTGCTTGAATCACTTTTCTTCCACTCGCAGTGTATGCCCCCTAGTCCTTAGTATTGTCTTTGGAAGGAATAAGTCATTATCCAATCCTTTATATTGACCACACATGTATTTATGCATCTAAAGGAGATCTCCTCTAAGACGTCTTTTTTCTAAGCTAAACAAGCACAACTTTTCCAACCTCTCATCATATGGGAGGCCTCCATTTCTTGTAATAATCTAGTTGCTGCCTTTGGACTGAATCTAAAGGCTGCTTTACATGGTACGACCGATTGTGCGATTTCACAATCGATCATACCCACCCCCGTCCTTTTTGCGTCACGGGCAAATCGCTGCCCGTGTCGCACAAAGTCAGTAACCCCCGTCACACATACTTACCTCTCGTGCGACCTCGCTGTGGGCGGCGAACGTCCACTTCTTGGAGTGGGAGGGACGTTCGGCGTCACAGCGACGTCACACGGTCGCCGGCCAATGGAAGCGGAGGGGCGGAGATGAGCGGGATGTAAACATCCCGCCCACCTCCTTCCTTCACATAGCCGGCGGTGGCCGTGTGACGCAGGTGAGCTGCTGTTCATCGTTCCCGGGGTGTCACACGGAGCAACGTGTGCTACCCCGGAAACGATGAACAACTAAATTAAACGATATTATGGAACCTAGCGAGCAGTACACGACTCACGATTTGTGAGCGATACTGCGTCGCTAGGAGGTGTCACACAGGCCGGCATTGCCAGCGATGCCGGATGTGCGTCACATAAACCGTGACGATAGATTGTCTGGTGTAAAGCAGCCTTAACTTCTGAATGTCCTTTATAAAATGTGGAGCCCAAAACTGGATCCCATATTCCAGATGTGGCCTTACAAGTGATTTATAGAGGGGTAACAATATGTTGGGATCACAGGATTTAATTTCTCTTTTTATACACCCTAAAATCTTGTTTGCTTTAGCAGCTGCTGCCTGACATTGAATACTGCTGCTCAGTCTAATTGTAATGAGAATACTCAAGTCCTTCTCCTGTTCTGTAGTCCCGAGTTTACTTCCATTCTATGTATACGCAGCTATAGAATTACTCTGTCCTAGGTGCATTACTCTATATTTATCAACATTAAATCTCATTTGCCAAGTGTTTGCCCATTCTGACATCTTATCCAGATCATTTTGTAATATTGTACTATCAAGGTCCGTTTTTAATATCCTACATAGTTTGGTGTCGTCAGCTATTACTAACACTTTACTCTCAATCCCATCCACAAGGTCATTAATAAAGAGATTAAAAAGAATTGGTCCTAGTACAGATCCCTGCAGTCCCCACTGCTGACTACATCCCACGTAGAAAATGTACCATTTATTATTGTTTTCTGTCTCATCTGCACATAATGCGTCCTATTTCCAGTTCTGGAGATGGTGAATTGTGAAATATGATAACTTTTGTTACATCTGGAACTATATGGCATTGGAGCAATTAGTGTAGGAATACCAATAGTGGCTACAATACATTACATTGATCAGTATTCTGACGTTTTCCCTATATCTTGTTTCGTATACATTGGATAGTAATTCCATGCTATTAGTTTAGTAAGGTTAAATTATCATCATCCAGTACCTGAAACAAGTTGGTGTCCTCCACTGCCCTCCAGCCATGGAAAGATCTGTTTAAATATCCAAGAAGAAAAGAAGGATTGAAAAGAAATTATGTGAGTGGCCTAACTGTCCTTTAAGGAAATATTTTCCTCCCAGATGCCTGATTCTGAGTGACTCTTTACAGTAGTTAGGAATGATAAGTATTCCAACCCTAGAACATTTCCTACAGAATGCCAAGGAAGATGTTTTAATGGGAAAGGTAAGTCTTCCTGCTTCAGACCAACCCACTGTATAATACTTTAGTGAAAATGCCAATCTATCAAACGAACCAGAGTAGGTACCTAAATGTAGGATTTGAAATTTGGTAGACCCACTCCTCCCATAGATGTAATAAGTGTCTGCATGCCAATCCTAGGTCAAGACCTCCCCCAAACAAACCTAATCAGCAGAGAGCATAATTTGCAATAAAAGCTGTGGGGTGGATATAACGGAAAAGTGCAGCAAGATGTCCAAACTTAGGGGTACTTTGCACGCTGTGACATCGCAAGCTGATGCTGCGATGCCGAGCGCGATAGTCCCCGCCCCCGTCGCAGCTGCGATATCCTTGTGATAGCTGCCGTAGCGAACATTATCGCTACGGCAGCTTCACATGGACTCGCCTGTCCTGGGACGTCGCTCTGGCCGGCGACCCGCCTCCTTATTAAGGGGGCGGGTCGTGCGGCGTCACTGCGACGTCACACGACAGGCGGCCAATAGGAGCGGAGGGGCGGAGATGAGCGGGATGTAAACATCCCGCCCACCTCCTTCCTTCCGCATATCCTACGGAAGCCGCGGTGACGCCGGTAGGAGATGTTCCTTGCTTCTGCGACTTCACACACAGCGATGTGTGCTGCCGCAGTAGCGAGGAACAACATCGGACTGTCGCGTCAGCGTAATTATGGATTACGCCGACGCTGCACCGATGATACGATTACGACGCTTTTGCGCTCGTTAATCGTATCATCGAACCTTTACACACTACGATGTCGCATGCAATGCCGGAAGTACGTCACTTTCAATTTGACCCCACCGACATCGCACCTGCGATGTCGTAGTGTGCAAAGCCCGCCTAAGACAATTTCAATATACAAGGTGACCATAAAATAACCTAAGGTGTTTGGAGCCATGTACAGATTGACCCAGTGGACAGAATTGGCTGAAAATTGGTTTGTACAGTGCCTACAAGTAGTATTCAACCCCCTGCAGATTTAGCAGGTTTACACATTCGGAATTAACTTGGCATTGCGACATTTGGACTGTAGATCAGCCTGGAAGTGTGAAATGCACTGCAGCAAAAAAGAATGTTATTTCTTTTTTTTATTTTTTTTTTTTAATTGTGAAAAGTTTATTCACAGGGTCATTTATTATTCAACCCCTCAAACCACAAGAATTCTGTTTGGTTCCCCTAAAGTATTAAGAAGTATTTCAGGCACAAAGAACAATGAGCTTCACATGTTTGGATTAATTATCTCTTTTTCCAGCCTTTTCTGACTAATTAAGACCCTCCCCAAACTTGTGAACAGCACTCATACTTGGTCAACATGGGAAAGACAAAGGAGCATTCCAAGGCCATCAGAGACAAGATCGTGGAGGGTCACAAGGCTGGCAAGGGGTACAAAACCCTTTCCAAGGAGTTGGGCCTACCTGTCTCCACTGTTGGGAGCATCATCCGGAAGTGGAAGGCTTATGGAACTACTGTTAGCCTTCCATGGCCTGGACAGCCTTTGAAAGTTTCCACCCGTGCCGAGGCCAGGCTTGTCCGAAGAGTCAAGGCTAACCCAAGGACAACAAGGAAGGAGCTCCGGGAAGATCTCATGGCAGTGGGGACATTGGTTTCAGTCAATACCATAAGTAACGTACTCCACCGCAATGGTCTCCGTTCCAGACGAGCCCGTAAGGTACCTTTACTTTCAAAGCGTCATGTCAAGGCTCGTCTACAGTTTGCTCATGATCACTTGGAGGACTCTGAGACAGACTGGTTCAAAGTTCTCTGGTCTGATGAGACCAAGATCGAGATCTTTGGTGCCAACCACACACGTGACGTTTGGAGACTGGATGGCACTGCATACGACCCCAAGAATACCATCCCTACAGTCAAGCATGGTGTGGGGCTGTTTCTTAGCCAAGGGGCCTGGCCATCTGGTCCGCATCCATGGGAAGATGGATAGCACAGCCTACCTGGAGATTTTGGCCAAGAACCTCCGCTCCTCCATCAAGGATCTTAAGATGGGTCGTCATTTCATCTTCCAACAAGACAACGACCCAAAGCACACAGCCACGAAAACCAAGGCCTGGTTCAAGAGGGAAAAAATCAAGGTGTTGCAGTGGCCTAGTCAGTCTCCTGACCTTAACCCAATTGAAAACTTGTGGAAGGAGCTCAAGATTAAAGTCCACATGAGACACCCAAAGAACCTAGATAACTTGGAGAAGATCTGCATGGAGGAGTGGGCCAAGATCACTCCAGAGACCTGTGCCGGCCTGATCAGGTCTTATAAAAGACGATTATTAGCTGTAATTGCAAACAAGGGTTATTCCACAAAATATTAAACCTAGGGGTTGAATAATAATTGACCCACACTTTTATGTTGAAAATTTATTAAAATTTAACTGAGCCACATAACTTTTTGGTTTGTAAGATTTATGCATCTGTTAATAAATCCTGCTCTTGTTTGAAGTTTGCAGGCTCTAACTTATTTGCATCTTATCAAACCTGCTAAATCTGCAGGGGGTTGAATACTACTTGTAGGCACTGTATGCTACTCAAGACATGGGAAAACGGAAGGCATCTTAAAAAAAAAACTTTGATGATAACACGTTTTGAGGCAACAGGGTTACTGAGTGTTCAGCCAGGGTGAGAAGAAATGTCCACACTGTGCTGTACAGCAGCCCCAATTGCCTGGAATCACTGTGTGCACTGCTGTTCCAGGCAGGGTTGTTCATGCCCTGTTCGATGACGGCAGTGGCAATGTCCTCCACAACCTCTCTGCTTACCGCTCGTCGCCCGCGTCGTGGCTGAACACTCAGTAAACTTGTTGCTTCAAAACGTGTCATCATCTGTCTCAGCAAAATTTTGGTATAAAAAAAAAATTCAGATGTCTTCCATTTCACCATGCCAATAGCATACATACCAATTTTCAGCCAATTCTGTCCACTGGATCAGTCTGCACACAGCTCCAAACACCTTAGGTTATTTTATGCCTACCTTGTATTATAAGATATCAGATTTTTGTACTGTTAATTTAAAAGTGATGGGTAATTGAGTTCAAAATGTTTAGAGGAATCAGAAGGAATAAGCAGTTCCTAGATACTTCAATGCTTCAGCTTGCCACTTAAAGGGCAATTTACCTATTACATGATGCACCTCTTCCTGTGGAAGGGAAATGTTTAAAGCTTCTGTTTTTGAGTAATTCACTTTAAAATTGCTCAGAAAGCCAAACTTATCAAACTCCTTTTTTAAGGCTGGCAAGGAGAGCAAGAGCTTAGAGCAGGGGTGGGGAACCTCCGGCCCGCGGGCCGCAAGCGGCCCGCAATGACCTTTTATGTGGCCCCCGAGCAGGTTCTCGGGGGCTGCAGTGATGGGTCCGCCGCTGCGGTCCTGTAGGCTGCCGGCCCTTTAAATCACAACATACGCCACTGTCCAGTGTCAGAGTGCTCAGCGGTGTGTGTGTGTGTGCCCGCCCCTCTGCTCTCCGGAGCGCTGTGCCCGCCCCTCTGCTCTCCGGAGCGGTGTGCCCGTCCCTCTGCTCTCCGGAGCGGTGTGCCCGGCGCCTGCACTCCCGCCGCTCTGTGCTCGGCGCCTGCACTGACGCCGCTCTGTGCCCGGCGCCTGCACTGACGCCGCTCTGTGCCCGGCGCCTGCATTGACGCCACTCTGTGCCCGGCGCCTGCACTGACACCGCTCTGTGCCCGGCGCTTGCCCTGATGCCGCTCTGTGCCCAGCACCTGCCCTCCGTGCCCCGTCCAGTGCTTTGGGGCCTTCCAGTTCTGTGTACCAACCCCCCCAGAGTTGTGTGCAACGCTCAGTGCTTTGTCCCCCCATCACCCATGTGGTGTATCATCCCAGGTTTGTGTCCCCCCAGTGATGTCAGGGCTCTGCAAGCTCTGTGTGCAGCCCGCATAGTGCCGTGTGCCCTCCCAATGATGTGTATCACCCTCACCCCCAGTGTTGTATTACCCCAGTCATGCCTATGCTCTGAAAGTGCTGTCTGTGCCCCCATTCCCCCCAGTGAGGTCTCTCCCCCCCCAGTGAGGTCTCTGCCCCCCTCCAGTGAGGTCTCTGCCACCCCCCCAGTGAGGTCTCTGCCACCCCCCCAGTGAGGTATCTGCCCCCCCCGTGAGGTCTGTGCCTCCAGCCCCTCTTGTGATGTTTGCGCCCCCAGTCCCTCTTGTGATGTCTGTGCCCCCAGCCCCTCTTGTGATGTGTGCACCCCCAGCCCCTCCAGTGATGTCTCTGCCCCCCAGTGATGTCTCTGCCCCCCCAGTAATGTCTCTGCCCCCCCCAGTGATATATCTGGGCCCCCAGCCCCTCTTGTGATGTCTGAGCCCCCAGCCACTCTTGTGATGTCTGAGCCCCCAGCCCCTCTTGTGATGTCTGTGCCTCCAGCGTCTCCTGTGATGTATATACAAAGAGTTGACTGCACTACAGAACGAGACAAACCTGGAAAAGCAGTTGTCAGAAGCAACATGATTTGTATCATCAAACATCACAGCCACACCAAAGAGAAGGAGCTGCAGCTACCACAGTAGGGGTGAGTTAATTGTTTGACCAAATATAGAAGGGTTATTTCACATTGATAATTTGGTGCGGCCCCCGAAGGTTGGTAGAAATTGCCATATGGTCCCCGGCGGTAAAAAGGTTCCCCACCTCTGGCTTAGAGACATAAAGGAGGAGATCATCGGTATAAAGCGTTGCTTCGTAAATTTTAGAATCCATTTTAATCCCATAAATGTTGATGATATTTCTAATAACATTGACCAAATGTTCCATCAAAATTACGTAAAGAAGTAGGGATAGAGGGCAACCCTGTATGGTTCCATTTCTGAACTCAAAAGATGAGAACAACACACCATTAATTCTAACTCGAGCAGTAGGATCATTACACAAAGCAAAGTATCTTCTCCAACAAATGAGGACCAACACCTATCTGATGGAAATCTTCAGCCATAAACCCCCAGTGAACTCTTTTTCTGTGTCCACTGACAGTAGAACGAGGGGTGTGGAATTAGATGGGGTGTGCCGCCCCCGTGCCAGCAGCCGGCACTGCTCGGACCCGGGCCTTCAGGGGTGGTGGCTCGAGGGTCTCCGGACTCGGGGGTCTCGCGGACACGCCAAATAAATGGGGGAATGTAGATGTACGGGCTGGGCCGTAGTAAGTTCGTGACGCCACCCACGGTGTGTGGTGAGGTGGGACACCACCTCTGCTATTACGGGGCACCCGGGGGAGATGTTGTGCAGCAAGTTGTTAACCCCTCCGTGGGTAGGGATGGTGGCCCCGGGATCCGGTGGCTCGGTGCAGGGGATGGCGACTGCAGGGGGTGCTGGTGTACTCACTGTTAGTAAAACACACAAGTCTCTGGTAAACGAAGGTGATGGTGGCCGGTGCCACGGCCAGTTGCATTTGGGTCCCCCACCCGGCTGGTGGTCTCTATCCTTTTCCTGCACTGCTTTGTGTAACGTGGACTTTCCTAGTGTAAAACTCAGGAGTCCGCTCCCAGCTGGATGTGGCCTAAGGAGCTGTGCCCACAGACGCTGACCCATGGGATCTATGGGCCCTGGCGGTGATCTCTTATCCCTAATCGGTGGGCTGTTGTCTTCTATGAGGGACTTTGGGTGGGACAGGACCTCTAGTCCTGGCCACAATTGGTTAATTAACCAGTTCCACTTGTTTCTGGTCCTGGCCTCAGGGTCCGAGTACCCCCCTTTGTGCTCTGGTTTCCAGGTTGGTTCCCCATGTCGGTACCGGCGAGCTACCACCCTGTCCCAGTCCACCTCGGTTCCACCGAGCCATCTTCCCGTCTCCTGCTGACGGAGACCACCATCTGGCTCCTAGCCAGAGGCACCAGGGCTCCTACCCTGGTACCGTTCAACTTGAACTCTCCTGCTGAAGCTATACTTAGCTCCAGCTCACACTCCTCTCCAAACTGAACTTCAGCCTGAACTAACTTGTTTTCCCGCCCTGGGCTGTCTGGACTCCTAGGTGGGCGTGTCCCAACCGCCTGGTCATGCATACTGGTGTGTCTATCTTTCCCTAAGGGGGGTGACTAGGTTTTCTGGTTGGCTGTATGTTTCCTAGTGAGGGAACAGTGTTATGCAGGGGCCTAACTGTGACTACCTGGTTTTGCCAGGGCATCACACTCCCCCTTGGTTAAACACAGACCGTCCGCGGGCTGTCCGACCACCACCGTTTATTGAACTAGAAAAAGGAGATAAAACGGGTAAAACATCTTACAATTATAATAACATATTTACATTTTGGTAGATTGTGTTTTCTTCCCTTACGGGAGGCATTTTTCTTGAACGTTGCACATTTAAAACCGGGGTGGGATGGACCGGGTCCTTCTCACTTCACCCACCCAAAACAACCTGCCCCCTGGTGCCACCGCTAAGCACTGGTGCGCACCCCTTGCCCAAGTCCAGGGTAGGTCCAGGTCAGGGGTCAGGAACCTTTTTGGCTAAGAGAGCCGTAAACGCCACATATTTTGAAATATAATTCCGCGAGAGCCGTACAATATGTTTAAAGGGCCATTGACAGATCAAATGCTCCAATGTTCACTTAGTACAGCAAGGAATGCTCCTCCCTGCTGTATAAAGCCACAACTGGACTGAAACAATGGTAATTAGCAGTAAAAAAATCAAATAAATAACTTACATTGTGAACTTGCGATGCATGACATCAGTCCAGCAGTCTGGCTTCTTCTTTTTCCTGCGCATGACTGGAAGCTGGCATTCTTCCCACCTGATGTTGAGAGAATGCCAGCTTTGAGGCATTCGCAGAAGAAAGAAGCTGGAATATTGGACATGTCACACAACGCATTGTCAGTTATGTCAATTATCTATTTTATTATTTTACAGCGAATTATTGTTTAGGTCCAGCGGTGGCTTAGTGCAGCAGAGAGGAACACTCCTTTGTGTACTAAGTGACCGCTGGAGCAATTGTATCTGTCAGTGGCCCTTTTAAAAGTGTTGGTCTTACAGAAAATGAACAAAAAAGAGAGGCTCAGACCCAGGAGATACACACACAAGCCATACACAGCACTCAACATGCCGCATACACAGTACATAAGGAGAAGAAAAAAAGCTCTGCAGGTAAACATATGCACACCAGGAATTAGATATACCAATAAACCTCACAATATGAAACTTTATTAAGTGCCAAACACAACAAACACAGCACACATACACACCATATACACAGCACACACTCACACACGCCGAATACACAGCACACGCACGCGCCGTATACACAGCACACGCACGCGCCGTATACACAGCACACGCACGTGCCGTATACACAGCACACGCACGCGCCGTATACACAGCACACGCACGCGCCGTATGCACAGCACACACAGATATAAGTACCTGCTGCTTAGTTGCCCTGTAAGATCAGGTGCAGCACAAGTGATGGATGCAGCAGTTCAAGGGCTGGCTTCATTCTCTACACTACACCCCCATATCACACACACTACACCCCCATATCTCACACCCTGCTTCCCATACAGCCTGCACCCCCCATATCACACACACACACACACACACACTGCTCCCCATACAGCCTGCACCCCCCATATCCCACACACACTGCTTCCCATACAGCCTGCACCCCCCATATCCCACACACACACACTGCTCCCCATACAGCCTGCACCCCCCATATCCCACACATACTGCTTCCCATACAGCCTGCACCCCCCATATCCCACACACACACACACTGCTCCCCATACAGCCTGCACCCCCTATATCCCACACACTGCTCCCCATACAGCCTGCACCCCCCAGATCTCACACACTACACCCCCATATCTCACACACCCTGCTTCCCATACAGCCTGCACCCCCCCATGTCACATACACACTACACCCCCATATCTCACACACCCTGCTTCCCATACAGCCTGCACCCCCCAGATCTCACACACTACACCCCCATATGTCACATACCCTGCTCCCCATACAGCCTGCACCCCCCATATCACACACAATACACCCCCATATCACACACACCCTGCCCACATATCTCACCCTGCCTGTACCCCAACTTACCCCTCTCAAACACTCTGCACCCCTTCACATGCTTCTGTCACAGTCTGCAGCCCTCATATGCCACTCACCCTGCAGCGCCTCCCCCTCACCCTCATGTCCCCTCTTTTCTTATTACCAGTCATCATGTGTCCATTATCTCCTTCAGGATTCAGTATCTTGCTTGCTGCCCGGCATCCTGTGTCTCCTCCCACACAGTCACATGGGCGTGACATCATCGCAGGTCCTGCAGGATGGAGATCCCTTCTGCTGTGCAGGTCAGGAGCTCTCCTGCAGCTCAGACACGGCTGGTGGCCTCTCCAGATCAGGGGCCCCTCTACTGACACTGGGCTCCCCTGACTCACAGGCCGGCCACTACACAGCGGCACTACACATAGGGGCCCTATGTGTATTAGTGCCGCTGTGTAGTGGCCGGCCTGTGAGTCAGGGGAGCCCAGTGTCAGTAGAGGGGCGGCTCACTTCTCGTTCGCCCGCTGATCCGGTCTCCTCGGCGCATCGTCCATTGCTGTCGCTCGCTCTGACCTCTCAGCAGGCGCGCAGTGATGACGTCACCGCGGTCCTCTGCAGAGCTGTCAGAAGAACGCCGACAGTCACAGCGAGGAGAATGATAAGAGAGAGAGCGCCGCTCACTCTCTCATCATTGGTCTCAATTGTATCGGCACCTGCGATGCCGATGCAATTGAAAGCTCGATCCTCGGCGGGGGGCGGTGACAGCGCGGCCACCGGGCCCCCCTGAGTAGCGGTGCGCCACTCCTGCCACCGCGAGTGGGCCCCCCCGGCAGCTCAGGGCCCCGGCATTTGACCGGGTTTGCCGGGTGCTGGCGCCGGCCCTGGTCCCGCCCCTCCCGCCTGTCAGTCCGGGCCTGATCAGCGTGCACCGTGGCCTGATGGAGTGCGGTGCATGCATCCTTCCCATAGACAGGTAGGAGCCCTCTCTGCGAGCCAGATACGGCCATCATAAGAGCCATATCTGGCTCGCGAGCCATAGGTTCCCGACCCCTGGTCCAGGTGTTGCCCAAATGGGCCGGGTAAAAAGTTCCTTACCCGGCAGTCCATTCAAGGGTCCCACATCCAGGGGACCCCTGACCCGGAGGATAGTCACCGGTTTTGCTGGTGGCAGGGCCTCAGTCGACTCTACCACAGGCCCGTCCTCCAATCAACCTCTCCAGAGACTGCGGCTTGGTGAGAAGGTTGGTCTGGGGCTATTTACAAGACCCAAAAGTTTATGGGCTGTCTCGCAAGTTCTAAGCCATTGTCTTTAGAAACGGGGGTTTAACTGCAAACCGGGATCAACTGACGGTCCCAACGATGACTTTGACTGACTTTAACTGTGGGTAGCCGGGAACCGCTACCACTGCTGCATGGGGCCGTATGGCTCACTTGGTGCCCGGGGGTCAGCATTCCGGGACCAACTGCAATACATCCCGGAGCTTTGGACTTCCATCGAGAATGGAGGTGGTATAGCAGGTGATGCCGCTGCTCCTGGGAGCAGTGGCGGCCGGCACTCTCCCATCACATAGGGAACAGGCTCCAGCTCCGAGCAGATCAGTGAGAACAAAACGGTCTGGGTACCTTTCTTCCGTCGTGACACTGTGCGGGTAGCTCGGCTCTCGCATGCGCACACCACGGCCACCATTCTCCGGACCTCTGTTTCCAATCCAGCACCTGTTGCAGGGATTGTGACCGCACCCGGACACAAAATCTCGCCAGCTTCCGCTCCAGCCAGGCAGCGGTCCCCATCGGTAGGCGATCTGATTCGCGTTCCTCCGCAGGGACCTCCGCTCTGCTCTGGGGTGCCGCCGCTCCAGCGGTCGGTGCAGGGCCGGCACCAGGTTTAGGAGCAGACATCTTCCCCCTTGGCTTTTGCAGGCACTTCTTTCTGCGGCCTGTTAGTTTCATTTTGCGACTTCCAGGCTCGCTTTCCGGCCGCATTCCCAGGGGGCGGGGCTTCGGCTTTCGCGCCTTTTTCTCGGGGAAGAAGACGCTGGGCTGTAGTTTTCGCACCCAAAATGGTGGCAAGATGGCGACTTCTGAAAATTTTGCAACGGATCACCGCTGACAGTCCAATACAAGGTGCAATTCCACAAGGTAAGTGGATGGGTAAGTATCCTGTTTGTGATGCCAAGTTTCGGGGTGTGCCGCACCCGTGCCAGCAGCGGGCGCTGCTCGGATCCGGGCCTTCAATGGTGGTGGCTCGAGGTTCTCCGGACCCGGGGGTCTCGCGGACATGCCGAATAAATGGGGGGACGTAGATGTACGGGCTAGGCCGTAGTAAGTTCGTGATGCCACCCACGGTGTGTGGTCAGGTGGGACACCACCGCTACTGTTACGGGGCACCCGGGGGAGATGTTGTGCAGCAAGTTGTTAACCTCTCTGTGGATAGGGATGGTGGCCCCGGGACCCGGTGGCTTGGTGCAGGGGAAGGCGACTGCAGGAGGTGCTGGTGTTCTCACTGTTAGTAAAACACACAAGTCTCTGGTAAACCAAGGTGATGGTGGCAGGTGCCATGGCTGGTTGCGTTCGGGTCCCCCACCTGGCTGGTGGTCTCTATCCTTTTCCTGCACTGCTTTGTGTAACGTGGACTTTCCTAGTGTAAAACTCAGGAGTCCGCTCCCAGCTGGATGTGGCCTAAGGAGCCGTGCACGCAGACGCTGGCCCATGGGATCTAAGGGCCCTAGCGGTGACCTTTTATCCCTAATCGGTGGGCTGTTGTCTTCTATGAGGTACTTTGGGTGGGACAGGACCTCTAGTCCTGGCCTCAATCGGTTAATTAACCAGTTCCACTTGTTTCTGGTCCTGGCTTCAGGGTCCAAGTACCCCCCTTTGTGCTCCGGTTTCCGGGTCGGTTCCCCGTGTCGGTACCGGCGGGCTACAACCCTGTCCCAGGCCACCTCGGTTCCACCGAGCCATCTTCCCGTCTCCTGCTGATGGAGACCACCATCTGCCTCCTAGCCAGAGGCACCAGGGTTCCTACCCTGGTACCATTCAACTTGAACTCTCCTGCTGGAGCTACACTTAGCTCCAGCCCACACTCCTCTCCAAACTGAACTTCAGACTGAACTAACTTGTTTTCCCGCCCTGGGCTATCTGGACTCCTAGGTGGGCATGTCCCAACCGCCTGGTCACGCCGACTTGTGTGTCTATCTTTCCCTAAGGGGCGGTGACTAGGTTTTCTGGTTGGCTGTATGTTTCCTAGTGGGGAAACGGTGTTATGCAGGGGCCTCATTGTGACCAGGCTCGGTCTGGCGTGGCGGGGTACGGGGTAAACCCCCGGTAGGCCCCACCCTTCTCTGTAATCTATGTGTCTCTTGTAGCCTGCAGGGCCCCCCGCCGGGTGTATAACAATGACCTGTGGCCGCGGCTCACCAGACGCCACTGCAGGGGATAAGATTGTATTTGTTTGTAGGCTGCAGTCAGATGACACCGGGGGGGGAGGGAGGGGCGCTCCTGACCTGAGGTTTGAGCTACAGCACGGCAGGGGCAGAGCAGGATCCATGCGAGAGGAAGAAGATGCATTCTAGTGGTGCATCAGCAGGACCTGCGATGACTCATGCCCATGTGACCGTGTGGGAGGAGCCGGGCAGGAGCTGCCGTTCAGGAATGATGTGCGGGAGGAAGAAGTGTCCGGTGAGGGGGGGATGAGTGGGACATGGGGAGGGGTGTGTGCAGGGTGAGTGGGACATTGGGAGGGGAGGTGTGCAGGATGAGTGGGACATGAGGAGGGTGTGTGTGCAGGATGAGTGGGACATGGGGAGGGGTGTGTGCAGGATGAGTGGGACATGGGGAGGGGGGTGTGCAGGATGAGTGGGACATGGGGAGGGGGGGTGTGCAGGATGAGTGGGACATGAGGAGGGGGGTGTGCAGGATGAGTGGGACATGGGGAGGGGGGGTGTGCAGGATGAGTGGGACATGGGGAGGGGGTGTGTGCAGGATGAGTGGGACATGGGGAGGGGGGGTGTGCAGGATGAGTGGGACATGGGGAGGGGGGGTGTGCAGGATGAGTGGGACATGGGGAGGGGGGTGTGCAGGATGAGTGGGACCCCCAGTGTCAGTGTGAGTATCATGTACCCCCCAGTGTCAGTGTGAGTATCCTGTACCCCCCATTGTCAGTGTGAGTATCCTGTACCCCCAGTGTCAGTGTGAGTATCCTGTACCCCCAGTGTCAGTGTGAGTATCCTCTACCCCCAGTGTCAGTGTGAGTATCCTGTACCCCCAGTGTCAGTGGGAGTATCCTGTACCTCCAGTGTCAGTTCCATTATCATATACACCCAGTGTCAGTGTCATTATCATGTACCCCTCAATGTCATTCCCCTGTACCCCCAGTGTCAGTGTGAGTATCCTGTACTCCCAGTGTCAGTGTGATTATCCTGTACCCCCAGTGTCAGTGTGATTATCCTGTACCCACAGTGTCAGTGTGATTATCCTGTACCCCCCAGTGTCAGTGTGATTATCCTGTACCCCAAGTGTCAGTGTGATTATCCTGTACCCCCAGTGTCAGTGTGATTATCCTGTACCCCCAGTGTCAATGTCATTCCCCTGTACCCCCAGTGTCAGTGTCATTATCCTGTACCCCCAGTTTCAGTGTCATTATCCTGTACCCCCAGTGTCAGTGTCATTATCCTGTACCCCCCAGTGTCATTATCCTGTAACCCCAGTGTCAGTGTCATTATCTTAGGCTATATGTAATTACTCTTTAGGCGGCTTCTATATGTGATGATAGTACAGGAGGAGCTTCAGTATAAATACTGTATATGTAAAAAAAAAAAATTACATGATCTGCCTATGGAGCAGTGTGGCGCCCCTGACCTGGTCAGGCACCACTGAGTACTGCACCCATGCTGGGGACAGTACAATACAGGTAATCCAGATGGCTGACTGGGGTGTGGAACACAGGCGCATAGTGATCAGGCCTCACACATGTACCTAAGAGAGGACCCCTGGGGAATCCAGGAGGGGGCAGAGCCTACGCCTTCACTGGAATAGTGGAGGGGGTGAGAGCTTCCATCTCCTCTCAAGGGGTGTGGTAAGAGAGTCTGGTTGCTAGGTGGCGTAGGCAGACACAAGTGGGGAAGGAAAGAGAGATAGGAGGAGTTAGTTAGAGCTTGGAGCTCGGACTGAGGAGATGTCAGCAGAAAGAGTAGAGATGGAATAACCCACCAGTGAGTCAGTTAGAGCAGAACTCCATAGGGCTCAGTGAGGAGCAGACCTGTGGGGCTGTTGCTGTCTAACAGCGCCCGCGCAGTGGCTACAGACGGGGGAGAACGGTCAACTAGGAGTGCTGCCTGAAAGCCAGCTTCAGCTAGAGAGTGCACGGAGTGGGAAGTAAGGAGACTGCTAGAGAGCACCAGGCCCAACCGGGCGGCAGATCCCGAAGCGGGGATAGATTCAACTTTCTTCTGCTAAACCTGCCGGTGTGGGGCTCTTAAAGCCCACACCACAACACTACAAAAGCCGCAGCCACGTAACCGCAAGTTAGGGCCCATAGGTCATAGGAGGCAAGAGGCTGGAGTGGCCTGGTCCGGGGAACAAGCATACGGCGAACGAAGGGGAGAGAGGCTGCAGCATCTTCCCTGGGTGACCCCCATAGGGACTCAAAGTCGGGGTCACCCCAAACCACCAAGGGCTAAGGAAGGCGAGTCAGTAGTCACCCTCATAAAGTCAGCCTGAAGGATACCTGGTTCCCACCTGGTTCATCTCAGCTACGCCCGGGTTACTCACCCTGCCACCTGAAGTGAGTAAAAACCCTGAAAGACATCCTGCCTGTGTGGTCATTCTGCGACTTGTGGTACTACAAACCTACACAGGGCCCTGGGGCTTGCCTCACTCTCAGGAGGCTACTACATCTAACTGCACACACCATCAGCCCCAGGCGACCCTCAACCTGCAGTGGCGGTCCCTACTGGCCGCAATACTGAGAGTGGCGTCACGATCAAAACAGAAGATTTCCTACCAGTGACGGAGATCCAGCAACGTGGAGTCCCTGAAGGTAACGCACCGACACCGACACTACACCTGTGGGGCTTCACATCTGGCGTCACGAACAGGATAAGGACTAGACCTGTTCAGACAGGTGACCATGTGCCTGGGCGGTCCGCTTGGAAAATTGGAAGCGCCGCCATATTGCCACCATGAAAAGCGCGCTGAAAAACAACAGCAGCCCGCGCTGGAAGAAGTTACCGCCCACGAAGAGGTGTGGCTACCCAGAGATCCCCTGCAGAGTTCTGACCTTGCCAGCTATGAGAGTGGAAGCGTCGAGAAACGGCGGAGCAGAAGGGGAGCCACAAGCCTGCTGCTGGGAGAGGAGCTGCTGAAAGAGGCAGAACAGAAGCTGGACAGCTTGCTACAGGAGGCAGCGACGAGGCCACCGCTGGGAGATCGTGCGGAAGACGGCGCAGAAGGAATGGCGTCTGACAGCAGGAACCCAGAACCAGGCTCCGCTGCCTGGTGGTATCGGGAGCTGGCCCAGTTCTGTGATCGACTGGAGACCCGGGTCATAGAGCAGGTCAGAGAAGAGTACGCGGAGTTCCTGGGGATGGCTGCGGCGGTGCGGACCTACGAGGAGGGAGCCGCGCGACGCATGTCAGACCGAGCGGCGACGACGCAGACCCCGATGCTGCCACCGGTGGGTGAGTCAAGTGATGCCCCGGCCAGCGCGAGTGCCCCGACCCCTGCAGCCACGCCCGCGGTCCCCGAAGAGGCGCCCGGCGCGGCGATGCTGGACCAGGCCGCAGCCACGCTAGAAGCAGCCCGCCAAGCCCAGGCCGCTGCAGCGATGCCCCGCCTGTCCCGCAGGGCTCCGACCACCACGGCAGTGCTCATCCGTGCTGCAGGTGTGACGCTGACCCAGGCTGCCACCCTGCTGAACCCAGCCCGCCAAGACTCCAACGCAGCAGCGACGCTCGTCCGCGCCGCAGGTGATATGCTGAACCAGGCCGCAGCCCCGCCGGGTGCGGCCCGCCAAGCTCCGACCACCGCAGCGATGCCCTGCCCGGCCCGCACAGACCAGGCCGCCGCAGCGATGCCCTGCCCGGCCCGCACAGACCAGGCCGCCGCAGCGATGCCCTGCCCGGCCCGCACAGACCAGGCCGCCGCAGCGATGCCCTGCCCGGCCCGCACAGACCAGGCCGCCGCCATACAGGGCGCGGCCCGCCAAGATAAAAGAGACATACCATTTACCCCGGCCTGCAAGGCCAGAGCTGATACCGCTCCCCAATCCACGGAGGTCTCTGATAGGAAGCCCACGCTGGAGGAAGAATACTGGCAGATGAGGGCTGACATGGAGGCCAAGTTTCCCCAGTGGTTGGTGGATCTGTACCTGCGCCCCCCCTGCACCCCTGAGGAGATTCAGGCAACCCCTGCAGCCGCGCCGGAGAGTCCCCCGCCCGGGCCAGCAGAAGAAAGTCCATCCCCAGTCCTGCCACCAGAGGAGTGCCAGGAAGAACTAAGGGGGAGAGGAGGCCAGGAAGCAGAAGGGCTAACTCCGACGCCAGCCGCAGCAGACCCCTACCCAGAGCCGGAGATGCTGCCCTATTCCCGCTGGGAGGAGGAAGACTTGACACCGTCAGCAGACGAAGATCAGCCCAAAGACCTCACCTGGGAGCCTGCAGGCATGAACCCAGCCCGCAAGACACGGCGCAGCAGATCAAAGCGTCCTCCGACACCACAGTCCCCAGAACAGAAAGAGGTTACAGCCAGAGATCTGGAGGAGAAAAGGTGCCTAAGAAGGTCCAAAGCCCAGGCTAGAGGACCCCTTTACAGAGGAATAGTAGAGGACTTCAACCTGAAAAGTGGATACGGCTTCATTGTAGTGAAAGGAATAAAAGAGGGCATATTTGTTAACAGGAGAGATGTTCAAGCCCACCTGCCCAGAGGACATTCCGGCAGAAATTTGAAAATTGGAGAAGCAGTACAGTTCACTCTGCATGAAGGTGAAAGGGGATTGTATGCGCTCGATGTAGCACCATGTCCAAGACAAGAAAGACAAGAAAGACAAGAAAGACAAGAACGACAAGAAAGACAAGAAAGACAAGAAAGACAAGAAAGACAAGAAAGAAAAGACAGAGATAAAGAAACAGATACAGAAAAAGAAACAGACGAAGACCAAGAAAGGAAAGACACAGAACCTATAGATGAGGCAACCACAGATGAAGAAAGAGACAAAGAGCAGGAAAGTCACAGGTGCCAGTGCCCAACGTGCCCTCGCCCTAGTGAAAAAGAGGAGTAAAGTAAAGGAAAGTACAGAAAAGAAGTACAGAAGTTAAAGTTTTGAAAGTTTTGTTTTGCAACGTTTAAGCATGTGCCCACAAAAACTATTGTGAGAACTAAACTTTAAGGCTATGAACTTGCTATAGCCACAAACTCTCGCAGTGTAAATAGTTACACCAGTGGCACCACCACCAGGGCCAGCCTGTTTAGGGGCTTGGCTCGTCTGCAACCAGGGGGGCCCGTCCGTAGAAAAGGGCCTTGGCTCACCTGCGACCAGAGAGCACGCCTGTTTATGGGGCCTTGGCTCACCACCACAAAGAGGGTACCTGGTCAGCACCAACTGTGGAGTCCGCCTCTGCATCCTGCCAGAAGAGGCTGACGGCGCGGATCCACCAGGCCAGGTATACCCTGAAACCATCAGCCCATGAAAGCCGCCTATACATCCTGCCAGAAGTGGCTGAAGTCGCGGCCAACGTGAGAGGGTTTTGGGTGGGTTAACGGACTTGTGGGTGGAGGGTGGTGATGTCTGATACCTGGTGCTTTTAAAAATGTTTTACATGTTTTAATGTTTTATGCATTTTAAAATGTTGTCTTGCAGCCCGAGGACGTGCTGGTGATAACTAAGGGGGAATGTGGCGCCCCTGACCTGGTCAGGCACCACTGAGTACTGCACCCATGCTGGGGACAGTACAATACAGGTAATCCAGATGGCTGACTGGGGTGTGGAACACAGGCGCATAGTGATCAGGCCTCACACATGTACCTAAGAGAGGACCCCTGGGGAATCCAGGAGGGGGCAGAGCCTACGCCTTCACTGGAATAGTGGAGGGGGTGAGAGCTTCCATCTCCTCTCAAGGGGTGTGGTAAGAGAGTCTGGTTGCTAGGTGGCGTAGGCAGACACAAGTGGGGAAGGAAAGAGAGATAGGAGGAGTTAGTTAGAGCTTGGAGCTCGGACTGAGGAGATGTCAGCAGAAAGAGTAGAGATGGAATAACCCACCAGTGAGTCAGTTAGAGCAGAACTCCATAGGGCTCAGTGAGGAGCAGACCTGTGGGGCTGTTGCTGTCTAACAGCGCCCGCGCAGTGGCTACAGACGGGGGAGAACGGTCAACTAGGAGTGCTGCCTGAAAGCCAGCTTCAGCTAGAGAGTGCACGGAGTGGGAAGTAAGGAGACTGCTAGAGAGCACCAGGCCCAACCGGGCGGCAGATCCCGAAGCGGGGATAGATTCAACTTTCTTCTGCTAAACCTGCCGGTGTGGGGCTCTTAAAGCCCACACCACAACACTACAAAAGCCGCAGCCACGTAACCGCAAGTTAGGGCCCATAGGTCATAGGAGGCAAGAGGCTGGAGTGGCCTGGTCCGGGGAACAAGCATACGGCGAACGAAGGGGAGAGAGGCTGCAGCATCTTCCCTGGGTGACCCCCATAGGGACTCAAAGTCGGGGTCACCCCAAACCACCAAGGGCTAAGGAAGGCGAGTCAGTAGTCACCCTCATAAAGTCAGCCTGAAGGATACCTGGTTCCCACCTGGTTCATCTCAGCTACGCCCGGGTTACTCACCCTGCCACCTGAAGTGAGTAAAAACCCTGAAAGACATCCTGCCTGTGTGGTCATTCTGCGACTTGTGGTACTACAAACCTACACAGGGCCCTGGGGCTTGCCTCACTCTCAGGAGGCTACTACATCTAACTGCACACACCATCAGCCCCAGGCGACCCTCAACCTGCAGTGGCGGTCCCTACTGGCCGCAATACTGAGAGTGGCGTCACGATCAAAACAGAAGATTTCCTACCAGTGACGGAGATCCAGCAACGTGGAGTCCCTGAAGGTAACGCACCGACACCGACACTACACCTGTGGGGCTTCACAGCAGTATTGTCAGAATACACAAGACTAGTAAAGGGTTTATCCAACATGTAAAACTAATTTGGAAACCATAGTGCGGCTTTTCTAGGCCTTTGTCTCCACAGAATGATTGGTCACATCCAGTGCAGACAGAGGGCCAATCATTACCTGATAATTATGTAATGTGTGACGGCGGAAAGAGAAGAGAATTCACCAGTCTCCACATGGAAGAGTATTGGGTGGTAATGCTGCGCACCCCACATACTGACTCTATAGGGGGTTTCCCAAGTCAGGGCAGACCCTATATGGTGGATAGATGGAGGCAGAGGTGGATTAATTTTAGTAATCTTTTCCATATGAAGATGCTGGATAACATTCTGCTTCTCTTTGATTATTGTTTGGCTGATGGACTCGGTGGTTTTCCTAGGACAAGGAATGTCCGTGTGTAAGAAAAACTGCGACTGACTGTAAATAACAGATTCCATTATTAACTGCAATAAATAAGAGGCTACAAGAAATCCTGTGCTATCTGTAGGCACAGGACAGGGCTCTATGCGCACTGTAGAGTTTGCTAATAGGCGCACATTATACTGAGAGAAGCCGAAAATGATCAACTAATAAAAACGTTTACAGTAGATATAGTGCGGGCCCCTAGAGGCAATTTCCCTGGTAGGCCCCTCACACCCCAGTCCGACCCTGATTGTGACTACCTGGTTTTGCCAGGGCATCACATTAGCGTATGAGATGATGAGCATAGTCTTACTGGTGTTGTCTCTTGCCTCGTGTCCCTTAATAAATCCAACCTGTTTCGTGTTAGTAAGAGAAAGAAATAGGGGAACAGGTCTGTCCTCGAAGATCTTTGAGAATAGATTAATGTCTACATTTAGTAAAGAAATTGGTCTGTAATTAATTGCCTCTGAAGGGTCTTTACCTGTTTTAGGGAGAACATTAATTTGTGCTTCCAACGACTGAGGGGTGAAATATATCTTTCCATCTAGTGCAATAAAAATTTTAGACAAAACTGGTGCTAATTGCTCTCTGAAAAACACAGATGGTCTGGAGCATTTGCCAAAAGATGTAGATAGGACAGGAGAATTTGCCTCTCCCTCTGACATATCGTCCTCCAGTGCATCAGAGTCAAGACTCCAAGGGGGAGTAAAGAAGTATCCTGGACATAGTTTTTCATTCTGGCAGAGAGATCTGAAGGAGAAAGATCGGAGTATTGACGTGTGATATTATATAATTTCTCATAATATGAAAAAAATACATCTATAATTTTCTCCAGATTATGAGTATCTCTACCATGATGTCTCTTGATACGCATGATAACCTCTCTCCATATTCATCACTTATGTATCCCAAATTGGGTGCAAAAAGGTCAAGATTAGAATGTAAGAAATTAATTTTCAATCACATTTGGTAGCCAAGTTATTCATATGCTTTAAGCATGGTATCTACTAGTTCAGTATAGTTTTCCCCTCACCCATGACAGCACCACGTGAGAGAGGGATCTGCCCAGCAAGGACAGGAAACCATTCTGAATAAAAGGGCGGTACTTCTCCCCTTCGTCAGTTGGTTTCCTGTCCTTGATGGGAGACCCCTGTTCTGAAAACCGGCGGTAAAGAAAAAGAAGAAGGAAAAGAAAAGAAAAGACGCCTACTTACCCAGCCCCATCCGGTGTCTGGAAGAGCAGGGTGAGTCCTGTAGCACCGTTCTTCGGGGCTGGAAGCGCCGTCCACCTGCCCTGGGGGGTCCTGGTGTCCGTGCGGGAGCAGGCGGCAGGTACCGCTCGGGGGCTCCCGGTCCGCCGCTCATTCCCCCCGCTCTGCGCTCCATGCTGCCTGGAACTTCCGGGTGCGCGCGCACGCGACGGGCACGCTGGGAGATGGAGGCGGGCCTTCCGATGACGTCACCGGATGAAGATGGCGGCGCCCATGCAGCGATACGGTGCATGCTGCCCGCCAGTCCGGTGCTTAGGCACTGCTGGCCGTGCACCATGGGGAGCGTGGAGAGCGGGGAGGAGCCTCACCGGGGACCGGAAGGCGGAGGATCAGTGGTAAAACGACTCTTCTGGCGCTGTCAGGGGCTGGTGCCTGGGCTCTGCAATGGACACGGATGAGCAGCAGCACTCTCCCGTGCGTCGGCAGGGCAGGAAAACAGATGACCGGAGCGACACTGGTCGGACGGGCCGTGGCAGCCATGACAGCAGATCCTCCCATGACTCTACAGCTCCGGTGAGACCTGTGGATGTTCCGAAGCAGCCTTCAAAACCGGTACCCTTCATTCCTATGGTGGTGAGTGGATCTTCGTGAATGTCATTATACTCATGGCCCCCTTGCCTGCTTGTCTACCCTTCTTAGGCCCCTAAGAAATCCACGTCCAAAAAGAAGCATAAGGAATGCCCCCTATGCAGGGAACCTCTCTCAGAGGAGTGGCGCAAGCCGTTGTGTCAGGGGTGTATCCGTCGCACAATTGCGGAGGAATCCCCGGGACTCTCAGCGGACGTCCGTTCGGCTATCCGCTCAGAGGTACAGGACTCCATGAAGGCTTTCTTAAAAAAGAAGAAATCGAAACCTGTAGACTCTGCCCCTTCTTCCTACTCCTCCTCCGGTACGGCCTCGGACTCGGACTCCTCGTCCTCTGAGGGTGATATGGGAGGCAGACCGTGTTTTTCCATTGAAGATGTTGGGTCCCTGGTCAAATCTGTCAGGGCTACTATGGGGTTGACGGAGGAGAAATCCTCTAGATCCCTGGAGGATGTGATGTTTGGAGGTCTGGAAGATAGGAACAAGCGTACCTTTCCGGTCAACAACAAAATTGAGGCACTTATTCAGAAGGAGTGGAAGCGTCCGGACAAAACGGGCTCTCTCCCCTCCTCCTCCAAACGGAAATATCCCTTTGCTGAGGACGTAGCGGCCATATGGGACAAGGCACCCCGGATAGATGCTGCCGTTGCGAAGTCCTCTCGGCGAGGAGGCATTCCCCTAGAGGACTCGGGTACGTTGAAAGATCCCCTGGACAAAAAAGCGGATGTCCTTCTTAAGCACCTATGGGAGACATCTGCGGGGAGCTTGAGGCCGGCCATCGCAAATACCTGTACAGGCCGTTCTCTCATGATCTGGCTCCAACAGGTTGAGGATCAGTTGCGGGATAACACCTCCCGTGACAAGATCCTGTCAAAATTTCCGCTTCTCCAGGGGGCTGCAGCCTTTTTGGCAGATTCCTCAGCGGATGTTATTAGGCTGGGAGCTCGTTCTGCGGGCTTGTCTAATCAGGCCAGACGGGCGTTATGGCTGAAGGGCTGTCCAGGAGATCTGCAATCCAAACACAGATTGTGTGCGGTGCCCTGTGACGGTCGCCTGCTTTTTGGGAAACAGCTGGAGGATGTGCTGGACAAAGCGTCAGAGGGCAAAAGGTCCTTCCCGAGATTCCACTCTGGTTCATCTTGTCCCTTTCGGAGGCAGAGATTCTCCAGAGGCAAACCCCCGGATAATCGGAGGTGGGAGCGCAGACCAAAGCGGGACTCCGGCTTCATGTTCGGGGGCGCCCCAGCCGCCTCAAAGAAGTCTGCCCAGTGACGCCAGGCTGCCGGTCGGAGGACGCCTTTCTCGCTTTCTGGAGCGGTGGGAAAGCATTTCCTCCAATGCCTACGTTCGATCCATTGTCAGAGACGGTCTCCAGTTCTAATTTCTACTTCAGCCACCGCAGCGTTTCGTCGTCACTCCTCTTCGGGGGTCACAGTCGGAGCAACATGCTCTAGAATCGGAGATTCGGATGTTGATTGGGAAGGCAGTCCTGTGCGAGGTGCCCGTGGCGGAAAGGGGAAAGGGGTTCTATTCCCCCCTCTTTCTGGTAGGCAAGCCGGACGGCTCCTTCCGTACGATAATAAACCTCAGACGTCTAAACCAGTTTTTCCAGCATTTCCCGTTCAAGATGGAGTCTGTTCAGTCGGCCATAAAGCTGCTGTTCCGCAACTGTTATATGGCGGTGATAGACTTGAAGGACGCCTATTACCATGTCCCTATCCATCCTCATTCTCAGCAGTTCCTGCGAGTGGCGGTTTCCATCAACAACTTGGTCAGTCATTTTCAGTTCCGAGCCCTCCCTTTCGGGCTCTCTATCGCCTCCAGAATTTTTACGAAAATAGTGGCGGAGATGACGGCTCATCTACGGATACGGAATATTCTGGTGGTTCCTTACCTGGACGACTTCCTGGTGATTGGGAACTCCAAGCACCAATGTGCGGCCCATCTCCAATACGTTCAACAATCTCTACACGACCTGGGTTGGATGGTGAATTACGAAAAGTCCCGGATGGACCCGGTCACTGTTCAATCATTTCTAGGTCTCACTCTCAACTCGGTGTGTCAGCAGTGCCTTTTGCCAGCAGACAAGATTCGGAGGGTTTCAGCCTTGGCCCGGCAGGCGATCCACCATCCCAGGATGTCTCTGAGGCGGGCTATGTCCTTGCTGGGTACTCTGACATCTTGCTTCCCGGCGGTCCCATGGAGTCGGGTCCACTCCAGGGCTCTCCAGTGGCAGGTTCTGTATGCCCAGAGAGCATTAAACGGTTGTTTGGAAGGGGTCGTCACCCTGTCCTGGGCGGTAAGACGATCTCTCCTCTGGTGGACGTTCGTAGACAATCTGTCTGTGGGGGTTCCCTGGCTACCTCGGGACCGGAGGGTGGTCACTACCGATGCCAGCCAGTCCGGCTGGGGGGCTCACCTTCTCGAGCACATTTCTCAGGGATGGTGGTCGCCGCAGGAGACCGCGCAACCCTCGAATCTCCGGGAGCTATGGGCGGTGGAGCGTGCCCTACACGACTTTCTCCCTCACCTTCGCGGACGGCATGTTCTGGTCATGTCCGACAACCAGTCCACGGTCTCATACGTCAACCACCAAGGGGGCACGAGGTCCCCATCCCTCATGCAGGTGTCCTACAGGCTGTTTCTCTGGGCAGAGCAGCATCTTCTCTCCCTCTCGGCTCTCCACATCAAAGGAAGTCTCAATGTCACGGCAGATTACCTCAGCCGCCATCAACTGCGGCAAGGGGAATGGTCCTTGAATCCTCGGGTCTTTCGACAGCTAGTGACTCTCTGGGGCTTGCCACAGATAGACCTCTTTGCCACCAGACTGAACAGGCAGGTAGTGCAGTTCTGTTCGCTAAGCCCCTCGGACCGGCCCTTCGCAGTAGACGCGCTACAGGTTCCATGGACCTTCGGGCTGGCTTATGCGTTTCCTCCGATTATCATGCTGCCGACCGTTCTGCAAAAAATCAGGGAGGACAGGGCAAGAGTACTTCTTATCGCCCCCTTCTGGCCCAAACGACCATGGTTTTCTCTCCTAAGGGCAATGTCCGTCACGGATCCCTGGGTTCTGCCGGAAGTTCCGGACCTGTTAGTACAGGGACCAGTATTCCACGCGCAAGCGAAGGGATTCCATTTAACAGCTTGGAATTTGAGAGGTCGCTGTTAAGGAGCAGGGGTTTTTCCCCTGACCTTATTTCTACTTTGTTAAAGAGCCGTAAGCCTGTTACCACCAAAATATACGGGAGAGTGTGGTAAAATTCCTACAATTCTCTGATGGTCCTCTGGGTCCGGAGGCCCCTGTGGAGTGCATTTTAGAATTCCTTCAGAAGGGGTTTGATCTAGGGTTGGCGGTGAAAACTCTCAAGGTTCAGGTCTCTGCCTTGGGAGCCCTGTACAATTGTAACCTGGCGGCCAACAAGTGGATTAAACGATTTATTATGGCTAGTGGTAGGACTAGGCCAGTGATCATACCAAAGGTTCCTCCCTGGGACCTGAACTTGGTCTTGGATGCCCTCACGGGACCCCCCTTTGAACCCCTGACTGAGATCTCCCTGAAATTACTTACCCTGAAAACCGTATTGCTAGTCGCATTGACCTCGGCACGACGGATCGGTGATTTGCAGGCCCTGTCAGTAGTGCAGCCTTACACTCAGGTCCTTGCGGCTAGAGTCATCTTGCGTCCGGACCCAGCGTATCTCCCGAAGGTTGCTTCTCATTTTCATAGAACGCAAGAAATAGTCCTGCCCTCATTCTGCAGCCGTCCCACTAATGAGGGGGAACGTAGATTTCACACCCTAGATGTACGCAGGGCCCTCCTACACTATCTTTCGGTCACACAGGCAGTGAGGAAGACACAGTCATTATTTATCTCCTTTCAGGGTAGTACCAAGGGTCAGGGGGTGTCCAAGAGTACTATCGCTAGGTGGATTAGGGAGGCCATTAGTTTGGCCTACTCCTCCAGTGGAGCGCCTGTTCCGGAGAACATCCGGGCCCATTCCACCAGAGCGGTGTCTACCTCCTGGGCTGAGCGTGCACAAGTATCTATTGAACAGATTTGTAGGGCCGCTACCTGGTCCTCACAATCTACTTTTTTCCGACACTATCGGTTGGACCTATCCTCCTCGGCTGCTCTTTCGTTTGGTAGACGGGTGCTTGAGGCGGTGGTCCCTCCCTAAATGGTTTTCTCTGGAAATCTCTCACGTGGTGCTGTCATGGGTGAGGGGAAAACACAACGGTTACTTACCGGTAGCCGGTTTTTCCAGAACCCATGACAGCACCTTTATATTCCCTCCCTTTCTCATCCTTGGTGTGCACTTTTTCGGTGTGCTTGTGTGTGTTTAGTGGTGGTGGAGTAAGTTCTAACAATTGTTGGAGGTCCTCTCATTCTCGGTAATCAACTGACGAAGGGGAGAAGTACCGCCCTTTTATTCAGAATGGTTTCCTGTCCTTGCTGGGCGGATCCCTCTCTCACGTGGTGCTGTCATGGGTTCTGGAAAAACCGGCTACCGGTAAGTAACCGTTGTGTTTTCAGCTCATCTGTTCCCAAGGACATTCTACACTACTAGTACAAATGAATCCCAAGATGCAAGATCTATAGGGTTGACTTTTGTTCTGAATGTTTCATCATACATTGGTTTGTTGATTTCAGGGCCAATAAAAATTGTGGCCTTTATTTTAGCCTCAGTATTCAGGGTGCTAAACTCCTTCAAATACTAGAAACCATTTCCATCACCATCAATGGTTGGAGAACAAGTTCCAGTGACTCCAAAGTGAAGGCTCCTGAGCAGAGCGAGTGCTACAATTTAAGTACAAGGCTACAGATAAGCGCATTGTTAAACACAATATCATGGTTTAACACAAGAGCATAGTTTGGTGTTTTCCTTACTAACTTTTCATTGTTTTTCTGCTTTTATCTGTAGTGTTTATTTTTTTTATTTTACTCAGTTATGTAGCGCTATTAATCTCAGAGCACTTTACAGGCTGTGTTTCATTGACAATGCTACCAGGTGCGTATCTTGTGAGATGTAAACATGCCTTGAACAGCAGTTCGAGGGTGAATATGTATGTGCTCGATGCCAGCATGTTACATATTTGAAAGTCCTGGTAATGGATCTAAATATGCAGCTTGTATCACTCAGAAACATTGCAAAACTGGAGAGGAGTTTGGAGCTCACTGAGCAGTCAGACTGTGGAATGCCCAACCACAAGAAGTAGTAATAGCAGACAATATAACAGCTTTTAGAAAATGGCTGGATGTTTTCCTCAGCAAAAATGGCATTGTGGGTTATAGATAATTCAGTGTCAAAGAATGTATAACGGTGAAGAAAAGTTGAACTTGATGGACCCAAGACATTTTTTATCTTATGTAACTATGCAACAACTATCAGTACATTTATACATCACCAGAACTTAGGTTAAAGTATTTGATGAGGATTTGGAGAGTTTCTGTGCAAAACAATTCAGTGTGTACACACTCTACCTTAAACATAGTTTTTGGAGCAGAAACTTGCTAAATCCTCCTCATAATCTCAAATCTCTAAGTTCTGAAAAATTTTAAGTTTTAACATAGCCATGAAGGACATTATGGATTGCTACATGTGAACAAAATGAAAACCACCGTCAATATATGAGTGGGGTGCCGGAACCATCAGTACATAAATGCAGCATCAAAACCATCATAGGTACATGAAAGCAGCATCACAACCCATGTCGGTGCATAATTGCACAGCCAGAACCACCATCAGTACATGCAGCATTAGAACCACCATCGGTACATGAATGCAGCATCAGAACCACCATCAATACATGAATGCAGCGTCACAACCATCAGTACATAATTGTAGTGCCAGAACCATCATCAGTATATGAATGCAATGCCAGAATCACCAACAGTACATGAAAGTAGCATCAGAACCACCATCAGCACATGAATGCAGGACCACAACCATCAGCACATAATTGCAGTGCTAGAACCACCATCAGTACATTAATACATCACCAGAACCAAGGCTTAAGCATTTGATGAGTATTTGGGGAATTTCTGCTTAAAATAATTTAGTGTGAACACACTCAAACTTCAACATAGTTTTTGGAGCAGAAACCTGCCAAAACCTCCTCATAATTTCAAATCATTAAGTTCTGAGGATTTTTTTTTATTTTAACATAGCCAGGAAGGATGTTATGGTTAGCTACATGTGTACAAGATAAGAACTACCATCAGTATACGTGGGGCTCCAGAACCATCAGTACATGAATGCAGTATCAGAACCACTATCGGTACATGAATGCAGTACGACAACCCATGTCGGTACATTATTGCAGCGCCAGAACCACCATCAGTACATGCAGCATCAGAACCACCATCAGTATATGAATGCACCATCAGAACTATCATCAGTACATGAATGCAGTGCCACAACCATCAGTACATAATTGTAGTGCTAGAACCACCATCAGTACATGAATGCAGCGCCAAAACCACCATGAGTACATGTATACAGCAGTAAGCTTAGTATCATAGTATGGTATAAAACTTCTGCATTTGAAGTTTTGTTTAGCAATATTGTTAAACTTTATTTAGTCTGTGATTCTATCTTTTACGACTCGACAATTAATTGTAAACCTTACCCTTCTTATTGTTTGCTGATCTTAAGTTATTTCCACTGACTCAAATTTAGTAATATCAGTTACATCAATAGTCTATGTCTTTACAGATATAAAATGTCTTTCGGTGAATAGCAACTTTTTACAGATTAAAACAAATGATAGAAATAATTCTAAGCAGTTGTTTTCAGAATGCTAATGAGAAAGAAGCTTTAGTCACATGTGACAAAGAAGGTTTCTGTAATGTGGCCAAAAAGAATGGTTGACCCATTGGATCACTAACAGAGTGGGCTTTGGGTCAACCCTTATAGTCTACTGTATTGTCACAAATACAAAAATATTACAGGTCTCAGAAAGTGGCAAAACAATTTTTTTTACATTTTCCAGTATATTTTATAGTAAACTTAATGGAGTTATGCAAAACTACATTTATTCCCTAAAACAAATCCAAGACCTTATATGGCTATAGGAACAGAAAAGTAATTAAGTTATGTTTCTTTGAAGAAAGGGAGGAAGTAAACAAAACTCAAAAATGGAAAATCGCCAGGTCATTAAGGGGTTTGTTCCATGCTCTAGATGTGTTTGAGTATTTGGGAAACAATGATCTAGTAGCAATATTAATCTGTTTTCTAGAGGGGATCTGTTACAGAGCGGACGATTGAAATAAAAAATAATATAATATCAATCGTTGCTCCACTTCCGCCAGGCAGGTGATAAAGCCACTGAGGACAGTAGAACGGATTACAGCAACCCAGGAGACCAAAACAGAAATGAAGGAGATGTTGTAAAGGCCCACTCCTGCATGTAGCGTGTACCTGTTAACCTCACAGGTGCACAAGTAATGGTCACGTGTGTAGGAACACGTCAAAAGCAACGAAAAAGCAACAGAGAACGATCACGTGTGTAGGAACATGTCGAAACCGAAAGGTAACCCAGTTAGCGTCACTGGGAAACCTGGAACGTAACCACTGAGCTTGTCACGTGCGTACAGGGGCATGTCAGACCGTGAAGGCTACCCAGTTAGCGTCACTGGTGTAACGTCCTGGAGGTGGATTCACTGGGCCGTGCACGGACTCCTCCAGTGAGGCAACCTGGAGCTAACCCCTATACAGGGACTGTCCGATCATCCCACCAGAGGGCCTAGATGCACGGTAGCCGGAACACTAGGGGACGAGATCAAAGTCCTTCAGGGATCTTGTACGGGAATGTCTCTGAGTCCTTCGAGCACCGGAGACCGGACGGATGACTGGAACCGGATTCATGTGCCGGGTAGGAACCACAGACGGGGTCCGGGTCCAGCGAGACGTGAAGGCTGGTATTACCAGGTGAAGTCGGGGATCGGTGACGGGTTTAGGCTGATGGTAGATGGCGGGATCCTCAGCAGATGGTCACCGGGAGACTTCCTGGGGTATTAACAGTCAGGACCAGGTCAAGGTGGCAGGACGGGTTCTACGGGAGAGACAGAGTTAAGGCACAAAGGGACCTGAACACCTAGCTTGGGGAACACGTTGATCAGGCACCGCCCACATGGAAAGGAAGTCCTAAAATACCCTATACTTGTAATTTACCATATCCTGTTTCCGGGACGCTGGCCCTTTAAGAAGAGGTGAGTGAGCGCGCGCGCGCCCTAATGCGCATGCGCGAGGCTCGTGTGCCGGAGACCAGAGCAGGAAGCGGTGCAGGAGATGCAGGGGGACCAGACAGAGCGTCCTGGGTCGCAGGGGGACGCCGGGACAGGAGACACGGGGGACGCAGAGGAGGAAGAGTGAGGAGGGCAGCCGCGGGCAGAAGGACCGGGAACCGGAGCGGTGAGTGATAGACAGCACCGGGACCCAGGGAGCATGACAACTGGAACCTGGAACATAAACACTGAGCCGGACACGTGCGTACAGGGGCACGTCAGACCGTGAAGGTCACCCAGTTAGCGTCACTGGGTACCCAAAGCTGGCATACACAGACAAGTCTGCCACTTCAGACGGTGCATGTGCGTAGGGGGTACGTCTTGCCTGGAAGGACCCTAATCCCTCACCATGCCGAGACACAGTCAGAATCACACTGCACATATACACGGGTCTGCTACAAGCACTGCAGACTTACAATGGCGCTGGAACTCACTCACTCTGACAACCGGGAATACAGCCTTTGCTGTCAGCATGCATAATGACGCTTGCGTGCCAATGGGCAGAGCTACAGACCTTTTATAGCCGCCACCCTGGCCCAGACCACATGGCATGTGGTAATGGTATCGGTTGAAGCCATACAGTGGCTGCCACGTCATTGCTGAAGTCATGATGACCAATCAGCGGCTGCCACTTCATCGCTGATGTCATTGATGAACAATCAGTAGCTGCCTTGTCATCAATGACATCACGCACATACTCAGTGTGGCTGCATGAGCACTTAGGCTCAGGATGGTACAAAACTCTAGTCACCTGATGCCTCAAGCGACGGCCAGGTGGCGCTGCAGAGTTAATCAACCCCAATGTGGGAGTCAATGATGGGACTAGGCCGGTTCGAGGCACAACTGTAACATTACCCCCCCATCTAGGGCCCCCCCCCATTATGGCGCTCGAAAGCTGACCCCCAGGACCGATGTTCGGGGCCAAAACCATCCCAGTCCACCGCATATCGCCACCTCCTATGCCTCCGTTTTGATCTGACCCGCACGCAAGCAGACCGTTCCCTACCCGGGAAAGCGGGTCTTGTCGGGGGATCGTTGGAGACCCTGGTATGACGAACTGGCATGGGATTTGGGGTATGGGGGTGTAAAAGCGAGGATGATGTCTCTGCTGACTTTTTGGAGACCCCCTTAACTGAGGAGAACACTGGTGCGGAGGCTTGAGCATCTTCACTGAGTCAGCAGACAACGACCCTCTAGTTGTCTTAGACAGACAGGTTTTTTGACATGCGGTACCCCAACTTGAGATCTTCCCTGTGCCCCAGTCAAACTGTGGAGAATGCTGCTTCAGCCAGGGGAGCCCCAACAAGATCTCATCCATCCCATCATTCATAACCAGAAAAGAGGTGGTCTCCCGGTGCCCTGAAGGCATAGTGAAAACCAACGGGACTGTCCGGTAGCTTACGGAGTCCCTCCCTAAGATATGTACTAATCAAGCCTCAGGGAGCATGTATGAGGACACAGTATGGCGAGTGAGGGAGATGGATGCGGTGTCAGTATGGTGAGAAAGGGGGTATGGGTGTATATGTGGCACCCCTGAGGCTTCAGTCGCCACAGAGTATTGCACCCAAATTTATGTGTAATTTTAAACCCAGTTCCTGAGGAGGTCAGTCCCGATTTTACCACATCACACACTCAAATATACACCAGGTTGCCCTGTTCCCACTGGGGACTGGGCTAGGGTCGGGTAATAAAGGGGTCATCGACAGAGTGGCATTTACAGGATGCCATCAACAGGGCCTCAGTCTCACTAGCTTAGGACCTGGGAGGGGGAGGTGCAGCCAGCAGGTGGAGTCAGGAGCCAACACAACAGTTGAGGAGTTCTCCAGCAGGAGAGGAACGGAGCAGTTGCATCTATAGGTGCTCCGGTGGGAAGGAGAAAGAGTTCACACGATTGCCGTGGGGAGAGTGAACCTGCTCTCTACGGAATCAACGCCATACAGGGCGGCAGGACCATAGGGAAGATCATACTTCACATTAGTGTTCCAGAATCTGCCTGGACGGGGAAAGTTTCAAGCTTCCCCGACCACACAGCGCCCGACAGCACAGTACCAGAGAGGATCCGTGGTCTCGCATCAAGCCGGAACCCACATCGGAACCGCAGCACCTGCAGATAGGGAAAAGAGTACATCTTGTGAAACCCAGGGTCCCCTTGTAACTTCAAGCCAGGGGATCCACAGACAGGCGTTACAAGGAGGGAACCCACCGAACACCAAACTAGACTGATCTCTAAAGAGATTCGGGTTCGACAGAGCCCATCATAGCAAGTGACCGGTATTACCTGGGTAAGTGGCACAACATTAAAAGTGAGTAAACAACCTGGAACCGCAGCCATAGACTCTGACTCTTTATTACCAGTACTGCTGCTCCGCACTGCCATTACTAATCCCTCATCATCCTCCCCGGGGCTCGCATTACCTGTGGAGAGTGATACCATCCCTGGCTCCTACTACCATCTGCTCCGGAGGACAGCAACAGCAGCGGTGGCCTATTCCTTGGCCACAAACCACAGGTGGCGTCACAAAAAACACTTTACAACTACCCCCAACATCTCTCCCCTGCCTTCTTCTGTATGCCTTGGGGCAACGGAGCCAGGCTAGGCTTCCAGTGACTACGACAGTCGATGGACCGGCGATGAGTAGGTGAAATGCACCTGCCCCGTGGGGCGCTACATATACACAGTATAAGGAGCAAGAAGGGATGGGTGCAGACATGCTATGGGGAGTGAGAAGAGGATGGGTGCAGACACAGTATGGGGAATGAAGGGGGATAGGTGCAGACACAGTATGCGGCGCAAGGGGGATGGATGTGGACATAGTAGTAGGGAGCGAGGGGGATGGGCATGGACACAGTATGGTGAGCTAGGGAGGAAAGAAATTTGAGGACACAGAATGAGGAGCGAGGAGTGGATGTGTGATGCGGGGGAAATGGGTGTGGACACAGTAGAGGGAGCGAGAGGGGGACGTGTATGAGGAAACACTATGAGAGGGGGGTGTATGCATGCACAGTATGTGGACCAAGGGAGATTAGATGGGTGCGAACACAGTATTTGGAGCAATGGGGAAGGGAGAAATTTGAGGACACAACATAAAGCGCAAGGGAGGCATGAGTACAGACACAGTATGGAGAGTGAGGAATGGCATGTGTTAGGAAACAGTATGAGAGTGGGGGATGTATGCGTAGATAGCATGGGGAGCGAGGGGGATGATACGGTGCAGACACAGTGTTAGTAGTGGGGATTATGTGTGTGGAGACAGCATGAAGAGTGAGGGGGTAAATATGTGAGAAGAGACAGTATGAGAGAGGTAGAAATGTGTGAGGAGATTTTTGAGGGAAATAGTGTGAGGAATGAGGATACAGTATGGGGATAGAAAAGTGTGAGGGGGCACAGAATAGAAACTAGATAATGTGTGTGAGGGGGGTAGTATAGAGAGGGCACAGCCAGGTGGAGATCTGGTACTCTCGCATTGGATGCTATACTCTAGTGTGGCCCTGGCATTAGGATTCAGCTCTATTTGCTGGTTCCAGCAGTCATCACATGACCACTCCACCCATATCCGACTTTCACACTTGTCATGTGACATTTAGCTGTTCATCTTGCTTCTCTTTATGAAGCAGGAGTTGTAGTGTTCCCCTCAACATCTAAAATCGCAGATAAATGAACGGTCACATGATGACTATTTAAGGGCTCATTCACATGACCGTTCCGTCTGTCCTGGTAAGTTCCTGTTTTTTTTTGCGGACCCACGGACAGGACCATCTTTTCAATGTGTTCTGTGTAGGATCGGCTGGCACATAGAAGTACTTCCATGTGCATCCGATCCTACAAAAAAACAGATCGGATGCCGTATGTCCGTTCCGTTATTATGGAACATGTCCTATTCTGTTCCGTAATAACGGACCGTGACTCAATACAAGTCAATGGGCCCGCAAAATCCCTTGAAGGCGCACGGAAGCACTTCCATGTGACCTCCGTCGGGTGCCCGTGCAGTCTGTGTTCCGCTCCCTGCCAGCCCCGCGGCTACCCGCACTGCAGTGTGTCAGCAGATGCCCGCACTGCAGTGTGTCAGCATATGCCTGCACTGCAATGTGTCAGCATCTGCCCGCACTGCAGTGTGTCAGCATATGCCGAAATGCAGTGTGTCAGCATATGCCCGCACTGCAATGTCAGCATATGCCAGCACTGCAGTGCCGCGGGGATGATGAGCGTTACCGTGAGGAGGTTAGTAAACTTTATTACCTGCGGTGATGAACTCCTGCACTCCTGACGTCAGCACTCGTCACTGACAGCCGCGTTCTCACATTACCTCTCGCGAGCGGCCCGAGACTGTGACTAGCGGTGACGTCACAGGCCGCTCACGAAAAGTGATCTGAGAATGCGGGGGGCATAGAACTCAGTGACGAGTGCTGACATCAGGAGTGCAGCGGTTTCCATCACCGTAGGTAATGTACCTCGCTAACCTCCTGAAGTCAGCACTGGTCATGCCCTGCAGTGACCTGGGCTGACCTCATGATGTTAGCTCAGGTCACTGCATTGCTCTCCCAGTCAATGGGGAACATTCTGTTCCTCATTGACTGGGACAGTGAGTATGGATCATCGTGGGACCCCCTTATTGGATTATGCCAGACCCGGATTTGTTTTTTCTTTTCAATAAATTGGTGAAAGAGGGAATGTGTTGGGGAGTTTTTTTTTCAAATAATTAATTTAATTACTGACTGGGTTACTGATGTTGGGTATCTGATAGACGCCGTGACATCAGTAACCACAGGACTTGATGCCAGGTGACATTACACATCTAGTATCAATCCTATAAATTACCCCGTTTGCCACCGCACCAGGGCATTGGGATGAGCTGGGACAAAGCACCAGGACTGGCACATCTAATGGATGCGCCACTTCTGGGGTGGCTGCGGCCTGCTATTCTTAGGCTGGGGAGGGTCCAAGAACCCCGGATCTCCCTAGTCTTAGAATACCAGACCTCAGCTATCGGTTTTACCTTGGCTGGTGATCCAATTTGGGGGGACCCCATGTTTTTTGTTTTAAATTATTTATTTAATTTAAAATAACAGTGTGGGGTGCCCTCTGTTATGGATTACCAGCCAAGGTGAAGCTGCCAGCTGTGGTCTGCAGGCTGCAGCCATCTGCTTTACCCGAGCTGCTGGCAAAAAATAGGGGGACCCCATGTTGTTTTTTTATTTATTTATTTATTTTTTGTCTGAATACAAAGCTAAGCACCCTTTAGTGCCACATGAAAGGCACTAAAGGGTGCAAGATTACAAAATGCTGGGGAGTGGGACATTATATATGTTTTTCTCATCTATTATCTATCTATCCCTCTTTTCATTCATTCATTCATTCATTCATTCATCCCTCTATTTATCCCTTTATCTATCTCTCTGTCTCTCTATCTATCCTTCTATCTATCTATGTATCTATCCCTCTATCTATATCTAGCTATCTATCTATTTATCTATCTAGCTGCTTCCGTGTTTTGCCGTCTACAAAAAAAACGGAAGGCACACGGATGACACATGGATGACACATGGCCCGTATACGGAACGGAACAGATGGCACACGGATGCATCCGTGAAAACAACAGAACGGTCATGTGAATGAGCCCTAAACAGCATTTCCATAGACAATTTGCAGTACACAATAGAATTAAAACTCCCTGTGACATCAGAGAGGAATTTTAAAAGTTGCTTGTTTTTACAAGCACTTTGCAATTATAACCATTTACAGTGTTGAGACACCCATTTAATGGCGTTTTCCAGTATTATCCCTATCAATTGTGAATATGTTCAACTGTTTGAGGGTCTTGAGGAAGTTAAAAATGAAAAATTTATGGAGATGGGACACCAAAGTGCTGTTCACTATGTTGTGGTCATTCTTAGGTACTGCAGATCACATTCACTCCAATGGTAGCGCAGCTCCAACTCTTGGTAAGTTCAGTGTACACAGCTGTGCTGTTCCACTCCATACACTGGTAGGCTAGGCTATGTGCGCACGTTGAGTCTTTGGTTGCAAAAATTCTGCCTCACTTGACAGGAAAAATGCAGCGCAAAATAGAGCGTAATTGTCTCTTTTTTATGCATTTTTTGCATGCATTTTTTATTACCTTCAATGTTGAAAAACGCCTAAAAAACGCTGGAAAAAATTGACATGCTGCAGATTATTTTCTGCACCAAATTTGCAAGGAAAAAAAAAATTACATTCACTCTAATCTTCCGGTTTCTCATGGACTTTGCTGGCATAAGGATTTGCTTGCAGTTTTGTGACAATACTGCACCAACAAAATGCATCAAAAAATGTGATAAAAACACAGTATGTACACAGAGCTTTATTTATATTCGGCAAGGACTAAAAACAGCTGATAGTGGAGGGTGCAGTGTCTTCTAAATCTGAGACCTGTAGCTATGTGCCCACGGGAGATTAAACCTGCGGATTAATCTGCGGAAAATCTGCGGATTTTCTGGTTTTTGCAAATAAATCCTCAGGTTTCAGCATGTACAGACACTCCTCATGTTATCCTATGGGACATGGGGAGTGTGTGTCCATGCCGCGGATACGTGCGGCTGCAGAACATGCTGTGGATGTCCCGCAGCCACACGTAATTGCATGTCAATTCTTTCTGCGGAATTACCTGCGGAAATCCCGGCCCTCCACTATGGAGATAGAGGCCAGGACTTCCGCAGTTAATCCGCAGGAATGTCCGCAGGTTTACTGCAGCTATTTCCCTGGAATCCCACAGCTAAAAATAGCTGCGGATTCCGACGAGCAGCTGCTGGAAACCTATGGCCGTACCTGCGGATATATCCGCAGGTACAAGCTCCCATGGGCACATAGCCTTACACTTCAAATAAAAAGTTGTTTGGCCATGCCAATAGCTATACCGGCATCATGCATGAATTAAAGATAGCAAACATAACTACACAAGTGTCCTAAGTAAACAATAAAACAGAGTAAGGGCACAAAGGGGAGGTTTTGCACAGTCTAAGGCCAACTTTACATACACGTGACAGCTTATTCTGAAAAGTTAGCTGAAATGACAGGTATGAATAAAGTAATAGCACCCCCTCCCTTCCATCTGTACAAGTTCTCCTATCTGAGGTATGTGCTAAGTGCAATCTGTTATCTGTGATTGGGAGCATATCCAAAAATCCACATTCCTAAATCGTCATCCAAAAACCATTTTCACTTTTCACGTGAGATTCATTTCTGTGCAGTAATGGACAAAGCAGTAAATATCCATAATATGAAGCGAGCTCTTACCTTGTTATGGCACTCATTACTAAGCACTGCTATGTATACAAGGCAGACGAGAATCAGCACCCACTGTAGGGCAGCAGAGATTATCAGCATCAGGCTCCTCCGATCAGACCTGTGGAGTCTCTCTGGGTCCTCGCCCACCGGAGCTGGTCTGTTCTCCTCCATGCCCTGCTCCATTCTTCGAGAAATCAGATCAGAATTATAGTTGTGTCCTTCCCGTCTCGCTTATTAACCAGCTATGATATGATAGTAATGCATCTTCGGTGTACACTGAAGCTTCTTTTCATACATAAGGAGGGGAAGTTCTCTGAGTAATCTAAATTTCCCTTTCATCTTACTCTCCGCTCTCCTGTGGTTTTAAATGTCATATGTGTGTTGAGAGCACTAGTTGGGACATGTTATTGTGGTACCTGTCCTCCGCCTGATTTAAAGGCACTTTTTTTGGAGCAGATTTCTACGCTTATTTTAAATTAATTTCACCTTTATATCTAGATATTTATAGAGTGGATCTTTTTAATGATCAGACTGGTAGTGATACTTATAATGCTGCTACATTTTCAGGGCACTTGTTCTTCTCGTAGGGGTGGACAGATTCTGTTAGGTTCTATCACCTTTGACTGGAAAAATATCAGAGCATGCAGTGTTGTCCTTAATACCAAACAGTCCTCGTAAGTTAAAGGGATCTAAGAGTGGCTATTTGGATCGATCTATTATAATTGCCACCTTAATGGTAGAGTAAGGGGGCATTTACGCTAACCAAACTTTGTGCATGAGCGTTTCTAGGACGCCTCATTTTCTGATGCTAATTATCCAAAAAATTAGCAAAACTCTCATTAATCAGGTGATATGATTGATAAGTGTAAACAGGATTCCAATCACCAAATTAACGACTAAAACGCTCATTAATCGAGTGATATAATTGATAAGTGTAAAACAGGATGCCAATCACCCAATGAACAAGCAAAATGCTCATTAATCGGGTAATATGATTGATAAGTGTAAACAGGATGCCAATCACCCAATGATCAAGCAAAATGCTCATTAATCGGGTAATATGATTGATAAGTGTAAACAGGATGCCAATCACCCAATAAACTATCAAAACTTTCATTAATTGGGTGATATGATTGATATGTGTAAACACGATACCAATCACCCATTGAACGAGCAAAACACTCATTAAACGGGTGATATGATTGATAAGTGTAAACAGGATGCCAATCACACAATGATCAAGCAAAATGCTCATTAATTGAGTGATATGATTGATAAGTGTAAACAGGATTCCAATGACCCAATAAACTAGCAAAATGCTAATTAATCGGGAATCGGGTGATATGGTGATATGGTGATATGAACGATCAAAACACTCATTAATTGGATGATATGTTCGATAAGTGTAAACAGAATGCCAATTACTCAATGATGGAGCAAAATGCTCATTAAACGGATTAAATAATTCTTAAGCTTGCATAAAAATCATCATTCTCTGCAGCACACATCACATCCTCCTGTGTAAACAGGGTATGTGCTGCCAAGAACAGTGATGCTGTAGTCTATGCGCACAGAACGATCTATTACTGATTTTTCTGTGCACATGGAAGTGCAGTTTGACTGTGTAAACAAGCTATTAAACAACCGTTGATTGGCTTCTATGTAGTGGATTAGCGATTGCTTACGACTCTGAGATGAACAGTGCAAATGAGCCTTAAAGGGATTCTGTCAACACAGAATTACTGTTCAAACCCAGTACAGGCGCTCGTGTACCATAGAGTGGCCAATTACTGTATATAAATAACCTGCCCACCTGCTTGTTTTTCCTCAATCTTTACCACCCCCTTCTTTGATTGACAGCTCTGGCTTCATAGGGCGAAAATTGCTGGAATTTAATTGATTACCCCCGCCATGATGCATTAGTACTGGGTTTGAAAAATAATTCTGTGCTGATAGAGTCCCTTTAAGGAGACCCTGTCACATCGCCAAATGTAGTTAATCTGCAGGATAAAAGCGTTGCAAAGCTGCACAGCTGCTGTAACGCCCATGGACTATCAGGTCAGTCACAAGGTACTGCACAAACTGCCCTTCCGTGCAGTATTCCAAGTCCCTCATGGTTCTGGGTCCCTATCTAAATAGTGTTGCCTCCAACAGCAAATCAAATCCTAGATACACCCTGCACCACACCCACCTGACACACCAGTGGACGGCTTGAGTGGAATAGAGTCACCCACCTGGAGGGTCAGGGAGGGGAGGTGAGGAGTGTAGTCAGTGAAGAGTAGTCAGTCAGAGAGTGAAGAGGGTGAGAGGAGGTCGGGAGCGGTGGCTCCCAAGAGAAGCTGTCTAGGTTGCAGACGGTGGTCTGGACCTAGAGGAGTCGGACCCCCGGTCGCAGGGGATTGTGGCAAGGGGCCTGGACCTGTCGAGGAGGACAGCCAGCAGCCTAGCACTGTCACCGGTCCAGAACTGAAGGCACGATGGGGTACACGGACCCTAGGTCGGGGAGTAGCTTCAGGCAACCCGACAATTCACCTGAGGAGAACGGAGCCTTTATGATCTGTTCCCACGCACTCCAGAATTGAGGCATTAGCGCAATGAGGGGGATAGGACTTTCCAATCCAAAACGGTATAGAAAATCCCAAGTGTGAGCCCTGAGAGCAAGCTCCCACACTTAGCCATAGTGGGGAGCGGGGCCCGGCAAGTTTCAGACTACCGGGCCACCACGTTGAAGTTAAACTTAGTGCCAGGAGTCAGGTAACGGATCACTAGGCAACACTATAGGGGACGGGACCTGGACGAGCTCCCCTCAGCGGCAGCGGTACCCAGAGAATTGGTTTACCCGGTTGTCAGCGTCTGCTTATGGACTGAGTGAGTATGAGAGTGACCCCTCCATCCCACGACGTCCCACACCAAGTCCCGGGGCATCCCCCTACCCGTGGAGGGCTATGACACCTTCCTGCCCCACTTCATCACCCCAGATACTCCCAACGGCAGCGGCAGTACTCCCAATTACCATACACCACGGGTGGCATCACAAACTATATCTAAATTCCCCTGTACTTACTCCCCTTTCATTTGAGTTGCCGCAAGACCCCGGGTCCGGAGACCCTCGAGCCACAGCGAACCCAGATCCGAGCAGCTCGGCTGCTTCCATGGGGGCGGCACACTGCCACACTGAAAGCGGGGATATTGGGAAAAAGAACTGACAGTAGATACACCTGTTACTAGCTGGTTGGAGAACTACAGGATCCAGTCACTCTAAGTGACGACTGCTGAGCAGGTAAGGGTTACATATTAAGCACTGGGCTACAGATAAGTGCATAGTTAAATAGGATACCATAGTTTCAAAAGGAGCATAGTTTGGTGTCTTCCGTACTAGTTTTCCATTGTTTTTCTGCATTTCTCTGTACTGTTTATTAGAGATGAGTGAACCTGAAAAGTAAAGTTTGGTGTTTGTACAAAACACATACTTTACTTAACAATTAATATTCATATAGCACCCCTGAGGTATCAGGTGCCCCAGAATATGTAACCAACTATGGACAACCGAAACCCTGGAAAACACACCAACACCATCACACATACACTAAACCCCATGTCCAACCTGGGAAAACTGCCTAGAGAAAGATTTAAAGGATGGCCACCTATTGGTTGGTAAGCATCCAATCTGCTAGGGAGAGACCCAAAAAGAGGCAGGGCTAGTTGCTAGGTGGGGAGTTGGCGGAAGGATGAAAGTCAGTTGTTGTTATTGTTAGAGAGAGATTCTCAGGGAGTCAAAAGTGAGAGAAAGGAGAAAGTGAAGTGTTTTAGGACAGTAGTCCTAGGTGTTAAAACCTGAAGAACTGGAGCTAAAAAGGAGAAGGGTTGCTGTGGAGTAAGGAACCAGTGCTTAAGGAACCCAGGGTTGCCAGAGGAGTGCGGGACCAGGACTCACAGCATCCAGCACAGGTGGGGTGCAAAACCCTTGAACAGGAGTACGCTTCAATCTACCTGTTAAATCTGCCAGGTGATGGGATCATCAGGGTCCCTCACCAACCTGAGTGTCCGGAGGAAAGCAGCAAAGAGGGGACCTGGGGACAGGAACAGGAGTCCAACCAATTAAAATTGTCCAGGCTGCCTGCTATATGGTCCAAGACTGTGAAACGGTGGGGATCCCAAGACGCTATAGGCCACGGGGACCCATCAAAAACTAAAGTGTGCACGGAGGACAGCTCACCAGGTCACCAACTAGCACTGAGAACAAAGGGTGAGGGAACACCTGAAAACCAGCACCACCAGGGCACTGGTACCAGAACAGTGAGTAAAAACCAGTTTAAATTGCAGTCCCTTTGTGGCTTGAATATTATAGGTTAAATCTATAATCTTCCAGTTGTGCTAAAAGCTGCAAGTTCTTATCTTCAAGACAATTACCTCTCTCAGATGGTAGATGAACCGACCAGGGGAGATAATTTGCTGGATTTGGTCCTGTCAAATAGACTAAATGCAATTTCAGATCTACAAGTCTGAGACCATTTGGGCAGCAGGTAGGTTTTAATGTAATATTAAATAAAACATTTCAATGGGGAAATGCTGAAATGTAGAACTTTAGGAAAGCTGATTTCAATAAATTAAGCGAAGAGCTTAATCGTGTACAATGGGACCATGTCATGGTAATTTCGGATACCGAAGATAAATAGGGCATCTTTAAGGATATATTACTAGAATCCTGTAGAAAACTGATACCTTCTAGTAATAAAATGTTTACAAATAAAAATAAACCACTATGGATAAATAAGACAGCACAAAGTTTAGTAAGACAAAAACAGAAGGCATTTAAAATCTTGAAGGCTGAAAATACAGAAATAGCATTTTAGGAGTATAAAGATATCAAAAGGTATTGTGAAAAAGAAATCACACTAGCAAAATTAGCTACTGAAACAAAAATCACCAATGACATTAAAATAAATCCCCCAAAGTGTTCTAAATACATCAATGCCAAAAAGAAAACAACGGATGGTAGCGAACCCTTAAAAAAATGATAAGATAATTATAGAGGACAAAGAAAAAGCTGAGATATTAAATAAGCACTTTTCATCCACGTTCACCAATGAACTGACTGTTGCAAGGATCATTCCACAAGGCAAAATCAGAGTTTGCCACCTGATATAACTAATTTAATATAAGAGCAAGTATGCCTGCACATGAGAAAATTAAACATTGACAAATCCCCTGGGCCATAAGGCATTCATCCACGGGTATTGAGGGAATTGAGCTCAGTAATTGACAGACCATTGTATCTAATCTTCTTAGGGGCACTTTGCACACTGCGACATCGCAAGCCAATGCTTGCGATGCCGAGCGCAATAGTCCCCGCCCCGTCGCAGCTGCGATATCATGGTGATAGCTGCCGTAGCGAACATTATCGCTATGGCAGCTTCACATGCACTCACCTGCCCTGCAACGTCACTCTGGCCAGCAAACTGCCTCCTTATTAAGGGGGCGGGTCGTCCGGCATCATAGCGACATCACACGGCAGGCAGCCAATAGAAGCGGAGGGGCGGAAATGAGCGGGACGTAAACATCCCGCCCACCTCCATCCTTCTGCATAGCCGGCGTGAGCCGCAGGACGCAGGTGAGGTGATGTTCCTCGCTCCTGCGGCTTCACACACAGCGATGTGTGCTGCCGCAGGAACGAGAAACAACATCGTAACATCGGTCCTTCCGAAATTATGGAAATGACCGACGCTACACCGATGATACGATTTCGACGATTTTGCGCTCGTTAATCATATCAAAAAGGATTTACACACTACGATATTGACTTCGACGCCGGATGTGCGTCACTTTCGATTTGACCCTACTGACATCGCAGCTGCGATGTCGTAGTGTGCAAAGCCTGCCTTAGACTCTCTTGTAAAAGGGTTAGTGCCAAAGGATTGGAGGATGGGTGACGTGGTACCGATATTTTAGAAAGGTAAGAAGATGGATGCAGGATACTTGAGTATACTGGTTACAAAAATGCTGAGCAGCAGTATTCAATGTCAATCAGCAGTTGCAAAGGCCAACTAGATTTTAAGGTGCATAAAAAGAGAGAGAAAATTCTGTAATCCCAATGCATTGTTACCCCTCCATAAATCACTGGTTAGGTCACATGTAGAATATATGATCCAGTTTTGGGCTCCACATTTTAAAAAGGACATTTAGAAGTTAGATCCAGTTCAAAGGTGGGCAGCTGGATCATTACAAGGAATGTAAGGTCTCCCATATGATGAGAGGCTGGAAAGGTTGGCCTTGTTTAGCTTAGAAAAAATACGTCTCACTTATGTGTATAAATACATGTGTGGTCAATACAAATGACTGGCACATGACTTATTCCTTCCAAAGACAATACTAAGGATCAGGGGGAACTCACGGCAAGTGGAAGAAAGGCAATTCCAGCAGCTAAACAAGAAAGGGTTCTTTACAGTTAGAGCAGTCAGACTGTGGAATGCCTGATCACAAGAGGTAGTAATGGCAGATACTATAACAACTTTATACACATAACATTGTGTGTTATAGATAATTTAATAGACGGGAGCTGTGGACAAGAAAGCGCAAATAGGGTCTTACCCCGATATGTGTGGGGTGGGGAAAGGGGAGTAAACTTGCTCACCTGATGTAGTTGTGACAGTCACAACTACTATATGTGCATGTAAACCACGATCCACAGCAGCAGCCACCCAGTGGCAGATAACAGAGAGTGAAGGAGAAGGGTGTTCAAATTGCCGCGCCAACAGATCACTCGTTCAGATGATGGAGACCAATGTCACTTTATTTTCATATGGGTCTACGCGTTTCAGGAGCACCTGCTCCCTTCCTCAGGACCGTCAGGATAAAAACAACATCAAATCTGTCCCACTGGGATCAGACACATCATAAGTAGTCAAAATGACGTCATAGGAACAACCCTTTTCAGAAAAAAACCGGCGGGAAAAGGGTGCCACGTTGTCAGCTCTGACGTTTTACATAGAAAAAAATATATATAGAACATCAATTTCATACAATCAGAAAAAACTCCATAAAATGTGAATCGTTCAAATTACATGTTTCATCAAGATCGGGATGTGTGTAAAAAAATATAGGACCAATGAATAAACTAAATATATGCATAACATGACCACATAATCTGAAAAAAATATATATATACGTGAAGTGAAATGGTATAGAACCCGAAGGAGTATGGGCTCATAGAACCATCAAATGCATGCAGTGCTTGAAAAGAGGTGGAGAAACGTCGGCATTAGACTCTGTCACCACCACAGAAGAATGTGACTTAAGTGAAAAAAGATGCTAATTGAGACTCAAGTATGAGAAAAGCATGGTGAAAATGTGTAGAAAATGGGACCATGGAAAACACCACGAGTGTAGCTCATGGGCAAACACCCCTGATAATAGTGTATTACAGGGCAAGAGCGTGGGAAAAAAACAGTCTGAGCATGCGCCCAGGATAAGTATCTAGAACCGACAGGTCAGACAAGTTCAAGACCGTAGGAAAATAATCTACAGCGCATGCGTAGCGGCCGAAAATAGAACAGACACCAGATTATACAGAAAAGAGGGAGGAAAGCAAGATCCCAGGAGCAACAAAAACAGGAGTGGTATAAGGGAATGGAAATAAAGGAAAAGAAAAGAACCAGGGGGACAGGAGAACACCAATTGTTGAATTGTATTTAAAAACTCGGGTGAACCGACATATAAAGCCAAATGGAAAGGGATAAGTAAATGAATAAAACCATAAAAGTGAACAAAAAGGGTCCAATAAAAATATAATCATGAGTGATGGGACAAATATATATCCACATCTAATTGTCCATATGAAAAATTGTAAAAAAATAATGTAAACCCTATGTACCGATTAATACATATATATATATATATATATATGTCACACATATACACCCATAATGAAGGTATATACATAAAAACATGGACCAAGATCCACAGAGGACGATGATATAAGCGGATAAAATCACAAATTGTACATATAAAAATAATATATATAAATATATATATATATATACATACACATATATATACATATACACAGGAAACACATATAAAAACCCTTATAACCCATGTCTAAATGACCAGGAAAATCAAAGATGGGAAAGTATGGGTTAAAATGACTAAAATGACTAAAAAATGGTGGTTCTCATATAATATAGAAACCAGAGATAAAAGAAATGTAGTTTAAAAACATGATAACCAGATGTCAGTTAAATAAATCAGTTACCTCATTGAGGCCCTGAGGTTTTAAGGTGTTAAAGAAGTTGTCCAGTTACCAAAACTGATTTTTTTTTTTTCTGATAAATCTTGCTAATATGTGCCCCTCAACACATCTATTATGTTTTTTCAGCAAAAATACCTTTTATTGTGCACTAGCAGCACACGGTCATTGCTGGCTCCAGCTCTGATGGGGTTAATCTCTCCTCTGACTTCCTGTGTTCAGTTCCTACAAGTCCCAGAATTCTTTGTGGCTTTAGGGCGGTGTCTGGCTTATCTAACACACCCATTGTGTCTAATACACCCACTCTGCTCCCACCCAAACCCTCCTCCCTGCCTCTTCCCAGTGGATGTGCACTCAGAGAAATCACAGATACAGCAGCTCTGCACAGCCAGGGGAAGAAAGTGTGTGCGCGTATATACAGTGTGTGCGCGTGTATATACAGTGTGTGTGTGCGTATATACAGTGTGTGTGTGCGTATATACAGTGTGTGTGTGTGTATATACAGTGTGTGTATGTGTGTATATACAGTGTGTGTATGTGTGTGTGTGTGTATGTCATACTCACCTGTCTGCAGGGTCCCGGTGCCATGCTTGCTTCCAGCCCCTGTCTCGGTCCCGCCGCTTTGGCTGTGTGCAGTCTCCCCGGTGCATGCACGAAGCTTGCAGGACCTGGCCGTGGATCACCTGATGCAGTCACCTGACGCATTAGCTGATCGTAGTATCGCCGGCTTTTTCGCGCCCGGCCGGCTATCAGCTGATCCTGCCGTCAGGGGACTTCATCAGCTGATTACCGGCCGCTCCTGCAGTGATGGGCCAGGATCAGACTCTCATCCGATCGCTCCAGGAGCTGCCGGTCATCAGCACATAAGTGAGTATTTATTTATTTATTTTTTTTTTTTGCACTGATGCATCAGCTGATTGTATAATCGGCTTTTATACAATCAGCTGATGTGTGATGTGATTCACATCCTTTAACCTGACACATCATCTGATCGCTTTGCCTTCCTTCCAGCAAACCGATCAGATGATATTGGATCCGGATTGGACGGCGCGGGACCCTAACCCAGGATTACTGCGGAGGGGGGTTTATTTCAATAAAGATGGAGTCACTAATTGTGTTGTGTTTTATTTCTAATAAAAATATTTTTCTGTGTGTTGTGTTTTTTTTTTTTTCTTATCATTACTAGAAATTCATGGTGGCCATGTCTAATATTGGCGTGACACCATGAATTTCGGGCTTAGGGCTAGCTGATAATATACAGCTAGCCCTAACTCCATTATTACCCGGCTAGCCACCCGGCATCAGGGCAGCTGGAAGAGTTGGATACAGCGCCAGAAGATGGCGCTTCTATGAAAGCGCCATTTTCTGGGGTGGCTGCGGACTGCAATTCGCAGTGGGGGTGCCCAGAAAGCATGGGCACCCTTCACTGTGGATTCCAATCCCCAGCTGCCTAGTTGTACCCGGCTGGACACCAAAATTAGGCGAAGCTCACGTCATTTTTTTTTTAAATTATTTCATGAAATTCATGAAATAATTAAAAAAAAAAAAGGGCTTCACTATATTTTTGGTTCCCAGCCGAGTACAACTAGGCAGCTGGGGGTTGGGGGCAGCCCGTACCTGCCTGCTGTACCCGGCTAGCATACAAAAATATGGTGAAGCCCACGTCATTTTTTTTTCTTTTTGGGTAAAAAACTGCATACAGTCCTGGATGGAGGATGCTGAGCCTTGTAGTTCTGCAGCTGCTGTCTGCTCTCCTGCATACAATGAACATTTTGAAGAAGGAAATGACATCAGACCTTTTTTATTTTTTTCATCAACAATCTTTAATGGCATTGTGCACTGATTAAAAACGCAGTGAGCAAAAACGCAGCAAAAAAGGCACCAAATCGCGGCAAAAACGTGACATGCAGCACCGCAGGTGACAGAGCAGAGCAAGTTGGTGACATGCTCTGCTCTGACACATAGTGTGCTGCATGTCACTGTATCCACTCTGGGACTTGTTGTGCAGGTGACTGGATGATACATGTCACTAACTGCCCCACTCTGTGATTTCTGCTGCATAGTACCAACTGTATACACTCTCACCTGAACAAGTCTCAGAGTGGGGCAGTTAGTGACATGTATCATCCGGTCACCTGCACTACAAGTGCCAGAGTGGAGAAAGATAGTGACATGCAGCACACTATGTGTCAGAGCAGAGCATGTCACTGTCTCCACTCCGCTGACCTCACAGCCCGTACACGCTGCGATGGATGCAGGGGGACACAGAACAAGTAATCGGCCGACACTGGAGTCATCTGGTTACTTGGGATGAATTGAGCAGTAAAATGCTCTGGTGCTCGATGGGCGAAGCCCATGCCGTTTTTTTTAAAAAAAAATTAATTAAAAAAAAAATAAATCACATTGTTTGTGGGCTCCCGCTGCATTTTCTGTTGCTTTCACTGGCAATAGAAATGCAGGGAAGCATTTTTTTTTTTTTATAAAGGTTTTTCCCTGAAAACGTTTTTAAGAAAATGACGTGGGCTTCGCCATATTTTTGTATGCTAGCCAGGTACAGCAGGCAGCTACGGGCTGCCCCCAACCCCCAGCTGCCTAGTTGTACCCGGCTGGGAACCAAAAATATAGAGAAGCCCTTTTTTTTTTTTTTTTATTTCATGAATTTCATGAAATAATTAAAAAAAAAAATGACATGGGCTTCGCCGAATTTTTGAGTCCAGCCAGGTACAACTAGGCAGCTGGGGATTGGAATCCGCAGTGAAGGGTGCCCAAACTTTCTGGGCCCCCCGCTGCGAATTGCAGTCCACAGCCGCCCCAGAAAATGGCGCTTTTATAGAAGCGCCATCTTCTGGCGCTGTATCCAACTCTTCCAGTGGCCCTGGTGGCAGGTGGCACGCTGGGTAATAAGGGGTTAATACCAGCTATGTTTTACCCGCTGGTATAAAGCCCGAGATTCTAAATGTCAGGCCAAGGTTGACCTGGCCATTAAGAATCTCCAATAAGGGGTTAAAAAAAAAAAGACCACACAGAGAAAAATACTTTATTAGAAATAAATACACAGACACAGTAGGGACTCCATGTTTATTACTCCCTCTCACCCCTCCACGATGGAGAGATTTCTGTACTGACCATGCCAGGAGAGAGCGAGGGAAAAAAGAGCGAGCGAGGGGGGGGAGGAAAAGAAAGCGAGCGGGGGGGGGGAAGAGAGCGAGCGGGGGGGGAAAGAGAGCGAGCGGGGGGGGAAAGAGAGCGAGCGGGGGGGAAAAGAGAGCGAGCGGGGGGGAGAAGAGCGAGGGGGGAGGAAAAGAGAGCGAGGGGTGAGGAAAAGAGAGCGAGGGGGGAGGAAAAGAGAGCGAGGGGGGAGGAAAAGAGAGCGCAGGGGGGAGGAAAAGAGAGCGCAGGGGGGAGGAAAAGAGCGAGCGGGGGGGAAAAGAGAGCGAGGGGGGAGGAAAAGAGAGCGAGGGGGGAGGAAAAGAGAGCGAGGGGGGAGGAAAAGAGAGCGCAGGGGGGAGGAAAAGAGAGCGCAGGGGGGAGGAAAAGAGAGCGCGGGGGGAGGAAAAGAGAGCGCGGGGGGAGGAAAAGAGAGCGCAGGGGGGAGGAAAAGAGAGCGCAGGGGGGAGGAAAAGAGAGCGCAGGGGGGAGGAAAAGAGAGCGCAGGGGGGAGGAAAAGAGAGCGAGGGGGGAGGAAAAAATGAGAGCGCGGGAGGAAAAAAAGAGAGGGGGGGAGGAAAAGAGAGCGCAGGGGGGAGGAAAAGAGAGCGCAGGGGGGAGGAAAAGAGAGCGAGGGGGGAGGAAAAAAAGAGAGCGCGGGGGGAGGAAAAGAGAGCGCAGGGGGAGGAAAAGAGAGCGAGGGGGGAAGAGAGCGAGGGAAAAGAGAGGGGAGGGGAGAGAGGGATAAGAGGGGAGAGAGGGATAAGAGGGGGGCAGAGAAGAGGGGGAAGAGGGGAGGGGGAGAAGAGTGGGGGGAGAGAAGAGAGTGGGGAAAGAACAGGGGGGGGGGCAGAGGTGCTCTGTCACCAACTGTCTCCACTCTGTGACTTGTGGTGCAGGTGACAGAGTGCAGACAGTTGGTCCCATGCAGCAGGACAGATGGCAGAGCACAGCGGTGACATGCCTGTCAGTGTCTTGCTGCTGGGAGGAGCGGATGATCACACTGCCCGACACCGGCCGCTCTCCTGACATCGCAGCAGAGCGGGCGGGTGGACAGTGTGAGCACATACTTACGTGCAGGGGGGGATTCAGCTAAAGACCCCCCCCTGTACTGCACACTGGCGCCCCGTGTCTCAGCCTCTCTGCAGGACGCCGGCTCCACAGTGACGTCCTCCGGCTCCTCCCCTCGATGCTGGGCTGTGACGTGCGGTAGTCACCGCCCACAGCCCTGTCACTCAATCTGAGTGGCGCCGGCATCCTGTGACGTACCCGTCTTGTTTGAGAGCCCGGAAATGCCGGGACGTCAGAGGATGCCGGCGGCCACAGCTCCAGGGGGTCATGTGACTGGCACTGAGCGTGCAGGATAGCGCCGCTCAGTGCCAGAACTGGAAACAGAAGCCAATGGAGAAGACGCCTAGAAAGGTAAGTATAGCTCATACAGAAAATAAAAAAAATGGGTGAACCACCCCTTTAAGTTTGTAGATCCAATAGGTTTCTTTTTTGTTAAGAACCTCCATCCTATTGGGATTATGAGCGGGTATCTGCTCGATTGGAGTGACTTTTAACTCAATTTTTTTGTTATGATATACAGTAGTGTGCCGGGATAAACCATGCAACATATATCCCACCCTGATGTTATGCTGGTGAGAATTAATTCTGTTATGCAGGGCTTGGGTCGTCCTCCCCACATACCGCTTATTGCAGTCACACTCGATCAAATAAATAACGTAATCTGAATGACAGTTGAGATGTCCTTGTATGGGGAAAAAAATATCCCCCGAAACGGACCCAAAACTGACCCTTCCATGTTGAATCGATTTACAGCATAAACAGTTTCTAGCCATACATCTATAGCTTCCCAAGGGTTGATTGATATTAATAGTGTTGGAGGGGCTCCTAAGTCTACTTGGTGCCAACTGGTTCTTTAAGTTGGGGGCCCTGCGGAACGTGATTCCGGGATGGGGGGGTAGAACGTTCTTAAGAAAAGGATCATTATGAAGTATAGACCAATGTTTCTTTAGTATCCCCCTGATAGCATCACTATCACAACTGAACGTGGTAAGAAAATTCGATGTGAACTTATTATTGGGAGTGGGTTTTTCATTAAAAGATATGGTTGAGAGGGAGGAGATCTCTCGAACCTGTTGCTTATTCATCTGATATGCTTTTTTAATAACAGGCAAGGGGTATTTTTTATTTATAAATCTTTCTTTCAGGATCAGTGCTTGGTCCTTAAAATCATTATCTGATGTGCAGTTCCTTCTTACTCTCTGGTATTGGTTTTTAGGGATGTTGAGTAACCATTTGTCATAATGGTTACTGTTGAAGTTGATGTACCCATTACAATCTACCTTCTTGAAAAAGGTTTTAGTCACAATGGAACCTCCTGCTTTTGTTGCTCCTGGGATCTTGCTTTCCTCCCTCTTTTCTGTATAATCTGGTGTCTGTTCTATTTTCGGCCGCTACGCATGCGCTGTAGATTATTTTCCCACGGTCTTGAACTTGTCTGACCTGTCGGTTCTAGATACTTATCCTGGGCGCATGCTCAGACTGTTTTTTTCCCACGCTCTTGCCCTGTAATACACTATTATCAGGGGTGTTTGCCTATGAGCTACACTCGTGGTGTTTTCCATGGTCCCATTTTCTACACATTTTCACCATGCTTTTCTCATACTTGAGTCTCAATTAGCATCGTTTTTCACTTGAGTCACATTCTCCTGTGGTGGTGACAGAGTCTAATGCCGACGTTTCTCCACCTCTTTTCAAGCACTGCATGCATTTGATGGTTCTATGAGCCCATACTCCTTCGGGTTCTATACCATTTCACTTCACGTATATATATATTTTTTCAGATTATGTGGTCATGTTATGCATATATTTAGTTTATTCATTGGTCCTATTTTTTTACACACATCCCGATCTTGATGAAACATGTAATTTGAACGATTCACATTTTATGGAGTTTTTTCTGATTGTATGAAATTGATGTTCTATATATATTTTTTTCTATGTAAAACGTCAGAGCTGACAACGTGGCACCCTTTTCCCGCCGGTTTTTTTCTGAAAAGGGTTGTTCCTATGACGTCATTTTGACTACTTATGATGTGTCTGATCCCAGTGGGACAGATTTGATGTTGTTTTTATCCTGACGGTCCTGAGGAAGGGAGCAGGTGCTCCTGAAACGCGTAGACCCATATGAAAATAAAGTGACATTGGTCTCCATCATCTGAACGAGTGATCTGTTGGCGCGGCAATTTGAACACCCTTCTCCTTCACTCTCTGTTATCTGCCACTGGGTGGCTGCTGCCGTGGATCGTGGTTTACATGCACATATAGTAGTTGTGACTGTCACAACTACATCATATATAGTTACATAGTTACTTAGGTTGAAAAAAGACCTAGGTCCATCTAGTTCAACCTTCCTCCACCAGTTGTACATTTAGTCACTAAGTCATTTATAACCAACAATGTTTTGTGTACTGAGGAAATCATCCAGCCCTTTTTTAAAAGCTGTTATAGTATCTGCCATTACTACCTCTTGTGGTAGGGCATTCCACAGTCTGACCGCTCTAACTGTAAAGAACCCTTTCCTATTTAGGTGTCGGAATCGCTTTTCTTCCACTCGCAGTGAGTGCCCCCTGGTCCTTAGTATTGTTTTCGGAAGAAATAAGTTATGTGCCAGTCCTTTATATTGACCACACATGTATTTATACATATAAATGAGATCTCCTCTGAGACGTCTTTTTTCTAAGCTAAACATCAGGTGAGCAAGTTTACTCCCCTTTCCCCACCCCACACATATCGGGGTAAGACCCTATTTGCGCTTTCTTGTCCACAGCTCCCGTCTATACCTGTTTATTGGACCTGGCAAGACCAGATCTTCTTCATCTGTGGGCTGAGCAGCAGAGGGTCGTTCCCTTTTTGGATTATGGACTATTTCAACAATCGATTATCATCAAGAGAGAAGCTGATTCTCCAAACTGTAGGTACTCCTGTGATATTTAATATTGATGGGGTGCTTGAGTTGCCTGATATCTTTTCTGAGGAAGAGACGAACACGATGAAAAAATTATTCCTGCGTCTGGAGGATTTGCTCAAGTTAGAGCTTCGGTTTGGGCTGGATGCCCGTTTCTTAACTATATATTTGGAGGAAAAACTATGTCCCAGGGGGCTTAGAATTAAACATGACTCACCCTTTCCTGCGGATCCGGCCTTTACAAGTGAATGGGACACTATTCTATGGACTTGTATGCAAGGAATGTTGCAATGTCTTTATAAAAAACGTAATGCTATTGCTGTTGATACATCTACCAATATTTCGGAACTTCACAAAGAGCTTAGTAAGTTTGATTCGCATCCAGAATATAAGATTCTCAATTCGGACATTAACACAAAACTTGTCCAATTAGAACAGGATACCATTTTCCGCAAGTCTAAGAAACTACAAAGAGACAGATCCGATATGATCCCTAATAAGACTATGGCTGAAGGGGTCCCTGTGAGGGTTAATAATTCCACTACTCGGAGACCTAGGTCCCGAAGCAGTCATAGAAATTTCTTCAATAGCAAGTACCATAAAAGGAATATGAGCTCTCATGACAGGGGAATAATCACCAAGGATAATGCCAATATTGGGCACAATAACACATCTGGGTTGGGTTCTGGTTCTCAGACCCGCTTGGAAGCCCAAGTTCCTGATCCATCATCTGTCACAAATGAGTATGAGGTTTTTAGAGTCTCTCCCACCATAAATTCAGTGGAAGGGGATACTCCCATGTCAGTGGATATTTTGAAATCTATATCTGCAGCACCCCCACCTCCCAGGGGACCTGTAGATTTTGAATATACTAAAAAACAACTTGAATCTTTAAGAACGCAGATAGAAAACATTAGAAAAAAGAGGGACTCATTGTCAGCTCTAGAGATACCTACTGCTCCCCCTGTGGATATCAGCCACCCTGATGGCGATTTTATTGATCTTTTGGACATATCTGTACATGATGATTTTTTATCTTTACCGACTTCCTCTGAGATTCATGATCTTAACCCTTCCCCTTCAGCTTCACTATCTTTGTCGACTGCCCTTAAAGAAGGCACCATTACTATTGACAACACTCTTCATAATGATTCTTGTGTGCCTTTTTTACCCTTGGCCAGGAACTCTCAGGTCCCCATCCCGAATTTTCTGACACCCAGAGGAGGGAAAAGAAAAAACACTTTAGAGGGACCAGAGCAGGGCTCAGGCTCAAACAAAAAAGAGAAAAAAAGTACATGACTAAGGAGGACACCTCAGGCATTTTTAACCTCTCCAGCTATAGTCTCTCCAAGAGTGAATATAGTGTCCTTGGGAAAGGCCTGTCTTTCTGCCCCACCAGGTCTTCTAATGAATTTGACCTTTTTCTAGATTTTCAAAAATTTATCAGGAAACTGACCCTTACTAGACATTTCCAGATCAACAGATCTCCTTCTATTAACAATGAAGGGGTTTTGGATGATTTTTTCCATACTAACCACAAACTGAAGTCAAATTTTTATCCCCTACATAACATAGGACACCACATTAAAACCTTTAATGACTTGGTGTTGGAGGACTTCAAGAGGGTCCTTGCTAACAGGAACCGTCCTAAAACTAATTTGTCCAGGGAAGAAAAAATGGCCCTCACTTCCCTGAAAAACAACTCGGACTTGATCATCCGTAATGCCGACAAGGGGGGTGGTATTGTCTTACAGGACAAAAGCAGCTATGTCCAAGAGGCTTTGAGGATGCTATCTAATAATGCACACTATGAAGTGGTCGACATGTCTGTATATTTAGATTCCATTTCAAACTATCAAACTCTCATCAAAAGGGCCTCTGAAATTGGCGTCCTTAATAAAGATGAACACAAGTTCTTAGATATAAGGAACCCTAAGTTGGCTTTCAATTATCACCTCCCCAAAATACATAAATGTTTGACCAACCCTCCTGGGAGACCCATCATCTCTGGGATTGGGTCACTTACTGAGAACTTAGCAGCCTATGTCGACTCCATTATGAAGTCTCATGTTTTTAATCTGAAGAGCTACTTGAGAGACTCCCCCCAACTCATAGATATCTTAAAAAGTGTCACATGGAAGGATTCGTTCCTTTTTGTGACTCTAGACATCGCATCCCTTTATACAAACATTTCTCATGACCTTGGACTTGAGTGCTGTAAATAGTTTCTAGAAGTAGATGATCACCTACCTGTTGTGCAAAAGAAATTCGTCTTGGATAGTATGGAATTTATTTCTAAAAATAATTTTTTCACGTTCCAAGACAAGATTTACCATCAATGCTGTGGCGTAGCCATGGGCTCAAAAGCAGCACCCACCTTTGCAAATTTGGTTATGGGGCTTTTTGAGATGCAGTACATCTATTCTTCCGAATTATTCAAGTATGTGGTGACATACAAAAGATATAAAGATGATCTATTCTTAATCTGGGATAACATTGACAACAACCTCTCTATGTTTCTAGAAGGTATAGAGAACAACACTTGGGGTTTGCAGTTCTCACCTACTGTGAATCACACCTCTATTGATTTCTTAGACCTCACAATTTCACATGCTGAAGGTTCCATTGTGACTAAAACCTTTTTCAAGAAGGTAGATTGTAATGGGTACATCAACTTCAACAGTAACCATTATGACAAATGGTTACTCAACATCCCTAAAAACCAATACCAGAGAGTAAGAAGGAACTGCACATCAGATAATGATTTTAAGGACCAAGCACTGATCCTGAAAGAAATATTTATAAATAAAAAATACCCCTTGCCTGTTATTAAAAAAGCATATCAGATGAATAAGCAACAGGTTCGAGAGATCTCCTCCCTCTCAACCATATCTTTTAATGAAAAACCCACTCCCAATAATAAGTTCACATCGAATTTTCTTACCACGTTCAGTTGTGATAGTGATGCTATCAGGGGGATACTAAAGAAACATTGGTCTATACTTCATAATGATCCTTTTCTTAAGAACGTTCTACCCCCCCATCCCGGAATCACGTTCCGCAGGGCCCCCAACTTAAAGAACCAGTTGGCACCAAGTAGACTTAGGAGCCCCTCCAACACTATTAATATCAATCAACCCTTGGGAAGCTATAGATGTATGGCTAGAAACTGTTTATGCTGTAAATCGATTCAACATGGAAGGGTCAGTTTTGGGTCCGTTTCGGGGGATATTTTTTTCCCCATACAAGGACATCTCAACTGTCATTCAGATTACTTTATTTATTTGATCGAGTGTGACTGCAATAAGCGGTATGTGGGGAGGACGACCCAAGCCCTGCATAACAGAATTAATTCTCACCGGCATAACATCAGGGTGGGATATATGTTGCATGGTTTATCCCGGCACACTACTGTATATCATAACAAAAAAATTGAGTTAAAAGTCACTCCAATCGAGCAGATACCCGCTCATAATCCCAATAGGATGGAGGTTCTTAACAAAAAAGAAACCTATTGGATCTACAAACTTAACACCTTAAAACCTCAGGGCCTCAATGAGGTAACTGATTTATTTAACTGACATCTGGTTATCATGTTTTTAAACTACATTTCTTTTATCTCTGGTTTCTATATTATATGAGAACCACCATTTTTTAGTCATTTTAGTCATTTTAACCCATACTTTCCCATCTTTGATTTTCCTGGTCATTTAGACATGGGTTATTAGGGTTTTTATATGTGTTTCCTGTGTATATGTATATATATGTGTATGTATATATATATATATATTTATATATATATTTTTTTTATATGTACAATTTGTGATTTTATCCGCTTATATCATCGTCCTCTGTGGATCTTGGTCCATGTTTTTATGTATATACCTTCATTATGGGTGTATATGTGTGACATATATATATATATATATATATGTATTAATCGGTACATAGGGTTTACATTATTGTTTTACAATTTTTCATATGGACAATTAGATGTGGATATATATTTGTCCCATCACTCATGATTATATTTTTATTGGACCCTTTTTGTTCACTTTTATGGTTTTATTCATTTACTTATCCCTTTCCATTTGGCTTTATATGTCGGTTCACCCGAGTTTTTAAATACAATTCAACAATTGGTGTTCTCCTGTCCCCCTGGTTCTTTTCTTTTCCTTTATTTCCATTCCCTTATACCACTCCTGTTTTTGTTGCTCCTGGGATCTTGCTTTCCTCCCTCTTTTCTGTATAATCTGGTATCTGTTCTATTTTCGGCCGCTACGCATGCGCTGTAGATTATTTTCCCACGGTCTTGAACTTGTCTGACCTGTCGGTTCTAGATACTTATCCTGGGCGCATGCTCAGACTGTTTTTTTCCCACGCTCTTGCCCTGTAATACACTATTATCAGGGGTGTTTGCCCATGAGCTACACTCGTGGTGTTTTCCATGGTCCCATTTTCTACACATTTTCACCATGCTTTTCTCATACTTGAGTCTCAATTAGCATCGTTTTTCACTTGAGTCACATTCTCCTGTGGTGGTGACAGAGTCTAATGCCGACGTTTCTCCACCTCTTTTCAAGCACTGCATGCATTTGATGGTTCTATGAGCCCATACTCCTTCGGGTTCTATACCATTTCACTTCACGTATATATATATTTTTTTCAGATTATGTGGTCATGTTATGCATATATTTAGTTTATTCATTGGTCCTATATTTTTTTACACACATCCCGATCTTGATGAAACATGTAATTTGAACGATTCACATTTTATGGAGTTTTTTCTGATTGTATGAAATTGATGTTCTATATATATTTTTTTCTATGTAAAACGTCAGAGCTGACAACGTGGCACCCTTTTCCCGCCGGTTTTTTTCTGAAAAGGGTTGTTCCTATGACGTCATTTTGACTACTTATGATGTGTCTGATCCCAGTGGGACAGATTTGATGTTGTTTTTATCCTGACGGTCCTGAGGAAGGGAGCAGGTGCTCCTGAAACGCGTAGACCCATATGAAAATAAAGTGACATTGGTCTCCATCATCTGAACGAGTGATCTGTTGGCGCGGCAATTTGAACACCCTTCTCCTTCACTCTCTGTTATAGATAATTTAATGACAAAATATGTATAATTGGTGGAAAAGGTTGAACTTGATGGAGCTAGGTCTTTTTTTATTCTATGATGCAATGTAAATTTATTCCTACTGGTAGACTTTGGCTTTCAACCTTAGACCACACACTGACTAACATCCATCTCAGCAATGTAGACTCTCATTATATACTAAATTGCTTATACTTAACGCTGCACTGTCTGCTTCTTTATGACTGAAAGACAGAGGCTAAATAATTTTTTGCTATACAATTTTATTCTTTTTCACAATACTTTCACAATCTTTTTTTTTTTAATTTCTGACTTTTTGGTCATTTTTTTCACTGTATATCAAGATGTATATCTCTTTTTGCCTAAGTCCTGCTCCCTTTTTTTCTCCTCTCTGATGGACTGTATTAATACAGATAAATTGATGAGTCACTGATGCTCCATGTGTTCCTTTTTGGCACCTTTATTTGAATGTGCTTCCTATTTAAGCCAGTAATGATGTAATTTGCATGTGGTTATGTTCTGATGAAGAAGACTGAAGATTTTGAAACACATAGATAATAAATCAGCCTCAAGTCTATTTTGTATCCAGGATGATTCTTTTGTCTTTCCATTAGCAGTGCAGACAATCCACCTACTGTTTCTCCACCGTAATTGTTGTGGTATTTTTGTACTTTAGGAATTTTGGCTTCCCTCTCCACGAGTGGGTACAAAGTGAGTGTAAAGATTATTGCTCAAAGGAAATGAGCAGTTAGGATTAATATTACCATCAGAATTTTCCAAGAACCTAACATAATTAATCGGAGGGAAGCAAGAGTAGAAAATAAAAAACACACACCCACTATTAAAATACCATGGCGGGGAGCCAATGTATGCAAGACAATCTGACTTCCTTAAGCGGAGGACCAAAAACTGGTTCCAAGACCACAATCAGAGAATTGTGGTGAATGACTGCTACTCTGAATAGTTTCCAGTTTGTAAGTTATATAGATGGGGGGATTAATATTAATTAATTATCCAAAATACATTTTTTAAGGGGTTCATCTGAAGTTTTATATTGATGGCCTATACTTAGCATCTGTCACCAATACTACATGAGTGGAGGTCTGGCATTCAGCATCCCTCCCCGTTCAGCTGTTCCCAGTGCAGGCGGTAGTCAAATGTGCTTAGTTGCAGTACTGTAGATCCATCTCTATTTATTTGAATAGGGGCAAATGTGCAGTACATGGCTACGAGCACTATACAATTGAAAGAGCTGTGCTGTGGAGCTCCACAATTGATCGCATCTAGTCACTGCTGGCACTGAAAACAGCTGATAGGTGGCAGGGTGACACCCGTCACCAACACCAATCAGATAATCAGATATAGATGACCTATTATAAGGATAGGTAATAAATATAAAAGTATTAGACAAGCCTTTTAAGTACTCATGGGATAATGGAACTTGTCATGTCCCCAAACACTATTAACCTGCAGATATAGGGTTAAACTTCAAGTTAACAGCATTACAATGTTATCCAGACGCCTTAACAAAAGCACAGCTACTGGTAGAAAATGAACTTTACTCCTCCCAAAAGCTGGCTTTCATTCACGTGACCAGAACGGCTACAGTCACTTTTCACAGCATTGTGAGCACTCCCCATAACTTACCAGTAGTGATGGGTGAACCTGCAGATATTCGGGATTAGCAGGTCCAATCAGAATGAAAAAAAAACGTTTTGGGACCGGAATTAGTCCTGAATATTTGCCCAACAACAATCCCCAAATATAAGTCTAAAGGGCCCGTTACACGCAGAGAAGTATCTAACGATATATCGCCGGGGTCATGGATTCCGTCACACACATGCGGCATTGTTAGCGACGTCGTTGCGTGTGACAGCAAGGAACGGCCGTTAATGATGGAAAATACTCACCTTATCATTCATCATTGACACATCATTCCTTTTTAAAAATTCATTGATTGCTGAGGATGCAGGTTGTTCGTCGTTCCCGAGGCAGCACACATCGCTATGTGTGACTCCTCGGGAGCGACCAACTGCAGCTTACCTGCAGCCACCGGCAATGCGAAAGGAAGGAGATGGGCAGGATGTTACGTCCTGCTCATCTCTGCCCCTCCGCTTCTATTGGGCGGCCGCTTAGTGACGCCGCTGTGACGCCGCACGAACTGCCCCCTTAGAAAGGAGGCGGTTTGCCGGCAACAGCGACGTCGTTAAGCAGGTAAGTAGTGTGACGGCTCCAAACGAATTTGTGCGCCATGGGCAGCGATTTGCCCGTGACGCACAAATGACGGGGGCGGGTGCTTTCACCAGCGATATCGCTATCGATATCGCTGCGTGTAACACCCCCTTAAGTCTTATACTAACTGGACTGGCAGCACTTTTACAATTGTGGACAGGTGCGTATCTGGGTGATGTGTATAGATACAAGACAATTTGGTTTTTTACAGTGTGCGACTGGTCCCCCTTTTTGTCTTGTATTTATACACATCCCCCAGATACGCACCTGTCCACAATTGTAAAAGTGCTGCTAGTCTAGTTTGAAGTCAGGTTAGTACCAGCGTGGAAAACCAGCAAAGGAACCCCTGTTTCATACTGTTTTTGTCCTATTGTATAATGCATATAACAGGGAGTGGTGCTCTGTTTGCTGGATTTGCAGCCCAGCTCCTGGCTTCTTCATAGCCTTCTTTGTGTTCACCAGCTGATCTTGTAGGTTTTTAAAACCCAGAAAAGATGCAGTTTAGTGTAGGACCCAGCATAGGAGGGTGCAGTGAAGGGGTGCTGGGCTAGTATTACAATGGCCATTATAATATTCCAAATACCTCCATTTATAATTTTTTAGGTAGAATTTTTTTTGTTTTTTCACAGTGTGCGACTGGTCCCTCTTTTTTATCTTGTATATATAGGAAGCCACACGAAACATGTGTTGGGACTTGTCCTCATGTGCGTCCACATGCGATTTTTACACATCTGGTAAGCTCCCTTACACCAGTGCTATGGGCTGCTCTGACACCCCTTGTTTACTGGATGTTTAGCATCCAGGCTCCTGACTCTGTTCAGATTAACCGGTACTGGGGTGTCTTGCTGCTAATCCCCCCCCCCATTTATGGTATTATTATACAGCATTTTGTTTGCCTGGGAGCTGTTTGTATTTTTGAATGTGGCCCTACATGGGGATTTTTTCACCCTTGTTTGTCAATCTCCTGCCTTAATTCTCTTATCTATTGTATCTATATCCCATGCACTTTTTGTACAATAAATATTAATGTTTATTATAGTGCTTTTTAGTGTCAATTCTTGACCCTGAGATGTATGTATTTACTTAGGCAAATTTAAAGACTTCTGTCTTTCCTTGTGTGTGTCATATGTATAGGGTGGTCCAAAAGTAGGTAGACGCAGGTGCTCAAACTGTTTTCCACTACAATTTGCACAGCTTTGACATCTGCCTCTTACGCTGCGACAAACATTTTTGTTTTTGCACAAGTCTCTTTGGGTATTAATTGCTTGAAATGCATCTCTTATGTAATTTTTCAAATCACTGACACTTTTTGGTTTTCGACTATAAACTTTTTCCTTGAGTACTGCCCAAAAGAAAAAATCCATTGGGGTCAAGTCTGGTGAACGTGCCGGCCAATCAAGTGGGCCTCTTCGGCCAATCCATTTATTAGGAAATGTTTCATCAAAATACTCGCGGACTACTCTTGAATAATGTGGAGGGGCCTTATCTTGTGGGAAATAAAGGTCATTTGAATTAGGCTGTTGCTGTAACTGGTGAACAACTTGATTCATTAGAATTTCGAGATACTTATCTCCTGTGACTGTTCCATCAAAAATTATTGGTCCTAAAACACCAAAACTTGAAATACCACCCCAAACATTGACACCAGGCTTATTTAGTTGTTGCTCTAATGTTAAATGCATGTTCTCATTATACCAGTAAATACAATTATGTCTGTTAATATGACGATAATATGAAAGAAGCTTCATCACTCCACATAATGAACTCTAAAATTACTGGATTTTCTTCAATTTCGTTAAGCATAATCTCCCTAAATTGCAGCCGCCTGTCTGGATCATCCTCCAATAAACCATGGATTAGACGTGGACGATAAGCTTTCCACCCAATAGATTTCAGGATTCGCATGATAGAAGCTCCTGAAATTCCCAGTTCTGAAGAGACTCTTCTGGTGGACTTTTTGGACTCTGAATAAATGTTTCAGCATTAAATTATTATTTTCTGTACAGGCTGTTTTGGGTCGACCAGTTTTAGGAGCATTAAGTATTGAGCCAGTAGCATCGAATTTGTCATGAGTGTGGTAAATGGTTTGTCTCTTTGGGACTTGAGTACCAAATGTTTCAACCCAATTTGCTCTAATAGTTTCAGCATTTTGAGATTTTCAATACTCTTTTAAAATCAAATTTCTATGACCTGTATTTAAATTATTTGCCATTATGGGTTCTCTGAATTAACTGAAAAGAAAACAGATTTGGGGGAGGTTTATCTGTGAAAACTGGATGTGTGAAACTGACTCAGTTGCCCTTAACAACCAGTCAGATTCCACCTTTCATTTTCCAAAGAGTCTGTGAAGAATAAAAAGTGGAATCTGATTAGTTAGTAAGGGCAACTGAGTCAGTTTCACACACCTTATGGTCCTCCTGGCAGGGTGGTATGGGTACCTGGAACATATTTAGCATTTTTCATCAAGCAAATTGAAGTGCCATTATCTGGGGACTCATCTAGAGAGTGATTTACAATATTCTTGTTTGGAGTTATCTTACCACGCTAATGCCCTGTCATTTTGTGCCGACATATAATGAAATTGAGTTTATTGATGGGGTGATGCACAATGTGTATACCAGATGTGCCGCCCCCGTGTCAGCAGTCGGGCTGCTCGGATCCGGATCCGCGGTGACTCGAGGGACTTCCGGACCCGGGGGTCATGTGGCCACTGAAATAAAGGAGGCTATGTACAGGGGACGGTATGGAAAGTTCGTGACGCCACCCGTGGTGTGTGGTAAGGGTAAAGTACCACCGCTGCGGCTGAGAGTACCCGGTGGTGATGGTGTCGCAGCCAGGTGTTTAACCCCTCCACGGGTAGGGGGGATTCCCCAGGACTCAATGATGGTGACGGGAAGGTGCCGTCAGGCCGGTAAGGGTTAATTGCGTACTCAGTCCAATAAGCTGATGCTGACAACCGTGGTACACCAAAGTTCTTGATGCCACTGCAGCAGGGAGGGAGCACGCCTGGATCTCGCTCGTGCCCGTTGGTGTTGCTTGTTAGCCTGTGACCTTGACCTTGACATCTCTTTCTGTAGTTGGTCCCTTTCAGCTTAAAACTAAACGGGTCATGCTCACTCGTATGGCTCATGGAGTGAGCTTGATCTCAGGGTTCACGCAAGGGATTTTCTGGACTATGCAGTGGGAAAGTCCTATCCCCCTCGTTGCACTAGTACCCCGATTTTGGAGCGGGTGGAGTGCGGATCTTGAAGACTCCGTCCTCATCAGGTAAATTACCAGGACGCCTGAAGCTACTTCCTGGCCTGGGGTCCACGCACCCCATTGTGCCCTGGCCCCTGCCCGGTGATGGCACAAGGCCGCCGGCTGTCCTCCTCGACAGTCCATGCCCCTTGTCACGATCCCCTGCGACTGGGGTCCAGCTTCTACCAGGCCCAGACCAATGTCTGCCACCTAGTAAACGAGGAGCCCAGCTCCTGACCTCTCCTCTCGAGAGTCACCACTCAACTAACTGTCTCCTAACACTCCTGACCTCCCCTTAACCAACCCCCCAAGTGGCCAGCCCTATTCCCTTCAGGCTGTCCACTGGTGTGTCTGGTGGGTGTGGTGCAAAGTGTTCCTAGGGTTTTGATTAGCTTGTTCTTAGTAACACCAAAGATCAGGGACCCGTAACCAAGGAGGAGGCGGATATCATGCAGAAGGGCAGATTGCACAATATCCTGTGACGACCTGATAGGCCAGGGCGTCACATATACAATGCACATTGCAGCCTAGTTCTTCTGTATACTAAGTAATTTATTTGGTGTCCATTCCATTTTTTGTATTACTGCTGGATATTGACCTAAGTTAGTTCCTGAACAGCTTTCAGCCACATCCTTTTTTGCTGTTCATCTGCCTGACTTCTGTGTCCATCTTTGACCAATTGTTGCTCATCAGCTGTACTCTAATTAATGAGTCCTCTAGGGTTTGTGAGCAGGAATTCTCAGCATTGTCCTTTTCCCAATTCAGCCACCTCCTTTTTTCCATTATTCGTAACCATGTAGGACGCTGGTTGTTTGCCAGTACTGGAGCTTCCAAGAAGGTTTTGTGATCTATTGAACTTTTCCGGGACCACGTTGGCGTTCTATTCATTATTTAACGTCTTAGTTTATGGCTTATGTGAATATGTGGCGGATGTGGTCTTTTGCTGCCTTTGTATTTTAAGATGATTAGTGATGTCTCTTATAACATTATTATTATTTGGGGACGATAGCTTTCCTCTATTAAATGTATCCCATCTTTGGTGCAGATGTTTGTTAGAGAAAGATCTGAGAAAATATATAGTAATTGCAGTAGTATGTTCATATATGGATGTGACATCCTCTTTTGTGATAATAAAAATAATAAATACAATTATTATAGTCTATAATTTTCCAATATATTGTATTACTTGTTATATGCCAGCTATATACCTGCTTTATAAAATCATGTTTTGTTAACTTCAATTAAAATGACCATTTAGGCCTGCAGACATCCTTGATATGTTCTGTAGGATATTGTTTTATAGGTAAGAAGTCAAAAACTTATCAGATGGCTTGAGATGCTTGAAATTCATATGAAAGCAGGTCCTTGAACTAATAGGCACTGTTTAGTTATTACTGATGTGCTATATTTTGGTTTTGTACATGCACAGAAGACCAATGGCTGTGTGCCAGTGCTATTTTTTTAAATACTGCATCCTTTTGGGGACTAATTATTTTGTTTTTATCTTATAGTAATGATTCTCTGTTTACTGATTTATTTTACCTTTTTTCTTTATATTTTCCATTTTAATTGTAACTTTAATTCTAAATAAATTTCCATTTTATTCATATCACATGATCTTTTACTAAGATTGTAGATTTCAATATCACTTACATAAAAGAGCAGAAGACTAGACTTTCCTAAGGAAATAAAAACACTGTTTTTAAATGCATTGGCTGTATAAGGGCTTATGGATACATTAGCTGTATGTACTATGGTTTAAAGGGGAAATATTTCTCCTTGCAGAGAGTGCCAAGCTGGCATAAGGCGACTTATAGACCATCTTATGTCTTCTGGGAAACGGGCTTGATGTATGGTGCCTAGTATTGAATGTATCGATCCAAAAAGTCAATATCAACTCTTAAACACATGATTTAGGATAAGAAGTCAAATCAGAAACTCCATTTGGAGATGTTTTGGGGTATGGCCCCTCCTCAGTGCAAATCAGGAGATCTAATTTGGCTAGATGAGAGGCCTCTTTCTGCCAGTCTAAAGGAAAAAGTTTCTTCTTGTGGAGAGTGCCTAGCTAGCAAAGGAGATTTATAGGCCATATAATGATCCTCTGGAAATATAAATATGTAAATAGCCTCTTCAAAATGAAAGAGGGCTTAATCTCTGGCACCACTTATTGGATATAACAATTCTAAAAGTCAATATCAACACTTTATTGAGCCTTGCCACATTACTTAGGGTAAGAAGTCAAACCAGAACCCAATTTGCAGATGCGTGTTTTGAGGTGTTGCCCCTCCTCGGTGCAAATCAGGAGATCTAATTTGGCTAGGTGAAAGGCCTCTGACTCACAGTCTAAAGGGTGCTTTACACACTGCGATCTCGCTAGCGAGATCGCTAGCGAGCGTACCCGCCCCCGTCTGTTGTGCGTCATGGGCAAATCGCTGCCCGTGGCGCACAACATCGCTTACACCCATCACACGGACTTACCTTCCCTGCGACGTCGCTGTGGCCAGCAAACCGCCTTCTTTCTAAGGGGGCGGTTCGTGCGGCGTCACAGCGACGTCACACAGCAGCCGTCCAATAGAAGCGGAGGGGCGGAGATGAGCTGAATGAACATCCCGCCCACCTCCTTCCTTCCTCATTGCAGGCGGCTGCAGGTACGAGGCTGTTCCTCGTTCCTGTGGTGTCACAAATAGTGATTTGTGCTGCCGCAGGAACAACAAGCAACCTCGCTACTGACCAGACAACGATTTTTGGTAAATGAACGACGTATCACAGACCAACGATTTTTGCCTCTTTTGCGATCATTTAAAGTCGCTCATAGGTGTTACACACTGCGATATCATAGGTGTTACACACTGCGATATCATAGGTGTTACACGCTGCGATGTCGCTAACGACGCTGGATGTGCGTCACAAACACCGTGACCCCGACGATATAGGGTTAGCGATGTCGCAGCGTGTAAATGGCCCTTAAGGGGAAACCTGAAGATTCCCTTTAAATTCCATCTGGTTATAATTTGATTTAATTCTTATATATTCTTTCTGTATGTCTATGACTTTCCTTCAATGCAAAGGAGGAAACGTGTGACTCAAATGCACCATATAGGCAGTGATTCGCACAGTGGTAAACATAATACGTAGTGGTCGGAATTTCTGTTGACAATTTATAGCAGGCCCGAGCAGCACCAGAGTTTGGAGCAAGGAAGAATTTTCCATCATAATGACACAGAAGGAACCTGAAATATAGAGATAATTGAATTCTTAAAAATTCTATTTCACCGGGTTTAGAAAATGTTTCCCCCAAAATTTCATAGCTGTGATTTATTTGTGTATTACGTGTAGTCTGATTGTTCAGAAAAGGTGTATATAACAATCTGCAGTCCCTCAGGAGTGTATCCAAACTGTTTTAATTGTTTTTGAGAAAGAGGGAGGGGTATTGGAAGCATGACAGGACGAGAGACCACCAGTACATAGCTTGAAACTGGTTTTATGATTTTACATTCCAAACTGTAACACTTATTTTTTCTCCAAAACGGATGAAAAATGTGTGTTCATTGAATAGAAAACAGCAGAAAAGATACCAGACAACATATCATGTATTAATTACACTGGCACTGCCGCTCTCTCTGTCTCTTTCTCCTTATTGACTGAAATTCTGTATTGTAGACTATTAGGCTATGTCCCCACGTTGCTTTTTTGTGTGCTTCTTTTCTGCACATAAAAAGCATATTTTGGAAGGTAAAACGCAGCAGAAAAAACATGCATTTTTATTACGTTTGCACAATTTTTCATATGCGTTTTTTACTGATTCTTTTTCTGCGATGCCTGTGTGACGCCCTGGACTATCCAGGTCGTCCCAGGTAGTCACACACATAACATCACACCCCTTCCAGTTAGGTAACAGCAGTCAAACACAGAAAACCTTGTCACCACCCTCCAGGTTTGATGTCCACACCAGGGGGGGTGGAGCCAGGTGGTTGGCTCCACCCACCGAGGAGTTCACAGGCCTGGAGGCGGGAACCTAAGAAGTCAAGTTCAAGGAGTTGAGAGAGGAGTTCTGACAGTGAAGGAGGGAGGTTGTGTCCTGAAGCAGACCTGTGCTCAGGCCTGTGAAAGACTACTCCGGTGGCTGGGTTGAAGCCCAGTATCCATTGGCAAGGAGGCAGACGGTAGTGGCCGCCTGCAGGAGACCGGGAATATGACCGGTGGAACCTTAAGGGTAGTGGCCCACCAGAACCGAACCGGGGAGCCAACTGGATACCGGAGCACCAGGCAGGGTACTCAGACCCAGAACTAGGCTATAAGCCACCACCATAGTTAAATTAACTGATTGCGGTCTGGACCTCAGGGGTTCATTCCCACCTAAGTCCCGATTGAAGGCAACAGCCCAACCATTCCGAATAAGTGCCACCGCCAAAGGCAAGAGATCCAAAGGGCCAGCGTCTGCGGGCAAACGAGGCTCCTACGATGCTTATACCCCGGGGAGCGGACTACCAGTGCCCAGGCACAGGAGTCAAGATTCACACATAGGTGCAGGAGAAAGGCGGACATTACCAACCTAACAGGAAAAGCTGCAGCCGGCTGCGGGCCCCGTTCATCACTCCATTTGGTTCACCAGCGACTCCAGTGTCTTGTATCAGAGTGAGTACACCAGTGCCATCAGGCACCGCACCGCGCTGCACCGCAACAAGGCGCCCTGCACCCAGCTCTCGCCAACTGGGCCCCGGGACCAACATCCCCTACCCACGGAGGGGTCAACACCTAGCTGCGCCATTACACCGCTCCCGGGAGTCCCCGTACCTTCACCGCAGCGGTGGTGTTCACAATCACCAAAACCCGTGGGTGGCGTCACGAACTATAATTCCAAAACCAAACACCCGCATCCCCCGCGCGTAGCGCCAACCCCCCTTGCAGAGCGACGTGACCCCCGGGTCCGTGAGAGGCTCGAGCCACCACCCGCAGTACACGAGCACGGATCCGAGTGGCTCGGAGGCCGCAGCCGAGGCCGCAAAGCGGTACACATCGACTCTTCTGGCGTCACGAACAGGATAGAACCAGTCTACTTGCCAGTAGAAGTGCGCCTTGTAATCCCCGTCAGTGGCGTCCCACTGAAAAATGTGAAGATCTGCCATCTTGGGCGCGAAAGTTTCCCGCTCGAGTCGTCTTCCCCGAGCAGTGAAGGCGCGAAAGTGAAGCCCCGCCCCCAAAGAGAGAAGTGCTGTAGAAAGACCAAGGGGGGCAGGCGAAGATCTGGCCCCATGTGATCACGGGGATAAGAAGCAGGGACGCCAGGACTCTGCGCCTGTCTTGTTCCTGGAACCCGAGCATACAGCATGTCTGCCCCGTCCGAGAGGCCCGAATTACCGGAGCCCGCGCCCAGAACATCAGCGTAGCTGGAGGTCCAGACAAAGCTGCTGTGTCGCCGCAACCGAGCTGAAATGCGCCTCCAGATGGATCGATGGACAGCCGAGGTGGAGGAGCTGGTTACGGTCGCGCGGTTGTACGAGGTGCAGACCATTCTTGCAGAGCGGGTAGGTTTCCCACGCCCCTATGTCTCCGAGGGAGCGGCCGCTGCGGCTGACGGACCCGGTCTGCCCCGGCCCCTGTGTGGTCTTTCCCGTTGCCCGCGCCGGCCGCCATGGCTCCCCCGCCCGACCCACTGACGTCCCCACCTGCAGCGAAGGACTCGGTCCTGGCCCGAGAAGATCCAGGTGCCCCTAGGATCATTGGCCCGGAAGAGGGCATGGCAGTGCCCGTGGAGGATGAGGAAGCGGCCGACCTGGAGGTGCTGGTGGCAACTCCCCGTGCGTCAGCTGGCGGCGACCCGCCTGCCGCCGAGGGGGCGTTGGCCCCGGTTGAGATGGAGATGAAACCCGCTCATAGTGAGATCCGCATTTCTCGGATGCCCGTGCGGGCCTTGAGTGTAAGGAGGGCGTACATGGGTGCTCAGCTGCACGTCCGAACCTCCCCGCCACCCTCTCACTATGAAGATTAAGGCAGCGGACTCCCATTGCAAAAGGACAGTCCCCGTAGGGACCAACAGTGTTTTGTGGTAGCCCGTTGGTTACTGAAGTGCCCGTCCCTGTTAGGACTGATGTCCCCATTTCCTATACCCCCCTAACCCCTGCATGAGTAATCATGAACAAGGCTGAGAACTTGCAGGCCACCCAATAACTTTTGGGTTTGTAAATATTGCCCAACTACCCTTCCCGCAACTGCCAGTCTCCGGAGAGGCTGGTTGGAGGAGGGACCCGCAGCAGAGCAGGCTGGGGTCTGGTCACCATCAGAACCGGTGACCATCCTCCGGGTCAGGCGTCCCCTTGGACGTGGGGTCTCTGAGTGACTGCCGGGTGCGAAGCCCCGTACCCATTCCCACTTGGGTAGCCTGGACAGGTTCCAGTTTCCAGACTGGGGAAAATAGGTGCTGCCCACTTCTTAGGGGCAGCATCAAGGTGCAGGTTGCTTGGGTGGGAAAGCGGAAGGACATGGACCCGTTCCCTTGTTATTAATAAAAATGTTCCCGTTTGTAATGGTTCAAGTAATGTGCCTCCCATACGGGAAGAAATGAAAAGTACTTGTTTGAATGTTTGTTTTTGAACTGTTTATATCTTTTCGGAAAAATAAAACTGGTGATTGATGGGCAGCCCGCGGACGGTCTGCATTAAACCAAGGGGGAATGTGACGCCCTGGACTATCCAGGTCGTCCCAGGTAGTCACACACACAATATCACACCCCTTCCAGTTAGGTAACAGCAGTCAAACACAGAAAACCTTGTCACCGCCCTCCAGGTTTGATGTCCACACCAGGGGGGGTGGAGCCAGGCAGTTGGCTCCACCCACCGAGGAGTTCACAGGCCTGGAGGTGGCAACCTAAGAAGTCAAGTTCAAGGAGTTGAGAGAGTAGTTCTGACAGTGAAGGAGGGAGGTTGTGTCCTGAAGCAGACCTGTGCTCAGGCCTGCCAAAGACTACTCCGGTGGCTGGGTTGGAGCCCAGTCGCCATTGGCAAGGAGGCAGACGGTAGTGGCTGCCTGCAGGAGACCGAGAATACCACCGGTGGAACCGTAAGGGACCGGGGCAGGGTAGTGGCCCGCCGGAACCGAACCGGGGAGCCAACTGGATACCGGAGCACCAGGCAGGGTACTCAGTCCCCGAACTAGGCTATAAGCCACCACCATAGTCAAATTAACTGATTGCGGTCTGGACCTCAGGGGTTCATTCCCATCTAAGTCCTGATTGAAGGCAACAGCCCAACCATTCCGGATAAGTGCCACCGCCAAAGGCAAGAGATCCAAAGGGCCAGCGTCTGTGGGCAAACGGGGCTCCTACGACGCTTATACCCCGGGGAGTGGACTACCAGTGCCCAGGCACAGGAGTCAAGATTCACACATAGGTGCAGGAGAAAGGCGGACATTACCAACCTAACAGGAAAAGCTGCAGCCGGCTGTGGGCCCCGTTCATCACTCCGTTTGGTTCACCAGCGACTCCAGTGTCTTGTATCAGAGTGAGTACACCAGTGCCATCAGGCACCGCACCACGCTGCACCGCAACACGGCGCCCGAGGCCCTGCACCCCAGCCCTCACCAACCAGCCTCGGGACCAACATCCCCTACCCACGGAGGGGTCAACACCTAGCTGCGCCATTACACCACTCCCGGGAGTCCCCGTACCTTCACCGCAGCGGTGGTGTTCACAATCACCATGACCTGTGGGTGGCGTCACGAACTATAATTCCAAAACCAAACACCCGCATCCCTCGCGCGTAGCGCCAAACCCCCTTGCAGAGCGACGTGACCCCCGGGTCCGTGAGAGGCTCGAGGCACCACCCGTAGAACACAAGCATGGATCCGAGTGGCTCGGCCTGGTACACCTGCATCACTCCCGGCAGTTTAACCCTCTTAATGCTGCGATCAGTGCTATTGCAGCATTCAGATGGGAGGGAGAGGAATCGCTTACCTCTCCATGTCGATGGGATCCCTGTAATGAGATCACTGGGACTCAATCACTGCCATGGTAACCCTGGGTCATAACCATGATGACCCCGGGTTACTGAGCTACGGAGAGCCTCACACACCATGCTGTATGCAGAAACAATTGACATGTTGCTTCTTTTTTTCAGCAACAAAGTCTGCAAGGAAACAAGAAGCAGCGTGTGCACAGCAAGTCACGATGATCATATACTTTGCTGGGATGCTTTTTTCCTTGTTTTTATTGATTAACATAAGCAAGAAAAAACGCATGGAAAAAACACAAAAAAAAGCCTTACTTTTATCTGCTTGATTATTCTAATTATTGCTGACTGGAGTATTTGTTCAATGCTTTAGGTATTGTTTTCCGGTCCCTTTTTAGTCTTTTATATAGGCTATGATAGTTATACTTTGTGACATGATAATTGCAAGGGAAAACATGGTCCCAACACTGATGAAAATCTGATCCAAACAACAGATGAAAATCAGTTCTTTTTACGAGAGAAAAATCACTGACGTCTGACAAAGCCCTTGAATAAAGTGTCACATCAAGAAGAGGAGGGGAGGAGAGAAGATCCAGCACCGAGTAATTAAAAAATTCTTTATTCAAAATTCATAAAAAAGGTAATTCCCACCAAGTTCAGAATATATTTACGCTTGATGCGTTTCGGAGAAAGTAGACTCCTTATTCATAAGCAACATGAATAAGCTTATGACTAAGGAGTCTACTTTCTCCAAAACTCATCAAGCGTAAATGGTTTCTGCACTTGGTTGGAATTACCTTTTTCATGAATTTTGAATAAAGAATTTTTTTATTACGTCGGTGCTGGATCTTCTCTCCACCCCTCCTCCTCTTGATGTGACTGATTATTCAGCTGTGGAAGCCAAACCACTTGTTCCGTGCACCGGACCAGAAGTTGGAGATACCTGCTTTGGAGTGGTGAGCTGAACTAAATTCCTTATTTGTGTCCATTCAAGGACACAAATAAGGAATTTAGTTCAGCTCACCACTCCAAAGCAGGTATTTCCAACTTCTGGTCCGGTGCACGGAACAAGTGGTTTGGCTTCCACAGCTGAAAAATGCCACCAACCAGGATCATTTACCAAAAACATTGGTAAATTCCGAGATGACTTAAGGCCACTTTACACGCTGCGATCTCGCTAGCGAGATTGCTAGCGAGCGTTCCCGCCCCCGTCGGTTTTGTGTCACGGGCAAATCGCTGCCCGTGGCGCACAACATCACTCGGACCCACCACACTACTTACCTGCCTAGCGACGTCGCTGTGACCGGCGAACCGCCTCCTTTCTAAGGGGGCGGTTCGTTTGGCGTCACTAAGCAGCCGCCCAATAGAAGCGGAGGGGGCGAAAATGAGCGGGATGAACATCTCGCCCACCTTCTTCCTTCCTCATTGCGGGCGGCCGCAGATAAGGTGAGGTTCCTCATTCCTGCAGTGTCACACATAGCGATGTGTGCTGCCGCAGGAACGATGAACAACCTGCGTCCTGCAATAGCAACGATATTTGGAAAATGGACAGCGTGTCAATGATCAACGATAAGGTGAGTATTTTTGATTGTTAGCGGTCGCTCGTACGTGTCACACGCAACAACATCGCTAACGAGAATGGATGTGCGTCACGAATTCCGTGACCCCAACTACATCTTATTAGCGATGTCGTTGCGTGTAAAGCGGCCTTTAGTCCAAAAATTAAGTGGATTGTCCAGTAGAAATAAATGGTTTGTTTTTTTCCTAAAACTGTGGAAGCCCAGTATTTCCTAATTAAGTTGAATTTAATTTTACCAATAAAATGTAAAGGCTGGGTTCCCACAACTCAGCCGGCATGGGGCTACCGGGCAACTGAGGTACTACTGTAATCAGTTTGCTTCATCAAACTTCATTCATCAGAAATTCACTGTAAATGTTTGTTTATTAATACTGTTCACACAATAAAAATTCAACTGTTCAAACTGTTCAAAATTCAAAAAAATTCAAAATTCAACTGTTCAATTCAAAATTCATTCTGTTAACACATTAAAAATAAGCAACCAATTTATGACTTTCCAACAATGCAGATAAAAGTAGCTGCAACTTTTATAAAGAGGCTGTATTGCACCTGCTCCAGGGTCAGACAAAAGCCACATAGACTGCATTACCCCAGCAAAAAAGTAACAAAGTCCCCAATACATCAAGTTCTAATTTTCACCATTACAAGACATTTTAGATACCTGTGACCTTTTTCTTTTTTGGTCAAATGGCATGATAATACTACTGTGATTGTACATGTAGTTCCACACTGATATGATAATGTTACATTATTTCTTATTACCAGGGAGAGCCCCTACTATACCTTGAGGCTTTTGGGTTTAATTTTTTTTTTTACTTGGTTTTCTGAAAAAAAAAAAAAATCCAATGAGTCAGTTAAAGAATTAGATATCTATCATTTCCCTCCAAAAAAATTCCAAACATGATATCATAGTTATTGGTCAGTATATGTATCTTTACAGGTAGTTTCAATCAAAGTCCGAAATGACCAAGACACTTTCTTTGAAATTGCAGTTGAGGTTAACCGCAGCACTGTGTATTAATTAAAGGAGAATTGTCACATCCTCTTTCTCTTTTTAGATTTTTTATAGCTACACCAAGAATAATTAGAAGTACATTTTTAGGTTTGATTTAATAAATAATGTTTCGGATCAGAAATATTAGTAAGAAGAAAAAGTATTAAAATTTGAAATCTCATTTACTTAGTCATGAAATTATGTAACTGATAACAAAGGGTGTAAGTACTGATAATATACAATTATGTAAATAAAATAAATATATTTTTATGAATGCAGTCGTCCCTCGTAAGTCTGTATCCTTTAGTCTTCATACAAGAATAATAGGATTGCGTCAAGACACCCTGACTGTACCCTTGTGGGGTTTTGCCTTCCTAGCTGGCATTGTTCACTGGTGGATGCAATCCTTCCCACATTATTGGCCGTGTGACATAACAACAGTTCTTTTGATATATGCTTAGTAGTTTATTCAATCCAGGAAAAGTGTAAAGAATATGTCAACATAACTATGTGATACAGCAAGTAGAGGTGGAGCAAGAATAATGGAAAGAGGACTGCCTTTCCAGAACTTGTAAATCATGTTCCCCCTAGACATCTTCTTTCAAGACTATCTGATGTGATCTATCAAATTTAAAAATTAACCCAGACATTGAACACCATAAAAAAGGCAAAATTGTCATTTTTTTTATTCCCCACATCTCACTCAAACTTGCACTAAAAAGCAACAAAAGTACAACAAAGTCAATGAAAAAAAAATCAGCCTGCCACGCAAAAACAACCATCCATATCAGTCTACCAGCTGAAAAAAAATAAAAATAAAAATGTGTATATAAATATATATATATATATATATATATATATATATATATAGTACAGACAAAAAGTTTGGACACACCTTCTCATTCAATGAGTTTTCTTTATTTTCATGACTCTAAAAATTGTAGATTCACATTGAAGGCATCAAAACTATGAATTAAAACATGTGGAATGAAATACTTAAAGTGTGAAACAACTGAAAATATGTCTTATATTCTAAGTTCTTCAAAGTAGCCACCTTTTGCTTTCATTACTACTTTGCGCACTCTTGGCATTCTCTTGATGAGCTTCAAGAGGTAGTCACCGGAAATGGTTTTCCAACAGACTTGAAGGAGTTCCCAGAGATGCTTAGCACTTGTTGGCCCTTTTGCCTTCACTCTGCGGTCCAGCTCACCCCAAACCATCTCGATTGGGTTCAGGTCTGGTGCCTGTGGAGACCAGGTCATCTGGCGTAGCACCCCATCACTCTCTTTTAAGGCTGTGTCTGCACTTTGCGTCGTCCTAGAAGCATGTCAAGCACCCTCTGCCAGTAATTGATTTTGCCAAAGTTGTTTTTGACCACAAAATAGCGCTAAAAACGCATGCGTATATACCGCGTTTTAGCTGCGTTTTTTGCACTTTTAACATGCTTTTCCATCGCGTTTTGAAAGATGCATTTTGAACATAAAGACACTGCTAAATAAAGTTTAAACAGTCAAACACAATGAAAAAAGGGGGAAAAAAAGGAACACATATATAAATATTGAATTGATAATGAAAATAGTTATATTTCATAGAATTATAGCGTTTTTTTTACTATTTAGCGGTAAATATATTTTCCATTAATTTAATTGTCGGACTATGTGTGTGTGTAAAGGGACATATTATTCCATTATTTTGAAGTCAGAAAAAAATGCGTTTTGGTAGTCCAAAACGCATTGTTTCTTCAGCTAAAAAGCAGGTTAAACGCTAGAATTTTGATGTTTGTTGCTTTTTGCTACTTCTCATTGACTTCAATGTTAGCAAATCGCTGCAGAAATGGCAAAAACAATTGACATGCTGCTTCTTTGAAAGCATGGTTTTTGCCACAAAATATGCAAATTAAACGCTGCGTTTGGAAACGCAAAGTGTGCACAAGAAATCCCCATTTTCCATAGACTGCTGGAAAATCAAAAAGCATGCATTTTGGCATGAAAACGCTGCAGTTCAAAACGGACCTAAAAAGTAGCTGAAACGCAGGTGGAAATGCAAAGTGCAGACACAGTCTTAGTGAAATAGCCGTTACACAGCCTGGAGGTGTGTTCGGGGTTATTGTCCTGTTGAAAAATAAGTGATGGTCCAACTAAACGCAAACCGGATAGAATAGCATGCTGCTGCAAGATGCTGTGGTAGCCATGCTGGTTCTGTATGCCTTCAATTTTGAATAATCCAGTATTGAAATAACTCTGGCACACTTATAAAATGAAGACGAGAAAAATTTGTTTTGCTGCTCAAGTGTATGAATTTTATTTTTGTGCATAAAAAATAGATTAAATCTCATCACCCTTTAATCTATTTTTTATGCACAAAAATAAAATTCATACACTTGAGCAGCAAAACAAATTTTTCTCGTCTTCATTTTATAAGTGTGCCAGAGTTATTTCAATACTGGATTATTCTTTTTTTCTCTGAGCACCTACTTAAGCACAGTGAGCCAGGGTAATTAATTAATTCAATTTTTAATAAATCCCCCACAGTGTCACCAGCAAAGCACCTCCACACCATCACACCTCCTCCTCCATGCTTCACAAAGGGAACCAGGCATGTAGAGTACATCCGTTCACCTTTTCTACAAAGACACGGTGGTTGGATCCAAAGATCTCAAATTTGGACTCATCAGACCAAAGCACAGATTTCCACTGGTCTAATGTCCATTCCTTGTGATCTTTAGCCCAAACAAGTCTCTTCTGCTTGTTGCCTGTCCTTAGCAGTGGTTTCCTAGCAGCTATTTTACCATGAAGGCCTGCTGCACAAAGTCTCCTCTTAACAGTTGTTCTAGAGATGAGAAGTTGTGTCCAAACTTTTGGTCTGTACTGTATATATACAGTATATATACACTTACATACTGTCTATGCTTTCCTCTGAGAAGTTCAGAGAAAGAGAGGAAAATGTTGAGATATGTCACTAACTGGTTCATTCCATGCCTAGTAGAGATGAGCGAACCGGCCGTGGTTCGGCTCGAGTTCGGTTCGTCGAACGGAGGTCTCGTTCGAGTTCAGTTCGGCGAACGTTCGACGAACCGAACTCGAACCAATAGGATATAATGGGAGGCAATCACAAACACATAAAAACGCATTATAAATGTACACATACAGTTAATAAACATTGCCATAACACTTACCGGTCCCCGCGATCCCTCCTGCACTCTGTCTCCTGCCGCTATTCCATCCGATGCTCGCTGAATCCTCCCGGTGACCAGCACTGCCAGCAGTGATGCAGGACCTATCGTGACGTCAAAAATAGCCATGTGACCAGTCACGTGGCTATTATCTCATTGGCTACAGACTGGTCACATGACTATGACGCGTCATGTAGGACCTGTCATTGCACTCTCCGGTACACGGTGCACATTTGTGTATCGCCGTGTACCGGCGACATGCTCTAGCACACGGTTGACTCCCCGTTCCGTTAGGGACCGGTGACGTCACCGCTAACCGTGGCTCCGGGATCACCGTTGCTATGGTAACGCGTCTGTCAGCGTTACCGCTGTTACCGCTGACAGCCAGCAGCACTGATCACTCACGGAGTGAAGGCTGCACACTGCTTCCCGTGCAGCCTTCACGGAGTGAAGGCTGCATGGGAAGCAGCGTCTTCCCCCATGTAGCAGTGATGGAGCAGAGCTGCATTTGTTGAACGAGAAAGACAGAAGACCATGGATCGTGGAGGGCTGACAGGGGGTAATAAAGATGGAGTCTCTAATGTGTCTGTGTATTTATTTCTATTAAAGTATTTTTTCTCTGTGTGGTGTCTTTTTTTTAACCCTTTATTGGAGATTCTTAATGGCCGGGTCAAACGTGCCTGACATTAAGAATCTCTGGCTTAATACTAGCTAGTAAAACAAAGCTAGTATTAACTCATTATTACCCAACAAGCCACCCGGCTTCAGGGCTGTTGGAAGAGTTGGATACAGCGCCAGATGATAGCGCTTCTATGAAAGCGCCATTTTCTGTGGCGGCTGCGGACTGCAATTCGCAGCAGAGGCGCCCAGAAACCTCGGGCTAACCTGTGCTGCGGAGTCCAATCCCCAGCTGCCTAGTTGTACCCGGCTGGACACAAAAATGGGGCAAAGCCCACGTCATTTGTTTTTTAATTATTTCATGAAATAAGTGAAATAATTAAAAAAAACGGGCTTCCCTATATTTTTGGTTCCCAGCCGGGTACAAATAGGCAACTTGGGGCAACACAGGAAGGAAGCCAGAGTATCTAACTGCTGAGGGGAACACCCTAGAAATAGGATTCTTTCTCTCCTTCTCTCGTCAAACACCGGTGGTGGCCCCTTACTTACCTGGGATTGACCGGAGCCCATGACGGCAGAGACCAGCACCTGGGTGCAGCTTTAAATTAGTGAGTAAAAAACCTGGAACCGAAGTTACCGACTCAGACTCTGATTAGTGATGCCATCGCTCCACGCTCTGGCAGTCCCAAGGGACTGCCAATTTTCCCCTTTTCCACTCAGGGCCCGCTCCGCCTCTGTGGGGAGTGACACCATCCCCGCTGCCTTAACACCTGGCCCGGCGAGGAATTCTGCAGTGGCGGCTATTCCCTGGCCGCATACCACAGATGGCGTCACGACAAACTCTCCCAAATACCCCGCTTCCCCCACCATTTACTGTACGCCTCGGGGCAACGGAACCGGGCAAGACCACCCGTGACATCGCCTGACATGACCGAAATGGCCCGGCAATGAGTAGGTTAACCACCTGCCCCATGGGGCGCTACATTTGGTGTCATGAACAGGATATCGTGTCCATTAAACTGGATACTGTGCGCCTACAGATCTGTGTTAAACCGGTTAATTTGGTGCTGACCCATTTATTTGCAAAAAGAACAGTTGCCAATGATCAGTCCGCAAGAGAAAACAAGGGGCGTGGAATCGTGGGCAGAACCCAGCAAAGAGCACGAAAAGTGTGGGAGGGGCCCAGTAAGAGCGCGAAAGAGAGCCCCACTGCCGGAAACAAGCAGGAAACCCTGTGCCTGCAAAGACATGTCTACTGAGGAGGAAAACCAGCTTACCCCAGACACTGCACCCTCACCCTTGAGCTGCCAGATTCAAAGCCTTGAACTTCTGGAGAGGACTGGGCACAGCAGTGCTCGGAGGAAGCACTCCTGCTGTGTGTCAGTGGGGACGGACTTTGTGATCTGCCTAAAGTTGGACATTTTGCTAAAGGATGTCCCTTGAGTATCCAGAGCCGGGTGTTATGATCCGGAACCATGGAAGACCACCACAAATCATTGGCAAAAGGTGACAAGAGCATTGGCAACTAATCTGGCCGCCATCCCCTTACTAACCATCACAACTAGAAGTAGCCGAGGGGTGAACTAACATCCTGTGCACCGCGAACACAGCCGGAGAACTAACTATCCTTAAGGTAGGAAAGATGAATAACTCTCTGCCTCAGAACATAGACAAGAAGAGCTAGCCCCCCACATTCAAAGACTGCGGTGATATAGGAAAAACACAATACACAGGTAGATGACAGGATTAGCAAAAGGTGAGGCCCTTGCTGACTAAAATAGGAAAGGACAGGAAAGAGACTGATGGTGGCCAGAGAAAAACCCTGCAAAATACCAACTTCCTGATAGTACAAAAAGGCCCTCAGATCGCACGATCTAAACTCCGTCCCATACGAGGTGCCCTTGTCATACCAATGAACAGAAAACAAGAATCATAACAAATTCAACAAGCCACAAACACATGGACCCAAAGGAGCTATACTCCACACAGAACTGCAGGGAGTTCCCCAACAAACCACTGAGGGGGAAAATCCCTGCAAGCAAATAAACTGAAAACAACCACAGCAAATGACAAACCCAGATAAGCAAAAAAACCAGACAATAAATAAAGAGCAAGCACTTATCTGGAGTAGATGTGGTGTAGAGCAGGATGAAGCAGGCTGGAGATACAAAGAACAACTGACATCCGGCAACAGCCTGCTATCAGACCAGGATTTAAATAAGCAGAGAGTTAGCAAAGGAAACACCCATTGCACAACACACCTGGTCCAAGTCCAAACCATTCCTGGCCACCAGAAGGAGCCTCCCAGCAGCCAAAACATAACTAACATTCACAACAGCCGAGTGGCTGGGACCAACCCTCTGGCAACACCACCAACAGCCCAGAAAGAATAATTGTTAATATTTTTCATGTGCAGAATGTTTTCTACTTCCTGATATTTGCTTGCTTTGAAATGTTTTGATGACCTGTGACCGGTATTGTTGAAAATGTTTGAAACGTTTTGAAATTATTGCTGCCTCCCATAAAGAGAGGGATGTTTTCTTCTTAACCTGTTACATGCATATAAAAATTGCGGTGTTAAGTGTGTTTTGTTGCAGCCCGGGAGTGCTGCCATTTGCCGTAGGGGAATGCGGTGCCCCTGAGGCTCTGGTCGCCACTGGGTACTGCATAATCACCGGTGTTCCACATTCACACTCTACATTCAGCTTAGGAGCCTTCTCACAGGGGGGTTGGCTCAGGTAGATAGGGGGGTGGCCATCATGAGACATGGAACTTCCCCGGTCACTGAAGCCAGCCACCTGGGTGTGGGTTCCACCTGGGGGTAGAAATATTATTCATAAAATCAATGATAAAAGTACTTTATCATCTTAATATGCAATAAGCTTGTCAATTATAATCAATTAACACATATCCTTCCTCTGCAGACTTCACCCTCTGAGAACTGTTGTATTATAAATTACTATTGTTGGTACTCCTTCCATCCTGCTTCATTACATTCTTCAAATCTTCTGAAATAGCCCTCTTGTGGAGGTATGAGAGAATGTATTACCCTCGTGTTCTAACTGTAACCGCGATATACTGGGAGCCATGCATACTTTATGATACGCTCCGACATGGTATCTATTGCATATAGTTGTATATTAAGTATACTATGTAATATATGTAAATATTGATTTCTTTATTTCTCACTTCACAGTGACTGTACATGATAAAGGCCGATGGGCCGAAACGTCCTCCATTTTTTGTCGCCATCAAATAAATAATAAATCACTTTTTTGCAAAGAAAAAAACTTTTTGTCTTCATTTTAACAACAAGAGAGTGCAGTGTTCATTATATAATACGAATGGAGGTAGTAATAGGCGCAACACACTCATATCAAAAACAGATCCTTCGGGACCATAGTTCTAACAAGACATCTCTGGGAAACTTAGACTTTACTAGGTCCGGGGCTTGGAGCGGGAGCTCAGCCAGAGTACCTAACTGCTGAGTGGGACACCCTAGAAATAGGATTCTCTCTCTCCTTCTCTCCTCAAACATCAGTGGTGGCCCCTTACTTGCCTTGGATTAACCGGAGCCCATGAAGGCAGAGACCAGCACCTGGGCGCAGCTTTAAATTAGTGAGTAAAAAGAACCTGGAACCGAAGTTTCCGACTCAGACTCTGATTAGCGACGCTGTCGCCCCACGCTCCAGCGCTCCCAAGGGACTGCCAATTTTCCCATTATCCACCCGGGGCCCACTCCGCCTGAGGGGAGCGACACCATCCTGGCTGCCTTAACACCTGCCCCAGCAAGGAATTCTGCAGTGGCGGCTACTCCCTGACCGCATACCACAGGTGGCGTCACTACAAACTCTGCCAAATACCCCGCTTCCCCCACCATTTACTGTATGCCTCGGGGCAACGGAACCGGGAAAGGCCACCCGTGACATCACCTGACCCGACCCGAAACGGCCTGGCAATAAGTAGGTTAACCATCTGCCCCGTAGGGCGCCACACTAATGCAAATTTATTAAAAAATGAGTGTTTCTGATTGTTTGAGGAATGTCCCTGGGGTTAAAGAGGGCGGCTTACTGTACAATTGAAAATTAGAATTAAAATGCCTGAAATTATGCTATATGAGGACTATTTCCACAGTCTTTATAGAATGTGTAGCATTCAAATAAAAAATAGTGTCATTTATCAATATTTTATTTTTATCATATCTCTAAATGCTTTAAACCTGCAGATGTGAGATTAATCTGTAGGGTCCAAAGTTATGTGGCTGCCAAATTGAAAGAATGGCTACTAAGAGGAAATTAACTTTATTCCTCCAGGCTTTCAGTGATAGTCACCACTCAGTACTTAGTGGGTGGCAGCTGTAAGCACACCCCAGCACCCTGACAGCCGTCTCTACAGTATATCCGGGTAACCACGCTTTTAGTAAGATGGATAAGCAGCTGGGCAATGCCATTAACCCAGCAGGTTAATAGCATTTGGCGTCTTGACAAGGGACAAGTCAGAAAAAATATACAGTGGGGAAAATACTGTATTTTTCAGACTATAAGACGCACTTATTTTCCCCCAAATGTTGGGGGAAAGTGGGGGGTGAGTCTTATAGTCTGAATGTGGCTGCGGGAAATGAGGGTGCTCATCAGGGGCATGAGCAGGCTGCAGCAGCCTGCCGTGACTACATGGGCCCGCTCATTTCATATGCACGCCCATCCTCCCGCCCATGTCTCAGCGCTGAAACCAGCACTGACAGGTGGGCGGGGGATACGCGTATAGTAAACAGCTGGCCCGCATGATCACCCCTGGCAACTACAGCCTGGAGTGATCATGTGCGGCTGTATTCACTGCCCCCACGCATCATCATCAGCGCACGGTGCAGTGAATCAGTAGACTCACCGACAACGATCCCTGCAGCACCGCGATCTCCTCCTGTCTGCTGGCCGCGGCTGTGTGTGGAGACTAGCGGTGCTCACAGGGATGACGTCATCGCTGTGCGCACGTGTCCACACTCAGCCGCGGCCGGCACAGACAGGAGGACATCGTGATGCTGCAGGGAGTGTGGCCGGCTCAACACAGGTAAGCGGTGCTGCTGCCGGCAGTGACGGGAGGAGGAGCGATGCTGCGTGGAATGAGGAAAGGTGAGTATAAACAGTTATTTTTTTGTGTGCCACAGGATGCGGCCATATAGCAGGATGGGGTATATAGCAGGATGATGGAATATACCAGGATGGGGGTATATTATGAGCAGGATGGGAGTATATAGCAGGGTGGGGGTATATAGCAGGGTGGGGGTATATAGCAGGATGGGTGTATATAGCAGGATGGGGGTATATAGCAGGATGGGAGCACATACCAGGATGGGGGTATATAGCAGGATGACGGAATATGGCAGGATGGGGGTATATAGAAGAGTGGGGGTATATAGCAGGATGGGAGCACATACCAGGATGGGGGTATATAGCAGGATGGGGGTACATAGCAGGATGGGGTACATAGCAGGATGGGAGCACATACCAGGATGGGGGTATATAGCAGGATGGGGATATATAGCAGGATGCGGCCATACACCAAGATGGGGTATATAGCAGGATGCGGCCATATGCCAGGATGGGGTATATAGCAGAATGCGGCCATATGCCAGGATGGGGTATATAGCAGGATGGGAGCACATACCAGGATGGCAGTATATAGCAGGATGGCAGTATATAGCAGGATGGGGGCTATACCAGGATAAGGGACATATATATACAAGGCAGGAGGATCATTGCCAGGATGGGGTACCTGAGTTAGAGAATTTGGGGACATTACGCCCATAACAGTGTCAGCAGCAGATCCTCGCCCCATAACAATGTGTCATGACCAAATTTTTTGCTTAAAATTTTATTTTCCTATTTTCCTCCTCTAAAACCAGGGTTCGTCTTATGGTGCGGTGCATCTTATAGTCCAAAAAATACGGTAAGTATTTGATACACTGCCAATTTTGCAAGTTTTCCCACCTACAAAGAATTTAGAGGTGCGTATTTTTTATGTGTAAGTAACTTCAACTATGACAGACAGAATAAAGAAAAAAAATATCCAGAAAATCACCTTGTATGATTTTAAAATAATTAATTTGAATTCAAAAAGTTTTTGATACAATAGAAAAACAAAACTTAAAATTTGCTATATAAACAACTTTAGATGGTGGGATAGAAAGTAAAAAATATATACACTGGAGTTCAAAATTAGAGAAGAGTGTATAATCACTTGCTTTTTTCAGAAATAATGTAATCTACATTGATCAACATTTGAAGTTTTTTTGTAAGGGGTACCCACGCCACTAGAACAATGTTTTACATAAGATCCAAAGTTTATCAACATTAAACCTTTATTTTGCCCAAAACGCGATGATCATAATTAGAGAACAGCAATGAGTGTAGCACAGAGAAAGATTGTAAGTAAATTTTCTGAAGGTAACAACAGTCAGCAATCAGTACGATCAGAAGTATACAGGCCTTCGCTTTTGAATGATTTCAGCACATCTGCGGCCACAGGACATCACTAGTCTCTAACACTGCTCTGGTGTGAATTTGGTCCACTCTTCTTCCAGTCTCTTCCACAGTTCTTTGACAGGTGTGGGTTTCTTGGCCATAACTTTGTTATAAAGAATTTTTCAGTGGTTTCCTATTGGGATTAGATCAGGACTCTGGACGGCCATTTCATTGTTTCTATGTTTTCTGTTTCAAGGAACTGCTTTCCCCGTTTTGCTGTGTGACAGGGGCCATTGTCCTACATGAAAATTGAGTGATGAATGCAAGTAAAGAACCACGTGTTGTTGAAGAAGGTTCTGATACACACTTGCATTCACTCTGCCATGTAGCTGTATGAGAGGTCCAACTACTGCTTCAGAAAACATTCCCCAAACCTTGACACTTCCTTCACCACCTTTCACTGACTTCTTAACACAGTTTGGGTTCAGTCCTTCTCCAGTTTGTTGCCGAGCATAAAGTTTCCCATCGGACCCAAATAAATTAAACTTTCTTTCATCACTAAAATGAACTTCTTCTCTATCCATGAAACATGCTCCTCAATAAGGTGAGTCTAGCCTTTTGATTCTTTCTGCTAATGAGAGATTTGGTCACTACAGAGTGGACTTTTAGTCCAAATGTTCTTAAACATCGTGACACTGTATGATGAGACAGATCCTTACCCTGTTCATTTCATGTTTTAGTAAAATCAGTGAGCTGTCTTAAGAACTTTGCAACTTTATTGTTGCAAAACATATTGATGGCATTGGTTGGGCCATAATTAACTTGTTTGGGGCCATAATCTGGAAGTGGAAAAAACATATTTTCACTATGGCTTGTATGAATGCTCACCATGCAAGACTCCATTGCTGAATAAAAGGCATGTTCAAGGTTGTTTAGAATATGCTCAACAACATTTATTCAAACCTGTAATACTGGGTGAATATTGTCTTGTTAGATGATACCAAAATTGAACTCTTTGGATGTCATAATACACACTATGTTTGGATGTGAAAAGGCACTACATATTACCCCCAAAACACTATACCAACAGTGAAATTTGTAGTTGGAAACATCATGCCGTGTGACTGTTTTTCAACTGCCAAACTTCATATAATTGAAGGATGGATGAATGGACAAATGTACATTCTTGATACAAATATGCTGTAATCTACCAGGATGATGAAGATTAAATGTGGGTGACAATTTCAGCAAGGTGATCCCAAACGCTAAGCTAAGGAAACTCTCAATTGGTTTTGGAGAAAGAAAATAAAGCTACAAGAATGGCCCAGCCAATCATCTGACCCGAATCTAATAGTACATTTGTGGAAGGAACTAAAATGTTCATAAAATGAGCCAACAGAACTTTTAGGTTTTGAAGAGTGTTTATGTGGAAGAATGGGCCAACATCACACCTGAGCAGAGCATTCTAGTTGTAGTAGATGGGCAGTCCAGGTGCCAGCGTGTGCGGCAGAACCACACACACCAGCACAATGTCAGAACTAGCCCCCACAGTGTCAGACCAGCAGACATGGATGAAGGGCGGAACAGTCCCAGGCAGGTGGTGCTTAAGTAATAATGCCTATGGAACAGGAGGAGGTGGCTGTATGTGAACAGGCACCAACATAAATTTTGATGGCAACAGAAGGAATTTGCAAACCACACTGGGCGTGCACAGCACGGTGGCAGTCAACCACCTGACCAGTAAACGAGAAATGGGGGGGAGAGCCAGCACTGCTTATGAGTGGCATGCAGCAATGAAAAAGTAAAAAGTGTAATATTCACAAATTCATTCCTACTGTAACAATTCAATGAGATTTTTTGCAAATAATTGATCAATGATTTGAGCCCCCCTGCCCCGTCACGGCAAATCTCTATAAGGGGGGTCCCTACACTATAGTTATAATATACAAACGTACCATAAGGTCTCGTATAATGCGCAGGACCATATAAGAAGAACATCACCTACCTGAGAAGTGTCAGAACCGCTCCCATGCTGCAAGGGCTGACAACTACGAAGGATTCACCGGTGACCGCTAGTCCCCCGAGTGACTGAAGTTTCCCCCCCTCTCTCATATTCACCGATCCCCGATCCCCGGCGCGGCGCTGCACGGCATTCACACTGCTGCGGCGGCTTTTACTATTTTGAAAAAGCCGGCCGCTCATTAAACAATCTCGTATTCCCTGCTTTCCCCACCCACCGGCGCCTATGATTGGTTGCAGTGAGACACGCCCCCACGCTGAGTGACAGGTGTCTCACTGCACCCAATCACAGCAGCCGGTGGGCGTGTCTATACTGTGCAGTAAAATAAATAAATAATTAAAAAAAACGGCGTGCGGTCCCCCCCAATTTTAATGCCAGACAGATAAAGCCATACGGCTGAAGGCTGATATTCTCAGGATGGGGAGCTCCTCGTTATGGGGAGCCCCCACCCTAACAATATCAGTCAGCAGCCGCCCAGAATTGCCGCATATATTAGATGCGACAGTTCTGGGACTGTACCCGGCTCTTCCCGATTTGCCCTGGTGCTTTGGCAAATCGGGGTAATAAGGAGTTAATGGCAGCCCATAGCTGACAATAAGTCCAAGATTAATCATGGCAGGCGTCTCCCCGAGATACCTTCCATGATTAATCTGTAAATTACAGTAAATAAACACACACACCCGAAAAAATCATTTATTAGAAATAAAAAACACAAACATATACCCTGGTTCAACAATTTAATCAGCCCGAAAAAGCCCTCCATGTCTGGCGGAATCCAGGATGGTCCAGCGTCGCATCCAGCTCTGCTGCATGGAGGTGACAGGAGCTGCAGCACACACCGCCGCTCCTGTCAGCTCCACGCAGCAAATGAAGAGAGCCGCGCGATCGGCTGAGCTGTCAATGAGGTTACCCGCTGTCACTGGATCCAGTGTTGACAGCGGGTAACCTCAGTGACAGCTCAGCCGATCGCGCGGCTCTCTTCATTTGCTGCGTGGAGCTGACAGGAGCGGCGGTGTGTGCTGCAGCTCCTGTCACCTCCATGCAGCAGAGCTGGATGCGACGCTGGACCATCCTGGATTCCGCCGGACATGGAGGGCTTTTTCGGGCTGATTAAATTGTTGAACCAGGGTATATGTTTGTGTTTTTTATTTCTAATAAAGGATTTTTTCGGGTGTGTGTGTTTATTTACTGTAATTTACAGATTAATCATGGAAGGTATCTCGGGGAGATGCCTGACATGATTAATCTAGGACTTATTGGCAGCTATGGGCTGCCATTAACTCCTTATTACCCCGATTTGCCAAAGCATCAGGGCAAATCGGGAAGAGCCGGGTACAGTCCCAGAACTGTCACATCTAATGTATGCGGCAATTCTGGGCGGCTGCTGACTGATATTGTTAGGGTGGGGGGCTCCCCATAACGTGGAGCTCCCTATCCTGAGAATACCAGCCTTCAGCCGTATGGCTTTATCTGGCTGGTATTGAAATTGGGGGGGGACCGCACGCCGTTTTTTTTAATTATTTATTTATTTATTTTACTGCACAGTATAGACACGCCCACCAGCTGCTGTGATTGGGTGCAGTGAGACAGCTGTCACTTAGCGTGGGGGCGTGTCTCACTGCAACCAATCATAGGCGCCGGTGGGCGGGGAAAGCAGAGAATACGAGATTGTTTAATGAGCGGCCGGCTTTTTCAAAATAGTAAAAGGCGCCGCAGCAGTGTGAATGCCGTGCAGCGCCGTGCCGGTGATCGGGGAACGGTAAGTATGAGAGAGGGGGGGAAACTGACCGACAGACTGTGAGAGAGGGACAGACAGACAAAGAGACCGACAGAGAGACAGAGAGACCGACCGACGGACTCAGGGAGATTGCCGAAATACACAGAAATAGAAAGAATGGCCGATATCACTAGAAATAAAAACAACAAACGGACACGGACTATAGGTAGATGCATACGTGTTTACTAACGTGTGTGCACATACCCATAGACTTTCATTGTATCCACGTGTGCGTGCTCCGTGCAGATAACGGACATGCATCCGTGCAAAACGCAAACACATACGGATCACGGACACGCACACACAGACATAATGAAATAACGCACATGTGACCACTATCATAGATTAACATTGGTGCATGTTTGTCCGTGTCTCCGGTATATACGGAAACGGAACAAACACGCACGTGTTTCGCGGACGTGTGAAGGGGGCCTGAGAGTGTGATCCTCCGGGAAACACAGTATGTATTGCTATCCTGCTGATACGTCCATTTAACTTCCATTTGTAGCCCCCTTGCGCTTACTACAGCCATTTTACAGCTCAGAACTTCTCGTCCCCATTGAATTGTATGGAGTTCAATGTCCGGGGTCAAGTTCAGAGCCACATTTTGCTGACAAATCTGATTTTGTTTTTTTTAGTCTTGCTGGTTCGGCAATATCCACAGGTTTGCTCATCACTAGTAAATACTTAAATGGGTTTTCTCATTAACAAAGTTAATTTTAAAGTTGATATTAATCAATAGATATTGGAATAATAAGAATTTCCACAATTGCATAGATTTACCGTATTTTTCGCTTTATAAGACGCACCTGATTATAAGACGCACCCCCAAATTTGGTGAAGGAATAGAGAATTTTTTAATAAATGGGGTCCGTCTTATAATGCCAGTGTCCGTCTGACAAATCATATAGGGTATATGTCCCTCATAGCCCCCCCCATCCTAAAATTAGCCCTCTGAATCTGGATATGGCCCAGTGATGCCACATGTCCCCTATGCCTGGCACACATCCTCTATGGCTGGCACACAGCCCACTGTGGCTGGCACACGGCCCACTGTGGCGGCACACGGCCCACTGTGGCGGCACACGGCCCACTGTGGCGGCACACGGCCCACTGTGGCGGCACACGGCCCCATGTGGCTGCACACGGCCCCATGTGGCTGCACACGGCCCCATGTAGCTGCACACGGCCCCATGTGGCTGCACACGGCCCCATGTGGCTGCACACGGCCCCATGTGGCTGCACACGGCGCACTATTGCTGGCACATGGCCCCATGTGGCGGCACACGGCCCCATGTGGCGGCACACGGCCCCATGTGGCGGCACATGGCCCACTATTGCTGGCACATGGCCTCATGTGGCTGCACACGGCCCACTATTGCTGGCACATGGCCCCATGTGGCTGCACACGGCCCCATGTGGCTGCACACGGCCCCATGTGGCTGCACACAGCCCACTATTGCTGGCACATGGCCCCATGTGGCGGCACACGGCCCCATGTGGCTGCACACAGCCCACTATTGCTGGCACATGGCCCCATGTGGCGGCACCCGGCCCCATGTGGCGGCACACGGCCCCATGTGGCGGCACACGGCCCCATGTGGCGGCACACGGCCCCATGTGGCTGCACACGGCCCCATGTGGCTGCACACAGCCCACTATTGCTGGCACATGGCCCCATGTGGCGGCACACGGCCCACTATTGCTGGCACATGGCCCCATGTGGCGGCACACGGCCCCATGTAGCGGCACATGGCCCACTATTGCTGGCACATGGCCCACTATTGCTGGCACACAGCTCCCTGTGTTATATATCGCCCCATGCTGCTGCTTTTAGGAAAATAAACTTTCCTTACCTTCTCCAGCATTGTCCTGTCTGTGTCCCCCTCCTCGGGGTTGATCTCCGGCCTCCTGCATTAACTGGTTCTCGGCCGGTCATGTGATCGGCACGGCAGAGTGAAATCTCTTGTGCCTTATCACAGCAGCAGGAGGGAGGCCTGGCAGACACGCTGGAGGAGGTGAGTAAAAAGTTTATTATTTTACTGTTTGCAGCAGCATAGGGGACATAGCTAACACGGGGGAGGGGGCATGTGCAATCAAAGAAGGGGCAGGCAGATATAATATACACTGCTGCCCCAGCCTATCGCCGCGGTGCACTTTCAGCACCATGGTGGTGGACAGCAGCTGTGCATATTATATGAGCGGGTGCAGGAGATCAAAGTCTGCTGCTCCCAGCTTTCACAAGATCCCCAGCAGAGCTCCAGAGCTGCCCGCACCTCCCCTGGACTCTGTAGTGTGTGTATATATATATATATACACCCCCCCCCCCCGTATATTCGGATTATAAGACGCACCCCCTACTTTCCCCCAAAATTTGGGGGAACAAAAGTGCGTCTTATAAAGCGAAAAATACGGTAAATATAATGTTACTGCGCTGAGATAATCTTATCTATGTGACCCTGGTATGTACTGTGTAATGGATGTGTCTGACTACTGAGGGACATGGTCTTATCATACTACATCTTTTGGGCCAGAGAAGGCCAAAAGAGTATACAGATAGCACAACATGGTATCATATTGTCACGCTCCCCGGATCCCGTGCCACGCTCCCCGGCTCCCGTGCCGCACTCCCCGGCTCCCGTGACATGCTCCCCGGTTCCCGTGCCACGCTCCCCGGTCCCCCGCTCCACAGCCTCCTTGCTCCCTCTCCCTCACCTGCATCCTCCAAGAGTCCTGGTCCCCGCTTCCGGCACCCTTCCGCGACACTGAGCCTTCTGCCGGGCACTCCTGCCTCTTGTGCACCGCTTCCTACCCTGGCTTCTGGCACCCGGGCCTTGCGCATGCGTGTTAGGGCGCGCGGTCATTGACCCTCTCTTAAAGGGCCAGCGTCCACTGACAGGATATTGAACACACAGGTACAGGGTATAAAGGGGTTTCTTTTCCCAGTGGGCGGGGCCTGTTCTTCATGTTTAGTAAGCTAGGAGTCAGGTCCCCCTGTGCCTTCTCCAGTACTGACTTATCTGTCTTGTAGAGCCACTCTTGCCTCGCCAACCGATCCTGACGGTTCCAGAACTCCGGACGGTGACTGTCCGCCATCTCTTCAGTCCCTACCATCTCCGATCCCTGGATCCGTGTGGTGACCGCCCCCCTCGCTCAGCTGGTTCCGGATTCTGCCTGACATCATCCTGGCCTCCGAACCTGAGCCTCGCCACCCGGACTACCTTCAGAGACTCTGTGGTCCCAGGGACTTCTTCACTCCGGTCCTCTGAACGGACTGTCCTGCTACCCGTAGTGCTCCAGCTACCGGGTACCCTGCCCTCGGTGGGGTGCTCAGTCCAGTGGATCCACCTCCTGGGCCTACCCGTCCTCCTGGTCCTCACACATATATCATTCTTTTTGTGAGATTAAACATTTCACTACCTGAATTTAAAAAATGTTTTACCTCAAAGAAAAAATAATTTCGATCCCATGCTATAATGTCAGTATACTTTTTTTTACTTCTTCCCTACCCAAGAGATGTGGTATGTTCAGACCATGTCCCTGTATGGACAGACAGGGCCATTACACAGTGCACAGCAGGGTCACATATTGCATATAATATTATATCACCCCAGGAACATTTTTTTTTTTTTTTTTAAACATATCCAATAGTGGAAATAATTATTATTCCAAAATCTATTAATTAAAATCAATGTTGTTCTTGGGAAAATCCCTTTAAGAGCATTCTTTGAGAATGATACAATACTTTACTTCTTCCATCACAAAATCATGCGGAGCTTACACAAATATCAGTCATATGATTGAGGTATTAAACTTTAAAAATATCCAACGATGTCCAAATAAAATATGTAAAACGCCAAGGGAATTTCTTGTAAAGTATCTTTACAAGTTTTTATTCATGGATTATAATTAGATCAACAGCCAAAGTTTCTAACAATGTATAAATAAGCTCCCATGATGCTAAGAGGTATTTCCCTCTACAAAGGTCATTTATAAACCAAATAGTTATATCCTTAGTGACAAGAAAGATTTATTATAAATGATTAACCCCGTCAATGCTTATGAAGTTTAGGACACAACAGGCCAGAGCTACATATTACCATTTAGAATGTTGAGATTTTTTTTTCAATTTACAATTGTTTTTGCGTTCTTCCAAATTGTAAATTATATTTATATTTTGTGTTTTTTTTTTAAAGTAGGACAACAGTTGCATAGTACTTATTTTTCTTCTCTATCTTTTTTGCATTCTGATGGTATAGACTTGGGCCACATTGCAACTTTGGGTGTAACACAGCTCGTACGGTCGCTGTTTGCACTGCTATATTATAGCATAGTGCAAGTGAATGGGATCGAATTGTGAACCATAAGGTATCCCCACCCGCAACATGCAAGTAGCAAAACATCAGAGCCATTGGGACTTTTTGTGATTTGTTTGTCCCTGTACCTGGTTTGTAACTTTCACCATGCTGCAATTTAACAGCGGCATGTATCTTTGGCTGAGTGACCTGTATCACAACGAAAGTCATCATTTAAACCCAGTCTTAACCATTTATATTTATTCCAAAAGGGGACTTTCATATTCACATTCAAATATCCTTTTATAACTAATATGTTTTTTTCTAGCAAGATACTTGTAAAGTTTTTCCTGAGGGGTCAGCTCTAAAAAAAAATCCGATAAAGTAGATAAATTGCTAAAAAAAATGCTTGAAAGACTATTCTTTTCTACTGTAAAACAGTGCTGTTCTAATGTTACTTTTTAAAATTATTTTAAGTGACTAGTAATGATGAGCGAGCACTACCATGCTTTAGGAAAAATGCTCGAGTTCCCCATTGACTTCAATAATACTTGGTAGACGAGTCGAGTCTGTCCGAGCATTCTACTGCTCATTTCGAGTACCGAGCACAAGAACACGGTAGTACTCACTCATCACTAATGATTACTTGTTGAATCCTCTTCATGAGTGGGAGATTTTTTTGCTGACTTTTTGGAACAGAAACTTTCCAAAGACCATAAGATGGTTAAAAACCACAAGTTTTGATTGGAAAGGTGGAAAAAAAACCTCAGATGCTTTGAAAACTAGGCAAAAAAAAGTCAGTGTGAACACAACCGAAAACTGCTTTGGGAAACAAAATAATTCCTCCAAAAATTGCCGAAAGAAGGAGTTTCCTGGAGCCACTTCTACTTGAAAAACTCATAGTTTTTGATGGTCTCAAGAGAACTTCATCTGCACGTGACCTAAGAAGATAATAGTTAATGGAGGGAAATTTTTCAGCAATATAAATAAGCTCAGCTTTATGTATCAGAAGCAAAAACACCAGGTATTGGGTGCGACTGTTATTTTTGTACTCACTACTACACATTGTCATGTCGGTGTCCCCATAGGGACGACGACATACTGTATTACAGACTGTCATTTGAGCACAACATAGAAATGTATTGTGCCCCGCTATATTATTTTTTTTAGAAATGTATGCTGCATATAACACGATAGCCCCATCCGCAAAAAGCGCCATAGCAGCTGAACTACGGGAAAATAAGGTCTGATATAAAACTGAAATAATACCGTTGACTGGATGAGCCGGAAATGGACAAGGCACAATTGACATCTGCATCACTACAGGATAAATACAGAAAAATGCAGATTTGAATATTTCAAAGGCTAGTTCTAGAAACATTTTCTCCTTTTGGTTTGAGTGAGGTTTTTGTCATCTTTACGACATTTTAGTAAGATTCTTAAGTTGTTCTTTATCTTTATGTGTCTTATCTGGATATACCAAAAAAAAGTGTATGGTGAAACTGTTTTTACAAAGAGTAGCTTCACTGTCACTAGAGAGCAAACGTCAATGCTGAAAACCCCCATCTGGGAACTATTTATGCATAGTATTAGGGAATTGCCTATTACGTGTCTGTTCCCATCATTACCAGTTATTAACACGTCTCATGATCAGAGAAAGTTATTATATAGGATAAAATATCAGTTATGTCTAAAAGTTGGTACATTCAAATTTTGATAATGCCATTTCACCACTATGTACCATCATAAGGCATGCTTTCTACCTCTGCGGCTGAGACGAAAACTTCCAGTCATAACATGATTCATCTAACATATGAGTATATAACTCTCACTTTTTATAAATGTTTCACTTCAATAAAACAGTCATATATACTTCCGTAGAAACTAACACAAATAGGGCAATTTACGGATACCATGTCATTTAAATAAACTGCTTAAAGAGTAGGGACTCTTCCAAATTTCAATTTTTGACTGCATATAGATAATAGATAAAAGTCAACTGAACCCATTTTTTGGAGGGATTAGTAAGCTATCTAATATGTGTGGAGGTCTCTAACTCTTTAGGCCCCGTCACACGCATCAATATTGCTAGCGATATCGCTAGCGAGCGTACCCGCCCCCATCTTTTGTGCATAATGGGCAAATCGCTGCCCGTGGTGCACAATATCATTAGGAGCCGTCACAAGGACTTGCCTGCCTAGTGACGTCGCTGTGGCTGGCGAACCGCCTCCTTTCTAAGGGGGCGGTTCGTGCGGCGTCACAGCGGCGTCACTAAGCGGCCGCCCAATAGAAGCGGAGGGGCGGAGATAAGCGGCCGTAACATCCCGCCTTCCTCCTTCCTTCCTCATTGCCAGCAGCCGCAGATAAGCTATAGTTCATCATTCCCGGGGTGTCCCACGTAGTGATGTGTGCTGCCTGGGGAACGACGAACAACCTGCGTCCTCAACAATCAACGATTTTTTGAAAATGAACGACGTGTCAACGATGGACGATTTGGTGAGTATTTCCATCGTTAACACTCGCTCATAGGTGTCACACGCAATGACGTCACTAACGATGCCGGATGTGCGTCACGGAATCCGTGACCCCGGCGATATATCGTTAGATACGATGTTGCGTGTAACGGGGCCTTTTTCCATCCACTGATAGATTGTGGAATTTAGTTATACTTTATGGAAAGAAGTAATAAGATTATTTCTGTATAAATAAAATAGCTATGTAGTACATAATGGTTCTAAAAAGGATCCAGAAAATACTAACAGGGGGTGAAATATAAGTATTGAACATGTCACCAATTTTCTAAGTAAATATATTTCTAAAGGTTCTAATGACAGGAAATTCTCACCAGATGCCAGTAACAATCCATCCAATCCATACAAGCAAAGTAATCAATAAATTAAGTTATGTTTAAGGTCTCCATCACATGTCTGTGTTTCCGGTACACGCTAGTCCATTTTCACACGTACATACGCATAGCAATGAAAATCAAGGGTGATCTTAACACTTCCGTGTTTTCACATGGACCATGTGTACATGTGAACTACAGGCATGTCTGTGTGATCCACAATGAGACATGTCCGTTTTAACCAGCATCATGGACACACAGACCCATACAAGTCAACGGGTCTGTGAAAAACACGTACAGCACACTGATGACAACCGTTTGCCGTTCATGTTTAACATTGCAAAATATAGGAAAAGCTTCGTAATTTAATTCTTCCTTTAACCATTCCTGAAAAAAAAACATGGAATTCACGCACACGAATGTCACATATGTACATACAAATGGACAAAACAGACCATGCAACATTTACGTTTTTTAAACAGACATGTGAAAGAGGCCTAATAATGAGAAATGACACAGGGGAAAAGCATTGTGAAGAAATAGAGCTGTAAAAAGCCATGGAACGTAATGACACCTGCTGAAATCTGTCAGAAATTAGAAAGCAATCCTGACATATAGTCAAAAACAATACAAAATTGTTCAACTGATGGACTATAAAAAGGTGTTTGATTATCAAGGTGCCACACAAGAAATATCTCATGATGGTTAAAACCAGTGATCTGTCTCAAGACCCTCACAACCTTACTGCTGTAAAACATACTGAAGACTGTTAGGGCCAGATGGATGGGCAGACCCGGGAGGTGGATCCACTGGGCCGAACTCCACGAAGAGGGAACGGAGTCCGGTAGCCGGAGCACTTTAGGTAGCAGAACAGTCCGTGCACTTAGAACACAATGGAGAAGTCCCTGGGACCACGGGGTCACTGATGGTGGTCCGGGTGACGGAGCTCAGGTTCGGAAGCCGGGATGATGTTAGGCGGGGTCCGGAACCGTTGGAGCAAGATGACGGGTCACCGCAGGGAACCGGGATGGTACGGACTGTCAGGATGGTAGATAGGCAGCGTTCGGGGTTCGAGATACAGCAGGACCGGATGGCAATGCAGGCTCGGCTCTAAAAGAGAGAGGTAAGTATCTCACAGGAACACAAGGAGACCTGACTCCTAGCTTGGGAAACACGAAGAACAGGCCCCGCCCCCTTGGACATTAATCCCCTTTATACCCTGTACCTGTGTGCATCATTTCCTGTCAGTGGACACTGGCCCTTTAAGAAAGGGTCAGTGACCGCGCGCGCGCCCTAATGCGCATGCGCGCGGCCCGGGTGCCAGAAGCCAGGGCAGGAAGCTGAGAGGAGGAAGCAGCAGAGCCGGCCAGGGGCTGGGAAGCCGACGGGCGCCGGGAGCGGGGACCAGGGAGCCTGGGAAGCGCGGCCAATGGAGGCTGGAGAGCGGGGAGCGTGGCAGGTGAGCCGGGGAGCGGAGCGGAGGACCCGGGGAGCGTGACAAAGACATTGGTTACACAAGAATTTCTAAACTACCAAAGGTTTCCATGAGCACGTTTTAGGCTATAATTCTGAGGTGGAAAGAACATAATTTCACCATTAACTGGCCATGACTAGATACTCCCCACAAGATTTCAGACAGTGGAGTGAAAATAAGTTTTAGGAAAGTTATCCAAGAGCCAAGGACCTCCTGTGGAGAGCTATAGAAAAACCTGGAAACAGTAGGTAAAATTGTTTCAAAGAACACAATAAGTGATGCACTTAATCTCTATGGCCTGTATGCACACTCACTACACAAAACTCCATTGCTGAACAAAAAGCATACTCAAGCACATTTAAAGTTTGCTTATCAAGATTTAGACAAGCCTGGAAAATATTAAGAGATATAGTCTTCTCAAATGGTACCAAATTGAACTTCTTGGATGTCAAAGGTTTCCACTCCAAAAACACCAATTGAAGAAAGGATGAGTGGATAATTGTACCATGACATTCTTGATAAAAATGTGCTGCCATCTACCAGGATGATAAAGAAGAAATGAAGGTAAATGGGGTCATCAAGACAATGATTCCAAACACACAGCCAAGGAAACTTTCAATTGGTTTCAGAGAAAGAAAGTAGAGGTGCTAGAATGACCCAACCAGTCACCACCTGACCTGAATCCAATAGAAAACTTATGGAAGGAACTAAAGCTCAGAGTTCCATGAAGGATCCCACAGAACCTTCAGGATTTGAAGAGTGTTTGTGTGGAAAAATGGGTCAAAATCATACTGGAACAATGCATGCAACCAGTTTCTCCATACAGGAGGCGCCTTGAAGCTGTCATCACAAACAACAGTTTTTGTACAATGTATTAAATACATTTCAGTAAGCATGTTTACTTTTTTTCCTGCGACATTTCTCATCATTACACATCACTAAATTTATGGACAACTACTCGTATTGTTTTAATTCTTTGATTTGTGGATTGGATGGGTTGTTACCAATATCTGGTGAGAAATTAATGTCAATAGTCAATAGTTAGCACAAATCACAACTTACTCAGCTTCAGACGTACCCTAAAGACGCATCTTTTTAGGGCAGCCTATGACTCTCCCTAATCAGATTTGATTCACATAGCCCCTGTCACGCTGCACTCTAAGATGTACAATAGCAGAACAGCGCAGTAATGTGGGACTGAGAGGATTCCTGAAACTATCTGAGAAGGTAGTTAGCTGGTAAACGACTACGGGGCGTAAAAGTGGAGGAAACGTATGAGCAGGGAATTCCCTAGCAGAGGTAATACTAGTCAAGCCCACCAGATGGCAGTAGAATCATCAGAAAGCCGTGTCACAACATGAGGTCTTGTAAGTACACAAGGGCAAAGTCTAAACGTAGTCAGAGGGAAGCAAATAGTCAGTAGCCGGGAAATCAGAGCCTAGAAGCGAGGGGGAGTGGGAAGACAAGACAGAATAAAGGTAAACAGATAAGGAACGAACAGGGAGACAGCGGGAGAGACACTGATGGAAACAGACAACAGAGGAGGTTAACAGGTCAGGTGAACACGGAGGTCAGGAGGGGGCAGGGCAGACAACAGGTCACTCAAGAGCAGAACACAGCAGAGCCAGAAGTATCACTGGCGAAGTCCAAGAGAAACAGTGCCCTAATAAAGCAGCCTGACCTCCAGAACGAGGCAGAAAGGATTAACCCCTAACGTGACTTGCATCAGAAGTGAAACTAAAAAAAAGGCTCAGCTCCAGCTGAGCCAGGAGTCAATCATGACAGTACCCCCTGCTCAAGGGGGGCCACCGGACCCCCAGGTTTCCCAGGAAACCTTCTATGAAAGGCACGAGTAAGTCGGTCAGCATGGACAGATCGTGCCAGAACCCAGGATCGCTCCTCCGGTCCGTAACCCCTCCAATGTACTAAGTACTGAAGCGAACTACGGACCCGCCGAGAATCGATGATGCGCTCAATCTCGTGTTCCATCTCACCATCCACCGAAACAGGAGGAGGGGGATGAAGACACTCGGAAACAGAAAGAACAAAAGGCTTGAGCAGAGATTTGTGAAACACATTAGAAATGCGAAAGGACTGCGGTAACCGCAGACGAAAAGCCACTGGGTTGACAATCTCGATGATCTCATATGGACCAATAAATTTTGGACCCAACTTAGTGGAAGGAATTCTCAGATGAATGTTTTTGGTAGACAATCAAACTTTATTCCCCACCTGAAAATTAAATCCTACCGATCGTCTCTTGTCAGCAGAGCGCTTTTGCCGCCCTAAAGCCACCTCAACATTATGCCGGACCTCCCTCCAAACCTCCTCCAACTGCTGAACTGCAGAATCAGCCCCAAGACACCCAGAATCAAGTCTGGAAAATTCACTGAAATGGGGATGGTATCCATAGTTACAAAAAAATGGAGTAGTACCCGTGGACTGATGGACCCGGTTATTGAAAGCAAACTCAGCCATAGGCAGTGAGGAACACCAATCGTCCTGCTGAGACGTAGCCAGACACCGCAGAATTTGTTCCAATGACAGATTAGTTCTTTCAGTCTGCCCATTGGTCTCGGGATGGTAAGATGAAGAAAAGGACAACTCAATACCCAGCCGTCTACAAAATGCTCTCCAAAATTTGGAAACAAACTGAACCTCCCTGTCGGACACAATGTTAACAGGGATGCCATGCAACCACCTGTGCAATAAACAATTTGGACAGATTCTCAGCATTAGGTAATCCCGACAAGGGAACAAAATGCGCCTGTTTGCTGAATCTGTCCACCACCACCCAAACAACAGTCTTGCCAGCGGAAACAGGTAAATTAGTGATAAAATCCATGGACAAATGAGTCCAGGGCCTATCCGGAATTGGTAAGGGCACTAATTCCCCGGCCGGCCGGTTATGGGGAACTTTAGCACGTGCACACGCATCACAAGCAGACACAAACACGGCGACATCGGAGTACATAGAGGGCCACTAAAACAACCTGGCAATAGCCTTACGAGTAGCTGAGACCCCCGGATGACCACCAAGCACAGAGTCATGAAATTCCTGGAGAACCCGTAATCGAAACTGGACAGGAACAAACAATTTGGCATCAGGCAATGAAGGAGGGGCCAATGCCTGTGCAACACGAATCTCAGCCTCCAAGCCGGAGGATAAAACAGCAACGACTACCCCATGAGGAAGAATGGAGGAAGGAGGTTCGGGAGGCGAAAACGGATCCAAACTGCGAGATAACGCATCCGCCTTAACATTCTTAGAACCGGGCCGAAAAGTAATGGAAAAGTGAAAACGGGGGAAAAAAAGTGACCATCTTGCCTGTCTAGGAGTCAACCATTTAGCAGACTCGATGTAAGACAGGTTTTTATGGTCCGTAATAACAGTGATCCGATGAACAGCCCCCTCCAAAAAATGCCTCCATTCTTCGAAGGCCAACTTTATGGCCAACAACTCTCAATTCCGCACATCATAATTCTTCTCAGCAGAAGAAAATTTTTTGGAGGAGAAGGCACACGGTCTTAAATTAGTTAAAGTAGTGGGTCCTTGGGAGAGCACCGCCCCCACACTCACCTCTGAAGCATCAACCTCCACAATAAACGGCTGAGAGAGGTCAGGTTGAACAAGTACAGGAGCAGTCATAAAACATTCCTTTAACTTCAGAAATGCTTCTATCGCCTGCGGTGACCACTCCCTAAAATCAGCCCCCTTGCGGGTGAGATCCGTGAGTGGCTTGACCACTTGAGAAAACCCTTTAATAAATTTCCTGTAATAATTGGCAAAACCCAGAAAACGCTGCAGACCCTTGAGGTCTCTGGGTTGCACCCAATTATAAATGGCTTGTACTTTTCTGGGATCCATCCGAAAACCATCAGCAGACAGAATAAAACCTAGAAAGGTGATTTCTTGGACACAAAAAGTACATTTTTCAGGTTTAGCAAATAGGGAATTCTCCCGTAACCTATGAAGTATTGTACGTACATGATCAATATGAGACTCTTTGTTGGACGAAAAGACAAAAATATCATCTAGGTACACAACCATAAAACAGCCAATAAATTCAGAGAAAATATCATTCATAAAATTCTGAAACACTGCAGGAGCATTAGTAAGGTCGAAAGGCATGACCAAGTTTTCAAAAAGGCCTTCTGAGGTAAGGAATGCCGTTTTCCACTCATCCCCTTCCTGAATGTGAATGAGGTTATAGGCTCCCCTGAGATCAAGCTTGGAGAACCATTTAGCTCCAGATAACTGATTATAGAGGTCCGGGATGAGTGGAAGTGGATAGGTATTTCTCACCGTGATCTTATTAAGTTCCTGAAAATCGAGGCAAGGGCGTAGGCCACCATCCTTCTTCTTAACAAAAAAGAACCCAGCAGCAACAGGCAAGACAGAAGGACGGATGTGTCCCTTGGGTAAACTATTGGATATGTAATTTTTCATGGCAGTGCGTTCTGGGCCAGTAAGATTATACAAACGGGCCTTGGGTAATTTGGCACCTGGAACCAGATTAATAGCACAATCGTGAGGACGGTGGGGTGGCAGGACCTCAGCCTCTTTTTCAGAGAACACGTCTGCAAAATCCTTCAGGTACTCCGGAATACCCTCCAGATTAGTTGAAGACACCTGAACAGTGATAAGACAACCATTAGAACATTTAGGACCCCATTTAACAATATCGCGAGAGTCCCAGTCAATTACAGGATTATGCATGTGCAACCAGGGGAATCCCAGCACCAGTCCCGCAGGGAGATTATCCATGATATAACATGAAATACGTTCCTGATGAAGGCACCCCACTTTAAGCAAAAATTCCTCACAGACAAATTCAACCACATTTCGTGACAATGGTGTCCTATCAATAGCAATAATGTGAACCGGAGTCTCTAGCCTAACTGTCCCTATCTTAGCTTTGGAAACCAGACTGGAGTCAATGAAGTTCATGGAGGAACCACAGTCCACAAAAGCAGAGGCTGGAATACAACAGTCTCCTATTACAAGTTCCACCTCAAGCAAAATTTTTTGGAAAGAGGAAAAGGGTACCTGAGGGTCTGGGTGACCTCCTCGAACATCACCCAGACCTAAGCGTTTCCCGACGGTTTAGTAGCAGGAGGACAGGTAGGACAGTCCTTCCTCCAATGTCCTGGACTTCCACAGTAGAAACACAATTTCCACTCCCGTCGTCGTCTCCTCTCCTTCTCCTTGGAATCTGTGGCACTGACCTCCATGGGCTCCGCAAGTGAAACAACCTCAGCTTTGACCGGGCATAATGAGGTTTCCCGCAGGATCACTCCTCTCTCCCGCAACCTCTGATCCATCCGTACTGCCTGGGTCATGGCCTCCTCCAAAGAACTGGGTGGAGGATGAAGGGCCAGAGCGTCCTTGAGATGATCAGAGAGTCCTTTCCTAAACTGGCATCTCAGAGCAGAAACATTCCAGGAAACCGTCGTAGACCACTGCCTGAACTCGGAACAATATCACTCTACAGTGCGTCTACCCTGAGAGAGACCCATGATCCTGTCCTCTGCCACCATGACCCGGTCCGGTTCATCATAAATAAGTCCTAGGGCGTCAAAAAACCTATCCACAGACATACGCTCAGGGGCTGTCGAAGGTAAAGAAAAGGCCCAAGTCTGAGGTCCCTCCCTAAGCAAGGAAATTATTATCCCCACCCGCTGACTATCATCCCCAGAGGAACGGGGTCTAAGAGAAAAAAGTAATTTACAGCTCTCCCAAAACGTGTGAAACCTCTCCTTCTCTCCGGAAAACTTATCCGGGAGCATGACCGTGGGTTCTGGAGAATGGAATGATACATCTACGGGACCAGGCTGTGATTGAGTCATGGAACCCTGGAAAGCCTTTACTGCAGCAGCAAGCTCCCCCTGGAGTTGAGTATGAGAAGAGGCTAGGGATACGTAACGGATCCATAGGGGTAAAAATGTAAGGGCCAGTGATAATGTCCCGCTGTACTCTAAGATGTACAATAGCAGTACAGTGCAGTAATGTGGGACTAAGAGGATTCCTGAAACTATCTGAGAAGGTAGTTAGCTGGTAAACGACTACGGGGCGTAAAAGTGGAGGAAACGTATGAGCAGGGAATTCCCTAGCAGAAGTAATACTAGTCAAGCCCACCAGATGGCAGTAGAATCGTCAGAAAGCCATGTCACAACATGAGGTCTTGTAAGTACACAAGGGCAAAGTCTAAACGTAGTCAGAGGGAAGCAAATAGTCAGTAGCCGGGAAATCAGAGCCTAGAAGCGAGGGGAGTGGGAAGACAAGACAGAATAAAGGTAAACAGATAAGGAACGAACAGGGAGACAGTGGGAGAGACACTGATGGAAACAGACAACAGAGGAGGTTAACAGGTCAGGTGAACACGGAGGTCAGGAGGGGGCAGGGCAGACAACAGGTCACTCAAGAGCAGAACACAGCAGAGCCAGAAGTATCACTGGCGAAGTCCAAGAGAAACAGTGCCCTATAAAGCAGCCTGACCTCCAGAACGAGGCAGAAAGGATTAACCCCTAACGTGAATTGCATCAGAAGTGAAACTAAAAAAAAAAGCTCAGCTCCAGCTGAGCCAGGAGTCAATCATGGCACCCCCTCTACAACTTCTCACAACATCACTCCACATCAAACTCCATGGCACCCAAATGCATCTCAAGGCTCTGGCCCACTGGTCCAGGAAACCATTATCTATCCCCCATTTCCGTGAGATGGCTGGATTGTCATTGTAAATAAGCACTTGTACCTTGTCCCCCCCCATCTCAATGTAGATTGTAAGCTCTCACAAGCAGGGTTGTCTTTTTTTTCCCTCTAAATATTGTATTTTCTATAATTGTTACTTGTTTGTATATGATCCTCCTAAATTGTAAAGCACTGCGGAATATGTTGGCGCTATAGAAATAAAGATTATTATTATTTATTATAATAGCACCTTTAGAAATATATTTACTTAAAAAACTGATGACGTGTTCAATACTTCTTTCACCCTCTGTATAACATCAATAAATCATTCCAAACAATATCACCATGTAGCCAGTTCACATGTTCACAATAATTTACCAGGGAGGAAAGTAGAGAACTAGCTATATTGTGTATATTACTAGTAGCCCCTAAAGGCTAGTAGCTCATTGAATAAGTGGTACTGCCTATAATTAGCATAGTGCTGGATTACATGACATACTAGTAAAGAAATAGTTTCAGAACTATCTACATTTATGTGTTATACTCGCTCCAACATGTGCAGATTCAGAAGCCTCCTGAAGAATTAAAGGTCTTGAGCCACATCACAACCTTTCCCAAACAAAGACTTAAGGGGTCTTTACACGCTGCGACATCGCTAGCGTTTGCTAGCGATGTTGCGAGCGATAGCTCCCGCCCCCGTCGTATGTACGATGTGTGGTGATCGCTGCCGTAGCGAACATTATCGCTACGGCAACATCACACGCACATACCTTGTCAGCGACGTCGCTGTGACCGCCGAACAATCTCTCCCTCAAGGGGGAGGTGCGTTCAGCGTCATAGCAACGTCACTGCGGCGTCGCTAAGCGGCCGGCCAATAGAAGAGGAGGGGTGGAGATGAGCAGGGCGTAACATCCCGCCCACCTCCTTCTTTCCACATTGCCGGTGGACGCAGGTAAGGAGATGTTCGTCGTTCCTGCGGTTTCACACATAGCGATGTGTGATGCCGCAGGAACGAGGAACAACATCACTAGTGCCCAAATAACGGTATTTTGTTTTAGAACAACCTCTCCAAAACAAACGATTTTTACCACTTTTGGGATCGTTGGAGGTCGCTCGAACGTGTCACACGCTGCAATGTCGCTAACGGCGCCGGATGTGCGTCACAAACACCGTGACCCCGACGATATTTTGTTAGCGATGTCACAGCGTGTAAAGCACCCTTTAGGATATTATTGTGTTTTTCCTTTTTTAAAGTCGCTTTTCTTTTTTGTCTTGCATTTTTCGTAGCCATTTCGAGCCAAATTCTTCAAAATGCCACAATTGCTTCATAGATTTTGTGCAAAGTAATAAACTACTCTTTTTTTCTCGTCTTTGATTAGTTTTTAAACTTTTTATAGCAAAAACGTTCACATTTTACAAGTGATGTAAGAATAACTGGAATACATAAAATCAATTAAAGGCAGCACTGGGGTACATTTTTGCCAAAGTTTATGACTTTTTTTAAAAAATTGCATTTGATAAATTTGTTTAAAACATCTGGAAACGCCATACTCAAAAAAGCTAATACTGAATGAAGGGCAAAAGATAAATTTAAAAAAGGAGTAAATCATTGATAAAGTTGTCACAAATCAAAAAGCCACTAATTGAGGTGTTTCTCCCTCAAAAGAGAGCAGCCATAACAATCGTGAAAGGCCTTATCCATAGCTATATAGCAAGGATTAAAATTTAACTTTTAATTTAAATGTCTAAAAACGACAATGTAATACATAAAGTGCAGTGCATTAAAATGTAAACAAAAAATAGGTAGATCTCACGCGATTCTTCTCCCCGAGCAGATGACACACCACTGGAAACAACAAGGGCGGAAGAGGGTCAACTTGAAACAGAAAGGGGGGTAGTATCAGTAAATCTTAACCCCTGTCGTGCCCCTGCAATAGCTTCCGCCCTTACAATGGCAGCACCCAAGTAAACAGGCTACCCCAATGGATTTAACTCCTCCCAATGCGTTTCCCTCTCCAAATAATCAGAGGGTTCATCAGGGAAGAACTGGGACATATATCCTGCAATGGCATATACAGACACACAGCACGCTTTTGGCATATGTGTTCACATACAGATCACTTTCTGCATGTGTGTTAATGGCCCACTGGCCATGTTTACATTTTAATGCACTACACTTTATGTATTACATTGTCGTTTTTAGACATTTAAATTAAAAGTTATATTTTAATCCTTGCTATATAGCTACGCTTTACAGGATTTGGGCTGCACATTTTGCCTGCATAGCAGGATTTGCTGATTCTGATTATTAGGCCTTATCCATACCATCTGCATTGTTACATTATTACTTCAGATCCTATGGCACTGTTTGTGTTGTTCCGTACTGCCTCCGCATGGCACAATATCATAAACATATATTCATTCTAGGGAAGAAGACCCCCATAAAATAGCTTAAAATAAAGTATACATACATTTTCATTAAGATGGATTTATATGGAACCCTAAACAAAAAAACTTCTTATGTTACAGTCTGAAATCTGATGAAGGGAGTCAAAGAGAAAGAGAATTCTATTGCTTCTGCATTCTGGCATTAAAGGGACTGTGCCATAAACAACATATAAGTGTTACGTCACCACCGGAGTCCGCTCCAGCGACTTCTGCTCCGATCGCCAGGCGACACCATGTTCCTGCCGTGGATGGTGCTGGTGATGGAAGAGGAATCGATGCCAGCGGCACCGGTGTGCGCAGGCTCCGATCATCCACTGGGCTGGGTTATCTTGGGATCTGCAGTACCACTGGCTGACTGTGGTGTGTGTCTTCCAGTTGAAGTTGCCAGCGTTCAGCTACAGCCAATGGAAAGACACCACACCCTTCTTAGTTCCCCTCCTGTCTGCTGACCTCTGCCAGAGATAGTTTTGATTTCCTGGCTCCTAGTCCGCCCTATTCTGTTTAGTGATTCCTGTGTGCTAACTTCTGCGTGTTTTCTGACTACCCTTCTGCCTACTGTTTTTGTACCTCACTCCCCGATCCGAATTTGACCTCTGCTATGTTTTCTGATTACGTCCTTGCCTGCCGATTCTGTCTCTTTTCTGCTATTCCTGGTTTGACCCTGCCTGACGACTACTCTCATCGGACTGCAGCCTTCCACAGGTAGTGATCTCCAGGGCCCTGTGTAATTCCAAATCCCTGTATAGGGGTTAAAGGGTTTCAGGGTTCTGGGGGTCCTGCTTGGTGAGTGGCTTCCCTCTAGCCTGTCCATTACATCCCATCTGAGTCTGTTGATCCAGGCAGATGTTACAATAATAAGCATATAAACATATGATAAACAGTAATCCTGGGAATGGAGAACCCAAAGTGCCCTATGTGATTGGAGCAGTGAGCATTTCTTATATGAAAGCCAAGCTCACTCACTAACCCAAAGGGTGTCCGGAGGACAGGTCCATGAAACCAAACAAGTGAAAGGAGATCTCCAGCACTGGACTGTTTGAATTTTTATTTGGCTTTATTAAATATCCACTAACTTTATCCAGGCAAAAACTCACAAGTACATTTTCTTGCATGTTTTGGATCACAGGTGATCCTTAAGCCTGCTTTACACGTTGCAATTTCGCATACGATATCATATGCGATTTGCAATGCCCCCATTGTATGTGCAGCACGTTCAATTTGTTGAACGTGCAGCACAAACGATTAACCCCCGTCACACGTACTTACCTTCCATACGACCTCGATGTGGGTGGCGAACGTCCACTTCCTGGAGTGGGAGGGACGTTGGCGTCACATCGACATCACGCGACAGCAGGCCAATAGAAGCGGAGGGGCGGAGCTGAGCGGGACGTTAACATCCCGCCCACCTCCTTCCTTCCGCATTGTGGGCCGGGAGCTGCAGGACGCAGGTAAGATCTGTTCATCGTTCCAGGGGTGTCACACACTGCGATGTGCGCTACCCCGGGTATGATTAACAATCTGACGTGCAATTCTAGAGAAAGGTATGATGTATATGCAATGTATGTTTTAACGTTTAATCGCAATCGCACGTACCTGTCACACACTGCAATGTACCTTACGATGCCGGATGTGCATCACTTACGACTTGACCCCGCCGACACATTGTAAGATATATTGCAGCGTGTAAAGCGGCCTTTAGGGCTTGTCAGCATACTGACCGGTGTAATTCAGTAGTGCTGTTCAAATGAGAGTTTTGTCACACGGAAAAAGTTGGAGCATGTGCTATACTCTTATGTATACTGGATAAGACTTGCCTATACAATTCTATGAAAAAATGGATCCATAAGGATCATCTGTATGCATTTCAATTAGAAACAGTTGATGTATAAATATAGATGTCACAACAATATCGTAAAACACAGACACACTTAGGGTATATGGATGACACACAGATGATAATACGAATGGAAATCTTCCCAAAACATCTTTTTAGATAAAAATCAAATGATTTTGCTTTAAGGGATTGTCCAGTACTTGGACAACCCCTTCTGATTCCACATTTCCTCCAGGTAACATAAAAAAGCCTATACTAACCTCCACGGACACCATAGATCCAGTGGTGCCAGGGCTCGATATGCCAAGGCTCACATGACGTTGTGATGTCACGCAAGCCTTGTGTCCAATCAGCACTTGCTTCTATCTCCTCGCCTTTGGACAAGCAAATTAATCAACAGGAAGTGAGCGTTGCGGCTGCTGCTCACTTCCTGTTGATTGCTCCTGTGTCCGAAAGCAGGGAGAGGGAAGCCGGCGCTGATTAGATGCAGGGCTCACGTGATGTCACAATGTCATGTGAGCCTCGGCACATCAAGCCCTGGCAGCATTGGATCCATGCCGGCCATGCAGGTGAGTATAGGCTTTCTTATTTTACCTGGGGGAAACATGTGGAATCAGAAGAGGTTGTTCTAGTAAAGGACAACCCCTTTAACTTATAGTCTCAAAGCGTAACTTGAAATCTTAAACATGTCAGTAACTATACTGCTGTGTCTCTGTCTGGATAATGTATGTGGATATTTAATAAAGCCTAGTCAAAATCTTAACAGACATTTTAGTGTTGAAGATCCCCCACCTTACCCCTGTTCTCAGGGTCTATGAGGGTCTCAGCTATTGGACCCCCGTAACCATATACTTTATCAGGTATCCACTATATAAGTAATAAATGTTGTTTATGAGACAACCTCCCCACCTATGCTTGAATTTGTCAGCTTACTGGAAAAAAACAGTGCAACAAAGTTCCCAGAGGCGTTTATAATTTTAGAAATATTATAAAAACTTTAAAAGATATTAAAGTCCTGAACTACCTTACCCACATAAAAGACTATTTTTAGGAATACGTAGATAAAATATTATAAATCAGCCATCATATGATATTTATATTTCTTATCCTACTCTGTAAAGGCTTTGTGCTTCCAGGTATTTCCTGCCACCACATATTTTTGCATCAAACAGTTGCTGCCGCCATGACTCACTTTACCTCGGACCAGTTACTACGTCAGTGTAATATCAAACATCCCTACCTGCATACATGTCAGTGGGCAGATGAACAGAAATCTAAATGTAAAACTGAAATTTATCCCATGTGTTAAAAAGAGAGACAGTTATAAAATACTTTTATATAGAATCATTGAAGCCTCATAATCATTGATGTCCTAATAGTAGGTGTTCTGTATGGAGGCTATCATGCTCTTAATATTATATGATATTGAGAGATTATTTCTAAGAGGACTTAGCTAAGGCCATACACGAATTGAGGCTTGCAAAAGAGGCCAAGAGTAAGGTAAAAGGATTTCGGGAGTATGTTAAAAGCAAAAGACAATTAAGGGAGACCATAGGAGTCCTGCAAAATCAAAAAAGTGAAACAGTCAACAAAGTGGAGATACTAAATTCGTATTTCATATTTGTCTTCTCCCAAAAAACTAATGCAAGCATCAACAATAATCATGATAGAAGTGATAGTCAGGAGTAGTCCAAGTAAAGAATTGATATTAGAACACTTAAGGCCGCTTTACACGCTGCGATATCGGTACCGATATCGCTAGCGTGGGTACCCGCCCCCATCTGTTGTGCGACACGGCCAAATCGCTGCCCGTGCCGCACAACATCGCCCAGACCCGTCACACGTGCTTACCTGCCTGGCGACGTCGTTGTGACCGGCGAACCGCCTCCTTTCTAAAGGGGCAGTTCGTTCAGCATCACAGCGACGTCACAGCTGCGTCACTGAACTGCCGCCCAATAGAAGCGGAGGGGCGGAGATGAGCGGAACGTAACATCCCGCCCACCTCCTTCCTTCCGCATAGCGGCCGGGAGGCAGGTAAGGAGAGCTTCCTCGTTCCTGCGGTGTCACACGGAGCGATGTGTGCTGCTGCAGGAACGAGGAACAACTTCGTTACTGCTGCAGTAACGATATTTGAGAATGGACCCCCATGTCACCGATGAGCGATTTTGCACGTTTTTGCGACGATGCAAAATCGCTCATAGGTGTCACACACAACGGCATCGCTAATGCGGCCGGATGTGCATCACCAATTCCGTGACCCCAACGACTTCGCATTAATGATGTCGTAGCGTGTAAAGCCCCCTTTAGTCAAGTTAAAAGAAACCAAGTCCCCAAGTACAGGCGATTTACACCCTAGTGTTCTGAAAGAGATAGCTGAAGAAATAATAGTACCGCTGCCATAATCTTCAATACGTCATGGTAAACAGGAGAGGTATCTCTAGATTGGAAAAGGGCAAATGTGTTTCCTATCTACAAAAAGGGGAAAAAGCAGGATCCAGGGAATTTCAGGCCAGTAAGCCTGACCTCTATTGCAGGAAAAATCTTCTAGCAAATTGTCAAAGATTATTTACTTAGGTACCTGGATGAGAATGCATTAATCAACCAAAGCCAGCACGGCTTTATAACCAATAAATCTTGTCAGACCAACCTGATTTCCTTTTATGACAAAGTAACTGAATGGTTGGACCAGGGCAATGCTGTGGATATAGTATACCTTGATGTCAGTAAGGCAATCTATAAAGTATCACATTTCATCCTCATTGAAAAAATGTACGGAATCGACAAAAAAATCAGTTGGATTCACAACAAATAATACGAAATAACTGCACATCAAACTGGAGGAAAGACAAAAGTGGGGGCCTTAAGGCTCTGTCCTTGGCCCAGTGCTGGTTAATACCTTTATAAATGATCTGGACAACAGAATCATTGGGGAACTCATAAAATTTGCAGATGATACTAAGATAGGAGGAGTAGCCAACACTAAAGAGGAAAGAGAGCGTATTCAAAAGGATCTCTAGACACACTCGAGCAATGGGCTGAGGAGAACAGTATGGTGTTTAACAGGGACAAATGCAAAGTCCTACATCTGGGTAAAAGAAATGTAAAAAGCATATATAGTATGGGAGGAATAGAACTAGGTGATGGCACCAGGGAAAAGGACTTGGGCATAATAGTAAATCCCAATTCAAAATGAGCCAACAGTGCAGGGCTGCAGCTAAAAAGGCCAACAAAATTCTGGGATGTATCAAGACAAGCAGATCAAGAGAGGTATTTATTCCCTATACTCTGCCCTGGTCAGACCTCACCTGGAATACTGTCTACAGTTCTGGGCGCCCCAATTCAAGAAAGACATATATAGTGGAGCAAGTCCAGAGAAGAGCAACCAAGATAGTAGAAGGTCTGCAAACTATGTCATATGAAGACCGGCTAAAAGAACTAGGAATGTTTAGTTACGAAAAGATAAGGATGAGAGGAGACTTAATAGTGGTCTTCAAATATCTCAAAGGAAGTCACAGTGCAGAGGGAACTACCCTATTCTACTTAGCACAAGGAAGTACAAGAAGCATTGAAAGGAAACTAAAAGGACGAAGAGTCAGATTAGACATTAGGAAAAATGTTCTGACAGTGAGGACAGTCAGAGAGTGGAACAGGCGACCACGGGAGGTAGTGAAGGCAGTCAGAGAGTGGAAGAGGCTACCACTGGAGGCAGTGAGCTCTCCATCAATGAAAATCTTCAATCTGAAACTGGATATACATACAGCTAGGATGATTTTACATAACCTGCACTTGCAGGGGGTTGGATCGATGGCCCTTGAGGTCCCTTCCAACTCAACCATTTTATGATGCTATGATTCTATGACCTGTCATGTTTCCAAAAAAATGAGTTTATTACTTTGCCAAAATCCCTGTGCTGTCTTGAACCTGCCACTGGTCACGCTGTTCAATCAGTTTCAAATAAATGCTGTCGAGAGACAATTGGGTCACAGAGTGGAAGGACTACACATCCCCAAAGAAAAATTTCTGATACACCCTCTTTGACTACAAACATATTGGTACCAAAATATAAAAATAAGGCATCTCTACAATACTGTATGAAGTATTAGGCATTCCCTTCATTGTAACAATGGGACATAGACCGTTGTAGGAAAAACAATCTCTCCTCTTCTAAGTTTATGTGACGCCCTGGACAAGCCAGGTAGTCACAGATCAGATAGAGCCCCACACTACACCAGTCCCCTAACAAGGTGTCAGCAGCCAACCATTTAAACCCTAGTCACCTCCGTCAGTGGTGGATGGACACACCAGGGGGCGGAGCCAGGCGGTTAGACACGCCCACCGAGGAGATCAGAGAGCCTGAGGCAGGAAAACACAGTTCAGTTCAGTTCAGGCTAACAAACAGTTTAGTCTCGGAGATGAGTTTGAGAGTTGAGTGGAGGAGGTCAGGCCTGTGTGACAGGCCTGTAGCAGACTGACAGGTGCCAGGGTAGGAGCCCGGGCACCTTTTGCTAGGAGGAAGATGGAGGCCTCTGCCTGCAGGAGCCAGGAAGATGGCTCGGTGGAACCGTGGTGGACCGAGACAGGGTAGTGGCCCGCCGGTACCGACCCAGGGAACCGACTGGAAACCGGAGCACATAGGGGGGTACTCAGACCCTGAAGCTAGGTACAGAAGCTACTGGGGGTTAGATAATTAACTGATTGCGGCCAGGACTATAGGTCCTTTCCCACCCAAAGTCCTGACTGAAGATAACAGCCCAACGAGGGGGATAGAAAGCCACTGCCACGGCAGAGAGATCCCACGGGCCAGCGTCTGCGGGCAAAGGGCTCCTCCGACAATCACAAGCCGGGGAACGGACTCCTGTATTGCAAGTTCAGGCAGTCCACCATCACACAAACAGGTGCAGGAGAAAGGCAGAGACCAGCAACCGGGTGGGGGACCAGACCGCAGCCAGCTGTGGGCACCGACCACCATCACCTTGGTTTACCAGAGACTTGAGTGTGTTACTAATTGTGAGTACAGCGGTGCCCTCCGGCCGCCCATCTCCCTGCACCGCCCAACTACTCCCCGAACGGGTCCCGGGGCCACCATCCCTACCCACGGAGGGGTTAACAACTTGCTGCGCAACATCTTCCCCGGGTGCCCCGTAAACCGCAGCGGTGGTGTCCACCTTCACCACATCCCATGGGTGGCATCACGAACTTAACACGGCTCCGGCCGTACACCTACGTCCCCTAAACCACCAGCCCCTTTCAGATCAGAGTGACCACAGGGCCCCCGGGTCCCGAGACGCTCGAGCCACCCACCAGCAAGCCCGGATCCAAGTGGCTCAGCTGCAGCCGAGCACGGGGCGGTACATTTACACCTTGCACACTGCAGTCAAGCAGGTAACATATTCCTAGCAGTCATCAAATCCAGACCAGTCCATTAGACTATCAGATAGAGAAATGTGATTCCTCAATTCACACAACATATTTACACTGCTCCAGACTCCAGTGTGGCAGCTTTACACCACTCCATCAGAGTCTTGGCATTGGGCTTGGCGGTGTAAGGGGTACTTTGCACACTACGACATCACAGGTGCGATGTCGACATCAGAGTATATGAATCGTTTTTACTACGATTAACGAGTGCAAAAGTGTCGAAATCGTATGATCGGTGTAACGTCGGTCATTTCCATAATTTCGGAAGGACCGATGTTACGATGTTGTTCCTCGATCCTGCGGCAGCACACATCGCTGTGTGTGGAGCCGCAGGAGCGAGGAACATCGCCTTACCTGCATCCCGGCTGCAATGAGGAAGGAAGAAGGTGGGCGGGATGTTTACGTCCCGCTCATCTCCGCCCCCCTGCTTCTATTGGCTGCCTGCCGTGTGACATCGCTGTGATGCTGCACGACCCGCCCCCTTAGGAAGGAGGCGGTTCGCCCGCCACAGCGACGTTGCAGGGCAGGTAAGTGCATGTGAAGCTGCCATAGCGATAATTTTCGCTACAGCAGCTATCACAAGATATCGCAGCTGCGACGGGGACGTGGACTATCGCGCTCAGCATCGCTACCATCGGCTTGCGATGTTGTAGTGTTCAAAGTACCCCTAAAGCTTGCACGCAGCTGCTTGGTCATGGAAACCAATATTATATAGGTCATATTATAGTTTTTATACTGATATTAAGGGGCTTTCAGGGGCTTTTTTTTAATCTTTTCTTATGGGGCTAAGAACTTATCAGCAGGTAGTTTTTAACTCCAAACAATCTCGGACAACTTGTGCTGGTGAATCTCATGCTTCCTGTGATATCATGTTGATTGACAGCCAGTTCAGCCTGACTTAGTGGACTGACAGCTGTCAATAAACAGGATGTCGGCAGAGATGCCCTGTTGGAGGAAGCTGAAGAGAAGGAACTGCTCTGTGAATGTGGCATCACATGAAGCAGAAGATCTGCTAGCAGAAGTAGTCTATGATTGCTCTGATCCAGGAGAAATTGTCACATGGCAACACAGGCAGGTAGCTAGAAACTACCTGGCGATAAATGTTTAGTTTCATTGGGAAAGTAAAGAAAAAATCCTGTATAGCCCCTTTAATGGCAGAGGAGGTTTACAGACTTGATGTCCCTGTAGGCTGCATAGCAAGGTGCTGGATTTTTATAAAACTTTTGCAATGAGACTGAATGAAAAACCTTAGTTTAATGATTAAATGGGTGGTCCGAAGATATCCCACTGATGCCACCAATATGTTACAGAGACAGACTGAGATCACGCAGATATCATGCTGGAGATCACGCTGGAGATCCCACTAAAGCCATCAAAAAGTCAGAAACCGCTCTGTTAGGTCAGTTATTGCGGAAGTGACACCTTGCACCCCCTCCGATCAGCTGTTTTCGGTGTGAGCGGTGGCAGCAGGCGGCCGGATATGCTCTGTTCCTGAGCTGCCCCATCTTCTGATAGTGGTCACGACTGGGTACTGCACATTCACCTCCTATTTATTTGAATAGGAGGTGGATGTGCAGTACCAGGCCGCAGCCACTATCAGTTGACGGACAGCACTGGAACTAAGCATTTCCATCCACCTGCTGCTAACGTCAGCACTGAACACAGCTGATCGGTGAGTTGTCGGGTGTCGAACCCAAGCTGATCAGACATTGATGACCTATCCTAAGGGACACTTTGCGATAGTCCCCGCCCCTGTCGCAGCTGCGATATCATGGTGATAGCTGCCGTAGCGAACATTATTGCTACGGCAGCTTCACATGCACTCACCTGCCCTGCGACATCGCTCTGGCCGGCGAACAGCCTCCTTCTTAAGGGGGCGGGTGGTGCGGCGTCATAGCGACGTCACAGGGTAGGCGGCCAATAGAAGCGGAGGGGCGGAGATGAGCAGGACGTAAACATCCCGCCCACCTCCGTCCTTCCGCATAGCCGGCGTGAGCCGCAGGACGCAGGTAAGGTGATGTTCCTCGCTCCTGCGGCTTCACACACAGCTATGTGTTCTGCTGCAGGAACGAGGAACAACATCGTAACATCGGTCCTTCCGAAATAATGGAAATGACCGACGCTACACCGATGATACGATTTGGACGTTTTTGCGCTCCTTAATCGTATCAAAAAGGATTTACACACTACGATATCGACTGCGACGCTGGATGTGCGTCACTTTCGATTTGACCCCATCGACATCGCAGCTGCGATGTCGTAGTGTGCAAAGTGCCCCTTAGGCTAGGCCATCAATGTAAATGTAGTGGATAACTCCTTTCATTTTGAGCTCATAAGCATGTTTCACAAATATGAAAAAATGTGCATTTTGTTTGTCATTCTGTCACTACGTTGAAAATATATCTCCCAAAATTGTCGGATCTATACAAACCCCAATACCGGTGCCCAAGGGTATAGCAAAGATGCTTTGATGAGAGAAAGTGTATGCAGTTGGGTAGGGTACGTCTCTACCTCTGAATATACAGACTGGTTATCTTTCCCAAGCATTCCTCTGTGGTATTTACCTGTGCACACCAGTGGGTCATAGTTGAAAAGGGGCCAGTGTTATTGTGACGCCCTGGCCTATCAGGTCGTTACAGGGTATTGTGCAATCTGCCCTTCTGCACAGTATCCACATCCTCCTTGGTTACGGGTTCCTGGCCTTTGGTGTTGCCAAGAACAAGCAAATCAAAAATCCTAGAAACACTCTGCACCACACCCACCAGACACACCAATGGGTAGCCTGAAGGGAATAGGGCCGTCTACTTGGGGGGTTGGTTGGGGAGGGTCAGGAGTATCAGGAGTAGTCAATTGTGTGGTGACTCTCGTGAGGAGAGGTCACAAGTCAGTTGGAGGAGGTTAGGACTTGGGCTCCTCAGTTACTAGGTGGCAGACGTTGGTCTGGGCCTGGTAGGAGCTGGAACCCTGGTCGCAGGGGATCGTATCTAGGGGCACGGAAGTGCCAAGGAGGGCAGCCGGTGGCCTTGAGCCATCTCCAGGCAGGGGCCATGGCATGGCGGTGTACGTGGACCCTAGGCCGGGAAGTAGCTTCAAGAGTCCTGGTAATTTACCCGACGAGGGCGAAGACTTCAAGATTCGTTTTCCACCGGCTCCAAAATCGGTGTACTAGCGTAACGAGGGGGATAGGACTTTCCCAGTAACAGTCCAGAAAATCCCAAGCGTGAACCCTAAGAGCAAGCTCACTCTGTTAGCCATACGGGTGAGCGGGACCCGACTAGTTCTATACTACAGGGGCCAACCAGTAAAGAAAGTGCCAAGGGAAAGGTCACAGGCTAACAAGCAACACCATCGGGCACGGGATCCAAGCGTGCTTCTTCCCTGCTACAGCGGTGCTCAGTAAATACCCCCCCTTTTTGTTTCGAGTGTCCGCGCGACCCCTCCCGGGTACGAAGACCCCTCTACCCACCGTGGATCCGGATCCGAGCAGTCTCGGCTGCTGACGCTGGGGCGGTACATTATCTCACCCTTTTTTACTCAAGTTAAAATTATTTTTTCCCCCCTAAATATACTTAATCCCATATCTTTATTGTGGGGTGCATATGGCCTCTCTGTCATATGAATTGTACAATTTTTCTATGACAAAATATATTACTTTTATTCTTATTTTATTTTATCCATAATATACTGGTAAGTAAAGATATGTAATGTTACATTCTGAAAGTATACAGTAGCAGCATGAGTAAGAAAACAGGATGTGCACCATGATTGTTATATGACAGCATATGCTATTCAGCAGTTAGAGGAACCAGTGTAAGTATCTTTGGATATTTTCTATATTTCTGGAATTTATTATGTTGCTTGTTAAGATGTGAGTAACAAACCACTACTTAGATAACTTATTTCTTTAATGATAAATTGCCAAGAAAGGGAATGAAGTAATTGAAAATGTTAGGTTGTAGGATAAAACAAAAATGTATCATGCTTTTAATGTAAACACTAATTCACATCAGTGATTTGTATTCAGAAACATTTAAGGAGGAACTGTCAGTTGCTCAAAAATTGCCTTAAATACCTTATAAAAATCCCTGAGCTGATATGTTTCAGCAGTTTCGTACTGTGTCACTCCATTGAACAGATATTTACATTTGTTGCATTTGGAGCGCAATATGTGAAATCTCATCTTACATACCAATTTGGTATTTCTTCAGAGTCTTCTCTACAGACGTGTACTATCATCGTTCCCTCTTAATTGCTGCTGATCCCAGCTTGGCAGCCTCTGAGGCCTGCAACACACATCCGTGTTTCCTGTACGTGTTTGGTACATATTTGCACGTACCGCAGACACGGAGACCAATGTTACTCTATGTTTGATGGCCCACACACGTAAAATCACACGGAACGTGTGTCTGTGTCGTAAGTACGTGTGTGCGGTTTTCTACACAGATGACATGTCAGTTTTTGGCCGGCAGCACGCAGGCACGGACCCGCTTTAGTCTATGGGTCCATGCCTGCACGAACCGCACACGGAGTATGTCCGTGTTCAGCACATATCGTCCGTGTCCGTTTTTCATTAAAAAAATTGAAACACTTGTTACCAATCTATTAGGTCAATTGTAGGCCACTAATTCTGGCGCCAAACATACATTTCCTGTCTCATTTGCACGCCAGACGGCAGCTGGGCACCTGTCCTTTCACTGCAGGGGAACTTTGAGCACAGAGAACAACACAGGTACTGAGCATGGTGCCCAGAATCGATACAGAGAGGCTGATTGGAGAAGTGGAGAGGCATTCTGAGCTGTGGGACACACGTGTTGATGGCTACCATGACAGGTTGATAGTGGAACGAGCATGGATGTCTGTGGCTGAAGTAGTCTACCCCAGGAATGGATGGTCTCAATGCATCTCTGGAAGGAAAAATAGATATGGTGAGTACAGATATTTTCATTACTTCTGTCTTTACCTACATGTGCACATTCTGTAGGCGCAATCTAGACATATTTGTATACTTTGTTTGCCATGTATTAATGGGCCTGACTCATTTTGAGCTACACTGAAGACTCACAAACAGGATAGTGTTGTTTCTTGGGCTTTTAAACTAATCCTTGTTGTTTTGTAGTAATGTCATCCTGTGTATATGGGTTGCAAAGCACTTCATGCATGTACAAAAGGCATTTCAGGCTGCTAAAGCATCATTCAAACATATTTTTTTTTGTTTTTTTTTTAAGGCTTTTTAAAATGTGCTGTTAAGTGTCTATCCATTAATCTTTTTTTTTTTTTTTTTCATGCATTACCCTTGTTGCCACCATATCTGTAATGGTAACTGTAAATTGTAGTTTGTATTGTACTAGATTTGCGTAACATATGGTACTTCATGGGTTTGTAGACATTTAGGGTCTCATGGCTTACTGATGGCATTTTTTTTTCCAAGTTGTAAGTGATAAATGATTATACATTGGTTTAATCTGTGTAATGGTGAACTGGTTTACTTGGTCGTGTTAAGTGTGTTATTATGTCACTATATGATTGTGTTAGGACCAGGTGGACGGGCAGACCCAGGAGGTGGATCCACTGGGCTGAACACCTCACCGAGGGCAAGGTGCCCGGTAGCCGGAGCACTACAGGTAGCAGGACAGTCCGTGCAGAGGAGTGGAGTGAAGAAGTCCCTGGGACCACGGGGTCTCTGATGGTAGTCCGGGTGACGGAGCTCAGGTTCGGAGGCCGAGATGACGTCAGGCAGAATCCAGAACCAACAGAGCGAGAAGGTGGGTCACCGCAGGGATCGGAGAAGGTAGGAACTGACGGGATGGCAGACAGTCACCGTTCGGGGTTCGGGTATCGTCAGGACCGGTTGGCGTGGCAGGAGCGACTCTACGAGAGAGATAGGTAAGTATGGCACCAGACACAAGGAGACCTGACTCCTAGCTTAGCAAACACGAAGAACAGGCCCCGCCCACTTGGAAATGATCCCCCTATATACCCTGTACCTGATACTTCAATATCCTGTTGGAGGACACTGGCCCTTTAAGAGAGGGTCAATGACCGCGCGCGCGCCCTAATGCGCATGCGCGAGGCCCGGGTGCCAGAAGCCAGAGCAGGGAGCGGTGCACAGGAGGCAGGAGTGCCGGGCTGGATCAGAGTTGCCGCCGGGCGCCGGGAGCGGGGACCGGGCTGCCTGGGGACCGCAGGTGATGGGGCATGGAGGCTGTGGAGCGGGGGACGCGTGGCAGGGGAGCCGGTGAGCAAGGCAGGGGAGCCGGGGAGCATGGCAGGGGAGCCGGGGAGCATGGCCGAGGAGCCGGGGAGCGTGACAGATTGTCATGGATTGCAGTATTAATCCACATGAATTTGTTAACCTAATTATTAGTGATGAGCGAGTACTAAAAAGCTCGGGTGCTCGAAGCTCGGGCCGAGCCTCCCAAGATACTCGTGTACTCGGCCCGAGCAACGAGCCCAATGTTATCCTATGGGAGACCCGAGTATTTTTGTGAAATGACCCCCCGGCAGCATGGAGAAACCCTAAAAATGGCACAAAAGTCTCAGAAGAGTGCTCAAATGACATGGCAACAGCATGGGGAAGACCCCTTGAAGCATTTATCACTCAAAAGTCACAGCTGTGAACAATTTTGTCCGCGTTTTACGCCATTTTTACGGACTCACCAGAAAACCTTCCAAAATGACCCCAAAATGATTTTTCATGGCGGAAATGTTAAGGGCACATACCCAATAGTGAGATAGAGCTGGTGTATGTTACTTTTTGAGATTAATACATGAAAGATTTTACGTGAAAACATTGTGTGGCACTCCGATGTCCCTGAGAAGAGACGTACATGAAGGCCTCTTGAGTCTAATGTGCCCATTTTGAGGAAGTGAGTCTTTGTAGTATTTTCCTTTGCCAGGGCAGTCCAAAATTGTGAGGTTCACCAATGCCCCTGCATACAGACGTGCATGATGGCCTGTAAACCTGAAGTGCCCATTGTAAGGAAGTGGGTCTATTGTAGTATAGCCCTTAGGCAGGGCAGCCAAAAATTGGGAGGCTCCACGTTGTCCCTGGATAGAGACGTGCATGAGGGCCTGTAAACCTGAAGTGCCCATTGTAAGGAAGTGGGTCTATTGTAGTATAGCCCTTAGGCAGGGCAGCCAAAAATTGGGAGGCTCCACGTTGTCCCTGGATAGAGACGTGCATGATGGCCTGTAAACCTGAAGTGCCCATTGTAAGGAAGTGGGTCTATTGTAGTATAGCCCTTAGGCAGGGCAGCCAAAAATTGGGAGGCTCCACGTTGTCCCTGGATAGAGACGTGCATGAGGGCCTGTAAACCTGAAGTGCCCATTGTAAGGAAGTGGGTCTATTGTAGTATAGCCCTTAGGCAGGGCAGCCAAAAATTGGGAGGCTCCACGTTGTCCCTGGATAGAGACGTGCATGAGGGCCTGTAAACCTGAAGTGCCCATTGTAAGGAAGTGGGTCTATTGTAGTATAGCCCTTAGGCAGGGCAGCCAAAAATTGGGAGGCTCCACGTTGTCCCTGGATAGAGACCTGTTAGGTTCTTAGTGCCTCCGTGCTTGCATTTAAAAACCGCACGTGTGTGCCTGTTGGTGGCAGCTTTCCGCTGCATTTGTGTGAGTTTTGCAAAAACTTGGATATAACGCACAAGTCTAGTGAATACACATCAGCACAGCATTGCAAAATGCGCAAGGGCGTTGTCAACGAACAAGGAAGTGGACGTGATGGTGGTGCAGGCAGAGACCGAGGTTGTGTGCAAGCTCTAATTTCGCCACAACAAAGGGCCACATCTAGTCGCTCGCACGTCCTGTCCCAAATTCTTGGGGACCGCAGCAGTACACCGCTCTTGAACCAAGACCAGTGTCAACAGGTTGTTAGTTGGATAGCGGATAATGCTTCCAGTCAGATTGGCACCACCACAAACACTCTGTCTTCCACACGGTCAAGTGTCAGTAGCCGTGATACTGCACCGCACATTTCAGAACCTGATCCTCCTTCCTACCACCAGGCCGAGTACACGTCCACGGACATTACTGATCCCACACTTGGACACTCGGAAGAGCTGTTCGTTCACGTTTCCATTCACAAATTCTGGCCTCTCGCCAGCTCCTGTTGAAGTGGGCCATGACGAGATTGTATGTACAGATGCCCAAATATTTGAGCAGCCACGTTCTCACGAAGTTGGCAACGTGTCTCAACAAGGGGTGGACGATGATGAGACACAATTGTCAGGAAGTCAGGAGGAGGAGCAGGGTGCGGAAGAGGAAGACGACGTGGTGGATGATCCAGTAACTGACCCAACCTGGCAGGAGGATATGCAGAGCGAGGACAGCAGTGCACAGGGGGAGGGAGGCGTAGCATCACAACAGGCAGTAAGAAGCAGAGTGGTGGCCCCAGGCAGACGTCAGGCAACTGTTCCCCGGAACAACACGACACAAGGTGCCTGTACAAATGTTAGGTCTTCCCGAGTCTGGCTGTAATACTATTGTATGTATTGAGGATTTCGATTACGTTAGGGCAATGACAACCAGAGACGAGTTCTTGGTGCAAGACGTTTATAATATGCAACCAGCAAATATGTACATAAACGGAACAAAAACACAGTAGAACATAAATACAGGAAATACCTTCCAGGGACTGAGCGAAAGGGAATTCCCGGGACCGCGCACCGGACTCCCCCAGGGAGACCACCAAGAGCGAACCCCTATACAGGGACTGTCTGGCAATCACCCCAGAAGCCCTAAATGCGCAGCAGCCGGGACACAAAAGGGCAATAGGTAAGTCCAAAAATGTCCGTACGTGATGTGAGTCCAGAGTGGTATTAAACGGAAGGAACCGGGCAGAAGTGCCGACCAAAGACGGCAAACGGAGTCCAGGCACAGCTAGATGATACCAGATGAAGTCCAGAGTCGGTGTCGGTTGTTTTCCAAGAGGATCCGAATAACAATCAGGAACCAAAAGCAGCAGGGCAGGAGCACACAGGAAGCAGTATACTCAGGCACTGGACTAAGCTTTAGGGGCGGCTTTTAAACAGATGGACAGGAAGTAGGGCAACAGAACAGAAAACTCCATGTTAACAAAGGGCAAGCTCTTTCAAAAGAAAACTGGAAAACCCGGAACTCTGACACTGGCAGTTTTTTAAGTTGGCTCCAGATGATTCTAAAAAGGCCATTTGCAACACCTGCCATGCCAGCATCAGCAGGGGTACCAAAACTAGCAGCCTGACCACCACCAGCATGATCAGGCACATGTCAGCCAAGCACCCGACTTTGTGGGAAGTACAACAGAGTCGAGGAGCAGTGCTTGCTGATGTCACTGCTACGTCTTCGCTGGTTGTGCATGCGAGCCAATCCCCTGTCCATGCTGCCTGCGAACAAGCCTCCTCCACTCCTGCACCTGCAGTTGCCTACGCAGAAAGAACACCATCATCAAGCACGTCCTTGTCCCAGCGCAACGTTCAGTTATCCATTCAGCAAACCTTTGAACGCAGGCGCAAATACACTGCCAACACCCCACATGCCACAGTTCTAAATGCTAACATTTCGCGACTGCTTGCGCTGGAAATGTTGCCTTTTAGGCTGGTTGAGACAGAAGCATTCCGCGACCTGATGGTGGCAGCTGTCCCACGTTACTCGGTCCACAGCCGCCACTATTTCTCCCGGTGTGCCGTCCCCGCATTGCATAACTAACCACGTGTCACAAAACATCACACGTGCCCTGAACAACGCTGTTTCAGCCAAAGTCCACCTAACCACAGACACGTGGACAAGTGCATGTGGGCAAGGCCGCTACATCTCGTTGACGTCACACTGGGTTAATATTGTGCAAGCTGGGACCCAGTCTGAGCGAGGGACGGAACACGTCCTTCACACACCAAGTTTTGCAGGCCCTACCTCAGTCAGGGTTTCACACACACTCTACAGCTCCGGAATGTCATGCTCCTCAGCCTCCTCCTCCTCCTGCGCATCCTGATCCACTTTACCCTCCACACCAGTCCCAAGCTGGAAGTGTCGCGGGCGGAGGAGGGGACGGTGCGCTCTCCCACTGCTCGGGTCCGGCTGACGCAGCTCTACGGCTGCTGCTGCTCGTTGGCTCGAGCGATGGCCGGATCCCGGGGACTCGAGCGGCGCTACTCGCCCGTGAGTGAAAAGGGGTGGTTTGGGTTTTGGGGATATTGTCCATGACGCCACCCACGGTTGTGGTGATTGTGTGGACACCACCGCTGCTCTGGACGGGGATCCCGGGAGCCTGTGACAGGGAGCAGCTTTGTTGTTATTTCTCCCCTCCGTGGGTAGGGGGGTTGGTTGTCCCGGGGCCTGGTGATGGGGTAGAGATGGATGACAGGCGGGTTGCGGGGCCTGATGAAGTGCAGGGTCGCAGGGGCAGCGCTGTGCCGCACGGCACGGAGGTACTCACTCAGCCCAATGATGATGACACAGTTCACGGTAAAACAAGTGGCTGGATGGACGGGTCACTCGGACGGCTGCGGTTGTTCCTCCCTGCAGGTTAGTGATGACTGTCTCTCCCTGCACCTAAGTTAAGTGTTGGTAGTGATGGTTTCCCAACGGTAACCCGCTCCCTGACCTGGATATGGGCCGGAGGAGCCCCTTTTGCCCACAGGCGATGGCACTGGGAGACGGTTGCCCTTGGCGGTGGCTGTGTCTCCCCTTCACGGTTGTACGGTTGCCTTCTATCTGGACTTGGCTGTTTGGAAACCCTGAGGTCCCCTTCACTAACGGATTTGGCAAATTCACGGCGACACCAAGCCTTGCCGGGATCCGAAAGTCCTCTGCCAATGGTGCTGGCTTCTCTTTGTATACCGGTCCGGTACGGCCGGGTCACCACCCGTCCACGGTCCTTACGGCAGACTCCAATCGGCCTCCACTGCAGACGGTCACCACATCCTGCCAACCTTGCTGTCCTGTCCAGGCCACACACCCGGACCAACTTCAGGCTCTTTGCTGTCACTTTTCTCCTCTCTACTACTTTCCTCCTTCCACTTCCTTAGCTTAACTCTCACTGCCTGTGTTTTCCCTCCTCCTCGGTGGGTGGAGACCAACCGCCTGGCTCCACACCCTGGTGTGGACAACAGCCCCTGAGGAAGGCAACAAGGATTTTGTGTTTTGACTATGATATGCCTGCAGGGAGTGTGGGGTGTTTAAGTGTTGTGCTCTGTGGCCCCTGGCTTGTCCAGGGCGACACAGAAGCACTGCAGCACTGCCTCGGCGAAGCGGCAACAGGCAGTGCTGAAGCTAATCTGCATAGGTGACAAACCCCACAATGCAGAAGAGGTGTGGACAGCTCTGAAACAGCAGGCAGATCACTGGCTCACAACTCTGAACCTAAAGCCAGGAAAGGTCGTGTGTGACAATGGCCGGAACCTGGTGGCGGCTTTGAGGCGAGGCCAGCTGACACATGTTCCATGCGTGGCCCATGTGCTCAACCTCGTGGTTCAGCGGTTTCTAAAGTCATACTCAGAGCTGTCTGATCTGCTGGTAAAAGTTCGCCGCCTGTCTGCACATTTTCGAAAGTCACCTACTGCTTCAGCCGGCCTTGCCGGCTTAAGACGCCGTTTGCATCTTCCGGCACACAGACTGGTGTGTGATGTCCCCACGCGTTGGAATTCAACTCTGCACAAGTTGGTCAGGATATGTGAGCAGAAGAGGGCAGTTGTTGAGTACCTGCATCACCTAAGCCATCGGGAAATGGGTCAAACTCCACACATAACACCTGAGGAGTGGAGATGGATGTCCGACCTATGCACCATCCGCCAAAACTTTGAGGACTCCACCAAGATGGTGAGCGGCGATGACGACATTATTAGCGTCACCATACCGCTTCTCTGCCTTCTAAAATGGTCTCTGCTCAAAAAACAATCATGATGCATTGCAGGCGGAGCGCGATGAGTTTGAGCAAGAAACAGTAGTGGGTGTGGGTGATGATAACACACAGCCCAGCCTCGTCTCATCACAACGTGCAGTGGAGGACTATGACGAGGAGGAGGATGAAGACATGGAGCAACTCTCTGGCCAAATTGAGGATATGACATGCAGTCATATCCTCGGTTCAGCGTGGCTGGCCAGAGGACAGGGTAGATGATGAGGAGGAGGAGGAGGACAGCATGTTCAGTCATCGTGTTGGTCAGGATACTGAAGTGATGGCTGTTAAGAGTCTGGCACACATGGCTGACTTTATGGTAAGCTGCCTGTCTCGTGACCCTCGCGTTAAGAACATCTTGGCCGACAATCATTACTGGTTGGTAACACTGTTAGACCCACGCTAAAAGGAGAACTTTATGTCTCTTATTCCCGAGGCGGAGAGGTCAAGCAAAATGCAGCAGTTCCAGAAGGCCATAGTCACGGAAGTAGGCAAAGCATTCCCCTCACAAAACGCTAGCGGCATAGGTCATGAATCAGTAGACAACCGAGGCGTACAGCCGAGAGAGGCACAAGTCCAATCCGCCAGAGGTAGGTGAACAGTCTTTAAGATGTGGGACAGTTTTCTCAGCCCCTCACGTACCACAGCCCCTGAGGTGCGGGGTAGTGCCACAAGAAATCCTAAGTTTGCCCAGATGCTGAAGGAGTACCTTGCAGATCGAACAACTGTACTCCGACATTCCTCTGTGCCTTACAATTATTGGGTATCCAAGCTGGACACGTGGCATGAATTGGCTCTCTACGCCTTGGAAGGCCTGGCCTGCCCTGCTGCTAGCGTTTTGTCAGAGCGTGTTTTTAGTGCCGCAGGTGGAATCATTACAGATAAACGCACCCGCCTGTCAACTGAAAATGCTGACAGGCTGACTCTGATCAAGATGAACAAGGGTTGGATTGGGCCAGACTTCACCACACCACCAGCAAATGAGAGCGGAATTTAAAGTTTGCCATGTACCTCCACTCACCCATGGGTACACACTTCTGGACTTTGGATAATCGCTGGACTGCTCCTCCTTCTCCTCATGCGCCACCATGATGATGACCGTTACAAATTGCAATACTTAGGCCTTTGTTTCAGGTATACCCCCAGTGGTAAATTTTTTCGCCCATTCTTTGCAGAATGGACATTACAACGACAGGAGACCCGCTCCTTTGCAATGGGAACAATGTTTTGAGGCCCTCATGCACGTCTCTACCCAGGGACAACGTGGAGCCTCCCAATTTTTGGCTGCCCTGCCTAAGGGCTATACTACAATAGACCCACTTCCTTCCAATGGGCACTTCAGGTTTACAGGCCCTCATGCACGTCTCTATCCAGGGACAACGTGGAGCCTCCCAATTTTTGGCTGCCCTGCCTAAGGGCTATACTACAATAGACCCACTTACTTACAATGGGCACTTCATGTTTACAGGCCATCATGCATGTCTCTATCCAGGGACAATATGGAGCCTGACGCTGCCACCGACTGCCACACACATGCTGTTTTTAAATGCAAGCACGGACGCAATAAGAACCTAACTGGTTTTTAGGAGCGACAATTACTGAGAAGTCTGACACTATCAGACACTGCTGACTGACGTGTATTATACACTAGACTTGTGCGTTATATAATAGTTTGTGCAAAACGCGCACCTGTACGCTGCCACCGACTGCCACACACGTGCTGTTTTTAAATGCAAGCACGGACGCAATAAGAACCTAACTGGTTTTTAGGAGCGACAATTACTGAGAAGTCTGACACTATCAGACACTGCTGACTGACGTGTATTATACACTAGACTTGTGCGTTATATAATAGTTTGTGCAAAACGCGCACCTGTACGCTGCCACCGACTGCCACACACGTGCTGTTTTTAAATGCAAGCACGGACGCAATAAGAACCTAACTGGTTTTTAGGAGCGACAATTACTGAGAAGTCTGACACTATCAGACACTGCTGACTGACGTGTATTATACACTAGACTTGATCGTTATATAATAGTTTGTGCAAAACGCACACCTGTACGCTGCCACCGACTGCCACACACGTGCTGTTTTTAAATGCAAGCACGGACGCAATAAGAACCTAACTGGTTTTTAGGAGCGACAATTACTGAGAAGTCTGACACTATCAGACACTGCTGACTGACGTGTATTATACACTAGACTTGTGCGTTATATAATAGTTTGTGCAAAACGCGCACCTGTACGCTGCCACCGACTGCCACACACGTGCTGTTTTTAAATGCAAGCACGGACGCAATAAGAACCTAACTGGTTTTTAGGAGCGACAATTACTGAGAAGTCTGACACTATCAGACACTGCTGACTGACGTGTATTATACACTAGACTTGATCGTTATATAATAGTTTGTGCAAAACGCACACCTGTACGCTGCCACCGACTGCCACACACGTGCTGTTTTTAAATGCAAGCACGGACGCAATAAGAACCTAACTGGTTTTTAGGAGCGACAATTACTGAGAAGTCTGACACTATCAGACACTGCTGACTGACGTGTATTATACACTAGACTTGATCGTTATATAATAGTTTGTGCAAAACGCACACCTGTACGCTGCCACCGACTGCCACACACGTGCTGTTTTTAAATGCAAGCACGGACGCAATAAGAACCTAACTGGTTTTTAGGAGCGACAATTACTGAGAAGTCTGACACTATCAGACACTGCTGACTGACGTGTATTATACACTAGACTTGTGCGTTATATAATAGTTTGTGCAAAACGCGCACCTGTACGCTGCCACCGACTGCCACACACGTGCTGTTTTTAAATGCAAGCACGGACGCAATAAGAACCTAACTGGTTTTTAGGAGCGACAATTACTGAGAAGTCTGACACTATCAGACACTGCTGACTGACGTGTATTATACACTAGACTTGTGCGTTATATAATAGTTTGTGCAAAACGCGCACCTGTACGCTGCCACCGACTGCCACACACGTGCTGTTTTTAAATGCAAGCACGGACGCAATAAGAACCTAACTGGTTTTTAGGAGCGACAATTACTGAGAAGTCTGACACTATCAGACACTGCTGACTGACGTGTATTATACACTAGACTTGATCGTTATATAATAGTTTGTGCAAAACGCACACCTGTACGCTGCCACCGACTGCCACACACGTGCTGTTTTTAAATGCAAGCACGGACGCAATAAGAACCTAACTGGTTTTTAGGAGCGACAATTACTGAGAAGTCTGACACTATCAGACACTGCTGACTGACGTGTATTATACACTAGACTTGTGCGTTATATAATAGTTTGTGCAAAACGCGCACCTGTACCCTGCCACCGACTGCCACACACGTGCTGTTTTTAAATGCAAGCACGGACGCAATAAGAACCTAACTGGTTTTTAGGAGCGACAATTACTGAGAAGTCTGACACTATCAGACACTGCTGACTGACGTGTATTATACACTAGACTTGTGCGTTATATAATAGTTTGTGCAAAACGCGCACCTGTACCCTGCCACCGACTGCCACACACGTGCTGTTTTTAAATGCAAGCACGGACGCAATAAGAACCTAACTGGTTTTTAGGAGCGACAATTACTGAGAAGTCTGACACTATCTGGACTGTTTTACACTGTGTACACCAGCCCCAGATATGATGAAGGCTGGTATACGGTCACCACTAGGAATGGCTATATACCCTGCCTGCCTGCCTGCCTGTATACTGCTACAATAGTCCTGACAAGGACTCTTCTGGTCACTAGCCTGTATTCCGACCTGGCTATATCCTGCCTGTATATAGCAACAATAGTCCTGAGAAGGACTCTGCTACTGTACTCCGACCTGGCTATACCCTGCCTGCCTGTATACAACTAGAATAGTCCTGAGAAGGACTTCTGGTCACACTGTTTGCAGCCCTGCTCCGGAACTAACTATAAAGGGCCGCAAAGCTTTCCCTGAATCAGCGACACTCTCCCTGCACTGACTGTCTGGATAGTTGTGAGCAGAGCACAGCGCGCCGGCCGATATAAAGGCTCGGTCACGCTGTGCAGGCCGGCCAATCACTGCAATTCCACAACTAACAGGGCTGTGGCATTGCAGTGGTCTGCCAGCCAATCCCTGCATGAGGGCTGGCTCTCAAAAGAGCGCCAACATGCAGAAATGAAGACCACGAGTAAAGCACGAGTATCGCGAGATTACTCGGTCCCCGCCGAGCAGCCCGAGTACAGCGATACTCGTGCGAGTACCGAGTAGTGACAAGCATGCTCGCTCATCACTACTAATTATTTAAAAGTTTGGTAGACAAGATCAATGTGCCTTTTTTAATGGAAAATATTGTGTTCATGATGTTGATACATTCTGTTCTTTTTGGAAACAGTGGATCTTGTGAAACGCCGTTGGCAGTCTGCACGTGACCAGTTCAGAAGAGAATATAACCCAGTGCCAACCACAGCTGCACATTAAAAAAGAAAAAATATGTCCATTATGCAAGACTCAGCTTCCTCATGCCCATTATGGAAGTACAAAAGTAAGTTTTAACCATCATATCACATGGCAGTCTTTATTAAATGCACACAGTAATTTTTTTTTTCTTTACACAAAAGTACAGAGGATAATCTAGAAGACAGTGAGGAGGCACAGTCAGCAGTCTTAACAGCTACAGCTACCTCTGCTTCCGAGATGGAGCCAACCTCCTACCAACCACCCCCAATCCCCAACGCCAGCCAGATGCTGAAGAAATGTCATCTGATTTGGGTTTGGGAACAAGTCAATCTACTACTGTAATTCCAGGCCAGTCTACAGGTCAACAAAGTGGTCCATCACCAGTTCCTTGCAGAGAGTAGTCCACAGCAACCAACAGGCCCACAGCCAAGAATAACAACTAATACCATGCGCACAATAGCCCAATCTATCCATGGTCGCAGATATAGGCTTTTGAAGATTTACGGTCCCTGCCTGAGATCATTGATACCAGAATAATACACATGATGAACTCACTGATACTAGAGAGTGATGGAGAGAGATTTTGCCGCTCCCTTTCTCCCTCTCTTGCATTGGTCCAAGCTGATAGGCAGGACAGGTTAAGGGGTGCTTCACACACAGCGAGCTCGCTGCCGAGATCGCTGCTGAGTCACGCTTTTTGTGACGCAGCAGTGACCTCATTAGCGATCTCGCTGTGTGTGACACTGAGCAGCGATCTGGCCCCTGCTGCGAGATCGCTGCTCGTTACACACAGCCCTGGTTCGTTTTCTTCAAAGCCGCTCTCCTGCTGTGACACACAGATCGCTGTGTGTGACAGCAAGAGAGCGACAAATGAAGCGAGCAGGGAGCAGGAGCCGGCGTCTGACAGCTGAGGTAAGCTGTATCCAAGATAAACATCGGGTAACCAAGGTGGTTACCCGATATTTACCTTAGTTACCAGCCTCTGCAGCTCTCACGCTGCCTGTGCTGCCGGCTCCGGCTCTCTGCACATGTAGCTGCTGTACACATCGGGTTAATTAACCCGATGTGTACAGCAGCTAGGAGAGCAAGGAGCCAGCGCTCAGTGTGCGCGGCTCCCTGCTCTCTGCACATGTAGCTGCATTACACATCGGGTTAATTAACCCGATGTGTACTGTAGCTAGGAGAGCAAGGAGCCAGCGCTCAGTGTGCGCGGCTCCCTGCTCCCTGCTCACACTGGTAACTAATGTAAACATCGGGTAACCATACCCGATGTTTACCTTAGTTACCAGTCTCCGCAGCTTCCAGACGGCGGCTCCGTGCAAGCGCAGCGTCGCTTGCACGTCGCTGCTGGCTGGGGGCTGTTCACTGGTCGCTGGTGAGATCTGCCTGTTTGACAGCTCACCAGCGACCATGTAGCGATGCAGCAGCGATCCTGACCAGGTCAGATCGCTGGTCGGATCGCTGCTGCATCGCTAAGTGTGAAGGTACCCTTAGGGCATTCTTAATAACACTGATATCTGCTACCCAGCGTGAGCCTGGACCCATATATTGTTTTGAAGTGATTGAGCAATGGAGATCAAATCCTCGTGGCCCACACATAAACACAATCCTACAAAATGTGGAAACCCAAACAGATGAACATTACTCAAATTCACAACTAAATACTGTAGTGCAACAAACACATATACAGTGGCCTTCTTCTTCTATGGGAAGTGATGTACAAATTAGGCCAACAATTGTCCCACATCAAACTGGTACATTAATGATACAAAGGCCATCTCAACAGCCATCATTTAACCCACAAGGCACCTAACAGACACCAATACAATCCTCTTTTAGCTATCCAAGTAATGTTAGTAATGTTCATAGACTACCTCAAATGATTCAACAACCAACATCCTAATATGTGCCTAATAATCCACAACAACAGTACTTTCAACATCAGCCTTACCCACCTAACTACACATACACACATACTCAGCCTCTTCAAACACATCAATATGTACCACCTACACTTGGTCTTCCATCTGCTCAAACAACTGCATCAATATTTTCAATATTTGTTCCAAGTACAACAACTGTTACTAGTGGAAACACTGATCAGGCACTTACTACAACATCTAGTGTTGGCCAACAAACATATTCAGTAGGTGTCAATGCAATGGAGACTACACAGGAAAGCATCACTAGCCTAGAGGATTTGGTTGACTCATAATGTGATTAAGTATGCATTGTTAAACATTTTGTTATGTTTTCAGGGTTATAGATGGTCTCAAAACATTTCAAAATGTTAAATATTAATTACTCTATATGCATGGGGAAATTTTTGTCATTATGTTTCCAAAATTTAAACAGAAAGTTAATCTATCACTTCATAAACATTACCGGCCTGTAAGAATGTTGCCTTGCTCTGGACATGGTGTTTAGTCAATCCATTAGACAAAACTGTGTTTATAGAAAAAAATGCACGCACATAAACTACTACACTAACATTCAAACACCTTTATTACTAAAAATCCACCCATTATGCAGTATCTGCATATGGTCTGGTCCCATACTTGTATTCCAATAGTGTCAAACAAATCATGTTTGCGTGACATTATTGCATAATATAGTATGGTGTTTTGTTTTGTATGGGATTATGTCCCTGACAAAATTATTTAAAAATAATAATAGAATACAGTGTGTTTTGCAAAAGAAAAAAGACATACATAGGTACAATAAACAATCTGGACTACAATTTTTGAAATGATATAGCAATTTTTTTATTACTCAGCTACATTCAGTAGTAATGTCACTGACAAAACAATATTTACTTAGTTTTTTCCCTTAAAAAAATATAGCTTATTGGTAGCTCAAACACAACAAAAAAACAAAGTACACCAAACAATATACCTATGTATTGTGATTTTCTCTTTTGTATTACATATGTGTTTGTAATTATGTAACCGAGATAACAAAATATATAACAATGTCAATTTTATACATGACTATGGAGATTTAAACTAAAATAATCTTTAAACTGATTCCTCACTTGTAGACCAGAAGAGGACAAATTGGTTCTAATAGTACCATTATTTACAAATGGGGCATTTAAAACAGGCAACTCTTCCATGTCTTCGTCATTGCTTTCATGTAATCTACAGTAATTATGTAACACTATTGTAGCTTTCATGACAACCTTGACGGTGGATAGTTGGAGTTGGATGGTGGTTTGATAAATGCGCCATCTTGAGGCTAAAATGCCAAAGGCACGTTCAACATAGCAACGTGCTCTTGCCAAGTTGCTATTAAATTGGGCTTTTGATCTGTCCAGCCCCCTTCTGGGATGTGGACGCATCAAATGCCTAGACAAGGCAAACCCCTGATCTGCAACCATGACAAAAGGTAAAACAGGCAATGGTCTTGGTGCAGGCAAACTTAAACTATCGGACATTAATCGTCTTGCTAAACGTGAGCTACTGAAAATGCGCGCAGCTGAGGCACTGCCATAGGCACCAATATCAGCAAAAACAAAGCAGTAGTTTGTATCTACCATTGCCAATATAACTACAGAAAAAAACTTGTGAAAATTAAAATATCTTGATGCAGAGTTAGGTGGTTTCTTCACTCTAATGTGCTTTCCGTCAATGGCGCCAATACAATTTGGGAAAGATGTTTTCTCCAAAAATTCATCCGAAATGTGCATCCAATCCTGTGTTGTTGGCTGCTGCATGACATGATGCCTAAGGGTCTCCCATAGCACAGTGCAGGTATGCAGGATTATCTTGCCTATTGTAGACCTTCCCAATAAGAATTCGAAATGTAGACTGCTGATGGATTGCCCAGTTGCAATGTAACTGAAATTGAAACAGAACAAGACATTACTTTGTGTAATCATTACAAATGGTTTTCAATACAAATATTTGTGTCATGCAATGGCTGGCAACATACTCTGTATGACTATTATTTTATTGTTTTTGTGGTTAAAACATATTTTTTTGAAACTGACCGGCCGGAGAGAGGAGGGCCGCGAAAAGACCAAGGGGGGCGGGTGAAGATTCAGCGACATGTTACCGAGCTGATAAAGGGCAGGGACTCCAGGACCCTGCCACCCTTCTGGTTCCTAGACCCCACGAGAGCGACAAGCCTGACCCGTCCCGCAAGCCCGCAGCACCGGAGCCCACGCCCAAAACAGATGTGTCGCCGGATACAGGCACGGTTCTTGATGGAGCGGTGGATGGCCGAGATGGAGGAGCTGGCTGCGGCCATGCAGGCACGCAAAGGGGAGGCAACCTTAGTGGAGCAGGTGAGCGACCCACGCTCCTATGTCCTCGAGGGACCAGCCGATGCGGCTGAGGGACCCGGTCTGCCCCTGCCCTCTATATTGCCTCCCTCGCTGCCCGTACCGGTTGCCACTGACCCCCCACTCGGTCCGCTGCCCCCAACACCGGCAGCGGAGCCCGTCCTATCCACCCGTGAGGACCCGCCTGTGGAAGCAGCCCATGGGCGGCCAGTCACCCGACCGGCCCTAATACCGCTTCCGAGGAAAAGTAACCTCCGGAAGGTGCCCGGCCCAGGAGTGAACCAGGCGGTCCTGGAAGAAGCTGCGCCCCAGCTAACCAAGGCCCCGGCAGTCCGCCCGGCTGAGATGGAGGTGGATGCTGACCGGAAGAGGGCTCAGTGGGCAAAGCTGGCCGCTCCCAAAAACCAGGCCTCGGCTGAGGCGTCACGGGGTTGCTGCTGCAAGGCAGCCGAGCAGGCCACAACACAGCGGGGTTCCCCAACGCAGAAGGTGCCGGTCGTAGCTGGCACAGGGGAGCTCCGGCTGGGCCCGACCCCCGCGCAGAGTGACCAGGAGCAGGCAAACGCTTCGTATTGGGAGAACCAGCTGGGCCGGGAGATTGCAGCCTGCGAGAAGAGGAAAGCGGAGGTGCTGGCCCAGACCGTCCGAGAAAAAGACAACCTCCATAGTGCCACCTATCGGGTGAGGGGCCCTACATTTGAAGGCCAAGTCCAGCATTTTGACCCCCAAAGGGGATGGGGGTTCATCTTTGAGCCGGGCCTGGAGGCGGAGATATTTGTGTCCTGGAGGGACGTGTACCCACATCTTCCCGTTGGTCATCCCGACCTGGGGATCTGGGGCCCGGAGAGCGTGAGCTACACCCGGCATTGCGGGGAGAGGGGATTAATCACCCTCAATGTGAAGAGGAGGGTCAGCCGCAGTGCCCGGAGGCACACCCAATCCCCTCCCCCGCCATACAGTCCCGATGAAGTTGAAGAATTTTGAGAGGTAGCCGTTCCCGGCTACCATACTGCCCGTCCCCGTTGGGACCAAGTTAAGTTCCCGTTTTAAAAGGTTAAAAATAGAGACAAGGCCGAGAAGTTGCAGGCCACCCAAAAACATTATTGGGCCTTGTAAACAATCCCTGGACCACCTTTTCATTGTCCTGCAGCCTCCGGAGAGGCTGGTTGGAGGAAACTCCTGTGGGATGTTGTAGGCCGAGGTCCCGTCACCATGCAGACCAGTGACAACCCTCCGGGTCAGGGGTCCCCTGGACGTGGGGCCTCTGAGAGACTGCTGGGTATGGAACTTTGTATCCAGCCCGTGTGGGCAACACCCGGACCCGAACCTGTTTCCTGGACTGGGGGAAAAGGGGTGCTGACCTGTTTTTAGAGGCAGCATTAAGGTTTAGGTTTGCTTGGGTGGGCAAATGGAAAGGACCCGGTCCCGTCCCGTTCCCGGTTACTAAAAATGTTTGCAACGTTTAAGCAAACTGCCTCCCGCAAGGGAAGAACATAAGCTTTCACATAATGTAAATATGTTATTATACTTGTAATATGTTGTTTTTATCTTTTACAGTTTAAAGCAAAATAAAGCGGTGGTAGTCGGACAGCCCGCGGACGGTCTGTGGTTAACCAAGGGGGAGTGTGACGTGCTGGGCAAGCCAGATAGTCACAGATAACGCCCCGCACAACACCAGTCCCCTCACTAGGTAACACCAGTTAACCACATAAAACAATAGTCACCTCCCTCAGTGCTGGATGGACACCCCAAGGGGCGGAGCCAGGCGGTTGGACACACCCACCGAGGAGTTCAGAGAGCCTGAGGCAGGAAAAACACAGTTCAGTCAGTGCAGTTCAAAGAGAGAGCAGTTTGAGAGTGAAGTGGAGGAGGTCAGGCCTGTGAGACAGGCCTGTGACAGACTGACAGGTGGCGGGGTTGGAGCCCTGGCACCTTTGGCTAGGAGGCATAGGGAGGCCTCTGTCTGCAGAAGTCGGGAAGATGGCTCGGTGGAACCGTGGTGGACCGGGACAGGGTAGTGGCTCGCCGGTACTGACCCGCGGAACCGACTTGGAAACCGGAGCACAAGAGGGGGTATAAAGACCCTGAAACGAGGACTAGAAACTACTGGACTGAGTTAATTAACTGATTGTGGCCTAGACTATAGGTCCTTTCCCACCCAAAGTCCCTCATAGAAGACAACAGCCCAACGAGGGGGATAAGCAGCCACCGCCACGGCTCAGAGATCCCACGGGCCAGCGTCTGCGGGCAAACAGGCTCTTCCGACATCCACAAGCCGGGGAGCGGACTCCTGACGCTGCAAGCGCAGGTAGTCCAACATCTCAAACAGGTGCAGGAGAAAGGCAGAGACCACCAACCGGGTGTGGGAACCCGACTGCAGCCGGCTGCAGGCACCGACCACCATCACCTTGGTTTACCAGAGACTCGAGTGTTTCATTCTAATAGTGAGTACACCAGTGCCCTCCGGCCGCCCATCTCCCTGCACCGCCAAAGCACCTCCAACAGGTCCCGGGGCTACCATCCCTGCCCACGGAGGGGTTAACAACTTGCTGCATACCATCTCCCCCGGGTGCCCCGTAACTGCAGCGGTGGTGTCCACCTTCACCACATCCCATGGGTGGTGTCACGAACTTAAAACACGGCTCCGGTCGTACACCTACATCCCCAAACCGCCAACCCCTTTTTGGTTGGAGTGACCGCAGGACCTCTGCGTCCGGAGACCCTCGAGCCACCCACTGAAGGTCCGGACCGAGCAACTCGGTTGCAGCCGAGCACGGGGCGGCACAAGAGCTGAACAGCTACATCAATAATAATTCAATTAGATGCCATCCTGTATACCTACCTGCAGAGTTTGCGAACACTTAAGGGTACTTTAACTGCTGCGACATCGCTAACGATTGCTAGCGATGTCGAGGGTGATAACACCCGCCCCCATCGCTCTTGCGACATTTGTTGATCGCTGCCGTAGCGACCTTTATCGCTACGGCAGCATCACGTGCACATACCTTGTCCGCGACGTCGCTGTGACGGCCGAACAATCCCTCCCTCAAGGGGGAGGTACGTTTGGCGTCATAGCGACGTCACTGCAGCATCACTAAGCAGCCGGCCAATATAAGCGGAGGGGCGGAGATGAGCGGGACGTAACATCCCGCCCACCTCCTTCCTTCCGTATTGCCGGTGGAGGCAGATAAGGAGATGTTTGTCGCTCCTGCAGTGTCCCACATAGCAATGTGTGATGCTGCAGGGACGACGAACAACATTATACCAGTGGCTGCAATGATATTAAGGAAATGAGCGACGTGTCAACGATCACCGTTTTTGAACGATTTTGTGCTAGTTGATTGTCGATCATTTGTGTCACACGCTGCGATGTTGGTAACGCCGAATGTGCGTCACTACCGACGTGACCCTGACGATATATCGTTACCGATATCGCAGCGTGTAAAGTACCCTTTAGGCTAAGTTCCCATAATGAGTGATTGGTGTGACGACATGGACACCCAATGCCTCTCATGGGTTAAAGTATCTTAACATTCATCCAGACAGGATGATAGATTGTTAATAGACGGGGGATAAGTCCCTCATTGTTTTTACAAGACTCTTGTTGACTCATGTAATTGTGTTGGCCACTGAAAGCCAGACGTATTGTTTCTCCAGACTCTTTCAGTAATCATTGTAATGTAGTTGTCTAGTGCTAATGTAATTACCTTAGTAGCCATTATCTAGTCTGTGCATTCCAGACTACATGTATACCCTCAGTCTTTCTGTAGACATCATTTGGATGAACATTGTCCATGCAGCTTGAGATTCATCCAATGGGAGAGGCGATCTTGTCCATCCAATCGATGAGGACGCAGTGTATCCAAGTGGAAGGCTGTGGCTATAAAAGGGATTTCTTTAAGCCACCAGGTGGTTGTTGATGGATGCTGATGGATCTAGTCTAAGCTCTTAGGAGCTGACTAGAGGATCAGGATACCTTATGGCTTCAATCTGGGGACTCCGGTTCCGGTTGGAGACCATATCCATAGTCTAGGGATTTCGATTCCGGCTGCCAGGATTGTATCATCATACCAAGTATATAACAAAATTTCAGGGTATCAGATGGGGTAAAGATAAATCTATAATGGCCACTCCATATACGCATATTTAAACAGAGGAAAAGAAGGAGTGTTAAAAGGCCCATATAAAGAGCAAGAACATGTACAGACTCCTTGTAAATATCAGAATAAGAATTTATTGCACAATCAATAAAGAACAAGGAGACAGTAATCATGGTGAGTGTTAGACATACATAAGTGCAGGAAAGACGTCCCAGAGAACAAGATGGTTCCCAGACCATGGGCCTCTGCCACAAGGGAAATACAAATAGGCCCGCAGCAATCCCATACCAGGAACAATTAAGTGTCAGTCACTATTACGATTGCCGCTTACCCATAAATAAAGTGCAGAAGTGCTTAGACAGATGCCAGGGCAGAGGTCCGGTAGAAAGAGGAGACCCCAACGCGTTTCGCTGCTTTTTCGGGGAGCAGTGTGTGACAGACGTGCCTCCGAATCCACCCATATATGCTCCGGAGATGATAGAGAGTGCCATCACCTGCGCCGCATGCGTCCCGTCGGGCATCCCCCATTCACCCACTGTTCTGTCTTCTATTCATTAAATAGGATAAGGGTAATATCGTTTGTTGCCCACAAGAGGTCACTGTTGGCTTTCTTATGTTTTCCTCATACATCTCTACAGTATTTCTGTGGTTTGGAGCCTGTTGCTTTAAGGAAAAGATACTTCCTTGGACTGCCCCTTTTCCCTTCCCTTACTGAGTTGGAGACGCAGATGTCTTGGTGTCTCCATAGGATTCAGAGGTGCTATGGCCGGCTCCAGTTCCTTTTCTTCAATTGTTCCTCCTGGCTAATGGATCCCGGTAGGAATCATTGTACTAGACTACATATTTGTGTTGGAATATGTGTACAGTTGTTATGTAGGCACTGTGAAGTGGCAGTGGCTCTACTCAGATTGCATAGGCTGTGATACATGCAGAGCAGGTGTAGGGCGGCATCAGCAGTGAAATTTTGTATTCAGTCATATGCATTGCTCTCTGTGTTATGCAGATTCTGTAAATACCAGTACTACTATGTATGTCATTCTGTTATTTGTGATATGCCTGTACTGATATGGATTTGTATCTTTTGTTATAGTTTTTACCAATCAATCATCCATTTCTTATGATCATCCACCTATCCATCATCATTTAATAAATAAAGACTTAAAGGCAACACAGTCTGTTTATTGAAACAGTGGATGAAGGTTAGCTGTATGCCGGAGTCCACACAGCTCACACGTGGACGAAGGCAGAACAGTAAAAACGGGCTGCTGGTCGCAGGCAGCGATTGTACGAACTGTACGGGACAGCTAACACCCACGCTACACGGCACACGGGTATTACAGCAGCCGCCATACAGCTACATAGAACAAGAGCGCAGTCCAGCTCCAGTAAAGAGAGCCGGTCGCAGGCTGTAGTACGGGACCGCTAACATCCACGCTGTACCGCATATGGATGTCGCAGCAGCCACCATACAGCCGCAGTGACTAGACCACAGTACGCCAGAAACCACCATTCCACTCTCCACCACGCGGAAGGCCGTCCGCAAATAGACTCTGTTTCCCGCTAAAATAGTCTGCAGCCAAGTGCACAATGTCTGTCAGCCGAGCGTCTTCCCTGAAGACAAGGTCACGGGCAAGCTCTACTAAATCCTCAATTAGGGAGCTTGCTGCCGTCGCCCGCGCTGAGGCCAAAGCAGCTAAAGTGAGGTCCTCCTTCGCTGAACAGGAAATGCAACTCAAACTAAAACAGACAGAGAGTGCACGTCTGCAATCAGAACAAGAAGCAGAGAATGCACGTCTGCAACTGACTTTAGAAAGACTTGCCGTAGAAAAGGAGACAGCGGCCGCAATAGCCAAGGCAGAGTTCCTGGAAGCGGCAGAGCAACCCGAAGGAAGACGTAGCGATGTTCTTGGGCCGGACCTAAACCAGCAGGATCCAGCACAGCGCGTCGCAGAATACATCTACCAATACTCCAGGATAGATGACAGCTCAGATGTGCTTCACCAAACAGACTACGCAGACGGCCAGCCATCCAACCTTGAATTACACCGCTTCAAGCAAGAGAGTGTACAGCACGAGGAGGTTCACCAAAACTACTATTCCACAGGGCGGAAGGTACAACCACCATTTTACCACAAAGAGACACCTTTCTCTCCGGGGAGGTACTATGCTGACTTTCCGAAGGCGGAAACACCCTACAGGTATGGTGATACACCACACAATAGACACGACCATACACCGGCTCGCACCAGCACTGACCAAGCCACCATGGACTTTGCAAAGTTCTTTGCTCGTCGAGATCTGGTCACAAAAGGACTTGTAAAGTTCAATGATCGTGCCGAGAATTATAGGTCGTGGCGAGCCTCGTTCCAGAACACCATAAGAGGTTTGGACCTTTCTTGTAGTGAGGAGTTAGACCTCCTGGTAAAATGGCTTGGTAGTGAATCGGTAGAACACGCCAAAAGATTAAGAGACATTAACATTAAAAACCCACCCAAAGGTCTACACTTGGTGTGGAAGAGACTTGATGAATGCTATGGGTCCATAGAAGTTATTGAAAATGCTCTGTTTAAAAGAATTGATGACTTCCCTAAGATAGGACCCAAAGGCTTTCAAAGGCTAAGAGAGCTAAGCGATCTCTTAGTAGAGTTACAGGTTGCCCAAGAGGAAGGAGATTTGCCCGGATTGGCATTCTTGGATACCGCTAGGGGTGTCAATCCGATAGTGCAAAAACTTCCTTACAATCTACAAGAAAAGTGGGTCTCACACGGTTCACGGTATAAGCAAACACATAACGCGCCATTCCCTCCTTTTGCCGTATTTGTAGGTTTTGTAGCTCAGCAAGCTAAAATCAGAAATGACCCTAGTTTTGATTTTACTCTGTCATGTACCACCGCCCCCGGTGTCAAACCCAGTAGGACACCCGTGGCGGTCCACAAAACTAACATTGTCTCCTCAGGTCCTGCTCACAAAGAGAGTAAGCATCCTCCAGGAGAGAACAAACCCCAGGATATCAGTAAACAGTGTCCTCTACACCGGAAACCACATCCTCTACTAAAATGCAGAGCCTTCAGGGAGAAGTCTCTAGAGGATCGCAAAGGCTTCCTCAAGGAACACAACATCTGCTTCAAATGCTGTGCTGCAACATCGCACATGGCCAGGAACTGCGAAGCTAGCGTGAAATGTGCAGAATGTGACAGCACGGATCACAATACAGCCTTACACCCTGGACCACCTACACGAGCGTTGCCGCAAGCAGAAGAACACGATGGAAAACAGAAGAACACTGATGAAGACACCACGGTGGTGACCTCTCAATGTACGGAGATCTGTAAAGGACTCACAGGAGGAAGGTCCTGTTCAAAAATCTGCCTTGTCAGAGTCTACCCAGCAGGCCGCAGGGACAAAGCAATTATGATCTATGCGATCTTGGACGATCAGAGCAACAGGTCTCTTGCCAAGTCCATCTTCTTCAGCAGTTTCAACATTGCAGGCCCCGGTTCTCCCTACTCCTTGAAGACATGTTCAGGTACCGTTGAGACGGCGGGGAGGAAGGCAAGCGGGTACAAGGTGGAATCCATAGATGGCCAGACCTGCCTATCATTACCTACCATACTGGAGTGCAACCAGATTCCTGACAACAGGTCTGAGATACCTTCACCAGAGGTAGCAGCTCATCACCCCCATCTGAAGCGTATAGCTCACCTGATTCCAGAACTGGACTCAGAAGCTCCAATAGCCTTACTCCTTGGAAGAGACATGCTATGTGTGCATAAGGCTAGAGAGTCCATTAACGGCTCCCAGAACGCTCCATATGCGCAGAGACTTGACCTAGGATGGGTCGTAATAGGAGATGTCTGTCTAGGAGGAGCACACAAGCCAGCCTCAGTCAACAGTATGCTCACCAACACACTAGAAAATGGACGTCCGTCTTTCTTCCGACCATGTCACAACAGTCTGTTGGTAAAGGAATTACCAAGCAGTACTCCTCTGCCATGTCCTTTCGCAGTTCCTTCCAACGAAGACCACGCTTGTGAGGGCGAACAAGGCCACATAGGCTGTACAGTCTTCCACAGGACCAAAGAGGACAACAAAACAGCAATGTCTATAGAAGACAGGATGTTCTTGGATATCATGGACCAAGAAATAACCAAAGACAAGTCGAACAGCTGGGTGGCACCCTTACCATTCCGACCACGGAGACAACGCCTACCCAACAACAGGAAATAGGTCTACAGTCGATTTGTCTCCCTCAGACACAAGCTCAAGAAGTCTCCCGAGATGAGAGAACATTTCTTTACCTTCATGGAGAAGATATTCCGAAATAACCATGCAGAGATCGCACCTACACTACGGGACTCTGAGGAACGCTGGTACTTACCCATCTTCGGAGTGTACCATCCTAAAAAGCCAGGCCAAATAAGAGTGGTGTTCGACTCAAGTGCCAAGTGCGAAGACGTCTCGTTGAATGATGTCCTACTATCTGGCCCAGACCTCAACAACAGACTCTTAGAAGTTCTACTCTGTTTCCGCAGAGATACGGTGGCATTTATGGCTGACATCCAACAGATGTTCCACTGCTTTCTCGTCAAAAAGGAACACAGAAACTACCTGAGGTTCTTCTGGTACCGTGACAACGACCCAGATAAAGACATCATAGAGTACCGGATGAGGGTACATATCTTCGGGAACAGTCCTTCCCCCGCCGTGGCTATCTACGGTCTCAGGAATTCCGCCAAAGAAGGTGAAGAGAAGTACGGGTCGGATGTTAGATCCTTTGTGGAAAAGGATTTCTACGTAGACGACTGCTTAAAATCCACACCCACAAACGAAGCAGCAATCAGTCTTCTAAAAAGAGCTCAAGAAATGCTCGCTCAGTCCAACTTAAGGTTGCATAAGATTGCATCCAATAGCCGAGAACTGATGGAAGCCTTTCCCTCTCAAGACTATTCCAGTGATCTGAAGGGCATAGACCTGAGCATCGACTCTCTTCCCATGCAACGGAGCCTAGGACTACTTTGGGACTTGAAGACAGATGCCTTCACCTTTCAGATCAACAAAGAAGAAAAGTCCTTCACACGTAGAGGTGTCCTTTCCTTTGTGAATAGTTTGTACGATCCTCTGGGATTCGTAGCTCCAGTTACCGTCCAAGGTAAAATGATGCTAAGAGACTTCACCCAAGAGACATCTGATTGGGATCATCCACTTCCGGCAGAAAAAGCAGACCTGTGGGCAGAGTGGAGGAAGTCTCTCGAGGCCTTGACCGATCTTCATGTGAACCGACCATACGCTCCTGTGCCATCCACCGAAGTCAAATCTCAAAGACTTTGTATCTTCTGCGATGCATCAGTCAAAGCAATCGCAGCGGTAGTATACCTTAAAACCACTGATGTGAATGAACAGATCCATATTGGGTTCGTCATGAGTCGGACAAAACTGGCGCCACTCCGTGAACACACGATACCTAGACTGGAACTCTGTGCTGCCGTCCTTGCAGTAGAGCTGGCTGAACTTATCTCAGATGGAATGAATCAGGAGATCAAAGATGCAGAGTTCTACACTGACAGCAAGGTGGTACTAGGATACATCTGCAACGAAACACGACGCTTCTATGTCTACGTCAGCAACCGGGTATTGAGAATAAGAAGATCAACTCGCCCTGATCAGTGGCATTACGTATCTACTCATCACAATCCCGCCGACCATGCGACTAGATCCGTTGCACCAAGTCACCTTAAGGACACTACATGGTTCACAGGCCCTGCCTTCCTGTACCGAACAACATCCTACATCAGCAGGCCCGATACATTCGAACTGGTGGATCCAGATGTCGATGAAGACCTTCGTCCTCAAGTGTCAGCTCTTCATACAGTGGTTTCAGGACGTCACCTCGGATCTCATCGGTTCAGTAGATTCTCAACCTGGAACTCACTTGTTAGAGCCATCGCTTTTTTACTACACGTGACTCAGTTTTACAAGTCCGAACTACCAACAAATCAGAGATGCAGTAAAGGTTGGCATCACTGCAAGCATGCGTTTACTGCTCCCAACCTAGAGAAAGCCAAGATTACAATACTCCATGTTGTACAAAATGAAGCCTACAACAAGGAGATAGACAATCTCGACAAAGGACTACCCATTCCTAGAGACAGTGCGTTGAGGAAACTCGACCCGTTCATTGACAAAGATGGGCTGCTGAGAATAGGTGGCCGCATTCAAGAAGCTAAGGTAGAAGTCTCAGAGAAACACCCGGTAATAATTCCCGGACGTCATCACGTCACAACCTTGCTCATTCAACATCATCACATCTTGGTGAGACATCAAGGTCGTTTGTTTACCGAAGGGAGTCTAAGAACGGCTGGACTATGGATAGTCGGAGCGAAGAGAAGCGCGAGTAAACTCATCTTCAACTGCGTTACGTGTCGCAAACTTCGTGGCATGTTTCAAAACCAGAAGATGGCCAATCTTCCACCTGACAGGCTCAGTACTGAACCCCCCTTCACCAACGTTGGACTGGATGTGTTCGGCCCCTGGTCCGTAGCTACAAGACGCACTAGGAAGGTCCATGCTGAAGCAAAGTGTTGGGCAGTTCTATTCACCTGTTTGTCTGTCAGAGCTGTTCATATCGAAGTAATAGAATCTATGGACACTTCAAGCTTCATAAATGCACTTCGACGCTTCATCGCTATCAGAGGCCCTGTGAAGCACATTCGTTCTGATAGAGTCACGAACTTTATTGGAGCAGCAAGAGAACTCCAAATCCCTTCCAATCTAGACATTACAAATGTAGAGAGGTACCTAGGTGAGCAAGGATGCACCTGGACCTTCAACCCGCCACACTCTTCGCACATGGGAGGCACCTGGGAAAGAATGATAGGAATTGCACGCAAGATTCTAGATTCTATCCTCTTGCAAGCAAACACCAGACTTACCCACGAAAGCTTGACTACGTTCTTGGCCGAAGTTACAGCTATCATGAATGCTAGGCCACTGACAGCTCTTTCTGGAGATTCTGGAGACTCAACAGTTCTTACTCCTGCCATGTTACTTACACAGAAAACCTGTGTCCCAGGAGCTCCAACTGGAGAATTCACCGAGAAAGACCTCTACAGAAGACAATGGAGGCAAGTACAAAACGTGTCCAATGCCTTTTGGGACAGATGGAGGAAACAATATCTCTCCACTCTGCAAACCAGAACAAAATGGCAGAAAGACCATCCAAACATCAGACTTGGTGATGTGGTACTTGTAAAGGACAGTCAATCACACCGAAATGAGTAGCCACTCGGCCTAGTCACCAAACCCTTTCCCAGCAAGGATGGGAGAGTACGCAAGGTAGAGGTCAGAGTGAGCAAGCTCGGAGAGAACAAACTGTTCACCAGACCAGTCACTGAACTTGTGTTGTTGTTATCTCCTCAGGAGTCCAATAGTGGCATTGGTTAACGCCAAGCGGGGAGTGTTCTGTCTTCTATTCATTAAATAGGATAAGGGTAATATCGTTTGTTGCCCACAAGAGGTCACTGTTGGCTTTCTTATGTTTTCCTCATACATCTCTACAGTATTTCTGTGGTTTGGAGCCTGTTGCTTTAAGGAAAAGATACTTCCTTGGACTGCCCCTTTTCCCTTCCCTTACTGAGTTGGAGACGCAGATGTCTTGGTGTCTCCATAGGATTCAGAGGTGCTATGGCCGGCTCCAGTTCCTTTTCTTCAATCGTTCCTCCTGACTAATGGATCCCGGTAGGAATCATTGTACTAGACTACATATTTGTGTTGGAATATGTGTACAGTTGTTATGTAGGCACTGTGAAGTGGCAGTGGCTCTACTCAGATTGCATAGGCTGTGATACATGCAGAGCAGGTGTAGGGCGGCATCAGCAGTGTAAATGTTGTATTCAGTCATATGCATTGCTCTCTGTGTTATGCAGATTCTGTAAATACCAGTACTACTATGTATGTCATTCTGTTATTTGTGATATGCCTGTACTGATATGGATTTGTATCTTTTGTTATAGTTTTTACCAATCAATCATCCATTTCTTATGATCATCCACCTATCCATCATCATTTAATAAATAAAGACTTAAAGGCAACACAGTCTGTTTATTGAAACAGTGGATGAAGGTTAGCTGTATGCCGGAGTTCACACAGCTCACACGTGGACGAAGGCAGAACACCCACCACTTCCGGGTCTCGCCGGCGGAAGTGACTCACTCGTGACGTCACCTCCCACCGCTAGGGAGATCCTCAGTGTAGGCGAGGTAGGGAACGGCAGGAGGCATGCGCCGCAGACCATATCCACAGTCTAGGGATTTCGATTCCGGCTGCCAGGATTGTATCATCATACCAAGGACTACTTAAGGAAGAAACCCAGGTTGGGACAATTTGGTCACCTGGCTACAGGCTTTGCAGACCTCAACCAGCTTCCTAAATCCGGCGCTATAACTTTCTCTGAGGGTGCCCACCGAAAGCGGGGTGCTGCTGGATTGGAGTAAGTGGCCCTGGAAGCTCTGAGGCAAGGACATTCTAATCCCTGGTGAGCCAGCGGAAGGGTGAAACTCTGTTGCCTGTTACATTTGTGTGTTTTGCTGGTTATGTGTTATGTGCCGTTAATTGTTTGGGGATCCAATAAAGTCTAATTATTGTGATTCCCTCACCCCGTGTTGTCTGAGTAGTGTTACGCCCACGGTTAAGGAGGTCGGCGTTCAGTTGGGATGAGCCCTGAGCCACGCTGTCTTTCTAAAGGAGGCGGGTTTTTGCGGACGAGAGCACCACCGAGCCCAGTGTCTCCACAATTGGTGGCAGCAGTGGGATACTACTCAGCCTGGTTTACCCAGGGGAGCTGCAACGGACTGGGGTTCGTGGACACCGTCCAGGGCTCAACAACCAGGGAGGCACATAAGCATACCTAGCAGGCCATAAGGAAGGCATTCAGGTTTCGGACGCTGCCATGTCCAACCCTACCAGCTCAGCCATGGGACAAGGACCAGAGAGGAGATACGACCGAAGCAGTAAATGGATGCTATAGGATCTGTGCCAGAGGCGAAAGATTATCTACTGGAACGCTGAGACTCGGTCGGACTTGATCCAGAAATTAGTCCGTTGGGATGCCCAGAATGATGCAGAGGACGATGAGGATCCCACCGATATTGACTCAGAGGATTTAAACTATGTGCCACATCGTGGATCTAGTGACATTCGGGAATCAACTTGGTCTAAAATGGCCCAAGCCACAGCGTTGTTGGATGCATTGGGGCCTAGATCCTCAAGAGAAGAGAGGGCTTGAGTTCTGGAATATGTTTATGGGATTCCAGCTGCCTTACTGCTAGCACCAGCCACTCGAGAAGGATGGTCCCACTACCCAGCAGAAGCTGCACCAAAACAAAGAGGTCGCATGCTTGGAGCCCGTCTGCCACTCCAACCAGTCAACATATGTCGAAATGAATCAACGAGACCTGAGGAATAGAGATGAGCGAACCGGTCCCGGTTCGGCTCGAGGCGGTTCGCCGAACGGGGGGTCTGGCTCGAGTTCGGCTCGTCGAACGTTCGACGAACCGAACTCGAGCCCATAGGAAACAATGGCAGGCAATCACAAACACAGTAAAACACCTAGAAAACACCCTCAAAGGTGTCCAAAAGGTGACAAACAACTCACAACACAACACAAACACATGGGAAAGTGACAAGGACATGTACTCATGCGAAAACAAAACAGCTGGACAAGGAAAAAGAGGAGGACACACAGATATAGGCATGGCACGCCCTTCTAAAGTCATGTAAAACACCGCAAGGTGACTCCAAGCGGAGTCTCCCTTTTTTCCAAAAATTGGGCCCCACACACCCACCCCTTCAGTGGCAGCAGTTGTGCCCCAGTTGTACACTTCACAGCTAGATTTGCATCAAGCACATTCAAAAATACGCCATTCTTATCCGTCCCCAGGATGACACCGGGGTAGGTAGCAAAGTCTTTCCTGATCCCAGCTCTGTTCATCTTGGCTTCTTTTAAAAACACAGCAAGCAAGGGTTACTCCAAGCGGAGTCTCCCTTTTTTCCAAAAATTGGGCCCCACACACACCCACCCCTTCAGTGGCAGCAGTTGTGCCCCAGTTGTACACTTCACAGCTAGATTTGCATCAAGCACATTCAAAAATACGCTATTCTTAACCGTCCCCAGGATGACACCGGGGTAGGTAGCAAAGTCTTTCCTGATCCCAGCTCTGTTCATCTTGGCTTCTTTTAAAAACACAGCAAGCAAGGGTTACTCCAAGCGGAGTCTCCCTTTTTTCCAAAAATTGGGCCACACAGACACCCACCCCATCAGTGGCAGCACTTGGGCCCTAGTTGCAAACAGGATGTTTTGATTTGCATCAAGCACATTCAAAAATACGCTATTCTTAGCCGTCCCCAGGATGACACTGGGGTAGGTAGCAAAGTCTTTGCTGACCCATGACTTGTTCATCTTGGCTTCTTTTAAAAACAATGTAAGCAAGGGTTACTCCAAGCGGAGTCTCCCCTTTTTTCCAAAAATTGGGCCCCACACACACCCACCCATTCAGTGGCAGCAGTTGTGCCCCAGTTGTACACTTCACAGCTAGATTTGCATCAAGCACATTCAAAAATACGCCATTCTTATCCGTCCCCAGGATGACACCGGGGTAGGTAGCAAAGTCTTTCCTGATCCCAGCTCTGTTCATCTTGGCTTCTTTTAAAAACACAGCAAGCAAGGGTTACTCCAAGCGGAGTCTCCCTTTTTTCCAAAAATTGGGCCACACAGACACCCACCCCATCAGTGGCAGCACTTGGGCCCTAGTTGCAAACAGGATGTTTTGATTTGCATCAAGCACATTCAAAAATACGCTATTCTTAGCCGTCCACAGGATGACACCGGGGTAGGTAGCAAAGTCTTTCCTGATCCCAGCTCTGTTCATCTTGGCTTCTTTTAAAAACACAGCAAGCAAGGGTTACTCCAAGCGGAGTCTCCCTTTTTTCCAAAAATTGGGCCACACAGACACCCACCCCATCAGTGGCAGCACTTGGGCCCTAGTTGCAAACAGGATGTTTTGATTTGCATCAAGCACATTCAAAAATACGCTATTCTTAGCCGTCCCCAGGATGACACTGGGGTAGGTAGCAAAGTCTTTGCTGACCCATGACTTGTTCATCTTGGCTTCTTTTAAAAACAATGTAAGCAAGGGTTACTCCAAGCGGAGTCTCCCCTTTTTTCCAAAAATTGGGCCCCACACACACCCACCCATTCAGTGGCAGCAGTTGTGCCCCAGTTGTACACTTCACAGCTAGATTTGCATCAAGCACATTCAAAAATACGCCATTCTTATCCGTCCCCAGGATGACACCGGGGTAGGTAGCAAAGTCTTTCCTGATCCCAGCTCTGTTCATCTTGGCTTCTTTTAAAAACACAGCAAGCAAGGGTTACTCCAAGCGGAGTCTCCCTTTTTTCCAAAAATTGGGCCCCACACACACCCACCCCTTCAGTGGCAGCAGTTGTGCCCCAGTTGTACACTTCACAGCTAGATTTGCATCAAGCACATTCAAAAATACGCTATTCTTAACCGTCCCCAGGATGACACCGGGGTAGGTAGCAAAGTCTTTCCTGATCCCAGCTCTGTTCATCTTGGCTTCTTTTAAAAACACAGCAAGCAAGGGTTACTCCAAGCGGAGTCTCCCTTTTTTCCAAAAATTGGGCCACACAGACACCCACCCCATCAGTGGCAGCACTTGGGCCCTAGTTGCAAACAGGATGTTTTGATTTGCATCAAGCACATTCAAAAATACGCTATTCTTAGCCGTCCCCAGGATGACACTGGGGTAGGTAGCAAAGTCTTTGCTGACCCATGACTTGTTCATCTTGGCTTCTTTTAAAAACAATGTAAGCAAGGGTTACTCCAAGCGGAGTCTCCCCTTTTTTCCAAAAATTGGGCCCCACACACACCCACCCATTCAGTGGCAGCAGTTGTGCCCCAGTTGTACACTTCACAGCTAGATTTGCATCAAGCACATTCAAAAATACGCCATTCTTATCCGTCCCCAGGATGACACCGGGGTAGGTAGCAAAGTCTTTCCTGATCCCAGCTCTGTTCATCTTGGCTTCTTTTAAAAACACAGCAAGCAAGGGTTACTCCAAGCGGAGTCTCCCTTTTTTCCAAAAATTGGGCCACACAGACACCCACCCCATCAGTGGCAGCACTTGGGCCCTAGTTGCAAACAGGATGTTTTGATTTGCATCAAGCACATTCAAAAATACGCTATTCTTAGCCGTCCCCAGGATGACACCGGGGTAGGTAGCAAAGTCTTTCCTGATCCCAGCTCTGTTCATCTTGGCTTCTTTTAAAAACACAGCAAGCAAGGGTTACTCCAAGCGGAGTCTCCCTTTTTTCCAAAAATTGGGCCACACAGACACCCACCCCATCAGTGGCAGCACTTGGGCCCTAGTTGCAAACAGGATGTTTTGATTTGCATCAAGCACATTCAAAAATACGCTATTCTTAGCCGTCCCCAGGATGACACCGGGGTAGGTAGCAAAGTCTTTCCTGATCCCAGCTCTGTTCATCTTGGCTTCTTTTAAAAACACAGCAAGCAAGGGTTACTCCAAGCGGAGTCTCCCTTTTTTCCAAAAATTGGGCCACACAGACACCCACCCCATCAGTGGCAGCACTTGGGCCCTAGTTGCAAACAGGATGTTTTGATTTGCATCAAGCACATTCAAAAATACGCTATTCTTAGCCGTCCCCAGGATGACACCGGGGTAGGTAGCAAAGTCTTTCCTGATCCCAGCTCTGTTCATCTTGGCTTCTTTTAAAAACACAGCAAGCAAGGGTTACTCCAAGCGGAGTCTCCCTTTTTTCCAAAAATTGGGCCACACAGACACCCACCCCATCAGTGGCAGCACTTGGGCCCTAGTTGCAAACAGGATGTTTTGATTTGCATCAAGCACATTCAAAAATACGCTATTCTTAGCCGTCCACAGGATGACACCGGGGTAGGTAGCAAAGTCTTTCCTGATCCCAGCTCTGTTCATCTTGGCTTCTTTTAAAAACACAGCAAGCAAGGGTTACTCCAAGCGGAGTCTCCCTTTTTTCCAAAAATTGGGCCACACAGACACCCACCCCATCAGTGGCAGCACTTGGGCCCTAGTTGCAAACAGGATGTTTTGATTTGCATCAAGCACATTCCAAATCCACAAGCATTTACTCTCCCCAGGATGACACAGGGGTAGTAAATTCCTTCTGGATCCATGACTTGTTCATTTTGATGAACGTCAGTCTGTCCACATTGTCACTGGACAGACGCGTGCGCTTATCTGTCAGCACACACCCAGCAGCACTGAATACACGTTCAGAGACAACGCTGGCAGCTGGACACGACAAAATCTCCAAGGCGTAAGTTGCGAGCTCTGGCCATTTTTGTAGGTTTGAAGCCCAAAAGGAGCAAGGCTCCAGTTGCACAGTCATGGCATCGATGTTCATTTGGAGATACTCCTGTATCATCCTCTCCAGCCGTTGACTATGTGTCAGACTTGTTGTCTCTGGTGGCCTTGCAAAAGAGGGTCTAAAAAAATTATGAAAAGATTCCATAAAATTGCTGTTACCGGCACCAGAAAAGGTCCTACTGGTACGGGTAGACTGTTGAAGATGACGAGACCGTCCCATGTTTGTCAAGTTACAACTGGGAGATTCACTCCCTGCACCTGCACGGTTGTTTGGTGGAAAAGCCGAGCTAAGATCTAGTAACAGCTTCTGCTGATACTCCTGCATACGTGCGTCCCTTTCTATGGCTGGAATTATGTCACAAAATTTGGACTTGTACCGGGGATCTAATAGTGTGGCAATCCAGTAGTCATCATCACTTCTAATTTTGACAATACGACTGTCATGTTGGAGGTAGTGCAACAAAAAGGCACTCATGTGTCTTGCGCAGCCATGCGGACCAAGTCCATGCTGTGTTTGTGGCATAGAGGTGCTACCCGTTCTTTCTTCCTCTGACATCTGACCCCAACCTCTTTCAACTGAAATTTGACCAAGGTCTCCCTCATCCGCTGAGTCTTCCATGTCCATGGACAGTTCGTCCTCCATTTCTTCATGTTCTCCTGCACCTTGCTCAACATTTCGCCTGCTACTATGCGCCCTTGTCGATCCCTGTCCCCCATGGTCCCATGCCTGCTGCGTTGGTGATGATGAACGTCTGGACCTTCGTGATGTTGTTGTCCCTTGCGCATATGAATCCTCCTGTAGTTCCTCCCCTTCATGTTGTCCCACCCCCTGACTCCGAATAGTGTTTAGCGTGTGCTCCAGCATGTAAATGACTGGAATCGTCATGCTGATAATGGCATTGTCAGAGCTAAACATATTCGTCGCCATGTCGAAACTGTGCAGAAGGGTGCATAGGTCCTTGATCTGAGACCACTCCATCAGGGTGATCTGCCCCACCTCTGCATCTCGTTGGCCCAGGCTATACGTCATGACGTATTGCACCAGGGCTCTGCGGTGCTGCCACAGTCGCTGTAACATGTGGAGAGTTGAATTCCAGCGTGTCGCCACATCGCATTTCAGGCGATGAACCGGCAGGCCGAAAGACTTCTGGAGCGATGCAAGTCGCTCTGCTGCGGCGCTTGAACGGCGGAAGTGAGCTGACAGTTTTCGTGCCCTGTTCAGAAGGCCATCTAGGCCGGGATAGTGTGTTAAAAATTGCTGCACGACAAGGTTCAACACGTGAGCCATACAAGGTACGTGTGTCACCTTGCCCAGGCGAAGTGCCGCACCCAGGTTTGCAGCATTGTCGCACACGGCCTTACCAGGCTGCAGTTTGAGTGGAGACAACCATTTATTAAACTCGGACCGCAAAGCTGACCACAACTCCTCAGCTGTGTGACTCTTATTACCAAGACATGTCAAGCTAAAGACCGCCTGATGCCGTTGCGCTCTGCTGCCAGCATAGTAATGAGGGGTGCGTGATTCCTTCTGCGCAGTGAGAACGCTGGTGGCCTGACCAGGCAGGCTTGGGGCGGAGGTGGAGGACCCAGATGAGGTGGAGGATGCAGAAGCAGTGGCGGAACTTGGACAGACAGAGGATTGACACACAAGTCGTGGGGACGGCAAGACTTGTGCAGCAGACCCTTCACCATCTATCACCATAGTTACCCAGTGCCCAGTCAGCGACATGTAACGTCCCTGTCCATGCTTACTGGTCCAAGTATCGGTGGTGAAATGCACCCGTTCACACACAGAGTTTCTCAAGGAAGCGGTGATGTTGTGTGCGACATGCTGGTGTAGCGCGGGCACACCTTTCTTAGAGAAGTAGTGGCGACTAGGCATCTGGTACTGGGGCACAGCGACAGACATAAGGTCTCTAAAATCCTGTGTGTCCACTAGGCGGAAAGGCAGCATTTCGGTAGCCAACAGCTTACAGAGGGATAGAGTCAACCTCTTAGCTTTGTCATGGGTCGGAGGAAGTGGCCTTTTATTTGACCACATCTGAGGGACAGAGATCTGGCTGCTGTGTGTAGACGGTGTTGAGTAGGGTGTCCCTTGAAAAATGCAGGTTTGTGAGGAAAGTGCAGGCGGAGACATGATGTTGCCTTCATCCAACGTTGGTGCTATCGATGTCTGAGAGAGCTGTACACACTCACTTGTTTCCCCTTCCAAACCAACTGACGACCTTACAAGCAAACTGCCTGTTGCGGTTACAGTGGTGGAAGTTTTGCGTGGAAAAACAGGTGTGGCAGCTGTCCCCACAGTCCTAGAAGATGAAGAGCGCGCGGATGCAGTGGAAGGGGCGGGCGGTGGATGGTTCGCTCCACTAGGCCGCATTGCAGCACGGTGAGCTTCCCACCGGGACTTATGATATTTAGTCATGTGACGATTCATGGAAGAAGTTGTCAAACTGCTGAGGTTTTGACCTCTACTAACAGAATCATGACAAATGTTACATATCACATGAGTTGGGCGATATTTTTCGATGTGAAAAAAGGACCAGGCTAGGCAAGGCTTAGAGGCCATGCGACCTGTTGATCCACCCCGAATAATGCTCATAGGCAGAGTGGTGGCTGAGGATGCAGTTGTAGACGTGCTACCAGTGCTCCGACTCTGTCCAGGAAGGCGCAAGGTAACTTCGTCGTCGGTTGCATCCTCCTCCACCGCCTCTGTTGACCTCCTCGAGTGCCTGACTGGGGGTTGACAGTAGGTGGGATCTAGAACGTCATCATCAATTGTTGTGTTTGCACTCCCCTCCCCCTCAGACCGAGCCTCTTCTTGCCCTGACGGAATATTTAAGTTGTCATCCCAATCGGGTATCTGCGTCTCATCTTCATCAGTATGTTCCTCATTGTCTATAACCACAGGTGTTACAGTTTGTGACAAAGGGTCAACATTATGCTCAGAAACTTGGTCCTCACGGCCTGAATCTGAGTCACAAAGGTTCTGGGCATCACTGCAGACCATTTCCTGTTCTGTACTCACTGTAGCTTGGGAGCAGACCTCTGATTCCCAGGCTATAGTGTGACTGAACAGCTCTGCAGACTCAGCCATCTCAGTTCCACCATACTGTGCAGGGCTGATGGAGACTTCAGAGCTGGGAGAAAGCAAGTTTGATTGGGATGACAACTCAGAGGACTGGTGTTTTTTGGATGCGGTACTTGAAGTGGCAGAGAGGGCACTTGTTGGACCACTTGAGATCCATTCAAGCATTTTCCTTTTTTGCCCATCATCTACCTTTGTTCCTGTTGTTCGTGTCCGTAACAAAGGGAGCACATCGGATTGTCCACGGTAAGTAGTAGACATCTTACTTTTGCTGGTAGATGGTCTATCTTCAGCAGATGATAATGGAGCTTTGCCACCTTCCCCACGGACAAAACCTTTTTTGCCTTTTCCACCACGCCTCTTCCCCTTTCCACCAGCATCTGTCATTTTGCCACTCATGTTGATTGCGACAAGATTGTGGACTGAAAATGTGGTAGTAAAAATTGAGAGGTGGTGAAGATTGCAGTGGTGGTCTAGCTTTATTAACAGCAGAATAATAAAGAATAAATATCCCTGACAATGCAACTTAGTTATAATTAGTTGGAGTGTGCAACGCAGGCAGACGTGCTGCAAATGTCTTTGCACTAGTGGGACTATAGCAAAGTCCAATAGCCACGTATAGGATGCCACTAGGTACACTGAGTGTTTGCTAGTATAATGGCTTGGTTAGAATGAGTTGTAGTGTGCAACGCAGGCAGACGCGCTCTGCAAATGTCTTTGCACTAGTGGGACTATAGCAAAGTCCAATAGCCACGTATAGGATGCCACTAGGTACACTGAGTGTTTGCTAGTATAATGGCTTGGTTAGAATGAGTTGTAGTGTGCAACGCAGGCAGACGCGCTCTGCAAATGTCTTTGCACTAGTGGGACTATAGCAAAGTCCAATAGCCACGTATAGGATGCCACTAGGTACACTGAGTGTTTGCTAGTATAATGGCTTGGTTAGAATGAGTTGTAGTGTGCAACGCAGGCAGACGCGCTCTGCAAATGTCTTTGCACTAGTGGGACTATAGCAAAGTCCAATAGCCACGTATAGGATGCCACTAGGTACACTGAGTGTTTGCTAGTATAATGGCTTGGTTAGAATGAGTTGTAGTGTGCAACGCAGGCAGACGCGCTCTGCAAATGTCTTTGCACTAGTGGGACTATAGCAAAGTCCAATAGCCACGTATAGGATGCCACTAGGTACACTGAGTGTTTGCTAGTATAATGGCTTGGTTAGAATGAGTTGTAGTGTGCAACGCAGGCAGACGCGCTCTGCAAATGTCTTTGCACTAGTGGGACTATAGCAAAGTCCAATAGCCACGTATAGGATGCCACTAGGTACACTGAGTGTTTGCTAGTATAATGGCTTGGTTAGAATGAGTTGTAGTGTGCAACGCAGGCAGACGCGCTCTGCAAATGTCTTTGCACTAGTGGGACTATAGCAAAGTCCAATAGCCACGTATAGGATGCCACTAGGTACACTGAGTGTTTGCTAGTATAATGGCTTGGTTAGAATGAGTTGTAGTGTGCAACGCAGGCAGACGCGCTCTGCAAATGTCTTTGCACTAGTGGGACTATAGCAAAGTCCAATAGCCACGTATAGGATGCCACTAGGTACACTGAGTGTTTGCTAGTATAATGGCTTGGTTAGAATGAGTTGTAGTGTGCAACGCAGGCAGACGCGCTCTGCAAATGTCTTTGCACTAGTGGGACTATAGCAAAGTCCAATAGCCACGTATAGGATGCCACTAGGTACACTGAGTGTTTGCTAGTATAATGGCTTGGTTAGAATGAGTTGTAGTGTGCAACGCAGGCAGACGCGCTCTGCAAATGTCTTTGCACTAGTGGGACTATAGCAAAGTCCAATAGCCACGTATAGGATGCCACTAGGTACACTGAGTGTTTGCTAGTATAATGGCTTGGTTAGAATGAGTTGTAGTGTGCAACGCAGGCAGACGCGCTCTGCAAATGTCTTTGCACTAGTGGGACTATAGCAAAGTCCAATAGCCACGTATAGGATGCCACTAGGTACACTGAGTGTTTGCTAGTATAATGGCTTGGTTAGAATGAGTTGTAGTGTGCAACGCAGGCAGACGCGCTCTGCAAATGTCTTTGCACTAGTGGGACTATAGCAAAGTCCAATAGCCACGTATAGGATGCCACTAGGTACACTGAGTGTTTGCTAGTATAATGGCTTGGTTAGAATGAGTTGTAGTGTGCAACGCAGGCAGACGCGCTCTGCAAATGTCTTTGCACTAGTGGGACTATAGCAAAGTCCAATAGCCACGTATAGGATGCCACTAGGTACACTGAGTGTTTGCTAGTATAATGGCTTGGTTAGAATGAGTTGTAGTGTGCAACGCAGGCAGACGCGCTCTGCAAATGTCTTTGCACTAGTGGGACTATAGCAAAGTCCAATAGCCACGTATAGGATGCCACTAGGTACACTGAGTGTTTGCTAGTATAATGGCTTGGTTAGAATGAGTTGTAGTGTGCAACGCAGGCAGACGCGCTCTGCAAATGTCTTTGCACTAGTGGGACTATAGCAAAGTCCAATAGCCACGTATAGGATGCCACTAGGTACACTGAGTGTTTGCTAGTATAATGGCTTGGTTAGAATGAGTTGTAGTGTGCAACGCAGGCAGACGCGCTCTGCAAATGTCTTTGCACTAGTGGGACTATAGCAAAGTCCAATAGCCACGTATAGGATGCCACTAGGTACACTGAGTGTTTGCTAGTATAATGGCTTGGTTAGAATGAGTTGTAGTGTGCAACGCAGGCAGACGCGCTCTGCAAATGTCTTTGCACTAGTGGGACTATAGCAAAGTCCAATAGCCACGTATAGGATGCCACTAGGTACACTGAGTGTTTGCTAGTATAATGGCTTGGTTAGAATGAGTTGTAGTGTGCAACGCAGGCAGACGCGCTCTGCAAATGTCTTTGCACTAGTGGGACTATAGCAAAGTCCAATAGCCACGTATAGGATGCCACTAGGTACACTGAGTGTTTGCTAGTATAATGGCTTGGTTAGAATGAGTTGTAGTGTGCAACGCAGGCAGACGCGCTCTGCAAATGTCTTTGCACTAGTGGGACTATAGCAAAGTCCAATAGCCACGTATAGGATGCCACTAGGTACACTGAGTGTTTGCTAGTATAATGGCTTGGTTAGAATGAGTTGTAGTGTGCAACGCAGGCAGACGCGCTCTGCAAATGTCTTTGCACTAGTGGGACTATAGCAAAGTCCAATAGCCACGTATAGGATGCCACTAGGTACACTGAGTGTTTGCTAGTATAATGGCTTGGTTAGAATGAGTTGTAGTGTGCAACGCAGGCAGACGCGCTCTGCAAATGTCTTTGCACTAGTGGGACTATAGCAAAGTCCAATAGCCACGTATAGGATGCCACTAGGTACACTGAGTGTTTGCTAGTATAATGGCTTGGTTAGAATGAGTTGTAGTGTGCAACGCAGGCAGACGCGCTCTGCAAATGTCTTTGCACTAGTGGGACTATAGCAAAGTCCAATAGCCACGTATAGGATGCCACTAGGTACACTGAGTGTTTGCTAGTATAATGGCTTGGTTAGAATGAGTTGTAGTGTGCAACGCAGGCAGACGCGCTCTGCAAATGTCTTTGCACTAGTGGGACTATAGCAAAGTCCAATAGCCACGTATAGGATGCCACTAGGTACACTGAGTGTTTGCTAGTATAATGGCTTGGTTAGAATGAGTTGTAGTGTGCAACGCAGGCAGACGCGCTCTGCAAATGTCTTTGCACTAGTGGGACTATAGCAAAGTCCAATAGCCACGTATAGGATGCCACTAGGTACACTGAGTGTTTGCTAGTATAATGGCTTGGTTAGAATGAGTTGTAGTGTGCAACGCAGGCAGACGCGCTCTGCAAATGTCTTTGCACTAGTGGGACTATAGCAAAGTCCAATAGCCACGTATAGGATGCCACTAGGTACACTGAGTGTTTGCTAGTATAATGGCTTGGTTAGAATGAGTTGTAGTGTGCAACGCAGGCAGACGCGCTCTGCAAATGTCTTTGCACTAGTGGGACTATAGCAAAGTCCAATAGCCACGTATAGGATGCCACTAGGTACACTGAGTGTTTGCTAGTATAATGGCTTGGTTAGAATGAGTTGTAGTGTGCAATGCAGGCAGACGCGCTCTGCAAATGTCTTTGCACTAGTGGGACTATAGCAAAGTCCAATAGCCACGTATAGGATGCCACTAGGTACACTGAGTGTTTGCTAGTATAATGGCTTAGTTATCAGTTGGAGTGTGCAGAGGACAAGAGGGTACAGTGGCAGGATTGTGGTGCTCTGGGTAGAGGAATGGAAGACTGCCTTTCTATTCCCTCCTAATGGTGAAATGCAGGTAGGAAATCCCTGACCTGGGCTACACAGACGCTGTTGCTGTTTGCAGGACCTGTCACCTATGGCTCTCTGACCCTGCCGGTTGGAGCCCTTAAAAGGACTGCTATAAAGTGCTCTCCCTAAGCTGTCTAACGCTGTGTATGCAGCGCATACAGCTGTATCGGCTATAGGACTCAGGAAGACGGAGCTGCGACAGTGATGTCTGACACCAAAGACGCAGAAGGCAGATAATGGCGTCCGTGAAGAAAATGTCCGGTTTTATAATGCAGGGACATGTGACATGCAGATCCTATCACACATGCCGTTGCTTCTCTGGCTCAAAGTCCACTTAGCTGTGTGTGTGTCTGGGATTGGCTGACATGCTGGCCCGCCCCACAAGACGCGCGCGCTTAGGGAAGGAAGACAAGAAAAAAAAAAAAAAAAAATGGCGATCGCCATTATAGAAACAGCAGTGATCTGAAGGCGCTGTTCACGCACACTATACACTGAAATGTGATAATAGTTTGATTCACAGAGTGACTTACACTATTACAGCAGAAACCAAGCTATGATTTAGCTGTTTTTTGGCTGCTAGAACCGTTCTCGAACGTTTCTAGAACTACCGAGCTTTTGCAAAAAGCTCGAGTTCTAGTTCGATCTAGAACATGCCCCAAAATCACTCGAGCCGCGAACTGGAGAACCACGAACCACGAACCGCGCTCAACTCTACTGAGGAATGCTACTCCCAAGAAACACCAATAGCTGAGGAAGTTGTTTATCCAGTCCACACCCTACGGCAGGCCAGACACCGTACACCAGCCAACCTCCATCCCCACATCCAGACGGTCAAGGTCAGTGATATACAGGCTCAGGGACTTCGAGACATTGGATCTTCCATCACTCTGGTAAGCCCAGTTATTGTTTACCCAGAAGACCATTTACCAGATTCCCAATTATCCATCTCCCTGGCTGAGGGCCAGTGCTCAGACGTCCCTCTGGCATGTGTGCAGTTGGACCTAAGGACCGACCAGGGAGAGGTCGAGGTGGAGCTTGTGGATAGCCTCCCCACACCTGGTATTTTGGGGACCAACCAGGAAGTGATCGATGTGGGGATTGTGAACAGCCTCCCCATACCGGTCATTGTGGAGACTGACCAGAGCAAGGCTGATGTAGAGCTTATGAACAGCATCCCCACCCCTGGTATTTTGGGAACTAACCAGGAAGCGATCGATGTGGGACTTGTGAACAGTCTCCCTATACCTGTCATTGTGGAGACTGACCAGAGCAAGACTGATGTGGAGCTTATGGACACCGTCTGTGGCGCCACCGTGATAGGAGCGGTCTCAGCCGGCCATGGAGCCGCCTCAGGAGCGTCGGGCGCTGGGGCCTGCAGGGCTTTGATGGCCCGCTCTTTCAGTACTGCAAAGTCCAGATTGGGGTGTTCCAAGGCCCACAGCCGCAGCTGCTTGCGGTCTTCCACGGACCCCAGCCCCTGCAGGAATTGCTCTACTAGCATCTTATTACTGTCCACATCATTGATAGTGTCCACCCGCTTCAGCGTACGGAGGGCCATTTGCAGGTGCAGGGCATAGTCTCTCACATTGTCCGCAGGCCGTTGCCGGCACTGATAAAACTGCATCCGCAGCTCCGCTTCGGTGCGGGTCTCAAAAGCGATTTGTAGTTTTTCGAAAATGGTAGTCACTGAGGCCCGGTCCGCATCAGTCCAGGTCTCCGCCTCCTGCTCAGCCGCGCCGGTTAGCTGCCCTAGCACTACCGCTGCCCGTTGCCTATCAGCCAAGGGATATAAATCGAGGACCGGGCTAATCTTTTTCTGGAACACCTGCAGAGCATCAGGCTTCCCATCGTACTGCGGTAGCCAGGTAGCACCGGGCACATAGGGCAGGGAGAACGGCATCACCTGGGTGACCACTGGACCCGCGGCCCCCCCGCTCCTGCGACCAGAGCAGGGGCTATCCCGTTTCAATCTACGGGTGCGGCGGGAGCTGCAACCGCCAATCCTCCAACAGCTCCATCGGGCGCAGACATCTTTTTCCCGTCCCCCCTTGGTACTCTTCAGCACTTCCGTTTGTTGGGGGCGGGGCTTTGCTTTCACGCCTTCCCTGCTCGGAAAAGATGCTCGAACGGGAGATTTTCGCGCCAAGATGGCGGCGCTTCAAAATTCTCGGCCGGACACTGCCGGCGGAGATCACAAGGCGCATTTCTACTGGTAAGTAGGGGGGTTCAATCCTGTTCATGATGCCTAATTGTCGCGGGTGGGGAGATCACCACTGCGCTGTGCTCGCTAACGCTCGGGTCCAGCGCTGCTGCGATGGCTGCTCGGTGGCTCGAGCGGTGGGCCGGATCCGGGTATTCGAGCGGCGCTCCTTGCCTGTGAGTGAAAGGGGTGGTTGGTTTGGGGAATTTAGTCCGTGACGCCACCCACGGGTCATGGTGAAGATGGGCACCACCGCTGCTGGTGACGGGGATCCCGGGAGCGATGGTGGGGAACAGCTGGGATGTTGCTTTCCCCCTCCGTGGGTAGGGGTCGGTGATCCCGGGGCCCAATGATGTTGTGACGGGGAGGCAGAGTTGGTGAGGTGCAGGGTTGCAGGGGCAGCGCGGCGCGGTGCCGGATGGCATGGGTGCACTCACTCAGCAAGAAAGGTACAAAGTCCTCGGTAAACCAAACGGCTGGATGGACGGGTCTGTATACCCTCACGGTGTGGGCGGTTGACTTCAATCGGGACTTTTGCTGTTGTGAAAACCCTGGGGTTCCAGTCACATTCGGATCTGACTATTGTCGGCGACTCCTAGCCTGGTCGGGGTTCGATGGCCCTGCCTGTGTGTGCTGGCTTCACTTTGCTCCCCGGTCGGTACCGGCGGGCCGTCGCCCGTCCCCGGTCCTACGGTTCCGCGTTGCTCCACCGCTCCTGCAGACGGCCACCACCGTCTGCCAACCTTGCTGTCAGTGCCTGGGCCACAAACCCAGACACCCAAGTGCTTGCTCCTCTCACTTCAAACTCCAACACTGAACTCCAACTTTTAACTGACACTTTTCCCGCCTCCAGGCTTGTGAACTCCTCAGTGGGTGGAGCCAACCGCTTAGCCCCGCCCTACCTGGTGTGGACATCAGACCCTGGAGGGAGGCAACAAGGATTTTTGTTTGGCTGTTGTCGCTGTCTAATGGGGGTGGGGTGTTTGTGTGTTATCTGTGACGACCTGGCTAGGCCAGGGCGCCACATGTCCCCACACCAGTTACTTTGGGGTCTGACCAGGAAGAGGTCTATATGGAGTTTATGGACAGCCTCCTCACACCTGTTGTTTCGGGGACTAGCCAGGAGGAAGTTGAAGTGGGATTCATAGATGGCCCCACCAAGCCTGTTGTTTCAGATACCACTCAGAGGGACGTGAAAGTGGGGCTTGGGGATTACCTGCTCACACCAGTCATTTTGGAGAATGACCTAGGACAAGGACTATCCAGTCAGTTTGAAGCAGCCATCATCCACTTCCAAGTCAAGCAGAACCCTGATGTGGATCTTTCTAACATCTTTTCCAAGGATAATTCACATTCCCAGTCTCCAGCATCCACTTCTGAGCCAAAAACCGTGAGTAAGCCTAACCACACTGTGGCTATTGACTGGGGGAAGATTGATAGTAAGAAATGTATGCAAGCCCAACTCATGGACGCCACCTTAGTGCTTGTCCGCAATATGGCTGCTCAACTTAGGGGAGGTAATCAGGGGGAGGTGTATAGATGTGAGCCTCTGCTGCTGACCTCACTATTAAAAAGGACAATGCCGTCAAGAGGAGAAGGGTGATTGGAAGCCCATCTTGTCTGGCTAATATTAAGAAGGGGGAGGAATGTGACGACATGGACACCCAATGCCTCTCATGGGTTAAAATTTCTTAACATTCAGCCAGACAGGATGATAGATTGTTTATAGACGGGGGATAAGTCCCTCATTGTTTTTACAAGACTCTTGTTGACTCATGTAATTGTGTTGGCCACTGAAAGCCAGACGTATTGTTTCTCCAGACTCTTCCAGTAATCATTGTAATGTAGTTGTGTAGTGCTAATGTAATTACCTTAGTAGCCATTATCTAGTCTGTGCATTCCAGACTACATGTATGCCCTCATTCTTTCTGTAGACATCATTTGGATGAACATTGTCCATGCAGCTTGAGATTCATCCAATGGGAGAGGCGATCTTGTCCAACCAATCGATGAGGACGCAGTGTATCCAAGTGGAAGGCTGTGGCTATAAAAGGGATTTCTTTAAGCCACCAGGTGGTTGTTGATGGATGCTGATGGATCCAGTCTAAGCTCTTAGGAGCTGACTAGAGGATCAGGATACCTTATGGCTTCAATCTAGGGACTCCGGTTCCGGTTGGAGACCATATCCACAGTCTAGGGATTTCGATTCCGGCTGCCAGGATTGTATCATCATACCAAGGACTACTTAAGGAAGAAACCCAGGTTGGGACAATTTGGTCACCTGGCTACAGACTTTGCAGACCTCAACCAGCTTCCTAAATCCGGCGCTATTCCTTTCTCGGTGGGTGCCCGCCGAAAGCGGGGTGCTGCTGCATTGCAGTAAGTGGCCCTGTAAGCTCTGAGGCAAGAACATTCTAATCCCTGGTGAGCCAGCGGAAGGGTGAGACTTTGTTGCCTGTTACATTTGTGAGTTTTGCTGGTTATGTGTTATGTGCCGTTAATTGTTTGGAGATCCAAAAAAGTCTAATTATTGTGATTCCCTCACCCTGTGTTGTCTGAGTGTGTTACGCCCACGATAAAGGAGGCCGGCATTCAGTTGGGATGAGCCCTGAGCCACGCTGTCTTTCTAAAGGCGGCGGGTTTTAGCGGACGAGAGCACCCTCTGAGCCCCGTGTCTCCACAATTGGTATTTTTTTTTAGCTGTGTATATTCGTGCCCAAAAATAAGCACAACATATTACAGTTCCAGCAAAGTGTATGGGATATCTCTAAGGCCCGCTTTACACGCTGCGATATTGTTACTGATATCGCTAACGTGCGTACCCGCCCCATCGGTTGCGCGACACGGGCAAATTGCTGCCTGTGGCGCACAACATCGCTCGGACCCGTCACACTACTTACCTGCCTAGCGACGTCGCTGTGACCGGCAAACCGCCTCCTTTCTAAGGGGGTGGTTTGTTCGGAGTCACAGTGACATCACTAAGTGGGCACCCAATAGAAGCGGAGGGGCAGAGATGAGCGGGACGTACATCCCGCCCACCTCCTTCCTTCCTCATTGCTGGCGGGAGGCAGGTAAGGTGAGGTTCCTCGTTCCTGCGGTGTTACACATAACAATGTGTGCTGCCGCAGAACAAGGAACAACATCGTTACTGCAGCAGCAACGATAATTGGGAATAGGGGGTGATGTCACCGATTAGCGATTTTGAACGTTTTTGCAACGATTCAAAATCGCTCATAGGTGTCACACACAACGACATCGCTAAAGCAGCTGGATGTGTGTCACAAATTCCGTGACACCAACGAGATTGCTTTAGCGATGTCGTAGCGTGTAACGCCACCCTAAATCTCATGCCCACTGGGCTGAAAAACAGAACTGAGAGGAAATGTAAATTTCACTTGCAGTAAATCTGAGTTTAATTTGTGGATTTTCAATGAAGACTTGAATGAGATGATAAAAGTCTTCAGGGACAAAATATATTAACATTTTTATTGCATTTTTGCAATACAAAACACATTAAAACATTAAAAACACATGTAATCTGCATGTGAATTTATCATAAAAAACTGCTACTGAAAAAACATGCTAAAATGAAAAAACAGAAGTGAAATAATTTAGCCAATTGATGCTGAAATGCTGCAGAAAATCTGTAGCATCAAAAATGCACCAAATTTGTATTATGAATGATGTAGCAAGTGAAAATTAAGTAGGATAAAATGTTGGAGGGAGAATCACTACAAGAAATCATAATGAGATATATATATATATATAAAGTAGATGGCATTATAAAATGATCGAGTCCAAATCTCAGGTAAAAGGGAGTGTACATTCTGCAGTTACGCAGTGTCGGACTGGCTAACGGAGGAACCCCCGGTAATACCAGTCCTGACAGCGGTAACCCGGATTTAACTCAGGAGCTCTCACCTGTATCCGGAGTGCAGCCTGGAGTGAACTCGGGGTTTACAGGACTGAACTGCAAGCGCCGACTGATTCCCCGGTGATTGCGGTTCAGTCAGGGCAACTGCGGACAGGCCGGGCTGAACTCCGAAGCTGTCAACTGAACTCCACAGTTCAGCCCGGCCTGTCCGCAGCTGCCATCAACTGAACTGCAATCGCCGTGGAATCAGTCGGCGCTCGCGGTTCAGTCCTGCAAACCCCAAGTTCAGTCCAGGCTGCACTCCGGAGCTAAAGGTAACCACGGCCAGGCCTGGTATTACTGGAGGTTCCTCCGGGAGCCAGTCCCAATTCTGGTTACGCATATAACCATCCTTCTTTGGCCAGGTTTATATTGGCATTTTTCATGGTCTCTATGTGGATTTTGTTGCAGAAAGTTCTGCAACTGTCTCCATCATCTATAATAATCTGATTTATATGAATAAAAACACATTTACAGAAGTTTCTGCAACAAAATCTGCATTGTGAGAATTCAGCTATAGGTTAAATTTCCACTATGAGATTTTGATGCATTTTTTTTCTGAAGCCTGCTTTACACGGTACGACCGATTGTGCGATTTCACAATCGATCGTACCCGCCCCCGTCCTTTTTGCGTCATGGCCAAATCGCTGCCCGTGTCGCACAAAGTTAGTAACTCCCGTCACACATACTTACCTCTCGTGCGACCTCGCTGTGGGCGGCGAACGTCCACTTCCTGGAGTGGGAGGGACGTTCGGCGTCACAGCGACGTCACACGGCCGCCAGCCAATAGAAGCGGGGGGGCGGAGATGAGCGGGACGTAAACATCCCGCCCACCTCCTTCCTTCCACATAGAGCCGGCGGCGGCCGCGGGAGGCAGGTGAGCTGCTCATCGTTCCCGTGGTGTCACACGGAGCGGCGTGTGCTACCACGGAAATGATGGTCAACTAAATTCAACGATATTATGGAACCTAGCGAGCAGTACCCGACTCACGATTTGTGAGCGATACTGCGTCGCTAGGAGGTGTCACACAGGCCGGCATCGCCAGCGATGCCGGATGTGCGTCACAAAAACCGTGACCCCGACGATCTATCGCACGATAGATTGTCTGGTGTAAAGCAGCCTTGACAGTTTCAGCAAGGTGCGTGGAATTTCGAGAAATCTTGTGCCCACTGTGCTTTTTTATATTACATAAACTGACTCACGGTTTGTTTTTGAAATCCAGATCATTAAAGAGAATCTGTCAGCAGCTTTTTACTACCTCATCTGACAGCAACGTAATGTGGGCAAGGAGATTCTGAATCCAAAGGTGTATCACTTAGATTACTGGCTGTAGTTGTTTTGAAACAATCAAAGAATTTAGAACCAGGAAGACAGCATGGCTGACAGTGCTGTTGTGGCATCCCTGACCTGGTCAGGCACCACAGAGTATTGCACCCATGCTGGGGCAGTGCTTCCAGGTAATCTCCAAAGGCCATGATGAGGTGTGCACATACAAACACCTAGCAACCAGGTCTCCCACACCATTAGAAGGGACCCTTGGGTAGCCATGAAGAGGTTAACTTTCAATTCCCTGCAAGGCGTGTAGAGGAGGTGCTGGAAGCTAGAAGCAGGGTAGACAGGAAGACAAGGAGGAGCAAGCAGTCTAGAACAGAGTGTTCAGGAGTGTGGAAGGGAGTAGACGTACACCCATGCTAGCCAGACCCTGCGGAGTGTGGTAGCTGTTAACAAGGGAGAATGGGTACCTGTGGGTCAGCCTGAAAGACACCTACAGAGAGGTGGCCGAGTACGGGGACCGCTGGTATTCCGGCACGCATGGGGATACAGGTCCCCAGAGCAGAAATCTAATTCTCTGGAACTGCTCAACCTGCCGGTGAGGGTACTTGCGGTACCTCACCAGAAACAGAGTCCGAGCCCAAGCAGCAACAAGAGGATCCACAAGGGAACAGGGCCAGAAGCCATCTCAACAAGGTCTACGCTGCCGGCAGACGGGTCAGGGAGCGGAGTGAAGTCAGAAACAGCTTCCCTGGTGGAATCCCACCATACTACAAGTAAGTGGTCCTCCCAAACAAAAGGAGTGCAAGGAAGGCGAGTTGATAGCTACCCTCAGAACGGCTTGCAGGAATTACTGGTTCCACCTGGTTATCACAGCATCGCCCAGGCATCTCATGGAAACAACCAAAAAGTGAGTAAACAAGTTAAAAGACTTTCTGGACTGTGTTTGAGTCATTCTGCGACTTGTGGTTCCACGCATATACACCCGAGCCCCTGGGGCCAGCCTCACTCTCGGGAGGCCGCACCACCCGACTGCAATACCATCAGCCCCAGACGCTCGTTAAACTGCAGTGGCGGTCACCCATCCCTGACCGTAAATACTGAGAGTGGCATCCCGACTTTGTATAAAGAAAACCTGACTGACCTGTGGCCAGAAGGTATCCCCCAAGAGCTGTCCCCGCAGTGTCATGCTGCAGCGCTGTGTTGGGCGCCTCCCTGTCTCCACCCACACTAGGCTATCTATAGAGATTGTGCATTGACTATGAAGTGTTAATCAAAGCAGCGGGAAAGCTGGATAGCTGTGAATGTCAGGTTTTATACCTGTAACAGTAATCAATGGGCAATAAACCCTTTAGAACCTAATAACATAACCTAAGACTCAAAGAATGTACAATAAAACTCAAATGTTAAAATAGAATATTTTATTTTAATGCATGGACAAAGTAAAAGGAAGTAAAGCATGGAGAGCAGAAGTGCAAAGAGGTGCTGAATAGTCCAATAGATGGTAATAATAGTGAAGAATGAACAAAACAAAAAATATATACTGTAAATACATATATAAAATGAGCAAAAGGTAAATTAGTAATCAAAATCAACTTATAACACTGATCAGAGAGTATGAAATGATAAATATTATAGAACACAACCATCTTTATGACTATAAGTAACAGTCAATTATATTAATTATACAGATTAAAGTGCCAGTGCATAAGCTAAACCTGCAAATGAACAGTAAAGGTGCCAATACCTATCTAATACTGTGCAAAATAAGCAACAAATAGCTAAAGTGGCCATTACTGTAAAAAATGTAACTAAATAAACATACCAGCTGACATAATTTAATTGCTCTCCTACTCCCCTTCTACTCATCCCAATGTGCGTTTCGCTTACTACTTCCTCAGGTCACACCAGCAACATTGGCGGCAACATTGTCCTCATGGATAAATCTGATTATACTCTTATGGCTTAAAGATTTTTGCAAAATAAGGACACCTCTGAGATGTTGCCGTTTGATCATCTAGTACAGTTTATGGATAGAAAACAAATGGTATTTTAATTAAAGCTAGACAAAATATGTTTCTATTGTAATTTTTTGCACTTTTCAATCCACATTCTTGTATCTCTACCATCTACGCTTTACCTAAGGTGCACAAAGGGACTGGGCCAATACCAAGCAGGCAAGCAGGCTCTTTGTGTTAGAGAATGTCTTAAATAATCTAACATCGGAATCTAAAATTCTAAATCTAAAAATAGTGAGCCATTGATATTGCCTACTCGTTGCCATTAAATAAGTAGGAACCAAAGGATTTGGTCGCTAAATTACAAAGGGTCATAGTCACTAATACTACTATTTTAGTTAGCTTAGATGTTGAGGAATTGTATAACAATATTGCATATCAGATATTTCTGCTGTCTCATATTTTTTTTTAAACACTAAGAGCATCCAATTTAGGAATTACAATTCATTTGTTTTATTTTTACTATGTTTCACTTTTACACGTAATTATTTTCTCATTGATGTTCAGATATACTGTATTAACAATTAAAAGGAACAGAGCAATTAAAAAAATAACTTAGATATATCTAAGTCGCATCTGCAAGTAGACGGGCAAACCTAATTACACAGATTTGTATATTGATCCTCAACATGGGTAACAAAGCTGCAAGATTATTGTTAAAGGGAATCGACCAGCAGGATTTTCATATATAAAGTAAAGCCTGTGCTATACTGGCTCTAGGATGCGGAATGAAATTCTTAATACTGCCGAAAACTCTTTGTTAAGATGGCATCGGAGTCAGCGGCTGCACTTAACGCTATCTTTGTGAAGACTGTCTTTTTGCATTGGATATGAGTGAGGTGCATGTGCCCTCGCAACCTCTGCTCTCACTATGACTGCTGGAGCGCACATGGTCACAACAGAAGTGGAGATCGCCCCCAAAATCAGCTTACCAACGACTACACCTGGAAGAACACAAGCCACTCGTTTCACGGCAGACTGGTGGGCTGATTTTGGTGGCGCTCCCCACTTCTGTTGTGTCCCTGCGCACTCCTGGCTTTACTCTATGTATATGAAATTCCTGATAGTTGGTCCTCTTTAAAGACAATTTTCAGATATCAAATTAGAACAAATACAAAACTAATGTAAGAGTTGAGAAATAGCAACAAATAGGTATTTCAAACCTCAATAGAGTTAATCAAGCTGTGAATATATTAAAAAATGTATTACATCCCAAATAAGGCTGAGTAACAGTAAATCCACGTAGAAAATATTAATACAACAGCTCCAAACATGGAAACACATCAAACGTAGTAGAAATGAGTGGATATGCCAAAATTCTAATTTGTCTATTTGCACAAACTTTACCAGGAAATCTGATTAGTTCAGCTCTGCAAACATAATGTCCTTTATTGTGCTCTAGGGTCTCTTCCATGTATATCATAAGGACAAAAGTATCAGAAGACCTACACATGACACATATAGGACTTTTAGGACATTTCCTGCTAAACTCATAGGAATTATTATGCAATTGGTCTTCTCCTTCAAAGCTAAAACAGTTTAAACTCTTCCAGGAACATTTTCTACAGGTTTCTGGAGGTATCTGTGGGAATGTTTGCCTAATTATACAGAAGAGTATTTGTGAGGTCAGACATTAGTGTTAGTTGAGAAGGCCTGTCTACCATCTCTATTCTAAATGATCCCAAAAGTGTTCAATGGGGTTGATCAGGGCTCCATCCGGGCAAGTCAAGTTCTTCTATAACACTTACCAAAATGTCTTGGTTTGCTGAAGCATTAATTTTTCCCTTCACTGGAATTAGATGTCTTAAGCGGGCTTTACACGCTACGAGATTGCTACAGCGATCTCGTTGGGGTCACAGATTTTGTGACGCACATCCGGCCGCTGTAGCGATCTCGTTGTGTGTGACTCCTAGGAGCGATTTTGGATCTCTTGGAGGACAAAACTACCTATGGGGTCCTTGAGACCGACCCCACGAGTATGTATCTGGCAGAGCTTACAGTGATTTTGGATCAGGCCCTTGAGACGCACTTAATTTCTAAAAAGGAATATGAATTTATGCTGCCAATTAAACCTTCAGTGGCCACATTCTACACACTCCCGAAAATTCATAAAGGGTATCCCCCACTCAAGGGACGTCCAATAGTGTCGGGAGTGGGGTCAATCACCCAGAATGTTGGCATTTACATTGATGTGATCCTCAAACCCTTTGTCCTTGCCCTACCATCTTATATTCATGATACCTCTGATCTCCTCTCAAAAACTGATGGGGTTTTGGTTGAATCAGGGATGTTTCTTGCATCAATCGATGTGGAAGCCCTATATAGTTCTATACCACACTTTAAGGGTGTCGAAGCAGTACGTCATTTTCTTCGGTCTAGAGCAGTGTACTTGCAACCCCATAATAATTTGGTATTAGAGCTCCTGACATACACCTTGATGCACAATTATTTTGCTTTTGATGGTAAGTACTTCCACCAGCGCAGGGGCACCGCGATGGGGAGTTCTTGTGCCCCATCATATGCCAACTTGCTCCTGGGCTGGTGGGAGGAAACGGTCATTTTTTCCGATGACTCCCCCTGGTGGGTCAATTTGATCCACTTTTGGGGGAGGTTCATCGATGATATTTTTTTGATTTGGTCAGGTAGCAAGGTGGACTTCCATAGATTCATCAAGGAGATAAACACCAATGATTTTGGTTTGTCGTTTACAAGTGAAATTGAATTATCATCACTGTCTTTTCTGGATATCGTTTTTACGGTTGATAATCAGGGGCACCTATCCTCTCGAACATATAGGAAGCCCACGTCAACAAACAGCCTCTTAAGATGGGACAGTTTCCATCCGACCCCTCTAAAACGTGGTATACCCAAAGGACAATATCTCCGTATGAGGAGAAATTGTTCTAATAAAAACGATTTCTTCGAGCAATCTAGGGACCTACAAGACCGTTTTAGACAAAGAGGCTACCCGGATGACGTGCTGAGAGGAGCTTTTAAGTATGCCCATAACAGTGATAGGGATTCTCTCTTACAACCAAGAGTAAGGGCAAAGGATGAGGAAGTCATTAGAGTCATTGGGACATTTGACTGCCAGTCTGAAAGAATTTATGGCATACTTCGCAAACATTGGGGAATTCTCCATGCAGATCCAGACATTTGTAATAACATTGCTCCTCGTCCATCTATCACCTATAGACGTGGAATTTCGCTTAGGGACCAACTAGTCCATAGTCATTATCAGAGACCAGTTCCTTCTGGTACATGGCTTGACAGAAGACTTATAGGATGCTTCCGGTGTGGCGACTGCAAATATTGCAACTGGGTTGTTACATCAAAAAGTTTCTGCAGTGCCAGCACCGGCAAAAGATATTCTATCAATGATTTTTCTAACTGCAAGACAAGTGGGGTGGTCTATATGGCTACTTGTAGTTGCCCCTTGAATTATGTGGGTAAGACTACAAGGGAGCTACGCAGACGTGTTGGTGAACATTTAGGGGACATTAAACATAAGAGAGACACCCCCCTGGCCCAACACGTCTGGGAATTCCACCAGGGTGATAGCAGGTCCATCTCATTTGTAATTGTTGAAGTGGTTAAACCCAGTCCTAGGGGTAGTAACCTGGATAAGAGGATTCTGCAGAGAGAATGTAGGTGGATTTATTTTCTAAAAACACAAGTGCCGCTAGGTCTAAATGATAGGCTAACCTATTCTTCATTTCTATAAATCTTGCAGATTCAATAGAATCCCCTTTTTCCAATTGGTCGTTTAAATTTTAGAATCTTAATCAAACTATTGTCCCGATTGATATACCCAACCCGTCATTGCCCTGAGAATGGGGATCTACGGGTATGTGTATATATACACCTTTATACTTTTAAGGTGTTCATAATCATTGGCCCCGATACCTTGTCTTTAGTTGTTGCCTTTAAGATCTGTAACCCCTCCCCCCATTTCCCCACCCTTCTCTCTCCCCCCTCTCACCTCGTCCCCGTTAATCTTGCTGCTACTAGACAACATGTGATGTCCCTTTGATCTTTGTTCAATCACCCATGAATCTTGCAATGGGTAGTACTGTGCCTCCCGCTCCATATAATAGGGCTGAGGCAGAAGCTCTTGTGCCAACGCGCATGCGCGGCTGTGTTACTGGTATCTGATTAGACGCAATAATGAGACGCGTCTGTGATGCCGGGATGCCAGCGCGCATGCGCGAATATGTCATCTTATTGACACATCTGCGATGCCAGGAAGCCAGCGCGCATGCACGGAGGTGTCATCTTATCTGTGTGATCTGGTTGGATAGTTACGAGACATCCTTACGGGTGACGTGTATGATGCGGATTGGTCGGGGCACACTAGCCCTCTGATTGGAGCGCTACCCTACCCGCAGCAATTGATTGGGCGCTGTGATGAGACGATATTGTGATGCCACAGGACTAGCGTGCATGCACGATTGTTTTATCCCGCCCACGGATTACGGGTGTAAACGGGATAATCATGATGCGCTATAGTGGGCAGTATATATGATGCCGATTAGGCAGAGCGTATGCGTTTTATAAGCTTCGCTCTATTCTAATGATTATGATGAGCGGTGGTTGGTGAATAAGGGTGTGGGGGCCGGATGGAATCTGGATGCCTGAAAGGAATAAGGGCGGTACTAATTTTAGTTGCCGCACCTTTCTGAAAATGCACGCAACTATACTGCGCCTGCGTGAACCCATGCGGCATGCGCAGTAAAATCATTAGAGACAAAGTAGCCAGTGATGTTGATTGGCTGACAGCTCCATGTGACCTAATGGCGCCGGCTTTTAAACCCTGCACATCCTGTGATCAGGGCACACAGCCATGGATCACCACATCTGACAGCTGGGATATTTTTCCCTCCTGATGATCCTTGCATCCAAAAAAAAGGGTAAACGCGTCGAGGCGGTATGGAAACATTCATCTGAAGGGAAGTAGTTGTATTTTAATATTTCCCTTTTGAGTGCAAATCTTATTGCATTTGATGTGCTGGTTTGCTTCTTAATACGTAGGATTGTCCTAATATAAGATTGCACGACTGATGAGTCTATCATTTAGCTTCATGATTATCTTATGCATCTTGGTATACCTACATAGTTTGAAGTTTTTCGTGTGTATCCATGTAAGATGGGCACAAACGTACGGATTCAAGTGATAGCATACTGATTATTGACTGCAATTATTTCTTGCAAAGAACTGTTATCTATGTTATTAAATTACAGGTTGTGGGTTCATAACTCCATCTTTTTGAATCACGTATGAGTGTTGTGCCATTTTTTAGTATTAATTCACTCATAAGTTAGGGTGCATTAAGGGCAAGCCGACGTGAAACGGGGGCGCCCAAAACATTTACGGCGTCACACCCTCCGTTGGTAGGTAGGAGTGAGTTTACACAGGGTAAGATAGGGACCCCATAGAGAATGTCTCCTCCCCTCTCCTCCAATCCTCTGCCCCCATAGTGCTTTAATACTTTTAATCTAGGGTGCATCAAGGATTAGTTGAGGCTGGACGGGGGCACCCAGAATAAACTATGGCGCTATATATATATATATTTGCACATTACCCCGTGGATAGTTAGGAGCTTGATCCTTTAAAGGTAATATAGGGATCCTATCTAGGAAGCTCCTTCCAATTTCCTTGTATGCCCCTGTGTGTTCACAATCACTGGGTGTGTTTTCTTAAATTTGTGATATCAATAAAGTTTATTATTTTATATTGATAATTGAGGTTTTTTCTATTTGGTTCCAAAACTCAATTTGATTGAACCGTTTTTTTGATAATTACTGAAGGCCTGTCTACCATCTATATTCTAAATTATCCCAAAAGTGTTCAATGGGGTTGATCAGGGCTCCATCCCGGCAAGTCAAGTTCTTCTATAACACTTACCAAAATGTCTTGGTTTGCTGAAGCATTAATTTTTCCCTTCACTGGAATTAGATGTCTTAAGCGGGCTTTACACGCTACGAGATTGCTACAGCGATCTCATTGGGGTCACAGATTTTGTGACGCACATCCGGCCGCTGTAGCGATCTCATTGTGTGTGACTCCTAGAAGCGATTTTGGATCGTTGCAAAAACGTTCAAAATCGCTCCTTGTTGACATGGGGGTCCTCTCCCAATTATCGCTGCTGTCGCTGGGGTGAAGTTGTTCCTCGTTCTTGCGGCAGCACACATCGCTACGTGTGATGCCGCAGGAACAAGGAACCTCTCCTTACCTGCCACACGCCAGCAATGAGGAAGGAAGGAGGTGGGCGGGATGTTCGTCCCGCTCATCTCCGCCCCTCCGCTTTGATTGGGCGGCCGCTTCGTGACGTCGTTGTGACGCCGAGCAAACTGCCCCCTTAGAAAAGGAGGCGGTTCGCCGGTCACAGCGACGTCGCCGAGCAGGTAAGTGCGTGTGACGCTGTTGTAGCGATAATGTTCGCTACGGCAGCGATCTTCACATATCGCCATAACGATAGGGGCGGGTGCTATCACGCTCGCTATCGCTAGCATCGGCTAGCGATGTCGCAGTGTGTAAAGCCACCCTTAGGCCGAACTCTGAAAAACAACCTCATAGCATTATCTTTCTTGCACCAAACTTTACCGTAGACTCAATAGAGTCAGGCAGGTTATATTTTTCTCATTTTTGACAATCCAGATCTGTTCACCAAAAAGATAGATCGAGAAACATGATTTGTTACTCCACAGAACGCAGCGGCTTTACCCATTCCATCCGATGTTTGGTATATTGCTAGGTGATGTACAACTTTCAGGTAGGAACACAGCAATGAAAACCCATACAATGACGCTCCCCGGGTACAATTCTGTGCTAATGTTAATGTCAGAGGAGGTTTGGACCCTGCAGTTTTTGAGTCACCAAAACATGGGTGACATGACTCAACAACCCATCTCTTTAGCTTTACGTAGTTTGTCACTGTGTGGCTGTGTTTCTGTGATATATAAATACTTTATTTTTGTTTTCAATAATTCTACTCTCAGATCATTCTGCAACATTTCGGAGATAAAGAAATTTTAATGAACTGACTTGTTACACTGGTATCGCCTATTAAAGGGCCATTCTGATATCACTGAGCTCTTTAGACTGAGTTATTCTTGAGAAATGATAGTACAGACTGCATGGCGAGAGCCTGGAAAGTGGCAATGGCAATACAAAATAAAAAAAGAGGAAAAATCCAAGATTGGTAAAAAAAAGATTTTTAATTTGATTTTTTCCAATCAAAAAACAAAGAGGGTGGCAATACAGGTAAGGCAGTGAAATTGCAACTAAAGCGGGCTTTACACACTGCGATATCGGTCCTGATATCGCTAGTGTGGGTACCTGCCCCCATCTGTTGCGCGACACGGGCAAATCGCTGCCCGTGCCGCACAACATCGCCCGGACCCGTCACACATACTTACCTGCCCGGCGACGTCGCTGTGACCGGTGAACCGCCTCCTTTCTAAGGGGGCAGTCTGTGCGGTGTCACAGCGACGTCACTGAGCGGCCGCCCAATAGAAGCGGAGGGACGGAGATGAGCGGGACGTAACATCCCGCCCACCTCCTTCCTTCCGGATTGTGGCCGGGAGGCAGGTAAGGAGAGCTTCCTCGTTCCTGCGGTGTCACATGGAGCAATGTGTGCTGCCGCAGGAACGAGGAACAACCTCGTTACTGCTGCAGTAACGATTTTTGAGAATGGACCCCCATGTCACCGATGAGCGATTTTGCACGTTTTTGCAACGATGCAAAATCGCTCATCGGTGTCACACGTAACGGCATCTCTAATGCGGCCGGATGTGCGTCACCAAATCCGTGACCCCAACGAGTTCGCATTAGCGATGTCGTAGCGTGTAAAGCCCCCTTAAGTCAAAAGGAAGAGGGCGTAAGTGGCAGTACAATCAGCCCATAACCTATTGTGCAGAAATTATCTTGTAGGTAAAAAACCCAACTATTAACAGGATAAATATATGAAAATAAAAAGGATGTTAATTAGTCTGGTACATTTCCAGAAATAAATAACAGCAAAGTGCATAAATGCATACAATAATATGTTACTCAAGTAGCGTATATAGTCTCACTGGGTGGATGTGCTAACAAAGAGATGCCCAAGTAACATCTGCAGAGAACTGATTCTAATTATGGATATGATAATAAAGAATTACACTGGGTAAGAAAATATAAATAAAGTGGTAATGCAGTATGGTTATGTCAAATATGCATCAATGTCAACAGAACTGTCTGGTAAAGTGCATAGATATCAATTATAAAAGTATATCTCATCAAACAGATATACCAGATAAGTAATCTAATACAGGTTAGTAGGATACCAGTACAATAAGATATACTGTCATACAGTAACAATATTACCTAATGGAGTATATATAAATGAAAACCAGAAACCACATATACCACATGAAGATGCTAATAGTTGTGAGAGATTACAAGCCATTTTGTATTGTATAGAAACCATCTTGTCTTATAACTAGAGTTGAGCAATGTTCTATTCGAACCATTCGCCAATTTCAAATTCAAGTGATTTTGGGCGGTGTTTGAGTCGTTCGACGAACTCGAACGATTTGCTTCAAGTTCGGCTGTTCGAGTTACCGTTCAATAACGGCTCGATCACCAAAAGCGTAGCTAGTTACTAGCTGGCTTTTCACTGTAATAGTGTCAGTCACTGTTAATAATATTATCAAAATTCAGCGTATAGTGTGCGGGGGGGCGGGGTTTAGATCAGTGCTGCTGCTTAGTGCTGAAAGAATGGCGATCGACATTTTCTTTTCCCTAACCGTGCGTACAGTGGGGCGGGCCAGGCTGTCAGCCAATCACAGACACACACAGCAAAGTGGATTTTTGCCAGACAAGCAAGGGCATGTGTCATTGGCTGTGCATGTCACATGTCCTTGCCCTATAAGACCCGGCCATTTTCCCCTTCGCCACCATTATCGCTCTGCAGCGGGTGTGTGACAGTCACCGCTCCCGCTGCTGCTTATACAGTGCAATCTACACATCTGTTTAGGGATTAGGGACTACTTGTAATTTCAGCCCTTTTCAGGGCTACATTACAGCATTTCATAGCCATTTTTGCTAGGCAGGTCTGTGCCAGCGCTGTGCAAAGTTTTATCACAGCGTCTGTCTAACTCAGCTCAGACAATTCCTTGGGGCTTAGTTTCATTGTCAGGGATAGTACGTGAGGGTTCCTCTGCTGCCAACCAAGCTACACCACCTCTGCAGTGTACACCACCTCTCCATTTTTGCTACGCAATTTTAATTGTAAAAAGTGCTGCCAGTTTTAGGGGCATATTTTCATTGTCAGGGATATTACTTGAGGGTTCCTCTGCTGACAATTTTGCTATACCACCTGTGCATTGTACACCACCTGTCCATATTTGCTACGCAATTTTAATTGCAAAAAGTGCTGCCAGTTTTAGGGTCATATTTTCATTGTCTGGGATAGTACGTGAGGGTTCCTATTAGAAATGAGCGATGTTCGAGTCGAACGGTTTGCCAATTTCATGTTCGAGTGATTTTGGGGGGTGTTCGATTCGTTCGACGAACTCGAACGATTTGCTTAAAGTTCGGCAGTTCGAGTTACGTTCGAGAACGGTTCGATCACCAAAAGCGTGGCTTTTCACAGTAAGAATGTGGGAACGTTGCGAATCTACATGCGTCCTGCGTCCCCCAGCACAATCCCTCTCTCTTTCCTACTCACCGATCATGGGCGCGAGGCTGCACGGCTGTCACAAATCTCCGGCGGCTTTTCCTCTTTGGAAAATGGCTGCCGCTTCATTATTCAATCAGGTTTTCCGTGCCTTCCCCGCCCACTGGCGCCCATGATTGGTTGCAGTCAGACACGTCCCCACGATGAGTGACAGCTGTCTCACTGCAACCAATCACAGCCGCCGGCGGGTGGGTCTATATCGTGCAGTAAAATAAATAAATAATAATAAAAAAAAAATAATGCGGCTCCACCCAATTTTGATACCAGCCAGGATAAAGCCACACGGCTGGAGGCTGGTATTGTCAGGATGGGGAGCACCACGTTATGGGGAGCCCACCACCCTAACAATATCACCCAGCAGCCGCCCGGAATTGCCACATCCATTAGATGCGGCAGTCCCGGGACTCTACCCAGCTCATCCCGAATTGCCCTGGTGCGGTGGCAATCGGGGTAATAACGGGGTTAATCATGACAAGCGTCTCCCCGAGACACCTTCCATGATTAACCTGTAAGTGAAAGTAAAGAAACACACACAGTGAAAAATCCTTTATTTGGAATAAAAGACAAAAAAAACACTCGCGCTTTGTGTCCTCTCCACGCAGCACCTGAAGTGAGCCGCGCTGTCACCAGAGCTACTGCCTAAGAAGCATTAGTTCACGAGTTCAAGTTCCGGCCGCCCCGGTAAAGAATTTAATTTATTTTTAATTTTAAATTATAATTATTATTTATTTATAATTTAATTTAATTATGCACTGAGGGGAGGAGCCGGACATCAGCTGTGAGCCGCGGGCCACACCTCTAAAATCGGACCAGTTCATGGAATAAGGCTGCATTGCTCTCTCCTCTCTCTCTCTCTCCTCTCTCTCTTCTCTCTCTCTCTCTCTTGTTCTCTCTCTTTCTCTCTTTTTTCTCTCTCTCTCTTCTCTCTATCTTCTCTCTATCTCCCTCTCTCTTCTCTATCCTCTCTCTCTTCTCTCCTCTTCATTTATCTCTCTCTCTCTTCTCTCCTCTTCTCTCTCTCTTCTCTCCTCTTCTCTCCTCTTCTCTCTCTTCTTTCTCTCTCTCCCTCTCTCTTCTCTTTTCTCTCTCTTTTCTCGCTCTTTTCTCTCTCCCTCTCTCTTCTCTTTTCTCTCTTTTTTCTCTCTCAGACCTGGCGATGATCAGCTGATGCGATCACCTGACGGGATCAGCTGGCACTATTAGTCGAGCGATGAGGCTGGCTTCTTTACCGCCCGGCCGGCTAAACTATCAGCTGCTGCTGTCGGACAGGAGTCTGCACAGAAGTGTGTAGTTTTTTTTTTTTTTGCACTGATGCATCAGCTGATTGTATAAAAGCCGTTTATATATGCTGTGTCATGTGATTCAGGCCCTTGAACCTGACACATCATCTGATCGCTTTGCCTTCCAGCAAACCGATCAGATGATATTGGATCCATATTGGACGGCGCGGGACCCTTGACCCAGGATTACTGTGGAGGGGGGTTATTTATTTCAATATACAGCTAGCCCTAACCCCATTATTACCCAGCGAGCCACCAATCACCAAGGCAGCTGGAAGAGTTAGATACTGCGCCAGAAGATGGCGTTTCTATGAAAGCACCATTTTCTGGTGCGGCTGCGGACTGCAATTCGCAGCAGGGGTGCCCAGAAAGCTTGGGCACCCTGCGCTGTGGATTCCAATCCCCAGCTGCCTAGTTGTACCTGGCTGGACACAAAAATTGGGCAAAGCACACATCATTTTTCTTTTTAATTATTTCATGAAATTCATGAAATAATTAAAAAGAAAAAGGGCTTCCCTATATTTTTGGTTCCCAGCCGAGTACAAATAGGCAGCTGGGTGTTAGGGGCAGCCCGTAGCTGCCTGCGGTACCTGGCTAGCATACAAAAACATGGTGAAGCCCACATAATTTTTTGGGGGGGCAAAAGACTCCTGCATACAGTCCTGGATGGAGTATGCTGAGCCTTGTAGTTCTGCAGCTGCTGTCTTCTGTCTGTTTGTATGGAGGAGAGCAGACAGCAGCTGCAGAACTACAAGACTCAGCATCCTCCATCCAGGACTGTATGCTGGAGGGAGAGGCAGGGGGAGCAGAACTACAAGGCTCAGCATACTTCATCAACTAGTGTATGCAGGAGAGCAGACAGCAGCTGCAGAACTACAAGGCTCAGCATGCTGCATCCAGGACTGTATGCTGGAGGGAGAGGCAGGGGGAGCAGAACTACAAGGCTCAGCATGCTCCATTCACTAGTGTATGCAGGAGAGCAGACAGCAGCTGCAGAATGACATGAGTCAGCATATTCCATCCAGGACTGTATGCAGGAGTTTTTTGCCCCCCAAAAAAATGACGTGGGCTTCGCCATATTTTTGTATACTAGCCAGGTACAGCAGGCAGGTACGGCTGCCCCCAACCCCCAGCTGCCTATTTGTACCCGGCTGGGGACCAAAAATATAGGGAAGCCCTTTTTTTTTTTTTTTTAAATTATTTCACGAATTTCATGAAATAATTAAAAAAAAAAAAAAATGACGTGGGCTTTGCCCAATTTTTGTGCACAGCCAGGTACAACTAGGCAGCTGGGAATTGGAATCCGCAGCACAGGTTGGCCTGAGCTTTCTGGCCCCCTCTGTTTCGAATTGCAGTCTACAGCCGCCCCAGAAAATGGCGCTTTCATAGAAGCGCCATCATCTGGCGCTGTATCCAACTCTTCCAGCAGCCCTGAAGCCAGGTGGCTTGATGGGTAATAATGAGTTAATACTAGCTTTGTTTTACTAGCTCTTATAAAGCCAGAGATTCTTAATGTCAGGCAAGTTTGACCCAGCCATTAAGAATCTCCAGTAAAGGGTTAAAAAAAAAAGACACAGAGAAAAAATACATTAATAGAATTAAATACACAGACACATTAGAGACTCCATATTTATTACTCCCTGTCAGCCCTCCACGATCCTGGTCTTCTGTCTTCTTTCTCCTTCAACCCATGCAGCTCTGCTGCATCAGACAGCACTGCATGGGAGGAAGACGCTGCTGCTCCGTGCAGTCTAATCACTCAGTGAGTGAGCAGAGGCTGCGGGCTGTAAGCTGTGACGTCACCGCTGCCACCATTACTATAGCAACAGCAATCTCCGATCACGTGATTCCCGGTGGTGCTATTTATCGGCTGTGGCAGCCAGTCCTTGCATATTGGCTGACTCTGTAAAGAGCACCACATGCAAGAACGGGGAAGCAGACCATGTGCCAGAGAATTTCGCCGGTACACGGAGATGCTGGAATGAGCAACGCGTACCAGAGAGATGCACTGACAGGACCTAGCATGACGGCTAGCCATTTGACCAGTCTGTAGCCAATGAGATAATAGACACGTGACTGGTCACATGGCTATTTTGACGTCACGGAAGGTCCTATCATCAGTGCTGGTTACTGGGAGGACGCAGCGATTATCGAAAGGAAAAGCGTCGGGAGACAGAGTGCAATACGCGTTGCGGGGACCTGTAAGTGTAATGGCAATGTTTATTAACTCTATGTGTACATGTATAATGTGTTTTTATGTGTTTGTGTATGCCTGCCATTGTTTTCAATGGGGTTCGAGTTGGTTCATCGAACGTTTGTCGATCGTTCGACGAACTTGTCCTCCCTTCGACGAACCGAACCGAACTCGAACTCTAGGGGAGTGGATCATCTCTAGTTCCTATGCTGACAAGCAAGCTACACCACCTCTGCATTGTACCCCACCTGTCCATTTTTGCTATGCAATTTTAATTGCAAAACGTGCTGCCAGTTTTAGGGCCATAGTTTCATTGTCAGGGATATTATATGAGGGTTCCTCTGCTGACAATTTTCCTATACCACCTGTGCATTGTACACCACCTGTCCATTTTTGCTATGCAATTTTAATTGCAAAAAGTGCTACCAGTTTTAGGGCCAGAGTTTCATTGTCAGGGATATTACATGAGGGTTCCTCTGCTGACAATTTTGCTATACCACCTCTGCATTGTACCCCACCTGTCCATTTTTGCTACGCAATTTTAATTGCAAAAAGTGCTGCTAGTTTTAGGGGCATATTTTCATTGTCTGGGATAGTACATGAGGGTTCCTATGCTGACAAGCAAGCTACACCACCTCTGCATTGTACACCACCTGTCCATTTTTACTACGTAATTTTAATTGCAAAAAATGCTGCCAGTTTTAGGGCAATAGTTTCATTGTCAGGGATAGTACGTGAGGGCATATTGCATTCACAGTGGATAAAGGTCATCAATACACCCTCACCCTATCACTTCATATCCATGTGACGGGTAATGGACGAAGTACTCAAAGTTTTGGCCTCTACTTAGAGATTGGTGACAAATCTTACAGATGACATGAGTTTTGTGATTCTTTGCGATGTCAAAAAAGCCCCAGGCTAGGCAAGGTTTACAGCTCATGCGACCTGCAGAGCCACCAATACTTCTGCTCAGAGGCAGAGTTGTGGCTGAGGATTCAGTTGTTGACGTGCTTCCAGTACTTTGTCTCTGTCCAGGAAGACACAACCTAACCTCGTCATCAGTAGCATCCTCCTCCACCTCCTCTGCTGACCTCATCGACTGGCTGACTATGGGTTGACAGTAAGTTGGGTCTCCATCCTCATCATCACCTTGTGTGTTTTCACTCCCTTCATCCTGACTCCTCAGAGCCAACCTCTTCCTGCCCTGACCGAATAGTAAAGTTGTCGTTCAAATCAGGTATCTGAGCCTCATCAGCATGTTCCCCATTGTCTCCACCAAGAGCATTTACAGTTTGGGAATGAGGGTCTACATTATGCTCAGAACGTTCTTCATCGGGGCCTGGATCTGACTCACAAGCTTCTGGGCATCAGTGCAGATAATTTCCTGGTCTGGACTCACTGCAGCTTTTGAGCAGACCTCTGATTCCCAGGCTATAGTGTGACTGAACAGCTCTGCATACTCAACCATCTCTATTACCCCATACTCAGCAGGGCGGATGGAAACTTGAGAGCTGGTAGGAAGCAAGTGCGATTGGGTTTACACCACAGAGGAATGGAGTATTTGGGATATTGAAGTTGAGGTGGAGGAGAGGCCACTTGATTGAGAACTTGAGATCCATTCAAGCACCTGCTGTTTTGGTGCCTCATCTACATTTGGTAGCGATGGTCATGTCCGTAACAAAGGGATCATATCAAATTATCCACGGGAAGAAGTAGACATTTTATGTTGGCAGGAAGATGGTGTTACGAATGGGTGCCGCCCTAGCCGCAAGCAGCCAGCTGCGGTTCCAGTTGCGCCCAGGCGTCAGCTGCCATTTTTGGCCGTGCCTCGGGTCGTCCAGCTGGCTGCTTCCTCCTGCACGTCTAAGTGTGGAGAGGCGGCTAGTGCGCATGCGTGTGCCGATTTACCCCAGCCACAGCCTAAGTCAAGTGATTCGCCTAGTGAGCATGCTCATCCAGACTGTGCCATTCCTGAGGCTATGTCCTCAGTTCGGGCTACTGAGCATGCTCCCACATTTAGTGCAAAAAGCCTCTTTGCACAGGTACTTGGACTCCGTGCGTGTCTAAGTCCTGTGTTATGCCTACAGAGCATGCTGAAGCTGACAGTCTTTTTTCTGAGACTGTTGTTCAGGCTACTGAGCATGCTCAGGCACTTGGTGCATCAAAGGCTAGGTGTGGTAAGGAACTCACTGGCCATGTCCTTGAGGTGGCAGTCCATAATAGGCCAGAAGGCATCAGGTGTCCTGATGATGTGGCCACTCCGGACTTGCTCGCAGAGGCCCGCCACTATGACTTGGCACCTCATCATTGTTCGTCAGACAATGACTGGTGAGGTGTTTGGGGCGTGGCTGCCATGAGGTCATCAGTGAAGTGGCAGTTCCGGATAGTCCGCTGGTTATGTCACTGATAACGTTGCACTCTGCTATTGGCTCTTGGAGGTGCATTGTGGTCCACCCTGGGTTGGGGCAGACCCAGGTTATAAAAGGGTCTGGAAACAACAAGGAGGTGCGCAGTCTTCTATTATGCTCAGACAGAGCACACCTTCATGTGGTGAACCCATTGCGGCTTTAGGCCAGATGTAGGCAAGGATAGGGCGTCGGTGCAGGACGCCACCACACTTGGTAACGCAGAACGGTTACGACCAGCTCCTGTCCTACCAGTCCTGCTAGTGCAGCCCAGTGGCATTAACTGGGCTGCTGCTGCTGTGCTTGCTGTCCACGGGTGTGCCCCCTAAGCACACGGACAGCATAGCCAATGGCCCCTGTGTTGTTAACAGGGAGTTCCTGTGCTGGGTGTGTGGACCCTGTGAAGCTAACAGGGTTCACAGTCTCCAGATCCGAGTGTCATCTAACTCGGTTCAGGCTACTATTAGTTTCAAAGCCACCCAGCTCTGTATCCTCCGCCTAACCTTCGGGTTGCCAGCATCTCATTTTCCATCTGGGAGCACGGTGGACCCCGACTGGCAATTGGGATATATACCACCTTATTCTAATCTGCCAGTCCCACCGTAACAGATGGTGTTTCTTCAGCCGATATTACTGTTGCTTTACCACCAAACCCACAGACACAAACTTATTTTCCCTTTCCAACATGCCTGTTCCCCTTTCCACCAGCATCTGGCCTTTTTCCACTCATTTTGTATATGACCAAATTTGCAACTCTGCAAGGACACCCTACTCAACGCCATCTCAACACAGCAGCCAGCCCTAGATCCCTCAGATGTGGACAAGTAAAAGACCATTTCCTCCCAGCCATGACAAAGCGTTGAGATTCACTCTGTGCAGCACTGGTGTTTAGTGTAAAAGCCGATCTAAGATTGCGTACCAGCTTCTGCTGATACTCCTGCATACGTGCGTCCCTTTCTATGGCAGGACTTATTTTGCTAAATTTTGTCTTGTACCGGGGATCTAAAAGTGTGGCAACCCAATAGTCAGCATTACTTCTAATTCTGAAAATCTGAGGGTCATGTTGTAGGTAGTTCAGCAAGAAGGCGCTCATGTGTCTTGCGCCTCCAGAAGGACCAAGTCCTTGCTGTGTTGTTGGCGGCAAGGTGAGAATCATGCTTCCTTCCTCTGCCCTCTCCCCCCAACCTCGCACAACAGAAATGTGATCAAGGTCTCCTTCATCTGCTGAGTCTTCCATGCCCATCACCAGTTCGTCCTCCATTTCTTCCTATGCTCCTGCACCTTCCTCAACAGTTTGGCTGCTACTATGCGCCCTTGTTAATCCCTCTCCCCCACCGTCCCATGCCTGCCGCCTTGGTGCTGCTGACCATCTGGACCTTGTAGATCTTGTTATCCCTTCCGCATATGACTCCTCCTGTACTTCCTCCCCTTCCTCTTGTCCCACCACCTGACTCCGAATAATGTTTAGAGTGTGCTCCAGCATGTAAATGACCGGAATTGTCATGCTGATAATGGCATCGTCAGCGATAAACATCTTCGTCGACATTTCTAAACTGTGAAGAAGGGTGCATAGGTCCTTGATCTGAGACCACTCCAGCAGCGTGATCTGCCCCACCTCTGGATCTCGTTATCCCAGGCTATACATCATAACATATTGCAGCAGGGCTCGGCGGTGCTGCCACAGACGCTGGAACATGTGTAGATTCAAATTCCTGAGCGTCGGCACATCGCATTTCAGGTGGTGAACCAGCAGACCGAAAGACTTCTGGAGTGATGCAAGTCGTTCAGCTGCGGGGTGTGAACGGTGGAAGTGAGCACATAGCGAGCGTGCCCTCTGCATAAGGCCATGTAGGCCGGGATAGTGGTTTAAAAATTGCTGGACAACCAGGTTCAACACGTGAGCCATACAAGGCACGTGTGTCACATTGCCCTAGCAAAGGGCCACACCCAGGTTTGCATCATTGTCGCACACGGCTGTTACGTCACCACCGGAGTCCGCTCCAGCAACCTTTACTCTGATCGCCAGGTGACACCGTGTTCCTTTCGTATATAGTGATGGTGATGGGAGAGGAGTCGATGCCAGCGTCAGCGATAAACATCTTTGTCGACATTTCTAAACTGTGAAGAAGGGTGCATAGGTAATTGATCTGAGAACACTCCAGCAGCGTGATATGCCCCATCTCTGGATCTCGTTAGCCCAGGCTATACGTCATAACGTATTGAACCAGTGCTCGGCGGTGCTGCCACAGTTGCTGCGAAATGAGCAGAATCAAATTACTGCGTGTCGGCACATCGCATTTCAGCCGGTGAACCGGCAGGCCGAAAGACTGCTGGAGCGATGCAAATCGTTGAGCTGCTGGGTGTGAACAGCGGAAGTTAGCACATAGCGAATGTGCTCTCTGCAGAAGCCCATGTAGGTCAGGATAGTGGTTTAAAAATTGCTGGACAACCAGGTTCAACAATACAAGGCACGTGTATCATCTTGCCCCGGCGAAGGGCCGCACCCAGGTTTGCAGCATTGTCGCACACGGCCTTCCCTGGCTGCAGGTTGAGTGGAGACAACCATTGATGAAAATCGGTCTCCAGAGCTAAACGTCCACAACTCCTTAGCGGTGTGACTCACATTTCCCATACATTTCAAAGTAAAGAGTCGACCGCCTGATGGTGTTGAGCTCTGCTGCTAGCATAGTAAGGAGGTGTATGGGATTCCTTGTGCACAGTTACAATGCGGGTGGTCTTACCAGACAGGATTTGAGCGGAGGTAGAGGACCAAGACGAGGTTGAGGAGGCAGGAGCAGTGGAGGAACTTCTACATATAGAGGAAGGATTGACACACAACTTGTAGGGATGGCAAGACTTGTACAGCAGACCCTTCTCCATCTCTCACCATAGTTACCCAGTGCCCAGTCAGCGACATGTAACCCCCCTGTCCATGGTGACTGGGTCAAGTATCTGTGGTGAAATGCACCCTGTCACACACAGGGTTTCTCAAGGAACCGGTGATGTGGTGTGCGACATGATGGTGTAGCGCAGGCACGCCTTTCTTGGAGAAGTAGTGGCGACTGGGCATCTGCTCTTGGGGCACTGCAATGGACATAAGGTCTCGAAAATCCTCTATGTCCACCGGGTGGAAAGGCAGCATTTCTGTAGCCAACAGCTTACAGATGCTGAAAGTTAACCTCTTAGGCATGTCATGCCCTTCTAAAATCATGTAAAACACAGTAAGGGGACTCCAACCAGAGTCTCCCTTTTTTCCAAAAATTGTGCCCCAGACAACACTTAAGTGGCATCAATTGTCCCACATATGCAAACTTAAAATGGTGATTTGCATGAAGCACTATCAAAAATCCACAAGCCTTTCGTCTCCCCAGGATGACACAGGGGTAGAAAAGTCCTTGCAGATCCATGATTTGTTCATCTTGGATCATTTAAAACATAGCAAGGGAACTCCAACCAGAGTCTCCCTTTTTTCCAAAAATTGGGCCCCAGACAACACTTAAGTGGCATCAATTGTCCCACAGATGCAAACTTAAAATGTTGATTTGCATGAAGCACTATCAAAAATCCACAAGCCTTTCGTCTCCCCAGGATGACACAGGGGTAGAAAAGTCCTTGCAGATCCATGATTTGTTCATATTGATGAACGTTAGTCTGTCCACATTGCACTGGACAGATGTGTGCACTTATCTGTCAGCACACAACCAGCAGCACTGAAGACACGTTCAGAGAGAACGCTAGCTGCGGGACACGACAAAATCCCAAAGGCGTAAATGGTGAGCTCAGTCTATTTTTTCTGATTGGAAGCCCAAAATGAGCAAGGCAACAGTTGCACAGTCATGGCATCGATGTTCATTTGCAGATACTACTACATCTGTGTCTCCTCCTCCTTTTACTCGTGCAGCTCTTTTCTTTTCGAATGAGTATATGTACTTGTCACTTTTCCATGTATTTGTGGTGTCTTGTGAGTTGTTTGTCACCTTTTGGACACCTTAGAAGGTGTTTTCTATGTGTTTGTATGTGTTTGTGTTTGCCTGCGATTGTTTTCAATGAGGTTCGAAGGTGTTCGTCGAACATTCGTTGAACGTTCGACGAACACACCTGCCGTTCGACGAACCGAACTCGAACACTAGGGGGGGTGGCTCATCACTACTTATAATTGAATGATGTCAAAGGGCTCAGCTAACTCTGATGGGCGGGGAAGTTTCATATTTTTACACACACCCCTGCAGCTCTTATTGGTGCAAAGTTATTTCTTTGTTTGGGATACTATATAAACTGATCACATGATGTAATAAAGCAGAAGTCTCATATTAGCATATGTGCTGTATTGCTGTCCCCAAGTGCTTGTAAAACAAATCTTATTAATTTGGAGTTCCAATGGCATAAAAGGAGTGTATTTCGCTCACATAGTAAAGTGTTAGTGTAGTATGAAGATGTAATTAAACATCCACATAAGACATAAAGGAGCAGGTTTACCTGATATGGTGCACAGTAGGTTCTGTCACGATGGACGCCCACCCAGACACATGTTTTGACGTGCCATCATCATATGAAGCTATTGATGAAAAGTGTGTCAGGTGTTAGGCAGGTGAAAGAAAACTGGATTGGTATTGCTATATTGTTTTCTTACATTGGGAATTTAACGTTTTATGACTTTTTACTTTTTATATTTGTACATTTGATTCCACTTTTAGTGCCAGTGCTGATTTTGACTTTGCAGATTTATTATACAGTATGTACATCATGGAATGTGCAATTTGGATTAGAGCGGTTCATGGAATTGGTACACAATAGACCAAGTGCATGTACTTTATTTCTCTCTTTAGTTACTTTCCCCCCTCATTTTTTCATGTGTCTTTGTATGTGTTTTTTTAAATAATGTTTTTCAGTAAAATATGTATTTTTATCCCTTTTACTTGGCCTGCATAGTGGCATTTTGTGGACATTTTTGTCTTAATAGGTTCTAAAAGCAATAGCTTATAATAGGTCCTACTACAGTTAGGTCCAGAAATATTTGGACAGTGACACAAGTTTTGTTATTTTAGCTGTTTACAAAAACATGTTCAGAAATACAATTATATATATAATATGGGCTGAAAGTGCACACTCCCAGCTGCAATATGAGAGTTTTCACATCCAAATCGGAGAAAGGGTTTAGGAATTATAGCTCTGTAATGCATAGCCTCCTCTTTTTCAAGGGACCAAAAGTAATTGGACAAGGGACTCTAAGGGCTGCAATTAACTCTGAAGGCGTCTCCCTCGTTAACCTGTAATCAATGAAGTAGTTAAAAGGTCTGGGGTTGATTACAGGTGTGTGGTTTTGCATTTGGAAGCTGTTGCTGTGACCAGACAACATGCGGTCTAAGGAACTCTCAATTGAGGTGAAGCAGCACATCCTGAGGCTGAAAAAAAAGAAAAAATCCATCAGAGAGATAGCAGACATGCTTGGAGTAGCAAAATCAACAGTCGGGTACATTCTGAGAAAAAAGGAATTGACTGGTGAGCTTGGGAACTCAAAAAGGCCTGGGCGTCCACGGATGACAATAGTGGTGGATGATCGCCGCATACTTTCTTTGGTGAAGAAGAACCCGTTCACAACATCAACTGAAGTCCAGAACACTCTCAGTGAAGTAGGTGTATCTGTCTCTAAGTCAACAGTAAAGAGAAGACTCCATGAAAGTAAATACAAAGGGTTCACATCTAGATGCAAACCATTCATCAATTCCAAAAATAGACAAGCCAGAGTTAAATTTGCTGAAAAACACCTCATGAAGCCAGCTCAGTTCTGGAAAAGTATTCTATGGACAGATGAGACCAAGATCAACCTGTACCAGAATGATGGGAAGAAAAAAGTTTGGAGAAGAAAGGGAACGGCACATGATCCAAGGCACACCACATCCTCTGTAAAACACGGTGGAGGCAACGTGATGGCATGGGCATGCATGGCTTTCAATGGCACTGGGTCACTTGTGTTTATTGATGACATAACAGCAGACAAGAGTAGCCGGATGAATTCTGAAGTGTACCGGGATAGACTTTCAGCCCAGATTCAGCCAAATGCCGCAAAGTTGATCGGACGGCACTTCATAGTACAGATGGACAATGACCCCAAGCATACAGCCAAAGCTACCCAGGAGTTCATGAGTGCAAAAAAGTGGAACATTCTGCAATGGCCAAGTCAATCACCAGATCTTAACCCAATTGAGCATGCATTTCACTTGCTCAAATCCAGACTTAAGACGGAAAGACCCACAAACAAGCAAGACCTGAAGGCTGCGGCTGTAAAGGCCTGGCAAAGCATTAAGAAGGAGGAAACCCAGAGTTTGGTGATGTCCATGGGTTCCAGACTTAAGGCAGTGATTGCTTCCAAAGGATTCGCAACAAAATATTGAAAATAAAAATTTTTTTTGGGGTTTGGTTTATTTGTCCAATTACTTTTGACCTCCTAAAATGTGGAGTGTTTGTAAAGAAATGTGTACAATTCCTACAATTTCTATCAGATATTTTTGTTCAAACCTTCAAATTAAACGTTACAATCTGCACTTGAATTCTGTTGTAGAGGTTTCATTTCAAATCCAATGTGGTGGCATGCAGAGCCCAACTCGCGAAAATTGTGTCACTGTCCAAATATTTCTGGACCTAACTGTATATATGGCTTCAGTACAAGTTTGGGAGAATTATTATTAGAGGACCCCATTTTTTAAGGAGCCTCCTAGACAGAGGTGAGCAGAACCATGGATATTTGGGTTTGGCGGGTTCGTCCAGACTTTAGTTAAAGGTTTGTTTCAGGACCCATATGTGAACTGATCTTGTTCCAGGACCCAATATAAGTGAATGGGGACCTGAACCAACAGGCTCAACTCGAGTAACGAGTATAATGGAAGTCAATGATTAGGCAGTTTGCCTCTCTGCCTACATACAGCCAAGCATAAATAGAGCATTTCCGGGGAGAGCGAGGTTTCGGGTTTTTTTTTGCACATACTACATCTAAAAACGTAGTCTTTAACGCTAGTGAGAGCCATTCAGAGACTAAAAGTGGCTCTCACTAGGCCAAGCACCAAGTGTACCTAAGCACCCCGATGGTCAATCCAGTGGATAGCATATGAACAGCACCCAAACTCGGCCACATACTTTTTTTAAAAGACTGTGTTTAGGTTTGAGTCCAGGACACCAGATATTCAGTATGAACCCTGGACTTTGCAGTTTGGAATTGCTCATCTCTACTCCTGGGTGTTCTAGGAGTGACAAATGTAATGTAAAAGGGATTTAAAAAAAAAACTTGATATGTATTATACTTCCTCTTTATCTAAACTCCTCAACAAATTTGATCTCTAAATGTTGCTGCTTTAGATTAGCGGATACAGCCTGACTTGATTATCTCTATTTCTGATGCAACTATGCTGAACAATGTATTGAACCTCAACATAATAGTTACGTAAATGTTTCCAGAAGAAAACTGTGCCATACTACAAAAAAAAAACAACTACCAAACACATATGAGAAAAAATGTTGAAATATATCTATCTGGAGGAGCTTACAAAGCCATTTATAGGCCCTACAATTCCACTTAGAAGTTAGAGTTGGAAAGCAGTAAATCTACCAAGAAACTAGTTAACCAGTCAGGCTCAATAATTACTCATACAGGAAGACATAAAATGTTCTTCAGCTAAAGACAAGCTTTATGATAATGACTCAAATTCTATTATTTCTCAAGTAACAAAAGGAAATTCAGAATTTCACAAGTACAGAAACATGAGTATATGATCAAGTGCTAATTCTTTGTTGTCGCAGTGCCTGGGTAACTTGCCATTTATTGAAGCGAGCAAGAATTTTAAGCTGTTCTATTTATGGTAGTTATTAGAGATGAGCGATGTTCGAGGTTTGCCAATTTCATGTTCGAGTGATTTTGAGGGGTGCTCGAGATCGAACTCGAGCTTTTTGCTAAAAGCTCGATAGCTCAAGTTACGTTCGAGAACGGTTCGATCAGCAAAAAGCCTATCTATTTACTAGCTGGCTTTTCACTGTAATAGTGTGAGTCACTGTGATTATCAAATTTCAGCGTATAGTGTGCGGGGGGGACGCAGTTTAGATCTGTGGTGCTTAGAGAATGCCGATCGCCATTTATTTTTTTTATTTTATTTTTTTTCCTAAGCGCGCATGCAGTGGGGCGGGCCAGGATGTCAGCCAATCACAGACACACACACAGCTAAGTGGACTTCTTGCCAGACAAGCAAGGGCATGTGTCATAGGCTGTGAATGTCACATGCCCTTGCATTATAAATACGGCCATTTTCCCTCACGCTGCCATTATCTGCCTTGTGTGTGTGGGTGACAGTCACCGCTCACGCTGCTCCTGCCACTGCTCCTGCTGTGTGCACTATAGACACAGCGCTGTAGAGATTAGGGACTGCTGTTTACTTCAGCCCTTTTCAGGGCTGATTTCCAGGCGCTCCGAGCCATAGCTGCTAGGCAGGTCCGTGCAAACGCTGTATACAGCTTTAGATAACAGCGTCTGTGTACCTCAGCTCAGGGAATTCCTTGCTGCATTTCATCATTAGGAGGGATAGAAAGTGAAGTTTCTTTTACTGTCCTGGTACCCACAGAACCCAGCCACTGTACCCACCTGCCTCCATTGGCCACGCTATTTTTATAGCAAACAGTGCTGAAACTTAGTGGCATCCAAACAGTGTCTGCTATGCAAAATTAGTGTCCCACTGGTGCCAAGCAAGTTCCACCACCTCTGCAATCTACCCTCCTGCACATTTTGCTATGCTATTTTTATAGCAAACAGTGCTGAAACTTAATGGCATCCAAACAGTGTCTGCTATACAAAATTAGCGTCCCACTGGTGCCAAGCAAGTTCCACCACCTCTGCAATCTACCCTCCTGCACATTTTGCTACGCTATTTTTATAGCAAACAGTGCTGAAACTTAGTGGCATCTAAACAGTGTCTGCTATACTAAATTTAGTGTCCCACTGGTGCCAAGCAAGTTCCACCACCCCTGCATTCTAGCCTCCTGCACATTTTGCTACGCTATTTTTATAGCAAACAGTGTTGAAACTTAGTGGCATCCAAACAGTGTCTGCTATACAAAATTTAGTGTCCCACTGGTGCCAAGCAAGTTCCACCACCTCTGTATTCTAGCCTCCTGCACATTTTGCTATGCTATTTTTATTGCAAACAGTGCTGCCAGTTTTAGGGCCATAATTGCATTGTCAGGGATAGTCAGTGTTGGTTCTTCAGCTGTCAATAAAGCTAGACCACCTCTGCAATCTACACCACCTCTCAATTTTTGCTACCACATTTTAAGTTTCCAATCTTGTCGCTAACAAAATGAGTGGCAAAAAGACAGATGCTGGTGGAAAGGGGAACAGGCGTGTTGGAAAAGGAAAAATAGTTTGTGTTTGTGGGGAAGGTGGGAAAGATACATTAACATCTGCTGAAGATAGGCCATCTTCCAGCAAAAGTAAGATGTCTACTACTTTCTGTGGACAATCCGATGTGCTCCCTTTTTTACGGAACAAAACAACTGGAATAAAGGTAGACGAGGCACAAAGAAAACACATGCTTGAATGGATCTCAAGTGCTCCAACAAGTGGCCTCTCCTCCACCTCAACGTCAAATCCAAAAAACAACATTCCAATCGCACTTGCTTTCTCCCAGCTCTCAAGTCTCCACCCGCCCTGCAGAGTATGGTGTAACAGAGATGGCTGAGTCTGCAGAGCTGTTCAGTCACACTATAGGCTGGGAATCAGAGGTCCGCTCCCAAGCTACAGTGAGTACAGACCAGGAAATGGTCTGCAGTGATGCCCAGAAGCTTTGTGAGTCTGATTCAGGCACTGATTACCAAGTTTCTAAGCATAATGTAGACCCTCATTCCCAAACTGTAACACCTGTTGGTGGAGACAATGGGGAACATACTGATGACGATGAGACGCAGACACCAGATTGGGATGACAACTTAACTATTCAGTCAGGGCAGGAAGAGGTTAGGTCTGAGGGCGAGGGGAGTGCAAACACAACGCTTGATGATGAAGTTCTAGATCCCACATACTGTACTCGAGGAGGTCACCAGAGGTGGTGGAGGAGGATGCAACTGACGACGAAGTTACCTTGCGCCTTCCTGGGCAGAGTCGGAGTACTGGAAGCACGTCTACAAGTGCATCCTCAGCCACCACTCTGCCTCTGAGCACAAGTCGGGGTGGCTCTGTAGGTCGCATGGCCTCTAAGCCTTGCCTAACCTGGTCCTTTTTTAACCTTGCAAAGGATCTCCCAAATCATGTGATCTGTAAAATTTGGCGGCAATCTATAAGTAGAGGCCAAAACCTCACCAGTTTGACAACTTCTTCCATGAATCGTCACATGAATAACAGGCATAAGTCCCAGTGGAAAGCTCACCGTACAGCAATGCGGCCTAGCGGAGCGAGCCATCCACCACCTGCCCCTTCCAATGCAAGCGCGCGCTCTTCATCTTCTATGACTGTGGGGACAGCTGTCAGACCTGTTCTTCCACACAGACCTTCCTCCACTTTAACCACAACAGGCTGTTTGCTTGGTAGGTCATCAGTTGTTTTGGAAGCGGAAACAAGTGCGGGTGTCCAGCTCTCTCAGACATCAAGAGCACCAACTTTGGATGAAGGCAAAATCATGTCACCGCCTGCACTTTCCTCACAGACCTGCAGCTTTGCAGGGACACCCTACTCACCACCGTCTCCACACAGCAGCCAGATCTCAGTCCCTCAGATGTGGACAAATAAAAGGCCATTTCCTCTGAGCCAAGACAAAGCTAAGAGGTTGACTTTATCCCTCTGTAAGCTCTTGGCTACAGAAATGCTGCCTTTCCGCCTGGTGGACACAGAGGATTTTTGAGACCTTATGTCCGTCGCAGTGCCCCAGTACCAGATGCCTAGTCGCCACTACTTTTCCAAGAAAGGTGTGCCTGCGCTACACCAGCATGTCGCACACAACATCACCGCTTCCTTGAGAAACTCTGTGTGTGACCGGGTGCATTTCACCACAGATACTTGGACAAGTAAGCATGGACAGGGCATTACATGTCGCTGACTGGGCACTGGGTAACTATGGCGAGAGATGGAGAAGGGTCTGCTGCACAAGTCTGGCCGTCCCCACGACTTGTGCGTCAATCCTCTGTATGTGGAAGTTCCTCCTCTGCTTCTGCCTCATCAACCTCGTCTGAGTCCTCCACCTCCGCCCCAAGCCTGCCTGGTCAGGCAACCCGCGTTGCAACTGCGCACAAGGAATCCTGCACACCTCCTTACTATGCTGGCAGCAGAGCTTAACGGCATCAGGCGGTCTTTAGCTTGAAATGTCTTGGAAATAAGAGTCACACAGCGGATGAGTTGTGGTCAGCTCTGCGGTCCGAGTTTCGTAAATGGTTGTCTCCACTCAATCTGCAGCCAGGGAAGGCCGTGTGTGACAATGCTGCAAACCTGGGTGCGGCCCTTCACCGGAGCAAGGTGACACACGTGCCTTGTATGGTTCACGTGTTGAACCTTGTTGTCCAGCAATTTTTAACCACTATCCTGACCTAGATGGGCTTCTGCACAGGGCACGGTCACTCTCTGCTCACTTTCGCCATTCAACCGCCGCAGCTGACCGATTTGCATCGCTGCAGAAGTCTTTCAGCCTGCCGGTTCATCGCCTGAAATGTGATGTGGCGACACGCTGGAGTTCCACTCTCCACATGTTACAGTGACTGTGGCAGCACCGCCGAGCACTGGTGCAATAAGTTATGACGTATAGCCTGGGCCAACGAGATGCAGAGGTGGGGAAGATCACGCTGCTGGAGTGGTCTCAGGTCAAGGACCTATGCACCCTTCTGCACAGTTTCGACATGGCGACGAATATGTTTAGCGCTGACAATGCCATTATCAGCATGACAATTCCAGTCATTTATATGCTGGAGCACACGCTAAACACTATTTGGAGTCAGGGTGTGGGACAAGAGGAAGGAGAGGAAGTACAGGAGGATTCATATGCGCAAGGGATACCAACATCTACAAGGTCCAGATATTCACCAAGGCGGCAGGCATGGGACGGTAGGGAGGAGGGATTAACATGGGCGCATCATAGCAGCCAAAATGTTGAGGAAGGTGCAGGAGACCAGGAAGAAAGGGAGGATGAACTCTTGATGGACATGGAAGACTCAGCAGATGAGGGAGACCTTGGTCAAATTTCGGTTGAACGAGGTTGGGGGGAGATGTCAGAGGAAGAAAGCACGGTTAGCACCTCGCCGCCACAAACACAGCGAGTACTTGGTCCGCATGGATGCGCAAGACACATGAGCGCCTTCTTGCTGCACTACCTACAACATGACCCTCGGATTGTCAAAATTAGAAGTGATGATAACTACTGGGTTGCCACACTATTAGATCCCCGGTACAAGTCAAAATTTTGTGAAATAATTCCAGCCATAGAAAGGGACGCACGTATGCAGGAGTATCAGCAGAAGCTGTTACTTGATCTTAGCTCGGCTTTTCCAGCAAACACCAGTGGTGCACGGAGTGAATCTCCCAGTTGTAACTTGACAAACATGGGACTGTCTCGTCATCAACAGTCTAACCGTACCAGCAGCACCATTTCTGGTTTTCTAGTTTGATCTAGAACAGCCCCCAAAATCACTCGAGCCGCGAACTGGAGAACCTCGAACCGCGCTCAACTCTACTGGTAACAGCAATTTTATTGAATCTTTTCATAATTTTTTTAGACCATCCTTTGCAAGGCCACAAGAGACAACAAGTCTGACACATAGTCAACGGCTGGGGAGGATGATACAGGAGTATCTCCAAATGAACATCGATGCCATGACTTTGCAACTGGAGCCTTGCTCATTTTGGGCTTCAAATCTTGAAAAATGGCCTGAGCTCGCCACTTACGCCTTGGAGATCTTGTCGTGTCCCGCAGCCAGCGTTGTCTCTGAACGTGTCTTCAGTGCTGCTGGGTGTGTGCTGACAGATAAGTGCATGCGTCTGTCCAGTGACAATGTGGACAGACTAACGTTCATCAAGATGAACAAGTCATGGATCCGCAAGGACTTTCCTACCCCTGTGTCATCCTGGGGAGAGTAAAGGCTTGTGGATTTGGAATGTGCTTGATGCTAATGTACCTGTCAAGTTTGCAACTGGGGCACAAGTGCTGCCACTGAAGTGGTGTCTGGGTGGCCCAATTTTTGGGAAAAGGGAGACTCTGCTTGGAGTCCCCTTGCAGTGTTTTTAAAAATGATCCAAGATGAACAGATCTGGGATCAGCAAAGACTTTGCTACCTACCCCGGTGTCATCCTGGGGACAGTTAAGGCTGGCATATTTTTGAATGTGCTTGATGCAAATCAACCTGTCAAGTTTGCAACTGGAGCACGAGTGCTGCCACTGAAGTGGTGTCTGTGGGGCCCAATTTTGGGAAAAAAGGGAGACTCTGCTTGGAGTCTCCTTGCTGTATTTTACATAATTTTAGAAGGGCATGCCATGCCAATATCTGTGTCTCCTCCTCTTTTTCCTCGTCCAGCTGTTTAGTTTTCGCATGGGTATTTGTCCTTGTCACTTTCACATGTGTTTGTGTTGTCTTGGGAGTTGTTTGTCACCTTTTGGACACCTTTGAGGGTGTTTTCCAGGTGTTTTTAGGTGTTTGTGATTGCCTACCATTGTTTTCAATGGGGTTCGAGAGGTTCGTCGAATGGTTCGCCGAACCGAACTGGAACGCGGCCTCCATTCGACGAACCAAACCAAACTCGAGCCTCTAGAGGTTCGCTCATCTCACGCTCATCTCCAGTAGTTATATACTGCAGTTATTGATTTAGTTACAGCAATAGTCAGAGTGTAACATGTTCCATTTATACTGGGGCAGAATTTTATTATTGGGCACTAGACTTTTAGATACTTTTTCTTGTCTTGGAAGGTGCAAGTAGTATCTCGGAGACAAAGGTAATTGGCTTGTTAGAAAGGAGTATGGCATGAAATGCATCAAATTGCACCAAAATTTTGACAACAAAATTAGTCCTCAGTACCAAATCCAAATGATTAAACCTACTTTTTCTTTTATATTGAGAGATAGTCCGTTCTTACTTGGATTCCTTTTTGGTAATTGATATTGTTTGGTCACTGTTTTACATTTACCATTGTTAAAATGTAAACTATTTTGAATAAAAGATTAAAAAATGTAAGCCAACAAAGAGGTGGCCAAAATTAAGATAAAAATAACTGGATTTCCAAAATGTATCAACCAATATGACCCACTTATACTGAGATGTGTCTCATGTAGTCTAGTTGTAAGCTGTCTAAATTCAAAACTGTATTATTTAATTTGCCCCTCTGTGGTGGAATTTGTCAAAATCAGTGTTTTGAATCTATAAAATGCTGAAAAAAGGTGCATGAAAATTATTAAGAGGTTTAAACCTTTAAATACCTTTGGTGCCTCTTTTACCTGTGCCAGAAAATTAAATATATCCTAGCCATGAGCGGGCGTAGATTTTGGCTACTATATATCGCAGTTGTCTGGCATACAGACCAGTAAATGTGTCTCATTGCAGTAGTCCCTCCAGCTAAGCCCCACACACTTTTAGCAAAGTGCCATGACTGTTAGAACAGATGAAAATGTTGCTGTAATTTTGTGACTTTTACAATAGAAAACTGGGATAGAGGTGATCATAAATTCCAATTCCCCCAGTGAGAGAGACATTTAAGCTGGTCATGGCCGTGTCCCACAGTCCGACAGTCCAACAGTCACCTGAGGTCACCTCAGGTCATACCGTGGGAACCCAGGTGTGACCTACAGTGACCTGAGTGACGTCACCTGCTCACAGCCAAGTCCCCTTTGGCTGTCAGTGATTCCCAAAGCCTGCAGAGAGCAGACATGTTTTCCCTCTCTGCAACTTCTGGACGTAGCAGAGTTGAGGATTGTTGTGGGACTTCATACAGATTACGTTGGATCTGCAAGGGTCTTTTGGGGTTAATAAAGGGGTGAAAGAGGGTGTGTGTATTTATTTCAAATAAAGGATTTTTTCTGTTTTTTTTTTTTTTGTTTATTTCTTTTCACTTACAAGATTAGTAATTGGGGTGTCTCATAGTCACCTCCCATTACTAATCCAGGGCTTGATGGCCACTGATTTTTTGACAAATCCCAGCTGTCATTAACCCCTTATATTACCTCAATTGCCACCACAACAGGGCAATAGGGAGGGCAAAGCACCAGGATTGGCACATTTACAGTTATATGAAAAAGTTTGGGCACCCCTATTAATGTTAACCTTTTTTCTTTATAACAATTTGGGTTTTTGCAACAGCTATTTCAGTTTCATATATCTAACAAATGATGGACTCAGTAATATTTCTGAATTGAAATGAGGTTTATTGTACTAATGTGAAAATGTACAATCTGCATTTAAACTAAATTTGACAGGTGCATAAGTATGGGCACCTCAACATAAAAGTAACATTAATATTTTGTAGATCTTCCTTTTGCAAAAATCACAGCCTTTAGTCGCTTTCTGTAGCTTTTAATGAGTTCCTGGATCCTGGATGAAGGTATTTTTGCCCATTCCTGTTTACAAAACAATTCCAGTTCAGTTAAGTTTGATGGTCGCCGAGCATGGACAGCCCGCTTCAAATCATCCCACAGATGTTCAATGATATTCAGGTCTGGGGACTGGGATGGCCATTCCAGAACATTGTAATTGTTCCTCTGCATGAATGCCTGAGTAGATTTGTAGCGGAGCTTTGGATCATTGTCTTGCTGAAATATCCATCCCCTGCGTAACTTCAACTTTGTCACTGATTCTTGCACATTATTGTCAAGAATCTGCTGATACTGAGTTGAATCCATGCAACCCTCAACTTTAACAAGATTCCCGGTGCCGGCATTGGCCACACAGCCCCAAAGCATGATGGAACCTCCACCAAATTTTACTGTGGGTAGCAAATGCTTTTCTTGGAATGCCCTGTTTTTTTGCCTCCATGCATAACGCCTTTTTGTATGACCAAACAACTCAATCTTTGTTTCATCAGTCCACATGATCTTCTTCCAAAATGTAACTGGCTTGTCCAAATGTGCTTTTGCATACCTCAGGCGACTCTGTTTGTGGCGTGCTTGCAGAAACGGCTTCTTTCGCATCACTCTCCCATACAGCTTCTCCTTGTGCAAAGTGCGCTGTATTGTTGACCGATGTACAGTGACACCATCTGCAGCAAGATGATGCTGCAGGTCTTTGGAGGTGGTCTGTGGATTGTCCTTGACTGTTCTCACCATTCTTCTTCTCTGCCTTTCTGATATTTTTCTTGGCCTGCCACCTCTGGGCTTAACAAGAACTGTACCTGTGTTCTTCCATTTCCTTACTATGTTCCTCACAGTGGAAACTGACAGTTTAAATCTCTGAGACAAGTTTTTGTATCCTTCCCCTGAACAACTATGTTGAATAATCTTTGTTTTCAGATCATTTGAGAGTTGTTTTGAGGAGCCCATGATGCCACTCTTAATAGGAGATTCAAATAGGAGAACTACCTGCAAGTGGCCACCTTAAATACCTTTTCTCATGATTGGATACACCTGCCTATGAAGTTCAAAGCTCAATGAGGTTACAAAACCAATTTAGTGCTTCAGCAAATCAGTAAAAAGTAGTTAGGAGTGTTCAAAAATACCTTCATCCAGGATCCAGGAACTCATTAAAAGCTACAGAAAGTGACTAGAGGCTGTGATTTTTGCAAAAGGAGGATCTACAAAATATTAATGTCACTTTTATGTTGAGGTGCCCACACTTATGCACTAGTGATGAGCGAGCATGCTTGTCACTACTCGGTACTCGCACGAGTATCACTGTACTCGGGCTGCTCGGCGGGGACCGAGTAATCTCGCGATACTCGTGCTTTACTCGTGGTCTTCATTTCTGCATGTTGGCGCTCTTTTGAGAGCCAGCCCTCATGCAGGGATTGGCTGGCAGACCACTGCAATGCCACAGCCCTGTTAGTTGTGGAATTGCAGTGATTGGCCGGCCTGCACAGCGTCACCGAGCCTTTATATAGGCCGGCGCGCTGTGCTCTGCTCACAGCTATTCTGACAGTGAGTGTAGGGAGAGTGTCGCTGATTCAGGGAAAGCTTTGCGGCCCTTTATAGTTAGTTCCGGAGCAGGGCTGCAAACAGTGTGACCAGAAGTCCTTCTCAGGACTATTCTAGTTGTATACAGGCAGGCAGGGTATAGCCAGGTCGGAGTACAGTAGCAGAGTCCTTCTCAGGACTATTGTTGCTATATACAGGCAGGGTATAGCCAGGTCGGAATACAGGCTAGTGACCAGAAGAGTCCTTGTCAGGACTATTGTAGCAGTATACAGGCAGGCAGGCAGGGTATATATAGCCATTCCTAGTGGTGACCGTATACCAGCCTTCATCATATCTGGGGCTGGTGTACACAGTGTAAAACAGTCCAGATAGTGTCAGACTTCTCAGTAATTGTCGCTCCTAAAAACCAGTTAGGTTCTTATTGCGTCCGTGCTTGCATTTAAAAACAGCACGTGTGTGGCAGTCGGTGGCAGGGTACAGGTGCGCGTTTTGCACAAACTATTATATAACGCACAAGTCTAGTGTATAATACACGTCAGTCAGCAGTGTCTGATAGTGTCAGACTTCTCAGTAATTGTCGCTCCTAAAAACCAGTTATGTTCTTATTGCGTCCGTGCTTGCATTTAAAAACAGCACGTGTGTGGCAGTCGGTGGCAGGGTACAGGTGCGCGTTTTGCACAAACTATTATATAACGCACAAGTCTAGTGTATAATACACGTCAGTCAGCAGTGTCTGATAGTGTCAGACTTCTCAGTAATTGTCGCTCCTAAAAACCAGTTATGTTCTTATTGCGTCCGTGCTTGCATTTAAAAACAGCACGTGTGTGGCAGTCGGTGGCAGGGTACAGGTGCGCGTTTTGCACAAACTATTATATAACGCACAAGTCTAGTGTATAATACACGTCAGTCAGCAGTGTCTGATAGTGTCAGACTTCTCAGTAATTGTCGCTCCTAAAAACCAGTTAGGTTCTTATTGCGTCCGTGCTTGCATTTAAAAACAGCACGTGTGTGGCAGTCGGTGGCAGGGTACAGGTGCGCGTTTTGCACAAACTATTATATAACGCACAAGTCTAGTGTATAATACACGTCAGTCAGCAGTGTCTGATAGTGTCAGACTTCTCAGTAATTGTCGCTCCTAAAAACCAGTTAGGTTCTTATTGCGTCCGTGCTTGCATTTAAAAACAGCACGTGTGTGGCAGTCGGTGGCAGGGTACAGGTGCGCGTTTTGCACAAACTATTATATAACGCACAAGTCTAGTGTATAATACACGTCAGTCAGCAGTGTCTGATAGTGTCAGACTTCTCAGTAATTGTCGCTCCTAAAAACCAGTTAGGTTCTTATTGCGTCCGTGCTTGCATTTAAAAACAGCACGTGTGTGGCAGTCGGTGGCAGGGTACAGGTGCGCGTTTTGCACAAACTATTATATAACGCACAAGTCTAGTGTATAATACACGTCAGTCAGCAGTGTCTGATAGTGTCAGACTTCTCAGTAATTGTCGCTCCTAAAAACCAGTTATGTTCTTATTGCGTCCGTGCTTGCATTTAAAAACAGCACGTGTGTGGCAGTCGGTGGCAGGGTACAGGTGCGCGTTTTGCACAAACTATTATATAACGCACAAGTCTAGTGTATAATACACGTCAGTCAGCAGTGTCTGATAGTGTCAGACTTCTCAGTAATTGTCGCTCCTAAAAACCAGTTATGTTCTTATTGCGTCCGTGCTTGCATTTAAAAACAGCACGTGTGTGGCAGTCGGTGGCAGGGTACAGGTGCGCGTTTTGCACAAACTATTATATAACGCACAAGTCTAGTGTATAATACACGTCAGTCAGCAGTGTCTGATAGTGTCAGACTTCTCAGTAATTGTCGCTCCTAAAAACCAGTTAGGTTCTTATTGCGTCCGTGCTTGCATTTAAAAACAGCACGTGTGTGGCAGTCGGTGGCAGGGTACAGGTGCGCGTTTTGCACAAACTATTATATAACGCACAAGTCTAGTGTATAATACACGTCAGTCAGCAGTGTCTGATAGTGTCAGACTTCTCAGTAATTGTCGCTCCTAAAAACCAGTTAGGTTCTTATTGCGTCCGTGCTTGCATTTAAAAACAGCACGTGTGTGGCAGTCGGTGGCAGGGTACAGGTGCGCGTTTTGCACAAACTATTATATAACGCACAAGTCTAGTGTATAATACACGTCAGTCAGCAGTGTCTGATAGTGTCAGACTTCTCAGTAATTGTCGCTCCTAAAAACCAGTTAGGTTCTTATTGCGTCCGTGCTTGCATTTAAAAACAGCACGTGTGTGGCAGTCGGTGGCAGCGTCAGGCTCCACGTTGTCCCTGGATAGAGACGTGCATGAGGGCCTCAAAACATTGTTCCCATTGCAAAGGAGTGGGTCTCCTGTCGTTGTAATGTCCATTCTGCAAAGAATGGGCGAAAAAATTTACCACTGGGGGTATACCTGAAACAAAGGCCTAAGTATTGCAATTTGTAACGGTCATCATCATGGTGGCGCATGAGGAGAAGGAGGAGCAGTCCAGCGATTAGCCAAACTCCAGAAGTGTGTACCCATGGGTGAGTGGAGGTACATGGCAAACTTTAAATTCCGCTCTCATTTGCTGGTGGTGTGGTGAAGTCTGGCCCAATCCAACCCTTGTTCATCTTGATCAGAGTCAGCTTGTCAGCATTTTCAGTTGACAGGCGGGTGCGTTTATCTGTAATGATTCCACCTGCGGCACTAAAAACACGCTCTGACAAAACGCTAGCAGCAGGGCAGGCCAGGCCTTCCAAGGCGTAGAGAGCCAATTCATGCCACGTGTCCAGCTTGGATACCCAATAATTGTAAGGCACAGAGGAATGTCGGAGTACAGTTGTTCGATCTGCAAGGTACTCCTTCAGCATCTGGGCAAACTTAGGATTTCTTGTGGCACTACCCCGCACCTCAGGGGCTGTGGTACGTGAGGGGCTGAGAAAACTGTCACACATCTTAAAGACTGTTCCCCTACCTCTGGCGGATTGGACTTGTGCCTCTCTCGGCTGTACGCCTCGGTTGTCCACTGATTCATGACCTATGCCGCTAGCGTTTTGTGAGGGGAATGCTTTGCCTACTTCCGTGACTATGGCCTTCTGGAACTGCTGCATTTTGCCTGACCTCTCCGCCTCGGGAATAAGAGACATAAAGTTCTCCTTTTAGCGTGGGTCTAACAGTGTTACCAACCAGTAATGATTGTCGGCCAAGATGTTCTTAACGCGAGGGTCACGAGACAGGCAGCTTACCATAAAGTCAGCCATGTGTGCCAGACTCTTAACAGCCATCACTTCAGTATCCTGACCGACACGATGACTGAACATGCTGTCCTCCTCCTCCTCATCATCTACCCTGTCCTCTGGCCAGCCACGCTGAACCGAGGATATGACTGCATGTCATATCCTCAATTTGGCCAGAGAGTTGCTCCATGTCTTCATCCTCCTCCTCGTCATAGTCCTCCACTGCACGTTGTGATGAGACGAGGCTGGGCTGTGTGTTATCATCACCCACACCCACTACTGTTTCTTGCTGAAACTCATCGCGCTCCGCCTGCAATGCATCATGTTTGTTTTCTGAGCAGAGACCATTTTAGAAGGCAGAGAAGCGGTATGGTGACGCTAATAATGTCGTCATCGCCGCTCACCATCTTGTTGTAGTCCTCAAAGTTTTGGCGGATGGTGCATAGGTCGGACATCCATCTCCACTCCTCAGGTGTTATGTGTGGAGTTTGACCCATTTCCCGACGGCTTAGGTGATGCAGGTACTCAACAACTGCCCTCTTCTGCTCACATATCCTGACCAACATGTGCAGAGTTGAATTCCAACGCGTGGGGACATCACACACCAGTCTGTGTGCCGGAAGATGCAAACGGCGTCTTAAGGCGGCAAGGCCGGCTGAAGCAGTAGGTGACTTTCGAAAATGTGCAGACAGGCGGCGAACTTTTACCAGCAGATCAGACAGCTCTGACTATGACTTTAGAAACCGCTGAACCTCGAGGTTGAGCACATGGGCCAAGCATGGAACATGTGTCAGCTGGCCTCGCCTCAAAGCCGCCACCAGGTTCCGGCCATTGTCACACACCACCTTTCCTGGCTTTAGGTTCAGAGTTGTGAGCCAGTGATCTGCCTGCTGTTTCAGAGCTGTCCACACCTCTTCTGCATTGTGGGGTTTGTCACCTATGCAGATTAGCTTCAGCACTGCCTGTTGCCGCTTCGCCGAGGCAGTGCTGCAGTGCTTCTGTGTCGCCCTGGACAAGCCAGGGGCCACAGAGCACAACACTTAAACACCCCACACTCCCTGCAGGCATATCATAGTCAAAACACAAAATCCTTGTTGCCTTCCCCAGGGGCTGTTGTCCACACCAGGGTGTGGAGCCAGGCGGTTGGTCTCCACCCACCGAGGAGGAGGGAAAACACAGGCAGTGAGAGTTAAGCTAAGGAAGTGGAAGGAGGAAAGTAGTAGAGAGGAGAAAAGTGACAGCAAAGAGCCTGAAGTTGGTCCGGGTGTGTGGCCTGGACAGGACAGCAAGGTTGGCAGGATGTGGTGACCGTCTGCAGTGGAGGCCGATTGGAGTCTGCCGTAAGGACCGTGGACGGGTGGTGACCCGGCCGTACCGGACCGGTATACAAAGCGAAGCCAGCACCATTGGCAGAGGACTTTCGGATCCCGGCAAGGCTTGGTGTCGCCGTGAATTTGCCAAATCCGTTATTGAAGGGGACCTCAGGGTTTCCAAACAGCCAAGTCCAGATAGAAGGCAACCGTACAACCGTGAAGGGGAGACACAGCCACCGGCAAGGGCAACCGTCTCCCAGGGCCAGCGCCTGTGGGCAAAAGGGGCTCCTCCGGCCCATATCCAGGTCAGGGAGCGGGTTACCGTTGGGAAACCATCACTACCAACACTTAACTTCGGTGCAGGGAGAGACAGTCATCACTAACCTGCAGGGAGGAACAACCGCAGCCGTCCGAGTGACCCGTCCATCCAGCCACTTGTTTTACCCTGAACTGTGTCATCATCATTGGGCTGAGTGAGTACCTCCGTGCCGTGCGGCACAGCGCTGCCCCTGCGACCATGCACTTCATCAGGCCCCGCAACCCGCCTGTCATCCATCTCTACCCCATCACCAGGCCCCGGGACAACCAACCCCCCTACCCACGTAGGGGAGAAATAACAACAAAGCTGCTCCCTGTCACAGGCTCCCGGGATCCCCGTCCAGAGCAGCGGTGGTGTCCACACAATCACCACAACCGTGGGTGGCGTCACGGACAATATCCCCAAAACCCAAACCACCCCTTTTCACTCACGGGCGAGTAGCGCCGCTCGAGTCCCCGGGATCCGGCCATCGCTCGAGCCAACGAGCAGCAGCAGCCGTAGAGCTGCGTCAGCCGGACCCGAGCAGTGGGAGAGCGCACCGTCCCCTCCTCCGCCAGCGACACTTACAGCTTGGGACTGGTGTGGAGGGTAAAGTGGATCAGGATGCGCAGGAGGAGGAGGAGGCTGAGGAGCATGACATTCCGGAGCTGTAGAGTGTGTGTGAAACCCTGACTGAGGTAGGGCCTGCAAAACTTGGTGTGTGAAGGACGTGTTCCGTCCCTCGCTCAGACTGGGTCCCAGCTTGCACAATATTAACCCAGTGTGACGTCAACGAGATGTAGCGGCCTTGCCCACATGCACTTGTCCACGTGTCTGTGGTTAGGTGGACTTTGGCTGAAACAGCGTTGTTCCGGGCACGTGTGATGTTTTGTGACACGTGGTTAGTTATGCAATGCGGGGACGGCACACAGGGAGAAATAGTGGCGGCTGTGGACCGAGTAACGTGGGACAGCTGCCACCATCAGTTCGCGGAATGCTTCTGTCTCAACCAGCCTAAAAGGCAACATTTCCAGCGCAAGCAGTCGCGAAATGTTAGCATTTAGAACTGTGGCATGTGGGGTGTTGGCAGTGTATTTGCGCCTGCGCTCAAAGGTTTGCTGAATGGATAACTGAACGTTGCGCTGGGACAAGGACGTGCTTGATGATGGTGTTCTTTCTGCGTAGGCAACTGCAGGTGCAGGAGTGGAGGAGGCTTGTTCGCAGGCAGCATGGACAGGGGATTGGCTCGCATGCACAACCAGCGAAGACGTAGCAGTGACATCAGCAAGCACTGCTCCTCGACTCTGTTGTACTTCCCACAAAGTCGGGTGCTTGGCTGACATGTGCCTGATCATGCTGGTGGTGGTCAGGCTGCTAGTTTTGGTACCCCTGCTGATGCTGGCATGGCAGGTGTTGCAAATGGCCTTTTTAGAATCATCTGGAGCCAACTTAAAAAACTGCCAGTGTCAGAGTTCCTGGTTTTCCAGTTTTCTTTTGAAAGAGCTTGCCCTTTGTTAACATGGAGTTTTCTGTTATGTTGCCCTACTTCCTGTCCATCTGTTTAAAAGCCGCCCCTAAAGCTTAGTCCAGTGCCTGAGTATACTGCTTCCTGTGTGCTCCTGCCCTGCTGCTTTTGGTTCCTGATTGTTATTCGGATCCTCTTGGAAAACAACCGACACCGACTCTGGACTTCATCTGGTATCATCTAGCTGTACCTGGACTCCGTTTGCCGTCTTTGGTCGGAACTTCTGCCCGGTTCCTTCCGTTTAATACCACTCTGGACTCACATCACGTACAGACATTTTTCGACTTACCTATTGCCCTTTTGTGTCCCGGCTGCTGCGCATTTAGGGCTTCTGGGGTGATTGCCAGACAGTCCCTGTATAGGGGTTTGCTGTTGGTGGTCTCCCTGGGGGAGTCCGGTGCGCGGTACCGGGAATTCCCTTTCGCTCAGTCCCTGGAAGGTATTTCCTGTATTTATGTTCTACTGTGTTTTTGTTCCGTTTATGTACATATTTGCTGGTTGCATATTATAAATGTCTTGCACCAAGAACTCGTCTCTGGTTGTCATTGCCCTAACGCAATCGAAATCCTCAATACATACAATAGTATTACAGCCAGACTCGGGAAGACCTAACATTTGTACAGGCACCTTGTGTCGTGTTGTTCCGGGGAACAGTTGACTGACGTCTGCCTGGGGCCACCACTCTGCTTCTTACTGCCTGTTGTGATGCTACGCCTCCCTCCCCCTGTGCACTGCTGTCCTCGCTCTGCATATCCTCCTGCCAGGTTGGGTCAGTTACTGGATCATCCACCACGTCGTCTTCCTCTTCCGCACCCTGCTCCTCCTCCTGACTTCCTGACAATTGTGTCTCATCATCGGCCACCCCTTGTTGAGACACGTTGCCAACTTCGTGAGAACGTGGCTGCTCAAATATTTGTGCATCTGTACATACAATCTCGTCATGGCCCACTTCAACAGGAGCTGGCGAGAGGCCAGAATTTGTGAATGGAAACGTGAACGAACAGCTATTCCGAGTGTCCAAGTGTGGGATCAGTAATGTCCGTGGACGTGTACTCGGCCTGGTGGTAGGAAGGAGGATCAGGTTCTGAAATGTGCGGTGCAGTATCACGGCTACTGACACTTGACCGTGTGGAAGACAGAGTGTTTGTGGTGGTGCCAATCTGACTGGAAGCATTATCCGCTATCCAACTAACAACCTGTTGACACTGGTCTTGGTTCAAGAGGGGTGTACTGCTGCGGTCCCCAAGAATTTGGGACAGGACGTGCGAGCGACTAGATGTGGCCCTTTGTTGTGGCGAAATTAGAGCTTGCACACAACCTCGGTGTCTGCCTGCACCACCATCACGTCCACTTCCTTGTTCGTTGACAACGCCCTTGCGCATTTTGCAATGCTGTGCTGATGTGTATTCACTAGACTTGTGTGTTATATCCAAGTTTGTGCAAAACTCACACAAATGCAGCGGAAAGCTGCCACCAACAGGCACACACGTGCGGTTTTTAAATGCAAGCACGGAGGCACTAAGAACCTAACAGGTCTCTATCCAGGGACAACGTAGAGCCTCCCAATGTTTGGCTTCCCTGCCTAAGGGCTATACTATAATACACCCACTTCCTTCCAATGGGCACTTCAGGTTTACAGGCCTTCATGCACGTCTCTATCCAGGGACAACGTGGAGCCTCCCAATGTTTGGCTTCCCTGCCTAAGGGCTATACTATAATACACCCACTTCCTTCCAATGGGCACTTCAGGTTTACAGGCCTTCATGCACGTCTCTATCCAGGGACAACGTGGAGCCTCCCAATGTTTGGCTTCCCTGCCTAAGGGCTATACTATAATACACCCACTTCCTTCCAATGGGCACTTCAGGTTTACAGGCCTTCATGCACGTCTCTATCCAGGGACAACGTGGAGCCTCCCAATGTTTGGCTTCCCTGCCTAAGGGCTATACTATAATACACCCACTTCCTTCCAATGGGCACTTCAGGTTTACAGGCCTTCATGCACGTCTCTATCCAGGGACAACGTGGAGCCTCCCAATGTTTGGCTTCCCTGCCTAAGGGCTATACTATAATACACCCACTTCCTTCCAATGGGCACTTCAGGTTTACAGGCCTTCATGCACGTCTCTATCCAGGGACAACGTGGAGCCTCCCAATGTTTGGCTTCCCTGCCTAAGGGCTATACTATAATACACCCACTTCCTTCCAATGGGCACTTCAGGTTTACAGGCCTTCATGCACGTCTCTATCCAGGGACAACGTGGAGCCTCCCAATGTTTGGCTTCCCTGCCTAAGGGCTATACTATAATACACCCACTTCCTTCCAATGGGCACTTCAGGTTTACAGGCCTTCATGCACGTCTCTATCCAGGGACAACGTGGAGCCTCCCAATGTTTGGCTTCCCTGCCTAAGGGCTATACTATAATACACCCACTTCCTTCCAATGGGCACTTCAGGTTTACAGGCCTTCATGCACGTCTCTATCCAGGGACAACGTGGAGCCTCCCAATGTTTGGCTTCCCTGCCTAAGGGCTATACTATAATACACCCACTTCCTTCCAATGGGCACTTCAGGTTTACAGGCCTTCATGCACGTCTCTATCCAGGGACAACGTGGAGCCTCCCAATGTTTGGCTTCCCTGCCTAAGGGCTATACTATAATACACCCACTTCCTTCCAATGGGCACTTCAGGTTTACAGGCCTTCATGCACGTCTCTATCCAGGGACAACGTGGAGCCTCCCAATGTTTGGCTTCCCTGCCTAAGGGCTATACTATAATACACCCACTTCCTTCCAATGGGCACTTCAGGTTTACAGGCCTTCATGCACGTCTCTATCCAGGGACAACGTGGAGCCTCCCAATGTTTGGCTTCCCTGCCTAAGGGCTATACTATAATACACCCACTTCCTTCCAATGGGCACTTCAGGTTTACAGGCCTTCATGCACGTCTCTATCCAGGGACAACGTGGAGCCTCCCAATGTTTGGCTTCCCTGCCTAAGGGCTATACTATAATACACCCACTTCCTTCCAATGGGCACTTCAGGTTTACAGGCCTTCATGCACGTCTCTATCCAGGGACAACGTGGAGCCTCCCAATGTTTGGCTTCCCTGCCTAAGGGCTATACTATAATACACCCACTTCCTTCCAATGGGCACTTCAGGTTTACAGGCCTTCATGCACGTCTCTATCCAGGGACAACGTGGAGCCTCCCAATGTTTGGCTTCCCTGCCTAAGGGCTATACTATAATACACCCACTTCCTTCCAATGGGCACTTCAGGTTTACAGGCCTTCATGCACGTCTCTATCCAGGGACAACGTGGAGCCTCCCAATGTTTGGCTTCCCTGCCTAAGGGCTATACTATAATACACCCACTTCCTTCCAATGGGCACTTCAGGTTTACAGGCCCTCATGCACGTCTGTATGCAGGGGCATTGGTGAACCTCACAATTTAGGACTGCCCTGGCAAAGGAAAATACTACAAAGACTCACTTCCTCAAAATGGGCACATTAGACTCAAGAGGCCTTCATGTACGTCTCTTCTCAGGGACATCGGAGTGCCACACAATGTTTTCACGTAAAATCTTTCATGTATTGATCTCAAAAAGTAACATACACCAGCTCTATCTCACTATTGGGTATGTGCCCTTAACATTTCCGCCATGAAAAATCATTTTGGGGTCATTTTGGAAGGTTTTCTGGTGAGTCCGTAAAAATGGCGTAAAACGCGGACAAAATTGTTCACAGCTGTGACTTTTGAGTGATAAATGCTTCAAGGGGTCTTCCCCATGCTGTTGCCATGTCATTTGAGCACTCTTCTGAGACTTTTGTGACATTTTTAGGGTTTCTCCATGCTGCCGGGAGGTCATTTCACAAAAATACTCGGGTCTCCCATAGGATAACATTGGGCTCGTTGCTCGGGCCGAGTACACGAGTATCTTGGGAGGCTCGGCCCGAGCTTCGAGCACCCGAGCTTTTTAGTACTCGCTCATCACTATTATGCACCTGTCAAATTTAGTTTAAATGCAGATTGCACATTTTCAGTTAGTACAATAAACCTCATCTCAATTCAGAAATATTGCTGAGTCCATCATTTATTAGATATATGAAACTAAAAAAGCTGTTGCAAAAACCCAAATTGTTAAAAAGAAAAAAGGTTAACATTAATAGGGGTGCCCAAACTTTTTCATATGACTGTAATATGATGTGCCAATTATGGGCAGCTGCGGACTGGTATTTTAAGGCAGGGTCGGCCAATATCCATGGCTCCTCCCAACCTGATAATGCCAGCCTTCACATGTCTGTTTTACCTGGCTAATTATAAAAAAAATGAGGGGACCATACGCTTTTTTTACAATTATTTTAAAAATACAGGATCCTCTCTATTTTGATATCTAGCCACAGTAAATCTCACAGGTGGGGGCTTCAGCCTGTAGCTGTTATTTACCCATGCTGGCAATCAAATTAGGATGGGAGCCCACAGCATTTATTTTTAAAGTGCTTTCCCTTTCTGGCCAATCACAGCCATGCCAATACTTGGCATGGCTGTGATGGGTCCGGAAGTGTCCACCCTGGAAAGGCTTGCTGATTAGCTGCTCTGCAACCTATCAATGAGCTTTATTCGGATGACAAACTTGAATAGGAACCAGACATGCAAGTAAAAGTCTGTGTTCGGGTACAGACACCTGGTGTTCAGTACGAACCCTGAACTTTAAAGTTTGGGTTCGCTCATCCCAACTTAAAAAGTCTTTACACTAATTTTGTCTTAAAATGTATGGATTCTGACAAATAATTGTTTAAAAGAACTGAAGTCCTCAGTGGTTGATACCTTTTAATGGCTAACTGAAAAGATGGTAATAATAGCAAGCTGGATTCTGACAATGCATTCCATTTCATTATACTTTTTACAGAGGGTATAAACTTTTGCAGGAATGGAGGGTGGGGTTTAGTATAATTTTTAAGCTTTTCAAAAGTATCTAGCAGTTAAATTAATATAATTTTTAAGACTGTTTAAGTGAATAAATACAATTGAGTTGTGCTTTTGAAGGGTTTTATTTTTATTTATAGATGATCCAACAGGGATTAAAGAGGTTGGCCACTACTTTTACACTGATGGCCTATCCCTAGGATAGGTTATCAATGTCTGATCGGCTGGGTTCCGATGCATCGCTTCTCGTCGATCAGCCATTCCGAGTGCCAATGGCGGCAGCAGGTGATCAGAAATGCTCCTTGAAAGGAGGCAAGCAAAATCCAAAAGTGCAAAAATGGTAAATGTCCTTGTCCTAAAAGATTAAGGAAATAGGCAGCCAACTAAAAAGTATAAAACTGCAGTCCAAATGGAGGTTTTGAGGTCACCCTCCTTACAAGTTTTAATTATAGACAGTTTTAATAAATGAAGGCCAATATGAAGACCACCCTCTACTTCAAAAGAACCATTTGCTTTGATGTCCATATGTTCATAGATATTTGTATATCCGAGACATATATAAGTTTGAATGAGGTAACCAAAAGAACTTGTAAAATAAGACTACAATGGATCAGTTGACCTATTTGATACTGCGTAGGTACGCTACAAATTAAAACATCATGTCTCCCAGAAAATGAAATAGTCAAATATATTTACGTCAGTGTCTGGAAGCAAAAGGACATGTGTTTCTAAAAAATTCAATATGTTGGGTATTAATCCAAGTATATTGCCCAATGTAGCTTCTAAAAATGTAGCTAGAGACTGTTACGTTTCATAACTGTAGGCAATTATAAATGTGGTGCAAGTTGACGTGGATGTTAAAAAGAAAAATGCCACCAAACTTCAACAACATAGGTGACAAAAATTAAGTATTTGAAGATGGCAATATTGAATTAATGTCTCCATTGCATCACAAAACCACAAAATCAATGGTGGACGGAAGCACAATTTGAACACTAATATCAGTACAACAAATTAAAATCAAATGCTGTTACATCATCTAGAAGTTTTTTCTACTGTTTCAACACTGTGAGGGTCACACGATATCTATTTTTATTAATTGTTTCCACTTGAACTGAAATTATCAGTTATTTCTTTAATGTGATGTACTATGACTATGTGCATTTTAGACAAAGCTCTAGGGATCAAAAAGTTAATTTATTTCAGTTATTGAATACAAAAAGGGAAATGCATATATTATATAAAGTCATTACAGACAGAGGGATCTATTTCACGTGTTTATTTCTGTTAATGTTGATGATTATGGCTTACAGCCAATGAAAACCCAAAAGTCATTATCTCAGAAAATTAGAATGTTATATAAGACCAACTGAAATAATGATTTTAAACTCAGAAATGTTGGCGCCTACTGAAAAGTCTGTACAGTAAATGCCCTTAATACTTGGTCGGGGCTCCTTTTCATGAATTACTGCATCAATGCAACGTGGCATGAAGGCGATCAGCCTGTGGCACTGCTGAGGTGTTATGGAAGCCCAAGTTGCTTTGATAGCAGCCCTCAGCTCATCTGCATTGTTGGGTCTTGTGTCTCCTCTTACTCTTGACAATACCCTATAGATTCTCTATGGAGTTTAGGTCAAGCGAGTTTGCTGACCAATCAAGCACAGTGATACTGTGGTTATTAAACCAGGTATTTGTACTTTTGGCAGTGTGGACAGGTGCCAAGTCCTGCTGGAAAATTAAATTTCCATCTCCAAAAAGCTTGTCAGCAGAGGGAAGCATGAAGTGCTCTAAAATTTCCTGGTAGATGGCTGCGCTGACTTTGGTCTTGACAAAACACAGTGGACCTACACCAGCAGATGACATGGCTCCCCAAACGATCACTGATTGTGGAAACTTCACATTAGACCTCAAGCAGCTTGGATTGTGCCTCTCCACTCTTCCTCCAGACTCTGGGACCTTGATTTCTAAATGACATGCAAAGTTTACTTTCATTTGAAAACAACACCTTGGACTGAGCAACTGTAAAGTTCTTTTTCTCCTTGGCCCAGGTAAGACACTTCTGGCGTTGTCTATTGGTCATGAGTGGCTTGACACAAGGAATGTGACAGTTGTAGCCCATGTCCTGGATACTCTCTCAACAAGAAGGAAATAACACCATAGTAGAATCATTATATCATCTGAATACAACAACATGTACTGTATATACCCAAAAAAGTATTCAATTGACGCAATAAAAGATGAAAAATATATATACATTTTATTAGACAATACAATTTAAAAATACATAAACAAATAGACATTTAAATAAACAGAGAGATAAGATCTCCTGGAGCATGCACATGAAATCAGTGGTAAAAAGAAGAAAATGAAATCTTCTTAATAATTACCGATGATACCTTTCCTATTATAACAAGTGTACAATCATAGCAAAAAAGCCAAAAGGGAATTATGGCATATAATCAAACTTTTCCATGGCAAGATATAATATCCATGTCTCAATATATATATACAGATTCAACATACACAGAGTATAATAAATAAATATGTGAAACATTAAATACTGTGTATACTAGAAAAAACTGGATACAACTATGAATACAATTGCTGATAATTCCCTTCAGATTATATCCAGGTGTACAGCCATAGCAAAAAGATCCCAAAGGGATTATAACTAGAGATGAGCGAGCCTCTGAAGGCTCGAGTTCGGTTCGGTTCGTTGAACGGAGACCTCTCGAACCCCATTGAAAACAATGGGAAGCAAACACAAACACATAAAAACACATAGAAAACACATTCAAAGGTGTCCAAAAGGTGACAAACAACTCCCAAGACACCACAAACCCATGGGAAAGTGACAGGACATATACTCATGTGAAAACAAAGCAGCTGGATGAGGAAAAAGAGAAGACACAGATATAGGCATCTCATGACCATGTAAAATCATGTAAAACATATCAAGGGTACTCCAAGCAGAGTCTCCCTTTTATCCAAAAATTGGGCCCCACAGACACCACTTCAGTGGCATCACTTGTGCCCCAGTTGCAAACTTGACAGGTAGGTTTGCATCAAGCACAGTCAAAAAGACGCCAGCCTTAACTGTCCCCAGGATGACACCGGGGTAGGTAGCAAAATCTTTGCTGAACCATGACTTGTTCATTTTGGCTCATTTTTAAAAACACCGCAAGGGAACTCCAAGCAGAGTCTCCTTTTTTTCCAAAAATTGGGCCCCACAGACACCACTTCAGTGGCATTACTTGTGCCCCAGTTGCAAACTTGACAGGTAGATTTGCATCAAGCACAGTCAAAAATACGCCAGCCTTAACTGTCCCCAGGATGACACTGGGGTAGGTAGCAAAGTCTTTGCTGAACCATGACATGTTCATCTTGGCTCCTTTTAAAAAACACAGCAAGCAAGGGTTACTCCAAGCAGAGTCTCCCTTTTTTCCAAAAATGGGGCCACACACACACCCACCCCTTCAGTGGAAGCACTTGTGCCCCAGTTGTACACTTCACAGCTAAATTTGCATTAAGCACATTCAAAAATACGCCATACTTAACCGTCCCCAGGATGACACCGGGGTAGGTAGCAAAGTCTTTGCTGAACCATGACGTGTTCATCTTGGCTCCTTTTAAAAAACACAGCAAGCAAGGGTTACTCCAAGCAGAGTCTCCCTTTTTTTCAAAAATGGGGCCACACACACACCCACCCCTTCAGTGGAAGCACTTGTGCCCCAGTTGTACACTTCACAGCTAGATTTGCATCAAGCACATTCAAAATCCACAAGCATTTACTCTCCCCAGGATGACACAGGGGTAGTAAATTCCTTGTGGATCCATGACTTGTTCATTTTGATGAACGTCAGTCTGTCCACATTGTCACTGGACAGACGCGTGCACTTATCTGTCAGCACACACCCAGCAGCACTGAAGACACGTTCAGAGACAACGCTGGCAACTGGACACGACAAAATCTCCAAGGCGTAACTGGATAGCTCTGGCCATTTTTCAAGATTTGAAGCCCAAAATGAGCAAGGCTCCATTTGCAAAGTCATGGCATGTTCATTTGGAGATACTCCTGTATCATCCTCTCCAGCCATTGACTATCTGTCAGACTTGTTGTCTCTGGTGGCCTTCCAAAGGATGGTCTAAAAAAATGATGAAAAGATTCAATAAAATTGCTGTTACCAGCACCAGATACAGTGCTACTGGTACGGGTAGACTGTTGAAGATGACGAGACCGTCCCATGTTTGTCAAGTTACAACTGGGAGATTCACTCCCTGCACCACGGTTGTTTGGTGGAAAAGCCGAGCCAAGATCGAGTAACAGCTTCTGCTGATACTCCTGCATATGTGCGTCCCTTTCTATGGCTGGAATTATGTCACAAAATTTGGACTTGTACCGGGGATCTAATAGTGTGGCAAGCCAGTAGTCATCATCACTTCTAATTTTGACAATATGAGGGTCATGTTGGAGGTAGTGCAGCAAGAAGGCGCTCATGTGTCTTGCGCAGCCATGCGGACCACGTCCACACGGTGTTTGTGGCATAGAGGTGCTAACTGTTCTTTCTTCCTCTGACATCTCCCCCCAACCTCTTTCAACTGAAATTTGACCAAGGTCTCCCTCATCCGCTGAGTCTTCCATGTCCATGGACAGTTCGTCCTCCATTTCTTCATGTTCTCCTGCACCTTCCTCAACATTTCACCTGCTACTATGCTCCCTTGTTGATCCCTGTCCCCCATGGTCCCATGCCTGCCGCATTGGTGATGATGAACGTCTGGACCTTGGTGATGTGGTTGTGTCTTGCGCATATGTATCCTCCTGTAGTTCCTCCCCTTCCTGTTGTCCCACACCCTGACTCCGAATAGTGTTTAGCGTGTGCTCCAGCATGTAAATTACTGGAATTGTCATGCTGATAATGGCATTGTCAGCACTAAACATATTCGTCGCCATGTCGAAACTGTGCAGAAGGGTGCATAGGTCCTTGATCTGAGACCACTCCATCAGGGTGATCTGCCCCACCACTGCATCTCGTTGGCCCAGGCTATACGTCATGACGTATTGCACCATGGCTCGACGGTGCTGCCACAGTCGCTGTAACATGTGGAGAGTCGAATTCCAGCGTGTCGGCACATCGCATTTCAGGCGATGAACCGGCAGGCCGAAAGACTTCTGGAGCGATGCAAGTTGCTCAGCAGCGGTGGTTGAACGGCGGAAGTGAACAGACAGTTTTCGTGCCCTGTTCAGAAGGCCATCTAGGCTGGGATAGTGTGTTAAAAATTGCTGGACAACAAGGTTCAACACGTGAGCCATACAAGGCACGTGTGTCACCTTGCCCAGGCGAAGGGCCGCACCCAGGTTTGCAGCATTGTCGCACACGGCCTTACCAGGCTGCAGGTTGAGTGGAGACAACCATTTATTAAACTCAGTCTCCAGAGCTGCCCACAACTCAGCCGCTGTGTGACTCTTATTTCCAAGACATTTCAAGATAAAGACCGCCTGATGCCGTTGCGCTCTGCTGCCAGCATAGTAATGAGGGGTGCGTGATTCCTTCTGCGCAGTTAGAACGCTGGTGGCCTGACCAGGCAGGCTTGGGGCGGAGGTGGAGGACCCAGACGAGGTGGAGGAGGCAGAAGCAGTGGCGGAACTTGGACAGACAGAGGATTGACACACAAGTCGTGGGGACGGCAAGACTTGTGCAGCAGACCCTTCACCATCTATCACCATAGTTACCCAGTGCCCAGTCAGCGACATGTAACGTCCCTGTCCATGCTTACTGGTCCAAGTATCGGTGGTGAAATGCACCCATTGACACACAGAGTTTCTCAAGGAAGCGATGATGTTGTGTGCGACATGCTGGTGTAGCGCAGGCACACCTTTCTTAGAGAAGTAGTGGCGACTGGGCATCTAGTACTGGGGCACAGCGACAGACATAAGGTCTCTAAAATCCTGTGTGTCCACCAGGCGGAAAGGCAGCATTTTGGTAGCCAAGAGCTTACAGAGGGATAAAGTCAACCTCTTAGCTTTGTCATGGGTCGCAGGAAATGGCCTTTTATTTGTCCACATTTGAGGGAGACTTCTGGAGCGATGCAAGTTGCTCAGCAGCGGTGGTTGAACGGCGGAAGTGAGCAGACAGTTTTCGTGCCCTGTTCAGAAGGCCATCTAGGCTGGGATAGTGTGTTAAAAATTGCTGGACAACAAGGTTCAACACATGAGCCATACAAGGCACGTGTGTCACCTTGCCCAGGCGAAGGGCCGCACCCAGGTTTGCAGCATTGTCGCACACGGCCTTACCAGGCTGCAGGTTGAGTGGAGACAACCATTTATTAAACTCAGTCTCCAGAGCTGCCCACAACTCAGCCGCTGTGTGACTCTTATTTCCAAGACATTTCAAGATAAAGACCGCCTGATGCCGTTGCGCTCTGCTGCCAGCATAGTAATGAGGGGTGCGTGATTCCTTCTGCGCAGTTAGAACGCTGGTGGCCTGACCAGGCAGGCTTGGGGCGGAGGTGGAGGACCCAGACGAGGTCGAGGAGGCAGAAGCAGTGGCGGAACTTGGACAGACAGAGGATTGACACACAAGTCGTGGGGACGGCAAGACTTGTGCAGCAGACCCTTCACCATCTATCACCATAGTTACCCAGTGCCCAGTCAGCGACATGTAACGTCCCTGTCCATGCTTACTGGTCCAAGTATCGGTGGTGAAATGCACCCATTGACACACAGAGTTTCTCAAGGAAGCGATGATGTTGTGTGCGACATGCTGGTGTAGCGCAGGCACACCTTTCTTAGAGAAGTAGTGGCGACTGGGCATCTAGTACTGGGGCACAGCGACAGACATAAGGTCTCTAAAATCCTGTGTGTCCACCAGGCAGAAAGGCAGCATTTTGGTAGCCAAGAGCTTACAGAGGGATAAAGTCAACCTCTTAGCTTTGTCATGGGTCGCAGGAAATGGCCTTTTATTTGTCCACATTTGAGGGACCGAGATCTGGCTGCTCTGTGTAGACGGTGGTGAGTAGGGTATCCCTGCAAAACTGCAGGTCTGTGAGGAAAGTGCAGGCGGTGACATGATGTTGCCTTCATCCAAAGTTGGTGCTCTTGATGTCTGAGAGAGCTGGACACCCGCACTTGTTTCCGCTTCCAAAACAACTGATGACCTACCAAGCAAACAGCCTGTTGTGGTTAAAGTGGAGGAAGGTCTGTGTGGAAGAACAGGTCTGAAAGCTGTCCCCACAGTCATAGAAGATGAAGAGCGCGCGCATGCATTAGAAGGGCCAGGCGGTGGATGGCCCACTCCGCTAGGCCGCATTGCTTTACGGTGAGCTTTCCACTGGGACTTATGCCTGTTATTCATGTGACGATTCATGGAAGAAGTTGTCAAACTGCTGAGGTTTTGCCCTCTACTCCCACTCCGCTAGGCCGCATTGCTTTACGGTGAGCTTTCCACTGGGACTTATGCCTGTTATTCATGTGATGATTCATGGAAGAAGTTGTCAAACTGCTGAGGTTTTGCCCTCTACTAACAGAATCACGACAAATTTTACAGATCACATAATTTGGGCGATCTTTTGCTATGTCAAAAAAGGACCAGGCTAGGCAAGGCTTAGAGGGCATGCGACCTGCTGATCCACCCCGACTAGTGCTCAGAGGCACAGTAGTGGCTGAGGATGCAGTTGTAGATGTGCTACCAGTACTCCGACTCTGTCCAGGAAGGCGCAAGGTAACTTCGTCATCAGTTGCATCCTCCTCCACCGCCTCTGGTGACCTCCTCGAGTACCTGAGTGTGGGTTGACAGTAGGTGGGATCTAGAACTTCCTCATCAATTGTTGTGTTTGCACTCCCCTCACCCTCAGACCGAACCTCTTCTTGCCCTGACCAAATATTTAAGTTGTCATCCCAATCTGGTATCTGCGTCTTATCGTCATCAGTATGTTCCTCATTGTCTATTACAACAGGTGTTTCAGTTTGTTAATAAGGGTCAACATTATGCTCAGAAACTTGTTCATCACGGCCTGAATCTTAGTCACAAAGGTTCTGGGCATCACTGCAGACCATTTCCTAGTCTGTACTCACTGTAGCTTGGGAGCAGACCTCTGATTCCCAGGCTATAGTGTGACTGAACAGCTCTGCAAACTCAGCCATCTCAGTTCCACCATACTGTGTAGGGCGGATGAAGACTTCAGAGCTGGGAGAAAGCAAGTGTGATTGGGATGACAACTCAGAGGACTGGTGTTTTTTGGATGCGGTAGTTGAGGTGGTGGAGAGGGCACTTGTTGGACCACTTGAGATCCATTCAAGCATTTTCTTTTTTTGGCCATCATCTACCTTTGTTTCAGTTGTTCGTGTCCGTAAAAAAGGGAGCTCATCGGATTGTCCACTGTAAGTAGTAGACATCTTTTTTTTGCTATAAGATGGTCTATCTTCAGCAGATGTTAATGGAGCTTTGCCACCTTCCCCATGGACAAACCCTTTTTTTCCTATTCCAACACGCCTCTTCCCCTTTCCACCAGCATCTGTCATTTTGCCACTCATTTTGATTGAGACAAGATTGTGCACTTAAAATGTGGTAGTAAAAATTGAGAGGTGGTGTAGATTGCAGCGGTGGTCTATCTTTATTAACAGCAGAATAAACAACAATAACTATCCCTGACAATGCAACTACGACTCTTAAACTGGCAGCATAGTTTGATAGTATAATGGCTTAGTAACAATGAGCTTGAGTGTGCAATGCAGTGGTGCTGCAAATAGCTTTGCACTAGTGGAACACTAATGGAAGTCCAACAGCCACTTTTAGAATGCCACTAAGTTTACTCAGTGTTTGCTAGTATAATGGCTTAGTAACAATGAGTTTGAGTGTGCAATGCAGAGGTGCTGCAAATAGCTTTGCACCAGTGGGACACTAATGGAAGTCCAACAGCCACTTTTAGGATGCCACTAAGTTTACTCAGTGTTTGCTAGTATAATGGCTTAGTAACAATGAGTTTGAGTGTGCAATGCAGTGGTGCTGCAAATAGCTTTGCACCAGTGGGATACTAATGGAAGTCCAACAGCCACTTTTAGGATGCCACTAAGTTTACTCAGTGTTTGCTAGTATAATGGCTTAGTAACAATGAGTTTGAGTGTGCAATGCAGAGGTGCTGCAAATAGATTTGCACTAGTGGGACACTAATGGAAGTCCAACAGCCATTTTAGGATGCCACTAAGTTTACTCAGTGTTTGCTAGTATAATGGCTTAGTAACAATGAGCTTAAGTGTGCAAAGGGCGGGAGGGTATAGTGGCAGGGTTGTGGGTCAGTGTACAGGAAAGGAAGCCTTTCTATCCCTCCTAATGGGGAAATGCAGCGAGGAAGTCCCTGAGCTTAGCTACACAGATGCTGTTATCTTCTGTAGCTGTTAAAATCTGTTTCCACGGACCTGACTGTCACCTATGGCTCTGAGCCTGCTGTTATTAGCCCTTACAAGGGCTAATGGAAACTTATATCCCTATTCTGTATAGCGCTGTGTGTAGAGCGTACACTGCAGTATTGGAGACAGGAGCTACGCCAGCGGTGACTGACACCCAGACGCAGAAGAGATAATGGCGTCCGGACGGGCAGATACCCGTTTTTATAATGCAGGGACATGTGACATGGACATCCTATCACATATGCCATTGCTTCTCTGGCTAAAAGTCCACTTAGGCTAGTTTCACACTTGCGTTGGACGGGATCTGTAGCATTGCGTTGTGTGACGCATGTAACAGATGCGTTGTATATAGTGGCACAACGCATGCTACAGATCGTACAAAATAACGCAATCCGTTATAGTTTTTTTTCCTTGACTTTACAAATCTGAGCATGCGCAGTTGTGTAAAATCAGCTGCGTTAACGGAATCCGTCAAATGACGCATTCTAACGGAATCCGCCACCATAGGCGTCCATTATAAAAACAACGGACGCCTAACGGATTCCTGCAGGTTGCGTTTTTTTGACGCTCCGCCAAGCGCAGAAAAACGTTACATGCTGCGTTCCATCCGCCCGACGCAGCGTCAAATTAACGACGCTGCGTTGTCCAGCGGATGCAACGCAGACACTTGCGTTACAGTGCATCATCAATACAAGTCTATGGAGAATAGCGCAGTGCGTTAACGGACTGCGCTATTCTCCATAGTGACGGAATGCGCTGAACGCAAGTGTGAAACTAGCCTTAGCTGTGTGTGTGTCTGGGATTGGCTGACATGCTGGCCTGCCCCACTACACGCGCGCGCTTAGGGAAGGAAGACAAGGAAAAAAAAAAAATGGCGATCGCCATTATCCCAGCAGCAGTGATCTGAATGCGCTGTTCCCGCACACTATACGCTGAAATTTCATAATAGTGTGAGTCACAGAGTGACTCACACTATTACAGCGGAAAGCCAGCTAGTAATTAGCTTGGCTTTTTTCTGCTAGAACCGTTCTCGAACGTAACTAGAACTATCGAGCTTTAGCAAAAAGCTTGAATTCTAGTTCGATCTAGAGCAGCCCCCAAAATCACTCGAACCGTGAACTGGAGAACCACGAACCGCGCTCAATTCTAGTCTGCACATCGCATTTCAGGCGATGAACCGGCAGGCCGAAAGACTTCTGGAGCGATGCAAGTCGGTCAGCTGCGGCGGTTGAACGGCGGAAGTGAGCAGAGAGTGACCGTGCCCTGTGCAAAAGCCCATCTAGACCGGGATAGTGGGTTAAAAATTGCTGGACAACAAGGTTCAACACATGAGCCATACAAGGCACGTGTGTCACCTTGCCCCGGCGTAGGGCCGCACCCAGGTTTGCAGCATTGTCGCAGATGGACTTCCCTGGCTGCAGATTGAGTGGAGACAAACATTTAGTAAACTTGCTCGTAAGAGCTGACCACAACTCCTCAGCTATGTGACTCATATTTCCAAGACATTTCAAGGTAAAGACCGCCTGATGCCATTGAGCTCTGCTGCCAGCATAGTAAGGAGGTGTGCGAGATTCCTTGTGCACAGTTACAACGCGGGTGGCCTGACCAGGCAGGCTTGGGGCGGAGGTGGAGGAGACGAGGTTGAGGAGGCAGAAGTAGTGGAGGAACTTCGACATATAGAGGATTGACGCACAAGTCGTGGGGACGGCAAGACTTGTTCAGCAGACGCTTCTTCATCTCTCACCATAGTTGCCCAGTGCCCAGTCAGCGACATGTAACGCCCCTGTTCATGCTTACTGGTCCAAGTATCGGTGGTGAAATGCACCCTGTCACACACAGAGTTTCTCAAGGAAGCGGTGATGTCGTGTGCGAAATGCTGGTGTAGCACAGGCACACCTTTCTTGGAGAAGTAGTGGCGACTGGGCATCTGGTACTGGGGCATTACAACTGACATAAGGTTTCGAACATCCTCTGTGTCCACCAGGCGGAAAGGCAGCATTTCGGTAGCCAAGAGCTTACAGAGGGTGAAGGTCAACCTCTTAGCTTTATCATGGCTCGGAAGAAATGGCTTTTTATTTGTCCACATCTGAGGGACCGAGATCTGGCTGCTGTGTGGAGACGGTGTTGAGTAGGGTGCCCCTGGAAAACTGCAGGTCTGTGAGGAAAGTGCAGGCGGAGACATGATGTTGCCTTCATCCAAAGTTGGTGCTCTTGATGTCTGAGAGAGCTGGACACCCGCACTTGTTTCCCCTTTCAAAACAACAGATAACCTGGCTAGCAAACTGCCTGTTGCGGTTAAAGAGGTGGAAGGTCTGTGTGGAAAAACATGTGTGACAGCTGTCCCCACAGTCATAGAGGATGAAGAGCGCGGATGCACTTGAAGGGGCAGACGGTGGTTGGCCCGCTCCGCTAGGCCACATTGTAGCACGGTGAGCTTCCCTCTGGGACTTATGCTTGTTATTCATGTGACGATTCATGGAAGAAGTTGTCAAACTAGTGAGGTTTTGGCCTCTACTTTTAGATTGGTGACAAATCTTACAGATCACATGATTTGGGATATCCTTTGTGATGTAAAAAAGGACCAGGCTAGGCAAGACTTAGAGCCCATGCGACCTGCAGAGCCACGCCGATTTGTGCTCAGATGCACAGTGGTGGCTGAAGATGCAGTTGTTGACGTGCTTCCAGTACTCCGACTCTGTCCAGGAAGGCGCAAGGTAACTTCGTCGTCAGTCGCATCCTCCTCCACCGCCTCTGGTGACCTCCTTGAGTGCCTGACTGTGGGTTGACAGTAAGTGGGATCTAGAACTTCATCATCAAGCATTGTGTTTGCCCTCCCCTCGCCCTCAGACCTAACCTCTTCCTGCCCTGACTGAATAGTTAAGTTGTTATCCCAATCAGGTATCTGCGTCTCATCATCATCAGTATGTTCCTCATTGTCTCCACCAACAGGTGTTACAGTTTGGGAATGAGGGTCTACATTATGCTCAGAAACTTGATCATCAGGGCCTGAATTTGACTCACAAAGCTTGTGGGCATCACTGCAGAACATTTCCTGGTCTGTACTCACTGTAGCTTGGGAGCAGACCTCTGATTCCCAGGCTATAGTGTGACTGAACAGCTCTGCAGACTCAGCCATCTTTGTTACACCATACTCTGCAGGGCGGGTGGAGACTTGAGAGCTGGGAGAAAGCAAGTGCGATTGGGGTGACAACTCAGAGGAATGTTGTTTTTTGGATGTTGAAGTTGAGGTGGAAGAGAGGCCACTTGTTGGAGCACTTGAGATCCATTCAAGCATGTTCATTTTTTGTTTATCATCTACCTTTGTTACAGTTGTTCGGTTCCATAAAAAAGGTAGCACATCCGATTATCCACGGAAAGTAGTAGACATCTTACTTTTGCTGGAAGATGGCCTTTCTTCAGCAGATGTTAATGTAGCTTTCCCACCTACCCCACAGACACAAACTTTTTTCCTTTTCCAGCACGCCTGTTCCCCTTTCCACCAGCATCTGTCCTTTTGACTCTCATTTTGTTAGGAACAAGATTGGACACTTAAAATGTGGTAGCAAAAATGGAGAGGTGGTGTAGATTGCAGAGGTGGTCTAGCTTTATTGACAGCTGAAGAACCAACACTGACTATCCCAGTCAATTTTAGTATGCCCCTAACAGTGGCAGCACAGTTTGCAATTAGAATTGCGTAGCAAAAATGGACAGGTGTGTAGCATGCACAGGTGCTGTACCATGATTGGCAGCAAAGCAACACTAAGGTAGTATCCCAGACAATTTTAATATGCCCTAACAGTGGCACCACAGTTTGCAATTAGAATTGTGTAGCAAGGGAAGAATAAGACCTCCTCCAAAAGTAAGCCCTATCCCTTTTTTGGGGGCAAAAAAAAGTATAAGACAGTGTCTTATTTTTGGAAAAACACGGTATAATTGTAACAACATGAATACAGATTGATAGTAGAAAAGGTAATTGAACCACAATTTTAAAGTGATTGATTATGCCAAACCAATGCAATGTGCAGCCCCACACAATGTTGACACTCAAATTAAACTCCTAATAGAGTTTGCTCCAAGTTTCATCAGCCTGATTCTCTCGCATGAGACAATCTACTGCCATTTGACCGCAGCCTGATAGTGATATTAGTCACCAGGTCTATCATTGCATTTAAACGGTGCTTTACACGCTGCGACATCGCTAGCGATAGCTAGCGATATCGTGCGTGATAGCACCCGCCCCCGTCGTTCGTGCAACATTTGTTAATCGCTGCCGTAGCGAACATTATCACTACGGCAGCGTCACACGTACATACGTTTTCAGCGACATCGCTGTGACCACCGAACAATCCCTTCTTCAAAGGGGAGGTGCGTTCGGCGTCATTGCGACATCACTGCGGCGTCACTAAGCGGCCACCCAATAGCAGAGGAGGGGCAGAGATGAGCAGCCGGAACATGCCGCCCACCTTCTTCCTTCCTCATTTCCGGTGGATGCAGGTAAGGAGATGTTTGTCGTTCCTGCGGCGTCACACATAGTGATGTGTGACGCCGCAGGAACAACGAACAACCAGCGGCATGCACCACCAACGATATTATGAAAAGGAGTGACGTGTCAACGATCAATGATTTTTGCTGTTTTTGCGATCGTTGATCGTTGCTCCTTGATGTCACACGCTGCAATGTCGCTAACGTCGCCGGATGTCCGTCACTAACGACATGACCCCGCCGATATATCGTTAGTGATGTCGCAGCATGTAAAGCCCCCTTTAGAATAATATTATGATACTAAAATCAATTCCTGCTATTTATTCCGTTTATCATATTTTAAAGTGATTGTAATCCGGTTGAACTTTTGTTTTACCATTTGGTGCCTCCTCCATCTTAAAAATGGCATTGCTCTGCCATAGCTAAGCTTGGCCAGAGGGGGCAAAACCTTCATAGCAGCATGGAAACTGAAACATTAAATATTATCACTGTGTCCGGTGTGTGTGCGATGTAAAGATTTAAGCGGGGTTTACAGGCTACGATATCGTTAATGAATTGTCGGGGACACAGTGTTTGTGACGCACATCCGGCTTCATTAACGAGATTGCAGCGTGTGTCACTTTTGAACGACCATAAACGATCGCAAAAGCGGTCAAAATCGTTTGCCGCGGAGAGGTCGTCCTGAAACAAAAAATTGTTTAATGCTTATTAGCGATGTTGTTTCTCGTTCCTGCGGCACCACACATCGCTATCTGTGACACCGCAGGAGCGACGAACATCTCCTTACCTGCCTCCACCGGCAATGCGGAAGGAAGTAGGTGGGCGGGATGTTACGTCCCGCTCAACTCCGCCCCTCCCCTTCTATTGGACGCCTGCCATGTGACGTCGCTGTGACGCCGCACGAACCGCCCCTTAGAAAGGAGGTGGTTCGCCTGCCAGAGTGACGTCGTAAAGCAGGTATGTGTGTGTGACACTGCCGTAGCGATAATGTTCGCTACGGCAGCGATCACACAATATCGCACATACGACGGGGGCGGGTGCTATTGCGCTCGACATCGCTAGCCGATGCTAGCGATGTCGCAGCGCGTAAACCCCACTTTAGTCCAAAGAAACCACATCAATCCACCAATTTGGTGGATGGGTCAAAATCAAGTGCTTGAAGTCTGACCCCAAACCTAAATTTCTTCCTATTCTGTCCTAACTGGTGGTTAAATTAGCAGCTGGTTCACAGAACTTGGGTGAGAAATGATGCTGACCTTGCACTCCTTATGTGACGCTTGAGTAGTGATGAGATTACCAGATTGAAGGCCAGCAACAGCAATATGCCAGACCCAATTGGCACAAGCCGTCACGCTTAGGCATAAACGTGAGGGCATTGGTACTCTTAACTCACTCCCAGACAAGGGAGGTGGACATTTGCAGAGCTCTCGCCAGGTGCCAATGGTGAAGTGGCTGGGCACAATGGCCACAGTTGGGTTATACCCAACAGTAAACTATAAAGGTAAGGCAGTGGACAACATAACTAATAAGGATGGTTAGGGAGCAAAAGTTAGGGACATAAGACACAATTTACCAGAGCCAGAGATTACCCACAGATACACACACCAAAGGCCTACCAACAGTACCAATGATGCACAACTGAATAATGAAGCCAAGGTGATGGAAAGAAGACAGCATTCTTTTTACTAGTTCAATGTAACTAACTACTTTAGATTTCCCAAGAAAACTCTGTACAACCATGATACCGTGCATCTGCCTCAGCATCGTTCAATGAATCTTTGAAGTCTGGATCTTTTATGAGTCCTCTGATTTGAGGACTGTCAATAACACCCGCCCTTAGCTACTCCATGGTGAGCGCTGGAAATCTTCTGTAGATCTAGTCAAAGCATCTTCACTCTTTGTTTAGAGCCTTTACAATCTGCTTTATTAAATGTGTAGTGGTGGTAAAATGATGTTATTCCTGTCAACCAGTGCTTCTGCAAATACATTGCTTTCTCCTACTAACATGGTCATACTGGTGGATTTCCTGATGAAAAAGTGGGGTTACACTTTGAAACGCGTTGAATTAAACCACTTGGTATTTTACTTCTCCTGGATGTGTCGTATCTCCAGCAGCGTAGTAACAGTTCCACACTTAGGATTCTATTCATATTATATAGGATTGTATACACCTTATTCCAATGTAGGTGTCATCAGTTCCCATATTAACCCTTTAGGTTCTAGATATTAATCTAATCAACTTCCATATACATACACAAGCAATTTTAGCTCCTGAGAAGCACCAAAAGGCTTAATAAATTTCTTGGGTGCTGTGTTGAGCAGTGTGAGGGGTGCAGTTTTTAGTTTAGTGTAATTGTGGGGTATTTTCTGTCACCTAGGTTTCTCAGTCTCTTCAAATGTTTTGTAAATTATTTTGGAAAAATTAAATATTGCCAATAAACTTTGAACCCTTCTAACTTCTTAACAAAAAAAAGTTTCACAAATTGTGCTAAAGTAAAGTAGACATGTAGGAAATGTTATTTATTAACTATTTTGTGTGACATATCTCTCATATTTAATGGCATAAAAATTCAATGTTTGAAAATTGTGAACATTTTCAAAATAGTTTTTTATATTTTTAGAAATATATGCAAACAATATTGTCTTAAATTTACCACTATCATGAAGTACAATATGTCATGAAAAAAAATTATCTCAGAATCACAGGGATCTGTTGAAGTGTTCCAGAGTTATAGCCTGTCAAAGGGACACTGGTTAGAATTGAAAAAAAATTGCCAGATAATTAAGGTGAAAACCAGGCTTAGGGGTAAAGAGGTGTCATAACAGGAAGTCAGAGCTGTGACTGCCACTCGCTTCCTGTTGATTACCGTATTTTTCGGACTATAAGACGCACCGGACCATGAGACACACCCTGGTTTTAGAGAAAGAAAATAGGAAAATAAAATTTTAAGCAAAAAATATGGTCATGACACACTGTTATGGGGCGAGGATGTGCTGCTGACACTGTTATGGGGGTAATGTCCCAAATTCTCTACTAAGGTAACCCTTCCTGTTAATGATCCTCCTGCGTTGTATATAATCCCCATCCTTGTATATACAGTGCCTACAAGTAGTATTCAACCCCCTGCAGATTTAGCAAGTTTACACATTCGGAATTAACTTGGCATTGTGACATTTGGACTGTAGATCAGCCTGGAAGTGTGAAATGCACTGCAGCAAAAAAGAATGTTATTTCCTTTTTTTTTTTTTTAAATTGTGAAAAGTTTATTCAGAGGGTCATTTATAATTCAACCCCTCAAACCACCAGAATTCTGTTTGGTTCCCCTAAAGTATTAAGAAGTATTTCAGGCACAAAGAACAATGAGCTTCACATGTTTGGATTAATTATCTCTTTTTCCAGCCTTTTCTGACTAATTAAGACCCTCCCCAAACTTGTGAACAGCACTCATACTTGGTCAACATGGGAAAGACAAAGGAGCATTCCAAGGCCATCAGAGACAAGATCGTGGAGGGTCACAAGGCTGGCAAGGGGTACAAAACCCTTTCCAAGGAGTTGGGTCTACCTGTCTCCACTGTTGGGAGCATCATCCGGAAGTGGAAGGCTTATGGAACTACTGTTAGCCTTCCACGGCCTGGACAGCCTTTGAAAGTTTCCACCCATGCCGAGGCCAGGCTTGTCCGAAGAGTCAAGGCTAACCCAAGGACAACAAGGAAGGAAGGAAGGAGCTCCGGGAAGATCTCATGGCAGTGGGGACATTTCAGTCAATACCATAAGTAACGTACTCCACCGCAATGGTCTCCGTTCCAGACGAGCCCGTAAAGTACCTTTACTTTCAAAGCGTCATGTCAAGGCTTGTCTACAGTTTGCTCATGATCACTTGGAGGACTCTGAGACAGACTGGTTCAAGGTTCTCTGGTCTGATGAGACCAAGATCGAGATCTTTGGTGCCAACCACACACGTGACGTTTGGAGACTGGATGGCACTGCATACGACCCCAAGAATACCATCCCTACAGTCAAGCATGGTGGTGGCAGCATTATGCTGTAGGGCTGTTTCTCAGCCAAGGGGCCTGGCCATCTGGTCCGCATCCATGGGAAGATGGATAGAACGGCCTACCTGTAGATTTTGGCCAAGAACCTCCACTCCTCCATCAAGGATCTTAAGATGGGTCGTCATTTCATCTTCCAACAAGACAACGACCCAAAGCACACAGCCAAGAAAATCAAGGCCTGGTTCAAGATGGAAAAAATCAAGGTGTTGCAGTGGCCTAGTCAGTCTCCTGACCTTAACCCAATTGAAAACTTGTGGAAGGAGCTCAAGATTAAAGTCCACATGAGACACCCAAAGAACCTAGATAACTTGGAGAAGATCTGCATGGAGGAGTGGGCCAAGATAACTCCAGAGACCTGTGCCGGCCTGATCAGGTCTTATAAAAGACGATTTTTAGCTGTAATTGCAAACAAGGGTTATTCCACAAAATATTAAACCTAGGGGTTGAATAATAATTGACCCACACTTTTATGTTGAAAATTTATTAAAATTTAACTGAGCAACATAACTTGTTGGTTTGTAAGATTTATGCATCTGTTAATAAATCCTGCTCTTGTTTGAAGTTTGCAGGCTCTAACTTATTTGCATCTTATCAAACCTGCTAAATCTGCAGGGGGTTGAATACTACTTGTAGGCACTGTATGTCCACCCTCCTGGTATGTGCCCACATCCAGGTACCATATATGCACCCATCCAGGTATATGCCCACATCCTGATATGTGCCCCCATCCTGCTATATACCCCCATCCTGATAAATACCCACATCCTGATAAATACCCCCATTCTGGTATGTGCTCCCAGCCTGGCATATGACCCGCATCCTGTGACACACAATAAAATGTTTATACTCACCTTTTCTCGCTCCACGCAGCATCGCTCGTCTTCCTATCTGTGCCAGCAGCAGCGCTGCTGGCCTGTGTGCAGCTGTACGCACAGCGATAACATCATCGCTGTGCGCACCACTCTCCACACACATCAGCGGGCAGGCAGATAGGAGGACATTGCGATGCTGCGGTGACCTGTAGCCGGTGAGTATACTTATTCACTGCCCCCCGCGCTGATGATAATGCGCTGTTGAGCAGTGAATATAGCCGCACATGATCACTCCAGGCTGTAGGTGCTAGGGATGATCACGCGGGTTAGTGCTGCCTACCTGTTAGTGCCGGCTTCAGTGCTGAGAGATGATGGGTGGGAGGATGCAGTGCATTTGAAAAGAGGCTAATGAGCAAGCCCACGTGGTCACAGTAGGCACTGCTACAGCCTGCTTATGCCGCAGATGACCTGCTCCACCTCTCCACCGCAGCACCCTCATTCCCCGTAGAATACATTCGGTTGATAAGACGCACCCCCCACTTTCCCCCAACATTTGGGGGGAAAAGTGTGTCTTATAGTCTGAAAAATACGGTACTCATATGTTTGAAGGCAGGGAGAGAGAAGAAGGAGGTGATTGGGAAAGGGGCTCATGTGACATCACAATCTCACGTCAGCCACTGGTAACATGAGCATCAGCAACAGAGTTGAGTATAGGCTTTTTTATTTTATTGGCGCCAAACATGTGAAATGAGAAGAGGGTTGTCCAAGTAGTGGACAACCACTTTAAGAGTAGCTGAGCAGCAAGGCTCAAGGAAACTCAACTAGACTTCCTACAATTTGGTATCTTCTCTGTGGAATAAGCAGTATCATAAAACCATTCCACCATTATAAAGAATATATAAAGAGATTGAAACAGACAAAGAAAGTAAAAAAAAATCATCTGAAATTCTAAAAAATAACTTAAAAGCTTGATCTAAGCAATATGCCATTATCTGATGTTGAGAGCTGGTAACAATAACAATTCCTTTGTTTTATATAGAGTCCAACAATCTACCTTTTTCATCGTATTCAGAGGCAGAGATAGGATAGCAAATGTTCCCCTGACTGATGCTGACATATACTACTGAATACGAGGGACTACAACAACTTCTATGGCATTTTACCTTATTGTAGATACTATTTCATTGTTTTTATTATCTCATCCCAACACAGTTTCATAAAACAGATCCAGCCTGAAGTCTACTCAGATACTGATGTAATATGAATATGCCTGGTGCCAGTTCATGTACAACATTATATATATATATATATATATATATATATATATATATATATATATATATATATATATATATATATATATATGTATATATATATATATATATATATATATATATATATATGTATATATATATACATATATATATATAAATATATATATATATATATATATATATATATATATATAGTCAAATATTTGATTTCAACATTGCTGGATCCACATTACTAACAGGAAACAAACGTCATTAATATCTTGTTGTTTCCCCTTACATGGAAATGAAACACCACATTTGGAAAGTTAATGATTAGCTGATTCACCTCCAGTTGATTATTTTTCATAAATGTGGAAATCATTTATTTTTTATAAAAAGTCTCAATTACAAATCCCTAAAAATGTTGTATCTTCTCTAAGAAAGATAAAATCCCGTAATTCCGACGTATTGTTACCCCTCTATACATCACTTGTAAGGCCACATGTAGAATATGGATACAGATTTGGGATCCACATTTTAAATCGGATATTCAGACGTTAGAGTCAGTTCAAAGGTGGGGATCTAGACTATTGCAAGGAATGGAAGGCCGCCCATATGATCAGAGGTTGGAAAAGTTACAAATGTTTAGATTAGAAAAAAGACATCTCAGAGGAGATCTCATTTATATGTACAAATACATATGTGGACAATATAAAGGACTAGTGTGTCGCCCCCGCATAAGCAGCCAGGCTGCTCGGATCCGGATCTGCGGTGGCTCGAGGGGTCTCCGGACCCGGGGTTCGGGGTCATGCGGCCACTCAAACAAAAGGGGGAGTATTTACATGAGGCTGTTTGGTTAAAGTTCGTGATGCCACCCGTGGTGTGTTGTAAGGGTGAAGTACCACCGCTGCACCTGGCTGTACCCGGTGGTGATGGAGTGGGCAGCCAGGTGTTTAACCCCTCCACGGGACTCGGTGATGGTGTCGGGGAGGTGCCATCGGGCTGATAAGGGTTATTTGCGTACTCACTCAGTCCAATAACGCTGACGCCGACAACCATGGTAAACCAAAGTTCTTGATGCCACTGCAGCAGCGAGGGAGCACGCCTGGATCCTGTGCCCATTGGTGTTGCTTGTTAGCCTGTGACCTTAACCTTGGCACTTCTTTTCTGTAGTTGGTCCCTTTTCGCATAGAACTAAATGGGTCCCGCTCACCAGTATGGCTAACTGGGTGAGCTTGCTCTCAGAGTTCACATTTGGGATTTTCTGGACTTTGCAGTTGGAAAGTCCTATCCCCCTAGTTGCGCTAGTATCCCGATTTTGGAGCAGGTGAAGATCGGATCTTGAAGTCTTCATCCTTGTCGGGTAAATTACTAGGATGACTCAAGCTACTTCCTGGCCTAGGGTCCACGTACTCCGTCGTGCCCTGGCCCCTGCCCGAAGATGGCACAATGCCGCCGGCTGTCCTCCTCGACAGTCCGTGCCCCTTGTCACGATCCCCTGCGACCGTGGTCCAGTTCCTACCAGGCCCAGACCTACGTCTGCTACCTAGTAGTTCACGGAGCCCAGCTCCTGACCTCTTCTCTCGAGAGTCACTCCACAACTAACTTGTGACCTCTCGTCTCGAGAGTCACTCCACAACTCACTCGTGACCTCTCCCCTTGAGAGTCACTCCTCAACTAACTGTCTCCGGACACTCCTGACCTCCCCTAAACCAACCCCCAAGTGGCCAACCCTATTTCCTTCAGGCTGTCCACTGGTGTGTCTGGTGGGTGTGGTGCAGAGTGTTCCTAGGGTTTTGATTAGCTTGTTCTTAGCAACACAAAAGGTCAGGGACCCGTAACCAAGGAGGAGGTGGATATCATGTGTCACGGGCGAGGAGGACGCCGCCGCTGCTGCGCTCTCGCTAACGCTCGGGTCCGACGCTGCTGCGGCTGCTGCTGCTCGGTGGCTCTAGCGGTGGGCCGGATCCGGGGACTCGAGCGGCGCTCCTCGCCCGTGAGTGAAAGGGGTGGTTGGTTTGGGGGATTTAGTCCGTGACGCCACCCACGGGTCGTGGTGAAGATGGGCACCACCGCTGCTGGTGACGGGGATCCCGGGAGCGATGGTAGGGAGCAGCTGGGATCTTGTTTTCCCCCTCCGTGGGTAGGGGTCGGTGGTCCCGGGGCCCGATGACGTGACAGGGAGGCAGGGTTGGTAAGGTGCAGGGTTGCAGGGACAGCGCGGCGCGGTGCCGGATGGCACTGGTGTACTCACTCAGTAAGAAATGTACAAAGTCCTCGGTAAACCAAACGGCTGGATGGACGGGTCCCGCAGCCGGCTGCTGTGTCTCTCCCCGGACAGGTGATGGCAGCTGTCTTTCCCTGCACCTTGATGTTCTCAGTTGACTACTATGGATCCCCAACGGTAGTCCGCTCCCCGGTGTATGGGTACCAGAGGAGCCCGTTTGCCCGCAGGCACTGGCCCTTGGGTCTCTAGCCTTAGGCGGTAGCTGTATACCCTCACGGTGTGGGCGGTTGCCTTCAATCGGGACTTTGGCTGTTAGGAAACCCCTGGGGTTCCGGTCACATTCGGATTTGACTATTGTCGGTGGCTCCAAGCCTGGTCGGGGTCTGATGGCCCTGCCTGTGTGTGCTGGCTTCACTTTGCTCCCCGGTCGGTACTGGCGGGCCAATGCCCGACCCCGGTCCTACGGTTCCACGTTGCTTTACCACTCCTGCAGACGGCCACCACCGTCTGCCAACCTTGCTGTCAGTGTCTGGGCCACAAACCCAGACACCCCAGTGTTTGCTCCTCTCACTTCCACCTCCTGGACTAAACTAAAACTTTTCCCGCCTCCAGGCCTGTGAACTCCTCGGTGGGTGGGGCCAACCGCTTGGCTCCACCCCACCTGGCGTGGACATCAGACACTGTAGGGAGGCAACAAGGGTTTTGTGTTTGGCTGGTGTCCCTGTCTAATGGGGGTGGGGGTGTTTGAGTGTTATCTGTGACGACCTGGCTAGTCCAGGGCGCCACACATGCAGAAGGGCAGATTGCACAATATCCTGTGATGACCTGATAGGCCAGGGCGTCACATTAGCACATGACTTATTCCTTCCAAATATCATACTAAGGACTAGAGGGCACTCTCTATCGATGTAATAAGGGAAATTCAAGCAGTTAAATTGAAAGGGTTCTTTACTGTTACAGCAGTCAAACTATGGAATGCCCTACCCCTAAAGGTACTAACGGCAGTCCCTATAAGAGCTTTTAAAAATTGGCATTGTTGGTGATTAGAGTTGAGCGCGGTTCGTGGTTCGTGGTTCTCCAGTTCACGGTTCGAGTGATTTTGGGGGGTGTTCTAGATAGAACTAGAACTCGAGCTTTTTGCTAAAGCTCGATAGTTCTAGATACGTTCGAGAACGGTTCTAGCATCAAAAAGCAGGGCTTTTTACAGCTACAGTGTGCAGGAGCCATCGCTGGCAGCCTGCCAGAAGCTGGTAACCAAAATAAACATCGGGTATCCAAGCAAAGCGCTTTGGTTAGTAACCCGATGTTTATCCTAGTTACGTGCAGGAAGCCCACACTTCCCCGCTCAGCTCGCTCCGCCCCCTCCTGCACGCGGCATGTACACATACATACACACACACACACACACACGCGTCCGTCATCCTGGCACTCTGCACACATGGTCCCGCTCGGCTTACCTGCGGTGATGAAGTCCCGACCTCAGCGCTGTCACTGTCGTCCATGGCTACCGCTTGTCACATCACCTTCTCTCGCTTCCGACCCGAGACTGACTAGCGGTGACGTCACGGGCCTCTCGCGATACTTGGCTGTGAAGGCGGAGGTCATTGAACTCAGTGACAGGGGCTGTCAGCAGTGCAGGAGATCAGCGCAGGTAATGTACCTCGCTGACAGCAGCACTTGTCATGCCCTGCAGTGACCTGGGCTGACCCATTGATGTTAGCTCAGGTCACTACACTGCTCTCCCAGCCAATGGGGAACATCCTGCTCTTCATTGACTGGGACAGTGTGGATCATCATGGCAACCCCTTGGATTACACCAGACCTGGATTTGTTTTTCTTTCTAATAAATTGGTTAAAGAGGGAATGTATTGGGGAGTATTTTTTCAAATAAAAATGTGTTTGTCGTCTATTTTTTTTTATTACTGACTGGGTTGGTGATGTCGGGTATCTGATAGACGCCTGACCTCACCAACCCCAGGGCTTGATGCCAGGTGACATTACACATCTGGTATTAACCCCATATATTACCCCGTTTGCCACCGCACCAGGGCGCGGGATGAGCTGGGGCGAAGCACCAGGATTGGCACATCTAATGGATGCGCCACTTCTGGGGCGGCTGCGGCCTGCTATTTTTAGGCTGTGAAGGCCCAATAACTATGGACCTTCCGACCCTGAGAATACCAGATCACAGCTGTCCGCTTTACCTTGGCTGGTGATCCAGTTTGGGGGGGACCCTACTTTTATTGTGTAATTATTAATATTTATAAAATAATTATAAAAAAAGAGCCTGGGGGGACCTCCACATTGGATCCCCAACCACGGTAAAGCTGCCAGCTGTGGTTTTCAGGCTACAGCCGTCTGCTTTACCCTAGCTGGCTATCAAAAATGGGGGGACACAACGTCATTTTTTTTTTAACTATTTTTTAAATAGAAAAAATTAATGGGCTTCACTGTATTTTGATTGCCAACCAAGGTAACGGCAGGCAGATGGGGGTGGCAACCCATAGCTGTCTGCTTTATCAAAAATACCGCGGAGCGCTACGTCATTTTTTTTAAAGATTTATTTTTACAGCACTGTGATGTCCAGCAATCAAAAAGAGGGAAGCCCATTTTGTTTTTAGTTATTTAAATAAATAATTAAAAAAAATATATATGGGCTCCCGCTGCATTTTTTGTATTGCTAGCTAAGGGTAATCCAAGCAGCTACTGGCTGCTAACCCCCACTGCTTGGTGTTACCTTCACTGGCAATGGAAAATCCAGGGAAGCATTTTTTATTTTTTTTGCCAAAAAACTACAAAAAAAGGACGTGAGCTTCGCCATATTTTTGTATGCTAGCCAGGTATAGCAGGCAGGTGCTGGAAGAGTTGGATACAGCGCCAGAAGATGGCGCTTCTATGAAAGTGCCATTTTCTGAGGCGGCTGCAAACTGCAATTCGCAGCAGTGGGGCCCAGAAAGCTCAGGCCAACCTGTGCTGCGGATTCCAATCCCCAGCTGCCTAGTTGTACCTGGCTGGACACAAAAATGGGGCGAAGCCTACGTCATTTGTTTTCTAATTATTTCATGAAATTCATGAAATAATAAAAAAAGGGCTTCCCTTTATTTTTGGTTCCCAGCCGGGTACAAATAGGCAACCCCCAGTTGGGGGCAGCCGTAACTGCCTGCTGTACCTGGTTAGCATACAAAAATATGGCGAAGCCCACATAATTTTTTCAGGGGGCAAAAAACTTCTGCATACAGTCCTGGATGGAGTATGCTGAGCCTTGTAGTTCTGCAGCTGCTGTCTGTCTGTATGGAAAAGAGCAGACAGCAGCTGCAGAACTACAACTTTTGCCCACCAAAAAAATGACGTGGGCTTCGCCATATTTTTGTATGCTAGCCAGGTACAGCAGGCAGCCACGGGCTGCCTCCAACCCCCAGTTGCCTATTTGTACCCGGCTGGGAACCAAAATTATAGGGAAGCCCGTTTTTTTTTTAAGTATTTCACTTATTTCATGAAATAATTAAAAAACAAATGACGTGGGCTTCGCCCCATTTTTGTGTCCAGCCGGGTACAACTAGGCAGCTGGGGATTGGAATCCGCAGAACAGGTTAGCCCGAGGTTTCTGGGCGCCTCTGCTGTGAATTGCAGTCCGCAGCCGCCCCAGAAAATGGCGCTTTCATAGAAGCGCCATCATCTGGCGCTGTATCCAACTCTTCCAACAGCCCTGAAGCCGGGTGGCTTGTTGGGTAATAATGAGTTAATACTAGCTTTGTTTTACTAGCTAGTATTAAGCCAGAGATTCTTAATGTCAGGCACGTTTGACCCGGCCATTAAGAATCTCCAATAAAGGGTTAAAAAAAAGACACCACACAGAGAAAAAATACTTTAATAGAAATAAATACACAAACACATTAGAGACTCCATCTTTATTACCCCCTGTCAGCCCTCCACGATCCATGGTCTTCTGTCTTCCTCGTTCAACAAATGCAGCTCTGCTCCATCACTGCTGCATGGGGGAAGACGCTGCTGCTCCCCGTGCAGCCTTCACTCCGTGAAGGCTGCACGGGAAGCAGCGTGCAGCCTTCACTCCGTGAGTGATCAGTGCTGCTGGCTGTCAGCGGTAACGCTGACAGACGCGTTACCATAGCAACGGTGCTCCCGGAGCCACGGTTAACGGTGACGTCACCGCTAACTGCGTTGCTATGGCAACGGTGATCTCCGTTAATGACCGGCTGTGTCAGCCGGTCCCTAACAGAATGGGGAGTCGACCGTGTGCTAGAGCATGTCGCCGGTACACGGCGATACACAAATGTGCACCGTGTACCGGAGAGATGCACTCGCAGGTCCTACATGACGCGTCATAGTCATGTGACCAGTCTGTAGCCAATGAGATAATAGCCACGTGACTGGTCACATGGCTATTTTGACGTCACGATAGGTCCTGCATCTCTGCTGGCAGTGCTGGTCACCGGGAGGATTCAGCGATCATCGGATGGAATAGCGGCAGGAGACAGAGTGCAGGAGGGATCGCGGGGACCGGTAAGTGTTATGGCAATGTTTATTGACTGTTTGTGTACATTTATCATGCATTTTTATGTGTTTGTGATTGCCTCCCATTATATCCTATAGGTTCGAGTTTGGTTTGTCGAACGTTCGACGAACCGAACTCGAACAAGACCTCCGTTCGGCGAACCGAACTCGAGCCGAACCACGGCCAGTTCGCTCATCTCTATTGGTGATAGATAATTTAGTGACATAGAATGTATAATTGGTGGAAAATGGTTGGATCCAAGTCTTTTTTCAACTTATGTAACAAAAGAGTCATGGCCGAAAGTGTTGGCACCCTTGCAATGGTTCCAGAAAATGTAATATTTCTCCCAGAAAATTATTGCAATTACACATGTTTATTTCATTTGTGTGTATTGGAACAGCACAAAAAAAAAACCCAGAAAAAAAGTCAACTTGGACCTAATTTCACACAAAACACCAAAAATGAGCCTGACAAGATTTTGGGCACCTTTCTAAAATTGTGGATAAGCAAGTTTGTTACAAACATGTGATGATTATTCAAACTCACATAAGGCAAGTAACAGGTGAAGGCAATATGAGAATCACAGCTGATAAAAAAAGATAAAAATGGGAGAATGACACAATCTTTGTATTGTGTCTGTGTGTGCCACACTAAGCATGGAGAAAGGAAAGAAGAGAACTGTCTAAGGACTTGAGAACCAGAATTGTTGAAAAATATCATCAGCTCAAGGTTTCAAGTCAATTTCCAGAGATTTTGATGTTCCTTTGTCCACGGTGCTGTCACGTCCTCATCGGAGCCCAATCCTGCGAATTCTTCTTTGGTCACCAGGCATCGCCGTATTCCCACCATCGATAGTACTAGTGATAGGAGAGGTGCCAGTGGCTCTGGTGGGTGCAGGCTCCACTGATTCACTAAGCTGGGATTCCCTGGGATCTGCAGTACCACTGGCTGAGTGTAGGTGGTGTATGTCTTCCAGCTGAAATTACCACCATTCAGCTACAGCCAATGGGAAGACACTGCACTTTTCCAATTCCCCCTGTTGTCTGCTGGTCACTGCCAGAGATGGTTTGGTATTCCTGCTAGTGTCTGGTTTCTGTTCTGTTCTGACTATTGATCCCTGTGTTTTGAACTTTGCCTGCTCATTGACTACTCTCCTGCCTGCCATTTTTGTACCTCGCTGCCATTTCCAATTTATTACTTCTGCCTGATTTCCTGACTACGCTCATTTCTGACGATTTTGTCCTTTTTTGTGCCACCTGGTTTGGACCCTGCCTGACCACCACTCTTTCCTGGATTGCAGCCTTCCATAGGCAGCAATCTCCTAGACCTTGTGTAATTCCAAATCTCTGTACAGGGGTTAAAGGGTTTTGGAGTGCTTGAGAGCCTGCCGACTTGGTGGCTAGCCCTAGTCTGTCAGTGACAGTCATCCTGAGTCTGTGGTCAAGGGCAAACGTTACAGGTGCACAACATAATCAAGAAGTTTACAATCCATGGCACTGTAGCTAATCTCTCTGGATGTGGACGGCAGAAAAAAATTGATGAAAAGTTGCAACGCGGGATAATCTGGATGGTGAATAAGCAGCTCCAATCAAGTTCCAAAGAAATTCAAACTGTCCTACAGGCTCGGGGTGCATTAGTGTCAGTGCAAACTATCCGTGAACATTTCACATAAAAGGCTAGACTGCAGTTTGCCAAAATGTAGGTGAGAAGCCATGACTGTATGTAACTTTTCCAATTTTTTTCATCATTTAAAAGGGAACCTGTCACCAGATTTGGTGACTATAAGCTGCGGCCACCACTAGTGGGCTCCTATATATAGCATTCTAACATGCTTTATATAAGAGCCCAGGCCGCTGTGTAGAACGTAATACTCACCTAATGGTCGGTGCAGTGCAGACTGGTTAGATGGGTGTCTCTGTTCTCCTCTTTCAGCCATTTTTGTCCTCCTTCTTCTGAAGTTTGGGAGCATGACGCGTCCTACGTTATGCACACAGTCCAGCATTGAGGTTCCGGTTAACAACACTAAAAGTCTTGGATGATCACAGGAAGACACGCAAAGAACTCTTTCCTTGGTAAAAACATCTTCAAAACATTTAGCCAAGTCAAGAACACCTTCAAGGAGACCTGCAAAACATGGTCAAAGTCTACATAAATGTAAATCTAAAGGAGCTAACTCTAAATGCAAATTATTGATAAGTAGGCATGAGCTAATTTATTCAATATTGATCATTTTTTTAGGAACTTCCAGTAAATTTTAATAGTTTGCAATTTGTTTAGCTTGAGTTGCATAAAATGGCAATTTCCACACTGCACAAGATTTCATTAGCCAGAGAACGATCACAAGAAAATAGGTGTGGCTGTTCATTCTTCTCCATAATGCCTTGCAGCCTATAATTGCCTGTATAAAAGCCAAGGAAGGGAATGAAGCAGCCATATAGTGATGAATCTGGAAAGAGCTATGATGTTACATCTCTTGAATTAGTTACAGAGGTAGAGACTGAGAGAGAAAGTCATGAAACACTGAAGAAACTGCACAGATAGTATGTGACAGTGTGCCGCCCAGAGCCCCAATACCTTCAGGTCGTCTCAGGGTCTTCAGGGATGGTGCGTCCTAGGTCCTTTTGGTCACAGGTAGGTTGACTTTTATAGGATTCGTGACGCCACTCTCGGTATTGCGGTCAGTGCGACCGCCACTGCAGATTAGGGGACGCCTGGGGCTGATGTTGAATGCAGTTAGATGTAGTGGCCTCCCGAGAGTGAGGCTAGCCCCAGGGCCCAGTTCGGGTGTGTGGAACCACAGGTCGCAGAATGACTCACACGCACAGCAGGAATGTCTTTCAGGGTTTTTACTCACTTCAGGTGGCAGGGGTGAGTAACCCGGGCAAAGCTGTGATAACCAGGCGGAACCATGAATTCCTTCAGGCTGACTTGTGAGGGTGGCTACTGACTCGCCTTCCTAGCCCTCGTGTTTTTGTGGTGACCCAGACTTGTAGTCCTACGGGGTCACCCATGGACGTTGCTTCTGCCTGTTCTCCCTTTTTTCAGCCCATCTGCTTGTAGCCTGGACCAGGTCACTCCGGCTGCTTGCCTCTTGTGAACTATGGGCCCTCTCGTTGCTACGTGGCTCCGGACTCTGTGGTGTTGTGGTGGAGGGTATGAAGTACCCCCACCTGCAGGTTGAGCAGGCCAACTGAATGGGCCCCTGCTCTGGGGACCTGTAACCCCGTGCGGGCCTGGTCCTCGCCTGGCAGTCCCCGTATTCAGCCACCCCTTTGCACTCTAGCCTTGGGTGGATTTCTGGCGGCACTCCCAGGTGACCGTTCTCCTCCATCAGTAACCACTGCACCTGCGGTGTCTGACTAGTGACATCCTCCAGGTCTCCGCCTTGTGACTGCTCTCCCTGAGCTTCACTTCAGACTGGCTCATTACTCCCTCCCCTCTGTGCCTGCCTCCGCATCTTAGCAACCAGCCTCTCTACCCCACCCCTTGAGTGGAGATGGAGGCCACGCCCCCCTCCTGGATTCCCCAGGGGTCCTTTCAAAGGTCAATGTGGGAGACCTGGTTACTATGTGCCTGTGTAACCACACCCCGGTCAGCCTTCTGGATTACCTGTGTTGTACTGCCCCCAGCATGGGTGCAGTACTCAGTAGTGCCTGACCAGGTCAGGGGCGCCACAACAGCACAGCATTGAAAAATGGCTACTATCCATTTATAAATAGCCATATTTATTGAAGTTACTTTGCTATTATTATGTTTGAATTTTAATGAGATTAAAAGGCATTGTATTCTGTCCTGGGAGACCTCAGTGTCATACACAGCTTTTCTGGGAAATCGGAGATTTTGTAGTACTCTCGAATTGTGACAAATCAAAATTTAATGAAAAATTCACAAAGTTGGAGAATTCGAATTTCAAAATATTCCCCAATCTTTATTGGTAACATTCAAGAACAAAGAGACCAGATTAGATGTTGCTAAGAAAGATCTAATAAAACCCAACCAGTTCTCTAGCAAAATTCTGAAAACAGATGGTTCCAATATTAACTTGGTACAGTGTGAAGAAGGAAAGAAAGGGCACATAATATGAAGCCTTCCCTTTTCATGGCATTTCAAGAAAGGAAACTCAATATTTGTAGTGTCACTGTCTGTATTCCAGGCTCCAAGCAGTCATTATATACAAAGAATTTGCATCCAAGTATTAAAAATAATGAACAACTACAAATTAAGTCTGAGTCATTTCCAAGAATGAGATGGAGAACTTAGTTGCTAACTTCGAAGTTTGTTTTGGTTCAGCGGTGGTTGAGTGGTCATTTCATGGTTCCAATAAAGCTTTGATTTCCCGTAGTGTCATTTAGTACTCCATGAATGTTTTTAGATGCCTGTATTAAGTCAATTGGGTCTTAGATCAAGACACAAGAGGATGTTTTCCACTTGACTGAACTGTGTATTTGTGTCGCCCACCTGCAGCGGTCGCCCAGGGACACCACTCCACCTTCAGGGATGCCACAGGGTCTTCACTTTGGTATTTCTGGCAACACGTATGTGGGTTTTGTATATGTATAGGAGTCGTGACGCTACTCACGGTTTGCGGTCAGGGTTATGGGTGACCGCCACTGCAGGTTTAACGAGCATCTGTCTGGGGCTGATGGAGTCTGCAGTCGGATGGTGTGGCCTCCTGTGAGTGAGGCTGCCCCAGGGGCTCGGGTGTGTAGAACAACAGGTCCCAGAATAACTCAGTCTCAGTCCGGAAAGTCTTTCAACTTGTTTTTACTCACTGTTAGATGTTTTGTGAGGTACCCAGGCGATGCTGAGATTGAACCAGGAGAAACCAGGTATCCTTTAGGCTGGTCTAAGGGTAACTGTTAACTCGCCTTCCTAGCACTTCTTGTTTCGGATAACCCCTGACTTGAAGTACCGTGGGATTCATCCAGGGAAGTCGATACTGCCTTTTCTCCCCTTTTTGGCCTGTTTGCCGACAGCATGGACCAAGAAAGATGGCTCCAGGCTCGATCCGCCTTATGGGCCCCCTCGTTGCTGCTGAGGCTTGGACTCTAGTTGGTTGGTGAAGGATTTGTAGTTCCCCTCACAGGCAGGTTTAGCAGATCAAATAAATGGACGTCTACTCTAGGGACCTGTTCCCCATGCGTGCCTAGTCACCTGGAGTCCCCATACTCAACCGACTGTCTCCCTCAGCGTCTTTCTGACTGACTTGCTGGTGACCATTCTCCCCCACTAACGGCTACTTCACGTGCAGGGTTTGACTAGCGTGACCGTGTCCCCGTCTCCTGGCAACCATGCTCCCTGCTACCAGACTGGCTCTCCTCCTACTTTCCTGACAGCCTCTGCAACCTTAGCTCCCAGCCTCTCCGCTCCACCCCTTGATTAGATGTGGAGGCAAGCCCCTTCGTGGGTCTGCCCAAGGGTCCCCTCTCAGGTGTGGGAGACCTGGTTGCTACATTGCTGGCCAAAAGTATTGGCACCCCTGCAATTCTGTCAGAGAATACTCAGTTTCTTCTTGAAAATGATTGCAATCACAAATTCTTTGGTATTATTATCTTTATTTATTTTGCTTGCAATGAAAAAACACAAAAGAGAATGAAAGAAAAATCAAATCATTGATCATTTCACACAAAACGCCAAAAATGGGCCAGACAAAAGTATTGGCACCCTTAGCCTAATACTTGGTTGCACAACCTTTAGCCAAAATAACTGCGAACAATCGCTTCCGGTAATCATCAATGAGTTTCTTACAATGCTCTGCTGGAATTTTAGACCATTCTTCTTTGGCAAATTGCTCCAGGTCCCTGAGATTTGAAGGTGCCTTCTCCAAACTGCCATTTTGAGATCTCTCCACTGGTGTTCTATGGGATTCAGGTCTGAACTCATTGCTGGCCACTTTAGTAGTCTCCAGTGATTTCTATCAAACCATTTTCTAGTGCTTTTTGAAGTGTGTTTTGGGTCATTGAAGGAATAAAATAATCCACATCTATATATATAATTGCCTTATTCTGTCTGTCTGTCTGTCTGTCTTGCTCCAAAATTGTGTCCTTACGGTGACAAACAGCGGATTGGCCGCTGGGCTCGCCATGGCCCCGCCCCCCCGCACGGATTGGCTGCTCGCCTCGCCTCGGCTCCCCCCCCGCACGGATTGGCCGCTCGCCTCGGCTCCGACCCCCCTGCACGGATTGGCCATGTCCTTACGGTGACAAACAGCGGATTGGCCGCTGGGCTCGCCATGGCCCCGCCCCCCGCATGGATTGGCCGCTCGCCTCGCCTCGGCTCCGCCCCCGCACGGATTGGCCGCTCGCCCAGGCTCCGCCCCCCACACGGAATGGCCTCTCGCCCCGAGGTGAGCGCATCAAGGTCCTGCAGCGGCAGAACACACACACGCACACACATAAGAACAGACACACACACATCAGATCACACTCACTCTCACACACACCTCACACACCCATCAGATCGCATCAACATACAACATCCCGTGATATCGCTTGCTTCTCGGCGGCGATACTGTGCAGTGACCTTCCAAGACCTGCCGGAGGATCACATGGCCGGAAGCATGTGGTATCTCCGGATGTTGTGATTGTGTGAGCGCGTATGTGCGATATCGTCAGTGTGTATGTGCGTGTATGCGATCGGATGTGTGTGAGTGTGTTCTGATGTGTGAGTGTGTGTGTGTGTGTGTGAGTGTATGCGATCGGATCTGTGAGTGTCGGCAGAGGAGCACGGCGTGCAGCACAGCTGCTGGGACCGCCCACCGGTGGGCACAGGGAGAAGTGGGGTGTGTGTGTGTATGCGATCAGATGTGTGCGTGTATACTGTCTGATGTGTGACTGTGGAGCACGATGGGGGGTTCACAGCATGGGGGATGGAGCACGATGGGGAGTGCGCAGCAAGGGGGATGGAGCACGATGGGGAGTGCGCAGCATGGGGGATGGAGCACGATGGGGAGTGCGCAGCATGGGGGATGGAGCACGATGGGGGGTGCGCAGCATGGGGGATGGAGCATGATGGGGAGTGCGCAGCATGGGGGATGGAGCATGATGGGGGGTGCGCAGCATGGGAGATGGAGCACGATGGGGAGTGCGCAGCATGGGGGATGGAGCACGTTTGGGAGTGCGCAGCATGGGGGATGGAGCACGTTTGGGAGTGCGCAGCATGGGGGATGGAGCACAATCGGGAATGCGCAGCATGGGGGATGGAGCACGATGGGGGGTGCGCAGCATGGGGGATGGAGCACAATGGGGAGTGCACAGCATGGGGGATGGAGCACGATGGGGGGTGCGAAGCATGGGGGATGGAGCACGATTGGGAATGCACAGCATGAGGGATGGAGCACGATGGGGAGTGCGCAGCATGGGGGATGGAGCACAATGGGGAGTGCGCAGCATGGGGGATGGAGCACGATGGGGGGTGCACAGCATGGGGGATGGAGCACGATGGGGAGTGCGCAGCATGGGGGATGAAGCACGATGGGGAGTGCGCAGCATGGGGGATGGAGCACGATGGGGAGTGCGCAGCATGGGGGATGGAGCACGATGGGGGGTGCGCAGCATGGGGGATGGAGCATGATGGGGAGTGCGCAGCATGGGGGATGGAGCACGATGGGGGGTGCGCAGCATGGGAGATGGAGCACGATGGGGAGTGCGCAGCATGGGGGATGGAGCACGTTTGGGAGTGCGCAGCATGGGGGATAGAGCGCGATGGGGAGTGCGCAGCATGGGGGATGGAGCACGTTTGGGAGTGCGCAGCATGGGGGATGGAGCACAATCGGGAATGCGCAGCATGGGGGATGGAGCACGATGGGGAGTGCACAGCATGGGGGATGGAGCACAATGGGGAGTGCGCAGCATGGGGGATGGAGCACGATGGGGGGTGCACAGCATGGGGGATGGAGCACGATGGGGGTGCGCAGCATGGGGGATGGAGCACGTTTGGGAGTGCGCAGCATGGGGGATGGAGCACGATGGGGAGTGCACAGCATGGGGGATGGAGCACGATGGGGAGTGCGCAGCATGGGGGATGGAGCACGTTTGGGAGTGCGCAGCATGGAGGATGGAGCACGATGGGGAATGCGCAGCATGGGGGATGGAGCACGATGGGGAGTGCGCAGCATGGAGGATGGAGCACAATGGGGAGTGCGCAGCATGGGGGATAGAGCACAATGGGGAGTGCGCAGGATGGGGGATGGAGCACGATGGGGGGTGCGCAGCATGGGGGATGGAGCACGAAGAGGGTGCGCAGCATCGGGGATGGAGCACGATGGGGGGTGCGCAGCATGGGAGATGGAGCATGATGGGGAGTGCGCAGCATGGGGGATGGAGCACGATGGGGAGTGCACAGTATGGGGGATGGAGCACAATGGGGAGTGTGCAGCATGGGGGATGGAGCACCATGGGGAGTGCGCAGCATGGGGGATGGAGCACGATGGGGAGTGCGCAGGCACGATGGGGGGTGCGCAGCATGGGGGATGGAGCACGATGGGGGGTGCGCAGCATGGGGGATGGAGCACGAGGGGGAGTGCGCAGCATGGGGGATGGAGCATGATGGGGAGTGCGCAGTATGGGGGATGGAGCACAATGGGGAGTGCGCAGCATGGGGGATGGAGCACCATGGGGAGTGCGCAGCATGGGGGATGGAGCACAATGGGGAGTGCGCAGGCACGATGGGGGGTGCGCAGCATGGGGGATGGAGCACGATGGGGGGTACGCAGCATGGGGGATGGAGCACGATGGGGGGTGCGCAGCATGGGGGATGGAGCACGATGGGGAGTGCGCAGCATGGGGGATGGAGCACGATGGGGGGTGCACACCTCTCCCCAAAACACACACACCGCCACACACGCACTGCACAACACACCACACACACACTGGGAACCACAAACACCGCCCTACACAGACACCTACACACACAGACAACGCCGCACACACACAACACCCAACACACAAACACCGCGGCACACACAAATATACGCACATACTGCACAACACACACACTGCACAAAACATACCTCCCCCAAAACACACACACACACCCCACACCCACACAAACCGCGCAACACACACACACAACGCTACAGACACACAGCGCTCCACAAACAACGCAACACACAAACACCGCTCTCACCCCCCGCCACACCCAGACAACACCCAGAACATGTACAGCGCCCTACACAAACACTTGGTAACTACACACAACAACATCTATATATATATATTTATATATATAACAAAAATCATACATTAACTACACAATACGTAAACTCTAGAATACCCGATGCGTAGAATCGGGCCACCTTCTAGTTATCTATAAACATAGAGATGGTGAGGGAACACTTAGCTAATTTCTATGAATGTAAAATCTCCTGGTCCAGATGAATTACATCTTAGGATACTGAAAGAGGTAGCAAGCAAATTGCAGAACCACTATTCAGAATCTTTGAAAAGTCCAGGACAGCAGAAGTCCCAGAAGTTTGGAGAAGGGTAAATGTTGTCCCAATCTTCAAAAAAGAAAGAAGATGGAGCCAGGAAATTACAGGCCAGTGACCCTTACTGAAATACTAGGACATATCTTTTAACAAATTAACAGCATGTATGTAAGGACTTGGATAAGAATACAATAATTAACCAGATCCAGCATGGGTTTGTAGCAAACAAGTCATGCCAGACTAATCTAATTTCCTTCTATGATGGAATGTGAATCAGGGAAATGGAGTACAAATAGAGTATCTCGACTTTAGCAAAGCATTTGATAAAATATTTCATACTATCCTTATTAAAAAAAATCCCCAAGTATGGAATTAACGAGACTACAGTTAGGTGGAGCCATACCTAGTTTAGTGATCATATTCCTATAGTGGTAATAAATGGTTGCACATACAATTGGAAGAGAAGGATACCACAAGGCTCTTTCTTGGCTCCAGTGTTGTTCAACATTTTTATAAATGATCTAGATGATGCAAAGCTAGAAGGCATTGCTAACTTTAGAGAAGACAGAGAAAATATTAAGAAGGATCCAGATAAGCTAGGACAATGGGCAGCAACTAATAGAATGGTATTTAACAGGCAAAAATGCAAACTTCTACATCTGGGCAAAAAAAAATGAAAATATCTACAGGGAAGAATATAACTAAGGTCTCTTTCAAACGTCCGTGTTTCAGGTACGTGTGACATCCGTTTTTTCACAGATGCCATACATACCTGTTATTCTATGGTCTAACTCACACGTCTGTGTTTTCACACAGACCATGTAGCCTGCACAGACACATGGAGACATGTCAGTTTTTCTCTAGCAGAGCATTACTGATGTCACACGGCCCGCACACTGATGGGATCTATGTGACATCAGTGTGACGCGTACCAGAGAAAATACATGTCTTTGAAATAAAAAGATTTTGTATACTCACCTGTCTCCAGCGCAGCTGTCTTTGCCACTGTTGTCACTTGCTTCTGGGCCCGCTCATTATGCTCATTGCATATTCAGTGCACCCATCGCGGACCTGGAAATAACAGCAGCATCGGAGACAGCATCGCCAGGGACAGGTGAGTATCCAGCAGTGTGTGTTCAGTTGCGGCAGTGACATCACGGTTTCATCGAAGTATCCAATGAACTTGGATGACCTCCTGACATCACTGCCAAGTGACCCGTGCTATCGCGGGTGTCACTGCAGTGAGTTCACGGGTTCATCAGAGTTCATTGGGAACTTCGATGAAATTGTGATGTCACTACCGTGGCTGAGAGGGCCCCTGCTGTGACCTGGGCTGACCTTATGAGGTTATGTCAAGTCACTGCACTGCACGGAAGTACACAGAGCAGGGTGTATGTGTGCCTGCGTTCTCTGTCCTCCCAATCAATGGGGAACGTTTGGTTTGCCATTAAATGTGCCAGTGAGTATGAGATCGATGTGGGCCCCCTAATTATGGCAGATTAGGATTAGGGCTTTGACAAGGAAATAAACTGGAAAAGAGGTTGTCTCTTGTCTTTATTTATTTAATAATTTTCTCTTTTTATGTCTTTTCAGGTTTGCTTTAGAGGAACTTCGTGGGACCTTGCAATAGATTATGGCAGACTAATGGATTAGTAATGGGAGTGTCTGCTAAATGCCCACCCATTACTAATTACTTTTTTTTTAATTAAAAAATAAAAATGCTGCAAAACAGCTGCTCAAGCTAGCTATATATTTATTGAGCTAGTTTATTTGTTTTTTATTTCTCTTTCCTTCTTTCTTTTTTTCCTTATTTTCTTTCTTTAAATCTCTCTATTTTATCTGTTCCATCTATCTTTCTATATCTATGTATAATTTCTCTGGCTTTGCACATATTTAACACATTAAAAAAACATTCATTTCAGTATCATACTTTTTTTACCAGTACCAGTCACATGGATGTCACACGTGTGCAAACACGGACGTCACACAGATGTCACATGCATGACACATGGATGTCACATGTATGACCATGCCAGTGCATGTGACATATACGTGTTTAAACACGGATGTGTGAAGGAGGCCTAAGCAACAACACATGTCAAAAAGGCTTGGGTTTACTAATAGATCACAGAGTGCACATAAGTCAACAGTGTGATGCAGCAGCAAAAAAGTTAAACACAGTTCGGGGATGCATTAAGAGAAGCATAGAGTATACATCATGTAAAGTAATTATTCCCCTCTACTCTTCTTTGGTAAGACATCATCTGGAATACTGTGTCCAGTTCTGGCACCACATTTTAAAAGACATCAAACCACTGGAACAAGTTTAGAGAAAAGCTACCAGGATGGTATGACCTGCGAGGAATGGTTACAGGCTTTGATATGTTTAGCTTTCAAGACAGAAGGCTAAGAGGAGACTTAATTGAATAGAAAATATAGTCCAGACATTGACTAGGTTAGAAATAATGATTTTTACTTGAAATAATTTTCTCCTTCAAACTTTGCTTTCATCAAAGAATGCTCCCTTTGCAGCAATTACAGCTTTGCAGACCTTTCTAGCTGTTAATTTGATGGGGTAATCTGGAGATATTTCACCCCATGCTTCCAGAAGCCCCTCCCACAAGTTGGATTGGTTTTATGGGCACTTTTTGCGTACCATATGGTCAAGCTGTTCCCACAACAGTTTAATAGGGTGATCTGGTGACTGGGATGGCCACTCCATTACAGATAGAATACCAGCTGCCTGCTTCTTCCCTAAATATTTCATACATATTTCATGCATAATTTGGAGGTGTGCTTTGGGTCATTGTCCTGTTGTAGGATGAAATTGGCTTCAATCAAGCGCTGTTCACAGAGTATTTCATGGCATTGCAAAATGGAGTGATATCCTTCTTTATTCAAAATCCCTTTTACCTTGTACAAATCTCCCACTTTACCAGCACCAAAGCAACCCCAGACCATCACATTACCTCCACCATGCTTGACAGATGGTGTCAGGCACTCTTCCAGCATCTTTTCAGATGTTCTGCATCTCACAAATGTTCTTATGTGTGATCCAAACACCTAAAACTTTGATTCGTCTGTCCATAACTCTTTTCCTTTATTAGCTAGTCTCACATATGGCTTTTCTTTGCCACTCTGCCCTGAAGGCCAGCATCCTGGAGTCACCTCTTCACTGTAGACGTTGACACTGGCGTTTTGTGGGTACTACTTAGTGAAGCTGCCAGTTGAGGACCTGTGAGGCGTCGATTTTACAAACTAGAGACTCAAATGTACTTTTTTTATGCTCAGTGAGGCCTCTCACTTCTCTTTCTACTCTGGTTAGAGCCTGTTTGTGCTCTCCTCTGAAGGGAATAGTACACACCGTTGTAGGAAATCATCAGTTTCTTTGGCAATTTCTCACATGGAATATCCTTCATTTTTAAGAACAAGAATAGACTGTCGAGTTTCACATGAAAGTTCTCTTTTTCTGACCATGTGTAGAGTTTAATGGAACCAACAAATGTAATGCTCCAGATTCTCAACTAGCTCAAAGGAAGGTCAGTTTTATAGCTTCTCTAACCAGCAAAACTGTTTTCAGCTGTGCTAACAAACTTGCATAAAGGTTTTCAAGGGATTCCTAAACATCCATTAGCCTTCTAACACAGTTAGCAAACACAATGTACCATTAGAACACTGGAGTTGTGGTTATTGGAAATGGGCCTCTATATGTAGATATTGCATTAAAACCGGACGTTTGAAGCTAGAATAGTTATTACCACATAAACAATGTATAGAGTGTATTTCTGTTTAATTTAAGGCTAGCTTCATTGGAAAAATTGTGCTTTCCTTTCAACAAAAAGAAAATATATAAGTGACACTAAACTGTTATGATCCGGAACCATGGAAGACCACCATAAATCATTGGTAAAAGGTGACAAGAGCATTGGCAACTAATCTGGCCGCCATCCCCTTACTAACCATCAACACTAGAAGTAGCCGAGGGGTGAACTAACATCCTGTGCACCGCGAACCCAGCCGGAGAACTAGCTATCCTAAAGGAAGGAAAGATGAATAACGCTCTGCCTCAGAAAATAGATTGCCAAAGAATAGCAAGCCCCCCACATTCAAAGACTGTGGTGATATAGTAAAACACAATACACAGATGATAGGATTAGCAAAAGGTGAGGCCCTACTGACTAAATAGGACAGGATAGGAAAGGGACTGATGGTGGCCAGAGAAAAACCCTACAAAAATCCAAAAACCTGATAGTACAAAAAGCCCTCAGATCGCTAGATCTGAACTCCGTCCTATACCAGGCACTCTTGTCATACCAATGAACAGAAAGCAGGAACCATTACAAATTCAAGAAGCAACAAACACATGGACTTATAGGAGCAATACTCCAAACATAGCTGCAGGGAGCTTCCCAGCTGAGCAACTGAGAGGGAAGATCCCTGCATGCCAATAAACTGACAATAACCACAGTAAATGACAAACTCAGATAAGAGCAAAAAGAACCAAACAACAAATAAAGAGCCAAGCACTTATCTGGGGTAGATGTGGTCTGGAGAAGGATGAAGCAGGCTGGTGAACAAAGAACACACACTATACAAAAGAAGACAGTTTGCACTCTGATAATGCTAAAGTATGGAAACCATGAACGTGTGAACATGGACCTGCATTACTGCTAAGGAAAATCTAAGAAAAATGAGATATTTACATATATAAATGGCCATTTGTATATCTGCCCAGATGCCCCTTCACGGCATATCTCGTAACTGGGTACCTACACTATGCTGCAGCCTCTCTCTGGGTTAAAAACCTCCTGTGTATGGGCAAGTAGGAACCTGCTATATAGGATAAGATTACCTGTTACCAGTTGCCACAGGTAATCTTATCCTATATAGCAGGTTCCTACTTGCCCAGACACAGGAGGTTTTTAACCCAGAGAGAGGCTGCAGCATAGTGTAGGTACCCAATTACGAGATGTGCCATGAAGGGGCAACTGGGCAGATATACAAATGGCCATTTATAAATGCTAAATATCTCATTTTTCTTAGATTTTGCTTAGCACTAATGCAGGTCCATGTTCACATGTTCATGGTTTCCATACTTTAGCATTATCAGAGTGCAAACTGTCTTCTTTTGTATTTTATGTCATGTTCAGTTATGCACCTGTTCACACGTCAGTTCGGTGAGTGCAGTCAGTCTGTTTTGTCTATATTAAGAGGGTGAACAAAGAACAAGTGACATCCGGCATAGCCTGCAAGCAGACCAGGGTTTAAATAGGCAGAGAGTTAGCAATGGAAACACCCATTACTCAACACACCTGGTCTCTGTCCAAAACATTCCTGGCCACAAGAGGGAGCCTCACAGCAGCAAAAGCATAACTGACATTCACAACAGTACCCCCCCTTGAGGAGGGATCACCGAACCCTCACCAACGCCACCGGATCGCTCAGGATGAGCATGATGGAAGGCGCGAACCAACCTGTCCGCATGAATGTCAGAAGCCACAACCCAAGAGTTATTCTCCTGCCCATAACCCTTCCATTTCAAAAGGTACTGAAGCTTTCGCCTACTGCGTTGGGAATCCAGAATTTTTTCAACCTCATACTCCAGATCCCCTTGTACCCAAACAGGGTCAGGAGGCGCTGCTGCAGGAGCTGTTGGCTCCACATGTCTCTTCAACAAGAACTTATGGAAGACATTGTGAATCTTAAATGACACACGCAGAGTAAAACGGAAAGATACAGGGTTGATAATCTCTGAAATCTTATAAGGTCCAATAAATCTGAGCTTAAATTTAGGAGATGGAACTCTCATAGGAATATTTTTAGAGGACAACCACACCATGTCCCCCACTTTAAACCGGGGACCAACAGTCCGATGCCAGTTGGCAAATTTCTGGGCAGATTCTTGGGATAGAAACAATTTATCCACTACCTGCCACCAAATCTGCTGCATTCTGTTTACCACGGAATCCACCCCTGGACAGTCAGACGCCTCAAGCTGCCCCGAGAGGAACCTGGGGTGATACCCAAAATTGCAGAAAAATGGGGACACCAATGTGGTAGAGCTAGCTCTATTGTTAAGGGCAAATTCAGCCAAAGGCAAAAATGAAACCTAGTCATCCTGATCCGCAACAACAAAACACCGTAAATAGGTCTCCAGGGTCTGGTTAGCCCTTTCAGTGTTTGACCTTTGACCGTTGGTCTGAGGATGAAACGCCGAGGAGAAAGTCAGCTGAACACCCAATTTGGAACAAAAAATCCTCCAAAGTCTAGATACAAACTGCACCCCTCTGTCAGAAACAATGTTTTCGGGAATACCATGCAAACGAACAACATGTTGGAAAAACAAAGGCACCAACTCTGATGAAGACGGAAACTTAGATAGGGGAACCAAGAGGACCATTTTGGATAATCTATCACAGATCACCCAAATCACAGTCATTTTCTGAGAGACGGGAAGCTCTGAAATAAAATCCATAGAGATGTGCGTCCAAGGTCTCTTAGGTACCGGCAAAGGAAATAATAGCCCACTAGAACGTTAACAACAGGGCTTGGATATAGAACAAACTCCACACGACTGCACAAAACTACGGACATTACGGGTCAGGGAAGGCCACCAAAAAGAGCCGCTCACAAGATCCCGAGTACCAATAATGCCAGGATGACCTGCCAAAACAGAGCAATGAACCTCAGAGACAACTCGGTCTCTCCATTGGTCCGGGACAAACAGTTTCCCTGTAGGACATCTCTTAGGTTTATCCCCCTGAAATTCCGCCAGTGCCAACCGCCGATCAGGCGAAATGGCCGAGAAAACTACACCATCATTCAGGACAATAGACGGCTCGATAACCTCCAAAGAGTCAGCACAGAAACTCCTGGAAAGGGCATCGGCCTTAACATTCTTGGTGCCTGGCAAAAAAGAGACCACAAAATTAAACCGGGTAAAAAACAAAGCCCACCTGGCCTGCCGAGGATTCAACCTCTTGGCAGATTCCAGATAGGTAAGATTCTTGTGGTCCGTAAGCACCACAACTTAATGTCTAGCACCCTCCAACCAATGTCTCCACTCTTCAAATGCCCACTTCATAGCCAATAATTCCCGGTTCCCCACATCATAATTCCGTTCAGAAGGAGCAAACTTCTGAGAGAAAAAGGGACAGGGCTTAAGTTTACCTGAAGTAGCGTCTCGTTGAGACAGAACAGCCCCTGCTCCGATCTCTGAGGCATCGATCTCAACCTGAAATGGGCGAGACACATCAGGATGCTACAGGACTGGGGCAGAAGTGAATCGCCTTTTAAGCTCCTGGAAGGCCACAATTGCCTCTGGGGTCCAATGCTCAGCATCAGCTCCCTTCTTGGTCAAATCTGTCAGAGGTTTGACAATGGCAGAAAAATTGACTATATAAATTTACGGTAAAAATTAGCAAACCCCAAAAACTGCTGCAGGTATTTTAGAGAAGTCGATTGCACCCAGTCGTAAATAGCCTGAACCTTAACTGGGTCCATTTCGATAGCAGAGGGAGACAAGATGAAGCCCAAAAAGGAAATCCTTTGCACCCCAAAGAGGCACTTTGACCCCTTAACGTACAGTGCATTATCCTTAAGTATCTGAAAAACAGCCCGTACTTGCCCAACATGAGAGTCCCAATCATCAGAAAAAATCAAGATGTCATCCAAATAGACAATCAAAAATTTACCAATAAGGTCCCGAAAAATATCATTCATGAAGGCCTGGAAGACGGAGGGGGCATTAGTGAGCCCAAAAGGAATCACTAGGTACTCAAAATGCCCCTCAGGAGTATTAAAAGCCATCTTCCATTCATCACCCTCCTTAATACGGATGAGATTATACGCACCCTTAAGATCCAGTTTCATAAACCATTTGGCACTCTTCACTCTAGAGAAAAGATCAGACATCAGAGGCAAAGGGTACTGATATTTGATCGTAATTTTATTAAGAAGACGGTAATCAATACAAGGTCTCAACGACCCATCTTTCTTAGCAACAAAGAAAAAGCCAGCACCCAAAGGAGAAGAAGAGGGCCGAATGTGCCCCTTCTCCAATGATTCCCTGATGTATGACCACATGGCACAGACAAGTTGAAAATCCGCCCCTTGGGAAATTTACAACCCGGCACCAGCTCAATGGCACAGTCACAGTCCCGGTGTGGGGGCAGAGAATCAGATTCCTGGTCATTAAATACATCACGGAAATCAGACAAGAAAGCCGGAACATCAACTGCTTGAGCAGACGTGGATGACACGGAAAGGTCCTGATGCACACCTTGACAACCCCAACTAGCTACCGACAAGGATCTCTGGTCAAGAACTGGATTATGGGTCTGCAACCCCGGAAATCCCAGTACAAGGTATCCTGTAGATTATGCAATACTAAAAATGTACAAGTTTCCTGATGCGCTGGTGCAACTCTCATAGGCACCTGTGTCCAAAATTGGGGTTTATTTTCTGCCAAAGGGGTAGCATCAATGCCCCTTAAAGGAATAGGAGTTTGCAAAGGAACCATGGGGAAACCACAATCCCTAGCAAACCCATCAAATTGAGCGCTGCCCCTGAGTCCACAAAGGCCAATGCAGAAAAGGAAGACAATGAGCAAATCAATGTGACAGACAAAAGAAACTTTGGTTGCAAAGAACCCACAGTAACAGAAGTAGCCAATCTCCTTTCACGTTTAGGGCAGACAGAGATAGTATGAGATGCGTCTCCACAATAGAAGCACAGTCTATTCTTCCGTCTGAACTCCTGCCGACTAGCATTAGAAAGGACCCTATCACACTCCATAGGCTCCAAAGGCTGTCCACAGGCACAAAACCAGCAAGTATCTTCCTGCGCTCATGTAACCGCCAATCAATCTGAATGGCTAAGGTCATAGAGGCATCAAGATCAGAAGGGATGGGAATCCCACTATTACATCCTTCACAGTATCAGCAATACCCTTCCGAAAAAGAGCCGCAAGCGTGTCATCATTCCATTTGGTAAGGACCACCCACTTTTGAAATTTCTGACAAAAAGTTTCTGCAGAATCCAGACCCTGAGTTAAGGACAACAAGGTCTTTTCTGCTTGGTCCACAATATTGGGTTCGTCATATATTAAACCCAAGGAGAAAAAAGGAGTCCACATCACTGAGAATCGGATCATCAGACGCCAAGGAGAAGGCCCAGTCCTGAGGGTCACCACGCAGCAGGGAGATGACAATATTGACCTGCTGTACGGGATTCCCTGAGGACTTAGGGCGCAGGTCAAAAAATAATTTACAATTATTTTTGAAGCTCAAAAATCTCGACCTATCTCCCGAAAAAAATTCAGGAACGGGAATCTTAGGCTCTGCAAGGGGAGTCTGTGCAAGATAAGACTCTATACGCCGAACCTTAAGGCCCCGTCACACTAAGCAACATCGCTAGCAACATCGCTGCTAACGAACAACTTTTGTGACGTAACAGCGATGTTGCTAGCGATGTTGCTGTGTGTGACATCCAGCAACAACCTGGCCCCTGCTGTGAGGTAATTGGTTGTTGCTGAATGTCCTGGGCCATTTTTTAGTTGTTGCTGTCCCGCTGTGAAGCACAGATCGCTGTGTGTGACAGCGAGACAGCAACAACTAAATGTGCAGGCAGCAGGAGCCGGCTTCTGCGGAGGCTGGTAACCAATGTAAACATCGGGTAACCAAGAAGCCCTGTCCTTGGTTACCCGATATTTACCTTTGTTACCAGCCTCCTCCGCTCTCACTGTCAGTGCCGACTCCTGCTCTGTGCACATGTAGCTGCAGCACACATCGGGTTAATTAACCCGATGTGTGCTGTAACTAGGAGAGCAAGGAGCCAGCGCTAAGCATTGTGCGCTGCTCCCTGCTCTGTGCACATTTAGCTGCAGCACACATCGGGTAATTAACCTGATGTGTGCTGTAACTAGGAGAGCAGGGAGCCAGCGCTCAGTGTGCGCTGCTCCCTGCTCGTGTAGCTCCGTGCGGTGGTAACCAAGGTAAATATCCGGTTGGTTACCCGATATTTACCTTAGTTACCAAGCGCAGCATCTTCCACGCGGCGCTGGGGGCTGGTCACTGGTTGCTGGTGAGCTCACCAGCAACTTGTGTAGCGACGCTCCAGCGATCCCTGCCAGGTCAGGTTGCTGGTGGGATCGCTGGAGCGTCGCAGTGTGACATCTCACCAGCAACCTCCTAGCAACTTACCAGCGATTCCTATCGTTGTTGGGATCGCTGGTAAGTTGCTTAGTGTGACTGGACCTTTAGCATCAAGATGAGCAACACGCTCACCCAATTCATCCATGCTAGAAAAAAGAAATCTTCCACGGAACCCAAAGAAAAAGAGGAAAAACACCCAAAAAAAAAATCTTTCAGCAGAATTTATTTTTTTTTCTTCTTAAGAGTACCCTTTAAACTTGTTTGCCGGATGTACTGTTATGATCCGGAACCATGGAAGACCACCATTAATCATTGGTAAAAGGTGACAAGAGCATTGGCAACTAATCTGGCCGCCATCCCCTTACTAGCCATCAACACTAGAAGTAGCCGAGGGGTGAACTAACATCCTGTGCACCGCGAACCCAGCCGGAGAACTAGCTATCCTAAAGGAAGGAAAGATGAATAAAGGTACCGTCACACTAAGCAATATCGCTAGCAATATCGCTAGCAATATCGCTGCTGAGGCACAACTTGCTAACGATGTTGCTGTGTGTGACATCCAGCAACAACCTGGCCCCTGCTGTGAGGTCGTTGGTTGTTGCTGAATGTCCTGGACCATTTTTTAGTTGTTGCTCTGCCGCTGTGAAGCACACATTGCTGTGTGTGACAGCGACAGAGCAACAACTAAATGTGCAGGGAGCCGGCTTCTGCGGACGCTGGTAACCACGGCAAACATCGGGTAACCAAGAAGCCCTTTCCTTGGTTACCCGATATTTACCTTCGTTACCAGCGTCCGCCGCTCTCACGCTGTCAGTGCCAGCTCCCTGCTCCCTGCACACATAGCCAGACTACATTTCGGGTAATTAACCCGATGTGTACTCTGGCTAGGAGTGCAGGGAGCCAGCTCTAAGCGGTGTGCGCTGGTAACCAAGGTAAATATCGGGTTGGTTACCCGATATTTACCTTAGTTATTAAGCGCAGCATCGCTTCCACGTGTCGCTGCTGGCTGGGGGCTGGTCACTGGTTGCTGGTGAGATCTGCCTGTGTGACAGCTCACCAGCATCCCGTGTAGCGACGCTCCAGCGATCCCTGCCAGGTCAGGTTGCTGGTGGGATCGCTGGAGCGTCGCTTAGTGTGACGGTACCTTAACTCTCTGCCTCAGAAAATAGATTGCCAAAGAATAGCAAGCCCTCCACATTCAAAGACTGCGGTGATATAGGAAAACACAATACACAGATACGAGATGATAGGATTAGCAAAAGGTGAGGCCCTACTGACTAAATAGGACAGGATAGGAAAGGGACTGATGGTGGCCAGAGAAAAACCTTACAAAAATCCAAAAACCTGATAGTACAAAAAGCCCTCAGATCGCTAGATCTGAACTCCGTCCTATACCAGGCGCTCTTGTCATACCAATGAACAGAAAGCAGGAACCATTATAAATTCAAGAAGCAACAAACACATGGACTTATATGAGCAATACTCCAAACATAGCTGCAGGGAGCTTCCCAGCTGAGCAACTGAGAGGGAAGATCCCTACATGCAAATAAACTGACAATAACCACAGTAAATGACAAACTCAGATAAGAGCAAAAAGAACCAAACAACAAATAAAGAGCCAAGCACTTATCTGGGGTAGATGTGGTCTGGAGCAGGATGAAGCAGGCTGTTACAGTTCCTGTTCTGGGTATCTGCGTGTCTCCTTTCCCTTTGCTGTGGCACTGGAGACTATTTTCGGATTTCTTGCTACTGCACATGTGTGAGCGCTGGAGACTAAGTCCTATCTTGGAGCCATTGCACATGTGCGAGTGACATCATCACTGACACGAGGTCACATGTCTCTGACACCTTCTAAGCTGACTGGCCGCTGGTCATGTGCTTGTGACACGAGGTCACATGTCTCTGACACCTTCTAAGCCGATTGGTCGCTGGTCATGTGCTTGTGATGCCTTACTCGGTGATAGGCCAGCGTGACGTCATTGCTGTCGTTCTGGCAGCGGATTGGCTCTGGTGTCTTCCATCTTGGATGAGGCACAGAGTCTATATAAGACCCTGATGCACGCTGCTCGGCGCTCAGTCCTCTTGGTTCCTGCATAGGAGTAGACGCTCTGTGCATGTCCCTTGCGGCACCTATTCTATCTAGGTGAGCGTTATCGGTAGGGTAACGCTCTTGTACCTTGCAGCTTATGCTGTGGTCCGTATCCTCACACCTTAGTGGAGCGGACATAGGCAGGTGCTTGCTGCACATGGTCTGACTGGTCCTTGTGGTTCTACTCTGAGGTGAGCGATATTGGTAGGGTAGCGCTCCTGTACCTTTCAGCCGTACTGTTGTCCGTGTCCTCGCACCTTAGTGGAGCGGACATAGGTAGGTTAGGTGGTCGTTTCCTTCTAGGGTAACGCTCCACTACGCTGCCTCCTGCAGCAGTCTGTATCCTCGCACACTAGGGGAGCGGTCATAGGCAGGAGTTTCAAGCTAGCAGCCTTGCTGCTGTCCGTATCCTTGCACCACAAGTGGAGCGGACATAGGTAGGTGCCATATTGCACACACTACACCTAGTCTCTGTGACTGTTAACTAAGACAGGTGCTTTCACGCTCACAGTCTGTGAGACTTTTATGCACTTTTATGTTGTATTCCTCACTCTTTTGCATTTCCACTCTTATGTTATTCTAATAAGGTAGTCGCTGTGACTTAAACAGTATACGCCGCTATTGGTCTTGGTGACACTGTGACGCAACAGTGTCAGTACCGCTTTGGTGGTACAGGTTTGCCCTATCCTCTGCCATACTCTGCAGCAGAGCTCTGCACGGTGGACCCTGACTGTCGGATAGCCTTCCATTCCCTTATTATCCGACAGCCCCCGCAACATTAGGACTGAGCCAAGGGTCTGGCAGAGATGGCAGAGTATCAACAATTACATCAGTATATACAGGTTCTTGAAGCAAGGCTCAAGACTGTAGAGGATAAACCTCAAACTTTGGTGTCTTCGCTACATGACCCACGACTTGCTCTACCTAACAGATACTCTGGCGATGCCAGGTCTTGTCGTGGGTTCATAAGCCAGTGTCAGATTCACCTTGAGGTTAATTTCTCTCACTTCTCTACGGAGAGGTCCAAAGTAGGCTTTATTATATCCCTGCTTCAGGATAAAGCCTTAGAGTTGGCTACTCCCTTATGGGAGCGCTCTGATTTTGTTACTCAGAGACATCAAGACTTCCTTGATGCTCTTAAAGCGGTGTTCATGGGACCGCAGGTTACCCATGATGCGGCTTTGAGACTGCTAGAGCTGTCTCAAGGTTCGTTATCTACCAGCTCTTATGCCATTGCTTTTCGTACCTTGGTAGCAGAGTTAGACTGGCCTGGGAAGGTGTTAATACCTATCTTCTGGAGGGGTCTTGCAGGCTATGTCAAAGATGCTCTTGCTATTCGGGAAGTTCCTCCTTCTCTGGAGGACTTAATTACGGTAGCAACTATGATCGATGTATGCCATAAGGAACGTAGACTCGAGGTTACCTTGTCACGTCCCAAGCGTCGAGTTGGTTCAGATGCTGTGGTTCCTTCTCCATCTTCCTCAGCATCTGAGACATCTCCTACTCCTATGGAGTTGGGTTATACTACTTCCCGACCTCGTTAGGCGGGCTCTCCTAACTGTTACATATGTCGTCAGGCTGGGTACTATGCCAACAAGTGTCCTAGCCGTCAGGGAGACTCCCAGGCCTAGTAACCATTAGAGGGGGGTTACTAGAGACGCCTTCTGCACCCGCTAAGTGTAGTGTCCCAGGTCAGCTCTCATTCTCTGAGAATACATGGCCTATTATGGCTTTTGTGGATTCCGGAGCTGACGGGACTTTTGTGTCCTCAGGATTTGTAAAGAGACACAATATTCCCTCTATCATGTTAGAGGCGCCTATTGCTGTCCGGGTTGTTAATGGGACTATGTTGTCTGACTCCATTACATGGAGGACAGTTCCCTTGCGCCTTTCCCTGTCTCATGGTCACATAGAGGAGATTTCTTTTCTTGTTTTGCCTGAGGCTATAGACGACATACTTCTGGGTCTCCCATGGCTTCGGACTCATGCTCCTCTAATTGACTGGGAGTTCGACAGCATTATTAGTTGGGGTTCGAAATGTCAGTCCCGATGTCTTCCCTTACCACCTAAGGTCGTTGCGGTTGCATCAACTGATCTCTCTCCCTTACCTACACCCTATGTGGATTTCGCTGATGTGTTTTCCAAGCAGGGTGCTGAGACTCTTCCACCTCATAGGCCTTATGACTGTGCTATAGACCTCTTGCCGGGTTCTGGTCCACCAAAGGGCAGGGTCTATCCCTTGTCTATCCCAGAATCCGAGGCTATGTCGGCCTATATAAAGGATAGTCTGGAGAGGGGCTTCATCCGCAAGTCTGTCTCACCTGCAGGGGCTGGTTTTTTCTTTGTGCGGAAAAAAAAGGGTGATCTGCATCCCTGCATAGACTACAGGGGTCTTAACGCCATTACTGTAAAGAATAGATACCCCTTGCCCTTAATTTCTGAACTGTTTGACAGACTACGGGGAGCTAAGGTATTTACGAAGTTGGATCTGCGAGGTGCTTATAACTTAGTGCGAATTCGAGAGGGTGACGAATGGAAGACCACTTTTAACACCAGAGACGGTCACTATGAATACCTCGTCATGCCTTTCGGTCTGTGTAATGCACCCGAAGTGTTCCAGGACTTCGTAAATGACGTGTTTAGGGATTTACTGTTATCATCGGTAATGGTATATCTGGATGATATACTAATTTTTTCTCCCGACCTGGAGACACATCGGTTGGATGTGATCAGGGTTCTGTCACGTCTAAGGGAGCACTCTCTGTTTGCCAAACTCGAGAAATGTATATTTGAGCAAGCCTCTCTACCCTTCTTAGGCTATATCATTTCTTATGAGGGATTGACAATGGATCCTGAGAAGCTTTCTGCAGTTATGGAATGGGCTGAACCTCATTCCTTGAAAGCAGTACAACGCTTCCTGGGATTCATAAATTATTACCGACAATTTATACCACACTTTTCTACCTTGGTAACTCCGTTAGTGGCTTTGACTAAAAAGGGCGCCAATCCTAAGGTCTGGTCTACTGAGACATCCCAGGCTTTCAAGGGAGTTAAAGAACACTTTTCATCTGCTCCTGTCCTCCAAAGACCTGACGAGAATAGGCCCTTTCTCATGGAGGTGGACGCGTCCTCTGTAGGAGCTGGAGCAGTTCTATATCAAAAGAACAGCTCAGGTAGAAAAAGACCGTGTTTTTTCTTTGCAAAGACGTTCTCTCCTGCTGAGAGGAACTACACTATTGGTGACAGGGAACTACTTGCCCTAAAATTAGCATTGGAAGAGTGGCGTCACTTGCTCGAGGGAGCCAGGCAGCCCTTTAAGGTCTTTACGGACCATAAGAACCTGAGATATTTGCAAACTGCACAACGTTTGAATCCTCGGCAAGCTCACTGGTCCTTGTTTTTCTCTCGGTTTAACTTCTCCATTAATTATCTTACCGGGAGTAAGAATATTAAGGCCGATGCACTCTCTCGCTCTATAGAATCATCTCAGGAAGAGAATGAGGACCCTCGTCTAATTCTTCCATCTAGGGTTTTTCACACACTCTCTCCTGTAACGTTAGACCAAATCCCACCGGGCAAGACCTTTGTTCCGCCTAATCGACAAAATGATATATTGTCGTGGGCCCACACCTCAAAGGTGGGTGGGCATTTTGGTATTAGACGGACACGAGAGTTACTCGAGAGGTGTTATTGGTGGCCACACTTAGTCAGCCACGTCAAGAGATATGTCGGTTTCTGCTACTCATGTGCTCGCAACCGTCCGTTACGGCACAGACCGGCTGGGCTCTTGCATCCTTTGCCAGTGCCAGATAGACCATGGGAGGTGGTAGGCATGGACTTCGTGGGTGATCTTCCGTGTTCACAGGGACATCGATTTGTGTGGGTCATTATGGACCATTTCTCCCGGATGGTTCATCTCGTACCGTTAGCAAGAATTCCATCTTCCAGGGTACTAGCCAAACTATTCCTCAAGCATGTCTTTAGGCTTCACGGGATGCCAGATCGTATCATTTGTGATAGAGGTCCGCAATTTGCTTCCCGTTTCTGGCGAGATCTTTGTAGCCTTCTGCAAATTGAGTTGAATCTCTCTTCGGCATACCATTCGGAGACCAATGGTTTGGTTGAGCGTACCAATCAATCCATGATTATATACCTTCGACACTTTGTTGCTGAGAACCACGATAACTGGTCTTCCCTCCTACCCTGGGCAGAGTTTGCCCCTAACAATTCTCTGGCTGAGGCCACTGGGCAGACACCGTTCGTACTCAACAATGGGCAACACCCTAGGGTACCGGTACCATTTCCCGCTGCTGCACCTCCTCCTCTTGTGGCTGACTGGGCAACTAATGCCAGAGAGGTCTGAGGCACAGAGTCTATATAAGACCCTGACGCACGCTGCTCGGCGCTCAGTCCTCTTGGTTCCTGCATAGGAGTAGACGCTCTGTGCATGTCCCTTGCGGCACCTATTCTATCTAGGTGAGCGTTATCGGTAGGGTAACGCTCTTGTACCTTGCAGTTTATGCTGTGGTCCGTATCCTCGCACCTTAGTGGAGCGGATATAGGCAGGTGCTTGCTGCACATGGTCTGACTGGGCCTTGTGGTTCTACTCTGAGGTGAGCGCTATCAGTAGGGTAGCGCTCCTGTACCTTTCAGCCGTACTGTGGTCCGTGTCCTCGCACCTTAGTGGAGCAGACATAGGTAGGTTAGGTGGTCGTTGCCTTCTAGGGTAACGCGCCACTACGCTGCCTCCTGCAGCAGTCCGTATCCTCGCACACTAGGGGAGCGGTCATAGGCAGGAGTTTCAAGCTAGCAGCCTTGCTGCTGTCCGTATCCTTGCACCACAAGTGGAGAGGACATAGGTAGGTGCCATATTGCACACACTACACCTAGTCTCTGTGACTGTTAACTAAGACAGGTGCCTTCACGCTCACAGACTGTGAGATTTCTATGCACTTTTATGTTGTATTCCTCACTCTTTTGCATTTCCACTCTTATGTTATTCTAATAAGGTAGTCGCTGTAACTTAAACAGTATACGCCGCTATTGGTCTTGGTGACACTGTGACGCAACAACACTGTAACTGCAACAGAGTATGGCAGAGGATAGGTTTCCCCTATCCTCTGCCATACTCTGCAGCAGAGCTCTGCACGGTGGACCCTGACTGTCGGATAGCCTTCCATTCCCTTATTATCCGACAGCCCCCGTAACACAGGCTGGTGAACAAAGAACAACTGACATCCGGCATAGCCTGCTAGCAGACCAGGGTTTAAATAGGCAGAGAGTTAGCAATGGAAACGCCCATTGCTCAACACACCTGGTCTCTGTCCAAACCATTCTTGGCCACAAGAGGGAGCCTCACAGCAACAAAAGCATAACTGACAATCACAACACTAAACTATTGAACTGTAGTGTAAATAGAAATAAAAAGAGAAGCAAATTAAAGGAAAGACAAGAGAACCATCTGGAAAATGGCGGAGACAAAACTGACTGTGATCCAGCAGAGATGGAAATAGACTACACAATCAGAGGTCACCTGATCGAACCCCAATTCAATCCATGACAGGGAGGTCCACCACTTGTCATGTCACCAGGTGCATCACATCTTCAGAAAACTCAGTCTGATACAGTAATGTAAAATTAATGAATGTGGGTCCAATTACTTTTTGCCCCTTAAAATATAATAACAAGTTAATTATATAGATAACAAGTTAATTATAGAGGACAAAGAAAAGACTGAGATATTAAACAGACACTTCTCATCCGTTGTCATCAAGGAATTAACTGTTCCAGGCATCATTCAACAAGTCAAAAATCAAAATTCACCACCTGATATAATTAATTTAACACAAGAAGAAATATGCCTGCATCTGAGGCCAGATGGCATTCATCCACGAATATCAAGGGAACTGAGCTCCGTAATTGACAGACCACTGTATCTCATCTTCTTAGTCTCACTTGTAACAGGGTTAGTGCCTCAGGATTGGAGGATTGCTGATGTGGTACTGATATTTAACAAAAGTAAGAGGGTGGATCCAGGCAACTACCGTCTAGTAAGCCTAACATTAATAGTGTACAAAGTTTTTGAGGGCATTTTAAGGGATGACATGAAAAAATACATTGCAGAAAAAAATTTAATAACTGACAGACCGCATGGATTCATGAAAGATAAGTCATGTCTAACCAACATGTTGGGTTCTATGAGGAGGTAAGTGCAAATCTGGATATTGGTAATGCAGCTGATATGATTTATTTGGACTTTTGCAAAGGCATTTTATTACTGTACCACATGATAGCATTTTATTGAACCTCCAGAAGCAGGGACTAGGGGAAACTACAGGGTGGGCCATAAGTATGGATATACCCTAAAAAAATGGTAAGGGGATATCAGCAACCACTTCCATTTTATCAGGGAGTATCCATAATTATGGCCCACCCAGGGTTTATCCATACTTATGGCCCACCCTCTATATGCAACTGGGTAAGGAATTGGCTAAAAGACAGGAAACAAAGAGTAGTCACAAATGGTATTTTCTAAATGGCCTATAGTCAGCAGTGGGGTACCGCAGGGATCTGTGTTTATTAATTAACTTGTTGGTAGAATTGATAGTAAACTGTCAGTCTTTGCTGATAACACCAAGCTACAGTGCTGGCCAAAAGTATGGGCAACCCTTCAATTCTGTCAGATAATACTCAGTTTCTTCTTGAAAATGATTGCAATCACAAATTCTTTGGTATTGTTATCTTCATTTAATTTGTCTTCAATGAAAAAAAAAAAATTGTCATAAAGCCAAATTGGATATAATTCCACACCAAACATAAAAAAGGGGGTGGACAAAAGTATTGGCCCTGTTTGAAAAATCATGTGATGCTTCTCTAATTTGTGTAATTAACAGCACCTGTAACTTACCTGTGGCACCTAACAGGTGTTGGCAATAACTAAATCCCACTTGCAGTCAGTTGACATGGATTAAAGTTGACTCAACCTCTGTCCTGTGTCCTTGTGTGTACCACATTGAGCATGGAGAAAAGAAAGAAGACCAAAGAACTGTCTGAGGACTTGAGAATCCAAATTGTGAGGAAGCATGAGCAATCTCAAGGCTACAAGTCCATCTCCAAATACCTGAAAGTTCCTGTATCTACGGTGCGCAGTGTCATCAAGAAGTTTAAAGCCCATGGCACTGTGGCTAACCTCCCTAGATGTGGAAGGAAAAGAAAAATTGACCAGAGATTTCAACGCAAGATTGTGCGGATGGTGCATAAAGAACCTTGACTAACATCCAAACAAGTTCAAGCTGCCCTGCAGTCCGAGGGTACAACAGTGTCAACCCGTACTATCCGTCGGCGTCTGAATGAAAAGGGACTGAATGGTAGGATACCCAGGAAGACCCCACTTCTTACCCCGAGACATAAAAAAGCCAGGCTAGAGTTTGCCAAAACTTACCTGAGAAAGCCTAAAACGTTTTGGAAGAATGTTCTCTGGTCAGATGAGACAAAAGTAGAGCTTTTTGGGAAAAGCCATCAACATAGAGTTTACAGGAAAAAAAAAGAGGCATTCAAAGAAAAGAACACGGTCCCTACAGTCAAACATGGCAGAGGTTCCCTGATGTTTTGGGGTTGCTTTGCTGCCTCTGGAACTGGACCGCTTGACCGTGTGCATGGCATTATGAAGTATGAAGACTACCAAAACAAATTTTGCAGTATAATGTAGGGCACAGCGTGAGAAAGTTGGGTCTCCCTCAGAGGTCATGGCTCTTCCAGCAGGACAATGACCCAAAACACACTTCAAAAAGCACTAGAAAATGGTTTGAGAGAAAGCACTGGAGACTACTAAAGGGGCCAGCAATGAGTCCAGACCTGAATCCCATAGAACACCTGTGGAGAGATCTCAAAATGGCAGTTTGGAGAAGGCACCCTTCAAATCTCAGGGACCTGGAGCAGTTTGCCAAAGAAGAATGGTCTAAAATTCCAGGAGAGCATTGTAAGGAACTCATTGATGATTACCAGAAGCGGTTGTTCGCAGTTATTTTGGCTAAAGGTTGTGCAACCAAGTATTAGGCTAAGGGTGCCAATACTCTTGTCTGGCCCATTTTTGGAGTTTTGTGTGAAATGATCAATGATTTGATTTTTGTTTCATTCTCTTTTGTGTTTTTTCATTGAAAGCAAAATAAATTAAGTTAATAATACCAAAGAATTTGTGATTGCAATCATTTTCAAGAAGAAACTGAGTATTATCTGACAGAATTGCAGGGGTGCCAATACTTTTGGCCAGCACTGTATGTAAGATATTAAAAAACTGACCTTGATAGCACAATATTACAAAATGATCTGGATAAGATGTCAGAATGGGCAGATACTTGGCAAATGAGATTTAATGTTGATAAATGTAAAGTAATGCACCTAGGATGGAGTAATCCTATAGCTGCATATACTGTACATTAAATGGAAGTAAACTCAGCATTACAGAAAAGGAGAAAGAGTTGGGGATTCTGGTTACAAATAAGCTGAGCAGCAGCACTCAATGTCAAGCAGCAGCTGCAAAAGCAAACAAGATTTTAGGGTGTATAAAAAGAGAGATTAGATCCCGTGATCCCAACGTATTGTTACCCTTCTATAAATCACTTAAGGCCACATCTGGAATATGGGATCCAGTTTTGGGCTCCACATTTTAAAAGGGACATTCAGAAGTTAAAGTCAGTTCAAAGATGATTAGCTAGACTACTACAAGGAATGGAAGGCCTCCCATATGATGACAGGTTGAAAAAGTTAGATTTGTTTAGCTTAGAAAAAAGATCTCATTTATATGTATAAATACATGTGTGGTTAATACAAAGGACTGGCACATGACTTATTTCTTCCAAAGACAATACTAAGGACTAGGTGGCATAGACTGCGAGTGGAAGAAAAGTGATTCCGGCAGCTAAATAGGAAAGGGTTCTTTACAGTTAGAGCAGTCAGACTGTGGAATGCCCTACCACAAGAGGTAGCAATGGCAGACACTATAACAGTTTTTAAAAAGGGCTGGATGATTTCCTCAGTACACACAACTTTGTTGGTTATAAATGACTTAATGACAAAATGTATAATTGGTGGAGGAAGGTTGAACTGGATGCACCAAGGTCTTTTTTCAACCTATGTAACCCCTTCACGACTAAAAATGTACCTATAATCAATGGTCGTTTATGTCCCTTTTTAAGCGGGCTCATGCGTCGAGCATGATCTTATCAGCTGACATTTGCAGATAACTGATGCAGGTGGATCGGAGATCCACCTGCGCCTGTTAACTAGTTAGACTGCGCTGTAAAACTCTGACAGTGCAATCAAACAAGCATCAGCGGGGAGCAGGCCATTCCCCACCACCATCAGCAGTTGCATGACACGATCATGGGGAGCCGATATGTCATGACAGCCGGGGTTCAGCTGATGACCCCTGTCACTGTCATGACAAACTTCCTGTAAATGCCAGCAGAGTGCATTTCTGCTGTTCAGAGGGATGCTGAAGCATCGCTCTGAACAGCAGAAGCAATAGGACAGTCAAGACCCCTAATGGGACTAGTAAAATTAAAAAATGTAAAAAAAAAGTTTTTAAAAATTTAGAAAAAAAAAACCCCTAAAAGTTCAAATCACCCCTTTTTTTCCACATATTTGGTATCACTGTGTTCTGAAATGCCTGATCTATTAAAATGTAAAATCAATTAATTCAATAGGCAAAGGGTGTAGTGGGGGGAAAAAAAAATCAAAACTCAAGAATTACATTTTTTTGGTCACTGCAACTTTGCATTAAAATGCAATAAGGGGCAATTAAACCATCGCATCTACCCACAAATGGTAGAATTACAAACGCCAGCTCAAGTTGCAAAAAACAAGGCATCACTGAGCCCCAGATCCTGAAATATGAGAACGCTACAGGTCTTGGAAGATAGTGACAAAAGCGCAATTCTTTTTTTTTGACAAATTTCTGCATTTTTTCACAACTTGGATAAAATTAAAGCTATACATGTTTGGTATCTACAAACTCGTACTGACCTGGAGAATCATAGTGCCAGGTCAGTTTTACCATATAGTGAAAATCGTAAATTAAAAAAAAAACAATTGTGGAATTGCACTTTCATTGCAATTTCACCGCACTTGGATTTTTTTTCCCATTTTTCAGTACAATATGTGGTAGAATGAATGGTGTCATCCAAAAGTACAACTCGTCCCGCAAATAAAGCCCTCATATGGCAATATTGACGGAAAAATAAAAAAGTTATGGCTCCTGGAAGAAAGAGAGGAAAGAACAAAAATGAAAAACAGAAAGTCACCCATTGGAGAAGTGGTTAAAATAGATAAACTACACTGTGTGCAGAATTATTATTCAGTGAGTATTTTGATCATATCATAATTTTTCATGCAGATTTTCCACCTCTAAGAATGCTTCTTGGATGAAGCAGATCAGGTGATGTATATTTGTGTAAAGATGGAGGGTGAGGTCTAAGGCTGCAACACCCTTTATTATGGTGTGCAGAATTATTAGGCAGTTTGTTTTCCGCAGGCAAAATGGGTCAAAAAGAGATTTTACTGACTCTGAAAGTCCAAAAAACAAGTCTTACAAAGGGATGCAGCAGTCTTGAAATTGCTAAGATATTGAGACTTGACCATAAAATCATCAAAAGTTTTCTTGTAAATAGTCAACAGGGTCGCAAAAACCATGTTGAGGAAAAAAAGACATACAATATGCCAAGAATTTGAGAAGAATCATATGTGAAGTGCCCAGGAAGCCATTATCCACTAGTGCTGTGATATTCCACAACTAAAACCTCCCTGGAGAGCCCAGAATTACATAGTGTCCAGTGCTTAGAGACACAGCCGAGGTAAGGAGGGCTGAAACCCGACCACCAATGAACAAGACACAGAAGAGGGAAAAGTCTATAAGTCTCTCTTTCTAAATCTTGATGGTTTTGTTTTAAACCCATTATATTAGTCAAAAGAGGTGAAATTATGAAAATGATGCAACTGTCCAAATATTTCTGCACCCATCTGTACATCCAAATGATGATTAGCACAGAAAATAAAATCTATTAATTTCTATTGTGAGCAGCAGACATGCCTGGATTGGCAATCTGCCAAGTTGGGCAAATGCCCAATGGGCCACAGGTACTGAGAATTACACCACTATACAGTATAGGAGTCATTGTACTGTGCAGTGTATATACAGTACAGTGTGTCCACCCATATCCTGTCCACCGCCATTAACTTGAGAATGGCAGCAGCTATAGGCATAGAAGTGGTGTCTAGGTATAGTAAAGTAGCCATGCGCTATGCAATGAAACCACCTATAGCACCACCTGGTGGAAAACAATGGAGTTAGCATGTTTATCTCGAAAACGGAATGAGATAGAGAAAAAAAGTGAATTACAAAGTTGTAGGGCATCATAATTTCAATTCAAATCAACACCTTGCATACAAAAATGCTATGATTAGAAGGTGTAAAACTCACAAGGCTGCGGACGTGAAGCGATACCTCATGGAGACCTTCCTATAAGTCATTGGGTATGGTGGCTGCGTGGAGTGGCCTCCACACTCACCTGATCTGACCCCATTGGACTTCTTTCCGTGAGGTCTCATCAAACAGTAGGTGTATGCGACTCCTCCACCAACATTGCAGGATCTACAATGACGTATTACAGATGCTTGGGCAAACGTGTCACCTACCATATTGCACAACGTGCAGCAAGATATAGTATGCTGTCCAGAGTCCAGATGTGCATTGCAGCTGATGGTGGCCACTTTGAGCATCAAAGTTAAATGAGCGCCATATGCGTGACCAGCATTCAATGTTTTTGGGAGGATCATGGGTTTCATATCATAGCATTTCTGTATGCAAGGTGTCGATTCGTATTGAATTGATGATGCCCTACAATTTTTTAATTCACTTTTTTCTCTATCTCATTCTGTTTTCGAGATAAAAATGCTAACTCCGTTGTTTTCCACCAGGTGGCGCTATAGGTGGTTTCATTGTGTAGCGCATGGCTACTTTACTATACCTAGACACCACTTATATGCCTATAGCTGCCGCTGTCCTCAAGTTAATGGCGGTGGACAGGATATGGGTGGACACACTGTATACAAAATAATACAAATCCTGAGAATTACACCCATAGTACAGGACATGAGAAGTGGTACTGTTCAGTCTATGTATACAAAATAATACAGATACAGAGAAGTACACCTTTCATGCAGGTCAGCAGAAAAGGTACTGTGCACTGTATATAGCGGGTGAAACAAGTATTGAACAAGTCACCAGTTTTGTAAGTATATGTATTTGAAAACATGCTATTGACATGAAATTCTCACCAGATGTAAGTAACAACCCATCCAATCCACACAGGCAAAGGAATCAAATCATGGATGTCTTTTAATTGAATTATGTGTAATAATGACTAGTAACACAGGGAAAAAAGTATTGAGCATATGCACAAAGAGAGTTGTACAAAACATGGAAAGTGATGACACCAGCTGAAATCTATCAGTAGTTAGAAAGCAATCCTGCCACATAATGAAAAATAATATCAGCTGGTTCAACTGATGGCCTATAAAATGGTGTTTCATTACCAAGGTGCGACGCAAGAAACATCTCATGATGGGTACGAGCTGTCTCAAAAACTATGCAACCTTACTGTTGCAAAACATACTGATGGCATTGGTTAGAGAATTTCTAAACTACTGAAGGCTCCAGTGAACATTTTTGGGACCTTAATCCGGAAGTGGAAAGAACATAATTTCACCATAATCTGGCCATGGCAAGATTTCAAACAGAGGAGTGAAAATAATTATCAGAACAATTGTCCAAGAACCAACTGTGGAGAGCTACAGAAAAACCTGGAATTAGCAGGTACAATTGTTTCACTGAAAACAATAATTAATGCATTCAACTTTCATGGTCTGTATGAACGCTCACCAGCAAGACTCCATTGCTGAACAAGATTCTTCAACAACAATTACACAAACCTGTGAAATACTGGGAGATTATAAACTGGTCAGATGAGACCAAAACTTAACTTTTTTGATGCCTTAATACACACTAAGTTTGGAGGTCAAAAGGCACTGCCTGTTACTCCAAAACACCATACCAACAGTGAAGATGGAGGTAGGAACATCATGGTGTGGGGCTGTTTTTCAGGGTACAGCAATAGCAAACTTCATATACCGTAATTTAAGGAAGGATGGATAGAAAAATTAAATGAGATATTCTTCATAAAAATGTGTTGGCATCCACCAGAATGATGAAGGTGAATCTAGGGTGGAGATTTCAGCAAGACAATGATCGCAAACACACAGCCAGGGAAACACTCAATTGGTTTCAAAGGAAGAAAATAAAGCTGCTATAATGGCCCAGCCAATCATCTGACCTGAATCCAATAGAAAATTTATAGAAGGAACTAAAGCTCTGAATTCATAAAAGGAACTCACGGAACGTTCAGGATTTGAAGAGTGTTTGTATGGAAGAATGCCCAAAATCTCACCTGAGCAATGCATGCGACTAATTTCTCCATGCAGGAGGCATCTTGAAGCTGTAATTACCAACAAAAGCTTTTGTCCAAAGTATTAATTAAATTTCAGAAAGCATGTCCAATAATGTTCCCTGTCATTTTTCATTATTACACATAACTTAATTTATGGACATCTAAGATTTAATCTATGGACATCTAAGGTTTGCCTGTGTGAATTGGATGGGTTGTTACTGATATCTGGTGAGAAAATGATATCAATAGCACTTTTAGAAACATACAGTAGGGAAAATAAGTATTTGCAATTATTGGCACAATTATTAGAAAATAGAAGAAACACAAAATGTCTGTCAATATTACTTGCTCTGCGGCTCCATGCAAGATCTCGCCTCATGGGGTAAGGATGATTATGAGAAAGGTCAGGAATCAGGCCAGGACTACATGGGAGGACCTGTTCAATGACCTGAAGAGAGCTGGGACCACAATCTCAAAGATTACCGTTAATAACACCTTACACACTACGCCACCATGGATTAAAATCCTGCCGGACATGTAAAGTCCCTCTGCCTATGCCAGAATATGTCCAGGCCCGTTTGAAGTTTGCTACTGACAATCTGGATGATCCAAAGGAGGCATTGGAGGAGGCATGTGGTAAGATGAGCCCAAATTAGAACTTTTTGATATCAACTTTACTTGGCATGTTTGGCAGAAGAAGGAGGGTTAGTATGTTAGGTTGACCTAACAGTCACAGCTGTTGCCAGCGATGTCCGAATGCAGAGAGGGTACCGGTGAGTCTAGAGATGAGCGAACCGGTCGCGGTTCGGCTCGAGGTCGGTTCGCCGAACGGGGGTCCCGTTCGAGTTCGGTTCGTCGAACGTTCGACGAACCGAACTAGAACCAATAGGCTATAATGGGAGGCAATCACAAACACATAAAAATGGATGATAAATGTACACAAACAGTTAATAAACATTGCCATAACACTTACCGGTCACCGCGATCCCTTCTGCACTCTGTCTCCTGCCGCTATTCCATCCGATGATCGCTGAATCCTCCCGGTGACCGGCACTGCCAGCAGAGAAGCAGGACCTATCGTGACGTCAAAATAGCCATGTGACCAGTCACGTGGCTATTATCTCATTGGCTACAGACTGGTCACATGACTATGACGCGTCATGTAGGACCTGCGAGTGCATCTCTCCGGTACACGGTGCACATATGTGTATCGCCGTGTACCGGCGACATGCTCTAGCACACGGTCCACTCCCCATTCCGTTAGGGACCGGCTGACACAGCCGGTCATTAACGGAGATCACCGTTGCCATAGCAACGCAGTTAGCGGTGACGTCACCGCTAACCGCAGCTCCGAGAGCACCGTTGCTATGGTAACGCGTCTGTCAGCGTTACCGCTGTTACCGCTGACAGCCAGCACTGATCACTCACGGAGTGAAGGCTGCACGCTGCTTCCCGATTGTAGTGAGGATTGTACTGAGGATGAGGTTCCCCAGCCCCAAGTGATGAGCTGGTGAACCTCATCCTCACTACAATCGTCACTACTACTACACTAGTGAGGATTGTAGTGAGGATGAGGTTCCCCAGCCCCAAGTGATGGGCTGGTGAACCTCATCCTCACTACAATCGTCACTACTACTACACTAGAAAGAAAGAAGACAGAAGAGCAGGATCGTGGAGGGCTGACAGGGGGTAATAAAGATGGAGTCTCTAATGTCTGTGTATTTATTTCTATTAAAGTATTTTTTCTCTGTGTGGTGTCTTTTTTTTAACCCTTTATTGGAGATTCTTAATGGCCGGGTCAAACGTGCCTGACATTAAGAATCTCTGGCTTAATACTGGCTAGTAAAACAAAGCCAGTATTAACTCATGATTACCCAACAAGCCACCCGGCTCCAGGGCTGTTGGAAGAGTTGGATACAGCGCCAGATGATGGTGCTTCTATGAGAGCGCCATTTTCTGGGACGGCTGCGGACTGAAATCCGCAGCAGAGGCGCCCAGAAACCTCGGGCTAACCTGTGCTGCGGATTCCAATCCCCAGCTGCCTAGTTGTACCCGGCTGGACACAAAAATGGGGCGAAGCCCACGTCATTTGTTTTTTAATTATTTCATGAAATAAGTGAAATAATTAAAAAAAAAATGGGCTTCCCTATATTTTTGGTTCCCAGCCGGGTACAAATAGGCAACTGGGGGTTGGAGGCAGCCCGTGGCTGCCTGCTGTACCTGGCTAGCATACAAAAATATGGCGAAGCCCACGTCATTTTTTTGGTGGGCAAAAAACTTCTGCATACAGTCCTGGATGGAGTATGCTGAGCCTTGTAGTTCTGCAGCTGCTGTCTGCTCTTCTCCATACAGACAGACAGCAGCTGCAGAACTACAAGGCTCAGCATACTCCATCCAGGACTGTATGCAGAAGTTTTTTGCCCCCTGAAAAAATTATGTGGGCTTCGCCATATTTTTGTATGCTAGCCAGGTACAGCAGGCAGGAACGGCTGCCCCCAACCCCCAGTTGCCTATTTGTACCCGGCTGGGAACCAAAAATAAAGGGAAGCCCTTTTTTTATTATTTCATGAATTTCATGAAATAATTAGAAAACAAATGACGTAGGCTTCGCCCCATTTTTGTGTCCAGCCAGGTACAACTAGGCAGCTGGGGATTGGAATCCGCAGCACAGGTTGGCCTGAGCTTTCTGGGCCCCACTGCTGCGAATTGCAGTCTGCAGCCGCCTCAGAAAATGGCACTTTCATAGAAGCGCCATCTTCTGGCGCTGTATCCAACTCTTCCAGCACCTGCCTGCTATACCTGGCTAGCATACAAAAATATGGCGAAGCTCACGTCCTTTTTTTTGTAGTTTTTTGGCAAACAAAATAAAAAATGCTTCCCTGGATTTTCCATTGCCAGTGAAGGTAACACCAAGCAGTGGGGGTTAGCAGCCAGTAGCTGCTTGGATTACCCTTAGCTAGCAATACAAAAAATGCAGCGGGAGCCCATATATATTTTTTTTAATTATTTATTTAAATAACTAAAAATAAAATGGGCTTCCCTGTATTTTGATTGCTGGACATTACAGTGCTGTAAAAATAAATCTTTAAAAAAATGACGTAGCGCTCCGCGGTATTTTTGATTCTCAGCAGATAAAGCAGACAGCTATGGGTTGCCACCCCCATCTGCCTGCCGTTACCTTGGTTGGCAATCAAAATACAGGGAAGCCCATTAATTTTTTCTATTTAAAAAATAGTTAAAAAAAAAAATGACGTTGGGTCCCCCCATTTTTGATAGCCAGCTAGGGTAAAGCAGACGGCTGTAGCCTGAAAACCACAGCTGGCAGCTTTACCGTGGTTGGGGATCCAATGTGGAGGTCCCCTCAGGCTCTGTTTTATAATTATTTTATAAATATTAATAATTACACAATAAAAGTAGGGTCCCCCCCAAATTGGATCACCAGCCAAGGTAAAGCGGACAGCTGTGGTCTGGTATTCTCAGGGTGGGAAGGTCCATAGTTATTGGGCCTTCACAGCCTAAAAATTGCAGGCCGCAGGCACCCCAGACGTGGCGCATCCACTAGATGCGCCAATCCTGGCGCTTCACCCCAGCTCATCCCGTGCCCTGGTGCAGTGGCAAACGGGGTAATAAATCGGGTTGATACTAGCTGTAAAGTTACCTGAGATCAAGCCCAGCAGTTTGTGATGTCATGGCGTCTATTAGATACCCAACGTCATAAACTGTCAGTACTAACAAAAAAAACAAAATGGACAAAAGAAATTTATTTGAAAAAACAGTCCCCAAAACATTTCCTCTTTCACCAATTTATTGTAAGAAAAAAAATAAAGGGGTCCCACGACGACTCTGGACCGTCTAGAATATGGGGGGGAGACACTCAGGGAACGTATCCCCCATTTTCTAGGAGTTCGGACCCTTCATATGAGGAGTGAGGAGTGTGGGTGCAATGAATCTGCACTCACTCTCCCCGGGTCCACAGCAGCAGAGTCCATGTCGTAATGGTTGCTACCAAAGCTGCAATGCCCTGCTCATGAGGTAAGGGCATGCCTAATCAGGAGAACTACTGTAGAGGAAGCTCTGCTCACTGGTATATAGGTGCTCAGAGGTAATAATAGATAAAATTATTGAGTAACCTCGGCACTCTAAATCTCCCAGACTAAGTCAGTAAGTCACAACGGATAGTAATGCAAAATCACTCTTTATTGGTCCGTATTAAGAAAAAAAAATTTTCATAAGCATATATGTTTTTGTCCAAAACAAGTTACAAATGACGTTTCGGCCTCAGCCTTCGTCAGATTGGACTTATCTGCTTGTAATCATGAAAAATGACAATAATCAGTATCACATAAGAGTGAGAGAACAATAACATAAACTTGAACAATGTAGAGGTACAATTGGGATGCAGCAAAAAAATTGCAACACAGCAAGAAATGAAACACATGATACAAATGTCATAATACAGTACAAGGACAATATAGTAATGACAAATATGGGGTCAGAGTAGGCTTAGACAGCTCTGGTACGAAAGAGATGTCAATCATAAAGTAACATGTGCAGTAGGTGTAGAGCTACAGTATGCATGGCAGAGATAATGGGTAGACCGACCAAAGAAAAAGAACGGAGAAAAAGTGGATAAAAAGTGGATAAAAAGTGGAGAAAAAGTGGAGAAAAAGTGGAGAAAAAAATGGAGAAAAAGTGGAGAAAAAGTGGAGTAAAAATGGAGAAAAAGTGGAGAAAAAGTGGAGAAAAAATGGAGAAAAAGTGGAGAAAAAGTGGAGAAAAAGTGGAGAAAAAATGGAGAAAAAGTGGAGAAAAAGTGGAGAAAAAATGGAGAGAAAGTGGAGAAAAAGTGAAGAAAAAGTGGAGAAAAAGTGGAGAAAAAATGTAGAAAAAAATTTAGAAAAAGTGGAGACAAAATGTAGAAAAAGTGGAGAAAAAATGGAGAAATAATGGAGAAAAAGTGGAGAAAAAGTGGAGAAAAAGTGGAGAAAAAAATGGAGAAAAAGTGGAGAAAAAGTGGAGAAAAAGTGGAGAAAAAATGGAGAAAAAGTGGACAAAAAGTGGAGAAAAAGTGGAGAAAAAATGGAGAAAAAGTGGACAAAAAGTGGACAAAAAGTGGAGAAAAAGTGGAGAAAAAGTGGAGAAAAAGTGGAGAAAAAAATGGAGAAAAAGTGGAGAAAAAGTGGAGAAAAAGTAGAGAAAAAATGGAGAAAAAGTGGACAAAAAGTGGAGAAAAAGTGGAGAAAAAGTGGAGAAAAAATGGAGAAAAAGTGGAGAAAAAGTGGAGAATAAATGGAGAAAAAGTGGAGAAAAAGTGGACAAAAAGTGGAGAAAAAGTGGAGAAAAAGTGGAGAAAAAATGGAGAAAAAGTGGAGAAAAAGTGGAGAAAAAGTGGAGAAAAAAATTGGAGAAAAAATGGAGAAAAAGTGGACAAAAAGTGGACAAAAAGTGGACAAAAAGTGGAGAAAAAAGTGGAGAAAAAGTGGAGAAAAAGTGGAGAAAAAGTGGAGAAAAAGTGGAGAAAAAAATGGAGAAAAAGTGGAGAAAAAGTGGAGTAAAAATGGAGAAAAAGTGGAGAAAAAGTGGAGAAAAAATGGAGAAAAAGTGGAGAAAAAGTGGAGAAAAAGTGGAGAAAAAGTGGAGAAAAAATGGAGAAAAAGTGGAGAAAAAGTGGAGAAAAAGTGGAGAAAAAATGGAGAGAAAGTGGAGAAAAAGTGAAGAAAAAGTGGAGAAAAAGTGGAGAAAAAATGTAGAAAAAAATTTAGAAAAAGTGGAGACAAAATGTAGAAAAAGTGGAGAAAAAATGGAGAAATAATGGAGAAAAAGTGGAGAAAAAGTGGAGAAAAAGTGGAGAAAAAAATGGAGAAAAAGTGGAGAAAAAATGGAGAAAAAGTGGACAAAAAGTGGACAAAAAGTGGACAAAAAGTGGAGAAAAAAATGGAGAAAAAGTGGAGAAAAAGTGGAGAAAAAGTGGAGAAAAAATGGAGAAAAAGTGGACAAAAAGTGGAGAAAAAGTGGAGAAAAAATGGAGAAAAAGTGGACAAAAAGTGGACAAAAAGTGGAGAAAAAGTGGAGAAAAAGTGGAGAAAAAAATGGAGAAAAAGTGGAGAAAAAGTGGAGAAAAAGTAGAGAAAAAATGGAGAAAAAGTGGACAAAAAGTGGAGAAAAAGTGGAGAAAAAGTGGAGAAAAAGTGGAGAAAAAATGGAGAAAAAGTGGAGAAAAAGTGGAGAATAAATGGAGAAAAAGTGGAGAAAAAGTGGACAAAAAGTGGAGAAAAAGTGGAGAAAAAGTGGAGAAAAAATGGAGAAAAAGTGGAGAAAAAGTGGAGAAAAAGTGGAGAAAAAAATTGGAGAAAAAATGGAGAAAAAGTGGACAAAAAGTGGACAAAAAGTGGACAAAAAGTGGAGAAAAAAGTGGAGAAAAAGTGGAGAAAAAGTGGAGAAAAAATGGAGAAAAAGTGGAGAAAAAGTGGACAAAAAGTGGAGAAAAAGTGGAGAAAAAATGGAGAAAAAGTGGAGAAAAAGTGGACAAAAAGTGGAGAAAAAGTGGAGAAAAAGTGGAGAAAAAGTGGAGAAAAAAATGGAGAAAAAGTGGAGAAAAAGTGGAGAAAAAGTAGAGAAAAAATGGAGAAAAAGTGGACAAAAAGTGGAGAAAAAGTGGAGAAAAAGTGGAGAAAAAGTGGAGAAAAAATGGAGAAAAAGTGGACAAAAAGTGGAGAAAAAGTGGAGAAAAAGTGGAGAAAAAATGGAGAAAAGGTGGAGAAAAAGTGGAGAAAAAGTGGAGAAAAAGTGGAGAAAAAATGGAGAAAAAGTGGAGAAAAAGTGGAGAAAAAGTGGAGAAAAAAATGGAGAAAAAGTGGAGAAAAAGTGGGGAAAAAGTGGAGAAAAAATGGAGAAAAAGTGGAGAAAAAGTGGAGAAAAAGTGGAGAAAAAAATGGAGAAAAAGTGGAGAAAAAGTGGAGAAAAAGTGGAGAAAAAATGGAGAAAAGGTGGAGAAAAAGTGGAGAAAAAAATGGAGAAAAAGTGGAGAAAAAGTGGAGTAAAAATGGAGAAAAAGTGGAGAAAAAGTGGATTAAAAGTGGAGAAAAAGTGGAGAAAAAAATGGAGAAAAAGTGGAGAAAAAGTGGAGAAAAAATGGAGAAAAAGTGGAGAAAAAGTGGTCAAAAAGTGGAGAAAAAGTGGAGAGAAAAAGTGGAGAAAAAGTGGAGAAAAAAATGGAGAAAAAGTGGAGAAAAAGTGGAGAAAATGTGGAGAAAAAATGGAGAAAAAGTGGAGAAAAAGTGGAGAAAAAGTGGAGAAAAAATGGAGAAAAAGTGGAGAAAAAGTGGAGAAAAAGTGGACAAAAAGTGGAGAAAAAGTGGAGAAAAAAATGGAGAAAAAGTGGAGAACAAATGGAGAAAAAGTGGAGAAAAAGTGGACAAAAAGTGGAGAAAAAGTGGAGAAAAAGTGGAGAAAAAATGGAGAAAAAGTGGAGAAAAAGTGGAGAAAAAGTGGAGAAAAAAATGGAGAAAAAATGGAGAAAAAGTGGAGAAAAAGTGGAGAAAAAGTGGAGAAAAAGTGGAGAAAAAATGGAGAAAAGGTGGAGAAAAAGTGGAGAAAAAGTGGAGAAAAAAATGGAGAAAAAGTGGAGAAAAAGTGGAGAAAAAGTGGAGTAAAAATGGAGAAAAAGTGGAGAAAAAGTGGATTAAAAGTGGAGAAAAAGTGGAGAAAAAGTGGAGAAAAAAATGGAGAAAAAGTGGAGAAAAAGTGGAGAAAAAAATGGAGAAAAAGTGGAGAAAAAGTGGTCAAAAAGTGGAGAAAAAGTGGAGAGAAAAAGTGGAGAAAAAGTGGAGAAAAAGTGGAGAAAAAAATGGAGAAAAAGTGGAGAAAAAGTGGAGAAAATGTGGAGAAAAAATGGAGAAAAAGTGGATAAAAAGTGGAGAAAAAGTGGAGAAAAAGTGGAGAAAAAATGGAGAAAAAGTGGAGAAAAAGTGGAGAAAAAGTGGAGAAAAAATGGAGAAAAAGTGGAGAAAAAGTGGACAAAAAGTGGAGAAAAAGTGGAGAAAAAAATGGAGAAAAAGTGGAGAACAAATGGAGAAAAAGTGGAGAAAAAGTGGACAAAAAGTGGAGAAAAAGTGAAGAAAAAGTGGAGAAAAAATGGAGAAAAAGTGGAGAAAAAGTGGAGAAAAAGTGGAGAAAAAGTGGAGAAAAAAATGGAGAAAAAATGGAGAAAAAGTGGAGAAAAAGTGGAGAAAAAGTGGAGAAAAAATGGAGAAAAAGTGGAGAAAAAGTGGAGAAAAAGTGGAGAAAAAATGGAGAAAAAGTGGAGAAAAAGTGGAGAAAAAGTGGAGAAAAAAATGGAGAAAAGGTGGAGAAAAAGTGGAGAAAAAGTGGAGAAAAAAATGGAGAAAAAGTGGAGAAAAAGTGGAGTAAAAATGGAGAAAAAGTGGAGAAAAAGTGGATTAAAAGTGGAGAAAAAGTGGAGAAAAAGTGGAGAAAAAAATGGAGAAAAAGTGGAGAAAAAGTGGAGAAGAAATGGAGAAAAAGTGGAGAAAAAGTGGTCAAAAAGTGGAGAAAAAGTGGAGAGAAAAAGTGGAGAAAAAGTGGAGAAAAAGTGGAGGAAAAAAATGGAGAAAAAGTGGAGAAAAAGTGGAGAAAATGTGGAGAAAAAATGGAGAAAAAGTGGATAAAAAGTGGATTAAAAAGTGGAGAAAAAGTGGAGAAAAAATGGAGAAAAAGTGGAGAAAAAGTGGAGAAAAAGTGGAGAAAAAATGGAGAAAAAGTGGAGAAAAAGTGGAGAAAAAGTGGAGAAAAAGTGGAGAAAAAATGGAGAAAAAGTGGAGAAAAAGTGGACAAAAAGTGGAGAAAAAGTGGAGAAAAAAATGGAGAAAAAGTGGAGAACAAATGGAGAAAAAGTGGAGAAAAAGTGGACAAAAAGTGGAGAAAAAGTGAAGAAAAAGTGGAGAAAAAATGGAGAAAAAGTGGAGAAAAAGTGGAGAAAAAGTGGAGAAAAAAATGGAGAAAAAATGGAGAAAAAGTGGAGAAAAAGTGGAGAAAAAATGGAGAAAAAGTGGAGAAAAAATGGAGAAAAAGTGGAGAAAAAGTGGAGAAAAAATGGAGAAAAAGTGGAGAAAAAGTGGAGAAAAAAATGGAGAAAAAGTGGAGAAAAAGTGGAGAAAAAGTGGAGAAAATGTGGAGAAAAAATGGAGAAAAAGTGGAGAAAAAGTGGAGAAAAAGTGGAGAAAAAAATGGAGAAAAAGTGGAGAAAAAGTGGGGAAAAAGTGGAGAAAAAATGGAGAAAAAGTGGAGAAAAAGTGGAGAAAAAGTGGAGAAAAAAATGGAGAAAAAGTGGAGAAAAAGTGGAGAAAAAGTGGAGAAAAAATGGAGAAAAGGTGGAGAAAAAGTGGAGAAAAAAATGGAGAAAAAGTGGAGAAAAAGTGGAGTAAAAATGGAGAAAAAGTGGAGAAAAAGTGGATTAAAAGTGGAGAAAAAGTGGAGAAAAAAATGGAGAAAAAGTGGAGAAAAAGTGGAGAAAAAATGGAGAAAAAGTGGAGAAAAAGTGGTCAAAAAGTGGAGAAAAAGTGGAGAGAAAAAGTGGAGAAAAAGTGGAGAAAAAAATGGAGAAAAAGTGGAGAAAAAGTGGAGAAAATGTGGAGAAAAAATGGAGAAAAAGTGGAGAAAAAGTGGAGAAAAAGTGGAGAAAAAATGGAGAAAAAGTGGAGAAAAAGTGGAGAAAAAGTGGACAAAAAGTGGAGAAAAAGTGGAGAAAAAAATGGAGAAAAAGTGGAGAACAAATGGAGAAAAAGTGGAGAAAAAGTGGACAAAAAGTGGAGAAAAAGTGGAGAAAAAGTGGAGAAAAAATGGAGAAAAAGTGGAGAAAAAGTGGAGAAAAAGTGGAGAAAAAAATGGAGAAAAAATGGAGAAAAAGTGGAGAAAAAGTGGAGAAAAAGTGGAGAAAAAGTGGAGAAAAAATGGAGAAAAGGTGGAGAAAAAGTGGAGAAAAAGTGGAGAAAAAAATGGAGAAAAAGTGGAGAAAAAGTGGAGTAAAAATGGAGAAAAAGTGGAGAAAAAGTGGATTAAAAGTGGAGAAAAAGTGGAGAAAAAGTGGAGAAAAAAATGGAGAAAAAGTGGAGAAAAAGTGGAGAAAAAAATGGAGAAAAAGTGGAGAAAAAGTGGTCAAAAAGTGGAGAAAAAGTGGAGAGAAAAAGTGGAGAAAAAGTGGAGAAAAAGTGGAGAAAAAAATGGAGAAAAAGTGGAGAAAAAGTGGAGAAAATGTGGAGAAAAAATGGAGAAAAAGTGGATAAAAAGTGGAGAAAAAGTGGAGAAAAAGTGGAGAAAAAATGGAGAAAAAGTGGAGAAAAAGTGGAGAAAAAGTGGAGAAAAAATGGAGAAAAAGTGGAGAAAAAGTGGACAAAAAGTGGAGAAAAAGTGGAGAAAAAAATGGAGAAAAAGTGGAGAACAAATGGAGAAAAAGTGGAGAAAAAGTGGACAAAAAGTGGAGAAAAAGTGAAGAAAAAGTGGAGAAAAAATGGAGAAAAAGTGGAGAAAAAGTGGAGAAAAAGTGGAGAAAAAGTGGAGAAAAAAATGGAGAAAAAATGGAGAAAAAGTGGAGAAAAAGTGGAGAAAAAGTGGAGAAAAAATGGAGAAAAAGTGGAGAAAAAGTGGAGAAAAAGTGGAGAAAAAATGGAGAAAAAGTGGAGAAAAAGTGGAGAAAAAGTGGAGAAAAAAATGGAGAAAAGGTGGAGAAAAAGTGGAGAAAAAGTGGAGAAAAAAATGGAGAAAAAGTGGAGAAAAAGTGGAGTAAAAATGGAGAAAAAGTGGAGAAAAAGTGGATTAAAAGTGGAGAAAAAGTGGAGAAAAAGTGGAGAAAAAAATGGAGAAAAAGTGGAGAAAAAGTGGAGAAAAAGTGGAGAGAAAAAGTGGAGAAAAAGTGGAGAAAAAGTGGAGGAAAAAAATGGAGAAAAAGTGGAGAAAAAGTGGAGAAAATGTGGAGAAAAAATGGAGAAAAAGTGGATAAAAAGTGGATTAAAAAGTGGAGAAAAAGTGGAGAAAAAATGGAGAAAAAGTGGAGAAAAAGTGGAGAAAAAGTGGAGAAAAAATGGAGAAAAAGTGGAGAAAAAGTGGAGAAAAAGTGGAGAAAAAGTGGAGAAAAAATGGAGAAAAAGTGGAGAAAAAGTGGACAAAAAGTGGAGAAAAAGTGGAGAAAAAAATGGAGAAAAAGTGGAGAACAAATGGAGAAAAAGTGGAGAAAAAGTGGACAAAAAGTGGAGAAAAAGTGAAGAAAAAGTGGAGAAAAAATGGAGAAAAAGTGGAGAAAAAGTGGAGAAAAAGTGGAGAAAAAAATGGAGAAAAAATGGAGAAAAAGTGGAGAAAAAGTGGAGAAAAAATGGAGAAAAAGTGGAGAAAAAATGGAGAAAAAGTGGAGAAAAAGTGGAGAAAAAATGGAGAAAAAGTGGAGAAAAAGTAGAGAAAAAGTGGAGAAAAAAATGGAGAAAAAGTGGAGAAAAAGTGGAGAAAAAGTGGAGAAAATGTGGAGAAAAAATGGAGAAAAAGTGGAGAAAAAGTGGAGAAAAAGTGGAGAAAAAAATGGAGAAAAAGTGGAGAAAAAGTGGGGAAAAAGTGGAGAAAAAATGGAGAAAAAGTGGAGAAAAAGTGGAGAAAAAGTGGAGAAAAAAATGGAGAAAAAGTGGAGAAAAAGTGGAGAAAAAGTGGAGAAAAAATGGAGAAAAGGTGGAGAAAAAGTGGAGAAAAAAATGGAGAAAAAGTGGAGAAAAAGTGGAGTAAAAATGGAGAAAAAGTGGAGAAAAAGTGGATTAAAAGTGGAGAAAAAGTGGAGAAAAAAATGGAGAAAAAGTGGAGAAAAAGTGGAGAAAAAATGGAGAAAAAGTGGAGAAAAAGTGGTCAAAAAGTGGAGAAAAAGTGGAGAGAAAAAGTGGAGAAAAAGTGGAGAAAAAAATGGAGAAAAAGTGGAGAAAAAGTGGAGAAAATGTGGAGAAAAAATGGAGAAAAAGTGGAGAAAAAGTGGAGAAAAAGTGGAGAAAAAATGGAGAAAAAGTGGAGAAAAAGTGGAGAAAAAGTGGACAAAAAGTGGAGAAAAAGTGGAGAAAAAAATGGAGAAAAAGTGGAGAACAAATGGAGAAAAAGTGGAGAAAAAGTGGACAAAAAGTGGAGAAAAAGTGGAGAAAAAGTGGAGAAAAAATGGAGAAAAAGTGGAGAAAAAGTGGAGAAAAAGTGGAGAAAAAAATGGAGAAAAAATGGAGAAAAAGTGGAGAAAAAGTGGAGAAAAAGTGGAGAAAAAGTGGAGAAAAAATGGAGAAAAGGTGGAGAAAAAGTGGAGAAAAAGTGGAGAAAAAAATGGAGAAAAAGTGGAGAAAAAGTGGAGTAAAAATGGAGAAAAAGTGGAGAAAAAGTGGATTAAAAGTGGAGAAAAAGTGGAGAAAAAGTGGAGAAAAAAATGGAGAAAAAGTGGAGAAAAAGTGGAGAAAAAAATGGAGAAAAAGTGGAGAAAAAGTGGTCAAAAAGTGGAGAAAAAGTGGAGAGAAAAAGTGGAGAAAAAGTGGAGAAAAAGTGGAGAAAAAAATGGAGAAAAAGTGGAGAAAAAGTGGAGAAAATGTGGAGAAAAAATGGAGAAAAAGTGGATAAAAAGTGGAGAAAAAGTGGAGAAAAAGTGGAGAAAAAATGGAGAAAAAGTGGAGAAAAAGTGGAGAAAAAGTGGAGAAAAAATGGAGAAAAAGTGGAGAAAAAGTGGACAAAAAGTGGAGAAAAAGTGGAGAAAAAAATGGAGAAAAAGTGGAGAACAAATGGAGAAAAAGTGGAGAAAAAGTGGACAAAAAGTGGAGAAAAAGTGAAGAAAAAGTGGAGAAAAAATGGAGAAAAAGTGGAGAAAAAGTGGAGAAAAAGTGGAGAAAAAAATGGAGAAAAAATGGAGAAAAAGTGGAGAAAAAGTGGAGAAAAAGTGGAGAAAAAATGGAGAAAAAGTGGAGAAAAAGTGGAGAAAAAGTGGAGAAAAAATGGAGAAAAAGTGGAGAAAAAGTGGAGAAAAAGTGGAGAAAAAAATGGAGAAAAGGTGGAGAAAAAGTGGAGAAAAAGTGGAGAAAAAAATGGAGAAAAAGTGGAGAAAAAGTGGAGTAAAAATGGAGAAAAAGTGGAGAAAAAGTGGATTAAAAGTGGAGAAAAAGTGGAGAAAAAGTGGAGAAAAAAATGGAGAAAAAGTGGAGAAAAAGTGGAGAAAAAATGGAGAAAAAGTGGAGAAAAAGTGGTCAAAAAGTGGAGAAAAAGTGGAGAGAAAAAGTGGAGAAAAAGTGGAGAAAAAGTGGAGGAAAAAAATGGAGAAAAAGTGGAGAAAAAGTGGAGAAAATGTGGAGAAAAAATGGAGAAAAAGTGGATAAAAAGTGGATTAAAAAGTGGAGAAAAAGTGGAGAAAAAATGGAGAAAAAGTGGAGAAAAAGTGGAGAAAAAGTGGAGAAAAAATGGAGAAAAAGTGGAGAAAAAGTGGAGAAAAAGTGGAGAAAAAGTGGAGAAAAAATGGAGAAAAAGTGGAGAAAAAGTGGACAAAAAGTGGAGAAAAAGTGGAGAAAAAAATGGAGAAAAAGTGGAGAACAAATGGAGAAAAAGTGGAGAAAAAGTGGACAAAAAGTGGAGAAAAAGTGAAGAAAAAGTGGAGAAAAAATGGAGAAAAAGTGGAGAAAAAGTGGAGAAAAAGTGGAGAAAAAAATGGAGAAAAAATGGAGAAAAAGTGGAGAAAAAGTGGAGAAAAAATGGAGAAAAAGTGGAGAAAAAATGGAGAAAAAGTGGAGAAAAAGTGGAGAAAAAATGGAGAAAAAGTGGAGAAAAAGTGGAGAAAAAGTGGAGAAAAAAATGGAGAAAAAGTGGAGAAAAAGTGGAGAAAAAATGTAGAAAAAAATGTAGAAAAAGTGGAGACAAAATGTAGAAAAAGTGGAGAAAAAGTGGAGCACCCTTTGGTGCCTTTCATGTGGCACTAAGGGGTGCTTAGCTTTGTATTTAGCCAAAGAAATGAAAAAAAAAATGACGTAGGGTTCCCCCTAGTTTTGTAGCCAGCTAGGGTAAAGCAGACGGCTGCAGCCTGCAGACCACAGCTGGCAACCTCACCTTGGCTGGTAATCCAAAACTGAGGGCACCCCACTGTTACACCTCGTGGCTCTCCTGTGGCAAGGAATGAGACAGTCTCCTTGCCTGCCACGAGTGCTCCTCCTCAGCAGCGCCGAAGGTCTGCCAGACTGCGCAGAGTGCAGGAGAAACCTCCTCAGAGAGGCAGCACAAGGGTGACACCTAGTGGTACTCCTGTTGCAAGAAATGAGACGGTCTCCCATTCCTTTCCTGCCGCAGCTCCTCCTGCTCAGCAGCCTCGAAGGTCTGTGAGGTTGCGCAATGTGCAGAGGTTTGCTGCTCAGGGAAGCAGTGAGACTCCCGTTATCTCTACACATTGTGAGACCGAGGATCCCGCCTCTATTTCCCAGAGGCAGGAGGGTGAGCATGTGCTATGCTTGGTGGATCCTGATTCGCCCACTGACGTCACACGGCTTGATGACAAGGCTGGTGACGTGGTGAATCCTGACTGGCCAGGCTGGGATGTCGTGGATCCTGATTGGGTCAAGTCCGTCATCTCCGCCTCGCGCCCGCCCTTGGCTGGAGCTACACCTCCTTAAAAGCTCCTCCTGCCATCATGGCGGCGCGCGACCGTCCTTCTATGTTTGGATGTCTGGCAGCGTGCTGCCACGCCACTGCTCAGGCATTATCTTCCTCTGTGGGCTTGGCCCTTGCTGCTTAGGCAGCCCCTGGTTTGCAGGCCGTGTCCCTGCCTTGCTGCTCCGGCAGTAGCTCCTTCTACAGGCCGTGTTCCTGTCCCAGGTGAGCTCCTCGAGTCTCCACTGGACTCACCTGGTTATTGAAAGCACACGTGCGTGGGCACCTCTGTGCTACCCTCGTGCCATATTCTCGTGACTTCCACTGGCACACGTGCGTGGGCACCTCTGTGCTTCCCCGTGCAACAGGTACACCGAGCCGTGTGATCCCTGCCATACAACCCACACGGGTTAGAGCAGACCGGTGTACATAGATCGTCTGTGACATTCCAGACGATCGCTAGCAGCAACCCGCTCACTCTTCACCCACCATAGCAGCGGTCCCTTACACCGCACAGTGGACCTTGACCGGCGGAAGCTGTCCATTCCCCATCTTGGCACGCTTCCCCGGGTCCCCCTCGTAACACCCCACGCTGTTATTTTAAATTAAATAAATAATTTAAAAAAAAAACACGTAGGGGTCCCCCAAAATTGGATCACCAGCCAAGGTAAAGCAGACAGCTGGGGCCTGATATTCTCAGACTAGGGAGGTCCATGGTTATTGGACTCTCCCCGGCCTAAAAATAGCAGGCCGCAGCCGCCCCAGAAGTGGCGCATCCATTAGATGCGCCAATCCTGGTGCTTCGCCCCAGCTCATCCCGCGCCCTGGTGCGGTGGCAAACGGGGTAATATATGGGGTTAATACCAGATGTGTAATGTCACCTGGCATCAAGCCCTGGGGTTGGTGAGGTCAGGCGTCTATCAGATACCCGACATCACCAACCCAGTCAGTAATAAAAAAAATAGGCGACAAACACATTTTTATTTGAAAAAACACTCCCCAAAACATTCCCTCTTTAACCAATTTATTAGAATGAAAAACAAATCCAGGTCTGGTGTAATCCAAGGGGTTGCCATGACGATCCACACTGTCCCAGTCAATGAAGAGCAGGATGTTCCCCATTGGCTGGGAGAGCAGTGCAGTGACCTGAGCTAACATCAATGGGTCAGCCCAGGTCACTGCAGGGCATGACAAGTGCTGCTGTCAGCGAGGTACATTACCTGCGCTGATCTCCAGCACACTGACAGCCCCTGTCACTGAGTTCAATGACCGGCGCCTTCACACCAAGTATCGCGAGAGGCCCGTGACGTCACCGCTAGTCAGTCTCGGGTCGGAAGCGAGAGGTGATGTGACAAGTGGCGGCCATGGAGGACAGTGACAGCGCTGAGGTCGGGATGGCGGGACTTCATCACCGCAGGTAAGCCGAGCGGGACCATGTGTGTGTGTGTGTGTGTGTATGTATGTGTACATGCCGCGGGCAGGAGGGGGTGGAGCGAGCTGAGCGGGGAAGTGCGGGCTTCCTGCACATAACTAGGATAAACATCGGGCTACTAACCAAAGCGCTTTGGTTGGATACCCGATGTTTATCTTGGTTACCAGCTTCTGGCAGGCTGCCAGCGATGGCTCCTGCACACTGTAGCTGTAAAAAGCCCTGCTTTTTGCTGCTAGAACCGTTCTCGAACGTATCTAGAACTATCGAGCTTTTGCAAAAAGCTCGAGTTCTAGTTCGATCTCGAACAGCCCCCAAAATCACTCGAGCCTAGAACTGGAGAACCTCGAACCGCGAACCGCACTCAACTCTACCGGTGACCCCCCCTCTGCTACTCCGTCTCAATGAAAACAAGCGGACGCTGTTATACACATAAGACTGGAGATGTGCGGCTCCGAATAGAAAGTGTATTGGAATTGTTTACATTACAAAGTTATACAAAGTTGATTAGGGCGTAACTATGCAACATACATATTCATTAATCTACATTCATTAAGGCGTGGATTGCATATTCCCAGCAAGAGAAATTAATATAATGACTTATATTCCCATAACAGTCTATGACGTTTCTTCTTCCCATAACAAGGTGTTGTTCAGTCGGTTCTAAGTCAAAACATTCTGCGTCCTTGAGGTTGGTCTCACAGTTTATTACGCAAATAAGTCTGGTTCGGTCTTGCAAGGGAGAATGAATTTCTATTATTTTCTAAGCCAGTGAAAAAGGTTAACTCTTTCCTCACAATCCCCCCTATTGGCGTGATTGATGGACAGGGGGCCATCGAGAAGCTGTGGAGTATAGGGAAAGCAGGCTAGCCTCCAGATACTTTCTGAGCCGCGGGTTTGCTCAGGGAGTGTCGTCTCACATCCGTCACCCAGGACTGCCTGCATGCCTCTCGATAGGAGTCTCATCATGATACGCCAAGGTGATTTCTAGAGGAAAGAGTAGAGAAGAGAAAAAAGGCATATTAGTGATTTCATACGGGTGCTGAATAATCATTGTATCTACATTGTTTCAAGCAGCGGGAAAACAAAGCCATTAGCAACTTGAACACTACATAAGCAACTAGTAAACAGAGTAACACTTGGAACACTGATAGTCTGTTGTAACAGCCTACCCATTGAAACACTTTGTTTATTGGGACTGGTATGGCTAAGTATGGCATGGAAGAGGCTGTCACAAGTGCGTGTGTACATATCCAGCAATCTGTGATCTCAAGTTTTTCAGCTAACACTTCATGATGGGTCTCAAATGAATTCTGCCGTGGTGTAGAAGGCCCCAAAAAGGGAGTACACATAGAAATACTTATCAGCAGTATTAGGCCTTCTTGCAGTGGCTGGCATGGACCCATGTCGATCTCCCCTCAAGTTTGACGGAGGTTGGAGTTGTCAGCTGGACAGTCAAAGGCCCTTCGAATCGTGGCTCAAGGGTCTTTTTCACGTGCTTCTTTAGGTAGACCCGGTCACCAGGCTTTAGAGAGTGGGTTCCTGGAACGGCATCAGGATCAGGTAGAGAAGAGTAGACCCTTTGGTGGGTTTCAGTTAGTCTCTTCTGCAGGGAAACAACATAAGACGTTAGGCTATCACATTGCAGGTGTAACTCCTGTGGGAAGTAGCATCCTAATCTGGGTGCACTATAAAAGAGTATTTTAAAGGGTGAGAGCCTGTGCTTTCCCTGCGGGGTAGTCCTTATAGAGTAAAGAGCTATGGGGAGACATTCTGTCCATGGTCTACCAGTCTCCTCCACTGCCTTGGCTAGTTTGAGCTTTAGAGTTCCATTTAACCTTTCCACTTTCCCTGATGACTGTGGGTGGTAAGGCGTGTGTAAGGCTGACTGAATGCCTAACAGGGCACAGGTGTTCTGGAAAACTTGTCCAGTGAAATGAGTACCTCGGTCTGACTCTATGACTTCAGGGAGTCCAAACCGAGGCACCAGCTCACAGGCCAATTTCTTTGCTGTAATTCGGGCCGTGGCTGAGCTTACAGGATAGGCCTCTGGCCATCCTGAGAAGAAGTCTACACAGACAAGTACAAACTCGTAGATGCCATGTTTTGGCAACTGTATATAGTCTATTTGTACTCTTTGAAATGGGGCAAATGTCTTTGGAATGTGTCTATGCGGGGTTTTAGTTAGCTGGCCTGGATTATGTTGTTGACAGATGTGACAAGCTTTTAGTCTCTGGGAGGCGTATTGTCTGAAGCCGGGGGCTACCCAATATGGTTGCATCTGGTTCATGATTGAGTTTGTGCTACCGTGTGTGGGATAGTGGAGTACTTGGAAAATGGCAGGGAACCAACTGCGTGGCAGGACGGGAAGTCCGTCTGGGCGCCAAATCCCCTCCACCTTTTCTGCCCCCTTGGCCCGCCATCCGGCCTTTTCTTCCTCAGAGGCATTTTCTTGTGTCTCAAAGAGGTTCTGCATTTCTTCCTCCGTCATTGACACTGTTTCCGTCTCCTTCAAAGGGAGTAAGGCGGCTTGTTTTGCTGTTTGATCGGCCAAGCGATTTCCCCCTTGCCTCGGGTGTTTGAGCCTTGGTGTGGGCAGCAACCTTTATGATTGCTAGCTGTTTTGGTATCAAGGCTACTTCCATTAGTTTCTTCACTGAGGCTCCATGCCTGATGGGATTTCCTGTTGCTGTGAGGAATCCTCTTGTCTGCCAGATAGTGCCAAAATCGTGCACAATGCCGTGTGCATAGGCTGAGTCCGTGTAGATGTTCGCTGTTCGTTCTTCCAGAAACTCCATTGCCCAGATGAGAGCAAGAAGTTCTGCTTCTTGAGCAGATATGCGTGGAGGTAGCGGTTGCTTGGCTAAGACTGCATATAGAGTCACTACTGCAAATCCGGTGTGGAACTTGCCTGCTTCATCAGCATATCTGCTACCATCCACAAAAAGTTCAAAGTCTGAATTTGTAAGCGGTGTTGCCTGAATATTGTGCAGGGGCTTTGCCTCATGTTCAATGAGTTCCTGACAATCATGATCAAATGGTGCGCTGGTACGTTTGTCACTCTCTTCTGTCCTCTCTTCTGTCCCCCCTTCTAAACTTGTAAAGATCAGCAAGGTTTAGACTTGTAACTCGAGCAAATGAGATGTTTGGGGGTAGCAACAGCGTGCACTGGAGTCTGACTTGTCTTGCCATGGAGAGGTGTTTCAACTGCACTTGATTGAGAACAGCATAAATGTCATGGCTGGTAAGGATGGTGGTCGGGAAATCGAGTGAGATTTCAGATGCTTTCTGCAGTATGTTTGAAACTGCTGTAACAGCACGGACACAGGTTGGTGCTGCTTTAGTGACGTTGTCAAGTTGAGAGGAGTAGTACCCGATTATGTGATGTTTGTCCGTCTTCTGGGTGAGTACTCCTACGGCAAATCCTTGAAGCTCTGCTACGAACAGATTAAAGGTGAGATCATAGTTTGGTAGTGCCAGAGCAGGTGCATCAATCACTAGTTCCTTGAGCTTTTGAAAGTTTTGTCGAGCTTCTTCTGTAAGGGAAAAAGGAACATTCTTTGTGCAATCATACAGCAGTTGCATGAGTAGTGACGCATTGGGAATCCACCGTTTGCATTTATCTATTTATTTGCATTGCTTTGCATCCTACTTCTGCCAGAAAGGTAAGCATTCCTCTTCACTAGGGCAGCACAGTAGGAAATCATCCACGTACTGGTAGATGTACTGCGAGAGGTAGCAGGAGGGGGGATTGTCTCAGCTGCGGTGGTGTAATTCCAGGCTTGACTGAAACTTTTACTGTGGGCACGGGTAGTGTGCCGAGGTCAGTTTTTGATGTGGACCAGAGTTTTGCAGGAACTTGTAGAAGTATTGGATCCGTGTTTACTTCACGTGTAATATCAGATTCTGGTTGATCTTCTATCATCTGGAGAGTGCACAGGACTTCTTCTGGGATATCTTCTGGAATTTGCAGGATAGCAGATCCATCTTCATTGTAGACAATCTGAGCTTGTAGTCTTGATAGTAGATCTTCTCCCATTAGGGCATCTCCACCCAGGGGGGACACTAAGAATTTAGACACGAACATGTGTGGTCCCAGTTTCACCTTCAGTGGATGTGTTATTGGGATTATCTGGGCTTATCCATCAAATCCGGATACTACAGTAGCTTCAGATGAGATGGATCCTTCAGGCACTAGGTTCCTGGGGTTCAGGAGCGTGAGGCTCCTGAGTCCACCAAAGCTCTTATTTCCTTGTTGCCAATTTGAAGGGGGACGTGTATAAATGGACCTCTGGCATCCCTATCCCGTGCTGCCGCAAGTCAGGCAGTCTTCTCCTCCTGACTCTCGGGTTGGTTTTGAGTGTCCCTCTTCTTCTTTCTACAGTCTCTGATCACATGTCCTCTGATCCCACAATAGTAGCAGGTCGGTGCCTTCCTTCTTGTACCTTCTGGCTGACCGTCCACTGCTGCTATGACAACTTTCTTGTTGCTCCTTTTATCCTTTGCGTCGGTTTCTAAGCCACTTGCTTTGTTGACTAGAAGATCTATGTCTTCCATGTTTCTCCATTCTGGGCAGCACGCTTTCAATCTTTCTGCCAGAGGTGCATGTATTCCATCCATGAAGGATCTTACCATCAGGCGACGTATTGCACCCGCTTGTAACTCCAGCCCTTCATCTGCGAATGACTGCATCAATCTGTAGTAAAATGAGCTGGCATTCTCCACAGGACCTTGATGCACTGGTCCCATTGTGCCCTTAGTTCTTTGCTCCTGGGCGCAGAAGAGATTGAGTCTTATCATGAAATCTTGGCCCGACTCCACATTACGGGTATTGTCCGGAACATGTCCTGTCAGGTGGGCAGTGAGTTTGGCATACAGTTCGGGAGACATTTTAACTCTACACAAACCTTCCATGTCCAACCAAGTGCTTCTGTAGGAGACCTGTATTTGGTTCAGGTAACGTGAAAAACTGACTGGGTTTCTAGTCGGGTCTGGAGCATTTTGCAGGAAAGCCATCTGCTCGGCTGGAGTCCAGGGTACGTAGTCATCATACGTACGAGGAACTGCATCTCTGGGAGCATCTGGGTTTTGTGGATTAACAGGTGGTCTTATCAGGACTCTTCTTTCCACTACGGGATAGAGAGGCACTGGTGCTGTGGCTTGTGGATTGTGCTGTGGGGCTCCACAGGCTAGGCATGTTTCACTCCAGTCCGGATTTTGTTGGCCACAGTTTGTGCAGGTCCATCCCGGGGATCCTGCTATTTTTGAAGCTGTTCCAGGAGTAGCTGACAGATACAGCGGAGGCTGTTGATCCTTATTAGTCTGCTTCCCAGCTTCTTCCCATGTGTCTGATTCTTCATGATATATCCAACCTTGATCGTGGGCTGTTTCTGCCATGTCAGAAAGAGTTCTGACTAGTTCAGTCCATGATTTATCTGCTATCACTCCTGCTCTAGTAGCTCTTATTGTGTCCCATTTGTTGGGGTCCAATTGATCCTTCCCCTTCAATCCAAATGTCTTAAAAACTTCCTTGGACTGACTGGCTGTTCTTTTGCCATGATAACACGTAATGAGATGTTGCAGGGTGCATCCAGCTCTTCTGTCTTTTGATATTCCTTGCCCCATTCTTCTTCTTCTATCTTCTTCAGATTTTAGACCCTTGAACGTCCTTTGGACTAAACCTACCTATCCTGGAGATACTCAGAGACTAACTCCTTTTGTATTCCTACCTAAGGTGAGGTCCAGAACCACCTTTCCTGGAAGTACCCAAAGACTGATTCTTGATCTGTATTCCTACTGAAAGGTGGTGTCCTAACTTCAGAGGGGGCTGAGTATGTTGAATGGTGCTGGGTTACCCTTCTCGTACCAAAGGTACACTCTATATCCGATAGCAATAGCAAACAGGGCTATTCCCACTAACACTAGGGCAGTGAATATCACATCCATTTGACAGAGCAGGTACACTATTCCCTTTCAACACTCACTGATGTATGGGATCTATGACAACCAACAAGGACAACAGCACAGAAGTAAAGCGCAGGAGAGCAGACACGCGACACACGGAGAGGCAGAGAAACACAGAGAAACAACCAAACAACCAAACAAGGCACAGAAAACATCAGCTGGCAAGGCTCTCTCAGAGTTCAGTAGAAAACCGCCAATAACCCAGTATCTACTCACAGTGTACCTCTTGCGCGTTGAGGAGAGGGGAGATCAGATGTGGGGAGCATAAAGAGAAGAATAAGGTTCAACTCTTACCAGGCCAGGTGTTTCTGGTCCCCACGTCTGGTCCACTCCTCCTCTGAATGGCAAGACAGTCCACTGCGTCCTGGGATTAGAAACACGGGTCCCTGCTTTTCGGGCGCCAGATAATGTTAGGTTGACCTAACAGTCACAGCTGTTGCCAGCGATGTCCGAATGCAGAGAGGGTACCGGTGACCCCCCCCTCTGCTACTCCGTCTCAATGAAAACAAGCGGACACTGTTATACACATAAGACTGGAGATGTGCGGCTCCGAATAGAAAGTGTATTGGTATTGTTTACATTACAAAGTTATACAAAGTTGATTAGGGCGTAACTATGCAACATACATATTCATTAATCTACATTCATTAAGGCGTGGATTGCATATTCCCAGCAAGAGAAATTAATATAATGACTTATACTCCCATAACAGTCTATGACGTTTCTTCTTCCCATAACAAGATGTTTTTCAGTCGTTTCTAAGTCAAAACATTCTGCGTCCTTGAGGTTGGTCTTACAGTTTATTACGCAAATAAGTCTGGTTCGGTCTTGCAAGGGAGAATGAATTTCTATTATTTTCTAAGCCAGTGAAAAAGGTTAACTCTTTCCCCACAAGTACAACCCCAAGAACACCATCCCAACCGGGAAGCATGGGAGTGAAAACATCATATTTTGGGGTTCCTTTTCTACAAAGGGGACAGGACGACTGCATCGTTTTGAAGGAAGGATGGATGGGGTAATTGCAAAATTTTGGCCAACAACCTCCTTCCCTCAGTAAGGGCATTGAAGATAGGTCATGGCTGGATCTGGCAGCATGACAATGGCCTGCAACACACAGTCAGGGAAAGTAAAGAGAGATGTAAGAAGCATTTTAAGGTCCTGGAGTGGCCTAGCCAGTCTTCAGACCTGAACTCAATAGAAAATCTTTGCAAGGAGCTGAAACTCAATGTTGCCCAGCAACAGCCCCCGAAACCTGAAAGATCTGGAGAAGATCTGTATGGAGGATATGGCCACAATCCCTACTACAGTGTGTACAAACCTGGTCAAGAGCCACAGGAAACGTCTGACCTCTGTAATTGCAAACAAAGGTTTCTGCACCAAATATTAAGTTCTATTTTTCTATTGTATCAATTAATTATTTCATGCAATAAAATGGAAATTAAGTATTTAAAAATCATACAGTCAAAGTGTCCCAGGAGCTGTTCTTCAGCACAACACCACCAGGTTCCTGCTTTGCGGTCAACTGTGAGCAGTCTGCATGGCCGAAACTTGCTACCAAGATTGTGTATTTCTATGTCGGGTGTTCATACTTAAATAAAATGAGATGTTTTGAAAAAAACTCTAATTTTTTACCCTTTAAATTAATGACAATTGACCCTGTGATTTCCATAATTCCGCAACTTTTCTCTTTTTTAGTGTTACTATTTCAATTTTGATTTTATATTCCAGTAATGTAAATGGTGATTAGTTCCAGGTTGCATCCTATGTTGAGTAAGGCACATGATACGTTTATTATTTAGTCATTCTTTCCCACTTATATAGTTATTCTCATAAACTGCTAGATTTTGCAGTATGCGATACCCCAGCAGTCTTACCGCTTTGTTCGCCCACCACATTTATATGGAGTGTGTGTTACTGAGCTATGTACCAGTTTCAATGCTATATCCCAGCATCGGCAACACATTTATGAGAACCAAAAAGGTTAAGCTAATTCTCCGTGGGTAGGGTGACTGGCGTCAACTTCCAGCTCAAGCATCTAACCTGTGTTACACGGCAGTGAACAGTAAAAAGGGATATATGCCACAAGTGAATGGAAAGTAAAGGTTATGATATGCTAAAGCTCTCATTTCTGTACCACAGTGGAAAAAAAGGAGCTCAAACTAAATATGACAAGTAATGTATTTACAGTCAAAGTCTACAATTATTTTTTCTTTTTTGATGCACTTTTTAGTTTTGTCTACCTTCCTTGTTTGTATACCAAAATGGAAACTGTAATTGTCTATTATGGATAGATAAATATGTCTGATGGTCAGAGATGGAATTCTAATCTTCTTATGCACCTTCACTGTGCTTTAGTTAACCCTTTTCTGAAGGTCTCATTAAGACAGATATCTTGTACCCCTCTTTAAAGGGAATCTGGCTGCAGGTTTTTGCTATGAAAGCTGAAGACAGCATGTTGCAAGGGTTAAATATAGAATTCAGGGATGCCTGTCTTGTCAAGGACTGATCTGTTGTTTATTTGCTATGTTTGTGTGACGCCACTGACTCTATCAGGGTGTCACAGGGAACTGCATCCCTTTCTCTTATGGTGGAGAACTCACCCTCCATGGTTCTGGGATCCTAACTACTGGTATTGCTTCCATCAGCACTCAAATCCTAACCACACCTCACACCACACCCTGTCAGGTACACTAGTGGGTGGTCTAGCTGGAAAAGGGCCACCCACCTAGGGATCAGGCAGACTGGTGGGAGGGAGGAAGTCAGTTTAGTAGTAGCCCTCAGTGAGTGAGGAGCTGAGGGAGTTGTAGCTCCCTGTGTGATCTTGGTTAGGTTGCAGACGGTGGTCTGGGACCGGAGTAGTCGGAGACCCGGTCGCAGGATATTGGAGAAGGGTGCCCAGACTTAGTTTTGGAGAATGGTCAGCACCAAAAAGTCCAGTAACTGGACCGGTACCGAGCACGGCAGGATACAGGACCCTAGATCAGGGAGTAGCTTCACGCAACCTGATAATTCACCTGTGGAGGATGGTCTCTTTATGAACGTTCCCCAAGAGCTCAGAGATCGAAAGAACCAAAACAACGAGGGGGATAGGGCTTTCCAACTTAAGCAGCCTACAGAAATCCCAAGTGTCAGACATCGAGAGCATAGCTCCACTATTTTAATATAGGGAGCGTGACCCTGACAGCTTTAGGCCAAAGGGTCACTTAGGAACTTCTACAATTGTGCATGGAGGCAAGCTCTGGTCCACTAAGCAGTACTGTGCCACCCCTGTGTCAGCAGCCGGGCTGCTCGGATCCGGATCTGCGATGGCTCGAGGGGCGTCCGGTCCCGGGGGTCTCGCGGCCACTCGAATAAAGGGGGGTATTTACAGGGGATGGTGTATTGAATAATTTGTAATGCCACCCGTGGTGTGTGGTAAGGTACCACCACTGTGGCTGGGAGTACGCGGTGGCGATGGAGTGGGCAGCCAGGTGTTTAACCCCTCCACAGGTAGGGGGGAAAAATGCCCTGGGACTCGGTGATGGGGACAAGGAGGTGCCGTTGGGGAGGTAAGAGTCACTTGCGTACTCACTCAGTCCAATAACGCTGACACCGACAACTTTAGTAAACCAAAGTACTGGACACCGCTGCCGCTGAGGGGGAGCACATTTGGGTCCCGTTTCTGTTGGTGTTGCCTGTTGATCTGTGACCTTTCCCTTGGCACCTTGTTTCTTTCTGGTTTGTCCCTGTAGCCTGAAACTAGTTGGGTCCCGCTCCCCAGTATGGCTAACTGAGGGATTTTGCTCTCAGTGTTCACGCTTGGCATTTCTTGGACCGTATTTGTGGAAAGTCCTATCCCTCTCGTTGCGCTAGTACCCCAATTTTGGAGAGGGTGGAGAGCGGATCTTGAAGGCTCTGTTCTTGTCGGGCGAATTGTCAGGTTGCCTGAGGCTACTCTCTGACTTAGGGTCCCCGTACCCCGTCGTGCCCTGGTCCCAGCCAGGTGATAGTACAAGGCTGTCGGCTATCCTCCACGATAATGTCGTGCCCATTGTCACGATCCCCTGTGACCGGGGGTCCAGCTCATACCAGACCCAGACCAACGTCTGCTACCTAGTATTTACAAGGAGCCCAGCTCCTGACCTCCTCTCACTTTCATCTCCAACGCTACACTCCCCCTTTCTCTGACTCCAACTCACTGACACTCCTGACCTCCCCTTAACCAACCCCCTAAGTGTGCGACCCTCTTCCACTCAGGCCGTCCACTGGTGTGTGTGGGTGTGGTGGAGAGTGTTCCTAGGATTTTGATTAGCTGGTCTCGGCAACACCAATTGTTAGGGACCCGTAACCAAGGAGGAGGTGGATATTGCACAGAAGGGCAGATTGCACTATACCCTGTGACGACCTGATAGGCCAGGGCGTCACATTCCCCCTTGGTTAAATGTAGCTCGTCCCCGAGCTACAGGACATCAGAGGTTTATTATTTTTTTTTTAACTGTGAAAAAGTAGAAAAAGAACATTTTTATTTACACAGATTCATCCCACAATAGGGAGGCTTGTCACTTAACACTTTAAAGTTCATCTTTCCAACGGTGGAACACTACCGGTTTTAGTAGTAGTGGAGGTTCAACCTGCTCCATTGCAGCCTCTTCCCACGACAGTCCAGTCCCAATGTCCTGGATCCCGTTAACCCGCCATCCAAACAACCTTACCCCCTGAAAACCTATGGTGGGTCCGTGACCAGGTTAAGGTCCCGGGCATTGTTATAGACGATTCTGTTGGGCACAGTAGGTGCAACTATTTACAAAGAAACACAAGTTCGTGTTGGTCACAACCAGTCCTGTGACCGTGGTCCATTTTTACTATATAAAATTAACGAAGTCCATGTACCGGGTGTACACACTATAAAGAATAGCTTTGCAAATCAGGTAACTTCTTTGTTCATTTAAACCCTAATAATTAAATGCTTATTTTCTAACATTGTCTAGGGGAAAAATAATAAACTTAGAAAAACAATAAACGAAAGCACAGATATCTAACCGTTTCTATTTGAAACATTACTGGCATTTTTAGCACTCTTCTCTATACCTCCGTGGAGGCTGACCAAAGTTAGCACGGGTCGACCTCCTTAACTCTGGACCCTCATTCCACTCTGGTGGCATGGCAATACTCTCTACAGGTTCCTCGCCCTCAGCGTTGGGTGTAGCTGGTAGGACCCTACATGTGCATGGAAAGGGTACAGGCGCTACTCTAGGTGCTAGAGTGGGTGCAGTGTCAGTAAGCCTTTCCTGTTCTGGTTCTTCCACAGGTTGTGGGAATGTTAACACAGGGACTATTACTGCTCCATTCTGCATGTGCCAATCTTCTAGAAAATCACCTAGGATGGTCCGGATCACTCTCTTCTTTCCTTCCACCACTTGAGTCTGAGGCTGAGGTTCACCTTCTAACCTTAAGGGCTCTGGGCACTTCTTCAGATGGTATCGGGATACCGTAGCCATGGTCCTACCTTGATTATTGCTAATTAGGCAGGTCTTCTGATTATCAAAGTTGTATGGCTGTACCATATATGGCTCCTTTTCCCACTGACCATCTAATTTGTTCAGCTTTCTCTTCCTTTTGAGTACAATCTCGCCGGGGACGAAGGGCTTTGCTTTTGCTTGCTTGTTAAAGTTTCTTTCTTGCCGTTCCCGGGTTTGATTCAAACTCTCTTCAACACACTTCTGAATCTGTACTGGATCTGGCGACGCGAGTCCAAATCCGCACCGGGCACGTAGGTTTCGGACAATTCGATCTCCATCTCCAAGTCCACAGGAAGTCTTCCAGGCCTAGCTCTTATCAGATAAGCTGGGGTACATTTGGTGGATCCCACTGGGATGTTGTTATAAATTTCCACAAGGTCTGGCAGCTTCTCAGGCCACTGGTTCCTCTCCTCAAGAGGAAGGGTCTTCAACAGATGCCAGGAACTCCAGTTTGAAGGAGCTATAATTCTCCGGGTTCCTCTCCGTGGGCCTCAGTTTCTGACTAGTGTGACGCCCTGGCAAAACCAGGTAGTCACAGAAAGAGTTAATTCTCCCTGGCAGCTACACAATCCCCACACAGATGTACACCAGCCAATCAGGCCCTACTTACACTCTCCCCAGGAAAAAGGGAGGGGGCGAGAGGAGTTTAGTTCAGTTTGTGTTTAGGCAGTGGAGAGCTGACAGGGGAAGCTTGGAGCTCCCTGGAGAGAAGGTGGTAGCCGGGGTTGGAGCCCTGGACTACCGGACTAGGTGGCCGTGAGGGCCACAGGCGACAGAGATCCGGTCGCGGAGATCCTGAGGCGACCGGGACAGGGTTGTAGCCCGCCGATGCTGAGAGAGAGACCCGATCCGGAAGCCATTCAAACGGACTAGTCCAGACAAGAAAGAGACAGACAGAGAGTGTGAAAGGAAGGGCCCCTGGCTGTACATCTGGGTGTGGGACCCGAAGACACCTGCCGAAGGTGACCGGCTATTTGGCAAGTTGGTTTACAAAAGACTCTGTGTTTACTGACCCTCCACATTAATACAGCCTCATCCAGCACCAGGACAACCGAACTGTAAGTGTGCTGATCCCTGCAAGCCCTGCCACCATCACAACTCCCAACTGGGCCCCAGCACTACAACTCCCCTACCCGTGGAGGGGATCCCACCTTGCTGCCCCACACCATTAGTCCCTGGCACGGTCCCCAGAGGCAGCGGCGCTGCCACCATCTCATCACCGCAACCCGTGGCGTCACAGACAATCTCCCTTGTAACTATCCCCTTTTCACTTGTGGGCGGTGGACCGCTGCTCGAGCCCGGGTCTGGTTGCTACTCGAGCCGCAGTAAAGCCCCAGATCCGAGCATCCATGAGCAGCCCCCTAGCTACGGTCTGGCCCCTGCCCGCAACACTAGCGTAGGCTATCACCTTCTCCTTGCCCTTCTGTACCTGGGACAGGACTGCTCCGAGCCCCACGTTACTGGCATCCGTATACAGCATAAACGGGAGACCGTAGTCGGGATATGCAAGGATTTTGTCCCCAGTAAGGACAGACTTCATCCGCACAAAGGAATCTTCTTGTTCCTTACCCCATCGGAAAGGAGGTCCTGAGGACTTGCCATGTACAGCTTGACCCACCAGAAGATCCTGCAAGGGGGCCACCATCTGTGTGTACCCCTTGACAAACCTTCGGTAGTATCCCATCAGGACCAGGAACTGCCGCACTTCCCTGACGGTGGTGGGCCTTGGCCAGTTCTGTAAAGCTGTGATTATCTCGGGGTCCACACCTTCGGCACTAACCACATGCCCCAACTACTGTACCTTCGGCTTCAGCAGGTGGCACTTGGAGGGTTTCAGTTTCATCCCGTATTTGGACAGGGTGTCAAACACCTCTGCCAGGTGTTCCAGATGTGCCTCATACGTCTTGGAGTAGACAATGATGTCGTCCAGATACAGCAAGACCGCTTCAAAGTTGCAGTGACCCAAGCAGCACTCCATCAGCCTCTGGAACGTCCCCGGTGCGTTGCACAGCCCGAATGGCATACTGTTGATTTCGCACGGTCCCATTGGGGTAGGGAATGCGGTTTTCTCCCGGTCTTCCTCGGCAATAGCCACCTGCCAATATCCGCTGGTGAGATCAAGAGTAGAAAAGTAAGTAGCAGAATTCAGGGCAGCTAACAATTCCTCAATACAGGGTAAGGGGTATGCATCCTTTTGTGTGATCTTATTAATTTGTCGGTAGTCTACACACATTCTCATAGTGCCATCCTTTTTCCTCACAAGTACCAGTGGGGAGGCCCAGGGGCTGAAATTGTCTCGGATTACTCCTGCATCCTTCATGCTTCTGAGCAAATCTTTTGCACATTGGTAATGGGCAGGTGGTATGGGCCTATACCTCTCCTTGATAGGTGGGTGAGTGCCTGTGGGTATGTGATGTTGTACCCCTTTTTTCTGCCCGAAATCCAATGGGTGTTTACTAAAAACCTGCTCATACACCTGAACAACCTTGAGTACAACAGCCTCTTTATGCAATTACAATAGCCTGGAAACTTACTTGATATAACTAGCACATAATTTTTTTTCACACAAGTATTAGGCTAAAAAGTTATATATTTTATTGAAAAAAAATTTATGACATACAAGAAAAAAACATTGGTATTAAAAACAAACACAGAGCTGCTAATATCCATGTGTGGTGGTTAGATTAATTATACGTCTACATGTGGCCAGTTATAATGCAGATGATAATATCAATTAGTATAGCTCACAGTCGGTCACATTTAAATGACAAGATTACAGCTTGTCTACATAAGAATTGGAACACACCTCCTGACGAAGATATCAGCATTGAAACATATGTTGAGGTGACTAGACGTGGTGGGAATACGCTTGTTTGTAAGTTGCACAATTCTTATGTAGACAAGCTGTAATCTTATTGGCAGATAAACTTATGCAATTGCTACGTTTATGCTCTATACATGCTGTTTCTGTAGGCACTTTTACATTTGTGCTGATAGTATACCTGTGCTGTATATGGTTGTTTATGCCCTAAACCTAATCACAGATTTATTGGGAGTTCCCTTAGTGGCATATAAGGCTAGGTTCACACACTGCGTTTTTTTGACGCTGCGTTTTTTGTGCGTTTTTTTGCTGCAAAAAACGCACAAAAACGCACCCGCGTCAAAAAAACGCGGCAAAAAACGCACGCGTTTTGCCGCGATTTGGTGCGTTTTTTGCTGCGTTTTTGCTCACTGCGTCTTTATGCGTTTTTTATCAGTGAACAAAAAAAAAAGGTCTGATGTCATTTCCTTCTTCAATATGTTCTTCATTCTCCACTAATGTATGCAGGAGAGCAGACAGCTGCAGAACTACAAGTCTCAGCATACTCCATCCAATAGTGCATGCAGGAGAGCAGACAGCAGCTGCAGAACTACAAGGCTCAGCATGCTCCATCCAGGACTGTATGCTGGAGGGAGAGTCAGGGGGAGCAGACCTACAAGGCTTAGCATCCTCCATCCAATAGTGTATGCAGGAGAGCAGACAGCAGCTGCAGAACTGCAAGGCTCAGCATCCTCCATCCAATAGTGTATGCAGGAGAGCAGACAGCAGCTGTCGAACTACAAGGCTCAGCATCCTCCTTCCAGGACTGTATGCAGGATTTCTTTGCCCCCCCCCCAAAAAAAAATGACGTGGGCTTCGCCATATTTTTGTATGCTAGCCGGGTACAGCAGGCAGGTACGGGCTGCCCCCAACCCCCAGCTGCCTATTTGTACCCGGCTGGGAACCAAAAATATAGAGAAGCCCTTTTTTTTTAATTATTTCATGAATTTCATGAAATAATTAAAAAAAAAAATGACGTGAGCTTCGCCTAATTTTTGTGTCCAGCCGGGTACAACTAGGCAGCTGGGGATTGGAATCCACAGTGCAGGGTGCCAATGCTTTCTGGGCACTCTCGCTGTGAATTGCAGTCCCGCAGCCACCCCAGAAAATGGCGCTTTCATAGAAGCGCCATCTTCTGGCTCTGTATCCAACTCTTCCAGCTGCCCTGATGCCGGGTGGCTCGCTGGGTAATAATGGGGTTAGGGCTAGCTGTATAGCTGGCCCTAAGGCCGAAATTCATGGTGTCACGCCAATATTAGACATGGCCACCATGAATTTCTAGTAAAGATAAAAAAAAACACAACACAGAAAAATATTTTTATTATAAATAAAACACAACACAATTAGTGACTCCATCTTTATTGAAATAAAGAACCCCCCTCCGCAGTAATCCTGGGTCAAGAGTCCCGCGCCGTCCAATCCGGATACAATATCATCTGACCGGTTTGCTGGAAGGCAGAGCGATCAGATGATGTGTCAGGTTCTAGGGGCTGAAGCACATCACACATCAGCTGATTGTATAAAAGCCGTTTAAACAATCAGCTGATGCATCGGTGCAAAAAAAAAAAATAAATACTCACTTATGTGCTGATTACCGGCAGCTCCTGCAGCGATGGGGCGGGAGTCTGATCCTGTCCGATCGCTGCAGCAGCTGCTGGTAATCAGGGATGAAGTCTCTTGACGGCAGGATCAGCTGATAGCCGGCCGGGCGCCCGCGTCACCGCGATACTTACGATCACCTGATGCGTCAGGTGACTGCATCAGGTGATCCATCGCCAGGTCCTGCATCCTGCAGGCATACGTACCCGGGGAGACTGCACACACCCGGAGCGGCGGTACCGGTAGGAGGATCTGGGAGCGGGCATGGCACCGGGACCCTGCAGACAGGTGAGTATAACTTTTTTTTTTCTACTGTTCACTTTTGATTGCCGCTTCCATCTCCCGCCCAGACATGGCGCCGCACGGCAGCATACATGCACAGGACGCACCAAAACGCACCAAAACGCAGCTATATTTGCAATTTGCGTTTCTCATTGCGTCTTTCAACATCCCATTGCACTCAATGGATGAAAAGCGCAGTGAAAAACGCGGAAATAATTGACATGCTGCGTTTTTGTGGCACCACAAAAACGCAGCTGAAAAAAAACAGATGTGTGCGGACAGCAAAAATGAAAACTCATAGACTTTGCTGGGGAAGCAAAGTCCTGCAGTTTTGAGGCCAAAAACGCACCCGAAAAACGCGCAAAAACGCTGCGAAAAACGCACTGTGCGCACATAGCCTTAGACCTCATATACTCTAATACTAATTAGCAATTGTATATGACTGCTTACCACCATTGACTAAACTATACAGCTTGCCTTTGACATATGATACCCCTTGGTTAGCAACTACATATCATTTAAATGTGACCGACTGTGAGCTATACTAATTGATATTATCATCTGCATTATAACTGGCCACATTTAGACGTATAATTAATCTAACCACCACACATGGATATTAGCAGCTCTGTGTTTGTTTTTAATACCAATGTTTTTTCCTTGAATGTCAAAAAAAAATTTCAATAAAATATATAACTTTTTAGCCTAATACTTGTGTGAGTAAAATTAAGTGCTAGTCCTGAACAACCTTGTAGACCCCTTGTTTATGATGTGCAGGTGTAGAGTCGGTGCCCACGTGTAATTCCTGACACCACTTCTCTACCGGTCCCTGGGTAGTGGCCGGTCTTGTTACACTTATAGCAAACAGGTGGTCCATACGGGTCACTGTTCCGTCCCTTGTACGCCTGTGTCCTCTTCCTCATCCAGGGGACATCTTCTGGGCTGTCGGCCAGCTGGATTTCCCTTGACGAGGTGGTCTTTGACTTGAGCTGCATCGCCTCCAGAATCCTTGCGACGTCGTTACTCAGTTGCTGTACTTGGGCAGACAAATCACTTGATCCACTCCCAGGGGTCATTAGAGGAGCCGGGTCTGACAGGCCTCTTTACACGCAATGACATCGCTAAAGAGATGTCGTTGGGGTCACGGAATTTGTGACGCACATCCGGCCTCTTTAGCGACGTTGTTGCGTGTGACACGCAGGAGTGACCATTAACGAGCGATAATACTCACCATATCGTTGCTCGTTGACACGCTGTCCAGTTCTCAAATATTGTTGCTTTTGCAGGACGCAGGTTGTTCATCGTTCCTGCAGCAGCACACATCACTATGTGTGACACCGCAGGGACGAGGAACCTCACCGTACCTGCGGCCACCCGCAATGAGGAAGGAAGGAGCTGGGCGGCATGTTCGTCCCGCTCATCTCCACCCCCTCCGCTTCTATTGGGCGGCCGCTTAGTGACATTGCTGTGACGCCGAACGAATCGCCCCCTTAGAAAGGAGACAGTTCGCCGGTCACAGCAACGTCGCTAGGCAGGTAAGTAGTGTGACGGGTCCGAGCGATGTTGTGCGCCATGGGCAGTGATTTGCCCGTGACGCACAACTGATGGGGGCGGGAACGCACGCTAGCGATATCGGTAACGATATCGCAGCATGTAAAGCGGCCTTTAGGCAGGGGGCTTCACCTGTAACGAGGATGTACCAGCTTGCCAAGACAGGAGAGGAGAGTCAGGAGCATCTGGGGGCTGCAGGGCTTTGATGGCCTTCTCCTTTAGGGTAGCAAAGTCCAAAGCGGGATGTTCCAGGGCCCACAGCCAGAGCTGTTTGCGGTCCTCCACTAACCCTAAGCCTTGCAGGAACTGCTCCACCAGCATCTTGTTCCCCTCTGGCTTTCCAATATCGTTGGCCAGTCTCAGAGTTCGCAGCGGCGCTTGTAACTTTAAGGCGTAATCCCTAATGCTGTCTTGGGGCCGTTGTTTGCAGCTGTAGAACCTCATTCTCAGCTCAGCCTCGGTGCGGGTCTCAAATGCAGCTCCCAATCTCTTAAAGTTGGCGGGTACCGAGACTCGATGCTCCTCAGTCCATGTCTCCACTTCCAGTTCGGCAGCGTCGGTCAGCTGCCCCAGTACTACGAATGCCCGCTGCCTTCCGGTCAAGGCCTTCCGGTCAAGAACGTTACATATCTTCCTCCTGAAGCCCTGCAGCGCATCTGGTCGGCCATCATACTGTGGGAGCTAGGCAGCGCCCGGTACATAGGGCAGGGTTATCGGCATTATTGGTGCAACCGTCGCGAGTCCCGGCGCTACCGCTCCTGCGGCCGGAGCAGCATCCGCCGCGCTATCGTTACCCTGGTCGGGTGGAGGCAGTGCCGCCACACTTCCATCGTCTGGCGTCGACATTCTCGCGTGCCCTTTCGGTTTTCACACAGCACTCTTCTTGATGCTGTGGCCCTCTGGGAACTTCCGTTTCCGGCCTCACACGCAGGACGAAGGGCGGGGATTCGGCTTTCGCGGGGAAGATGGCGTTTTGGTGTGAAAAGATGGTGGAAGATGGCAGAATTGGCAGGAAACGAGATCTTGAATCGCAGTTTCGGTCTTCAAGGCGCACGTCACCCAGGTAAGTGGGGCCTGCTCGTCCGGACCCGGGGATCTCGCGGCCATTCAAATAAACGGGGGTATTTACATGGGATGGTGTATTGAATAGTTCGTGACGCCACCCGTGGTGTGTGGTAAGGTGGAATACCACCGCTGCGGCTGGGAGTACCCGGTGGCGATGGAGTGGGCAGCCAGGTGTTTAACCCCTCCCTGGAAAGGGGGGAAAATGCCCCGGGACTCGGTGATGGGGACAGGGAGGTGCCGTTGGGGAGTTAAGAGTCACTTGCGTACTCAGTCCAATAACGCTGACACCGGCAACTTCAGTAAACCAAAGTTCTGGACACCACTGCCGCTGAGGGGGAGCACGTTTGGGTCACCTTTATGTTGGTGTTGCCTGTTGATCTGTGACCTTTCCCTTGGCACCTTGTTTCTTTCTGGTTGGTCCCTGTAGCCTGAAACTAGTCGGGTCCCGCTCCCCAGTATGGCTAACTGAGCGAGCTTGCTTTCAGAGTTCACGCTTGGGATTTCTTGGACCGTATTTGTGGAAAGTCTTATCCCTCTCGTTGCGCTAGTACCCCAATTTTGGAGCAGTTGGAGAGCAGATCTTGAAGGCTCCGTTCTCGTCAGGCGAATTGTCAGGTTGCCTGAAGCTACTCCCTGACCTAGGGTCCACGTACCCCGTCGTGCCCTGGTCCCAGCCCAGTGATGGTACAAGGCTGCCAGCTGTCTCCACGACAATGCTGTGCCCCTTGTAACGATCCCCTGCGAGCAGGGGTCCAGCTCGTACCAGGCCCAGACCAACGTTTGCTACCTAGGAGTTCCAAGGAGCCCAGCTCCTGACCTCCTCTCACTTTCACCTGCAACGCTACACTCCCCCTTTCTCTGACTCCACTCCTGACCCCCCCTTAACCAACCCCTCAAGTGGGCGACCCTCTTCCACTCAGGCCGTCCACTGGTGTGTCTGGTGGGTGTGGTGCAGAGTGTTCCTAGGATTTTGATTAGCTGGTCTTGGAATCACCAATTGTTAGGGACCCGAAACCAAGGAGGAGGTGGATATTGCACAGATGGGCAGATTACACAATACCTTGTGACGACCTGATAGGCCAGGGCGTCACAGTACCAGTGGTGACGGATACCCGGATGAGCTCCCCCCGAGTGACAGCGGCACCCAGAGACTTGGTTTTCTTCTGTCAGAGTCTGCTTAATAACTGCGCCAACATCCACACAGCATGAGTGAGTACACTGTACATCCTGCGTCCTGCCTGCCTGCATAGCCTGCACAACGCTATCCGCCACTCTCATCCAGAGTCCCGGGGTCTCCCCTACCCGTGGAGGGATCACCATCTGGCTGCCCCACTCCATCTCCCACGGGTACTCCCATTGGCAGCGAAACTCCCCATACCGCGAACCACGGGTGGCGTCACAAACTATCCCTTGTAAATAATTCCCCGTTACATTTGAAGTGGCCGTAAGCCCCCAGGTCTGGAGACCCTCAAACCATAGCAAACCTGGATCCGAGCAGTTCGACTGCTGCAGGAGCAGCACATTTGTTTAACCAGCAGGGTACAGCAGGACTTTTCATTGCTTGGACTATCATGTCATGCACATGGCAGTCTGTCAAGTCCCCTCCTGTGATTGACACCTCCCTATCAATGTACAATCTCCACTGAGAGCTTGCTGTGGGTAGGGAAACTCATTCAGCTCTGCTAGATAGCTAAATCAAGCGTTGGAGGAGATGGAAGAAAAGGATTAATCCGCGCTGTCAGAAGAAGATCACTGAAGATCAATGGGGATTAAGACATCGGATTTTATTGTTCTACGCGTTTTGGAGCTGGCACCCTTCTTAAGGAACAAAAATCAATAAGGTACATTACCAGGTGGCTAAATCGAAGCATTCTGATTGTGTATCTAAGTGATACATCATTGGATTTAGGATCTCTTTGCTTACATCATGCTGCTCACAGATGAGGTAGTAAAAATCTGCTGACAGATTCCCTTTAACAGTCTGTATTGCTTGACCCTTCCCATGGTGACTTTTCTGGGCATGTTAGAACCAGTATGTTTCTGTATTTTGGTCTAGCAAAAAGAAAAATAGGCAACCAGCTCATCTTCTCCACATACCTCCCAACTTTTGAAGAACAGAAAGAGGGTTAAATTATGTGGCGACAAGAATGCGCCACGGCAAATTATGACCGCGCCCCTAGCCACACCCCAAATCACACCTGTTTAGCAGTAAAGCGGGCTTTACACACTACGATATATCATACGATATGTCGTCGGGGTCACGTCGTAAGTGACGCACATCCGGCATCGTTTTTGACATATCGTAACGTGTGCAAAAATACTCACCTTATTGTTGGTCATTGACACGTCGCTCATTTTCAAAATATCGAACGTCCTTCTGCGCGCCGGTTGTTCATCTTTCCCGAGGCAGCACACATCGCTCCATGTGACATCCTGGGAACGATGAACTGCAGCTTACCTGCGGCCGCCGGCATTGCGGAAGGAAGGAGGTGGGCGGGATATTTACATCCCGCTCATCTCCGCCCCTCCGCTTCTATTGGCTGACCGCTGTGTGATGTTGCTGTGACGCCGAACGTCCCTCCCCCTTTAGGAAGTGGATGTTCGCCGCCCACAGCGAGGTCATTTGGAAGGTAAGTACGTGTGACGGGGGGTTACAACATTGTGCGACACAGGCAACAAATTGCCTGTGCCGCACAAACGATGGGGGCGGATGCGATCGCAAATGCAATTGCGCGATTAATTGCAGCGTGTAAAGCAGCCAGGACTATTCATTCATTCATTCATAGCAGCCAGAATATAAGCTTCACTTCACATGCTTTTTGTCTGTAAAGGCCGCTTTACACGCTGCGATATCAGTACTGATATCGCTAGCGTACGTACCCGCCCCCTTCTATTGTGCGACACGGGCATATCGCTGCCCGTCGTGCACAAAATCGCGTGGACCCGTAACACTACTTACCTGCCTAGCGACGTCTCTGTGACCGGCGATCCACCTCCTTTCTAAGGGGGCGGTTCGTTCGGCGTCACAGCGACGTCACTAAGCAGCCGCCCAATCAAAGCGGAGGGGCAGAGATGAGCGGGACAAACATCCCGCCCACTTTCTTCCTTCCTCATTGCTGGCGGGACGCAGGTAAGGTGAGGTTCCTCGCTCCTGCAGTGTCACACACAGTGATGTGTGCTGCCGCAGAAACGACGAACAACATCGTACGGGCAGCAGCAACGATAATCGAGATGAGGGGGGCATGTCACCGATTAGCGTTTTTGCAACGATTCAAAATCGCTAATAGGTGTCACACACAACGACATCGCTAATGCGGCCGGATGTGCGTCACAAAATCCGTGACCCCAACGACATTGCATTAGTGGCCTTTAGTGTAGCCTTTAGGCCATATTCACAAGTTGCATAAATCCTGTGTTTTTTGTTTTCTACAGGTGTCTGTGACGCGCCCACGGGGTCTCTGGGGTTTTTGGGTTACTCATCACTGGGCCAGTTTTGGGGGTGTCACAGTGGCCTGGCCCGGTTCCGTGACACATCGGTGTCAATAAAAGATTAAAGATGGAGGGGTTATTTACAGGGGAGTTGAATAAAGATTGTCTTCATGACGCCATCTGTAGTGTGTGGCTCTGATAGGAGCCGCCACTGCAAGATATTTTTTCTCTCTCTGGGGCGGATGGTAACGCAGCTCAGATGGTCCAGCTCTGCAGGCAGAGCTCAGGCCCCAGGGAGGATGTTGGGAGTAGTAGTCCACTCCAATAAGGGAGCGCGGGCCATGGGAAGGATTAGATGACACAGCGGTTGCAGTTTAGGTTGTTTACTCACTCAGTTGCTCCCGCCGTTAGACTTCCGGACTCCGCTACGATGGGCCCCAGCTGATCCCGAATAGTTCGGAGGCCAGGACCGGTATTTCCTCCAGTAAGCCCTTCCTCCCTGCGCTGTGATGTGTGAGTCCCTGCGACTTAAAGCTACTCTGGGACCTGAGTCTTTTGGGGGTTTGTTCAGTTCCCCGTCCCATATAGCAGGCAGCACGAGTCCGTAGATGGGGCCGCCTTATGGTCATGACTCTTGGCTCTATATGGTGCTTTGCCCCAGGCACTGTGTGTGGGCCAGAAGACTTGAAATCCTCAAATGCTCTGCCCAGCAGATTCTGTTGGCGGGACTTGCAGTGCCCACCAGCCTATGCTCCACACCCTGAGGTGTGCGCCGACCCTGAGAGAGCTTTGAGCTCTACCTTCAGGGACCGTGTTCTCCTGCGTCTCACTTGGTTCCCAGTGGTTTCTCAGCTGACTGAGTTTGTGTGTGTCACCTTGCTCCCCCGGACAGTTACACCACCCCCCGGGTACCTGAGCTAGTGGGTGGGAGGCCCCAGACGATATGGTGACCATCCTAAATGACCCTACCCTAACCCAGTCCTAGTGAGAAGGTAACTAGATATGTGTGTTGGTGAATTGTGGTTTACCGACAATGACCTCCTCCTTACCTCTGGTGTGGTGCAGTACCCTGTGGTGACTGAAGCCTCAGGGACGCCACATTGGCACCAAACTACACAATAATAATCTCTAATTATTCTATTTTTGCTGTAGTTTTTATGCCTTTTCCCCATTATTTCATCCATTTTTGGTACAGATGTGAAGCCATATTTTTAAGCTTTTTTATACTACAGAAAGGCTTTGATTCTGCACGTATAAAAGTAACTGCAGTTTTTTCCATACGTTTTTTAAGCTCTACATTGAAGCCTCTAGAGAAAAAAAAGCACCAAAACCGCAGATGTCAGCGACGTATTTTCAAGAAATCACATCCACTTTGCTTGAACAGTTAAACACAGCAGAATGTATGTGCAAAAAAAGCAGAAAAAAATGCAGCGTCTACGCTACAAGATAACACGGGCTAAATGTCCAAGGAAAGTGAATGTAACATCATGAAATCTCCGTCCTCGGTGCGTCTAAAGACGTTGCTGAAATATTCAGTTTTGGTGTTTTTATTTTCTATACCCTTCTTTGTGAAGCCTGGGAAAAAAACACAAGTTAAATGCAGAATCAAAGCTTTTCTGTAGTATTAAAATGCATTAAAAACCCAGATTCACATCTGCATCAAACATGTGTGAAATATTGGGGGAAACGCATTAAAAAATTCAGCAAGCACGCAATAATCAGAGAAGATTGTTATTGTGTTGTTTGGTGTGGACACCAGCAGAAAAAACAAAACATTTATACTACATGTGAACATGGCCTCAGCGAAACATTTTTATTACATTTTTATGGATTTCATAGAGAAAAATAATCAATTGGGCTGTTTTTTTCACCATTTATCTATCCTCATAAATAGTCTGATTGCTGTGTTGTGCGGGTCATTACGATTACAGGGACAGCAAATATGTCCATGTTATTTGCTAATTTGTGATGTTGATTATTTTGTAAAAAAAAAAAAAAAACGCACTCAAAATTACATTGTTCTAATTTTTTTTATTCTTTTTAGTAATTTTATTAGATGAAAAAAAATATATCTTTTCCTCCCCTTCTAGAATACAGGACACAGAGATGCTGGTCTATACAATAGATCTCAAGTCCTGTGTAACCTGTGGTATACTAAGAGGCAGCAACGCAGGTTCATCTATATAAAATCCTTCCAGTTACATCATCAGTGGTTGTAGCTCAACAGCTGGGGCTGCTGGGCATATGTTTGAAAGTTGCAGGTTTGATTCCAGGGCTGGGTGAAAATAAGGAAACATTTTTTTTATATATTTGTATTTTTTTCTCATTTATTTATAGTAGTTTTATTGGAACAAAACAATCTGACTTTTTCCTTCAGCTACATAGGGATGCAGTATATATCTATCTGTATCTTTATTTAACTGAATAATCTACTTCTGACTTCTCAGCCTTCAATACATGTCAAGATTACCAAATCCTCCTGTGCCTCTTAGTTCAGGCAGTGGCTATTGAGCTGCTGCCTATGGACAATGAGTCATGAGTTTTAATCCTGGCCTATCCCAGAAAACTAGTGCAGGTGAGAAATTAGTTTATGCACTGCACTGTGAGGAGGAGCCAGGACAAGAGAAGTGACCAGCAAACTGAGAGAGAGCCCTCAAATTTTAAACCTTGAATCTGGGAAGGTTGGGATTTAAGCTTCTGACACGCCAACGGGGCCTGGGGTTTTACTCGTCACCGGGCTGCCGGTTTCACTTTGGTATGTCACATTGGCCTGGCCCAGTTCAGTGACTCCATTGGTGTTACTAAAAGATGAAGGGGTTGGTTGGGGATGTTGGGAGTAGTAGTTGTTCGTGACACCACCTGTGGTATGCTGCCAGTTGTTAGCCGCTGCTGCGCAAAGTCTCTCTCTTCTGGGGCAGATGGTGATGCAGCTTAGGAGTTGCAGCTCTCCACAGGTAGAGCTAAACCCCAGGGAGGAGGTTGGGAGTGGTTGTCCACCACAGTGCGAGAGTGCAGGACGCGGGAAGGATCAGACGACACAGCGGTTGCAGTTTAAGTTGTTTACTCAGTGAGTTGCTCCTGCCGTTGGACTGCCAGACTCCGCTGTGATGGGCTCCAGCCGATCCCGGATAGTTCGGAGGCCAGAACCAGTGGGATGCTCCATGAGACTTTCCTCTCTGCGCTGTGTTGTCCGAGTCCCTGCGGCTTGGAGCTGTGCTGGGACCCGAGTCCTGGGGGTGATTATGTTCTCTGTCCCGTATAACAGGCAGCGCGAGTCCATCAATGGGGTTGCCCTATGGTCACGACTCCTCGCTCTATGTGCTGCTTTGCCCCGGGCACTGTTGTGGGCCAGAAGACTTGAAATCCTATACCTGGCGGATTCTGCTGGCAGGCCGTGAAGTGCCCACCAGCCTAGGGCTCCGCCCCCTGAGATGTGCGCCGATCCTGAGGGAGCTATGAGCTCTCCCCTCAGTGACCGTGTTCTCCTGCGTCTCACTTAGTTCCCGGTCGTTTCTAGACTGCTGTATGTAAGTGTGGCTCCTCTCTCCCCAGATCAGTCGCCCCGCCCACCTGAGCACCTGAGCTAGTGGGTGGGATGCCCCAGACGATGTGGTGACCATCCTAAATGACCCTACCCTAACCTCGTCCCGGCGAGAGGTCAACTGGCTTATATATGTTTGTGGATTGTGAATGACCGGCACCGACCTCCTCCTTACCCGGGATGAATACTGCACCTCTGGTGAGGCGCAGTACCATGTGGCAACTGAAGCCTCAAGGGTGCCACACTTAAAGTAAAGTAAAACTAACTCTGTGTACGGACTGCTCATAGACAAGACATCCAATTAGGAAATGTTAATGTAGCGCCCCTGAACCCCTCAGGGCACTACTAGGTACTGCATCTGGACAAATATGCAGGGTCTACCCCCAGGGACCTCGAAGACCCATGCCAGTACCACCTAAACACATAACAGTTTCCCACTCCCAATTAGGGATGACTGACTAGTCCAGGACCCAATGCATGGCCACTCAGAGGTGCAGCCAGTCCAGTCCACTAGATGGCAACCCGGTGGGGGGGACAGACACTCAGATAGGACGACAGAGGATGGCGGCTCCCATGCAGTGGTTGATACCGCGCCTGTCATCCCACGCTGACTTCCAGTCCACTAATGTGCTACTGAGGAAGGTCCATGTAGGACCAAAAACGGTCTTCTTTTTTGCACATTGAATAAATACACGTTGCAGCCAATTTTGGGAGTGCCTTGTTTACTTCTTGTAACATATGGCCTTGGAACCTGAAGTGCACCCCGACGTTTACCAACACCTGCATGGAGTAAGTGCCATTTACTTCTTATTATAGAACGACAGAGGAGTCTGGTAGTGACAGTCAAAGGGGACGGATGTGTCTCCAGATGGAGTCGTGTAACAGGGACCTAGGTAGCGTAGGAGAGTGGTTGCCAGGGACGGTACAGCCAGGTACCCCTGGAACCAGAGCACCGACAAGGCACAGGGCCCTAGGTCAGGCGACAGCTTCAGGCAACCTGACAAATACCTGCACAGTGAGGGGACCTTAACGGACCTCACTGACCCAGGAATCCAGGGGCACCAGCAGTAAAGATTGAGCCAGGAACAAGAACAGAACACCGACCCTACAGGGTTCGCACTTCCCGCCGTACGGATTAGAGACTGCCGACAGACAGTAGGGGACCCACAAACGCTCCAAGCCACGGGGTCCCACCAACCAGTGAGAGGTGACAGGGAAAGAGACTACCAGGTCACCACACCGGCACTGGGACAAAAGGGGTGAGAACCAGCCATCCTCAGTGCCTCACCTCAACACCACCATGAGTAAAAACAGAAGTTGCACTGCATCCCCATTGTGTGGTCTCCCTTCTTTCTGCTCCAGATCCCACCATTCTTTCCCTGGGGCCCGGCCCTACTTGCGAAGGGCTTAACATCCCGGCTGCTGTCACCATCAGCCCCAGTGGTAACAGACTGTGTAGCGGCGGTTCCATCACCATAACCGCATCCCGCAAGTGGTGTCATGATATAAACTCTTTCATCTACCCTGTATATAAATCCCCATTAAAAAGCGACCTCCAGGGTCACGGAACCGGGCATCGGCCACTACACAACCGTGACACAGCATCCCCGTACATATATGGCCCGGGACCGAGTGCCCCATAGCTCTGGGGCGTCACATTAATCTATAAAGATTGTTCCAGGTCCAAAGGGTGAAAAAAATGCTTTTTATTTATATAATTAAAAGGTCATAATCCATGTGAAAAAATAGTATAAAAAAACCAACTAGTTTCTTATGCTAACTTAATTGTAGCTTAAAAGTGAGTAAAGACAGAGAGGTATTACAGTCAGGGCCAGAAATATTTGGACAGTGACACAAGTTTTGTTATTTTAGCTGTTTACAAAAACATGTTCAGAAATACAATTATATATATATATATAATATGGGCTGAAAGTGCACACTCCCAGCTGCAATATGAGAGTTTTCACATCCAAATCGGAGAAAGGGTTTAGAAATCATAGCTCTGTAATTCATAGCCTCCTCTTTTTCAAGGGACCAAAAGTAATTGGACAAGGGACTCTAAGGGCTGCAATTAACTCTGAAGGCGTCTCCCTCGTTAACCTGTAAATGAAGTAGTTAAAAGGTCTGGGGTTGATTACAGGTGTGTGGTTTTGCATTTGGAAGCTGTTTCTGTGACCAGACAACATGCGGTCTAAGGAACTCTCAATTGAGGTGAAGCAGAACATCCTGAGGCTGAAAAAAAAGAAAAAATCCATCAGAGATAGCAGACATGCTTGGAGTAGCAAAATCAACAGTCGGGTACATTCTGAGAAAAAAGGAATTGACTGGTGAGCTTGGGAACTCAAAAAGGCCTGGGCGTCCACGGATGACAACAGTGGTGGATGATCGCCGCATACATTCTTTGGTGAAGAAGAACCCATTCACAACATCAACTGAAGTCCAGAACACTCTCAGTGAAGTAGGTGTATCTGTCTCTAAGTCAACAGTAAAGAGAAGACTCCATGAAAGTAAATACAAAGGGTTTACATCTAGATGCAAACCATTCACCAATTCCAAAAATAGACAGGCCAGAGTTAAATTTGCTGAAAAACACCTCATGAAGCCAGCTCAGTTCTGGAAAAGTATTCTATGGACAGATGAGACAAAGATGAACCTGTACCAGAATGATGGGAAGAAAAAAGTTTGGAGAAGAAAGGGAACGGCACATGATCCAAGGCACACCACATCCTCTGTAAAACATGGTGGAGGCAACGTGATGGCATGGGCATGCATGGCTTTCAATGGCACTGGGTCACTTGTGTTTATTGATGACATAACAGCAGACAAGAGTAGCCGGATGAATTCTGAAGTGTACCGGGATATACTTTCAGCCCAGATTCAGCCAAATGCCGCAAAGTTGATCGGACGGTGCTTCATAGTACAGATGGACAATGACCCCAAGCATACAGCCAAAGCTACCCAGGAGTTCATGAGTGCAAAAAAGTGGAACATTCTGCAATGGCCAAGTCAATCATCAGATCTTAACCCAATTGAGCATGCATTTCACTTGCTCAAATCCAGACTTAAGATGGAAAGACCCACAAACAAGCAAGACCTGAAGGCTGCGGCTGTAAAGGCCTGGCAAAGCATTAAGAAGGAGGAAACCCAGCGTTTGGTGATGTCCATGGGTTCCAGACTTAAGGCAGTGATTGCCTCCAAAGGATTCGCAACAAAATATTGAAAATAAAAATATTTTGTTTGGGTTTGGTTTATTTGTCCAATTACTTTTGACCTCCTAAAATATGGAGTGTTTGTAAAGAAATGTGTACAATTCCTACAATTTCTATCAGATATTTTTGTTCAAACCTTCAAATTAAACGTTACAATCTGCACTTGAATTCTGTTGTAGAGGTTTCATTTCAAATCCAATGTGGTGGCATGCAGAGCCCAACTCGCGAAAATTGTGTCACTGTCCAAATATTTCTGGACCTAACTGTATATACCCGGATTAAAATCTCTGAGGACGACAAAGAGGTGTGAACTTAACCATATCAATACTCTAATTAGAGATATGTAAAGCCAAGCTGTTTTATCAGGAACAAAAATATTAAAAATTAAGCAACATTATTAGCAGTAAAACATAATTGAAATAACAGAGATACTTAATAAGGGAACATTAGTTTTCTTCGGGAATTCATAGCTTTTGGATATATTGTATCCAGTGGGAACATCCCAAATTCCACATTATCCAAAAGGCATCTTTTTTGTTCTCACCTCTAGGTGGATTGTTCCTTTTTTCAATATCAAATATTTTTATGATGGATGCATTCTTGTTATATGTTGAAATAGTAAACTGATCTACTGATGATGAAAGGTGGCTGTTTAATTCAGTATGCAAATATCGCTAATACTCTGCATCAGACATGCAGCGCTTCTTTTTACCTGTCGCACATTTTTCGCAAATTATGTAACCAGGTCTAACCGCACTTTGTTTTGTTTTCTCTGAAATGCTACAGCATTAAATAGTAAAGCATTTTTGGCTGTAATCATGCAGCCAGTGTCTGATTAATAATGTCCTTGGTTTGGGCAGCATGAATCTACAAGTTTGCTTTAAAAAAATAATTCCCTACAGAACACAAAAAAACATAATGCTATATGGTGGAGTATTTTGTACCTATGAAATGTTCCTCTAAGGCCTGCAACACACATCCGTGCCGCCGGAACGTGTTTGGGACTTTTTGACACGTACCGCCGGCACAAACACACGTGCACCAATGTTACCCTATGGTAACAGGCACACACACGTAAAACCACACGGAACGTGTGTCCATGTGGTTTGTACATGTGTGCGTTTTTTTAACACGGATGACATGTCTGCGTTTCGCCGGCATCACGCAGACATGCACCCGCTAAAGTCAATGGGTCCGTGTCTGCACGTACGGGACAAGGACCAGGTACGTGTGCTTTCCGTGAGGGCCGTGTTTTTTTGTTTTTTTTAATGGTGAAACGGCTCAAGACACACTGACTGCACGTGGACATGACACGTACGTATCTCATGCATACACGGACATTCAACACGCACGCACGGCAAGCATACGCCATCACACTGATGTCACACGTACCGGAGAAACGGACATCCAAAACGGAACACAGACCCGAAAAACGGACCGCGAGAGACGCACATGTTTTTTACGGACGTGTGTTTCAGGCCTTATATACATTATATTATGCTTTCCTGAACATTAAAATCCTTTATTGCATTCTTGTCAGTGTTGCTGTGTATTTTTTTAGAACTGTATGGAGAACTCAATAAGCCAAAAAAAAAAAAGCTCTACATCCCTTTTGAAGTCTAAAACGTTCAATGTAAAGAATCAGTTGACCTAAATGAGTCAGAAAAACAAACACTGTTGTTAATATCTGACCATAGCTAGGAAAAAAAAATCACCCAAAAGGTTATTATATTAATAATTCTCATATAAGAAAGGACAATTCAAATATTTATTAGAACATTTTGGCTTTCACACGCTGATGGTATGAATCGGAAAGAATTACAGTTCTTTAGCTGAAGCCCCTTCACTTGTTGGAAGATAGAAACTTTTCGTGAGCTGAATCTAAACATGATAGTGGTGGGAGGACACGAATAACTCAATTTCTTAATCTCAGTTAAATAGCTCTATGTCATAAAAGACAAGTTTATTGGAATTACAGTAAAAGCAAGGCTTTGTTTAACTATGAAAATTCAAGAATTGTAAACACGTTTAGAAAAAGTACGTCTAAAAATTGTTTATTATATGCTAATGAGGCCATTGACTAGTGCTTTACCTATTCAGAGATCTTACTGCAAGTCGCTCACTAACATACAAGTTAGGCACAACTGAAAACAGTTTTTAAGGCCTCTATTACACATCCGTGAAAATCACGCACGTGTCAAAAGTGCGTATTGCCCTCGGTGTGCTGTGTACATGGCCTACGTGTGTTCTCTGTGTGTTATCCGTGATAACACACGGAGAACGGGAACCTTCTACTCACCTGTCCCTGGTGTCGCTGTCCGTGGTGCTGAACTTTGGTCTCCGTTCCTGCCGGCTCCCCGCTGCTGCTGCTTCTGGCCGCAGTGAAGTAAATTTTCAATTAGCATAATTAGCGGTGGTAGGCAGCAAGTGACAGCAGCGGCAGAGACAGGAGGGCAGGAGAAGGTGAGTAATGTTTAATTTTTTTTCTCGCAGACACATGTCTTTTCTCTGGTGGGTGTCACACGGAACACATCCATGTGGTCTGTGTGTGTTACGTGTGACCCGATTGCGTTCCGTGTGACACCCGTGATGCCAGAGATAAAACAGACATGTCGGCATGAGAAACAAACGGACACACGTATGTACGGAACAGACACACGTTCCGTGCGAAAATACATACGTGTGTCCAACAACACCATAGGAAGACATAGGTCTACGTGTGTACGTGTCTCCGGTACGTGAGGAAACTGCCAAACACGTACCGGAGGCACGTACGTGTGAAAGAAGCCTAAGGTAAAGTGAGGGGCCTGGATGACAGAAAATATCCAAAAGTGACACCATAAAAAATGCACTTCTCAAACTGCTCAAAACCACATCCAAGACATTTATTATCTCTTTAGATGCTTCCCAGGATCTAAAATAATGTGGAAGGAAAAAAAGAATTTTTTTTTCAACAAAAATGTTACTTTGGCCCCAAATTTTGCATTTTCACAAAAGTAGCAATAGAAAGTGGATAATACAATTAGTTGTGCATTTTCTCCTTCCTGAGTATACCAATAGTCCCAATGTGGTGAAAATCTACTGCTTTGGCACACTGCCGGGCTCAGAAGTGCCATTTGACTGTTTGAGTGCAAAATTATCTGGAATCATTAGCAGACACCATGTCGCGTCTTGAGTGCCTCTGACATACCTAAACAGTTGAGCTCCCCCTCAAGTGACCCCATTTTGAAAAGTAGACCCCTCAAGCAATTTATCTAGATATTTGATGAGCACATTGAACATCCAGGTGCATCACAGAATTTTGCAACATTGAGCCTTGAAAATTAAAAAATACATTGTTACCACAAACATGTTGCTTTAACCTTACATCTTTCATTGTCACAAGGGAAACAGAAGAAAATGTATTGAACAATTTGTTTTAGAATTTCTTCTGAGTATGCCAATACTCCACATGTGGTGGAAATCTACTGTTTAGGCGCACAGCAGGGCTCTGAAGGGAAGAAGTGGGATTTGAACTTTTGAATGCAAAATTAGCTGGAATCGTTAGCAGACGCCATGTCGCGTTTGGAAAGCCCCTGATGTGCCCAAACACTGGAGCTCCCCCACAAGTTACCCCATTTTAAAAACTAGTCCCCTCAAGGAATTTATCTACATGTTTGGTAAGCAATTTGAACCCCCAGGTGCTTCACAGAATATTGCAACACTGAGTCATGAAAATGAGAAAATACATTTCTCCACAAAAATGTTGCTTTAACCTCAAATCTGTAATTTCAAAAGGGTAACAGGAGAAAATGCAGTGTTCAATTTGTGCATTTTTTCTTGAGTAAGTCAATACCCCATATGTGGTGGAAATCTACTGTTTGGGCACAGAATGGAAGGAATACCATTTGAATTTTTGAATGCAAAATTGGCTGGAATCATAAGTTGATGCCATGTTGTGATTTAAGCGCACCTGATGTACCGAAACAGTGAAGCTCTCCCACAAGTGACCCCATATGGAAAACTAGATCCCTAAAGGAATTTATCTAGATGTTTGCTGAGCACATTGAACTCCCAGGTGCTTCACAGAATTTTGCAACATTGAGCCGCTAGAAGGAAAAAATAAGGTTTTACCACAAAAATGTTGCTTTAGCCTCTAATCTTTCATTTTCACAAGGGTATCAGGAGAAAATGTAGCAAACGATTTGCTCTTCACTTCCCCTGAGTACGCCAATACCCCATTTGTGGTGAAAATCTGCTGTTGAATTGGCTTTTTATTTATTCATTTATTTTTTACGCCGTTTACCTTGCAGTATAAGTGATAAGGCAGCTTTATAGCTCAGGTCAGTACGAATACAGCGATAATAGGTTTTTATAGTGTTTTTAGGTCGGGATACTATCACACTAAAAAACGCTTTGTTACAAAACCAAGGTTTTTTGCATCACCGAATTTTGAATACTATAGTTTTTTAATTTTTCGGCCAACAATCATGTGAGGGCTAATTTTTTGCGGCATGAGTTTTTATTGGTACCATTTTGGGCCACATAACATTTTTTGATCACTTTTCAATCCACTTTTTGTGAGGCAGAATCATAAAGAAACAGCAATTCAGGAATTGTTTTTTGATTTTTTTTTTTTTGACACTGCTTATTTTGTCATAAAAGTGATGACATTGTTATTCTTCTGGTGAGTACAATTACAGTGATACCGCATTCATATAGTGATTTTATGTTTTTCCGCTTTTACACTATAAAAACTATTTAATTGAAAAATATTATTTTTGCATTGCTGGATTCTGAGAACTGTACCTTTATTTTTTCACTGATAGAGCTGTATGGTGTTTTGTTTTTTTGCAGGGCAAGATGAAATTTTCAGTGGTACCATTTTTATTTACATATGATTTTTTTAATTGGGTTTTATGCCATCGTTTTTGCTATGTTTTTTATTTATAGTTTTTCCAATTTTTTTTTTTTACTTTTTAACTTAGTCTCTTTATAGGACAATACTTTTTAATATTCTGATTAATCATATTATTTACTGCAACGTACAATCATTGCAATGGATTATATGCCAGTGCTGCACTCGCAGCTTTGACAGTTCGCCTATCACACCATGCATTTGGCATGGTGTGAAAGGCTTCCATTGCTGGGTGACCCGGGGTCATCATGACGATGACCCCGGGTTAAGATGGCAGCGATTGTGTTTCCATGATCCAATTACAGGGACCCAATTGCTTGGGAGAGGTGCGCGATCCTCTCCCTTCCACCCAAATTCTGTTATTGCTATTGATCACAGCATTTAGAGGGTCAAACTGCCTGGACCAGTACGGACACTGCTCTTAGCTGTGACAGACGATTCTTGGCTTTAACATAAGCTGAAAACCCGGTGGGTTTTGAAGGAGCATAGCACCTGAGCCCCTGCAATTGCCATGATGTACTGGGTATGTCATCCGTCCTTAAGGCACAGACTGTCATGAGCTACCCAGTACGTCCAATGTCGGTCAGGGGTTAAGCAGTGAGAGTCACAGTTCTGTTATTCCTTTCAATATCTCTGAGGCAACATACTGTTTGTTACCTAAATAAATTAGTTTCAGCAGAGCCTGTTGCTGCATCACCAAGGCAGTGCTGCAGTGCTTACATCTTATGACTAATATGAACAATATGCTCGGAGATGACATGGAGGATGAGGAAAAGGTAGGGGTGTAGCAATTGGTGTAGAAGGTAATGGAAATATGTTTGGGTGGTGGGTTAATGGGATCCGGGACGTTGGGACTTGACTGTCACAGGAAGAGGCTGCAACAGAGCAGGTTGAGCCTCTGCTATTAACATAACCGGTAGCGTTCCATCGTTACTTAATAAAGATGAACTCTAAGAGTTAATGCAATGTTTAAGTGATGTGCCTCCCCTGTGAGGGATGTGAACCTGTTAATAAAAATGTTATTTCTTTTTTCTTTTTCCTAGTTACAAAATAAACCTTTGGATGTCCTGTAGCTTGAGGACGAGCTACGTTTAACCAAGGGGGAATGTGACACCCCTGGACTATCAGGTCACCACAGGGTACTGAACGCTCTTTCTCTTTAGTGCAGTATTCAAATCCCTCATGGTTCTGGGTCCCCATCTTACAGTGCTGCCCCCAACAGCAAATTAAATCCTAGATACACCCTTCACCACACCCACCAGGCACACCAGTGGGCGGCTTGAGCGGAATAGGGTCGCCCACATATAGTGTCAGGAAGGGGAGGTGAGAAGGGCAGTGAGGCTTTAGTGAAGAGGAGTAGTGAAGTGGAGGAGGCAGGGAGTAGTGGCTCCCAGGAGAAGCTGACTAGGTTGCAGACGGTGGTCTGGACCTAGAGGAGTCAGACCCCCGGTCACAGGGGATTGAGGCACGGTGCCTGGACCTGTCAAGGAGGATGGTCAGCAGACTGGTCTTATCACCGGTCCGGGACCAAAGGCACGGCGGGGTACACGGACCTTAGGTCGGGGAGAAGCTTCAGGCAACCCGACAATTAACCTGCGGAGAACGGAGCCTTTATGTACTGTTCCCATTAGCTCCAAAATTGGGGCACTAGCGCAACAAGGGGGATAGGGCCTTCCATACAAGCAGCCCACTAAAATGCCAAGCACAAGCCCTGAGAGCAGGCTCCCACACTTAGCCACAGTGGGGAGCGGGGCCTGGCAAGTTTCAGACTACTGGGCCACTACAGTGAATTTAAACTTTTTGCCAGGAGGCAGGTCACGGATTATCAGGCAGCACTGCAGGGGATGGGACCCGGACGAGCTCCCCTTTGAGAGGCAGCGGCACCCAGAGACTTGGTTTACCCAGTTGTCAGTGTCTGCTTATTGGCTGAGTAAGTACCTGAGTGATTCCTCCATCACGGCACCCAGTATCATCATCCGGAGTCCCGTGGCCTACCCCACCCATGGAGGGCAACGACACCTTGCTGCCCTGCTCCATCACCCCGGGTACTACCAACGGCAGCGGCGGTACTCCCAGTTACTGCACACCATGGGTTGCGTCACGAACTATAACTCCCGTGTAAATATCCCCCTTTTTACTTTAGAGTGTTGCCTCTAAGCCCCCGAGTCCGGAGACCCTCGAGCCACAAACGGACACTACCCTCGGATCCGAGCGGTTCGATCCGCTGCTGGGGCGGCACCGAAACACTCAATGAACTAGGGCCTTAATTCTTGATATATGCCATCTCAAGGTTCATCCAGTGTGCCATCTGGCAAATATATCAACCCTGTCCAGAAATACTTGTCCATGTGTCAGTCGTTAAGTGGAGCTTCACAATAACTGCGTTGGTGAGGGCATTGGTGATTTTATGGGACATGTGTTGGTGTAAGTCAGGCATGGCACTCCGGGAAAAATAGTGGCAGCTGGGGAAGAAGTATCGACTAATAACCACCGCCATGAGGTTACAGAAAGCATCAGTGTCCACAAGCCTAAACAGCAACATTTTCAGGTCAAGCAGTCTAGAAATGTGCCTGTTTATTGTTTGGGCTTGTGGATGGGTGGTTGGCTGAGTATTTGCATTTGTTTTCAAATGAATTAGTGAGGGCTTCCTGATCGCCTGATGGCCTTCCAAAATGTATGAGTGAGGGCCGCCTGATGGCCCTCCAAAATGTATGAGTGAGGACTTCATGATGGCCCTCCAAAACGTATGAGTGAGGGTTGCCTGATGGTCCTCCAAAATGTATGACTGAGGGCTGCCTGATAGCCCTCCAAAATGCACGAGTGAGTGAGGGACGCCTGATGGCTCTCCATAAGTAATGAGTGAGGACCGCCTGACAGCCCTTTAAAATGTATGAGTGAGGGCTGCCTGTTAGCCCTCTAAAAATTGTGAGCAAGGGCTGTAGGATGACCCTGTTGATTTGGTGGAGTTGGAGCAGGAACAAAATGAAAAGAAGAAACCATGAACCATATACTCTTTTTTGGGGTGGGAAGCTGATTTTTACACTATCAGCAAAAGCTATGAAATTTCATAAATTAAATGCACTAGATTGTTGTTTTTTTACTAACTGAAATGGAAAACTGCTGCATTTTTTAAAAGACACTACATGTGAACATAACCTAAGGCAGGGGTCTGAAACTCTGCTGGGTATATGGGTTAAACAGAGAAAACAAATTGAATTTGGGGGGCCGCATTCTTTGCAGGACAAAGCGACATTTTAGTGACACCATATATTTTTTTTCAATACAGCTTTTGATCATTTATTTTACATTTTTGTTTTGTTTGGTTTTTTTTAAATGGCATTCATTGTATGGTTTATGAAACAGTTTTATAACTTAAGGTCCAGTCACACTAAGCAACTTACCAGCGATCCCAACAACGATAGGGATCGCTGGTAAGTTGCTAGGAGGTTGCTGGTGAGCTGTCACACTGCGACGCTCCAGCGATCCCACCAGCAACCTGACCTGGCAGGGATCGCTGGAGCGTGGCTACACGAGTTGCTGGTGAGCTCACCAGCAACCAGTGACCAGCCCCCAGTCTCCTAGTTACAGCACACATCAGGTTAATTAACCCGATGTGTGCTGCAGCTAAATGTGCACAGAGCAGGGAGCAGCGCACACTGAGCGCTGGCTCCTTGCTCTCCTAGTTACAGCACACATCGGGTTAATTACCTGATGTGTGCTGCAGCTACATGTGCACAGAGCAGGAGCCGGCACTGACAGTGAGAGCGGAGGAGGCTGGTATCAAAGGTAAATATCGGGTAACCAAGGACAGGGCTTCTTGGTTACCCGATGTTTACATTAGTTACCAGCCTCAGCAGAAGCTGGCTCCCTGCTCACTGCACATTAGTTGTTGCTGTCTCGCTGTCACACACAGCGATCTGCGCTTCACAGCAGGACAGCAACAACTAAAAAATGGCCCAGGACATTCAGCAACAACCAACGACCTCACAGCAGGGGCCAGGTTGTTGCTGGATGTCACACACAGCAACATCGCTAGCAACGTCACAAAAGTTGTTCGTTACCAGCGATGTTGCTAGCGATGTTGCTTAGTGTGACGGGGCCTTTAGGTCAGTGCACTTTTTTGTTTACTTTAAACAATAGAACAATAGGTTGGATGACTGTACAGCTACAGAGCCGACTATCAGACCTTTTTGATAGTTGGGTGGAGGATATCATCTCTGAAAACAGAGTCCCACAGCTGCATCCCAACAGTTTAAGCAGCACTGTTAGAAGAGTCAATACCTTGAGACAACAGGGGGTCACGGAGCCCCTCATTTTGTCACTGAGGATGATTTTTTTCTCCAGGGATTACTCTGGAGAGATTCTTGTGGTGAGATGCAGCTCTAAACGGCTGTCATCATCCTATTAGATAGATAAGAATTAATGTATGAGTGTGTTTGCTTTATTTCAGTTTTTTTTATATTGCCTTTCAAAAAATGCAGCCACTCTACATGTGAACAAAGCCTGAGGGGTGCAGGAGGCATTTTATTTTTTCTTGTCTTTTTTTTGCCTTATATACAATCCATTACACAGAATAGAATATTTCCTAACATTTTTTTCCTGTAAAGTCAATTTTATCGTCGGTTTTGAATATTTTATTGTCACTCCGTATAGAGACTAGTTTGACAAAAAGATCTACTTTAGTACACAAGCACAGAGGGGAACATTTTTGAGACAAATTTCTTCTAGAAACTTACCTGGGTCAATTGAGTCATATTTGACAGAAACCTCCTCTAGTATCTGTAGAGCTTAAAATTCAGATGATGGTGAAAACAAGTTATTGATTTTAACATTATGGAACCATTTTTTTTTTTTTTTTTAAATAAGGGAGCTCTCAAAAATATGTAGGTCCTTTATGACTGTAAAATGTTAAAGGAGGTCTAAGTAGTACAGCTTCTCTATGTGGAACGTGCCAAGTAAGAAGACTTACAATCCATGCAATGCTTATCTGGGAATTTAAATATGATGGTAGTAGAGTTCCTATCCTATTGTGCTCTATAGAGAATATTTGCATATATAAATTCCCAAAGGAGTAGTGCATAGCCATTAAGTCTTCGTTTGCTGACTTGTACATTTCCAACTCCGCTGTCAAAGTCTTCTCATCAAGCCAAATTTACTTTGCACTGATGAGGGGCAAACACGCCGAAACAAGTTTCTGCAAAGGAAGTTCCTAGTTTGGCTTCTTATCCTACTTCACGTGACAAGGCTATTTCAATGGTCAATATTGACTTTTAAGATTGCTACTTCCAAAAGGTAGAACTAACGTTCCAGTCCTTCTCCTTTCAGAAGCGGCTAATTAAAATCCCAGAGGAGCATTGCATGGCCTGAAAGTCTCCTTACTCTTACTTAGTGCTCTGCACAAGGAGAAACTTTATGTCTATGTATAGTGATCTATACATTGATGTCTAATACTAAGAATGTACTTTTACTGCTTAAATTGGTCTCTGAAGGGTAAGATTGCTAAAGCTTTGTCATTATGTTTTATGAGGAAACTGTAGTAACTAAATGTAGAAAATGCCTCTTATTTTACATTACAGACACATTCTATATAGTTTACAAAGCTCCCTACCATCCCAGATTGAGCAGGACTGTCCTAATTTGAGTTTCAGTCCTCCTGACCCGGCAGTCAGGGCTTTTGTCCTGACTTCCACTCACTCCCTTTGCGGGCTGTGTAGGTCCTCCTCCTCTTAGGGCAGGGATGGAATCTCTCTGCACCCATACATAAATTATATAAACAACTTTCTTCTATTATTTCCCCGATACTCAAACTCACAACCTCCAAGTACATAGAGATACATCTGTACATAGCAGTGTATCTCTATGTACCTGTATTCTAGAGGTAAAGAAAAAGTCAGGTTTTTTTTGTTCCTATTAAATTGCTAAAAAAAATTGTCATTTTCTCTTTTTTTGTGAATCTTCCTGGGACATGTACACAAAACCTCTATAATTAAAAGCAACAGCTACAGCTATGAGTCACAGGCTCTGCTTTCTTTTAGCAGTAATGCATGTATATATTCTTACATTCATGTTTTGCATGTGTTAGTATTTTAGAGTGCAGCTGTCTTTTTTTTTGTCTTTATATGTCATGTTCAGTGATGCACCTGTTCACACTGCATGTTCGAAGTGCCATTATAGGGTCATGCATTCTGACTGTGCATCCCTCCCCCATTAGCCACAGGTGATTTTATTCTTTATAGCAGGTTCCTACTCACCCATACACCTGGAGGTTGTTAATCACAGACAGAGGCTTCAGTTCAGTGTAGGCTCCCAGTAATATGAGATTGTCTTGACTTGGCTACTGGGCAGATACAGAAATGGCCATCTTTGTATGCTAAATATCTCATTTTTTTTCTTAGATTTCATTAAGCAGTAATGCATGTATATATTCTTACATTCATGATTTGCATGCTTTAGCATTTCAGAGTGCAATTGTCTTTTTTTGTCATTACATGTCATGGTCAGTTCTGCACCTGTTCACACTGCATGTTAGGGAGTGCCATCAGTCTTTTTGTCTACAGACTCGGCTGATGTCACCAGGAGAATTCTGTAATCTTGAACCTGCGTTAAACATTTTGACTCCATAGGCAGTTATACAGATACATAGGGATATATCTGTACATAGCAGTCTATTTCTATGTTCCTGTATTCTAGATGAAGAATAAAAGAGATAATTTTTTCTTCCTACAAAATTACAAAAAAAATAAAAAAGCAATTACAATATTGACATTTCTAATACAAATTTGAATAAAAAATAATAAACATTACAATTTGGCAAAGAACATAGACATGTTTGGTGTCCCTTTCACCATAGCAACCTGCACAACACAGCAATCAGAATATTTATGGTGATTGGTAAATGGCGTAAGAATAAGCTATGATAGTCATATCATGACTATCATAGCTTATTGACCTATGATAATAGGTCATATTTCTATCAAATAGTTTTCTATGTGCCTTTAGCATTATACTTTTGCACTGAAACTACTGTGATAACCTTTACAGGGGATTTTAAGCTCTGTGACATTTTAGCGAAATGTACCTTTGAGAGCCCCTTAATAATCACAAATAAATTATTTTTCTCGTAGTATTAAAATATTACGTCATACATTTGTTTATTGCCTTGGGGCTTTACTGTCATTGCATTTCCCTTTTTAACTCTTTAAATGTAATTACGTGATTATTGATTTGTGATGTGCTGTTTCATTCATTCTACTAATATTTTGGTGCTTTGGTTATTTAATCCCATATGTAGCTTTTCATGGGGATAAGATTGTCATCAGGTCCTGTTGAAGCGGTTCAAGGCGTGAAACGACCGGCATTGATTTGGTGCCCGCACCCCCTGCACATCTACTCTCCTTGTCTTCTACATAAAGAATTAAAGAAGAATTGTTTCAGTTTTGGTGATTGCCCCTCTTTTTTCATCCCTTTGGACTTTTTATCTTTAGTTTATACTGCTGCTACACTCATGACAGCATGCTAACTGCCAATAGGTCAGCATTTACACCTTTAATAGCCTAAATACGGAAGAGTTCACAATCACAGCATATTTAGAGTGCCAAACATTCTTAGCAGCAAGCAACAGTGCAGCCTTGTAATCAGTCGGTCCAGTTAACATAGGAATAAAAGACCTTGACACCTCACGAATGATGTTTAGTGATGAATAAGCACGAAAAATGGTAAAAGAGAGAAAAGAAGGTGTTTATAACCAGCGTCATTCAAGTACCCGCCCATAATCTCACGCCTGCACAATACGATCACCGGCGCACGCAATTTGAACTGTGCTCAGTCCCGTGATACTGCCACTGGGAATGCGCCAGACTTCAGGAGCACTAAGTAACAGGAGAGCGGCAGCGTCATCTGTCAATCAACACTGGGGGACGGCGAACAGCGGCAGGAGGGGGGAATAACGAATGCAATACAGCCTGCCACCGTGACCATAAAACAACATTAGCATACCAAAAGGTAAGATTTTATAAAGTGTTTATTTAGGTATGAAAGGGGGGCCAGTAGGAAGATGAACCTTTCTAGAATGCAGCCCAGGAGCTGCAGAGGGGGATTCTTTTAGTTTAATAGCGAAATTTCAGGTGACAGGTTCCCTTTAAAAAAGCATAATGGTATATAACACCACCAAGTGTGTTCCTATTGGGAGCAAACACTTCTCCTCCAAGTCATACCGATTTTTTTTTTATGCATATATATTTATCTTTGAATATTGTACACCAAATTAAATCCACCCAAGTGATGCAAGCATATAAAGAAAGCAACCAACCAACAAGAAAGTTACAACAATGAGCGCAAACGAATGAATGAATAAATTGATAAATAGCTTGAAACACAATAGAATCAAAGAGATAACAACAATATAAGACAGTGGTGATCAAATATACAACACCTTGCCTGAATTGTGAAAAAAGGCTTAAAAAAAAAAAGACGTGAATCAGTGGAACCTGGAGTATGGACGAAGGAGTGAAAACCCTACATGTATTGCCATCAAGATGCGGCTTTTTCAAAAGTGCGGGTGAACAGAATGGCCAATGCTGACCTTAAATACACATATAATAATGCAAATAATCAATACGTATCTACCAGTTGTGTGGAGAAGGCATGGGAGCTGCTGAGAGCAGCGTCTGGAAGTGTGTACTGCGCATGTATGGAAGCACAGATCAAATACATATCGGCTGCACACTGGAAATGTGAAAGTAAATTATGGGTCAGAGCATGTGTAAAATAAGTCTGCCAAGGGAATGTTGATATATACAATTGGTGTCTATGCGACTTGGCCTACAACGCATGCGCAAAGAAGGAGCTAGAGGGTATAAGCACAATCATCTAGTACCACGGCACTTGGGCATTGCTTCACCACGCTCACAGAAATAACTCAGAGGAGTTTTTGAGGGTATCAATGCGTATAATAAATCTGCCAAGTGTGCATTGATATATACAATTGATGTCCATGGCGGCGTTGCCCAAAAGGCATGCGCAAAGAAGGAGCTCGTAGGTACAAGTACAATCATCTGGTACACAGCGCTTGCGCATTGCTTCACCAAATTCGCGTAGAAAACCCAAAGTGTTCTATGTGAGTATCAATAGTATGTGGAAGACATTAACTATGCGCAGCGACACTGCGTTACCAAAAGTGCTTCTACAGGGTGGGCCATAAGTATGGATCCACCCTGCGTGGGCCATAACTATGGATACACCCTGATAAAAAAGATGACCACCTTGGGAGTCACCCATCCTCAAATGTTTTGCCCGTCTCATGCCACAAACGCTAAGGTGATATCAGCAACCACTTCCATTTTATCAGGGTGTATCCATACTTATGGCCCACCCTGTATATTTACCAATCTTGTGCCATATTGGCAGTCCATGTGCAAGATGGCAATACTAACACCAACATATCTCATATTATCTCGCATTTCATATTAATTATCACAGCAGTCTTCTAGACATCCCAAATAATCTAATAAATTCCCACCCCTTATGTGACAGATACGGTAGGCAGTGTATATGAAACATGACCAAAGCGTAGGGCACAAAAACTATATATATACAATAGGGATAGTAATGTTAGTATATTTTAAGTCTAACCAAGTGAATATATTCCAAAAATTGTGAATATCACATACACTTATCATAAAGACCAAACACATATTGAAAAATAAATAAAAATGAAAAATTGTTAGTCATGATACAAGTCCATTCAGTGAAGTATAACAGCTGAAACATATCAAATAACTTGCGCTCAGTAGTGCGTGGAGAAAGTTGTGCTCCATAATGTTCTATGCCATGAAAAAAATAAAGAATTATTATACTGGTGTGCACTGAATGAAGTGAGGCAATTTTCTGAAGTAATGAAAATGTTTGTCCAACAGGCTGCAAAATATCAAGAGGCGCCTCGGTTAAAGAGGAAAATAAAAAAGAATTGCAAAACGCCGACTCATTAAGTACAGGGGAAAATTAAATGGAAGTGTCCAAAGATATTTCACAGTGTATAAAAAACAACTGACCTTCATATTTAATCAATGACTAGTTACAAAAGAATTTACATATTCAAACGTCAAAAAAAATCATCCAAAAGGGGGGCGTGGCCTAGCTGGAGAGCGGGAAGGTTGCATTACAGGAGAGCTCCTGACTGCATAGCTTCTTTTAATATAATATTGCCAGCAAAAACCACCCAAAATTACACAAAAGGGTCCTCATCTATAGTGGAGATCGAGAGGCACACAGAGTGGGGGAAACTCTAGCTGAAAACATCGAAGGAGGCACAAGATTCTTTGATACAGAGGAGTGTGAAGGAGAGGGGGAGGAAGCCATTATAAAAGATAAGGCAGGAAGAGAGCTGCTCCAGGACACTCTGCAGCTGAAGAAAGACTGTTTACTGAGAGTGGAGGAGATAAGAAGAAAAGAAGATAAAGCTGCTGCAAGCGACTGTGAGTACTTACCTGGGGGACAGAAGGGGGGCCCCTTAACACTGCTGTGCCTCAGAATCTGCACTCTCACCTACTTCTGCCCTCCATCAGTGTCAGTGGCTGTGTTTGAGTGCAGGCCTGCTGTAGGCTGAAGGGGATTTTCCCAGAGAAGCATTGGCTGTCAGCGCTGGGTAAAGTAGAAATGAGCAGTGCGGTCACATAAGATCAGCAAAAGGAGAAGGGGGAGGCATTTGTACAAGGAGATGGGAACTGCAGCTTATCTCTAAAACAGGAGTCTTCATACCCAATACAGGAGGGTTTGACTCAAATTACAAAGCAAGCCTGTGAATGCGAGTGGCAGCATAAAGATAAGGTATATTAAAACCAAGCACTGTACCTGAATTTCAGAGTCCCCATCTACATGATAAAAGTGACTTTGACCTGCTTTGTGCAGACAGGTTACCCCTAAATAACATCAGTGTGTGGCATGGTCCAGTCTTGACTGAATGACAACAGTGTGCTGCACAGCACAGGTGAACTCTCTCTGAAAAATAAAAGTGTGACACAAGCTGCAGACAAGTTCTTCTGGAATAACAACTGTGATCCACATATCTTAGGGGAGCCCCACCTGAATGACAGTGGTGATTTGAACACTGCAGACAATCTCTTCTTGACCAACACAGAAAAGCCACATATTCAGGACAACTCCTCCTAGCTTAACAGCTGCAAACCTCATATCATAGACGAGCTCCCCCTGAATAACAACATAGAACCACATATCACAGAGGAGCCCTCCTGAATAACAGTGGTGAACAACATATACAGACGAGCTCGACAAGAAAAATAATAGTGAGCCGTACACTGCAGAGAAAGTCACCCTGAATATTACTAGCGAACTACTACTCCCCTCCCCCTCCTCGCCACCAAAATAGGTGAGACCTTCCTTCAATCAAACCTTGAAATCTACAATGTGATGAAACTCACATAAAAGATCATATGATTTAACTATTTACTTCCTTACTCCCAGTGTAGTAGTGTCAATACAGGCAAAATGGGAAAAGGTAACAAACTCCAAACTAAAGAATCAAATAAACAACACAAAACGCCAAAAAAAAGTCAAGATGAAAACAAGTCGCAAAAACGAACTGTAACTGAAACACCTCAACGTAATAAAATTTGTAATGAACTACACAAACAGAAAGCAGCAACACTTCCGCTCAACCAGTGGTCAGATAGTGATGAAGATGAGGCCTCCAAATCCATACAGCAGGATCACGATATAAAAGAATACATTAAGGCTCTCCCTACAGCAGAATATATGAAGAATCTATTTAAGGACTTTACAAGATCTCAGAAAAGATGTTAAATCGGTGCATGACCGAATACAAATCCTGGAAGATAATAACGAACAGATCACAACACACGCTTCAAAAGTAACAGAAATCTTAATTGAGAAACAAAAAGATCAATTTCTGCAAAGGACCCACATAGATGACCTCGAAAATAGGTCCCGCAGAAACAACTTAAGAATTAAAGGCCTGCCGGAATCTATTCTTGATAAGGATATTTTCACTACCTTGACCACAATCTTCAAGAACATTATCAGGAAACACTATGAAAATGACCTGAAGAGCACACGGAGTGTTCTGACAAAACAATCGGGAACAGACAGACCAAGAGATGTTTTATGCTGTTTCCAAAGCTTTAAAACCAAAGAGGACATTTATCAGAAAGCGAGAGGTGCGGAAAAAATAGAATACGAAGGCTCGGAGATTCAAATCTTTCAGGACCTTACAAAGCTGACTCTCAACCTTAGGCGACAGCTTCAACCCTTGACAAAAGTTTTGAGAATAAGAACATTCCCTACAGATGGCTCTTCCCCTTTGGACTGGCAGTCCCATTCAATGGCAAGACCCTGACAATCAGAACTCCTGATGACTTACCGTTCATCCTCAGAAAATTGGATTTATTGGACCTCCAGGTCCCAGGTTGGACAACAGCAGAAGCATTTCTAAATTTGCCTCCACTTCCAGTATCTGAAAAGTGGTCTATAGTCACTCCACCCAAAGAAAAAAAGAAAAGAAAACTGAATTCTGAATACAAGAGAACACCCAATAGAGACCACAGAGAAAACGGAGAAATCGGGTGAAGATAGAAGCAAAACCTATGATATAAATATTTACTTTGATCAGAAATTCTAGGTTAACTGTTTCTAAAGTTCTGTTATATTTACTTTGTATTAAGAGTTATATTTAGAGAAGAGATATGAAGTTGTCGATACTCAACATACATCAACCTACTACCCCCTCCCTCTTTCCCACTGAGGTGGCGACAGAGATAGGGGGAAGCTTGGACACAATGTATATGCTAAACAACATAATCCCGCCAGATTAAGCTCATAGGCTACATTCGAAATGGGATTTGACATTGTGTTATTTAATGCCTCTGGTTCAATTAAGACTCACCGGGAGTCTGTTTAATCCTCTAATAAGTACATACATATTTCTCTCCGTCTTTGAAAAAAGGAGAACCCTAAAAAAATTAAAAAAAAAGAAGAGAACCGCTACTTCTCTTCTAGGTCCACGCCCCCACGGACCTGAATATCACCTTTATCCTTGCAATTATTCCTGGTAGAGCGTGCATTATTTTTGCTCATATCCCTACCAGCTGCAAAAAGTTTCAAACCAGTTGAGAAACCTGGTGGCACGTTGCGCATCATGGTTCACTCTTTTGTTTTATTTATCTCATCCTTCTATAGTTCCTGTTTATTTAAAAATCCCGCTAAGACAAAACAAATAAGACGCAAATATGCCGCACTCAAGCATCAATGGCCAACATAGAGGTAGCTACCTATAATGTAAAAGGATTAAACATCCCAGGAAAAAGATCACAAATCTTGAACTATCTACATAAAAATAAAATAGATATAGTATTTTTCCAAGAAACTCATTTTAAACAAACACACACACCAGTTACTAAAAATAAAATCTTTACTAAATGGTTTAACGCTAACTCACCAATCAAAAAACAAAGGTGTATCTATAATTATAAATAAGAGGATTCCTTTCATCTTTAAGGACGCGTTATATGATAAAGAGGGCAGATACATATTACTGAAATGCACAATATATAATACACTGTTTACACTAGCAAACATTTATGCACCAAACAACAATCACGCCCCTTTTTTCAAAAGCTTTACTGAGATCTTAGATAATTTCACATAAGGCCAATTAATTCTGGGAGGAGATTTCAACATACCCTTAGACCCTCCGTTAGACACATCAAATGGCCAATCGACGGTCCCGCTCAAAACAACTAGATACATTAAAAAACTTCTAAACAGCAGACTATTAACCTCATAACGACGGCCCTATGACTTAAAGCGGCGGCAAAACAGGGTACTTATTCTGTTCCGCCGCTTTAAAGCGGCGGGCCGAAAAAACCCTGTAGCGCCCCCCAGCGACCAAAAATCTCGGGGGTTTCAGCTACCGGGGGTAGCTGAGACCCCCCAGATTATGAATCGGGGTGTTTTTTTTGGACCCCGATAATGTGATCGCCGGTATACACCGTATACCGACGGACACATGAAAAAAAAAGAAATGACCGGTATAACTGATTTCTTTTTCATCTGACGTGATCAAACATGTCAGATGAGAAAGAAATATAAACCCCTAGTGCCCCCAAAGCCCCCAGTACCGGAGAGTCCCCCCCACCCCTACCCCTCCTCCGAAAGTCAAAATGGCGCCGAAGCGCACAGAAAACTGTCGCCGCTGCTGGCTCTGCATTCATTTCCCTCCGATCTGAAATGATCAAACATTTCAGATCGGAGGGAAATGTCCTCCCCCTGACCCCTCCTCCGGTACACCAGAGCCATCTGGTCCCCCGGAGCCCCTCCGGTTCTCCAAAGAGCCCCCCATTCCCCCCGCCGGAGCATGCAAGCACACAGTAGCGCGCGGCCGCATTCATCCTGCTCTTTCTGCCGCATGTGACACGTCACATGCGACAGAAAAGTTGTCGCCAGGTCTCCCCCCGTCACCCCCCATCACCCCGCGTCAGCCCCCCGTCAGCGCCCCGTGACATCACTAACCCCAGGGCTTGATGCCAGGTGACATTACAGCTGGTATCAACCCCGTATATTACCCCGTTTGCCACCGCACCAGGGCGCGGGATGAGCTGGGGCGAAGCGCCAGGATTGGCGCATCTAATGGATGCGCCACTTCTGGGGCGGCTGCGGCCTGCTATTTTTAGGCTGGGAAGAGTCCAATAACCATGGCTCTTCCCACCGTGAGAATACCAGACCCCAGCTGTCCGCTTCACCTTGGCTGGTGATCTAATTTGGTGGGGGACCCCACGTTTGTTTGTTTGTTTTTTTTTAAACAAAAACGCCTGGGGAGCCCTCCAAATTGATCACCAGACAAGGTGAAGCTGTCAGCTGTGGTTTGCAGGCTACAGCTGTCTGCTTTACCCTAGCTGGCTATCAAAAATAGGGGGGACCCCACGTCGTTTATTTTAATTATTAATTTTTTAGGGGGCTAAATACAAGGCTAGGCACCCTTTAGTGCCACATGAAAGGCACTAAAGGGCGCCAGCTTAGAATATGCAGGGGGGTGGGATGTTATATATGTTTGACATTATCCATTCATCCATTGTAGCATTTTAGGCTGTGCGCCCACAATCAGGGTTTGCAGCGTTTTGGGCGCAGTGTTTTCCCTGCATCCAAAGCGCTGCGTTGTGCAGTAGAAGCACAGTGGAAGGATTTTTAGAAATCCCATGCCCAATGTGCTTCTTTTCTCCGCAGCATACACTGACCTGTGGTGCAGCTTCCCTAGCCTCAGCATGTCAATTTATGCTGCGGAGACAAGAGTGTTCTCTGCAGGTAGCATAGAGCTCCACAGCAGCCTGAACCCAAATCGTGGGCATGGGCAGCTGCGTTCTCCCGTGGACAACACTCACATCTCTGCAGGAAGGCTGGCACTGTGTACTAGACGCCGTGTCACTGGATCATGGCCACATAGCCTAACAGTGAGAAATTTGTTGCTACAGTAACATTTTTGTGAAGTACCTGTGGATTCAAAATGCTTACTATACTCCTGAATAAAATCCAGTTTCCAAAATGGGGTCACTTGTGGGGGGTTTCTGCTGTATAGGTACCCAAGGGGCCCTGCAAATGTGACATGGTGCCCGCAATTTATTTCAACTTTTCCAGAATTCAAATGGTGCTCCTTCCATTCCAAGCCCTCCCATTTATCCAGAGGTTTTTGGCCACATGTGGGGTATTCCTGTGCTCATAAGACATTGGATAACAACCTGTTGGGTCCACGGTTTGTTGTTGCCTCTTGAAAAAGTAAGAAATATGATGCTAAAGCAACATTTTTGTGATGAAAATTTTCAATATGGCAACCTAAGCTTATCAAATTCTGTGAAGTACTCTTGGATTCAAACTGCTCACTATACACCTAGATAAAAGCCTTGAGGTGTCTTGTTTCCAGAATGGGGTCACTTGTGGGGAACCTCCACTGTTTAGGCACCTTAGGGGCTTTCCAAATGCAACATAGCGTCTTCTAATGATTCCAGCCAATTGTGCAGTCAAATGGCGCTCCTTCCCTTCCGAGCCTTGCTGTGCACCCAAACAGTTGATTTCCACCACACATAAGGTATCAGCATACTCAGGAGAAATTGCACAATAAATTTTATGCTGAATTTTTTCCTTTTACACTTGTAAAAAAAGCTACCTGGTTGAAGTAACAATTTTGTGGTAAAAATGTATTTTTTTATTTTCACAGCTCAACATTATAAACTTCTGTGAAGCACCTGGGGGTTCAGGGTACTCACCAAACATCTAGATAAATTCCTTGTGGGGTCTATATTCCAAAATGTGGCCACATGTTGAGGAGCTTCACTGTATAGAAGACACCTCAGGGGCTCTCCAAATGCAACATGGCGTCCGCTATTGATTCCAGACAATTTTGCAGTCAAATGGCACTCCTTCCCTTCCGAGCCCCGCCGTGTACCCAAACAGTTGATTTCCACCACATATAAGGTATCGCCAAACTCAGGAGAAATTGCACAATAAATTTCATGGTGATTTTTTTCCTGTTACCCTTGTGAAAAAAAGCTACCTGGTTGAAATAACAATTTTGTGGTAAAATTTTATTTTTTTATTTTCATGGCTCAACGTTATAAAATTCTGTGAAGCACCTGGGGGTTCAGGGTACTCACCAAACATCTAGATAAATTCCTTGAGGGGCCTAGTTTCCAAAATGGGGTCACTTGTGCGGGGTTTCTGCTGTTTAGGTACCTTAGGGGACCTCCAAATGCGACATGGTGCCCGCAATCTTTTTCAGCCAAATTTCCTTTCCAAAATTCAAATATTGCTCCTTTCGTTCCAAGCCCTCCCATTTGTCCAAACAAAGGTTTCAGACCACATGTGAGGTATTACCACGCTCATAAAAAAGTGGGTAAAAAACCTTGAGGTCAAACTTTTGGAATTACTTCTTGAAAAAGTGAGAAAATTGATGCTAAACAACATTTTTGAGAAAATTATTAAACTTTTCAATATGACAACGTAACGCTAACAAAATCTGTGAAGTACTTGTGGATCCAAAATGCTCACTATACCCCTAGATAGAAGCCTTGAGAGGTCTAGTTTCCAAAATGTCATTACTTGTGAGGGGTTTCTTCTGTTTAGGTACCTTAGCGGACCTGTAAATGCAACATGGTGCCTGCAATCTATTTCAGCCAAATTTGCTTCCCAAAATTCAAATATTGCTCCTTCTGTTCCGAGCCCTCCCATTTGTCCAAACAGAGATTTCTGACCACATGTGGGGTATCGGCGTGCTCATAAGAAAGTGGGGCACAAGTTTTGGGTCCATTTTGTTGTGTTATTTCTTCTAAAAGTGAATAAATTTGGGTTAGAGCAACATTTTTAGGTAAAATTTAATTTTTGCTTTTTTTCATTCTACATTGCTTTTGTTCATGTGAAGCACCTGAAGGGTTAATAAACTTCTTGAATGTGGTTTTGAGTACTTTGGGGGGTGCAGTTTTTAGAATGTCACTTTTGGGTATTTTCTGTCATCTAGGCCTATCGAAGTCACTTCAAATGTGATGTGGTCCCTAAAAAAATGGTTTTGTAAATTTTGATGTAAAAATGAGAAATCGCTGATAAACTTTGAACTCTTCTAACTTCCTAACAAAACAAAATTTTGTTTCCAAAATTGTGCTGATATAAAGTAGACATGTGGGAAATGTTATTTATTAACTATTTTGTGTCACAGAAATCTCTGGTTTAACGGTATAAAAATTCAAAAGTTGAAAATTGCTAAATTTTCAAAATTTTTGCCAAAATTCAATTTTTTTCATAAATAATCACAAAAAATATTGTCCTAAATTTGGTACTAACATGAAGTCCAATATGTGACGAAAAAAAAATCTCAGAATCACCGGGATCCATTGAAGCGTTCCAGAGTTATAACCCCATGAAGTGACACTGGTCAGAATTGCAAAATTTGGTCTGGTCATTAAGGTGAAAATTAGCTCCGTCACTAAGGGGTTAATAGATGTGTGGAGAATGATACACCCCACCACAAAAGACTATTCCTTCTTCTCATCAGTACACAAATAATACTCAAGGATTGACTATTTATTTCTCCCCCATAAACATCTGAGCTTAGTACATAGCATCTCTTATGACTCAATAATATTCTCAGACCATGCCCCACTTTTTCTCAACCTGAACATACAACAACAAATCAGAAGCCCATTAAATTGGAAGCTAAATAATAATTTACTCAAAATGAAAGACTCACAAGATTATTGAGCCAGTTCTATTAAGAATTTCTTTACAGAAAACTGTATTTCTGGCAAATGCGACTCCAACATTTGGGAAGCGCACAAAGCTGTTCTCAGAGGCATTCTCATTGAACTTCGTTCGAGAACAAAGAAAGAAAGAGAAAAGGAGATCTCACTAAAAATACCCCAAATTAAAAATATGAAAGACAAACATAAGATAACACAATCCCATATTCTAGAAAGAAACCTTTATAATCTAAGACTTAAATTAAGGGCCCTCCTTGATCAAAAATTTTAAAAGTTTCTATCATTCTCCCGTTTTAAAGCATACTCCTATGCAAACAAATGTGGTAGATATCTGGCAAACTCTATTAAGAAATAAATTAACTCCACACATATTCTGAAAAAAAATAATAAGGATCAGATATTCTACAAAACAGAAGATATCGCCAAAACATTTTCAGAATTCTACTCAAACCTATATAATCTAAAAGCTAACTGCAAATCTGACTCAGAAAAAATTGAAAAAACAGAAGAATTTTTCAAGAACCTAACCCTTCCCCAAATTTCAGCTATGCAAAAGGAATCGCTAGATCTCCCTATAACGAAGGAAGAAATAGAAGAAGTTATACATCAAACCCCAAATAGTAACAGCCCAGGCCCTGATGGCTTTTCAATAGAATATTATAAGCATTTCAAAACTGAACTTATTCCACACCTGTTAGATTACTTTAACCATATTGATAAATCTAACAAATTCAAGAAGGAATCTCTAGAGGCACACATAAGTCTCATACCGAAAGAAGGAAAAGACCCCACCTCCTGCGGCAGCTTCAGACCAATTTCGCTTATTAATAATGATGTGAAGCTCTATGCCAAAATACTAGCGAATCGAATGCAGAAACTTCTCCCAAATTTGGTAAAGCCGGAACAAGTTGGCTTTATTAAGGGTAGAGAAGCCAAGGATAATGTGATGAGGGCAATCAACGCAATTCACCTGGCTAAACACCAGGAAATACAATTGTCGGTCCTTTCCACAGACGCGGAAAAAGCATTTGATCGCGTTGACTGGTACTTCATAGAACAAACACTCATTAAATTTGGCTTCTCCAAAATTTTTTTACAAAAAATCCAGGCCTTATATACCAAGCCCTCAGCCAGAGTCAAAGTGAATAACATACTGTCCCCCAGCTTTGATATACAGAACGGTACGAGGCAGGGCTGCCCATTGTCCCCCCTTCTAATCATCCTTACACTGGAAACCCTTTTACAAAAAATTAGACAATCCCCAAAATCAAAGGACTGAAGACTGGCACAATTGAACATAAATGTGCTGCTTATGCAGATGATATTCTATTCTTTTTGGTAAACCCAAATGACTCTATACAAGAATTGCTATCAGAACTGCGTCTCTTTAACACAATTTCAAACTTTAAAATAAATTTCTCTAAGTCCAATATAATGCATATCCTATTATCACCTGAAAACAAAGAAAAGCTGTCTACTCTCTCTCCCTTTAAAGAATGTTCCTCCATCACTTATTTGGGTACAAAGCTCAGTAATTCTTCCAATCACCTTTACAAACTCAACTTTATGCCTTTACTAAAGTCAGTAGAATCCTCCCTGATGTCATGGAAAGACGCCCCGATTTCCTGGTTTGGTAGAATTAATCTGATAAAAATGATAATTCTACCCAAAGCTTTTACAAACCCTCCCAATAGATATCCCTCAACAATTATTTTAAAAAATGAATGCTATAATATCAAAGTTTGTATGGGCAGGGAAAAGTTATAGGATTAAACACAAAATTCTAGTAAATCTGAGACATAGAGGAGGTCTTGACCTTCCAGATTTTGAAAAATATAGGACAGCAGCACATATAGCAAGAGTGGTTGAGCTTCAGTCCCACACATCAACAAAACTTTGGACGATACTTGAATTGAGCGATTTACATAGAGGATTTCTACATTACTTGTGGCCTACGTCCTTTAACAAATTCAAATACAAAAGTATCACAAATCCTTATACCATAACAACTCTCAAACTTTGGCATGAAACAAATAAAAAAAATGAATCTGATACCAAGGATCTGCAAAGCCACTCCTATTCTTCACCTAACCCCCAATAGCTACAGATCACTCAAGAAAAAACTCAGCCACCTGGATCAATATAAAACCATGCCAATACAGTCATTAATAGACAAAAAGGACTCACTGAATAAAGGTAAACTTAATGCACTTATTTCCACACTAAAGCTGGAGAAAGTAGACATTCAGATCCTACAAGATACGATAAATCTACACCTTCCAGATATCTCTTCCTCAGCTACGGACCCACCATTACTCAAACTCTTTCTAAACTCAACAAAGAATGAGAAAATAATATCCAAAATACATAAAAACTTATCCCAAGATGTTGATGTTCCAGACTTTTTGAACAAATTGGAAACAGAATTAAATATAAAATTCCCCCAAGAAGAAATCCAAATAATTCTAGGGAACATTCATTCCCTAACTACTTCAGTGAGGTATCAAGAATTAAACTACAAATTAGTCTCAAGATGGTATAAAACTCCAATTATATTAAATAAAATAAACAGCTCAATTTCCCCACTCTGCTGGAGATGTGGATCTGAACTAGGTACCCTGTCACATATCTGGGTGAAATGCTCAAAAATTCAAAATTAGTGGGAAAAAATTAGAGAACATATTAAAAAGGTGACCAATACGGAAATACCCTTATCCTCCGAATTCATTCTCCCCAACTTAGATCCCTCAAAGTCACTCCTTAGGAAAAATTCTCTGTTACCACAAATACTTAATGCTGCTAAAATAGTCATAACAAGACATTGGAAGAATGAAGAGCCACCTTCATTTAAAGAATGGATCAGAGAGACAGTCCAGACAGGTACACTTGAAAAAATCAGACTGTCAAAAATCAAACATGGAAAAGATTTAAATGACTGGGAGGTTTGGTTATCATACTAAGAAGTTAGTTGAAAAGTTGCGTCTGATCAGCATGCAATGAGAAGTCTCATTTCGATAAAAAAAACCCCAGAAAACTTAGCAGGTTTTATTTTTTTTTCTTCTTTGTCTTTGCTCCTGTTGCTCCCCCTTTCTTACCTTACTCTCTCACGTATTATACCCCTATATTCTTCCTCATAATTCCCCCCCCATCCCCTTCCACCTTCTTGTTCTTGCATCCCCTTTTCTTTATTCCTGAAACCACCTGACAGTATTATAAGTTGTTAATACAGTTAGGTCCAGAAATATTTGGACAGTGACACAATTTTCGCGAGTTGGGCTCTGCATGCCACCACATTGGATTTGAAATGAAACCTCTACAACAGAATTCAAGTGCAGATTGTAACGTTTAATTTGAAGGTTTCAACAAAAATATCTGATAGAAATTGTAGGAATTGTACAGATTTCCTTACAAACACTCCACATTTTAGGAGGTCAAAAGTAATTGGACAAATAAACCAAACCCAAACAAAATATTTTTATTTTCAATATTTTGTTGCGAATCCTTTGGAGGCAATCACTGCCTTAAGTCTGGAACTCATGGACATCACCAAACGCTGGGTTTCCTCCTTCTTAATGCTTTGCCAGGCCTTTACAGCCGCAGCCTTCAGGTCTTGCTTGTTTGTGGGTCTTTCCGTCTTAAGTCTGGATTTGAGCAAGTGAAATGCATGCTCAATTGGGTTAAGATCTGGTGATTGACTTGGCCATTGCAGAATGTTCCACTTTTTAGCACTCATGAACTCCTGGGTAGCTTTGGCTGTATGCTTGGGGTCATTGTCCATCTGTACTATGAAGCGCCGTCCGATCAACTTTGCGGCATTTGGCTGAATCTGGGCTGAAAGTATATCCCGGTACACTTCAGAATTCATCCGGCTACTCTTGTCTGCTGTTATGTCATCAATAAACACAAGTGACCCAGTGCCATTGAAAGCCATGCATGCCCATGCCATCACGTTGCCTCCACCATGTTTTACAGAGGATGTGTTGTGCCTTGGATCATGTGCTGTTCCCTTTCTTCTCCAAACTTTTTTCTTCCCATCATTCTGGTACAGGTTGATCTTTGTCTCATCTGTCCATAGAATACTTTTCCAGAACTGAGCTGGCTTCATGAGGTGTTTTTCAGCAAATTTAACTCTGGCCTGTCTATTTTTGGAATTGATGAATGGTTTGCATCTAGATGTGAACCCTTTGTATTTACTTTCATGGAGTCTTCTCTTTACTGTTGACTTAGAGACAGATACACCTACTTCACTGAGAGTGTTCTGGACTTCAGTTGATGTTGTGAACGGGTTCTTCTTCACCAAAGAAAGTATGTGGCGATCATCCACCACTGTTGTCATCCGTGGACGCCCAGGCCTTTTTGAGTTCCCAAGCTCACCAGTCAATTCCTTTTTTCTCAGAATGTACCCGACTGTTGATTTTGCTACTCCAAGCATGTCTGCTATCTCTCTGATGGATTTTTTCTTTTTTTTCAGCCTCAGCATGTTCTGCTTCACCTCAATTGAGAGTTCCTTAGACCACATGTTGTCTGGTCACAGCAACAGCTTCCAGATGCAAAACCGCACACCTGTAATCAACCCCAGACCTTTTAACTACTTCATTGATTACAGGTTAACGAGGGAGACGCCTTCAGAGTTAATTGCAGCCCTTAGAGTCCCTTGTCCAATTACTTTTGGTCCCTTGAAAAAGAGGAGGCTATGCATTACAGAGCTATGATTCCTAAACCCTTTCTCCGATTTGGATGTGAAAACTCTCATATTGCAGCTGGGAGTGTGCACTTTCAGCCCATATTATATATATAATTGTATTTCTGAACATGTTTTTGTAAACAGCTAAAATAACAAAATTTGTGTCACTGTCCAAATATTTCTGGCCGTGACTGTATACTTAAAGTTTTTTCTGCATCCACATTGTCATAATTTGTAAGAAAGTGTCATGATGGTTCCCTACCCATCTATGTTGTATTCTAAAATGTTAAATAAAGAATTTAAAAAAAAATCATCCAAAATGTGTTCCAAGGGTCAATTTTTGCGAGTCAGTGAAAATCGCAGAAGCATGTCAAGTTTTCACACAGAAGCACGACAGCTTATGCCCTGTTTCAAAGCAAGAGTCTATCCACAAAATATTGTCTCATAAGCATTCCAATTCTCTAGACATATAGATTGAAAGGAGGCATTTAGACAGCGCCCAAAAGTGGACATGTTTAATGTGAACCTTATAACACCCTATAACAATCATTGGGGCCACATATATCAGATTTTGCAAAAGCATTGGAGCATTCTGTTGAGTCTATTTATTGATAGACGTCCCAAAGCCATAGATAAAAGAGCTACAGTGACGAGCAAAAGGGTAACAATGTTTTAGACTTTTTGACTTACAGGCTCCATATCTCACTATCTACTAAATCATTGAATGTGAGACTATTTTCATTTTATAGACAATAATCTTGGTTATTTCATACATGAATTTGACTTGCAACTATTTAGCATATGATTAGTTATGCAGATTCTTTTCATGTTATTGCATTGTTACTGGGTTTTTTTTGGTGTTTGAAAATATAATTTCTGCCTGTATACTACAAATTACGACCTGTTCTCACATTCCCTAATAGCTCTGTGAGTTATTAGGTTGATTCCCTAGAAAAAGGTCACTGGTTCAAATTGAAGAGTGTCCATGAAGAAGATTTCCCAAGGAAAAAGAAACAGCGAGAAGTATAGAAGGCACTTTTGGGAGTGCCTTGTATACTTCTCACTGTTTGGCTTTGGAACTTGAAGTGCACCCCAATATCTCCTAGACGCGTATATAGGAAGTGACTTTCTCTTCTTGCTGGAAAAAGAAACAGCAACATCCAGCTCATCGATAGCGGTCTGTTGAACAAAAAAATTGCCAAACTACATCATGTGAGTGACATGCCAGTTGTAAGAATATGAAATGAAATCCGCTCATCCATTCAAAAGCCAAGAGGTAGACGTCCAGGTAAAATATCAGAGTCAACGAATTGGCTCATTAGAAGGTCTATCAGTTCTGGAGCAACAAACACAGCAGTGGAGGAGGCTCATATGCCTCATATAGTGAGATCACAGATGTCCATGCAAGCACCATACAATGCACATTACACAACTCTGGAATGGTGGCCAAAAAAAGATGAAGAGGCCTCGACTTCAGTAACATCATAAGAAGCGTTGGGTCAAGTTTGCAAATAAGTGTATAGTAAAAGACTGGAAATGGGTGATTTGGAGCAATGAGTTGAAAGTGAATAGACTAGCCTTTGACAGATGCACATGGGTCTGGAAGAAACAATGGAAAATGGGGCTAAAATTTTGAGAAATTGAAGAAATTATCAAGTTCGGTGGAGAAAGCCTGATGATAATGGGTTGTTTCAAAGCCAGGGGTGTTGGATATTTGATGAGAATAGATGATGGTCTCAATGCTGAGCTATAGGTGAGTATGCTACAAGAAGAGTTACTTTTTACACTTGAGTACAATGAGTATGAAAAGAATTACAAAGTGTTGCCCCGGGACAACGACCAGAAGCATACATCAAAATTAGCAAAGAAATGGTTCAATGACAGTGAATTAGAGGTGCTGGATTGGGCCCTCATAGTCCCCAGACCTCAACCCAATTGAACATGTGGGCAGAGTTGAAGAAAAAGCTGTATATACTGTATACCCAAGTGAGTGGACCAGTATGCACCAACATTGGGAATATGTAGAAGAGACCTGGGATAAGATTTCAGTTGAGAAATGCTTGAATCTGATCAAGAGCATACCCAGAAGGATTCAGGTAGTGTTGAAAAATTTACAAAATACTAGCAAAAAAAATAAAAATTTACATTTACATTTTTAGAAGCAAAACGGTAACAATGCAATAACATGACAAGAATCTGCATAATTAATCATATGCTGAATAGTTGCAAGTCAAAATTTATGTATGAGATAGCCAAGATTATTGTCTATAAAATGATGGTAGTCTGATGCTTAAAACTGTAGTGGATGGTGAGATATGGAGCCTGAAAGTCAAAATTTCAAAACATTGTTACCCTTTCCTTGTCACTGTAAAAACCTTAAAAACAGTCTGTCAGTCACTTTTGACATCCCACTCAGTTACTGGGCAGAGACAATAAGCTTATTGACGCTTTCTCATGTGGTAATTGCACCATTTGTCCCTATATGGTTTCGAGTAAGACTGGTAAAATTTCCATTTCTAGTGGACAGATCACCATGCAATTTTACTCAAACTATTGTACAAAGAATGTTGTCTATGTTCTCATCTGCAGGTGTCCCAACATTTATGTTGGCCAGACAACCCAAGAGCTTCATCATAGACCTCAACATAATAGCGCTGCGGAATATGTTGGCGCTATAGAAATAAAAAATATTATTATATAAAACTTATTATTAATATTTCAGACATTAAATAAGAATAGAGTAAAAGGTAAGGCCATCACCTCCTTGGCAGTGCATTCTCTAGACCTACATAATGGGGCACCAAGACATTTACAAATCGTGGTGGTTGACCAGGTTCCATTAACTATAAGAGGGGAGTCTGTCATAGAGGATCTTTTGAGACATGAAGTGACGTGGATCTACAACTTGCAGGGTGAAACCCCACGGGGCGTAAATGAGGAACTCCTAGGACTTTACTGGTTTTTATAAAAAATGATTTATAAAAAAAACACCCCTTAATGTCTCTTTTACAGACTGATCTTCCAAGTAGCCACTTGTTCATCAGTGTGTGCCATGTCATGTCCCACCGTCTCTTCATCTACAGCCTCATTTTCTCCATTTGGAAATCTAGGAGGAGCTGATGTATTTTTAAACACATTTTGGATGATTTTTATCTACATGTGTATGTATATCCTTCTGTAACCAGTATTCAGTTGTATAGTATGGTCATTTGATGTTTGTACACTGTGAAATATCTTTGGATACTTAGGGCGGCGTCACACGGTACGATCTATCGTGCGATTGCACGAGCGATCGTACCCGCCCCCGTCGTTTGTGCGTCACGGGCAATTAGTTGCCCGTGGCGCACAAAGTCGTTAACACCCTGTCACACGCAATTACCTCCCGGACGACGTCGCTGTGGGCAGTGAACATCCTCTTCCTGAAGGGGGAGGGACGTTCGGCGTCACAGCGACGTCACACAGCGGCCGGCCAATAGAAGCGGAGCGGCGGAGATGAGCGGGTCGTAACATCCCGCCCACCTTCTTCCTTCCGCTTTGCCGGCGGGACGCAGGTAAGCTGTGTTCGTCATTCCCGGGGTGTCACGCGGAGCGACGTGTGCTGCCTCGGGAACGATGAACAGCCGGAGCACAGAAGGAGGAACGACATTTTGAAAATGAACGACGTGTCAACGAGCAACGATAAGGTGAGTATTTTTGCTCGTTCACAGTCATTAGCAGCTGTCACACGCTATGATAACAATGCCGGATGTGCGTCAAGGAATCCGTGACCCCGACGACATATCGCCCGATATATCGTAGCGTGTGACGCCGGCCTTACACCTCATTTTCCCCTGTATTTGATGGGTCGATGTTTTGCAATTCTTTTTTATTTTCATCTTTAACCGTGGCCCTTCTTGATATTTTGCAGCCTGTTGGACAAACATTTTCATTACTGCATAAAATTGTATCACTTCACTACACTTCAGTATAATAATTCTTTTTTTTGTATTGGCACTTAACTTTGTGGAACACAACTTTCTCCACGCATTACTGAGCGCAAGTTATTTGATGTGTTTCAGCTGTTATACTTCACTGGATGGATTTGCATCATGACTAACATTTATTCATTTTTATTTATTTTTCAATATGTGCTTGGTCTTTATGATAAGTGTATATGTTAGGCCCCCTTCACACGTCAGTGATTCTGGTACGTATCTTACTGTTTTTACACGTACCGGAATCACGGGCATACTCAGACCCATTAAAATCAATGGGTCTGCGCACATATCAATCAGTAATTTCTCACTGACCATGTTTCTGTGTAGTGCACACGCGTGTCTGTGTGTTCCACATGGAGACAAGTCCGTTTTCCTTCGGCGGCACTGATGTAACACGGACCACACAATGGTGTGATCCGTGTAACATGTGCCAGAGAAAACAGGTATATTTGAAATAAGATTATTTTTATAGTCACCTTCTCCAGCGCTTCTCTCTTCGGTCGCTGCTGTCTCCTGCTTCCAGGCCAGCTAATTATGCTCATTTATATTCACTGCACCATGACCCGGAAGTAACAGCAGTTGTGAGACAGCAGTGGCCGGAGACAGCAGAGTGGGAGACATCAGCACCATGGACAGCAGCGGCTTGGAAAGGTGAGTATAGAAGTACCTGATCTCCGTGTGCTATCACAGATGGCGCATGACTCGCCCCAGGGCTATGCGGTACTCGGTCCCGGGCGGTGTACTACTGGGATGTGTCACTGGGTGGCCATTGCCTGGTTCCGCGACCCTGGGGGTCGTTTTAAAAGGGGTTATGTACAAGGAATATTTAAAAAGTTTATGTCGTGATGCCACTTGCGGGTTGAGGTTATGGAGATAGAATCGCTGCTGCACAGTCTCTCCGCTGGGGCTGTTGTTGACGGCAGGCTGGATGTTGGGCCCTCCGCAAGTAGGGCCGGGGCCGCAGGGGGTAGGTGATGGAGTTAGACGTGGAAAGAAGGTAGACCACACAAGGGATTGCAGTGTATCTGGTTCTCTTTACTCACAATAAATGGTAACTGGTACCCGGAGGATGGCTGGTGTTCACCTCTGGTTCCCTTAGTCCCAGTGCCGGTTGGTGACCTGGTAGCTTTTTTCCCTGCACCTTTCTCAAGTTGGTGGGTCACCGTGGCTTGGAGCATCGGGGGGTCCCCTCCTGATTGTCTCTCCATCTCTGGTGGGCAATGTGAAACCTGTTGGGTTGGTGTTTTGTTCCGGTCCCTAGTTCTCCCATTACTGCAGGTGCCCCCGGACTTCTAAGGTCAGTGAGGTCCTGGATGGTCCACTCACTGTGCAGATTTTATCAGGTCTGCCTGAAGCATTTGCCTGACCTAGGGCCCTGTACCCTGTCAGTGCTATGGTTCCGGGAGTACCTCGCAGTACTCCACCGTCAACCACATACCTGGGCCCTCAGGTCACTGTCACACTCCCGTGTCAGTGCAGTTACATCCGTCTCCTCTCACTTCCACTTACTAACTGTCCTACTAGCCATCCCCTCCCATCTGGTTGTCGTCTAGTGGACTGGATTGGCTCCACCCCTGGGTGGCTATCCATTGGGTCCACTCTAGTCTATTACCAGTCTGTGGATGGGGAAAAACTGGGATTTTAATGTGTTTTGCAGTTACCGGTACTGGTGTTCCAGGTTCCTGGGGATAGGCCCTGCATCTTTGACAGGATGCAGTACCTTGTAGTGCCTTGATGGGTTCAGGGGCGCTACACACACAGAGGGGCATATGCATCTGTGACGCCCAGAGACCGGGGTACCCAGCACCGGATCGGGGGTCTATTTCTTGAGGGGATGTCATGGGTGGCTCGACCCGGGCTGTGGTCTCAGGCGATGCACAGTGCAATGGGGGGTATTTACAGGGGATAAATAAAAGTTTATAAGAGTTTTTCGTGACGCCACCTGGAATAAATGTGGCTATTTATGGCCACCGCTGCCAGTAGCTGGCCGGGGATGATGATGTGGGGCAGCTGAGGTGGAAAGCCCTTTCCGGGTAGGGCTGTGGGTCCCAGGCAGGTGAGGTAAAAGTCAATGGTGGTTATAGATAATGGTATTGTGAGGAGACTTTAGGGGCGCAGACACTTACTTGATCAGCAATAGGTTTTTTCAGCTTCGATGGTCCCAATCCTGGATAGGTGGCTACTGCCCAAATGAGAGACTGAGGCGCAGGCAACGTTTAACCGGTTTACTTTAACAAAAACTGCATAACAACAAGTCCCATCACCGGAGTCTGTATCAGGAGGACTAAGTTACTCTGCCCTGCCGGGTCCTTGGCCTCCTTCTTTGCGCTGTGTGTGGCCCTGCTGCTGTTTGTGAACTGGCTGCCGGCCCAAACTGTCCCTCCCGGGTCCTAATTCAACAGGCAACTTGAGTCCTTTTCCTCTGCTTACCCCCTCCGGGAGTACCGCTGAACTCTCTGGATGTTGCTGTGTCTGACCCTAGTGAAGCTTGAATCGCTTTCACTTTTCCTGGTGGTTGCTGTATTGTGTGAAACTAATGCAGCCACGGATCCGGTGTCCGTATCTGCGCCTTTTCAGGGGTAGATATTAATAGCTACCCGGTTCCTAAAATGTTCCTCTTCTCTGTCTCCTCCTCCTCAGACCGATGGCTTGGGCCTGGAAATTGTCAGTCTCTCCTAAGGACCTCAGAGCAATTTCTCTGTAACTACTCCTCTGAGCGTCCTGGCTCCAACTGAAAAACTAAACTGTCAATTTTACCTCAGATCAGAATATATCTAGGGGAGTCTCTTGAGCTCCCCCTTCTGGCCAGAGGTGGTAGTGCGGTGTCTGCTCTACTGCTTGTGTTGAGTAACTAATGATGGTTTTATTGTGCCACACATCTTTAACACGTCAGCTAAAAACGTGTGTGTTTTTGACTGACGTGTCATAGAGGTCTTATACACAATTTTTGGAATATATATACTGGGGTAGACTTACATACCTCCTAACTTTTGAAGAAGAGAAAAAGGGACAAGGTTTGTGGCACGCATAGTGCTCCACGGAAAATTTTGACTATACCCCTAGCCACACCCATTGGCAGTAAGGGGTGTTGAGCAGATGCCCTGGACTGTTCTTTCATGCATAGATCCAGAACGTCCTCATATTTATATAGAGCTGGAGTCACATTAGCGTATGGCATCCGATGCAAGAGCAACATATTCGATATGCTATTGACCCTCGGCTCAGGCTCTGCTGCGAACGTGAGCCAAGTGGCATACAGGTAATCCCCCCCATCTCCTCCATTGTCATCCTGTGCGTATATCGCACTGCACTGGGATAACATACGAGTGCAGTCCAATGTTTCTCTCTCACCCATTCATTTAAATGAGGGATATGGCTCTAGCAGAAAATCCCACCATGTTGCGACTTTTCTCGCATCCAGAATCTGGATGAGAAAACCTGACTAACTGCTCTTCCTCATTAACAAACATTGGTCAGTATGTATTACAAAAAGTACCCTAAGGTAAACTACCTGGGTATTTTGAAGCAACGCTAAAAAATACAAATGTCATAGAATAAATTCAAATATTTTTATTTTATCATTTTTTATTCAAACACAAACCACACCACAAAGGAGATCATATTACATCCAAAAACTGCCTCAGGTTGGAAAAGTTCGATAATGCACAATGCTAGTGAACAATAACATTAATTATATAATTTTTATATCAATTCATACGGTGTAAAAGCTCATCATAATGTCCAAAATACACTAATGCATATAACAATATAGTAGTATAGTAAATAGTAGTATAGTAGATACTATTCATCCTCGAGCATTAATTTCTTTATATAACTTTATTTTAGTGCCTCACCACCTTACTAGTTTTTATTAAATATGTGAAAAATCAGAAAAATGAAGTACAAAAATAATAATATGAGTAAATCACATTACTCCTATCTGCAGATAGACAAGCAGAGCTTCCTAATTTTTCACCTAAAATGTGGCAATTTATAAATGAAATCGATATCTAACCATCAATCGGCTGGTAAATCTTTAAACAGCTGAATTTCACCTATCAAGCAGTGAATAGGGGCATGGGGCATTAACATCTATGTTCAGGACATGTGTCTGGCAATAAACCGGACCGCTGCAAAAAAGGTTTCAATACAAGATATACCTAATGTTATATGCAGGACACTTTTCCAGCAAAAAATACTACCAGCCGATAGACAGACAGTATCTGTAATTTTTCACCTAAAATAAAAATAATAATGGGCACCTCTTCAGGTGGTCCCTGGAAACTGTGGCCGAAGTCTTCCCCTGATCACGACTAATCTGGTAGGCCTTCTCATTCTCCCATTCAGTGGGTTGTATGACATCTTTTCCCACTGGTCATCAAGCTTATGGGTTCTTCTTTTTCGTTTTAGCACTACATCCCCAGGTTTAAAGGGACCAGCTGGAGCCCGCTTGTTGAAGTACTGTTCTTGCTGTTCCCGGCTCCAACACAGGTTCCTTTCTACGTACTCCTTGACCTGTCGGTACTGCGCTCTCTGCCGAGTGTCCAATCCAGCAGTCGAAGGAAGGGCCTCTGGAGCTTCCAAGCCCATCTCTAGGTCCACCAGCAACCGTCCCGGCCGAGCTTTCATCAAATACGCTGGTGTACATTTGATAGAGCTAGAGGAGATGTTATTGTACATATCGACCAGGTCAGGCAGCTTTTCTGGCCACAGGTTCCGCTCTTCTAACGGTAGCGTCTTAAGGAGACCCAGGACTAGATGGTTCATCTTCTCACACATGCCATTAGTCTGGGCATGGTAAGGTGTGGTCCGAATCTTCTTGCAGCTGTATAACTGGCAGAATTCTTGAAACACCTCCGCTTCAAAAGCCGGACCCCGATCGGTAAGCACCCTCTCCGGGTACCCGTGCGGTCGGCAAAAGTAGGCCTGGAATGCTCTAGCGGCAGTACGGCCGGTCAGGTCCTTGACTGGGACAACCACCATGAATCTCGAATAGTTGTCTACAATGGTCAGGGCGTAGGTGTACCCACTTCGGCTAGGGGTGAGTTTGACGTGGTCCAGGGCGACCAACTCCAGCGGCTGATGGGTGATGATTGGGCGTAGAGGGGCCTTCTGGCTGGCCTCGTCCCTTCTTCTCAGTGCACAGGGACCACACTCTCGGCACCAGGCCTCCACAGACTCCCGCATCCCACTCCAATAGAACCGCTCTCTCAACAGCATCTCCAGCTTCTTCCACCCAAAGTGCCCGGCACCATCATGGTAAGCCCGTAGAACTGTGGGCACACTAGCCTGAGGAACCACCAGCTGACGAACCTTCTCATGGGTCTTCGGGTTGATCAGTTCCCGATACAGTTTCCCCTGGTCCAGATGCAGCCGGGCTCGTTCTTTCCACAGCCGTTGGGCCTCAGGAGGAGCAGCAGGGTCCATTCTAGCGGAACCTTGTTCAATCATGGTCTTGACTACTTGGACGGCAGGTGCTTGGTCTTGGGCTTCTTGCCATCCCTGACTGGGTAGCGGGTCCAGGTTCACCTGTTGCTGCTTGACATGCAACTTCTCGACTGGTGGCCGGTGAAATGCGGGCAACTCGATTTCTTCGAGATCATCGCCTTCCGACCCCTCATCCGGTAGGTGGGGCATCCGGGATAGCGCGTCCGCGTTGGTGTTCTTGCGGCCGGCTCGGTACTTGATCGTGAAGTCATAATTAGACAGCCTGGCCACCCACCGCTGCTCCAACGTGCCCAGCTTGGCCATGTCCAGATGGGTTAACGGATTATTGTCCGTATAGGCGGTGAACTTAGCTGCTGTGAGGTAATGGCGGAATCGCTCGGTAATGGCCCACACCAGGGCTAGGAACTCAAGCTTGAAGGAGCTGTAATTCTCAGGGTTCCGTTCCGTGGGCCGGAGTTTTCTGCTGGCGTAGGCAATTACTTTTTCCCTTCCGTTCTGGACCTGGGACAGGATGGCCCCTAAGCCTACATTACTGGCATCGGTGTAGAGGATGAATGGGAGACTATAGTCGGGGTACGCCAGGATTTCTTCGCCGGTCAAGGCCGTCTTCAGCTGGCGGAAGGACTCTTCATGCTTCTCTACCCACGCCAACGGGGTTCCAGAGGGCCTGCCACCCTTGGTCTGTCCCACGAGGAGGTCTTGCATGGGGGCTGCCATCTTCGTGTATCCCTTAATGAAGCGGCGATAGTAGCCCACCAGGCCCAGGAACTGTCTCACCTCTCTAACCGTGGTCGGCCTCGGCCAGTCCTGAATGGCAGTGATCTTTTCGGGATCTTGGGCGACGCCTTCCTCGCCCACCACATGTCCGAGGTACTGCACCCTGGGTTTCAGTAGGTGGCACTTAGAGGGCTTCAATTTCATCCCATATTTGGCTAGGGACGCGAACACTTCAGCCAGATGTTCCAGATGGGCCTCATATGTCTGGGAATACATGATCACATTGTCCAGGTACAGTAGGACCGTTTTGAAATTGAGATGTCCCAGGCAGCACTCCATGAGCCGTTGGAAGGTTCCAGGGGCATTGCACAACCCGAACGGCATGCTGTTAAACTCGCAGAGTCCCATGGGAGTGGCGAATGCCGTCTTCTCACGGTCCTCTGGTGCGACCGCTACCTGCCAGTACCCGCTAGTAAGGTCAAGGGTAGAGAAGAAGTTAGTAGTTCTCAGTGCAGCTAGCGACTCTTCGATACGGGGGAGAGGATAGGCATCTTTATGCGTGATCTGGTTGATCTTCCCGTAATCCACACACATTCTCATGGTGCCGTCCTTCTTCTTTACCAGCACCAGGGGGGCTTCCCAGGGACTACAACTATCCCGAATGACCCCTGCCTCCTTCATGTTCCTCAACATGTCTTTGGCGCATTGATAGTGTGCTGGCGGAATGGGCCTATACCTCTCTTTGATGGGTGGGTGTAGGCCTGTAGGGTTATGGTGTTGAATCCCCTTAATCCTCCCGAAATCTAATGGGTGCTTGCTGAAAACCTGTTCATACTCTTGCACTACCCTGTATACCCCCTCTTTGTGATGCGTGGGTGTGGTATCAGTACCTACGTGTAGTTCTTGGCACCACTCTTCTAACTGTTCAGGGGGTGCATGGTTACTGGCAGGGGATGCAGAGGTAGGAGGGGCGGCTTCGTGAATGGTGTAAGGTTCTAGGGTGAACAACTTGGCGAGGGTAGCATAACGGGGAAGCCTGACTTCCTCCTCTCCATAATTCAGCACTTTTACAGGCACTCTCCCCTTTTCAACGTCAACCACCCCTCTGGCCGCCATCACCGTGGGCCAGTGTTCAGAAGGCGTGGGTTCCACCATCGCCGGGTAGTCGCGCCCCTGCCCTACACCAAATCATCATCTCACTTTGGGGTGGCACTACTAAGGGGGCCACATCCATCACTCTCACTCCACCAATCTCTCCCCCAGTTGAGTTCACTTGCTGCCGATACAGAAGGGCCCGGATCTCACGCTGCACAGCCCTATGTCGGCCTCCTCCTGCTGTGGCAGCCAACTGCTGCAACAGATTCAGCACCTCACTCATACAATGCTCCATCACATTGGTCCCTAAGATTACTTTCGGGGTATGATCACTGGGTTCATTCATTCATTACCACAATCATCCCTTGATTCTTTAACTCTGCACGTCCCACAGTCAGAGTCACTTGCTTGTATCCCACCTGGGTTAGCGGGAGCCCATTGGCTGTGACAAGGGTCAGGCTATCATCAGAGGGGGCAAGTTCATCAGTGCCCCAATAGTGCTGGTACAGTGTATATGGTATAGTGGTTACCTGTGATCCTGTGTCCAAGTGGGCCATGAGCGGGTCGCCGTCCACTGCCAGGGGGATGATGGGGCGAGCTCCGACGTACCGGTCTCGCCAATCGGGGGGGTCGTTGGTATCTACTCCTGAGGATTGGCCCTTGGCCCCAGGGGTTGCTCGTTTAACGGGCATTGCCTAGAGTAGTGGCCAGGCTTGCTGAACCTGTAACAAATAGGAGGCCCATACCGTGAATCATTGATCCTTCTCCGCTGCATCCAGGGGACGTCCTGGGGGCTGTCGGTGAGCTGGATCCCTCCTGGGGGCTTGACTCTCGTCAGAAGCTGGAGTGCGGCGAGGATCTTGGCTAGGTCTCCATCCATGCGGCGGACCTGGGCCGCTAGTTCCTCCATCATCCCGACGGGCGCTGCAGGGGCCGGTAGAGCCGGGGGTGGAGGTGCCACCGTGATAGGAGCGGTCTCAGCCGGCCATGAAGCCGCCTCAGGAGCTTCTGGCGTTGGAGCCTGCAGGGCCTTGATGGCCCGCTCTTTCAGCACTGCAAAGTCCAGATTGGGGTGTTCTAGGGCCCACAGCCGCAGCTGCTTGCGGTCTTCCACGGACCCCAGCCCTTGCAGAAATTGTTCTACTAGCATCTCATTTCTGTCCGCATCATTAATAGTGTCCACCCGCTTCAGTGTATGGAGGGCTGTTTGCAAGCGCAGGGCATAGTCTCTTACATTGTCCGCAGGCACTGATAAAACTGCATCCACAGCTCCGATTCTGTGCGGGTCTCAAAAGCGATTTGTAGTTTCTCGAAAATGATATACACCGAGGCCCGGTCCGCGTCGGTCCAGGTCTCCGCCTCCTGCTCAGCCGCGCCGGTTAGCTGCCCTAGCACTGCCGCTGCCCGTTGCCTATCAGCAAAGGGATATAAATTGAGGACCGGGCTAATCTTTTTCCGGAACACCTGCAAAGCATCAGGTTTTCCATCGTACTGCGGTAGCCAGGTAGCACCGGGCACATAGGGCAGGGAGAACGGCATCACCTGGGCGACCGCTGGGCCTGCGACCTCCCCAGCTCCTGCGGCCGGAGCATGGGCTATCCTGTTTCCAACTACGGGTGCGGCGGCGGCTGCAACCGCCACTCCTCCAACAGCTCCGTCGGGCGCAGACATCTTTTTCCTGTCCTCCCTTGGTTCTCTTCAGCACTTCCACTTGTTGGGGGCGGGGCTTCGCTTTCGTGCCTTCCCTGCTCGGAGAAGATGCTCGAGCGGGAGATTTTCACGCCAAAGACGGCGGCGCTTCAAAATTTTCGGCCGGACACCGCCGGCGGGGACTGTAAGGCGCACTTCTACTGGTAAGTAGATCGGTTCAATCTCGTTCGTGACGCCAAGTTGTCGCAGGCGGGGAGGATGCCGCCGGATGCGCTCACTAACGCTCGGGTCCGGTGCTGCTGCGGCTGCTGCTTGGTGGCTCGAGCGGTGGGCCGGATCCAGGGACTCGAGCGGCGCTCCTTGCCCGTGAGTGAAAATGGGTGGTTTGTTTGGGGGATTTAGTCCATGACGCCACCCACGGATTGTGGTGAAGATGGGCACCACCGCTGCTGGTGACGGGGATCCCGGGAGCGATGGCGGGGAGCAGCTGGGATGTTGTTTTCCCCCTCCGTGGGTAGGGGTCGGTGGTCCCGGGGCCCGGTGGTGAGATGGGGAGGCAGGGTTGGTGAGGTGCAGGCTTGCAGGGGTATCGCGGCGCGGTGCCGGATGGCACGGGCGTACTCACTCAGCAAGAGATGCACAAAGTCCTCGGTAAACCAAACGACTGGATGGACGGGTCCCGCAGCCGGCTGCTGTGTCTCTCCCCGGGCAGGTGATGGCGGCTGTCTTTCCCTGCACCTTAGTGTACTGTTCTGACTATGATGGGTCCCCAACGGTAGTTCGTTCCCCAGTGTATGGGTGCCAGAGGAGCCCGTTTGTCCGCAGGCGCTGGCCCTTGGGTCTCTAGCCTTAGATGGTAGCTGTTTACCCTCACGGTGTGGGCGGTTGCCTTCTAACGGGTCTTTGGCTGTTAGGAAACCCCTGGGGTTCCTGTCACACTCGGATTTGACTGTTGACGGTGGCTCCAAGCCTAGTCGGGGTCCGATGGCCCTGCCTGTGTGTGCTGGCTTCACTTCGCTCCCCGGTCGGTACCGGCGGGCCGTCGCCCATCCCTGGTCCTGCGGTTCTGCGTCGATCCACCACTCCTGCAGACGGCCACCACCGTCTGCCAACCTTGTTGTCAGTGCCTGGGCCACAAATCCAGACACTCTCCACTTCACTCCTCTCACTTCAACCTCCTGAACTCAACTCCTCTGCTCAACTGACACTTTTCCCGCCTCCAGGCCTGTGAACTCCTCGGTGGGTGGGGCCAACCGCTTGGCTCCACCCCACCTGGTGTGGACATCAGTCCCTGGAGAAAGGCAACAAGGGTTTTGTGTTTGGCTAATGTTACTGTCTAGTGGGGGTGGGGGTGTGCGTGTGTTACCTGTGACGACCTGGCTAGTCCAGGGAGCCACATTAGTTTTTGTAAATGTGTCGTGATGCCACTCACGGCTTGCCGTCAGGGATATGGATGACTGCCACTGCATATTTTATGAGCGTCTGGGGCTGATGGGGTTTGCAGGCAGATGGTGTGGCGTCCCGTGAGTGAGGCAGGCCCCAGGGGCTTGAGTGTGTAGAATAATGGGTCCCAGAATAACTCAGGCAGAGTCCAAAAATCATTTAAGTGATTTTTACTCACACAGATGTTGCTGTGAGCTGACTCGGGCGTTGCTGTGATTAACCAGGTAAGACCAGGAGCTCCTTCAGGCCAGTCTGAGAGTAACAGGTTAGCTCGCCTTCTTAGCACTTCTGTGTTCGGATAACCCCCTGACCTGAAGTACCATGGGGGTCTATCCAGGGAGTCGCTACTGCCTTTTCTCCCCTTTTTGGACCGTTTGCCGGCAGCGTGGACCAGGTGAGATGGTTTCTGGCTCTGTCTCCTTATGAGTCCCTGCATTGCTGCTGAGGCTCGGACTCTGCGTGGTTGGTGAGGTACTTGTAGTTCCCCTCACCGGCAGGTTTAGCAGGTTGTTAAAACGGCACCTGTTCCCCATACATGTGTGGCGCCCCTGACCTGGTCAGGCACCACTGAGTACTGCACCCATGCAGGGGACAGTACAACACAGGTAATCCAGAGGGCTGACTGGGGTGTGGTACACAGGCGCATAGTGATCAGGTCTCACACATGTACCCATGAGAGGACCCCTGGGGATCCCAGGAGGGGGAAAAGCCTTCACCTCCACTGGAATAGTGGAGGGGGCCAAAAGCCTCCATCTCCTCTCAAGGGGTGTGGTAAGAGAGTCTGGTTGCTAGGTGGCGTAGGCAGGCACAAAAGGGAAAGGAGGAGTAAACAGTCTAGAGTCTGCAGCAGAGTGTGGAGGAGTGAGGAGCAGGAAAGTGAGGCTCTGACAGGAGCAGCAGTGAAGGTCCCAGATGTGAGCCGGTTCAGAGCAGAGTCCAGGGAGCTCCGAGGGGAGCTGACCCCTTCCCCTGGGCTGCTGTAGTCTGACAGCGTCTGCGCAGTGGCTACCGACGGGGGAGAACGGTCAACTAGGAGTGCTACCCGAAACCCATCTCAGCTAGAGAGAGAGCACGGAGTGGGAAGTAAGGAGACTGCTAGGGAGTACCAGGCCCAAACGGGCGGCAGATCCCGAAGCGGAGATAGATCCAGCTTTCTTTTGCTAAACCTGCCGGTGTGGGGCTCTCAAAGCCCACGCCACAACACCACAAAAGCCGCAGCCATGTAGCCACAGTTAGGGCCCATAGGTCACAGGAGGCAAGCAGCTGGAGTGGCCTGGCCCAGGCGACAAGCACACGGCAAACGAAGGGGAGAGAGGCTTCAGCATCTTCCCTGGGTGACCCCCATAGGGACTAAAAGTCGGGGTTACCCCAAACCACCAAGGGCTAAGGAAGGCGAGTTAGTAGTCACCCTCACAAGTCAGCCTGAAGGACACCTGGTTCCCACTTGGTTCATCCCAGCTACGCCCGGGTCACTCACCCTGCCATCAACTGTGAGTAAAAACCCTGAAAGACATCCTGCCTGTGTTGAGTCATTCTGCGCCTTGTAGTTCTACGCACCTACACAGGGCCCTGGGGCTTGCCTCACTCTCAGGAGGCTATTCCAACTAACTGCACTCACCATCAGCCCCAGGCGTCCCTCAACCTGCAGTGGCGGTCCCTACTGGCCGCAATACTGAGAGTGGCGTCACGACAAGAAGAAGATCTCCTACCTGTGACCGGATCCAGCTGAGTGGAGTCCCTGAAGGTAATGCACCGACACAACACTTGTGGGGCTTCACACATGCCTAGTCACCCCGGACACTTCTCTCTGACTGACCAGGTGACCGTTCTCCCCCGCCAACTGTCACTACACCGTGCAGGGTCTGACTATTGACTGCGCGCGTTTCCCTTAGCAACCGCCGCTCACCACTACCAGACTAGCTCGCTCCACTCCTTTCCTGACAACCTCTGCACTTTAGCTCCAAGCCCCTCCGCTACACCTCTTGAAAACAATTGAAGGCTACCCCCTCTGGAGACTACCCAAGGGTCCCCTCTAAAGGTGTGGGAGACCTGGTTGCTATGTGTCTGTGCGTACACACCTCATTCTGGCCTTTAGGATTACCTGGAAGTACTGTCCCAGCATGGGTGCAGTAGCCAGTGGTGCCTGACCAGGTCAGGGGCGCCACATTTGTCATTTATATGCTTGCATCTCTTGTGTTGGTTTACCTTGGTGTACAATAGATAAATATATACAGTATGCATAAAATATCTGTTGGACTTGGAGGAGAGATGTTTGCTCCCAATAGGAACACACATGGTGCTTGGTATTTCATTCAAGTAAATCGGAATGATCGGTGCTCGTCGCAAAAAAATGAAAAAACTAAATATATAAAAAAAATGTGCTTTTTGGTTTTGAGACCCCTAGCGTTCTAATTGTTTGGGATCTGGGGCTAAGTGACAAGTTATTTTTTGCTTTTGAGCTTCCTTTTTTTTTGTAAATCAGATTTTATTTAAATAAAGAACATGTTTACAAGTTCTAGGATAGGCAACATATGATATACAGTAGAATAACTCAAATCTTGGAGGTAATAAGTAATACAAAACTTTTCTACTTGCATAATAATTCCTTTGATTACACACTTCAGGTCAGACCATCATCACCCATGTAATAGCTTTGCTTTGGAGATGATGCACACTGGGTGACCAACAATCCGAACCCCATACAAAAATTTATGCAGCCTCGTTTAGAAACGGGAGGCAATGTAGATGCACAAAGTCCCTGAGATGACAATCCTTTCTAACAATGTAAACATAACATAAAATGTACAAAGAGGAAAGAAATATGAGAAAAGAGGGAATGTAGGGGGAGAGGGAAAAGAAAAGAAGGCCGAAGAAGATGTCTCGTCTGGGTTGTGTGCAGCCCCCAGCACTTTTGTTTTGTGGAATGGACAATCACAGAGGTCTCACGCCCCCAACTGAAGCTTGAAGCCATAGTACCAGGTCTGGTGTCTCTCTATACATAATCCACGGCGCCCACAGCCTGAACACTCGCTCCCCCGAGTCAGACGCCTGGCCGGCCAGCTCCTCCATCCTATAGATCTGCTTCATCTCGGCCACCAGATCAGCCCGCGAGGGCACTTTGGTCTGCCTCCAGTACCTTGGGATTAATCTCCTTGCCCCCGTCAAAAAATGCCTTAACAGGCTTCTCTTGAAGTTGGCGATCGAGATATTGCTTAAGGATAGAAGAGCCAGTTCTGGCATCGACTCAAACCTAGTGGATAATACTTTATTCAGAAGGGCAAACACGTCTAGCCAAAAATATTGTATGAGAGGACAAGACCACCACATGTGGATGTATGAGCCTCTATTGTTTGAGCATCTCCAGCATTCTTCAGAGACAGATGGGAACATGGAATGAATTCTGGAGGGGCAGTGATACTACCTAGAAACTATTTTGTAGCCCCGTTCCTGTGACGCTACATCCAGCGACGACTTGTGGGTAAAGAGTAATATTTTTGAGCGTTCCTCACACGTGAGGGGTCTCCCCAAATCCACCTCCCATTTCAAGAAGAAAGGGGCATCATCCTCTCGTCCAGACAACTCAATCTGGAACATTTTGTATAGCAGGGCAATGGTGTGTTCCAGAGGCTCTCCCCCCAGACACAGAGACTCAAAGGGCGTCAAGGGCCTATAAAAGTTAGTTTGTGGTGAAAGGGAGTTAATAAAGCTCTTCAATTGCTCATAACCAAACCAAGCTCCTGCGGGAGTGCGGTTGTCAGGAAAGAAAGAATGAAGGGTCCTCATACCCACATTGGACACTAGATCCCTCATTATGGACACCATGCCTCTGGACATGTGAAGAAATATGTTGCCTGTTAAATCTGTCAGGAGTAGAGAATTATTATGTAAAGGTGTCAGTGGTCCAGGTATAGTGGAAATGCCCAGGAGTGCGTTCGAACTCCTGAGAAATGAGGACAAGCTCTTTACGAGGAACGGACTGGCCTGAGTGCACGGGTGCGAAGGGGCTGGCGACCACAAGGCTACGAGAGGGGCGCAGTCTGTCTGAGATATCTCCACCTCCACCCTGCGCTTAGAGGTTTTGTTATGGTAGAGATCCAGAAGGCATGTTCCCAATGAAGCAAGGTGATATTTTTTGAGGTCTGGAAGGTCTGCCCCCCCCGCAAGTCTAGGCTTGTTCAGGACTCTATAGGCCAGCCGAGGGCGTCTGTGTGCCCAGACGAATCTGGTTATGGCCGTTTTTAATCGTGAAAAAAGGGAAGCTGGCAAGGGTATGGGAATTGCCTGGAAAAAATATAACAGGCGAGGCAGAATATCCATCTTTATGGCATTTATCCTGCCTAACCAGGATATTGGCAGCTTATTCCATTTCAAGAGATCCGCCTCTATCTTCCCCAAAACTTTAAGTATATTAGCTCCATACAAGGACGAGACATCAGCAGTCAAGTCAATGCCAAGATATGACAATGATTTCCCTTGCCACCTAACGGGGAATGACGCTCGAAGCTAATCGATCACCTGGTGCGTAAGGGAAATATTAAGCGCCTCCGACTTGTGCATGTTCATTTTAAAATTGCTCAGAGAGCCAAATCTGTGAAGTTCCAACATAATGTTCAGTAGCCTCGTCACTGGATTTGTTATGAACAGCATCAAGTCATCGGCGAAGAGAGCTAGTTTATCCTCCCTGCGCGGAGCCGGGACCCTTTTAATTGATTGGTTGGACCTTATTGCCACAGCCAAGTGTTCCATTGTGAGAACATAGAGCAGGGGGGACAACGGGCACCCCTGCCGCGTTCCGTTCTTGATGTCAAAGGAATGGGAAATACCCCCGTTACCCTTAATCTGAGCAGAGGGGTTCATATATAAAGCCGAGATCCTATGTAGCATTGTTTGCTGCAGACCTGCCGCCTCAAGGACCTGGAACATGAACTCCCAGTGCACCCTGTCAAAGGCCTTTTCTGCATCCACCGACAGGATGCACGTGGGTAATCCAGTCCTCCGCACTCTATCAATCAGGGATATTGCACGTATAGTGTTATCTCTTGATTCTCGTCATCTAACAAATCCAACTTGATCAGTGCTAATAAGACAGGGAAGAAGCGACTGCAGTCTATTTGAAATGAGCTTGGCATACATTTTAATATCTATATTGATCAATGATATTGGTCTATAGCTCCCGCACTGGGAGGGGTCTTTACCTGGCTTGGGGAGGACAATTATGTGGGCTGCCAGCGCCTGTTTTGGGAAGGATCCGCCATTGGATACGTAATTACAAGTGGACAAATATTGGGGGCTCAATCGGTCAATAAAGCACTTATAGAAACCCGCTGTAAACCCATCAGACCCTGGGATTTTCCCAATCTTTAAATCTTTAATGATGTCTGTTACCTCCTCTATTGAGAAATCCTCCTCTAGGCCTGTATTATTGGGTCCAGCTCTGGTAATTCGGTAGAGCGAATATACGTTTTTATTTTCTCTACTAATTGTTGTTTAGGGAGGTCAGAAAAATGACCCTTAATATTGTATAAAATTTGATAATATTCCCTAAAGCATTGTAATATCCCCTTTATGTTCTGGATTTTTTTCCCCTGTTTATCATTTATGAATGTGAGTAGCCAAGTTGCGTGGGTGTAGTGCTCTGGACAGAAACCTGCCGCTCCTATTCCCATACTGGTAGAACTTGCCCTTAAGTCTTTCCCTCCAGCATCGTGTTCTCTGGTCTAAGATGGACAGCAGTTTCTGCCTGGCTGTAGATAATTGAACAAATATGTCCTGCGCATTTGTGCGTTTGTGGGCAGATTCTAGGTCAGAGGTCTGGGAAGAAAGCGTTTTGATCTCCTCCATTCTTTCCTTTTTAAGCCAACTGACATGTTTTATGAGGACTCCTCTCAAGACACATTTTAATGCCTCCCTCTTCATGGATGGGGCAGATTGGTCAGCCATGTGATCCAGTGTGAAGTTTGAGATTGTCTGGGTCACGTCTGCCAAGCATAACGTATCCTGCAATAAGTTCTCATTGAGGCGCCATGTGAATCCTGACCTTTCTGCTTTGCAAAAGTGGTATGGAAATGACTCGCCCACCCCAGGGCTATGGGACACCCGGTGCCGGGCCGGACTAGTCCGGTGGTAGTCAGTGGTGGCTGGGCCCGGCTCCGTGGCCCTGGTGGGTGTCAGTTGAATATGTGGCGGATGACTTTAAGTTTGTATTCGTGACGCCACCTGTGGTCTGCGGCTATTAAGCCGCCGCTGCTGTGTGAGGCCACCGGGATGATGTTATAGCAGCAATGGTGGTACTGCTCCCCACAGGTGGAGCAATGCCCGGGGCACAGTTGGTGCTTGTGGAAGTCTATGGTGCTGTGTGACTAACACGGTGCAGGGCCGACAAGCAATGAAAGAAACAGGCACAAACAGTAGTCTCTTTACCTTCTCCTCTTTTACTCGGCAGAAACTTAGTCCAGGGAGACTGTCACAGATGGTAAAGATGATCCGGCCGGCCCGGAAGTGCCTGGGGTGATCTTTGGCCAGTTGAGTATGAGGCCTACTCCTTAATCTTTCTCTGCTGTTTTAGGACACTGCACTTTAGGTTTGCAATTGCCCTCTTGCTGCTGGGACTTGTTGTTCGTCCCCCTTTTCTGTGTGGTAGACTGCGCAGGCCCTCTCTGGTGCTTTTCTGCTGGAGCCCACACCAGGCCCTTGGGATGCAGTTGTACCTTCAGATTGCTTCTGGGACAGGGGGCTTGCAGCTCTCCTGCCCTCCGGATTCAGCTACCAGGGGTGGATTTTATGCCCTGGCAACTACAGACTCCGATGTCCGAGTCTCTGCTGTGCCTCTCTGCTCGCCTTGCTTCACTGGGCCAAGCTATCCAAGCTCTAGGCCCCAGTTTCACCAGGCAGCACTACCCTGCGTCTGCACTCTTTCACTCCTGTCTCCAGACTAACTACTACTTCCTCCCTTCAGCCAGACTTAAGGAATCCTCCCTGAAGTTCCAGGTTCAGAGCTCCCTCTGCTGGCCGGAGGGAGAATTGTGTTGAGTGTTAACTTACTGGCCAATAGATCTCCCAATTACCTCCAGGCTCAGCATTAACCCTTTGAGAGGGCAATGCTGTTGTGGCGACCAGGTCCTGGGGCGCCACACTCCCCCTTAGTTAAATTCAGTACTCCCGGACTGTAGAAACAAACATGACATGTTAGAACATTTCATCCCATTATGGGAGGCGCAAATACTTTAACGTTACAAACTTAAACATTACTATAAGAGTCCAGTGTGGCTCCCTGCCGGGTGTCCATTACACTGCTCCATGGGGGACCCGCCGCGATCAAACCCCCAACGTAGGCTCTGGGCGTGCGTCAGAGCATTGATGACCCCACTCTATGCACGCCGGACGGGTTTTTCTTCAGGGGTGTCGAGCACACTCGTGCTAACTATGAACAATTTAGGTGTTGGCCACCCATAGTCCAGTGGCCCAATTGTCCATTTTCGCAATCAAAGAAAAGAAAAACATTTTGTACGCAACCTTACAGACATTTTGCATAACTATGTACATTCTAATAAATACTCCTTCTTCTTCCCTTATACAGTTGACTCTCTATACCTTGGAGGGGGTTGTCCCCGAGTGCTGCGCTGGGACCTACGTAGCTCTGGTGTTTGCCCCTGACTACGTGGTGCGTTTTCTATCTCACCACTACAGGTGGGCCTAACCCCAATAGGTAAGCGTGATGGTTGCCTTTGTGGGCTAAGAGTCGCCAAGGGTATGACAGGTTCACCACTGACAGGGGGTTGATCCTCCTGTTCCACTGCTGGCGTGTCATCTCGTGCTGGCGCGGACGGTTCTTTAGGTGGATCCGGAACCTTTTCTGTTTCTGGCTCGACCAACTGCGGAAACGTCAAAACTGGTACCACTATAGCATTGTTTATTCGGGTCCAAGTTTTGGGGAACTTTCCAAGGATGGTTTGAATCATCTCCCCTTCTTTCTCTTGACTTTGGGGACTTCCTTGTACTCCTTCCATTTCTCTTTGGATTCTGCACCGTTCAGGGCACGCTTTCAGGCGGTCTCGGGAAATTGCTTGATAGGTCTTGCCTTCATCCTTGCTTATGAGGCATACCTTACTATTGTCAAAGTTGGAGGGGATAATGGTGTAGGGCTCGTTTTCCCACTGATCATCCAATTTATGCGTCCTCCGCTTCTTCTTGAGGACTTGTTCTCCAGGTGCTAAGGGAGTTGCTGGGGCTGTTTGATTGTAATGCTGCTCTTGTCTCGTTCTTGCTTGAGACAGGCTCCTCTCTACGCACTCCTGGACCTTACGGTACCGCTGCTGCCGTTCTGTATCCCAATCCTCTATTTCTTGAACCGCCTCAGGCGACACAGTCCCCATCTCAAAGTCTACAGGCAACTTGCCAGGCCTGGCTCGCATCAGGTAAGCGGGGCTGCAGTTGGTCGAATTCACTGGGATATGGTTGTACAGGTCTACCAGATCTGGCAACTTTTCTGGCCATTGGTTCCTTTCCTCCAGCGGTAGGGTCTTCAGCATATCAATAACCACATGGTTCATTTTCTCGCACAGTCCATTGGTTTGGGGGTGGTACGGTGTGGTTCGGATTTTCTTACAACCGTACATGTTACAGAACTCTTGGAACACTTCAGCCTCGAATGCAGGACCCTGATCAGTCAGTACCCTTTCCGGATAGCCGTGAGGTCGACAAAAGGATGCCTGGAACGCTCTAGCTGCTGTCCTGGCTGTCTGGTCCTTCACAGGCACTACTACCAGGAAACGAGAGTAATGGTCCACAATGGTGAGGGCGTACACATAGCCTGACCGGCTTGGTGTTAGCTTCACGTGGTCCAGGGCCACCAACTCCAGGGGCTGCTTCGTGACAATTGGTTGTAGGGGAGACCTTTGGCTGGCATCATCCTTCCGCCTCAGGTTACACGGGCCACAGTCTCGGCACCACTTCTCGATCATCTTTCTCATGTGCACCCAATAGAACCGATCACGGAGTAGGGCCTCCAACTTCTTCCACCCGAAGTGTCCTGCGTTATCATGATACGCTGCTAGGACCATTGGAGCATCCCTCTGCGGAACCACTATCTGCCAGACAAGTTCATTTGTTCGCCAGTTGACATATCTCTTGCAGAGCTTGCCTTGGTAGGTGAACAGTCGTCCCCTCTCCTTCCACAGCTGCTGGGCTTCCTCTGGAGCGTCTGGGCCAAGATGGGTCTCAGCTTGCGCTAGCTTCTCTTTGACCAATCGCACGGCCGGGTCACCATTCTGTGTTTCTTCCCAATTATGGTGGAGTAATGGGTTGACCGAGACCTCGTGCTGGCTTGAGCGCTTCACTCCCACAGCATGCTCACACTGGGAAACACCTTGGTGATGGAAAGCCGGTAACTCTATCTCTTCGAGTTCATCCAGGTCTTCTCCAGACTCGGGTAAGTGAGGCATTCTGGACAGCGCATCAGCATTGTTATTCTTCTTGCCAGCCCGATACTTGATGGTAAAGTCAAAGTTAGACAGCCGGGCCATCCATCGCTGTTCCATCGCACCTAACTTGGCTGTTGCCAGGTGTGTCAACGGATTGTTGTCCGTGAAGATGGTGAACTTGGCCGATGCCAGATAGTGCTTGAAGCGTTCAGTCACTGCCCAAACAATAGCGAGGAACTCCAGCTTGAAGGAACTGTAGTTTTCTGGATTCCTTTCTGTGGGCCGAAGCTTCCTACTGGCGTACGCTATCACCCTCTCTCTGCCTCCCTGTACCTGGGACAGAACTGCTCCCAGTCCCACGTTGCTGGCGTCTGTATACAGTACAAATGGTTGGCTGTAGTCAGGGTAGGCCAGAATTTCTTCTCCCGTGAGAGCCCCTTTCAGCCGGACAAAGGATGTTTCCAGTTGGCTGCTCCATTCAAATGGAGGGCTCTGCTTCTTAGCCTGCTTTGGCTGGCCCACCAGGAGATCTTGAAGGGGCGCTGCTATCTTGGTGAAACCATCAATGAACCTTCGGTAGTAGCCCACCAGTCCAAGGAACTGCCGCACCTCCTTCACTGTGGTGGGTCTTGGCCAGTCCTTGATTACAGTGACTTTCTCCGGATCAGGTGCCACACCTTCTGCGCTGACCACATGACCCAGGTACTGTACCTTTGGCTTCAAGAGGTGACATTTGGACGGCTTGATCTTCAGGCCATATTTCGACAAGGACTCAAACACTTCTGCTAAGTGCTTCAGGTGGTCCTCATAAGTCTTGGAGTAGACTATGACGTCATCCAGGTACAACAGCACGGTTTCAAAGTTGTGGTGGCCCAAGCAGCACTCCATCAACCTTTGGAATGTCCCTGGGGCGTTGCAGAGCCCGAATGGCATACAATTGAACTCACAGAGGCCCATTGGTGTCGTGAATGCAGTCTTCTCCTTGTCCGCCTCTGCCACGGGAACCTGCCAATACCCACTGGTGAGATCCAAGGTGGAGAAATAGTTAGCTGACTTTAAGGCTGTTAGGGACTCCTCTATTCTGGGCAGTGGATAAGCATCTTTATGTGTAATGCGGTTAATTTGCCTGTAATCTACACACATTCTCATCGTACCATCTTTTTTCTTTACGAGCACTAGTGGAGCTGCCCAGGGGCTACAACTATCTCTGATAACCCCAGCCTCCTTCATTTCCCGTAACATTTCCTTGGCACACTGATACTGTGCGGGGGGTACAGGGCGGTATCTCTCTTTAATGGGATGATGATCACCCGTGGGGATTTGATGTTTAACCCCTTTCACCTGCCCAAAATCTAGGGGGTGTTTGCTGAAGACCCGCTCGTACTCCTGTACCACCCGGTAAACCCCATGCTTTTGGTGCGAGGGGGTGGAGTCGGTGCCTACATGTAATTTTTGGCACCAGTCTTCCGGCTGCCCCTTGGAGCCATTGTCTTCCGCCTGGTCGGACGGGATCAAGGGTTCCACTGCTTTAATGGTATTGTTGCTGACAGTGTACAGTTTTGCTACAGTGGCGTACCGGGGCAATTTGGCCTCCTCCTCCCCGCAATTCAAGACACGGACGGGCACTCTCCCCTTGCGGACGTCCGCTACCCCTCTGGCTATCAGGACTCCAGGCCTACTGTCTGAATACACCGGTTCTACCAAGGCATGGTAATCCTGACCCTTGAGGCCTATTGCTGCCCGACACCATATCAACATTTCACTTCTTGGGGGTATTACAATGGGGAGGGGGTCACTTACCCTCACACTGCCAATTTCTCCTCCGGCCAGCTCTACCTGCTGCCTCCTCATCAGGGCTCTGATCTCCCTCTGTAGGACACGCTGCTGCCCGGAGCTGGCAGTTTCAGACGCCTGTTGCAACAAAATTATCACTTCGGCAATACAATTTTCTATCACATTTGTACCAATGGTTAGCAGTGGGTCAGATTCTTTGCGATCAATATCTACAATTATCATCCCCTGACATGGCAATTCTACCCGCCCCACTTTAATGGTTACTTCTTTGTACCCAATTTGAGGTAAGGGCTGACCATTACTGGCCACAATTGTTAAATCATCATCTGGGCCATGGTCAATGTCTGAATCAGCCCAATATCTTTTGTACAGTTTGTGGGGGATGGTTGTTACCTGGGACCCCGTATCCAGGAGGGCATTCAAAGGGATCCCATCCAGCACAATGGGAAGGACCGGTCGTCCTCCCACATACTTGCTGCGGCTGTGGTTTGAGCCGGGCTTCCTTACACCTGGGGGTTGGCTCCTGGCCCCAGGCTCAGCCCATTTAAAGGACAGCGTCGTGCAATGTGGCCCGCCTGGTTGCAGTGGCGGCAGATCGGTTGTCCTGTTGAATCATACCGGTCTGTGTCTCTGCCTCGGGTCGGCGGAATCCTCCTCTGTCGCATCCATGGGACGTCCTCTGGGCTGGAGGCCAACTCGATTTTTGCAGGCGAGGGGGTCACTTGTAGAGACTGCACGGTCTTGGCAAGGGCAGCTACAGTCTTGGTCAGCTCCTGGAACTGCTGTCTGAGCTCTGCAGTGGGATCCTTATCCAGGGACTGCGCCTCAGCCCCTGCAGTGGCTCGTGTTGCAGGCACCACCCCGGGGTACGTGATAGCAAGAGGCCGGAGGGGTACTGGGTCATTCGGTGTAGATTCTCTCAGTACCCTGATGGCCTGGTCCTTAAACTTGGCAAAGTCCAGAGCAGGGTTCTGCAGGACCATGATACGCAGCTGGGTCCTGTGGGCATCTGACAGGAGCCCCTCTATGAACTGCTCAGTTAGGAGTTTGTCTTCTTCACGTACACTCTCTGGGTCCACCTGTTTAACTGCTTTCAGGGCCTCCTGCAAGTTTAAGGCATAGTCCCTTATGCTGTCTGTGGCCCGCTGCTTGCACCCAAAGAATCTCATCTTTATCTCTGCTGCGGTGCGGGTGTCAAACGTACTCTTTAGCTTGGCCAGTATCTGGGCTGCTGTCCCTTTATCTGTATCAGGCCAGGACTTAGCTTCACGCTGGGCTGCGCCGGCTAGCTGTCCCATTACTATGCCCACCTTCTGGCTCTCAGTCAGCGGATACACCCGGAACAAGCTGTGAAGGCTTTCTCTGAAGTCACTCAAGGTATGGGACTCCCCGGAGTACTGCGGCAGCCATTCTGCTCCCGGTATGTACGGCATGGTGATCGGCATTACCGGCGCTACAGTGGGGGCCGGGGCGACGGCGACGGGGACTGCTTCGGCCGGTGCTGCGGCGCCTTGGGCGATGGCAGCCACCTGCTCTCCCTCTGAGTCGGACATCTTCCTCCCCCTTAGTGAACCTTACCAGGCTCCGTTCACTTTTCAAATTTCCTTCTGGGTCGCGCGGGGTTAACAGCGCTCTGCTCTGATGGCGCGCTCCCTTCGCGCTCTTTTTCAGGCACGCCCCCCTTCTTCCTGTGCTCGGCGAGGCTAATGGCGGCGGCGGTTTACAGACAGTACACAGTCTTTTAAGCACAATTCCTGCAGGCGCACAGTACCCGGTGGGACCGGGCACGAAATCCTGTTCGTGACGCCAAATGTTGACTCGCCCACCCCAGGGCTATGGGACACCCGGTGCCGGGCCGGACTAGTCCGGTGGTAGTCAGTGGTGGCTGGGCCCGGCTCCGTGGCCCTGGTGGGTGTCAGTTGAATATGTGGCGGATGACTTTAAGTTTGTATTCGTGACGCCACCTGTGGTCTGCGGCTATTAAGCCGCCGCTGCTGTGTGAGGCCACCGGGATGATGTTATAGCAGCAATGGTGGTACTGCTCCCCACAGGTGGAGCAATGCCCGGGGCACAGTTGGTGCTTGTGGAAGTCTATGGTGCTGTGTGACTAACACGGTGCAGGGCCGACAAGCAATGAAAGAAACAGGCACAAACAGTAGTCTCTTTACCTTCTCCTCTTTTACTCGGCAGAAACTTAGTCCAGGGAGACTGTCACAGATGGTAAAGATGATCCGGCCGGCCCGGAAGTGCCTGGGGTGATCTTTGGCCAGTTGAGTATGAGGCCTACTCCTTAATCTTTCTCTGCTGTTTTAGGACACTGCACTTTAGGTTTGCAATTGCCCTCTTGCTGCTGGGACTTGTTGTTCATCCCCCTTTTCTGTGTGGTAGACTGCGCAGGCCCTCTCTGGTGCTTTTCTGCTGGAGCCCACACCAGGCCCTTGGGATGCAGTTGTACCTTCAGATTTCTTCTGGGACAGGGGGCTTGCAGCTCTCCTGCCCTCCGGATTCAGCTACCAGGGGTGGATTTTATGCCCTGGCAACTACAGACTCCGATGTCCGAGTCTCTGCTGTGCCTCTCTGCTCCCCTTGCTTCACTGGGCCAAGCTATCCAAGCTCTAGGCCCCAGTTTCACCAGGCAGCACTACCCTGCGTCTGCACTCTTTCACTCCTGTCTCCAGACTAACTACTACTTCCTCCCTTCAGCCAGACTTAAGGAATCCTCCCTGAAGTTCCAGGTTCAGAGCTCCCTCTGCTGGCCGGAGGGAGAATTGTGTTGAGTGTTAACTTACTGGCCAATAGATCTCCCAATTACCTCCAGGCTCAGCATTAACCCTTTGAGAGGGCAATGCTGTTGTGGCGACCAGGTCCTGGGGCGCCACAGAAAGATATATAGGGGCGTGGTCAGAGCAAAGGATGTAGCCTATCTTTGTGTTTAAGTAAAAATCTAGGAGCGTCTGGGATATGAAGAAATAGTCAATCCTGCTGTAAAGTCGGTGTGGCATGGAGTAGTAGGTGTAGTCTCTCGTGTTTGGGTGAAGAACCCTCCAGGCGTCCACCAGCTTCAGGCCCTGCAGCTGTCTTTTAACTTGATGTATAGAGGAGTGAGGATATGAGGACTTACCCGAGGAGACATCCATGGACGGATCCATTGGCAAATTGAAGTCGCCACTGAATATCACAGGAAGGGGACCTGCGAAGTCCTCCAGTAATGTCCGACATCTGGCTCCGAACCCCTGCTAGTCCTTGTTGGGAAAGTACACATTAGCTATCACAAAAGTGTGGGAGGCCCAAGAAACTCTTAGAAAGACGTATCTGCCCAATGGGTCGATGAGCGAGCCTAAAACCTCAGGAGTGAAAGACTTGTGGAAGGCTATGGACGTCCCACGGGACTTGGAGTCTGGGCAAGTGCTGTGATACCAGACTGGATAGAATTTAGATGAGCATCAAGGCACTGAATCTTGCCTAAATATAAATCTAATCTAAATCTTGCCTGTGTCTCTTGGAGTAGTAATATGGAGACACGCTGTTTATGGTTATTATAACTTATTTGACTTCTTTTGTGAGGGATGTTAAGCCCCTTTACGTTCAGAGAGCAAAACTTGAGACTATTTATTGTGTCTGAGTAGGGTAAACAAACTGATATTTGGGACTGCCACGACAGCCCAGACGAGAAAGAGAGGGAAAAAGTGAGAAAGCATAGACAAAGGTAGAAGACATAAGATAAAAAACATTAATAGTAGACCTTGCGCAAAAGCGCTTGTCTCGACCTGAATGTGCCTAAGGAGAGCAGTAATGTCTGTTCTGCACACTGTGAAGGGGGAGAAGAAGTCGAAAACAGTGCTCACTCCCTCATCGACCCTCCCAGCCATTCAAACATAGTATAATAACATTGGGGTATTGGGGTAGTGCAACTTGAACCATTATGGCAATGAAGCCATCAACATATACTTTAACAGTAACTTAATTTTAAACCTTAAACATTAGCAGAGATCGTGCAGCGGACTGCGAAGGAGAGTATGAGGGGAGGGTGAAGTGGGGGATTGGAGAAGGTGAACTGGTGAGCAAGGGGGAAGAAATGGAAGAAAGGGGGGGCAGAGGGGAGAGAAGAGAGGAGGAAGGGTAACGGGGGGGAGAGGTGGGAGAGGGAGGGGGGAAGAGGGTGGGAGAGGGAGGGGGGAAGAGGGTGGGAGAGGGTGGGAGAGATTGGGGGAAAGGGGGGGAGAGGGGAGGGGGAGGTGGGAGAAGGGGGGAGGGAGAGGAAGGAAGAGGTTTGGGGGGGGGTTTGTGCAGGAAGAGTGAGCAAAGTCACAGACTATCTAATGTTATTCTGACTTCCCAAAAAAGTTACAAACAGCTCAAGAATCTCCATGTCACATTGCTAATGGGTAGAAGGAGGAGAAATCATGGCATCCCTGTTTTAGGACCAGCGAAAGGGATGTAATGAGATCCAGTGGGTCTGTCTTCTAACCACTTGTGGATGATGCTCCTGAAACTTTTAGATGTCAAAGGAGATGAAGAAGGGGACCTCTGCTGCTACATTGGGGTCTGTTTGGGGTTTTTCTTTCTGTTCCTCGATCCTGAGGCCTCTTGACAGTTGGGTGGAATCACCGTCAGGTGTAGGCTTTTCGGCCAGTCAGGTAGATCTGTCATTGGTAACTCAAATGTTCCAAGGAACTTAGGAAGGTCCCCAAGGGACCGAAATATCGACAACTTGCCTTCCTTTGTAGCCACCAGTTGAAAGGGGTAGCCCCATCTGTATATTATATTTTTGTCCCGGAGTTGATCCAGCAGGGGGTGCAAGGCCCTCCTCAGCATGAGGGTGCGCCTGGCTAGGTCAGGGAGCAGCGTAACCTGAGAATCCTGGAAAGCAATTGGGCCTTTGGATCTGGCTGCTGCCATAATGCATTCCTTGGTTTTATACAAGTGCACCCGACATATCACATCTCTGGGCCATGCATTGTTGGGTGGTTTGGGCCCCAAAACTCTATGAATGCGATCTAATTCAATAGTGGTTACCTGATTGTCCCCCAAGATCTGCATGAATATCTGCTGTGCTGCGGCATCTAAATTGGATGATGGCACTGATTCCTGGAGTCCACGTATGCGAATATTATTCCGCCTATTGCGGTTTTCCTGGTCTTCCAGGCCTGCCTCCAGCTCCTCCAGCCTGGCAGAGTGATGGTTAATTATTTCACGGTGCTGCTTTAACTCTGATAGAGCTGCATCCTGTGATCTCTCCACCCCCTCCACTCTCTCTGTGAACTCCATCTGCAGGGCATGTATCTCTTGCTTGTAGGTGTGCTCCAGCCTGCACACAAGCTTTTCCAAATCATGTTTGGTGGGGAGAGATTTAATGTATTTACTAATGTCATGGAGATTCACCTCCTCAGAGTCTATTTCATTCTCACTGGAATCCTGAGAAGCGGTGACTGGGGAATCCCCTACCTTTGAGACATGCTTCAGTGAGGAGTGTTGTTGTTTCCCTGCTGTCGCCATCTTGGCCTGAGCAGCTCGTGTTTGAGTGGGGGTGCTGGAGGCCAGGAAGCGATCCATCCTGCTTGTCCCGGTCTCCGGATCTGCTGCTTGCTTGAGGGAACGTCTGGGTCTGCCCATGTGAGGTTTGGGCTCAGCTGCACCACCTGTAAGAGGCTGAAAGGGCGGCCTGGGCACAGAGCTAAAGAAATGTGTGTCTCACTCTGCCATCGGCAAGCCACGCCCCCCGCTTCCATTTTTAATTAATCGCCTGTTATTGCATTTTAATGCAATGTTGCGGCAACCAAAAAAAATTTCTGGCATTTTGATTTATCAAATTTATTGATTTATATTTTCATTTTTCATTCTCAAATCGGAGACACTAAATATGTTTTGGGTTTTTTTGTTTTGTTTTTTTTTAATGGGGCACGAGGAGAGTGATTTGAACTTTTAGTTGTTTTTTTTTTATATTTTTAAAAACTTTTTTTAATTTTGTTTATGGAGTTTACTAGTCTCCCTAGGGGACTTTATGCCTGCACTGTCTGATCACTTCTGCTGATCAGAGCAATTCTTGAGAAATCAGATCAGCAATCTACCAACATTAACAGGACGTGAGTCATTGCAGCAACAGAAGTCATCATCTGACCCCATGCAACCCATTGGCACCCACATTATAATGTCACGGTAGCGCCAATGGTGGTGGGGAACATTGCGATCGCCGTTGATGTGTGTTAGGTCACACACACTATCAAAAGGACGCTTTACACGCAGCAACATCACTAGCGATGTCGCTAGCGATCACACCCATCCCCGTCGTGCGTGCGTCACAGGCAAATCGCTACCGGTGACAAACAATATCGCTAGTATGCGTCACACGCACATACCTTTCTAGCAGCGTCACTGTGGACGGCGAACAAACTCTTTTTTAAGGGGGAGGTTCGTGCGACATCACAGCAATGTCACACAGCGGCTCACCTATAGAAGCGGAGGGGCGGAGAGCAGCTGCATTAACGTCACAACCAGCTCGTTGCCGGAGGACGCAGGAACACTGTTGTTCGTCGTTCCTGGGTTGTCACACGTAGCGATGTGTGCTGCCTCAGGAATGACGAAAAACCTGCGTCCAAAACGAGCAATGATATTTGGGAAAGGAACGACGTGTCAACAATCAACGATCTGTGCCGCTTTTCGGATCGTTAGCGGTCGCTCGTAGATGTCACACGCAATGAGGTCACTAGGAATGCCGGATGTGCATCACAAATTCCGTGACCCCAGCGATATCTCATTAGCAATGTCGTTGCGTGTAACGGGGCCTAAAGTTTGACAGTGCAATCTAAAGGGTTAACAGGTGCAGGTGGTGGATCGAAGATGGCTCCGAAGATGTCTGAGTGTACCTGATGTGTTACCAACTGAGAAAGAAGTAGTTCTAGCTGGGGGAAGCTGGAGAAGAGGGAAGAGAAGTGGCAAAAGGAGGAATAGAACAAGCAATATGCCTTCAACACCTAAAAAGGAGAGGTCGCAATATCTTCTCACCCCCACCATCGTTAAGCCGGAATAAGAACCGCTCAAAGCAAAAATCGCCATTGACCAGAAGGTCAAAGGATAAGTCATGTGACCTCTGACATAATCAAGCCGCTACAGTGCCTAATCAAGAAGTCAAAGCCAAGCAGTGTCATCTAGCCCTTGCAGCTGAAAAACGCAGCCGGAGGCCCAAGGATGGCCACATCACTCATGATGTTCAGCAGAGGGTTCCCCTGGGAGAGGAGGAACAGATGCGTTGGCTGCAGCGATCTGGGAGGAAGAGCGGTGTCTGCAGATGAAGATGAGGTGCCATCTAAAGAATAGCGGCGTCAGTGTTCACCCCCTAGGCAGGCTTTCAGCACCAAAGATCTTCTGGAAAAAGGAGCTGCTTCTGTTCTGTGCCAGGAGACGGCTGAAGAGGGTGAGAACGTACATGTTCCTCTGTCTATCCCCATTAGGAGTAGTAGTACAGTAGAGTTGAAAGATGTATTAAAACAAATTCCAGCTGAATATTTAGTTGAGTAAGACATTGGAACTCAGAATATGTTCGTTGTAAAACTCATGTGTCAATCAAACTAAGCAGTTGTTATCCAGTGTGGGATAAAGGCTCAGCTGTGGCAGAATCCTGCCTTAAAGGGGCATTCCCATCACTAAGATCAAATATATAGCAGGTGTAATAATAATAATAATAATAATAATAATAGCAAATACCTCCAGTTAGAAATGCAGTATAGTTCTTCTGGTTTGTTATGTCCCCTTACCTCACATTCAGGGCATTGCAGTAGCTTAGGTATCCATGGTTATAACCAGTAGCAACTAACAAACTCTCACATATGAGTGTGACGCCCTGGCAAATCCAGGTAGTCACAAATAGGCCCCTGCATAACACCTTCCCTCACTAGGAAACACACAGCCAACCATTAAACCCTAGTCCCCCCCTTAGGGAAAGATAGACACACCAGTGGACATGACCAGGCGGTTGGGACATGCCCACCCAGGGGTCCAGACAGCCCGGGGGCGGGAAAGCGAGTGAGCTTAGTCTTGAAGTTCAAGGACAGAGGAGTGTGGAGTGGAGGTCAGGCCTGTGTGTCAGGCCTGAAGCTGACTGACAGGTACCAGGGTAGGAGCCCTGGTGCCTTGGCTAGGAGGCAGACGGTGGTCTCCGTTAGAAGGAGACGGGAAGACGGCTCGGTGGAACCGAGGTGGACCGGGCCAGGGTTGTAGCCCGCCGGTACCGACACGGGGAACCGACCCGGAAACCGTAGCACAAAGGGGGGTACTCGGACCCTGAAGCCAGGAGCCATAAACAAGTGAAACTGGTTAATTAACCGATTGAGGCCAGGACTAGAGGTCCTGTCCCACCCAAAGTCCCTCATAGAAGACAACAGCCCACCGATTAGGGATAAGAGTCACCGCCAGGGCCCATAGATCACATGGGCCAGTGTCTGCGGGCACGGATCCTTAGGCCACATCCAGCCGGGAGCGGACTCCTACGTTTCAAACTGGGAAGTCTTTTCTACTTAAACAGTGCAGGAAAAGCATAGAGACCATCAGCCGCATGGGTGATCCCGAACGCAACCGGCCACAGTACCGGCCACCAACACCTTGGTTTACCAGAGACTTGTGTGTTTTACTGAAAGTGAGTACACCAACACCCCCTGCAGTCATCATTCCCCCTGCACCAGAGCCATCGGGTCCTGGGGCCACCATCCCTGCCCACGGAGGGGTTAACATCTTGCCCGCAGACAGCCAGTCACCGCCCTGGCACCCGTATCGGCTCCACAGAAGACCAGCATCCGGAAGGTGCCCGGTCCGGCATTGGACCCGCCACCGATCCAGGAAGAGGCCGCGCTCCAGATGACAATGGCCCCGGCAGTTCGCGCGGCCAAATTAGAGGTGGTTCCCGACCGAAAGCCAGCTCAGCAGGCAACGCTGGCCGCTCCCAGGTTTCAGGCCTCGGCTGAGGCGCCGCAGGGTTGCAGCTGCCAAGCAGCCAAGCAAGCCACGACACAGCGGGGTCCCCAGTTGCCAAAGGTGTCAGTCAAAGCCGGCATGGAGGGACTCCAGCTGAACTCAACCCCCGCGCAGAGTAAACCGGAGCAGGCCGCAGACGCTCCATACTGGGAGCGCCAGCAGGGCCAAGAAATCGCCGCCAGGGAGAAGCGGAAGGCCGAAGTCTTGTCCCGGACCTATCATGAGAAGGAAAACCTGCGAAACGCAACCTTCCGGGTGCGGGGACCGGTTCATCAGGGCCAGGTCCAGCATTTTAACCCCCAAAAGGGATGGAGGTTTATCTACGAGTCAGGCATGGAGGCGGAGATATTTGTATCCCAGAGGGATGTCTACCTGCACCTGCCCATCAGCCATCCCGACTGAGACCTGGAGCCCGGGGAGTTGGTGGTCTACACCAGGCACTGTGGGGAGAGGGGGTGGTTTTCCCTCGATGTGAAGAGGTGGGCAGGAAGCGGAGCCCAGCACCACGTTCACCCCTCTCCGCCACTCTCCAACCCTGATGAAGATGAGGAGTATTAGGTATCGGTTCCCGGCTACCCACAGTTCAGTTCCCCGTTGGGACCATCTGATGTTTCCCATTTGCAGATAAAAGGTAAAACCAAAGACAATGGCTGAGAACTTGCAGGCCAACCATAAACTTTTGGGCCTTGTAAATAGCCCCCAGACCATCCTTTTCACCAAACCACAGTCTCTGGTGAGGCTGATTGGAGGACGGGCCTGCGGTAGAGTAGGCCAAGGCCCTGTCACCAATGAAACTGGTGACTACCCTCCGGGTCAGGGGTCCCCTGGACGGGGGGCCCTTGAAAAGGACTGCCGGGTAAGGAACTTTTTACCCGGCCCGTTTGGGCAACACCCGGACCTAGCCTGAACCTGTGTTTTAGTGGTGGCACCAGGGCTAGGTTGTTTTGGGTGGGTGAAATGGAAAGGACCCGGTCCGTCCCGTCCCGATTATGTTGTGTAACGTTTAAGCAACCTACCTCCCGAAAGGGAAGAAATCCAAATACTCTTGAACTGAAAATACGTTATTATATTTGTAAAATGTTTTATTCTCTTATCTTCTTGCAGTAAAAATAAACCGGTGGTGGTCAGACAGCCCGCGGACGGTCTGTGCAAAACCAGGTAGTCACAAATAGGCCCCTGCATAACACCTTCCCTCACTAGGACACACACAGCCAACCATTAAACCCTAGTCCCCCCCCTTAGGGAAAGATAGACACACCAGTGGGCGTGACCAGGAATTGGGACACGCCCACCCAGGGGTCCAGACAGCCCAGGGGCGGGAAAGTGAGTGAGATCAGTCTTGGAGTTCAAGGACAGAGGAGTGTGGAGTGGAGGTCAGACCTGTGTGTCAGGCCTGAAGCTGACTGACAGGTACCAGGGTAGGAGCCCTGGTGCCTTGGCTAGGAGGCAGACTGTGGTCTCCGTTAGCAGGAGAGGGAAAGATGACTCGGTGGAACCGAGGTGGACCGGGCCAGGGTTGTAGCCCGCCGGTACCGACATGGGGAACCGACCCGGAAACCGTAGCACAAAGGGGGGTACTTGGACCCTGAAGCCAGGAGCCAGAAACAAGTGGAACTGGTTAATTAACTGATTGAGGCCAGGACTAGAGGTCCTGTCCCACCCAAAGTCCCTCATAGAAGACAACAGCCCACCGATTAGGGATAAGAGGTCACCGCCAGGGCCCATAGATCACACGGGCCAGTGTCTGCGGGCACAACTAGTTAGGCCACATCCAGCTGGGAGCGGACTCCTACGTTTCAAACTGGGAAGTCTTTTCTACTTAAACAGTGGAGGAAAAGGATAGAGACCACCAGCCGGGTGGGGGATCCCGAACGCAACCGGCCACGGCACCGGCCACCACCACCTTGGTTTACCAGAGACTTGTGTGTTTTACTGAAAGTGAGGACACCAACACCCCCTGTGGTCGTCATTCCCCCTGCACCAGAGCCATCGGGTCCCGGGGCCACCATCCCTGCCCACGGAGGGGTTAACATCTTGATGCACAACATCTCCCCCGGGTGCCCCGTAAGAGCAGCGGTGGTGTCCCACCTCACCACACACCGTGGGTGGCGTCACAAACCTATTACGGCCTAGCCTGTACATCTAAGTCCCCCCATTTTATTCGGCGTGTCCGCGAGACCCCCGGGTCCGGAGACCCTCAAGCCACCACCCCTGAAGGTCTGGATCCGAGAAGCGTCAGCTGCTGGCACAGGGGCGGCACATGAGTGGTCATAATAACCATGGATAGATACCTTATCTGCAATGCCCTGCACATGAGGTACAATGCCTACAAGTAGTATTCAACCCCCTGCAGATTTAGCAGGTTTACACATTCGGAATTAACTTGGCATTGTGACATTTGGAATGTAGATCAGCCTGGAAGTGTGAAATGCACTGCAGCAAAAAAGAATGTTATTTCTTTTTTTATTTTTATTTTAAATTGAGAAAAGTTTATTCACAGGGTCATTTATTATTCAACCCCTCAAACCACCAGAATTCTGTTTGGTTCCCTAAAGTATTAAGAAGTATTTCAGGCACAAAGAACAATGAGCTTCACATGTTTGGATTAATTATCTCTTTTTCTAGCCTTTTCTGACTAATTAAGACCCTCCACAAACTTGTGAACAGCACTCATACTTGGTCAACATGGGAAAGTCAAAGGAGCATTCCAAGGCCATCAGAGCCAAGATCGTGGAGGGTCACAAGGCTGGCAAGGGGTACAAAACCCTTTCCAAGGAGTTGGGCCTACCTGTCTCCACTGTTGGGAACATCATCCGGAAGTGGAAGGCTTATGGAACTACTGTTAGCCTTCCACGGCCTGGACAGCCTTTGAAAGTTTCCACCCGTGCCGAGGCCAGGCTTGTCCGAAGAGTCAAGGCTAACCCAAGGACAACAAGGAAGGAGCTCCGGGAAGATCTCATGGCAGTGGGGACATTGGTTTCAGTCAATACTATAAGTAACGTACTCCACCGCAATGGTCTCCGTTCCAGATGAGCCCGTAAGGTACCTTTACTTTCAAAGCGTCATGTCAAGGCTCGTCTACAGTGTGCTCATGATCACTTGGAGGACTCTGAGACAGACTGGTTCAAGGTTCTCTGGTCTGATGAGACCAAGATCGAGATCTTTGGTGCCAACCACACACGTGACGTTTGGAGACTGGATGGCACTGCATACGACCCCAAGAATACCATCCCTACAGTCAAGCATGGTGGTGGCAGCATCATGCTATGGGGCTGTTTCTCAGCCAAGGGGCCTGGCCATCTGGTCCGCATCCATGGGAAGATGGATAGCACGGCCTACCTGGATATTTTGGCCAAGTACCTCCGCTCCTCCACCAAGGATCTTAAGATGGGTCGTCATTTCATCTTCCAACAAGACAACGACCCAAAGCACACAGCCAAGAAAACCAAGGCCTGGTTCAAGAGGTAAAAAATCAAGGTGTTGCAGTGGCCTAGTCAGTCTCCTGACCGTAACCCAATTGAAAACTTGTGGAAGGAGCTCAAGATTAAAGTCCACATGAGACACCCAAAGAACCTAGATAACTTGGAGAAGATCTGCATGGAGGAGTGGGCCAAGGTAACTCCAGAGACCTGTGCCGGCCTGATCAGGTCTTATAAAAGACGATTATTAGCTGTAATTGCAAACAAGGGTTATTCCACAAAATATTAAACCTAGGGGTTGAATAATAATTGACCCACACTTTTATGTTGAAAATGTATTAAAATTTACCTGAGCAACATAACTTGTTGGTTTGTAAGATTTATGCATCTGTTAATAAATCCTGCTCTTGTTTGAAGTTTGCAGGCGCTAACTTATTTGCATCTTATCAAACCTGCTAAATCTGCAGGGGGTTGAATACTACTTGTAGGCACTGAAAGTGACAGAGTTAATTAGGAGAACTAATCTACATTTTTAATTGGAGGTATTTGTTAATATTATTATACTCGTAATTACACATACTACATGTCAGAATAGGATCTTGGAAATGGAAATTTCCCCTTAAGGAAGCTAGTGTGACGCCCTGGCAAAAGCAGGTAGTCACAAACAGTTTCCATCCTCCTTGTCACCACCAGAAACCCACACTTAGGCATAACACACAGCCATAAAACCCTAGCCACCTCCTCGTAATAATAGGGACACACCATTGGGCGGGATCAGGCGGATGTGAACACCCACCTAGGGGTCCTGAGGTGTCAGAGGCGGGAAAAAGTCAGTCTAGTCCAAGTTCAAGTTGGAGTCAGTTGAGGAGTTGAAGGAGAGTGGAAGTCAACTGCAGACTGTGCAGTGTACTCAGGGGTAGGGGTCCTTGGACTACTCGGCTAGGTGGCAGACGGTGAACAGGGCGACAGGCGATGGAGATCCGGTCGCGGAAAACCTTAAGTGGACCGGGGCAGGGTTATAGCCCGCCGGTGCCAACAGCGGGAATCTGGTCCAGAGGCCGTGCACAGTCGGAATGCCTGGACCCCAGGGCGAGGAAGGTTGAAAGCCCCTCTCCAATTAACCAGCCGGGGACAAGGTTCCAGACTTTGTCTTATCAACTACCCAGATAAAGCGAAACGGAAGCCCAACATGAGGGATAGGGTGTCCGTCCAAAAACCCACTAAAATCCCAAGGGGCAGTTTTCGCTGGCCACAGCTCCCAACACATACAGAACCGGGCGTGGACTTCTCTGTTCCATGCAAAGTTGTCCCAAAAGAAGGAAAAACACAAAGTGCAGGAGGAAGGGTTACCTGTTCATTCACCTGGGTGTGGGACCCGAATGCACCCTCCTAAGGCAGCCGGCCACTGGCAACTTGGTTTACTACTGAACTTGTGTGAAATTACTCAACTGTGTGTACATCAGTGTCTCCCGGTCCAGCCCGGCGCAGCACCTCCAGCAGCCATCACTCCTGGAGGGGATCCCACCTTACTGCCCCGCTCCATCAGCCACGGGCGCCCCATCACCAGGCAACAGCAATGCCACCATCCTTCACCGAAACCCACAGGTGGCGTCACAGACACAACACCCCCCCTGTAAATATCCCCTTTCGGATGGTGTGAGGACAGGCAGCTGTGAGAGCCTGGGTCCGGTCACCACTCGAGCTGCAGCAGCAAATCGGATCCGAGCAGGCCCCCGAGAGATAGAAGCGGCAGCGGCCCCCGCCCGCAACACTATCACCTGGAAGAATTTCCCCTGGGCTTTCACCTGAGTTCAGTTATTACAGAAAAAATTTGGAACAGGGATTTCATTAATTTTGTTAACTTTATTGCCTTCAACAAAAGAGCATTTTGTTAGAGGTGAGTAAAAAAAGATGATAAAAGTGAACTAGAGGAGATGAAACGGAATATCTTCGTTCCTTTAATAACTGGTTGCAGTCTTTCTGTGTCTACTCGGCTGTGTTGGGTGAGAAGTATCCTGAATATTGTAGTGACCATCTAAAGCCTATTGACCTAGTACTAGAGGAATTTTTGTGGTTTGGCCTGGTGCCATCATGATTAATCTTTCAGACAAAAGCTGGCTGTTCCATAAACTAGAAAGTGATGGATGTCAGCTTGTGGCTTAACCTAATGTTATCACAAAAGAGTTTGACAATAAAACAAGCTAGCTCAGGGCAGAGTACTGAGAAAGATGTTTGTTTTGTCTTTAAGGAATCATCTTGTAAGTGTCTAAACAATTGCAGATAAGGACAACCAGTCAGAGTCGGGCCAGCAACAGTGTAGTACTAAGGAACTCCTTTTTAAAAGAATTGAGTAGTGAATGCGTTACGAAAGCATCCGTGGCTCGAGCTCTTCCTTAAAGAAGTTGTCCAGTTACCAAAACTGATTTTTTTTTTTCTGATAAATCTTGCTAATATGTGCCCCTCAACACATCTATTATGTTTTTTCAGCAAAATTACCTTTCATTGTGCACTAGCAGCACATGCTCATTGCTGGCTCCAGCTCTGATGGGGTTAATCTCTCCTCTGACTTCCTGTGTTCAGTTCCTACAAGTCCCAGAATTCTTTGTGGCTCTAGGGCGGTGTCTGGCTTATCTAACACACCCATTGTGTCTAATACACCCACTCTGCTCCCACCCAAACCCTCCTCCCTGCCTCTTCCCAGTGGATGTGCACTGAGATCAATCATACAGAGACAGCAGCAGCTCTACACAGCCAGGGGAAGAAAGTGTGTGTGCGCGTATATACAGTGTATGTGTGTATATACAGTGTGTGCGCGTATATACAGTGTGTGCGCGTATATACAGTGTGTGTGTGTATATACAGTGTGTGTGTATATATACAGTGTGTGTGTATATACAGTGTATGTGTATGTGTGTGCGTATATACAGTGTATGTGTGTATATATACAGTGTGTGTGTGAGTGTGTATGTGTATGTCATACTCACCTGTCTGCAGGGTCCCTGTGCCATGCCTGCTTCCAGCCCCTGTCTCGGTCCCGCCGCTTCGGCTGTGTGCAGTCTCCCCGGTGCATGCACGAAGCTTGCAGGACCTGGCCGTGGATCACCTGATGCAGTCACCTGACGCATCAGCTGATTGTAGTCTCGCCGGCTTTTTCGCGCCCGGCCGGCTATCAGCTGATCCTGCCGTCAGGGGACTTCATCAGCTGATTACCGGCAGCTGCTGCAGCGATCGGACAGGATCAGGCTCCTGTCCAATCGATCGCTCCTGGAGCTGCCGGTAATCAGCACAGCACATAAGTGAGTATTATTTTTTTTTTTTTCTACTGATGCATCTGCTGATTGTATAATCGGCTTTTATACAATCAGCCGATGTGTTATGTGATTCAGGCACTTGATCCTGACACATCATCTGATCGCTTTGCCTTCCAGCAAACCGATCAGATGATATTGGATCCGGATTGGACGGCGCGGGACCCTAACCCAGGATTACTGCGGAGGGGGGTTTATTTCAATAAAGATGGAGTCACTAATTGTGTTGTGTTTTATTTCTAATAAAAATATTTTTCTGTGTGTTGTGTTTTTTTTTTTATCTTTATCATTACTAGAAATTCATGGTGGCCATGTCTAATATTGGCGTGACACCATGAATTTCGGGCTTAGGGCTAGCTGATAATATACAGCTAGCCCTAACTCCATTATTACCCGGCTAGCCACCCGGCATCAGGGCAGCTGGAAGAGTTGGATACAGCGCCAGAAGATGGCGCTTCTATGAAAGCGCCATTTTCTGGGGTGGCTGCGGACTGCAATTCGCAGTGGGGGTGCCCAGAAAGCTTGGGCACCCTTCACTGTGGATTCCAATCCCCAGCTGCCTAGTTGTACCCGGCTGGACACCAAAATTAGGCGAAGCTCACGTCATTTTTTTTTTTAAATTATTTCATGAAATTCATGAAATAATTAAAAAAAAAAGGGCTTCTCTATATTTTTGGTTCCCAGCCGGGTACAACTAGGCAGCTGGGGGTTGGGGGCAGCCCGTACCTGCCTGCTGTACCCGGCTAGCATACAAAAATATGGCGAAGCCCACGTCATTTTTTTTTTCTTTTTGGGTAAAAAACTGCATACAGTCCTGGATGGATGATGCTGAGCCTTGTAGTTCTGCAGCTGCTGTCTGCTCTCCTGCATACAATGAATATTTTGAATAAGGAAATGACATCAGACCTTTTTTATTTTTTTCATCAACAATCTTTAATGGCATTGTGCACTGATTAAAAACGCAGTGAGCAAAAAAGGCACCAAATCGCAGCAAAAACGTGACATGCAGCACCGCAGGTGACAGAGCAGAGCAAGTTGGTGACATGCTCTGCTCTGACACATAGTGTGCTGCATGTCACTGTATCCACTCTGGGACTTGTTGTGCAGGTGACCGGATGCTACATGTCACTAACTGCCCCACTCTGTGATTTCTGCTGCATAGTACCAACTGTATACACTCTCACCTGCACAACAAGTCCCATAGTGGAAACAGTTAGTGACATATATCATCCGGTCACCTGCACAACAAGTCCCATAGTGGAGACAGTTAGTGACATGTAGCATCCGGTCACCTGCACTACAAGTGCCAGAGTGGAGAAAGATAGTGACATGCAGCACACTATGTGTCAGAGCAGAGCATGTCACTGTCTCCACTCCGCTGACCTCACAGCCCGTACACGCTGCGATGGATGCAGGGGGACACAGAACAAGTAATCGGCCGACACTGGAGTCATCTGATTACTTGGGATGAATTGAGCAGTAAAATGCTCTGGTGCTCGATGGGCGAAGCCCATGCCGATTTTTTTAAAAAAAAATTCATTAAAAATAAAAAAACCAAAAAAATCACATTGTTTGTGGGCTCCCGCTGCATTTTCTGTTGCTAAGGGTAACCAAAGCAGCTACTGGCTGCTAGCCCCCGCTGCTTGGTGTTACTTTCACTGGCAATAGAAATGCAGGAAAGCATTTTTTTTTTTATAAAGGTTTTTCCCTGAAAACGTTTTTAAGAAAATGCCGTGGGCTTCGCCATATTTTTGTATGCTAGCCAGGTACAGCAGGCAGCTACGGGCTGCCCCCAACCCCCAGCTGCCTAGTTGTACCCGGCTGGGAACCAAAAATATAGAGAAGCCCTTTTTTTTTTTTTTATTTCATGAATTTCATGAAATAATTAAAAAAAAAAATGACATGGGCTTCGCCGAATTTTTGAGTCCAGCCAGGTACAACTAGGCAGCTGGGGATTGGAATCCGCAGTGAAGGGTGCCCAAACTTTCTGGGCCCCCTGCTGCGAATTGCAGTCCACAGCCGCCCCAGAAAATGGCGCTTTCATAGAAGCGCCATCTTCTGGCGCTGTATCCAACTCTTCCAGTGGCCCTGGTGGCAGGTGGCACGCTGGGTAATAAGGGGTTAATACCAGCTATGTTTTACCCGCTGGTATAAAGCCCGAGATTCTTAATGTCAGGCCAAGGTTGACCTGGCCATTAAGAATCTCCAATAAAGGGTTTAAAAAAAAAAAGACCACACAGAGAAAAATACTTTATTAGAAATAAATACACAGACACGGTAGGGACTCCATGTTTATTACTCCCTCTCACCCCTCCACGATGGAGAGATTTCTGTACTGACCATGCCAGGAGAGAGCGAGGGAAAAGAGAGAGAGCGAGGGGGGGAGGAAAAGAGAGCGAGCGGGGGGGAAAAAAGAGCGAGCGGGGGGGAAAACAGAGCGAGGGGGGGAGAAGAGAGCGAGGGGGGGAGAAGAGAGCGAGGGGGGAGGAAAAGAGAGCGAGGGGGAGGAGAACAAAGCGAGGGGGAGGAGAAGAAAGCGAGGGGGGAGGAGAAGAAAGCGAGGGGGAGGAGAAGAAAGCGAGGGGGGGAGGAGAAGAAAGCGAGGGGGGGAGGAAAAGAGAGCGAGGGGGAGGAGGAAAAGAGAGCGAGCGGGGGGAAAAAAGAGCGAGGGGGGGGAGAAGAGAGCGAGGGGGGGAGAAGAGAGCGAGGGGGGAGGAAAAGAGAGCGAGGGGGGAGGAAAAGAGAGCGAGGGGGGAGGAGAAGAAAGCGAGGGGGGGAGGAAAAGAGAGCGAGGGGGGAGGAAAAGAGAGCGAGCGGGGGGGGAAAGAGCGAGCGGGGGGAGAACAGAGCGAGGGGGGGGAGAACAGAGCGAGGGGGGGGGAGAAGAGAGCGAGGGGGGAGGAAAAGAGAGCGAGGGGGAGGAAAAGAGAGCGAGGGGGGAGGAAAAGAGAGCGAGGGGGGAGGAAAAGAGAGCGCAGGGGGGAGGAAAAGAGAGCGAGGGGGGAGGAAAAGAGAGCGAGGGGGGAGGAAAAGAGAGCGAGGGGGGAGGAAAAGAAAGCGAGGGGGGAGGAAAAGAAAGCGAGGGGGGGAGGAAAAGAAAGCGAGGGGGGGAGGAAAAGAAAGCGAGGGGGGGAGGAAAAGAGAGCGAGGGGGGGAGGAAAAGAGAGCGAGGGGGGAGGAAAAGAGCGAGGGGGGAGGAAAAGAGAGCGAGGGGGGAGGAAAAGAGAGCGCAGGGGGGAGGAAAAGAGAGCGCAGGGGGGAGGAAAAGAGAGCGCAGGGGGGAGGAAAAGAGAGGGCAGGGGGGAGGAAAAGAGAGCGCGGGGGGAGGAAAAGAGAGCGAGGGGGGAAGAGAGCGAGGGAAAAGAGAGGGGAGAGGAGAGAGGGATAAGAGGGGGGCAGAGAAGAGGGGGAAGAGGGGAGGGGGAGAAGAGTGGGGGGAGAGAAGAGAGTGGGGAAAGAACAGGGGGGGGGGCAGAGGTGCTCTGTCACCAACTGTCTCCACTCTGTGACTTGTGGTGCAGGTGACAGAGTGCAGACAGTTGGTCCCATGCAGCAGGACAGATGGCAGAGCACAGCGGTGACATGCCTGTCAGTGTCTTGCTGCTGGGAGGAGCACACGATCACACTGCCCGACACCGGCCGCTCTCCTGACATCGCAGCAGAGCGGGCGGGTGGACAGTGTGAGCACATACTTACGTGCAGGGGGGGATTCAGCTGAAGACCCCCCCCCCCCTGTACTGCACACTGGCGCCCCGTGCCTCAGCCTCACCATCTGCAGGACGCCCGACGCCGGCTCCACAGTGACGTCCTCCGGATCCTCCCCTCGATGCTGAGCTGTGACGTGCGGTAGTCACCGCCCACAGCCCTGTCACTCAATCTGAGTGGCGCCGGCATCCTGTGACGTACCCGTCTTGTTTGAGAGCCCGGAAATGCCGGGACGTCAGAGGATGCCGGCGGCCACAGCTCCAGGGGGTCATGTGACCGGCACTGAGCGTGCAGGATAGCGCCGCTCAGTGCCAGAAATGGAAATAGAAGCCAATGGAGAAGACGCCTAGAAAGGTAAGTAGAGCTCATACAGAAAATAAAAAAAATGGGTGAACCACCCCTTTAATTGGGAAAAACCGAGTTGAATTTTAATGGATTTAATGATAGTTTTATGTTTTTTTATGGAATTCTTACTGGGTGGGTGCAGCTGTGTCTGGGCTGCAACTTAAAGTCAGAAGTTTGTTTTAAAAGTGATCTAGAAGAAAACATTTTAAAAGATCTTGAATTGAATAGGATTGCAGGTCGTTTCAACACTCCTCTGTTTAAGAACTTCAGAATATCACCATTAATCATCCTAAAGTCCTTAAAAAAGAGTAGGGTTCCTTTATATTGATTTGCCAATTCGTCATTAAACAATGAGGTCAATAAATCTAAATATTCTGTAAAATATGCATGATTTGAACAAACAATATATTATTTAAAAGCTTATGGAAAAGAAGCGTTGTTAGCCAAAGTGGATATTAAATCTACCAATTCATCCAGAAGGTGTCGTGATCAAGGACCGGTATTCCCCGCTCCAAAGTTTCTCAGACCCAGCCTGGTCATGTCAGGGGTTAACTCCCATCAGCCTCGTTCTGGTTTCAGGAGACACTATATCTGGTCGCTGTACCTGCATTCCTTGCTGGTTATAGTTTTGCTCTGAAGCCTGTGACTGGCTCTGGTGAGATTTCCTGTTTAATCTGACTCCTTGGTACCCTGCTCTGACCTGTACCCTCCCCTGTTCGTCCGTCTGTCACAGTCCCTGACTTCCCGCTCCTGTCTGTTGTTTGTGTTTTCCTCTGCATACCTGATCTCCTGGCTTCTGACTTGGTTCTGTTTTCTGACTTGATTTTGATCCTCCCTTTGCAGTGACTTTACTTTCCTGGCTAGACCCTGATTATCTGACTACTCTATTGCCCCCTGGTGGTTCGCCTGTGAACTGCCTGCTGAAGTTACTCTGCTGTACTTCAGCTGCCTTTCTGTTACAGTGTTACTTTGATCCTCTTTCACTACTCTGCTGCCACTAAGTGGGAAATACGCTTTACTACATCTTATTAGCCCTTTGTACAGCGTGACATAAGGTTTTAATTCCTTAGGCTTCCAATTTGATAAAAAATACTACTTTGACAAATGCCTTCTAGTGGGATTTTTCTTATCTTGTTTTTATTTCAAAGCCTTTGCTTTCTTTCTACAATGGTGTGTACACTGCAAAGCAATAAATGGAGAACTTTTGCACTACTTAGATAATTTTCTTATTAATAGGTAGGGCCAACTCGGATGCTTGTAAGGATTTATTGTGTAAGGAGCTGCAATCTCTGCTTGGTGTTATAAATTTTGCTCTACATATCATACCTATTGGGTGGGATTTTTCAAAGATGTTGCGCTGTAGGGTGACTCGGCACGGTAGTCCTGGGTGAGAGATTGGCTCCAAATGCTCCAGCTTGCTATATGAAAGACATGGTCCTGGCCGGGTATGTGGACTTGTAAGGTATGGGTAGTATTTCCATGCAGCCCGTATGTCGCCATTGACGTCGGCTGGTCAGGACCAGATGATGACTCGTTTCCACAATTAGACCACCAGTTTGGTTTTATTTAAAGTATTTTACTTAAAGTATCATCTTTATCAACAACGTTTTACACCCGATAGCGGCACATATCTTCCAGCATGTTTCAGTTCTGCAGAACGTATTCAGACACATCCTTAGTTCCCGCAGTTTTGTTCCCAATCTTACTAGTCCTGTGAGTCCCAGCACAACCCAGCCTAATACTACAATTCAACTTGTCACTTTCTCTTTCTGCAGCTCCATGTCCAATCTCCTTGTAGAGGAAGAGGTCAGGTGGTTCACCACTATGGCCATAGTAGAGCCTTGTGCTCCCAGACACTTCAGAATCAATATCTCTTCTCATCATAGAGGAGGGAGAAAAGAGGTAGCTAGTAGTGCCAGAGTAGAGTCTTGCACTCTCGAACACTTGGGTAAACTCATCAAGAGAAAGCCGAATTCACTCATGTTCGTCTCCACCCATTACCTTTAAGGCTTGGTGCCTTGTCACTTAGGAGAAATTGCATAACAAATTGTATAGTGCATTTTCTCCTGTTAGCTTTGCGTAAATGAAAAATTGGGGGCTGAAGGAATATTTTTGTGGTAAAAATTGAAACTTTCATTTTTTCTTTACACATTGCTTTACTTCCAGTGAAGCATCTAAAGAGTTAATAAACTTATTTTGAGCACTTTCAGGGGGACAGATTTTAGAGTGCTGTCCCTTTTGGGTATTTTTTGTCATCTACGCCTCTCAAAGTCACTTAAAATTTGATGCGGTCGCTAAAAAAAAAAATGATTTTGTAAATTTTGTTGGAAAAATGAGAAATTGCTGATAAACATTTAACCCTTTTAACGTCGTAATAAAATAATTGTTTCACAAATGGTACTCATGTAATGTAGACATGTGGGAAATGTTATTTAATAACGATTTTGTGTGAACTATCTAGTTTAAGGGCATCAAAATTCAAAGTTTAAAATTGCCACAATTTCAAAAAATCTTGTCAACTTTTCAATATTTTCATAAGTAAACACAGATTATATTGCTTAAAATTTGCCACTAACATGAAGTACGATATAACAAGAAATATCAATATTAGAATCACTGGGATCTGTTAAAGTGTTCCAGAGTTATTACCTCATAAAGTTAGATGGTCAGAATTGAAAAATTGGCCTGATCAGGAAAGTGAAGACAGGCATCGGGGCAAAGAGGTTAAGTTGGAAAAATGCTGGTGATGAACTAAAAAAGTTGCTGTCAATTTAGACTCCTCAGTTGGTAAATTTGCATTTGAGAGGTAACAATATAGGTAAAATCAAAATATTAGATCTTTTATGGGAAATACTTAAAGATTAGATTTTGTGCTGTTTAAATATTGATTCACAAACATAATGTTAAAAATTGGCGGCGCCGTCGTCACGAGCAGCCTGCTGTGGTTCCTGCTATGGCCACTGTTTTGGCCATGCCTCAGGTCTTCCAGCTGGCTACTTATTCCTCCACATCTAAGTGTGGAGAGGCGGTTAGAGCGCATGCATGTGTCGATTTGCCCCAGCTTTAGCCTAAGTTGAGTGTTTCACCTACTGAGCATGCTCAGCCTGATTGCTCCATTCCTGAGCCTAAAGGCCCCGTTACACACGTCGATTTATCGTGCGATCGCACCCGCCCCATCGTTTGTGCGTTACGGGCAATTTGTTGCCATGTTGCACAAAGTCGGTCACCCCTGTCACACGTACTTACCTCCCGAACGACCTCGCTGTGGGTGGCGATAATCCTCTTCCTGAAGGGGGAGGGACATTCGGCGTCACAGCGACGTCACACAGCGGCTGCCCAATAGAAGCGCAGGAGCGGAGATGAGCGGGATGTAACATCCCGCCCACCTCCTTCCTTACTCATTGCCGGCGGGACACAGGTAAGCTTTGTTCGTCATTCCCGAGGTGTCACACGGAGCGATGTGTGCTACCTCAGGAACGACGAAGAACCTGCATCCAGGAATGTGACCGATTTTTTGAAAATGAATGACGTGTGAATGGGCAACGATAAGGTGAGTATTTTTGCTCGTTAACAGTCTCTCGTAGCTGTAACACGCTACGATATGTCAAACGATGCCGGATGTGCGTCACGGAATACGTGACCCCGACGACATATCGCCCGATATATCATAACGTGTAACGGGGCCTTAAATCCTCAGTTCAGGCTACTGAGCATGCTCACACACTTAATGTGAAAAGCCTCTTTGCCCAGGTGCTTGGACTTCATCCTGTGTCCAAGTCCTGTGTTGTGCCTACTGAGCATGCTCAGCCTGATAGTCTTATTTCTGAGGCTAAGTCTGTTGTTCAGGCTACTGAGCATGTTCAGGCACTTAGTGCATCATCTTAGGCTAAGTCCGGTGAGTGTTTATATAATTGCAACGTTGCGACCCATAAGCCCAGTACCTACAGAGACTATCCTGTATGAACACTTACATATTCTTGAACATTTTGGACTCTTTTTGAACTTTTTGGGTTTTTTATTTTTCCTTATGAGACTCTGTATATATATATATATATATAATTGTTGTTGATAGCTTGTTTGTTCCTTTCACAGTCCCGGAGTACTGTTCTTCACTAAGGGGGAATGTGGCACCCCAGGGTTGCCACAGTAACAACACAAAGGGTTAACTCCACACACACAACACCAAGACCTCCAGGCCAGAAGGGGGAGACCAAGTGCTTTCCTGCATATTCTGGTGTGGACAGGAAGTGGTTAGTTTTCAGTTCAGTTTCAGTTTGTTAGTTCAGTGCAGAGAACTGAGGAGAAAGGATCTGCAGGTTGGAAGCTGGCTTTAGCTCACCTCAGGATCCACTGACCAATTCCAGGCCTAAGCCGAGGGTCTGAGGAAAGGAGACAGATTACACAGAGGAACATACCTGGGGGACAGAGTATTGCTGAACTCACCCCAGTGGAGCACACAGAACGGATGCTGGATCTGAGGATGTGCAGATTACATACAGCACAGTTAACACCAGAGAAGTGAGGATTCCACATTCTTCACCTGTACCACAGACACAGCAACAAGCGCAGAGTTCAGGAACATACAAGTGAGGACTCGAGTTGCCTGTCAGGTCGGTACCGAGGAGCGCAGGGCCAGCTGCCTAGTTCACACAGCAGCAGGGCCACAGACACACAGTGCAGGCAAGGAAGCCAAAACGACCCGGCTGGGTGGGAGAAACCCTGAACCCCTCACAGACTCCGTGGACAGTACTCAGCTGAATACCATCATCAGTAAAGGACAAAGAAACTGCAAAACCGTGAATTTGCTTGTTTATTGTGATCGTGTCCTGCACCTCCCCATAGACTATTACACTACCCGGGGGAAAAGTCTCTACCCGTGGGGAGCCGTCCCATCTCAAGCTGCCATCCATCACCCCGGAGGTTCTGCAGCAGCGGTGGTCATCTCTGATCACATTCCACGGGTGGCGTCACGAACATAACCCCCCTTTTTATTGTGGAACCAGGGATCACAGACCGGGTCACGACACCGTGATCCCCTTTCCAGAAGCGACCCCTTGGCCCGGTTCTGGGTATCCCCTTAACCCCTGGCGACACAATATAATGATACATTAGGGGTATAGCCAGTAGATAAAAATACGGACCTGGAAAGATAATATCATAAATAAACAATACTCATACAAGGCACATCATGCAGAATTTGGCAATATATTCATGCCCATACTAATGAGTCCAAGGCTGGTATCTATCTCTCAACTCTTTACTGTGATTACACAACCAAACTCCATCATAGCAACTCCATGGGGATTCAGATTCACAGATAATTAAAATCCTCAGGTGCTCACTAATGTCCATGGGGTATCCAACCTCCACTCCATCCAGGGCACCTTACTGTAAACGAATCAAGAATATACAGTCAATCTCTCATCTTTCCATATCTACCTCGACGTATTTCCCCCCTTCCATGGCTGGGATTCCTCAGGAGGCCAAATTTAGATCAAGTAATCCATTGGTACAAATATCCCATTATTGGTGTCCTTGGGTGTGCTAATGATGACCCTCCATATCTGGGATCTAAGAAAAAAAAATATATATGGATCCCTTTCAATTGTATACCAAAGGGGCAATTTTGCTCATACCATGCCTAGATATATCCCTAAATAAACTCAATTACATGGTAGAGCATTTCTTCATATCTAATTCAATAAATCTAAAGGTACATAGCATCCAGAGCTCCTCTAATACCAAACAATCATAGTGATGTTGCCCATCCCTTATGTACAGTGCCTACAAGTAGTATTCAACCCCCTGCAGATTTAGCAGGTTTACACATTCGGAATTAACTTGGCATTGTGACATTTGGACTGTAGATCAGCCTGGAAGTGTGAAATGCACTGCAGCAAAAAAGAATGTTATTTCTTTTTTATTTATTTTTTTTTTTAAATTGAGAAAAGTTTATTCAGAGGGTCATTTATTATTCAACCCCTCAAACCACCAGAATTCTGTTTGGTTCCCTTAAAGTATTAAGAAGTATTTCAGGCACAAAGAACAATGAGCTTCACATGTTTGGATTAATTATCTCTTTTTCCAGCCTTTTCTGACTAATTAAGACCCTCCCCAAACTTGTGAACAGCACTCATACATGGTCAACATGGGAAAGACAAAGGATCATTCCAAGGCCATCAGAGACAATATCGTGGAGGGTCACAAGGCTGGCAAGGGGTACAAAACCCTTTCCAAGGAGTTGGGCCTACCTGTCTCCACTGTTGGGAGTAGAGTTGAGCGCGGTTCGAGGTTCTCCAGTTCGCGGCTCGAGTGATTTTGGGGGCTGTTCTAGATCGAACTAGAACTCGAGCTTTTTGCTAAAGCTCGATAGTTCTAGATACATTCGAGAATGGTTCTAGCAGCAAAAAGACAAGCTAATTACTAGCTGGCTTTCCGCTGTAATAGTGTAAGTCACTCTGTGACTCACACTATTATGAAATTTCAGCGTATAGTGTGCGGGAACAGCGCATTCAGATCACTGCTCTTTGGATAATGGCGATCGCCATTTTTTTTTTCCTTGTCTTCCTTCCCTAAGCGCACGCGTGTAGTGGGGCGGGCCAGCATGTCAGCCAATCCCAGACACACACACAGCTAAGTGGACTTTTAGCCAGAGAAGCAACGGCATGTGTGATAGGATGTCCTTGTCACATGTCCATGCATTATAAAAACTGACATTTTCCTCCAGCACGCCATTATCTGCCTTCTGCGTCTTGGTGTCAGTCATCGCTGGTGTAGCTCCTGTCTCCGATACTGCTGTGTACGCTCTATACACAGCGCTATACAGAATAGGGATAGAAATTTCTATTAGTCCTTGTAAGGGCTAATACCGGCAGGTTCAGAGCCATAGGTGACAGTCAGGACCGTGAAAACAGATTTTAACAGCTGCACAAGATGACAGCGTCTGTGTAGCTAAGGTCAGGGATTTTCTCTCTGCATTTCCCCATTAGGAGGGATAGAAAGGGAGGCTTCCTTTCCTCTACCCAGACCCACAACCCTGCCACTGTACCCTCCTGCCCTTTGCACACTCAAACTCATTGTTACTAAGCCATTATACTAGCAATCACTGAGGAAACTTAGTGGCATCCTAAAAGTGGCTGTTGGACTTCCATTAGTGTCCCACTGGTGCAAACCTATGTGCAGAACCTCTGCATTGCACACTCAAACTCATTGTTACTAAGCCATTATACTAGCAAACACGGAGTAAACTTAGTGGCATCCTAAAAGTGGCTGTTGGACTTCCATTAGTGTCCCACTGGTGCAAAGCTATTTGCAGCACCACTGCATTGCACACTCAAACTCATTGTTACTAAGCCATTATACTAGCAACCACTGAGTAAACTTAGTGCCATCCTAAAAGTGTCTGTTGGACTTCCATTAGTGTCCCACTGGTGCAAACCTATGTGCAGCACCTCTGCATTGCACACTCAAACTCATTGTTACTAAGCCATTATACTAGCAAACACTGAGTAAACTTAGTGGCATCCTAAAAGTGGCTGTTGGACTTCCATTAGTGTCCCACTGGTGCAAATCTATGTGCAGCACCTCTGCATTGCACACTCAAACTCATTGTTACTAAGCCATTATACTAGCAAACACTGAGTAAACTTAGTGGCATCCTAAAAGTGGCTGTTGGAATTCCATTAGTGTCCCACTGGTGCAAACCTATGTGCAGAACCTCTGCATTGCACACTCAAACTCATTGTTACTAAGCCATTATACTAGCAAACACTGAGTAAACTTAGTGGCATCCTAAAAGTGGCTGTTGGACTTCCATTAGTGTCCCACTGGTGCAAACCTATGTGCAGCACCTCTGCATTGCACACTCAAACTCATTGTTACTAAGCCATTATACTAGCAAACACTAAGTAAACTTAGTGGCATCCTAAAAGTGGCTGTTGGACTTCCATTAGTGTCCCACTGGTGCAAATCTATGTGCAGCACCTCTGCATTGCACACTCAAACTCATTGTTACTAAGCCATTATACTAGCAAACACTGAGTAAACTTAGTGGCATCCTAAAAGTGGCTGTTGGACTTCCATTAGTGTCCCACTGGTGCAAACCTATGTGCAGCACCTCTGCATTGCACACTCAAACTCATTGTTACTAAGCCATTATACTAGCAATTTATGCTGCCAGTTTAAGGGCCGTAGTTGCATTGTCAGGGATAATTATTCTTTATTATTCTGCTGTTAATAAAGCTAGACCACCGCTGCAATCTACACCACCTCTCAATTTTTACTACCACATTTTAAGTGCACAATCTTGTCGCAGTCAACATGAGTGGCAAAATGACAGATGCTGGTGGAAAGGGGAAGAGGCGTGTTGGAAAAGGAAAAAAAGGGTTTGTCCGTGGGGAAGGTGGCAAAGCTCCATTAACATCTGCTGAAGATAGACCAACTACCAGCAAAAGTAAGATGTGTACTACTTACCATGGACAATCCGATGTGCTCCCTTTTTTACGGACACAAACAACTGGAACAAAAGGTAGATGATGGCCAAAAAAAGAAAATGCTTGAATGGATCTCAAGTGGTCCAACAAGTGCCCTCTCCTCCACCTCAACTACCGCATCCAAAAAACACCAGTCCTCTGAGTTGTCATCCCAATCACACTTGCTTTCTCCCAGCTCTGAAGTCTCCATCCGCCCTGCACAGTATGGTGGAACTAAGATGGCTGAGTCTGCAGAGCTGTTCATTCACACTATAGCCTGGGAATCAGAGGTCTGCTCCCAAGCTACAGTGAGTACAGACCAGGAAATGCTTTAGATCATTGTATTTTTGGGATGTGCGATCCATGTCTTTTTCTTCATAGCTTGTTATATAACAGTCTATCCCCCTCTATTTTTTTGCTTGGATCTGCACTCTCCCCATTTGGCACAGGTGTTTTTAATCAGCAGGAGACTGCAAGAGGGGTCAGCCTTCTTTTTGCTCCCAGTTCACATATGGGAGCCAGTGGGAGGTGAGTGTACAGCTCCTCTCACTGTGTGCTGGTGCTGTGTGGTGGCTGCCGTTGTGGTGGTGTCGTGTCAGTGGGGCGGCGCGGCCTGGAGCCTTGGGGGCTTCGCCTTGCAGCATGGGTGCTGTGAGGCACCAGGTCGCCCGCCCTGTTGGCGTTTTGTCGCTGCAGCGGTTGTTGGTGCACGGTGCCGCACAAAAAGGGTCAGGTTAGGGACCCACTCAAGAGGTTTGCCGTGACGTGGCAGTGGGCTTAATACAATCTGATCAGAATGGTAACAAAAGAACCTCATGTTCTATTTAATTTTTTGCCTAGCGGCTTTAGATCATTGTATTTTTGGGATGTGCGATCCATGTCTTTTTCTTCATAGCTTGTTACAGACCAGGAAATGGTCTGCAGTGATGCCCCGAACCTTTGTGACTCAGATTCAGGCCGTGATGACCAAGTTTCTGAGCATAATGTTGACCCTTATTCACAAACTGAAACACCTGTTGTAATAGACAATGAGGAACATACTGATGACGATGAGATGCAGATACCAGATTGGGATGACAACTTAAATATTCGGTCAGGGCAAGAAGAGGCTCGGTCTGAGGGTGAGGGGAGTTCAAACACAACAATTGATGAGGAAGTTCTAGATCCCACCTACTGTCAACCCACAGTCAGGCCCTCGAGGAGGTCAACAGAGACGGTGGAGGAGGATGCAACTGATGACGAAGTTACCTTGCGCCTTCCTGGACAGAGTCAGAGTACTGGTAGCACGTCTACAACTGCATCCTCAGCCACCACTGTGCCTCTGAGCACTAGTCGGGGTGGATCAGCAGGTCGCATGCCCTCTAAGCCTTGCCTAGCCTGGTCCTTTTTTGACATCGCAAAAGATCGCCCAAATTATGTGATCTGTAAAATTTGTCGTGATTCTGTTAGTAGAGGGCAAAACCTCAGCAGTTTGACAACTTCTTCCATGAATCGTCACATGAATAAATATCATATGTTCCAGTGGGAAGCTCACCGTGCTGCAATGCGGCCTAGCAGAGCGAACCATCCCCCGCCTGCCCCTTCCAGTGCATCCGCACGCTCTTCATCTTCTAGGACTGTGGGGACAGCTGTCACAACTGGTTTTCCACGCACAACTTCCACCACTGTAACTGCAACAGGCGGTTTGCTTGGTAGGTCGTCAGTTGGTTTGGAAGGGGAAACAAGTGCGTGTGTACAGCTCTCTCAGACATCGATAGCACCAACATTGGATGAAGGCAACATCATGTCTATGCCTGCACTTTCCTCACAAACCTGCATGTTTCCAGGGACACCCTACTCAACACCGTCTACACACAGCAGCCAGATCTCTGTCCCTCAGATGTGGACAAATAAAAGGCCATTTCCTGCAACCCATGACAAAGAGAAGAGGTTGACTTTATCCCTCTGTAAGCTCTTGGCTACCGAATTGCTGCCTTTCCGCCTGGTGGACACACAGGATTTTAGAGACCTTATGTCTGTCGCTGTGCCCCAGTACCAGATGCCCAGTCGCCACTACTTCTCTAAGAAAGGTGTGCCCGCGCTACACCAGCATGTCGCACACAACATCACCGCTTCCTTGAGAAACTCTGTATGTGAACGGGTGCATTTCACCACCGATACTTGGACCAGTAAGCATGGACAGGGACGTTACATGTCGCTGACTGGGCACTGGGTAACTATGGTGATAGATGGTGAAGGGTCTGCTGTACAAGTCTTGCCGTTCCCACGACTTGTGTGTCAATCCTCTGTCTGTCCAAGTTCCGCCACTGCTTCTGCCTCCTCCACCTCATCTGGGTCCTCCACCTCCGCCCCAAGCCTGCCTGGTCAGGCCACCAGCGTTCTCACTGCGCAGAAGGAATCATGCACCCCTCATTACTATGCTGGCCGCAGAGCGCAACGGCATCAGGCGGTCTTTAGCTTGACATGTCTTGGAAATAGGAGTTACACAGCGGCTGAGTTGTGGGCAGCTCTGGAGACTGAGTTTAATAAATGGTTGTCTCCACTCAACCTGCAGCCTGGTAAGGCCGTGTGCGACAATGCTGCAAACCTGGGTGCGGCCCTTCGCCTGGGCAAGGTGACACACGTGCCTTGTATGGCTCACGTGTTGAACCTTGTTGTCCAGCAATTTTTAACACACTATCCCGGCCTAGATGGCCTTTTGAACAGGGCACGAAAACTGTCTGCTCACTTCCGCCGTTCAACCACCGCTGCTGAGTGACTTGCATCGCTCCAGAAGTCTTTCGGCCTGCCGGTTCATCGACTGAAATGCGATGTGGCGACATGCTGGAATTCGACTCTCCACATGTTACAGCGACTGTGGCAGCACCGCCGAGCCCTGGTGCAATACGTCATGACGTATAGCCTGTGCCAACGAGATGCAGAGGTGGGGCAGATCACCCTGATGGAGTGGTCTCAGATCAAGGACCTATGCACCCTTCTGCACAGTTTCGACATGGCGACGAATATGTTTAGCGCTGACAATGCCATTATCAGCATGACAATTCCAGTCATTTACATGCTGGAGCACACGCTAAACACTATTCGGAGTCAGGGGGTGGGACAACAGGAAGGGGAGGAACTACAGGAGGATTCATATGCGCAAGACACAACAACATCACCAAGGTCCAGACGTTCATCACCAATGCGGCAGGCATGGGACCATGGGGGACAGGGATCAACAAGGGCACATGGTAGCAGGCGAAATGTTGAGGATGGTGCAGGAGAACATGAAGAAATGGAGGACGAACTGTCCATGGAACTTGACAAACATGGGATGGTCTCGTCATCTTCAACAGTCTACCTGTACCAGTAGCACCGTATCTGGTGCTGGTAACAGCAATTTTATTGAATCTTTTCATAATTTTTTTAGACCCTCGTTTGCAAGGCCACCAGAGACAACAAGTCTGACACATAGTCAACGGCTGGAGAGGATGATACAGGAGTATACAGGAGTATACTCCAAATGAACATCGATGCCATGACTTTGCAAATGGAGCCTTGCTCATTTTGGGCTTCAAATCTTGAAAAATGGCCAGAGCTCTCCACTTACGCCTTGGAAATTTTGTCGTGTCCAGCTGCCAGCATTGTCTCTGAACGTGTCTTCAGTGCTGCTGGGTGTGTGCTGACAGATAAGCGCACGCGTCTGTCCAGTGACAATGTGGACAGACTAACGTTCATCAAAATGAACAAGTCATGGATCCACAAGGAATTTACTACCCCTGTGTCATCCTGGGGAGAGTAAATGCTTGTGTATTTTGAATGTGCTTGATGCAAATCTAGCTGTGAAGTGTACAACTAGGGCACAAGTGCTGCCACTGATGGGGTGTCTGTGTGGCCCAATTTTTGGAAAAAAGGGAGACTCTTCTTGGAGTAACCCTTGCTGTGTTTTTAAAAATGATCCAAGATGCACAGCGCTGGGATCAGGAAAGACTTTGCTACCTACCCCGGTGTCATCCTGGTGACGGTTAAGTATGGCGTATTTTTGAATGTGCTTGATGCAAATCTAGCTGTGAAGTGTACAACTGGGGAACAAGTGCTGCCACTGAGACGGTTAAGTATGGCGTATTTTTGAATGTGCTTGATGCAAATCTACCTGTGAAGTGTACAACTTGGGCACAAGTGCTGCCACTGAAGGGGTGGGTGTGTGTGTGGCCCAATTTTTGGAAAAAAGGGAGACTCCGCTTGGAGTCACCTTGCGGTGTTTTACATGATTTTAGAAGGGCATGCCATGCCTATAATCTGTGTCTCCTCCTCTTTTTCCTTGTCCAGCTCTTTTGTTTTCGCATGAGTATATGTCCTTGTCACTTTCCCATGTGTTTGTGTTGTGAGTTGTTTGTCACCTTTTGGACACCTTTGAGGGTGTTTTCTAGGTGTTTTTATGTGTCATGCTCGGCGACCATCAAACTTAACTGAACTGAAATTGTTTTGTAAACAGAAATGGTCAAATATACCTTCATCCAGGATCCAGGAACTCATTAAAAGCTACAGGAAGCGACTAGAGGCTGTGATTTTTGCAAAAGGAGGATCTACAAAATATTAATGCCACTTTTATGTTGAGGTGCCCATACTTTTGCATCGGTCAAATTTTGTTTAAATGCCGATTGCACATTTTCTGTTAGTACAATAAACCTCATTTCAATCCAGAAATATTACTCAGTCCATCAGTTATTAGATATATGAAACTGAAATAGCTGTTGCAAAAACCCAAATTGTTATAAAGAATAAAGGTTAAAATTAATAGGGGTACCCAAACTTATTCATATGACTGTATATATATATATATATATATATATATATATATATATATATATATGTATATATATATATATATATATATATATGTATATATATATATATATATATATATATATGTACAGACCAAAAGTTTGGACACACCTCCTCAATCAATGAGTTTTCTCTATTTTCATGACTCTGAAAATTGTAGATTCACATTGGCATCAAAATTATGAATTAAAACGTGGAATGAAATACTTAAAAAAGTGTGAAACAACTGAAAATATGTCTTATATTCTAGGTTCTTCAAAGTAGTCACCTTTTGCTCTCATTACTACTTTGCACACTCTTGGCATTCTCTTGATGAGCTTCAAGAGGTAGTCACCGGAAATGGTCTTCCAATAGTCTTGAAGGAGTTCCCAGAGATGCTTAGCACTTGTTGGCCCTTTTGCCTTCACTCTGCAGTCCAGCTCACCCCAAACCATCTCGATTGGGTTCAGGTCTGGTGACTGTGGAGACCAGGTCATCTGGCGTAGCACCCCATCACTCTCCTTTTTAGTCAAATTGCCCTTACACAGCCTGGAGGTGTGTTTAAGGTCATTGTCCTGTTGAAAAATAAATGATGGTCCAACTAAACGCAAACCGGATGGAATAGCCCGCCACTGCAAGATGCTGTGGTAGGCATGCTGGTTCTGTATGCCTTCAATTTTGAATAAATCTCCAACAGTGTAACCAGCAAAGCACCCGCACACCATCACACCTCCTCCTCCTCCTCCATGCTTCACGGTGTGAACCAGCCATGAGTCCATCAGTTAACCACCTTTCTACAAAGACACGGTGGTTAGATCCAAAGATCTCAAATTTGGACTCACCAGACCAAAGCACAGATTTCCACTGGTCTAATGTCCATTCCTTGTGTTATTTAGCCCAAACAAGTCTCTTCTGCTTGTTGCCTGTCCTTAGCAGTGGTCTCTTAGCAGCTATTTTAACATGAAGCCCTGCTGCACAAAGTCTCCTCTTAATGGTTGTTCTAGAGATGAGAAGGTGTGTCCAAACTTTTGGTCTGTACTGATATATATATATATATATATATATATATATTTATTTATACACACAGGTGCAGGTACCTAGAAGGTCACAACCCTGGGTGCTGTATTATACCTAGCATATATACAGTTAACACTAGAACGGCTACCGTATTTATCGCTTTATAAGATGCACCTGATTATAAGACAGTAGACACCCCCCTCAAATTTGGTGAAGGAAAAGAGATTTTTTTTAATGTTAAATGGAGTCCTTCTTATAATGCCAGTGTCCGTCTAACAAATTATATAGCATATATGTCCCTCATAGCCCCCCATCCTAAAATTAGCCCCCTTAATCTGGATATGGCCCCCTTATATTGACTATAGCCTCCTTGTGCTGGCACACATCCCCCAGTGATGCCACATGTCCCCCATTTATGGCACACATCCCCTCTTGCTGGCACATGTCTCCTATTGATGGCACACGTCTCCAACAGCTGGCACAGGTCTCCTATGGATGGCACACGTCCACCTGTGCTGCCCATGGCCCCCTATGGATGGCCCACGTCCTTCTGTGCTGCCTATGGCCCCCTATGGATGGCACACGTCCCCCTGTGCTGCCCATGGCCCTCTATGGATGGCACACGTCCCCCTGTGCTGCCCAAAGCCCCCTATGGATGGCCCACGTCCCCCTGTGCTGCCCATGGCCCCCTGTCGCCCCCTGTGGATGGCACACATCCCCCTGTGCTGCCCATGGCCCCCTATGGATGGCACACATCCCCCTGTGTTTGATATGGCCCCCATGCTGCTGCCCATAGTAAAATAAAAAGCTCTTTACTTACCTTCTCCAGCGCTGTTCTCCCTCGTGTCTCCCTCTGGGCTGCTGAGCTCCTGCACTTCCTGGTTCTCGGTGTCGGTCATGTGATCAGCACAGCAGAGTGATATCATCTCTGCGTGCATGATCACAGCGGCAGCAGGGAAGCCAGGGAGACACCGGGAGATCAGCGCTGGAGGAGGTAAGTAAAGAGTTTTTTATTTTACTATGGGCAGCAGCATGGGGGCCATATCTAACACAGGGGGTATGTGCCATCAAAGGGGGGGCGCAGGCACATATAATATGCGCCGCTCCCCCAGCCCATACCCGCAGTGCGGTTTCAGCAGCACGGTGATGGACAGCAGTAGTGCATATTGGTGACCAGAAAAATGCCCACAGGAAAATTGCCCACAGGAAAAATTGCCCACAAGAAAATTGCCCACAGGAAAAATGCCCACAGGAAAATTGCCCACATGGAAAATTGCCCACACGGAAAATTGCCCACACGGAAAATTGCCCACATGGAAAATTGCCCACACGGAAAATTGCCAATTGCAGCATCAGAAAGTTTCAGATCTATGATATTTGAGAGGTGCAAGGCGAGGATGTTCACATAATATGTGAAAAATGTCCACAGAAAATTGCCAACAGACATGAATGCCCACTAGGATTGGGGACTATGTAACCCAGAATGGGAACATATATACCATGAAGGGGGCATTTATACCAGGATGGAGACAACGTGGACCATACATACCAGGATGAGGACCTTATATACCAGCATTGGGACATATATATAAGGATGAGGACATATTTACCAGGATGATAGGCATATATATCAGGACGGGGGACATTACTACATAATGAAGGGGGAGGGGAGGCAGTTCATAAGTCTTGATAGAAGTTAGAACGCTACAAGGGCCCATACATGTGAAAAACATGTGTTAGTGGTGGGGTCAGGTCCAAATTTCACACTGGGGCCCATAGGACTCCAGTTACACCACTGAAAAAACACAGGGCTGCCACTAGGAATTTCAGGACCCCATACTGGCAAAATTTCTGGGCCCCCTTGAGACTCCGCATAGGTTGCACCCCAGCTCTTCCTCCACCCCTCAAACCTTCCACACTTCTGACGCCATGCTTGGAAAAACGTGTGTGTGTGCATATATATAATCTAATATATAAAGCTGTATGTATGTATGTGTATATGTCCGCTAAAGGAATCCGCACCGTCACATTTACAATCATGACATTTTCCAGATGCCTCATGTGACTCAGGGAACGTCAGACTATGTTTTGAGGAGAAAATTTAATCCCACGCTTTAGCTTTTCACCAAAAATCCTGCCTCCATTAAAGTCAACGGATCTGGGAGCTACAGGTCATTAATAGGAACTGTGATTGGTTGCTATAGGAACAAAGGACATTCTTAGTATAAGAAGCTTATGTGTGAGATAATATGATATCAGAGGGGAGACAGAGAAAGAAAGATAGAGACAGAGGGAGACAGAGAGAGACAGACAGTGAAAGAGACAAATAGAGAGAGGCAGACAGGGAGAGAGACAGACAGGGAGTAAGATGGACAGGGAGTGAGACAGACAGGGAGAGGGAAAGAGGCAGACAGGGAAAGAGGCAGATAGGGAAAGAGGCAGACACACAGGCAGAGACAGACACACAAAGACAGATAGACAGAGACAGACAGGGAAAGAGACAGATGTGTCGCCCTGGACAAGCCAGGGGCCACAGAGAACAACACCATAACACCCCACACTCCCAGCAGGCACATCAAGGTCAGACACAAAACCCTTGTTGCCCTCCTCCAGGGGCTGATGTCCACACCAGGGGGTGGGCCAGGCGGTTGGTCCCGCCCACCGAGGAGTTCACAGTCCTGGAGGCGGGAAAACCAGGCAGTTCAGTTGAGTTTGGAGAGGAAAGAAAGCAGTTGAGTAGTGAAAGTGGAAAGAGGAAAGTGACAGCTAAAGAGCCTGAAGTTGGTCCGGGTGTGCGGCCCGGACAGAACAGCAAGGTTGGCAGACAGTGGTGACCGTCTGCAGGAGTGGCCGATTGGAGTCTACCGTAAGGACCGTGGACGGGTGGTGGCCCGGCGGTACCGGACCGGTATACAAAGAGAAGCCAGCACCAGTGGCAGGGGCCTTTCGGACCCCGGCAAGGCTAGGAGTCGCCGTGAAGTTGCCGAATCCGTTAGTGAAGGGGACCTCCGGGTGCCCAAACAGTCAAGTCCCGACAGAAGGCAACAGTCCAACCCAGTGAGAGAGACACCGCCACCGCCAAGGCAACCGTTTCTCAGGGCCAGCGCCTGCGGACAAAAGGGGCTCCCCCGGCTCACATCCAAGTCGGGGAGCGGGTTACCGGTGGGAACCCATCGAAACCGTAAAGACAGAGTAGGTGCAGGGAAAAGACAGTCACCGCTAACCTGCAGGGAACAACAACACCGAAGCCGTCCGAGGGACCCGTCCATCCAGCCGTTTGTTTTACCGTGAACTGTGTCATCATCATTGGGCTGAGTGAGTACCTGCCCCTGCGACCCTGCACCTCATCAGGCCCCGCAACCCGCCTGTCATCAACCCTTACCCCATGACCGGGCCCCGGGACAACCAACCCCCTACCCACGGAGGGGAGGATTAACAACCAAAGCTGCTCCCTGTCACCGCTCCCGGGATCCCCGTCCAGAGCAGCGGTGGTGTCCATACAATCACCACAACCGTGGGTGGCGTCACGGACAATATCCCCAAAACCCAAACCACCCCTTTTCACTCACGGGCGAGGAGCGCCGCTCGAGTCCCCGGGATCCGGCCCATCGCTCGAGCCACCGAGCAGCCGCGGTAGCAGCCGGACCCGAGCAGTGGGAGAGCGCGGCGTCCCCTCCTCCGCCCGCGACACAGACAGAGAGGGAGACAGAGTGAGGCTGGGAGAGAGGGACAGTAGGAGAGAGAGACAGAGAGACAGCTACCAACCCAGGCAACTCTGGATATTACAGCTAGTGTGTATGTATATATATATATATATATATATATACACATATACTGTATATACATACATACATATGTGACGCCCTGGGCAAGCCAGGGGTCACAGGTCACAATACCACACGCACCCCACATTCCCGGCAGGTACATCAAGCTAACCCAAAATCCTTGTTGCCTTCCTCCAGGGGCTGATGTCCACACCAGGGGGTGGGCCAGGCGGTTGGCTCCGCCCACCGAGGAGTTCACAGCCCTGGAGGCAGGAGAACCAGGCAGTCCAGCTAGGGAAGTAAAGGAAGAAGGAAGTGAAGTGGTAGAGGAGCTTAGGAGAGAAGCTGAAGTAAAGTGAAAAGAAACAGTTTTGTAAAGCCTGAAGTTGGTCCGGGTGTGTGCCCCGGACAGTGACAGCAAGGTCAGCAGACGGCGGTGATAGTCTGCAGGGGGACTGCTCGGAGGTTGCTGGAAGGACCGCGGATGGGTGGTGACCCGGCGGTACTGGAGCAGTATACGAAGAACAGTCAGCACCAGGGCAGGGGCCTTTCGGATCCCGGCAAGGCTAGGAGTCGCCATAATTTCCCAAATCCGTCAGTGAAGGGGACCTCTGTCTCCTAACAACCAAGTCCCGATTGAAGGCAACAGCCCGACCGTGAAGGGGAGACACCGCCACCGCCAAGGCACCAGTTTCCCAGGGCCAGCGCCTGCGGGCAAAGTAGGGCTCCTTCGGCCCAGCTTGAAGCCGAGGAGTGGGTAACCGGTGGGAACCCATCGCTACCAAAAGGACTTTACATAGGTGCAGGGAAGAGACCGTCACCGCTAACTGCAGGGAACATCAGCACCGTGAACCGTCCGAGGGACCCGTCCAACCAGCCGTTTGTTTACCGAGAACTGTGCCGTGTTTACTGGCTGAGTGAGTACCTCCGTGCCGTGCGGCACAGCGCTGTCCCTGCGCCCCTGCACCTCCACAGGCCCCATCCCCGCCTGTCCGCCATCCCAACCCCATCACCGGGCCCCGGGAGCACCAAAACCCCTACCCACGGAGGGGCACATCAACAACTGGCTGCTCCGTACCATCACTCCCGGGCTCCCCAGACAGAGCAGCGGTGGTGTTCACTTAATCACCACAACCGTGGGTGGCGTCACGGACAATAAACTATCCCAAAACCCAATCCCCTTTCACTCACGGGCGAGGAGCGCCGCTCGAGTCCCCGGGATCCGGCCCATCGCTCGAGCCACCGAGCAGCAGCAGCAGGCCACAGCAGCCGCAGCGGCAGCCGGACCCGAGCAGTGGGAGAGCGCGGCATCCCCTCCTCCGCCCGCGACAACTTGGCGTCACGAACAGGATCTTACCGCTCTGCCGTTGGGCAGAGGTGTGCCTTGTGACCACCGGAGGTATCCGGCCGGAAAATTTCAGAAGTCGCCATCTTTGGCGCGAAAAGTTCCCGCTCGAGCGTCTTCTCGAGTAGCAGAGGCGCGAAGGCCAAAACCCCGCCCCGATAGAGGAGGGGCCGGAAAGAGGCTAAGGGGGACGGAAACAAGATGTCTGCGCCCGACGGAGCCGCTGGAGGAGCGGTGGTCACAGCCGCATGTAACTAGCGCTGTAGCGTGCAGGGACGCCACGACTCTGCTGAAACACGTTCCTGGATCCAGAAGCAAGATGTGCCAGAAGCTCCAGGCCCAAGTCCACTTCATGCTGGCGAAGTGGACGTCGGAGATGAAGGGCCTGGCCGCAACCGTTTGGGCATCCGAAGTGGAGGTGGTCTCAGAGGAGCAGGTAAGCGACCCACGCCCCTATGTCCCCGAGGGATCGGTCGATACGGCTGAGGGGCCCGGCCTGCTGCTGTCCACCACGCTACCTCCCTCACTGCCCATGCCTGCGGCCAACGCCCCGACCGACCCGTTACCCCTGCCACCGGTAGCGGAGCCCGCAGCATCTGTGGGAGAGGGCCCAGACCTGCGGCCCCCAGGCCTTACCTTTACCACCGCCCTGGCACCCGTCCCGGCTTCCATCCCAGCCGCGACGGAGATGATGACGGCCCCGGCAGTCCGCCCGGCCGTAGCGGAGGCGATCCTCGATCAAACGCCAACACCGCAAGTCACGTTGACCGCTCCCAGGCACCGGGCCTCGGCTGAGGCACGGGGGGATGTAGCTGCCAAGCGGCAGAGCAGGCCACGTCACAGCGGGGCCCCTCATTACTGAAGGTGCCGGTCGTAGCCGACACGGAGGGACTCTGGCTGGGTCCGTCCCCCGCACATGCTAAACAGGAGCAAGCAGAAAGTGCTCCAGACTGGGAGCGGCGGCAACAGCAGCTGCGCAGGGAGATCAATGCCCGAGAGGGGTGTAGAGCGGATGTGCATGCCCGCATGTATATGGAAGAAGATCGCCTGCAGCGAGCTACCATTGGGGTCCAGAGCGGTGCACCATGTGAAGGTGGCACTAGAGCCCCACGAGTGGGAATGGACTGTTGAGCCGCAAAAGGCAGCGGAGTGCCGCTGCACAGTCCCCGTTGGGACCACCAGTCAGTATGTTTACAAGTTTGGAAAAGTTTTTAAAAATGAAAAATGATTACCGTGAAGTTCACCTGGTTAGCCATGTGATTGGAAACCGGCCGTTGCCGGCACCGTTGTCCCCGTGGGGACCGTTTGAAAAGAGTTTGCATGAGGAACTGCTCATGGACAAGCCCGTGAACTTGCAGGGCAACCACAGACGTTAGTGGCTTGTAAATAAGTTGTGTTACCGTTACCGTTTCCGCAATTGCCGCCTCCGGAGAGGCAGGTTGGAGGGAGGGCCCACAGCGGAGCAGGCTGGGGCCCAGCCACCACAGGAACCGGTGGCTACCCTCTGGAGGGGAAGGACAGATCCCGCTCGGGTAACTTGTGCTGGACTGGGGTCAAGGGGTGCTGCCTGGGCTTTAGGGGCAGCATCAGGGCCAGGTTGCTTGGGTGGAAGAGAGCGGAAATCGTAACCGTACACCGTTTGAAACCGTTTAAGAAATGTGCCTCCCGATGTGGGATGATGTCATAACTTGTAAATATGTTACCGTTTTCCTATATTTTTCAGAAAAACAAAAGGAAAATAAAACCGGTGTTGGACGGGCAGCCCTAGAACGGTCTGCGTTTTGCTAAGGGGGAATGTGACGCCCTGGGCAAGCCAGGGGTCACAGGTCACAACACCACACGCACCCCACATTCCCGGCAGGTACATCAAGCTAACCCAAAATCCTTGTTGCCTTCCTCCAGGGGCTGATGTCCACACCAGGGGGTGGGCCAGGCGGTTGGCTCCGCCCACCGAGGAGTTCACAGCCCTGGAGGCGGGAGAACCAGGCAGTCCAGCTAGGGAAGTGAAGGAAGAAGGAAGTGAAGTGGTAGAGGAGCTTAGGAGAGAAGCTGAAGTAAAGTGAAAAGAAACAGTTTTGTAAAGCCTGAAGTTGGTCCGGGTGTGTGCCGCGGACAGTGACAGCAAGGTCAGCAGACGGCGGTGATAGTCTGCAGGGGGACTGCTCGGAGGTTGCTGGAAGGACCGCGGACGGGTGGTGACCCGGCGATACTGGAGCAGTATACGAAGAACAGTCAGCACCAGGGCAGGGGCCTTTCGGATCCCGGCAAGGCTAGGAGTCGCCATAATTTGCCAAATCCGTCAGTGAAGGGGACCTCTGCCTCCTAACAACGAAGTCCCGATTGAAGGCAACAGCCCGACCGTGAAGGGGAGACACCGCCACCGCCAAGGCACCAGTTTCCCAGGGCCAGCGCCTGCGGGCAAAGTAGGGCTCCTTCGGCCCAGCTTGAAGCCGAGGAGTGGGTAACCGGTGGGAACCCATCGCTACCAAAAGGACTTTACATAGGTGCAGGGAAGAGACCGTCACCGCTAACTGCAGGGAACATCAGCACCGTGAACCGTCCGAGGGACCCGTCCAACCAGCCGTTTGTTTACCGAGAACTGTGTCGTGTTTACTGGCTCAGTGAGTACCTCCGTGCCGTGCGGCACAGCGCTGTCCCTGCGCCCCTGTACCTTCACAGGCCCCATCCCCGCCTGTCCGCCATCCCAACCCCATCACCGGGCCCCGGGAGCACCAAAACCCCTACCCACGGAAGGGCACATCAACAACTGGCTGCTCCGTACCATCACTCCCGGGCTCCCCAGACAGAGCAGCGGTGGTGTCCACTTAATCACCACAACCGTGGGTGGCGTCACGGACAATAAACTATCCCAAAACCCAATCCCCTTTCACTCACGGGCGAGGAGCGCCGCTCGAGTCCCCGGGATCCGGCCCATCGCTCGAGCCACCGAGCAGCAGCAGCAGCCGCAGCGGCAGCCGGACCCGAGCAGTGGGAGAGCGCGGCGTCCCCTCCTCCGCCCGCGACACATACACACACAAACACACACGGCCAAAAGTGTTAACACCCTTGAAGTTGTTCCAGAAAAAGAAGTGTTGCCCTAAAAAAATTACATTACAGACATCACTAGGGGGGCACACAGACATCTAGGGGGGTACACAGACATCACTAGGGGGGTACACAGACATCCCTAGGAGGCCACAGACATCCCTAGGGAGGCACATACATCCCTAGGTGAGCACAGACATCCCTAGGTGGGCACGAACATCCCTAGGGGGACACAGACATCACTAGGGGGCACAGACATCACTAGGGGGGCATGGACATCACTGGAGGTGGTACACAGCATTGGAGAGAAAACAACACTGATGGTGATAAACAGCACTGGAGGGGGCTGCACAGACAGAGCACTGAGGGGACGGCACACAGCACTGGGGGGCTGCACATAGGACTGGAGGCTGCACACAGCACTAAGGGGCTGCACACAGCATTGCTTGGGCTGCACACAGCCCCGAGGGTATGTACACAAGACTGGGGAGCCTGCACACAGTGCTAGGGGGCTGCACACAGCACTTGGGGGGCTGCACACAGCATTGGGGGGCTGCACTCAGCACTAGGGGACTGCACACAGCATTGGGGGGGCTGCACACAGCATTGGGGGGCTGACCTCACTGGAGAGCAGGCACACAACAGAGGGGGGACTCCAGGCACACAGCTAAACCCGCTCACACAGTCCCGACCACATTTGTATGTAAGCACTGGAGCACTGCGGCCCCTGGGAATCTGCCCGGGGGGCACAGAAAAAGTCATTGCAGGCCCGTGGTTCCATCCCCTCAGCTAAAGCAAGGCAGGGGCACCCCGCCCTCCATCCCCGGCGGTGTTCAGCTCACCGAGCGCCTACCTTTCCCCGCCGGATGCCGTGTCTTCGCCACCTCCACGTTGCCCGCAGCACTGTGATGAGGCACAGAGTGATGACCTCAACACATTGGGCTGCGGGATGACGCACCGCCTCCCTGCTCTGCTCCATGCGCCTGGTTTCCGGCCTTGTTTTAGCAGTGTGTGTGTGCACTGGCTGGAACAGCCGAGCCCCTCTGCTGCGGTTGTGACTGGGGCCAGGTGAAGAGGGGGAGGCCTGGCCTGCCCAGGGCTTAACAAAGCTAAGTAATTACCCCAGGCCTGTACGGGCCCCCTCTCTTCACCGGGCCCCCTACAGCAGTCATAGTAGTAATGCCCTAATGGCGGCCCTGCAAAAACATATCATACATTCCCAGAACGAACACAAGGTCGTACAAGCGACAGAGTCTCACCTTTCTGCTGTGCCTTTGGGGCTTTCAGGACCAACTATCTCTGCCAGCAGCACCCTGCTTTTGGTGGGCTCCCACTGAGATGATAATGTATTAGATGTGACCTGCAGTCCCATGTAACTCAACAGATAATACAGTGATACTTTTGTGAGTACAGATAGTAGTGATTGCTCCTCTGGATCACACTGCTGCTGGTTCTGCATGTGCTGCTGTTTTGGGCTGGTGGGAGGAGTAAGGCTACTTTCACACTTGCGTTCAGTGCAATCCGCCGCTATGGAGAATAGCGTCTGCGTTCCATCTGCTGGACGACGCTGCGTCGTTATTTTGACGCAGCGTCGAGCGAAGGGAGCGCTACATGTAGCGTTTTTTTGGGTCGTTAAAATAACGCACCTCCGTTGGAATCCGCCAAGGTGTCTAATGATTGTCTATGGTGGCGGATTCCACCCGCTATGCGCTAAGCGGCGGAATCCACTGACGGATTCCGTCACGTTCTACTGAGCATGCTCAGCATGTCCAGCAGAACGATCTAAATCGTTTAAAATCACTCCTGGTCTCTCTCCCCCCTCTCACATACTCACCGATCACGGGCGCGACGCTGCACAGTTGTCACAAAGCTCCGGCGGCTTTTCCTTTTTTGAAAATTCCGGCCGCTCATTATTCCATCTAGTATTCACTGCTTCCCCCGCCCACCGGCGCCTATGATTGGTTGCAGTCAGACCTGCCCCCACGCTGAGTGACAGCTATCTCACTGCAACCAATCACAGCTGCTGGTGGGCGGGTCTATATCGTGCAGTACAATAACTAAATAAATAATTAAAAAAAACGGTGTGCGGTCCCCCCAAATTTTGACACCAGCCAAGGTAAAGTCACAAGGCTGAAGGCTGGTATTCTCAGGAGTGGAGCGGAGCGGAGCGGCGAACTACAGGACCGAGGAGACCGGCGATGAAACGGAAGGTACACATATTATATGCTCACCTTACCTTCCGTTCCACCACCGGCCTCATGGTACTTATAGTTTGATGCGAGCACGTTGCGATATACCCGGGAACTACAAGTACCATGAGACCGGCGGTGGAACGGAAGGTAAGGTGAGCATAATACTGTATGTGTGTGCGTGCGTGTGTGTTTGTGCGTGCTTGTGTGTGTTTGTGTGGACTGCAAGTGTGGGTGAGAGCGCGGTGTATGGACGAAATCGGAAGTGTCTGAGGTGAGGAATTTGCTCGCACAGCAAAGCTTTCTCGTAAAGCGGGTTACAAATTTACAGAAAGCTTTGCTTGTTAAGCGAAATTCACGTTAAGTGGGTTACTCATTAAGCGAGGCACCACTGTACTCAAATAGAGCACATTGGACTGCTCGGGTGCTCGACTCGTGTAACGAATACAATGGAATTCAATGGGATACTTGAGTATTTTTCCAGAAGACCCTCCCAAGATGTCAGGGTGTTTAGGAAAATCGCTGAAATGGATGGAAACAGGGCTTAAATGGAATGGGAACAGCTGATGTGATTTATTTGGACTTTGCAAAGGCATTTGATACTGTACCACATAATAGCCTTATACTAAAGCTCCAGAAGCAAGGACTAGGGGACACAATATGCAACTGGGTAAGGAATTGGCTAAAAGATAGGAAACAAAGAGTAGTCATAAATGGTACATTCTCTAAATGGGCTATAGTCAGCAGTGGGGTGCCGCAGGGATCTGTGCTTGGACCGATTCTTTTTAATCTCTTTATTAATGACCTTGTGGATGGGATTGATAGTACAGTGTCAGTCTTTGCCGATGACACCAAACTATGTAGGATATTAAAAACTGACCTGGATAGTACAATATTACAAAAAGATCTGGATAAGATGTCAGAATGGGCAGATACTTGGCAAATGAGATTTAATGTTGATAAATGTAAAGTAATGCACCTAGAACGGAGTAATCCTATAGCTGCGTATACATTAAATGGAAGTAAACTCGGGACTACAGAACAGGAGAAGGACTTGGGTATTCTCATTACAAATAAGCTGAGCAGCAGCACTCAATGTGAAGCAGCAGCTGCTAAAGCAAACAAGATTTTAGGGTGTATAAAAAGAGAGATTAGATCCCGTGATCCCAACGTATTGTTACCCCTCTATAAATCACTTGTAAGGCCACATCTGGAATACGGGATCCAGTTTTGGGCTCCACATTTTAAAAAGGACATTCAGAAGTTAGAGTCAGTTCAAAGGCGGGCAACTAGACTATTACAAGGAATGGAAGGCCTCCCATATGATGACAGGTTGAAAAAGTTAGATATGTTTAGCTTAGAAAAAAGACGTCTCAGAGGAGATCTCATTTATATGTATAAATACATGTGTGGTCAATATAAAGGACTGGCACATGACTTATTTCTTCCAAAGACAATACTAAGGACCAGGGGGCACTCACTGCGAGTGGAAGAAAAGCGATTCCGGCAGCTAAATAGGAAAGGGTTCTTTACAGTTAGAGCAGTCAGACTGTGGAATACCCTACCACAAGAGGTAGTAATGGCAGATACTATAACAGCTTTTAAAAAAGGGCTGGATGATTTCCTCAGTACACACAACATTGTTGGTTATAAATGACTTAGTGACTAAATGTAGAACTGGTGGAGGAAGGTTGAACTAGATGGACCTAGGTCTTTTTTCAACCTAAGTAACTATGTAACTATGTAACTATAGGGAAGGTGCCTGGACGCATCTCTGACTCCCAGGTGGAACAATGTGATCAGAGTATTACGCCACTTTTACTGGGTGACAATAAAACATACAAAACCGAAGCTGAAAAGGATTTAACAGAAAAAAAATGTTAGAGACCCTTTTGTCCTGTATAATGACTTCTATGTAAGGTAAATTAAAATAAATAAAGTACCTTCTCCATCCCTTAGGCTATGCTCACATGTAGTGTTATTTAAAAAAAAAGCAGCAGTTTTACATTTCAGTCAGGGAAAATAAAGCAATAGTGTGCATTAGAATTATTAAGTCTCATAGCTTTTTGGGGGGCGTGGCCTGAGCAGCATGTGAGGAAGACCTGTGTAGAGAGAGCTCCTGCAAAAAACTCCTGTATAATCCTGTCCAGCTGGGGTTAAAGTTTGTTTTACTGCTTTCCTGGAGTGGTGACCTCTCCTAGACTGAGGGGGCTTCAAAGACCTGAGTGATATGACCAGAACTCGGGCTGATAAGAAGCGCGGGACACAGGCCACACTCATGGACGCTGGAGCTTCATGTGGGGGCAGGGCGTCTGATGCAATAGCTCGCCTCAGCAAGTTTGCACGAGATCAGCCTGAGATACCTGGAGCTGTTAAGCAGTGTGACCTCAGCGTGGAGGAGATCCCAGGACAAGAACTGATGGAGGAGGAAGAGCAGCAGGGAGCTGTGAGTATGTTGGCTGCTGCCAGTAATGTGGAGAAGGGGGACAACCTTAGAGCTGCATATGAAAACACAGATCCTGGGAGAGCAGAGCCCACCCTCAGTGATGTGCTTGCAGCAGTAAACACCTGCAACAATATGCTAGCCACTTTGAACATACAGATGGGAGGAATTAAAATGGACATTTCATCTATCAGGCACGAGTTGCAGGGGGTCAATGTACGGGTGGGGGCCCTGGAAGACCGGGTCAGTGCCACAGAGGATAAGCTTCCCCCTCTGACTCGGGACCTTGGCAGAGCAATCCACAATATCTCATTGCTTAGGGCTAAGGTGGACGATCTAGAAAACAGATCCCGCAGAAGCAATCTCCGACTGGTCGGGGTCCCAGAAAAGGCAGAAGGCAATAATCCAGTAGCTTTTTTTGAAATGTGGCTCCCCAAGACTTTGGGTATGGATCTGTTTTCTCCTTTCTTCACTATTGAGCGGGCACATAGGGTCCCCACTAGACCCCCCACCACCAGGGGCACCCCCTCGTCCTATCCTCCTCAAGCTACTGCACTTCAGGGACAGGGACACTGCGCTCCGCAGAGCCCGGGAGATTAAGGATCTGGCTATTGACGGCCATAAGGTCTCACTGTACCCGGATTTTTCCACTGAAATCCAGCAGAGGAGAGCGCAATTTATTGATGTCAAAAAACGCCTGAGGCAGCTGCAGATCTCTTACTCAATGCTATACCCTACCAGGCTGCGAGTGGTGGCGGATGGTGGGACAAAGTTTTTTGACACTCCAAAGGATGCATGGCATGGCTCGATACCAATGAAAAAGGACTGCGCAGAAATCACCGCTGAGGATTATTGCGGATTCCTTGCTGTTGGACTTGCTGAGGTGAACGTGCTATGTTTCCCAGCTGGAACACTTATGGACGGTTGGCAGGAGCCACCCAGATAGGTTACTATGCAGTTGATGACTGTTCAGGAATTTAAACCGTTATGTGCTCTTACGGTTATGTTTAGCCCCACTTCCCTCTGTTTGAGAGGAATGTCCTGGTTTACTGTGTATGTTTTTATGTTGTTTGACCTTTTTGTTTTATGCACCTGTTTGGTCTATGCTCATCTATGGGAACTGCTGCAGATGGGTCCGGGGGTCCCCGCTTGCTGCCCCCTGCTGTTACATATGTGCACTCACCCTTATGGCGAAGGAGGTTAATATAGTGGCCTGGAATGTGCGAGGATTGGGTGAAGCCACTAAAAGATGTGCAGTTTTTCTGTTTCTACAGCAGCTTAAGCCAGACATAATATTCTTATCAGAAACGCACTTGGTGAAGGAGCGGCTCCACTTGCTCCACAAAAAATGGATAGCCCATGAGTATCACTCTGTATATACCACACATTCCAGGGGGGTGAGTGTCCTGGTACACAGGACAGTGCCGTTTGAGTGTCTTAAAGCTTCTGTGGATCAGGAGGGTAGATTTGTATGTCTTTACTGTGTCCTTCATAATGTGCGCTGTGTTCTAGTTGCAATTTATATTCCGCCGCCATACACAGGGGAACCATTGAAACGTATCCTCAATTTTGTTGCTTCCCTCCCTGAGGTCCCCACCCTATTAGTAGGAGACTATAATAATTACTTGCACCCGTATTGGGATAAGTTACATACAGGGAATATCTCAGTGGGGGCGGCAGCTACATCCCTTGCCAGACTGATGGAGGAGGTGGGATATGTAGATATTTGGCGTATTAGAAACCCGCAGGTCCGGCAGTATTCATGCTATTCTAGTTCTCATCATTCACTGTCCCGGATTGACCTGGCCATTGGAAATGCTCAGCTGCTGCCTTGTGTAGCTTCAGTCACGTACCTGGCCAGGGGGGTGTCTGACCACTCCCCACTACAGGTCCGTCTAAGGCTTGGGGACCCAGACCGGCTGGCGGGGATACCTTGGCGGCTCAACCCTTTTTGGATACAACTGATAGGGGGCACTCTGACTGACACTATACGGGAATATTTTGTGACAAATGACGGTACGGCATCTAAACATATAGTGTGGGACGCAATGAAGGCGTATGTTCGTGGGACATATATTAGGGAAATTTGCACCCGAAAGGCGAAAACAAGAGAGCGCACTAAGCATCTGACGTTCACTTTAGGTGATGCAGAACGACTTCTTATATCTAACCCTACATATGATGCCAAGCGGGACTTAGAGAGGGCACAGAGAGCTCTGAGAAACCATATGACTTCCTTGGCCACTAACAAACGCTTTTTCCTTAAGCAGCGGTACTTTACGGAGGGGGAGAGTGTGGGACATCTCTTGGCTACAATTGTTAGGGCGCAGGAGGAATTGACCTATATCACCAAATTGAAACTTGACACTGGAGAGGAGGTGAGGGACAGCGGGAGGATTGTGGAGGTCATGCAACAGTATTACACCCAATTATACTCCTCTAAATCGCATTATGGGGATGAGGAACTGCGGGACTTTGTGGAGGAGATCACTCTCCCCAGTCTGTCAGATAGTGAGAGAGAATCCCTGAATAGAGATATAGACCTGCAGGAGCTGGAGGAGGCGCTCGGTCAAATCCAAAATGAAAAGGCCCCAGGTGCGGACGGACTCCCGGGTGAATTCTACAAATTATATACCCATCTGCTGCTGCCAAGACTCTTGGATGTGTTCAGAGATGCTGAGGAGAAGGGATCCCTCCCTGCATCCATGAGGGAGGCTATTATTGTTCTGATTTTAAAACCCGGGAAAGATCCGACCGCGCCTGACTCCTATCGCCCAATCTCGCTGCTTACATTAGATATTAAATTAATCGCTAAAATTCTAGCTAACAGATTGTCCCTGGTGATCACGTCAGTGATCCACGAGGATCAGACTGGATTCATCCCCAATAAATCTACTTCCATTAATTTGCGACGTTTATTCCTGGGGATACAGCTAAGTTCTGAGGGGAGAAACAAGGAGAGAGCAGTCCTGTCATTAGATGCAGCCAAAGCCTTTGACAGTATTGAATGGAATTTCCTATGGGTAGTTTTGGAGAAATTGGGTCTTGGCTCCAGATTTATTGGCTGGGTCAAATTGTTATATGCCTCTCCGCGGGCCAGGATTCGAGTTAATCGTTGTACCTCCTCGTCTTTTAATTTGGCCAGGGGCACGAGACAGGGCTGTCCTCTCTCTCCATTACTATTTGCAGTGGCAATTGAGCCATTGGCGGCTATGCTTCGTGCATCCGCTGGCGTAAAGGGGTTTGAGATAGGCGGTCTGGAGCATAAGGTTTCCCTCTATGCGGACGATTTGTTGCTGTATCTCAGGGAGGTGGGGACATCGGTGGGCCCAGCAATAAATATTATTATAGAATTTGGTAGGCGCTCGGGACTCCTAATAAACTGGAAGAAATCGGCCCTGCTCCCTATAGATCCACTCCCATCTAATTTTAGTACTCTGGGGCTGCCAATTCCGACGGCGGATAAATTTAAATACCTGGGGATTGTGGTTAGTGCCCGACCGCGTGATTACTACTCTCAAAATCTGGAACCAGTGTTGGCTCAGTTTAGGAACAAGATAGATGCCTGGTGTCGACTCCCACTGTCCCTTATTGGCCGTGCTAATCTACTAAAAATGGTACTGATGCCCAAACTTCTGTATCTTCTCCACAACGCCCCAATATGGATCCACTGGAAATTTTTCCGTAAAATCAACACTTTGTTTCGGGAACTCTTGTGGCAAAAGCAGCAGGCTAGAATCCGCCTTGAGACCCTGCAGAGAGGGAAGGAGGATGGGGGTCTGGCAGTCCCCAACCCGTGGGTTTATTATGTTGCGGCACAGATGCAGCACTTCAGGGGGTGGGGAAAGGATGAGGCATATGACGCTGGGGGCAAATTGGTGAGGGGCCTTGCAGAATGGGGACACCCAGTGGCTTTTTTGGATGCAGGATACTCACCCAGAGGAGGAACATTATATCCAACATTATCATTGATGTACAAGGTGTGGGATAGAGGGAAGCAGTTGCTGGGAATATCAGGAATGACTGAGTACTGGCCCTTATGGCATAATCGTGGACTGGCGGAGCTGCAGAGACTCCCGGGTTGGAGAATGTGGGTGAGCAGGGGGGTGCATCAGGTGTCTCAGATTCTTCAGAATAATATACTTAAAAGATTTGACCAGCTTCAAGCTGAGTTTGGGATACCGCACAGTTCCTTTTACCAATACCTGCAGCTCCGTCATGCCTATGAGACACAGACACGTCATATGGACATTAGGATAGAGCGGAATCACACTCTTACTGAATTGTTGACATCTGATCGCTCCTATGGTATTATTTCTAGGTTGTATACAGTGATGTTATCTAGACACCTTGACAAATTCCCTTTGCAGGCTAGAGAGAAGTGGGAGAGGGACCTAGGCCCTATGACAGAGGAACAGTGGGGTGAGGTCCTGTCTCAGACTCCAAGCCTTGCTGTATCTGAAGGCCAACGACTGTCACAGCTATTCCTGTTACATAGAGTATATAGGACACCTAGTCTATTGCATAAGATGGGAGTTAGGATGGATGATCTGTGTCCTAGGTGCGGACAGGAAGGTGCGAATCTGATGCATATGATGTGGTCCTGTGGGAACATTGAAGATTACTGGAGGGCAGTACTAGATTTGGTTAGACAAGTTTTCAATATCCGTCTACAGCCAAGACCTATTATATGTATCCTGGGTCTACTGGAGGGGGGGGTGGACTTGAGTTCGCCGGTAATGGTCGGTATTACACGTCTCTTGTACCAGGCTAGGAAACTGTTGGCCTACCACTGGTTGGACCCAGCGCCTCCGGTCATCGGGGATTTTAGGGAAAGAGTAAACGCTATACTTCGACTGGAGAGAGGAGTATACCTTAAAAGAAATGCATTGAAAAAGTTCTATAAGATCTGGGGGGCATGGTTGGATACCCCAGGCCTTCCCTCCTCGGCGTTACTGCAGGACAGTGAGAGTGACCAGGTCCTTCTCCTTCTGACCGGTTAACAAATTTCCTCAAATAGGGTGATATGCGTACTGCTGGAAGGTGTGTGCATGTATATGTGTGTGCATGTATATGTGTGTGCATGTATATGTGTGTGTGTGCGCGCGTGCGTGTATGTATATGTGTATATATATATAATGTCATAATGATGCTGGGTAAGCTATACTATGGAGAATATATTGGGAAATAATATGCACTTTGAGACCCATATTGAAATGAGACGTGGACTGCGGGTGCATTGTTTATTATGTTATTTGTGTGGTTTTTCTTATTGACTAAAGGTTTTTTCCCTTTCTGTGATATTTCTATGGAGGGAATTATTTTATGTGTTGTATAATTTTGATGTTAAATAAAAATGAACCTGATTTAAAAAAAAAGTCTCATAGCTTTTGCTGGTACTGTAAACCCAGCTTATAATTTGCATAAAACTCATTACCAACGCTGCAAAAAAAACACAACAAAAATGCAACGTGCAAACAGAGCCTTATTAGCCGGACTACCAGATGACAGCAGTGGAACATAAAGCCAAATCAACTGTTCCATATTTTTTTGGGTGTATTACCATGCAACCCTTCCCACCCAAAAAAGGTACATGGTTCATAGTTTCTTCTTTTCTTGTCTTCCTCCTCCACCATATCAACAGGGTCACTATACAGCCCTTTATCCCAAATTTAAAAGGGATAACAGATGATCCTCAATCATAATTATTAGAGGGCCATCATCAGGTGACCCTCACTCATAAATTTTGGAGGGTTAACAGGTGGCCCTCACTCATATATTTTAGGTGGCTATCAGGCAACCCTCAATTAGAAATTTTGGAGGGCCATCACACGAACCTCACTCATACATATCAACCTGACCACCACCTGCATGCTCAGACACAGGTAATCAAAGCACTTGACTAGGTGGGCCAAACACCTGAGTCCTCAATCAGTGTCTGTGGGTTACACCACTGCCTCTTTACCTGTGCTACATGGTTGCTAACCCCATGTCCAGGGCGCAGGCACGGATGCCTCCCACCCTGCACCTGTTGTTGCACATTCGCAAGCAGCATCAACAACATTGTCCATTTCTTCGTCCAAGGGCAACATTCAGCTGTGCCTTGCCCAAGCCTTGGACGCAAACGCAAATACCGAGCCACCCACATATTCATAGGCCTAAACGCTAAACGGGAACATTTCCAGACTGTTTGACCTTGAAATGCTGCCATTGAGGCTTGTGGAAACTGAGGCTTTCTGAAACCTCATGGCGGCGGTCATCTCTCTGTACCCGTTTCACCATCCATCTCTTACACCAGCAAGTGTCCCATAACATTCCCCGTGCCCTCACCCACGCAGTTACTGAGAAGGTCCACTTAATGACCCACATAGGGACAAGGATTTGTGGCCAGAGTTGCTACATTTGCCAGATGAAACAATGAGTGAACCTTGTGGAAACCTGGACAGATTCGGACCCTGGGACTGCACACGTACTACTGACACCGAGGATTGAGGCCACAGTTACATGAAGTATTCCTTTACCTCTCACACCATTTGCTCCTTTAGCTCCTACACCAGTTGATGCACCCATCCTGCTCCTCAATCTCCATCTCCAAATTGTCATCTCTGAGCACATCGTTCATATCAGTCTCAAGCTATAAGCACTTCAACACTACCTTGGTGAAGCAGCAACAGGCTCTGCTAAAACTTGGTTGTTTAGGGGACAAACGGCACACTGCCTCAGAGTTGTTGAAGGGTATAACAGACCAGTCAGAACTATGACTCTCACCACTTAATCTACAACCAGGCATGGTCGAGTGTTATAATGGCCATAACCTAATGACGGCTCTGAAGCTTGGCAACCTCACACATGTACCATGCCTGGTCCGTGATCAACTTAGTTGTTCAGCACTTACTGAAAACCTACCCAGATTTGCCTAAGCTACTTGTCAAAATATGCCTCATGTGTTCCCATTTCCTCAAGTCAGCTACAGCTATCACCGGTCTGGCAGTGCTGTAGCAGCGTTTTACAAGTGTCAGTTCACCGACTGGTGTGCAACGTGACCACACGCTGGAACTCCATAGTTCTCCAATTAGCAAATCTTTGTGAGCAGTAAAGGGCAGTAGTTAAATACTTGCTACAACATGCCCACCGGTATTCTGTGTACCTCCACACATAACAACCGAAGACTGGGCATGGATGTCTGACATCTGTGAGGTTCTGCAAAGCTTTGAGGAATCAACCAAGATGGAGAACAGCAATAATGGCATAATCAGCATAACCAACCTGCTTCTGTATCTACTCAAACACTCACTGTTCACAATTAAAGAGGTAGCTTTGCATATGGACCAGTTGGAGATGGAGGAACAAAATACACAGGGTGATACTATCCAGCCCAGCCTCATCTCTTCATCTCAGCACGGATTAGGTAATAATGAGAAGAAGAAGAAGAAGGGGTAAACTGAGGAGACAGGAAAGTCTTGCCTGTTGAGAGTCTGGCACACATAACTGACTTTATGTCCCACAGCATTTCTCAACGACTCTCACGATATACACATTTTTGGCCAACACTGATTACTGCTTGTTCACTCTTCAACCCACGCTACAAGGAGAACTTCCTATTTCTCCTTCCTGAGGTGAAGAGAGCTAGTAAAATGGTGCAATACCAGAAGGCCCCAGTTGAACAATTAGTACAAAAATTTCCCATCTGAGAAAGCTAACGGCAGAGGTCATAGCTCCTTTGACAACCAAGGAGGAGAGATGAGGGAGACACACACCATGTCCAACAGAGGCAGGGGAACACTATCAAAGGTCTGGGTCAGTTTTATTAGAGCCTCCCAGCACCCAGGCCCTGATATGCAGGGTAGTCTGACTAGGAGGGTAAGATGGTGACGGAGTACCTAGCCGACCGTACCAGTGCCCTCTCTGCCATACAACCAGGGCCGCCATCAGGGCATTACTACTGTGCCTGGTGTAGGGGGCCCGGTGAAGAAAGGGGGCCCGGCCAGGTCCGGGGTAAATACTTATCTTTAGCCTCAGGCAGGACGGGCCCCTTCTCTTCACCAGGCCCCAGTCACAGCAGCAGCAGAGGGGCCCCGCAGTGTCGCTTCACTACCAGACATGACTAATTTGCATGCGATGGGGCAGAGCATGCAAATTAGCCATGTGCTGTAGTGGAGGCAGGGTGATTGGAGCAGAGCAAGGCGCGTCATCGCTGTGCAGTGCAGCAGGAGGTGAGGTCATCACTCTGAAACCTCAATACACTCCTGCAACAGCGGCTGAGGTGGCGAGGACGCGGCAGCCAGCGGGGACAGGTAAGCGCTGTGAGCTGAAGATTCGTTGATCTCTGCCGGGAAAAGGGGGGGACACTGATCTCTGCCCCAGGCCCGCTCTGATCTCTGCCGGGGGGGATGCTGATCTCTGCACAGGGCCCGCGCTGATCTCTTCTGAGGGGGGGAGGGGGGACGCTGATCTCTGCCCGGGGCCCATGCTGATCTCTGCTGAAGGGGGGGCACTGATCTCTGCCCGTGGCCGCCCGCCGACCCCACCCCTGTCTTGCTTCAGCTAGATCAGGGGTGGGGAACCTCTGGCCTGTGGTCTCCTGGCTTCTCTGCTGTGAGCCTCCTGGCCTCTCTGCTGTGAGCCTCCTGGCCTCTCTACTGTGAGCCTCCTGGCCTCTCTACTTTGAGCCTCCTGGCCTCTCTACTGTAAGCCTCCTGGCCCCTCTACTGTGAGCCTCCTGGCCTCTCTACTGTGAGCCTCCTGGCCTCTCTACTTTGAGCCTCCTGGCCTCTCTACTTTGAGCCTCCTGGCCTCTCTACTGTGAGCCTCCTGGCCTCTCTATTGTGAGCCTCATGGCCTCTCTAGTGTGAGCCTACCTCTGCTGTGAGCCTCCTGGCCTCTCTGCTTTGAGCCTCCCTCTGCTATGAGCCTCCTGGCCTCTCTGCTTTGAGCCTCCCTCTGCTGTGAGCCTCCTGGCCTCTCTGCTTTGAGCCTCCCTCTGCTGTGTGCCTCCCGGCCTCTCTGCTGTGAGCCTTCCTCTGCTGTGAGCCTCCTGCCTCTCTGCTTTGAGCCTCCCTGTGCTGTGAGCTTCCCGGCCTCTCTGCTGTGAGCCTCCCGGCCTCTCTGCTGTGAGCCTCCTGGCCTCTCTGCTGTGAGCCTCCTGGCCTCTCTGCTTTGAGCCTCCTGGCCTCTCTACTGTGAGCCTCCCTCTGCTGTGAGCCTCCTGGCCTCTCTGCTATGAGCCTCCCTCTGCTATGAGCCTCCCGGCCTCTCTGCTGTGAGCCTCCTGGCTTCTCTGCTGTGAGCCTCCTGGCCTATCTGCTGTGAGCCTCCTGGCCTCTCTACTGCGAGCCTACCTCTGCTGTCAGCCTCCTGGCTTCTCTGCTTTGAGCCTCCCTCTGCTGTGAGCCTCCTGGCCTCTCTGATTTGAGCCTACCTCTGCTGTGAGCCTCCTGGACTCTCTGCTTTGAGCCTGCCTCTGCTGTGAGCCACCTCCCTCTGCTGTGAGCCTCCCTCTGCTGTGAGCCTCCCGGCCTCTCTGCTGTGAGCCTCCTGGCCTCTCTGCTGTGAGCCTCCCGGCCTCTCTGCTGTGAGCATCCCGGCCTCTCTGCTGTGAGCCTCCCGGTCTCTCTGCTGTGAACCTCCTGGCCTCTCTGCTGTGAGCCTTCCTCTGCTGTGAGCCTCCTGCCTCTCTGCTTTGAGCCTCCCTGTGCTGTGAGCTTCCTGGCCTCTCTGCTGTGAGCCTCCTAGCCTCTCTGCTGTCAGCCTCCTGGCCTCTCTGCTGTGAGCCTCCTGGCCTCTCTACTGTGAGCCTACCTCTGCTATGAGCCTCCTGGCCTCTCTGCTTTTGTGAAGCCCCACAGGTGTAGTGTCGGTGTCGGTGCATTACCTTCAGGGACTCCACGTTGCTGGATCTCCGTCACTGGTAGGAAATCTTCTTGTTTTGATCGTGACGCCACTCTCAGTATTGCGGCCAGTAGGGACCGCCACTGCAGGTTGAGGGTCGCCTGGGGCTGATGGTGTGTGCAGTTAGTTGGAATAGCCTCCTGAGAGTGAGGCAAGCCCCAGGGCCCGGTGTAGGTGTGTAGTACCACAAGTCGCAGAATGACCACACAGGCAGGATGTCTTTCAGGGTTTTTACTCACTTCAGGTGGCAGGGTGAGTAACCCGGGCGTAGCTGAGATGAACCAGGTAGGAACCAGGTATCCTTCAGGCTGACTTTATGAGGGTGACTACTGACTCGCCTTCCTTAGCCCTTGGTGGTTTGGGGTGACCCCGACTTTGAGTCCCTATGGGGGTCACCCAGGGAAGATGCTGCAGCCTCTCTCCCCTTGTTGTTTGCCGTGTGCTTGTTCCCCGGACCAGGCCACTCCAGCCTCTTGCCTCCTATGACCTATGGGCCCTAACTGCGGTTACGTGGCTGCGGCTTTTGGTTGTTGTGGTGTGGGCTGTAAGAGCCCCACACCGGCAGGTTTAGCAGAAGAAAGTTGAATCTATCCCCGCTTCGGGATCTGCCGCCCGGTTGGGCCTGGTGCTCTCTAGAAGTCTCCGTACTTCCCACTCCGTGCACTCTCTAGCTGAAGCTGGCTTTCAGGCAGCACTTCTAGTTGACCGTTCTCCCCCGTCTGTAGTCACTGCGCGGGCGCTGTTAGACAGCAACAGCCCCACAGGTCTGCTCCTCACTGAGCCCTATGGAGTTCTGCTCTAACCGACTCACTGGTGGGTTTTTCCATCTCTGCTCTTTCTGCTGACATCTCCTCAGTCCGAGCTCCAAGCTCTAACTAACTCCTCCTATCTCTCTTTCCTTCCCCACTTGTGTCTGCCTACGCCACCTAGCAACCAGACTCTCTTACCACACCCCTTGAGAGGAGATGGAAGCTCTCACCCCCTCCACTATTCCAGTGAAGGCGTAGGCTCTGCCCCCTCCTGGGTTCCCCAGGGGTCCTCTCTTAGGTACATGTGTGAGGCCTGATCACTATGCGCCTGTGTTCCACACCCCAGTCAGCCTTCTGGATTACCTGTATTGTACTGTCCCCAGCATGGGTGCAGTACTCAGTGGTGCCTGACCAGGTCAGGGGCGCCACACTTTGAGCCTCCCTCTGCTGTGAGCCTCCTGGCCTCTCTGCTTTGAGCCTTCCTCTGCTGTGAGCCACCTCCCTCTGCTGTGAGCCACCTCCCTCTGCTGTGAGCCTCCCTCTGCTGTGAGCCTCCCGGCCTCTCTGCTGTGAGCCTCCCGGCCTCTCTGCTGTGAGCCTCCTGGGCTCTCTGCTGTGAGCCTCCTGGCCTCTCTACTGCGAGCCTTCCTCTGCTGTGAGCCTCCTGGCCTCTCTGCTTTGAGCCTCCCTCTGCTGTGAGCCTCCTGGCCTCTCTGATTTGAGTCTACCTCTGCTGTGAGCCTCCTGGCCTCTCTGCTTTGAGCCTGCCTCTGCTGTGAGCCGCCTCCCTCTGCTGTGAGCCTCCCTCTGCTGTGAGCCTCCCGGCCTCTCTGCTGTGAGCCTCCCTGCCTTTCTGCTGTGAGCATCCCGGCCTCTCTGCTGTGAGCCTCCCGGCCTCTCTGCTGTGAGCATCCCAGCCTCTCTGCTGTGAGCCTCCCGGTCTCTCTGCTGTGAACCTCCTGGCCTCTCTGCTGTGAGCCTTCCTCTGCTGTGAGCCTCCTGCCTCTCTGCTTTGAGCCTCCCTGTGCTGTGAGCTTCCTGGCCTCTCTGCTGTGAGCCTCCTAGCCTCTCTGCTGTCAGCCTCCTGGCCTCTCTGCTGTGAGCCTCCTGGCCTCTCTACTGTGAGCCTACCTCTGCTGTGAGCCTCCTGGCCTCTCTACTTTGAGCCTCCCTCTGCTGTGAGCCTCCTGGCCTCTCTGCTTTGAGCCTTCCTCTGCTGTGAGCCACCTCCCTCTGCTGTGAGCCACCTCCCTCTGCTGTGAGCCTCCCTCTGCTGTGAGCCTCCCGGCCTCTCTGCTGTGAGCCTCCCGGCCTCTCTGCTGTGAGCCTCCTGGGCTCTCTGCTGTGAGCCTCCTGGCCTCTCTACTGCGAGCCTTCCTCTGCTGTGAGCCTCCTGGCCTCTCTGCTTTGAGCCTCCCTCTGCTGTGAGCCTCCTGGCCTCTCTGATTTGAGTCTACCTCTGCTGTGAGCCTCCTGGCCTCTCTGCTTTGAGCCTGCCTCTGCTGTGAGCCGCCTCCCTCTGCTGTGAGCCTCCCTCTGCTGTGAGCCTCCCGGCCTCTCTGCTGTGAGCCTCCCTGCCTTTCTGCTGTGAGCATCCCGGCCTCTCTGCTGTGAGCCTCCCGGCCTCTCTGCTGTGAACCTCCTGGCCTCTCTGCTGTGAGCCTTCCTCTGCTGTGAGCCTCCTGCCTCTCTGCTTTGAGCCTCCCTGTGCTGTGAGCTTCCTGGCCTCTCTGCTGTGAGCCTCCTGGCCTCTCTGCTGTGAGCCTCCTGGCCTCTCTGCTGTGAGCCTCCTGCCTCCCACTGCTGTGTGCCACCCTCCCTCCAGTGCTGTCTGTGCTCCTTCAGTCCTGTTCATGTCTCCAGTCCTGTTTGTGCCCCTCTAATGTTGTCCGTGCCACCACCAGTACTGTCCGAGTCCCAGCCCCTCCTGTGATGTGTATATGCCCCCAGTCCCTCCTGTGATGTATATAAAGTGCCTTGCGAAAGTATTTGGCCCCCTTGAATTTTCCAACCTTTTCCCACATTTCAGGCTTCAAACATAAAGATAAAAAAATTACATTTTATGGTGAAGAATCAATAACAAGTGGGACACAATTGTGAAGTTGAACGATATTTATTGCTTATTTTAATTTTTTGTAAAAAATAAATAACTAAAATTTGAGGCGTGCAATATTATTCACCCCCTTTACTTTCAGTGCAGCAAACTCACTCCAGAAGTTCATTGAGAATCTCTGAATGATCCAATGTTGTCCTAAATGACTGATGACGATAAATATAAGCCACCGGTGTGTAATCTAGTCTCCGTATAAATGCACCTGCTTTGTGATAGTCTCAGTGTTCTGTTTAAAGCACAAAGAGCATCATGAAGACCAAGGAACACACCAGGCAGGTCCGTGATACTGTTGTGGAGAAGTTTAAAGCCGGATTTGGTAACAAAAAGATTTCCACAACTTTAAACATCCCAAGAAGCACTGTGCAAGCGATCATATTGAAATTGAAGGAGTATCATACCACTGCAAATCTACCAAGACCAGGCCGTCCATCCAAACTTTCATCTCAAACAAGGAGAAGACTGATCAGAGATGCAGCCAAGAGGCCCATGATCACTCTGGATAAACGGCAGAGATCTACAGCTGAGGTGGTAGAGTCTATACATAGGACACTGCACAAATCTGGCCTTTATGGAAGAGTGGGAAGAAAAAAAACATTTCTCAAAGATTTCCATAAAAAGTGTTGTTTAAAGTTTGCCACAAGCCACCTGGGAGACACCAAACATGTGGAAGAAGGTGCTCTGGTCAGATGAAGTCAAAATCAAACTATTTGGGCACAATACCAAACGATATGTTTGGTGTAAAAGCAACATAGCCCATCACCCTGAACACACCATCCCCACTGTCAAACATGGTGGTGGCAGCATCATGGTTTGGGTCTGCTTTTCTTCAGCAGGGACAGGGAAGATGGTTAAAATTGATGGGAAGATGAATGGAGCCAAATACAGGACGATTCTTGAAGAAAACCTGTTGGAGTCTGCAAAAGACCTGAGACTGGGATGGAGATTTGTCTTCCAACAAGACAATGATCCCAAACATAAAGTAAAATCTACAATGGAATGGTTCACAAATAAACGTATCCAGGTGTTAGAATGGCCAAGTCACAGTCCAGACCTGAACCCAATCGAGAATCTGTGGAAAGAGCTTAAAACTGCTGTTCACAAACGCTCTCCATGCAACCTCACTCAGCTCCAGCTGTTGGTAAAGGAAGAATGGGCAAGAATGTCAGTCTATCGATGTGCAAAACTGATAGACACATACCCAAAGAGACTGCAGCTGTAATCACCACAAAAGGTGGCGCTACAAAGTATTAATTTACAGGGGATGAATAATATTGCATACCTCAATTTTTAGTTATTTATTTTTTATAAAAAGTTTAAAATAAACAATAAAATTTCGTTCAACTTCACAATTGTGTCCCACTTGTTGTTGATTCTTCACCAGAATATTAACATTTTTATATTTATGCTTGAAGCCTCAAATGTGGGAAAAGGTTGAAAAAATCAAGGGGGCCAAATACTTTTGCAAGGCACTGTATATACTAGAATGTGCCCAAGAGGTGGATGTATATAGCAGGAGGGGCCCAGGATGGGACATATATACCTAAACGGGGACATATCTACAAAGAAAGGGACATATATTTCAGGAGGGGGACATATATACAGTGCCTACAAGTAGTATTCAACCCCCTGCAGATTTAGCAGGTTTACACATTCGGAATTAACTTGGCATTGTGACATTTGGACTGTAGATCAGCCTGGAAGTGTGAAATGCACTGCAGCAAAAAAGAATGTTATTTCTTTTTTTATTTATTTTTTTTTTTTAAATTGTGAAAAGTTTATTCAGAGGGTCATTTATTATTCAACCCCTCAAACCACAAGAATTCTGTTTGGTTCCCCTAAAGTATTAAGAAGTATTTCAGGCAGAAAGAACAATGAGCTTCACATGTTTGAATTAACTATCTCTTTTTCCAGCCTTTTCTGACTAATTAAGACCCTCCCCAAACTTGTGAACAGCACTCATACTTGGTCAACATGGGAAAGACAAAGGAGCATTCCAAGGCCATCAGAGACAAGATCGTGGAGGGTCACAAGGCTGGCAAGGGGTGCAAAACCCTTTCCAAGGAGTTGGGCCTACCTGTCTCCACTGTTGGGAGCATCATCCGGAAGTGGAAGGCTTATGGAACTACTGTTAGCCTTCCACGGCCTGGACAGCCTTTGAAAGTTTCCACCCGTGCCGAGGCCAGGCTTGTCCGAAGAGTCAAGGCTAACCCAAGGACAACAAGGAAGGAGCTCCGGGAAGATCTCATGGCAGTGGGGACATTGGTTTCAGTCAATACCATAAGTAACGTACTCCACCGCAATGGTCTCCGTTCCAGACGAGCCCGTAAGGTACCTTTAACTTTCAAAGCGTCATGTCAAGGCTCGTCTACAGTTTGCTCATGATCACTTGGAGGACTCTGAGACAGACTGGTTCAAGGTTCTCTGGTCTGATGAAACCAAGATCGAGATCTTTGGTGCCAACCACACACGTGACGTTTGGAGACTGGATGGCACTGCATACGACCCCAAGAATACCATATCTACAGTCAAGCATGGTGGTGGCAGCATCATGCTGTGGGGCTGTTTCTCAGCCAAGGGGCCTGGCCATCTGGTCCGCATCCATGGGAAGATGGATAGCACGGCCTACCTGGAGATTTTGGCCAAGAACCTCCGCTCCTCCATCAAGGATCTTAAGATGGGTCATCATTTCATCTTCCAACATGACAACCACCCAAAGCACACAGCCAAGAAAACCAAGGCATGGTTCAAGAGGGAAAAAATCAAGGTGTTGCAGTGGCCTAGTCAGTCTCCTGACCTTAACCCAATTGAAAACTTGTTGAAGGAGCTCAAGATTAAAGTCCACATGAGACACCCAAAGAACCTAGATAACTTGGAGAAGATCTGCATGGAGGAGTGGGCCAAGATAACTCCAGAGACCTGTGCTGGCCTGATCAGGTCTTATAAAAGACGATTATTAGCTGTAATTGCAAACAAGGGTTATTCCACAAAATATGTTGAAAATTTATTAAAATTTAACTGAGCAACATAACTTGCTGGTTTGTAAATTTTATGCATCTGTTCATAAATCCTGCTCTTGTTTGAAGTTTGCAGGCTCTAACTTATTTGCATCTTATCAAACCTGCTAAATCTGCAGGGGGTTGAATACTACTTGTAGGCACTGTATGTATATATATATATGTGTATATATATATATAATATATTACACATGTTTTTCCAAGAGGGGCAGTGAGACTGTAGGTGGTTTGCAGGGTGGAGGCGGAGCTGGGGTGGAGCCTGGGCGGAGTCCCAAGGGGACCCAAAAATTTTGCCAGTATGGGGCCCTGAAATTCCTAGTGGCGGCCCTGTATACAACTATTGAGTATTCAAGCTTGACATGTGGCATGAACTGTCTCTCTACACCTTGGAGGTGCTGGCCTTCCCTACTTCATGTATTTTGTCAGAGTGAATTTTTAGTGCCACTAGGGGCATAATAACTGATAGGCGCATCCACATGTCAATTGAAAATGCTGAAAGGCTGACTCTTATCAAACTGAACAAGGCCTGGATTGGCCCCAACTTCTCAACCCCAGCAGATGACAGCAGTGAAACATAACGCCAATTCAAATGTTCCTTTATTTTTCTGTTGTATTCCTATGCACCATTTCTGCCCCAAAAAAGGGTACATGGTTCATGTTTTTTTCTATTTCTTTTGCACCTCCTCTTCAATCATATCAAAATGGTCATCGTGCAGCCCTCACTCCAAATTTTTAGATGGCCATCTGGAGGCCCTCACATAATTATTAGAGAGCCATTCTCATGGTACTCGGTTCCCAGCCACGACTATTATTCAAGATGTATCGTCCCTGCCTTCCACTATTACCATTGCCATAGCATCACTCGTGCCTTGATGGGTTACTAGGAAGTTCTAGCTTAACAAATGGTATGTGAACAAGTGCATGTGGCCAAGGACGCTACATTTCCCTGACAGCATACTGAGTGAACCTTGTGGAGGCCGCGACCATGTCGAACCCTGGGATGGTACACTTGCTACCTCGAACAGGATTATGGTCCATGGTTTGCTCCACCTACTCAACTAGTTCCTGCACCCCCTCCTCCTCCATCACGAAATGTCATATTTGAGCATGTCATCCTTATCAGTCACAAGCTGTAAACCCTGCTGCACTGCATCGATGAAGCAGCAACTGGCAGGGACGTAGCAATCATGGTCAAAGAGATTGTGACCACGTCTTGGCTCAGGAATGCAGGGGCCTGCCAACGCTAGCGCTTGCTTCAGCTGAATGTGCATCTGAGGGTGCACATTCAGCTCAAATGCATTGTAACACAGAGACCCATTGGGTCTCTGTGCTGACATGCAAACTAACAGCCGGAAGCTGATATCGGCATGCATGTGACTAGAGGCGCATTACTGTGATGCCATGTGCCATGTCGTGCACACCGATGCCACTGCACACTGGTTAGAGAGGACACCGCATGGAGTTGTAGCGGAGAAAGGTAAGTAGAATTTAATTTTTATTTTGTTATATTTATTCATTATAACTTGGGGTGGCTGGGTCTTTCAGCATGACAATGTTCCAAAACATGCAGCCAAGACAATAAAGGAGTGGCTCAAAAAGAAGCATATTAAGGTCATGGAGAGGCCTAGCTAGTCTCCAGACCTAAATCCCATAGAAAACTTATGGAGGCAGCTGAAGCTCCGAGTTTCCAAGCGACAGTCTCAAAATCTTAATAATTTAGAGATGATCTGCAAAGAGGAGTGGACCAAAATTCCTCCTGACATGTGCACAAACCTCATCATCAACTACAAAGACAGTCTGACTGCTGTGCTTGCTAACAAGGGCTTTGCCACCAAGTATCAAGTCTTGTTTACCAAAGGGATCAAATACTTATTTCTCTCTGGAAAATGCAAATAAATGTATTTAATTTATACCATGTGATTTTCTGGATTTTATTTTGGATATTCTATCTTTCACTGTTAAAATTAACCTACCTTAAAATTATAGACTATTCATGTCTTTGTCAGTGGGCAAACTTACAAAATCAGCAAGGGATTAAATAATTATTTCCTTCACTGTATATACAAGGATGAGGCTACATATACCAGGATGGGGACATACATATCAGTATGGCCCCAGGATGGAGACCATATATACCAGGATAGGCTCAGGATCAGAACATATATACAAGGATGGGGACCATATATACCAGGATGGGCCCAGAATGAGGACATATATACCAGGATGGGACCAGGATGAGGACATATATACCAGGATGGTGACATACAGATCAGTATCAGTATGGGGACCATATATACCAGGATAGACTCAGGATCAGAACATATATACAAGGATGGGGACCATATATACCAGGATGGGCCAAGAATGAGGACATATATACCAGGATGGGCCCAGGATGGGGACATATTTACCAGGATGACTGCAAGATAAGTGAGGACACATATACCAGGATTAGAAACATATATACCAGGATGGGCCTATGATTGACACCATATATACAGTACCAGAATTGGCCCCATGTATAAAAAGATGGGCCCAGAATGAGGATCTATTTATCAGGATGATGACATACATACATACCAGACCATATATACCATGATGCGCCCAGGTTGAGAACATATATACCAAGACAGGGGACAGATATATGTGGTCGGCGCAGGATGAGGACATATGTACCAGGATGGCCCAAGATGAGCACACACATATCAAGATGGGGAACATATATACCAGGATTAGGTACATATATGCCAAGATGGGCCTAGGATGAGCACATATATATATATATATATATATATATATATATATATACAGTCATATGAAAACGTTTGGGCACCCCTATTAATGTTAACCTTTTTTCTTTATAACAATTTGGGTTTTTGCAACAGCTATTTCAGTTTCATATATCTAATAGCTGATGGACTGAGTAATATTTCTGGATTGAAATGAGGTTTATTGTACTAACAGAAAATGTGCAATCTGCATTTAAACTAAATTTGACAGGTGCATAAGTATGGGCACCCTTATCAATTTCTTGTTTTGAACACTCCTAACTACTTTTTACTGACTTACTGAAGCACTAAATTGGTTTTGTAACCTTATTGAGCTTTGAACTTCATAGGCAGGTGTATCCAATCATGAGAAAAGGTATTTAATTAAGGTGGCCACTTGCAAGTAGTTCTATTTGACTCTCCTATGAAGAGTGGCATCATGGGCTCCTCAAAACAACTCTCAAATGATCTGAAAACAAAGATTATTCAACATAGTTGTTCAGGGGAAGGATACAAAAAGTTGTCTCAGAGATTTAAACTGTCAGTTTCCACTGTGAGGAACATAGTAAGGAAATGGAAGAACACAGGTACAGTTCTTTTTAAGCCCAGAAGTGGCAGGCCAAGAAAAATATCAGAAAGGCAGAGAAGAAGAATGGTGAGACAGTCAAGGACAATCCACAGACCACCTCCAAAGACCTGCAGCATCATCTTGCTGCAGATGGTGTCACTGTGCATCGGTCAACAATACAGCGCACTTTGCACAAGAAGAAGCTGTATGGGAGAGTGATGCGATAGAAGCCGTTTCTGCAAGCACGCTACAAACAGAGTTGCCTGAGGTATGCAAAAGCACATTTGGACAAGCCAGTTACATTTTGGAAGAAGGTCCTGTGGACTGATGAAACAAAGATTGAGTTGTTTGGTCATACAAAAAAGCGTTATGCATGGAGGCAAAAAAATACGGCATTCCAAGAAAAGCACTTGCTACCCACAGTAAAATTTGGTGGAGGTTCCATAATGCTTTGGGGCTGTGTGGCCAATGCCGACACCGGGAATCTTGTTAAAGTTGAGGGTCGCATGGATTCAACTCAGTATCAGGAGATTCTTAACAATAATGTGCAAGAATCAGTGATGAAGTTGAAGTTACGCAGGGGATGGATATTTCAGCAAGACAATGATCCAAAACACTGATCCAAATCTACTCAGGCATTCATGCAGAGGAACAACTACAATGTTCTGGAATGCCCATCCCAGTCCCCAGACCTGAATATCATTGAACATCTGTGGGATGATTTGAAGTGTGCTGTCCATGCTCGGCGACCATCAAATTTAACTGAACTGGAATTGTTTTGTAAACAGGAATGGTCAAAAATACTTTCATCCAGGATCCAGGAACTAATAAAAGCTACAGAAAGCAACTAGAGGCTGTTATTTTTTCAAAAGGAGGATCTACAAAATATTAATGTCACTTTTATGTTCCGGTGCCCATACTTATGCACCTGTCAAATTTAGTTTAAATGCAGATTGCACATTTTCTGTTAGTACAATAAACCTCATTTCAATCCAGAAATATTACTCAGTCCATCAGTTATTAGATATATGAAACTGAAATAGCTGTTGCAAAAACCCAAATTGTTATAAAGAAAAAAAGTTAACATTAATAGGGATGCCCAAACTTTTTCATATGACTGTATATACCAGTATACCAGAATGGTGACATATTTACCAGGATGGGCCCAGGATGAGCACACACATATCAAGATGGGGAACAAATGTACCAGGATTGGGTACATATATGCCAAGATGGGCCTAGGATGAGCATATATATATATATATATATATATATATATATATATATATATTTGTATTGGGGCCCATTAGACTCTAATTACGATATTGGTAACAGGCTCTGTTTAAACTAATTTGCTTAGCTCACAAACAGCACACCGCCACAATGATTGTGAAAGATTTAACAGACCAAACAGATCTGTGTCTCTTGCTACTGTACCTACTACCAGGCATGGTGTGATAATAGTCATAACCTGGTGGCAGCTTTGAAGCTTGGCAAACTTGTGCACGTACTACACCGTACGTGCTAAAATAGTTGGGCAGCGCTTTATGAAAACCTACCCAGATTTGCCTGAGCTACTTGTGAAGGAACGCTACAATGTACGTGTACGTTCTTATTTCTGCAAGTCAGTTACAACTGTATCCAGTCTGACAGTGTTGCAGCAGTGCTTGTAAGGAGCATCTCAATGACTGGTGTGCGACGTGACCACGCACTGGAACTTCACATTACACATGTTAGCAAGGCAGAGGGCAGTAGCTGAATACCAGCTACAACATGCCCGTTGGTATTCCAGTCAGCCTTCGCACATAACAACCGAAGAGTGGCCATGGATATCTGATATCTACCGTAAGTGGTTCTACAAAACTTTGAGGACTCAACCAAGATGGTGAGTGGCAATGACACCATAATCAGCATAACCATTCCACCCATGTATTTACTCAAATCCTTGGTGCTCACAATTAAAGAAGATGTTTTGCATGTGGTCCACATGGAGATGGAGAAATAAAGTACACAGGGTGCTATGTGCTTCAATATCCTGACTGTTTTCCCTGGAAATATTGCCATTTAGGTGTGTGGACTTTGCGGCTTTTCACAAGCTTATTCATCCCATGGTACTCGGTCTCCAGCCGCCACAATATTTCCTGGTATGCCGTCCCCAACTTACACCAGGACGTGTCCCATAACATCACCTGTGCCATGACCAGAGCTGTTAGGCTGCAACAGCAGTATACTTACAGAATGACTGTAAAGCAATAAATACTGCCTACATGCCTCTAATCCAAAACTAACCTTCTTCCAGCAGCTCTCCTGACACTGAATTCAGCTAACAGCAGTATTAACAGGGAATAGAATAAATGTAGGCCTGAAAAGGATTTTTTGTTTTAAGTTGCAGCAGCAAGGACTGTAAGGGCAGAATCAATGCCTAGATGCCTCTAATACACTATTCCTTCTCCAGCAGCTATCACTACATTAAATGCAGCCAAGAGTGGTATTATTAGAGAATAGGATAGGTTTTTTACGCTGCAGCAGCAAGGACTGTAAGGCTAGAATCACTCTAATACACTATTCCTTCTTCAGCAGAAGCTCTTCCTACTCTATTTCCAAGGTACAATGTGCCCAGCATGGCATCACTGTGTCTTATATAGACCCAATGATGCATTATGGTCGGTCAATCACAGTAATGCCAGTAGCCAACATGGCTATGGCATTACCATGATTGGTAGGATTCATTGCATGTTTAGTGGCTGAAAAGCAGCGAAACATGCAGAGTGGCGACTTGAGCAGAAAAGCAGAGAACCATGCAACTTGTGGGCTGCCATGCAGGAGAGTAGAGAGCCCATGCAGCATGAGGATGGCCATGTGAGAAAGAAGGGGGCCACGCAATATGAGCACGCCTGCAAGGACATGTGGGCGGCCAAGAAAGTAAAAGCATCAGTGTCCCTGCTGGGAGGGGATAGAGGAGAACACAGGGGCATACAGTTAGGTCCAGAAATATTTGGACAGTGACACAATTTTCGCGAGTTGGGCTCTGCATGCCACCACATTGGATTTGAAATGAAACCTCTACAACAGAATTCAAGTGCAGATTGTAACGTTTAATTTGAAGGTTTGAACAAAAATATCTGATAGAACTTGTAGGAATTGTACACATTTCTTTACAAACACTCCACATTTTAGGAGGTCAAAAGTAATTGGACAAATAAACCAAACCCAAACAAAATATTTTTATTTTCAATATTTTGTTGCGAATCCTTTGGAGGCAATCACTGCCTTAAGTCTGGAACCCATGGACATCACCAAACGCTGGGTTTCCTCCTTCTTAATGCTTTGATAGGCCTTTACAGCCGCAGCCTTCAGATCTTGCTTGTTTGTGGGTCTTTCCGTCTTAAGTCTGGATTTGAGCAAGTGAAATGCATGCTCAATTGGGTTAAGATCTGGTGATTGACTTGGCCATTGCAGAATGTTCCACTTTTTTGCACTCATGAACTCCTGGGTATCTTTGGCTGTATGCTTGGGGTCATTGTCCATCTGTACTATGAAGCGCCGTCCGATCAACTTTGCGGCATTTGGGTGAATCTGGGCTGAAAGTATATCCCGGTACACTTCAGAATTCATCCGGCTACTCTTGTCTGCTGTTATGTCATCAATAAACACAAGTGACCCAGTGCCATTGAAAGCCATGCATGCCCATGCCATCACGTTTCCTCCACCATGTTTTACAGAGGATGTGGTGTGCCTTGGATCATGTGCCGTTCCCTTTCTTCTCCAAACTTTTTTCTTCCCATCATTCTGGTACAGGTTGATCTTTGTCTCATCTGTCCATAGAATACTTTTCCAGAACTGAGCTGGCTTCATGAGGTGTTTTTCAGCAAATTTAACTCTGGCCTGTCTATTTTTGGAATTGATGAATGGTTTGCATCTAGATGTGAACCCTTTGTATTTACTTTCATGGAGTCTTCTCTTTACTGTTGACTTAGAGACAGATATACCTACTTCACTGAGAGTGTTCTGGACTTCAGTTGATGTTGTGAACGGGTTCTTCTTCACCAAAGAATGTATGCGGCGATCATCCACCACTGTTGTCATCCGTGGACGCCCAGGCCTTTTTGAGTTCCCAAGCTCACCAGTCAATTCCTTTTTTCTCAGAATGTACCCGACTGTTGATTTTGCTACTCCAAGCATGTCTGCTATCTCTCTGATGGATTTTTTCTTTTTTTTCAGCCTCAGGATGTTCTGCTTCACCTCAATTGAGAGTTCCTTAGACCGCATGTTGTCTGGTCACAGCAACAGCTTCCAAATGCAAAACCACACACCTGTAATCAACCCCAGACCTTTTAACTACTTCATTGATTACAGGTTAACGAGGGAGATGCCTTCAGAGTTAATTGCAGCCCTTAGAGTCCCTTGTCCAATTACTTTTGGTCCCTTGAAAAAGAGGAGGCTATGCATTACAGAGCTATGATTCCTAAACCCTTTCTCCGATTTGGATGTGAAAACTCTCATATTGCAGCTGGGAGTGTGCACTTTCAGCCCATATTATATATATAATTGTGTTTCTGAACATGTTTTTGTAAACAGCTAAAATAACAAAACTTGTGTCACTGTCCAAATATTTCTGGCCCTGACTGTAGGTGCAGGTAAGCACAGGAACACCGGAGAATGTAGAGATAGGGACGCATTACAGCGGAATCCAGTGGCCCGTGGGTAGCACAGTGCCATATGCCGCCTGTCTGCTGTCAATTCAGTCTTCCACCAATCACTGTGTGCGACTGTCAGCAGATGCGATAACGTCATGTCATTGCATCTACTGAGTCAGTGAACTGGAGACTGTAACTGTGAGAAACGTGACGCAGGTGAATATGTGACGGAGTTTTTTCTATTGATGTGAGATGTGTGGCTGTACATATAAGGGCTGTGTTGGGGCTCATACTAAATAGGGGCTATGGGGGGCTAATAATGTATATAGGAGAGTTATATGAGGGCCCATGCTGTATATATGGAGACTATGTGGGGGCTCATACTGTGTATAGGGCGCTATGTGTGGGTTCATATTATGCATAAGCAGATTATTTGGGGGATCATACTGTGTCTTAGGAAGCTATCTGGGGGCTCATACTGTATACCTACGATCACTACACGCGATAACAGGAACACTGAATTTGGACAAGGAATTTTGTGTGATTAACCTATCGGCTACTGTTATTGAAGAATCAGGTCTGTCTTTGCTCAAGAAGGGACTTAATTTTTTCCTAACAGTGAATTTAATTTATTTTCTACTACATTAGACGTAAATAAGTTTCTTAGGAATATTACTGTCAAGAAACAATTTTTTTGAGGATCAGACAGCTCACACACTTGGCCCCAATGTTGTCATTGCCAATGATTTTGATATTTATTATGAAGTTTATTGAACAGAGGGCTTTAAGCTCAAGTCACTCAATTGTTCTGAATTTAAAAATGTAGAACTTACTTACCAGTGTTTCTAGAGTTCCTAATACCGATTATTATCCTACACATTACATACATTATCCTACACCAGACCTGGGCAAGGGGTGGCCTGCGGGCCACATCCGGCCCGCCTACTGTCTGTGACCGGCCCGCCCATTATATCAGAGTTTGAGACGTGTTGCTGTTCTCCTGTCGGGCGGGATCTTTTCAAATGACACACGCGCGCCGTACTGACGACATCACAGAGAAAGTGTTACGTCACCGCCGGAGTCTGCTCCAGCGACTTCTGCTCCGATCGCAAGGCGACGCCGTGTTCCTGCCGTGGATGGTGCTGGTGATGGGAGAGAAGTCGATGCCAGCAGCACCAGTGGGCACAGGCTCCGATAATCCACTGGGCTGGGTTAGCTTGGGATCTGCAGTACCGCTGGCTGACTGTGGGTGGCATGTGTCTTCCAGCTGAAGTTGCCAGCGTTCAGCTACAGCCAATGGGAAGACACCACACCCTTCTTATTTCCCCTCCTGTCACATGATTACTGCCAGATATAGTTCTGATTTTCCTGGCTCCTGTTACGTCCTATTCTGTTGGTGATTCCTGTGTTGACTTCTGCGTGTTTTTAACTACCCTTTTGCTTACTGTTTTTGTACCTTGCTGCCCGACCCGGATCTGACCTCTGCTACGTTTGCTGACTACGTCACTGCCTGCCGATTCTGTCCCTGTTCCGTAATTCCTGGTTTGACCCTGCCTGACTACTACTCTCATCGGACTGCAGCCTTCCACAGGTAGTGATCTCCAGGGTCCTGTGTAATTCCAAATCCATGTATAGGGGTTAAAGGGTTTCAGGGTTCTGGGGGTCCTACTTGGTGAGTGGCTTCCCTCTAGCCTCTCCTTTACAGCCCATCTGAGTCTGTGGATCCAGGCAGGCGTTACATTATATCTGGCCCTCTAACCAGGAGAGAAAAAAAAAAAATGGATTCTCTCCATGCTGTGCTAAATCAGGTGCACACCCTTTCTGGGCTTGTACATGGACTGACACAACAAGTGCAGGATCTCAGGTCTGCTCAGGTCCAAGCCCCCGCTGCAGTACCTACCTCAGCATGTCCAGACTCCCGTCGACTGCAAGGGAGCAGATCACGTGGTGGAGTGCCTGGATCAGAGAGGCAATCACATCCAAGGCAGCAGCACCACCTGAGCGGACCCCAGGATACCTGCTCAGGTGCCCAGGTACTTCCTGCAGACCCTATGAGGTTAATGTTACCTGTCTCATTGTCTCACCAGGGAAAATCTGTACGGCTGCAGGCTTTTGTTGATTGTGGCTCTGCTGCTAATTTTCTAGACACTATTGTAGCAAAAGAGCTGGGTTTGACTTTGCTAAAGTTAAATGCACCTATTAGAATATCTGCTATTGATAGCACCCCTCTCACTCAGGGTGTGGTTACTTTTGTAACTCCAGAGATCTCCATGCTTGTTGGTGCTCTGCATGTAGAATCTGTGTCATTTTTTGTTCTTGAGAATCTGATGTCAGCAGTGGTATTGGGTATGCCATGGCTGCGCAAACAGAACCCCGTCATAGACTGGCATCAGGGTGAGATTGTGCGATGGAGCCCTGAGTGTCAGGAGACGTGCATGTCTTTATCTGTGAACCTGACTAGAGCTGAACCTATCTTCAAACATAATGCATTCAGGGAATTTGCTGATGTGTTTTCTGTATCTGAATCTGAAAAATTACCTCCGCACAGAGATTGTGACTGCCCCATAGATTTGGTCCCCAATTCCCGACTCCCCAAGGGTAAAATGTATAATCTTTCTGGTCCGGAGCATCAGGCCATGAAAGATTATATAGCAGAGAGTCTGCAGAGAGGGTTCATCAGACCATCCAGGTCACCAGTCGGCGCTGGATTCTTTTTTGTTGATAAGAAAGATGGTGGCCTCAGACCTTGTATTGACTACCGTGAACTGAATGCTATTACTGTAAAGAATCAGTACCGTCTGCCACTCATCCCCGATCTGTTTAACCAGCTCATAGGACCCCGGTGGTTCACCAAGCTGAATCTCAGGGGTGCATATAACCTCATCCGTATCAGAGAAGGGGATGAGTGGAAAACTGCATTTAATACTCCAGAGGGACACTGAGTACCTAGTAATGCCTTTTGGATTAAGTAATGCGCCGGCTGTGTTCCAGAACTTTGTTAATGACATTTTCAGAGATATTTGTGGTCAATATGTGGTGATCTATCTGGATGATATCCTGATTTATTCTCCTGATGCTACGTCACATGTCCAACATGTACGGACTGTACTCCAGAGACTCAGGGAGAATTCCCTATTTGCTAAATATGAGAAATGTGTTTTTTTTAGGCAGATGTTAATTTCCTGGGTTATATATTGTCTGCAGAAGGCTTCCGCATGGATCCCTCTAAGCTTCAACCGATTAATGAGTGGGTGCAACCCAAGTCTCTGAAAGCCTTGCAGCGTTTCCTTGGATTCGCTAATTATTATTGCAAATTCATTAGAGATTTTTCCAAAATTGCCAAATCCCTCACCGATTTGACTAAAAAGGGGGCTGATGTGGTTAATTGGAAGCCAGAGGCGATCCATGCCTTCTCAAAATTAAAAGGATGTTTCTCCTCAGACCCGATTCTGGTTCAGCCTGACCTTATGCGTCCGTTTATTGTGGAAGTCGATGCATCCGAGGTTGGAGTGGGAGCGGTGCTATCACAAGGTACTCCATCTCTCACTCAGCTTCATCCTTGTGCCTTCTTTTCCCGCAAGTTTTCTCCCACAGAGAGAAATTATGACATTGGTAATCGTGAGCTGTTGGCAATTAAATGGGCCTTCGAGGAATGGCGCCACTTCCTCGAAGGCGCCAAACATAAGGTCACAGTCATCACAGACCATAAGAACCTCACTTATCTGGAATCTGCTAAGAGACTCAATTCTAGGCAAGCTAGGTGGGCATTGTTCTTCTCCAGATTTGATTTTGTGGTAACATTCCGGCCCGGTACCAAGAACACCAGAGCTGATGCACTTTCCCATAGCTTCTGTCCCTCTCAGTCCGAAGACTCTGAACCAGTGCATATTTTAGCTAAAGGCATTATTATGTCATCGGTTTCCTTAGATTTGATAGAAGAGGTCCATAATACCCAAGACCAAGCTCCTGAAACCACCCCTGTCCATAAACTGTTTGTCGCCCCCTCACTGCGCCTACGGGTACTCCAGGAATCCCACAATTCTGTGCTGGCAGGTCACCCTGGTATCGGCAATACCCTCCGATTAGTAACCAGGAATTTTTGGTGGCCAACCGTAGCGAAAGATTGTAAGGAATATGTACTGGCTTGTGAAACTTGTGCTCGAGCCAAGACACCCCGTACCCACCCTGCCGGATTTCTCCAGTCCCTACCTACTCCAGTAAGCCCTTGGACACATCTTTCCATGGACTTCATCACTGACCTTCGACCCTCAGAAGGGAAGACTTGTATCTGGGTAGTAGTGGATAGATTCAGCAAACAGTGTAATTTTGTTCCTCTGTCCGGATTACCCAATTCTGAAACTCTTAGCAAGTTGTTTATTAGGCATATTGTGCGGTTACATGGGGTTCCGGAAAATATTCTGACCAAGGAACACAGTTCGTCTCAAAATTCTGGAGGGCGTTTTGTAAAAAGATCAATATAGAGCTATCTTTTTCATCTGCCTACCATCCAGAGACCAATGGTCAGTCCGAACGTTCCAATCAAAAGCTTGAACAATATCTCCGGTGTTATGTGTCTGACCGTCAGTCTGACTGGGTGGAATATCTGCCGCTAGCTGAGTTCGCTATCAATAATCAGTATCAGGAATCCATCAAGACTACCCCCTTTTTCTGCAATTTAGGGTTGCATCCACATTTTGGTTCTTTTTCTTCCGCTGTGGTGGATACTCCTGAGGCTGACTCAACTGTGGACAAATTAAAGGCTATCTGGTCTGAGGTGAAAGAGAACCTAAAGAAGGCAAAGGTTGGTCAAGCCTCCTCTGCTAATAAGAGACGTTCCAAGGGCCCTAGCCTTGGAGTTGGGGACAAGGTATGGTTATCCACAAAGAATATTAAACTCAAGGTCCCTTCTGCTAAGCTGGGTCCGAGATTTATATTGGACCTTACGAGATTATCGAGGTAATTAATCCCACAGCTTTCCGCCTGCAACTCCTCCCATCCTTCAAGATATCGAATGTGTTCCATAAGTCCCTCCTCAAGTTATATCGTGTCCCCATTCACCCAGTCAGTGACCCTCCTCCTCCTGTTTTTGTGGAAGGTAACTTGGAGTATGAGGTACAGAGAATACTTGATTCCCGTATTGTCAGAGGGGCGGTACAGTATTTGGTGCATTGGAGGGGTTACGGCCCCGAGGAGAGATCATGGGTCCCTGCGAGCGATGTTCATGCTAGGGGTCTGGTCCGACTGTTTCACCTCCAATTTTCTGGGAAGCCGGGTTTTGAGGGTCCGGAGGCCCCTCGTGGAGGGGGGGTACTGTTACGTCACCGCCGGAGTCTGCTCTAGCGACTTCTGCTCCGATCGCCAGGCGACGCCGTGTCGTGTTCCTGCCGTGGATGGTGCTGGTGATGGGAGAGAAGTCGATGCCAGCGGCACCAGTGGGCGCAGGCTCCGATCATCCACTGGGCTGGGTTAGCTTGGGATCTGCAGTACCGTTGGCTGACTGTGGGTGGCATGTGTCTTCCAGCTGAAGTTGCCAGCGTTCAGCTACAGCCAATGGGAAGACACCACACCCTTCTTATTTCCCCTTCTGTCACATGATTACTGCCAGATATAGTTCTGATTTTCCTGGCTCCTGTTACGTCCTATTCTGTTGGTGATTCCTGTGTTGACTTCTGCGTGTTTTTGACTACCCTTCTGCCTACTGTTTTTGTACCTTGCTGCCCGACCCGGATCTGACCTCTGCTACGTTTGCTGACTACGTCACTGCCTGCCGATTCTGTCCCTGTTCCGCAATTCCTGGTTTGACCCTGCCTGACTACTACTCTCATCGGACTGCAGCCTTCCATAGGTAGTGATCTCCAGGGTCCTGTGTAATTCCAAATCCCTTTATAGGGGTTAAAGGGTTTCAGGGTTCTGGGGGTCCTACTTGGTGAGTGGCTTCCCTCTAGCCTCCCCTTTACAGCCCATCTGAGTCTGTGGATCCAGGCAGGCATTACAGAAAGGTGCCGGGCAGGGAACAGAGGACAGATTCCTGCGTTCCGCTACTACACTGTGCGGAGCTTCAGGATCTGTCCTCTGTTCCCTGCCCGCCACCTTCCTCTGTGACAAAACAGATCAAATTTCAGCTCACCCATATGAATGCTCTATCCTGACCTTTCTGCTGCAGGACTTTTCAGGCGTGGTTCCCCAGGGATATCCAGACAAGGAAAGTCTTCTGTCCAGCGCAATAACAAGGATTCAGGAAGTAAAGTATTACTTCCTGAATCCTTGTTATTGCACTGGACAAAAGCCTTTCTTTGTCTGGATTTCTCTGTGACACACGCGCGCCCTGATGTCGTCAGTACGGCGCGCGTGTGTATCATTTGAAAAGTTCCCGCCCGCCAGGAGAAGCGGCACCAGCCGGTACCTGTACAGAGAGAAGCAGAAGCAGGGGCCCCTATAAGAACAACAGCGGCGCAGCCAGGGCCCGAACAAGGGAAGAAGCAGCTCGGCAGGGGACCCGTACAGAGGTGCCTGAGGAGGGAGAGGTGAGTGGTGAATAATAACCTGAGGAGAGGACAATGGGGGGGAGGGGAGTAACTGGTGACTAATATTTGGAGTGTAGTGATGTAGTATATGGGAATGTAATGATGTAGTTTTACAGGTGCAGTATATAGTGATGTCATTTATTACAGGTGTAGTATATAGTGATGTAATTTATTTATCTACAATCACAAGTTCATTAAAGTTCATCATCTCATCATTAATTAATGATGTAATTAGTTCTTCCATATTGTCATTGAATCTTTGTATTGTTTAACTCACTGTTTTTTTATGAAGGTATAGTATATATACTATATACAGTATTGGGTAGAATTGAGTTAATATTAGTCCGGCCCTCTAAAACTATCCCAAGTTCTCATGCGGCCCCATGGGAAATTTAATTGCCCACCCCTGTCCTACACAGTCACGTACTCCTGCCATGGAGGACTTTCAGATCATGGTGGAGAGTGATTTGAGATCACTTTCTGATGATATTCCACATTCTAAACTTAGTCTTACAGGGAAAAAATGGCGATGAAATCGTTACCAACTAACAACAATATTGTCATCAAGAACTTTGATAAAGAAGGCTCTGTTGTTATTTTGGATCGAGGTCTTTATGAAAGGGAAATCCTTCAATTATTGGGGGACAATAGAAATTACTGTTTATTATGTCCCACTTTAAATATTAAAAATTCTCTCACTAAACTCTTGAGGGACTTTTTTTGTGACATATCACATCAAGACAGAAGAAATATTTGGATCAACCTAATCCCAAAGTACCTTTGTTCCATGCCCTACCAAAAACTCAATAGGAAAAATTTCCCCCAGCTTTCAAACCCATTGTGTCTGGTATTAATTTGCTATGTTAAAATCTTTGGGACAATAGATTACAACCCCTAACACAATGAGCTCTGGGTTATATGAAAGACAGCAAACATGTTCTTAACACTGTAAACAATTTAACATGATCTCCAAATTTCTCCTGGCTTACATGCGATGTGCAAGCATTGTATTCCTCTATACCATAAGAACTTGCCCTAATATCTCTGAGAGAACAACTTCTCAAATATTCGAACTACATAAAAAGTTTGGAGGAGTATGTTGTCGATGTAGCTACATTTTTGCTTAAAAATATGTTTTTTACTTTTTTGGACAAATATTATTTACTGGTGTTGGGTTGTTCTATGGCGCAACATTTTATTTACAATTATATTTAAAGATATATAGAATTATATTTACAGTGACATTAACCTTTCATACTCAATCTTTTTTGTTATATAAGCTACATCGACGACATACTCACTCCAAAATATCCTCCTTTATGGATTATCTTAACAATAATCCTTTTAATATGGTTTACACCTCTCAGTATCATTCTAATCAAATTTCTTTTTTAGACATTGAAATTACCAGCCATTCAGACTGTGATCAGATTGACTGCAATCTTTATTATAGAAAACCGGTATCGGGTAATTTATTGCTGTTTGCTACTTCCCATCATCCCAGACATGTTATACACAGCATTCCAGTTGGCGAGTTTATCACGGCCAGAAGGTGCTGCACTAGTGGAGATATATACTTAACCCCTTAACTCCAGAGTGATTTTCCATTTTTCGGGGGGAGGTTTTTGCTCCCTTTCTTCCGATGAGTTGTACTTAAATTAAACTATAAGTTTTACCATATAGTGTACTGAAAAACAGCAAAAAATTCCAAGTGTGGAAAAATTGCAAAAAAAAAAGTGTAATTACTATGACTGTTTTGGGATATTTTATTCACCGTGTTCACTATATAGTAAAACTGATGTGGCGATGTGATGCCTCGGGTCAGTATGAGTTTTTAGACAGGAAACATGTATAGGTTTACTTTTATCTAAGGGGTAAAAAAAGATTCAGAAGTATGTCCAAAAAAAGTTACACACAGCCACTTCCTGTTACTGCCCTCTGTCGGCTGTAACAGGAAGTGAGTCATGATAAAGACAGGAGTCATCACATGACACATGATCACGTCACAGGGCCTCCAATGGCAACGGGTAAGCGCACGGTACCCGCTGCGGTGTTTTACATCGTGCTGTCAAATTTTGACAGCGCAATTTAAGGAGTTAACAGGCATGAGTGGATTGCGGATCCACCTGTGTGTTATGAAGTGGTAACCATGGATGATCACAAAAAATCCCAATTATCAGGAAAAAATAAAACCACAAGAGTAGTTGGAAACTAAGCTCACCGCAATCCACTATCTATCGGACAACACTAGAAGTAGCAGTGGCATGTTCCTAACACACCTACACACCTCGTCACTGCCTGAGAAACTTGCTACACCTCAAAGATAGAAATGAGGAATCCTAAAGGCCACTTTACACACAGCGACATTGCTAGCGATGTCGCTGAAGAAAGCACCCGCCCCCGTTGGCTGTGCGTCACGGGCAAATTGCTGCCCGTGGTGCACAACATCGCTAGGACCCGTCACACTATACTTACCTGCCTAGCGATGTTGCTGTGGCCGGCGAACTGCCTCCTTTTTAAGGGGGAGGTTCATTCGGCGTCACAGCGGCGTCACTAAGCGGCCGCCCAATAGAAGCGGAGGGGCGGAGATGAGGGGCCGGAATATCCCGCCCAACTCCTTCCTTCCTCATTGCCGGTGGTCGCATTTACAATGTTGTAGCGATGTGTGCTGCCGCAGGAATGACGAACAACCTGCATCTAAAAGCAGCAACGATATTTGAGATTATAACGACATGTCAATGATGAACGATATGGTGAGTATTTTTGATCGTTAGCGGTCGCTTGTACGTGTCACACGCAACGACGTCGCTAACTAGGCCGGACGTGCGTCACGAATTCCGTGACCCCAACGACATCTCGTTAGCGATGTTGTTGCTTGTAAAGTGGCCTTTACTTGCCTCAGAGCAGTCCCCAAAGAAATAGCAAGCCCCCAACATGTAAACAACGGTGATGTAAGAAAACACAGATATAAAATATAGATTAGCAAAGGTGAGGCCCGACTTACTAGATACAACAGGACAGGAAAGATAACTGATTGCAGCCAGCAAAAAAACCTTGCAAAAAATAACAAACTCCTGATAGAAAAAAAAATCCTAAGACCACACGGTCTCTCCCCACTATATCAGGTACTCTTCTGCCAGACACTTTAAACAGAGCTGCAGATATAATGGGAAGAAACAAAATCACAGAACAAATAATATTCTAAAGTGCAAATAATCCAAACATGAACAGGGAGCAAGCTCCCTTTCTTCCTGGAGGAACTGACCTGATCACAAAATCAGAGAGACAGATCCTCACAAACAACTAACCAAAACACAGAACAAAATGGAATAAGCAGAAACACCCTTAAGTGCACTTCCAGCAATTAAGCACATAAACTAGTAAACTTATCTGGAGTAGATTCAGGTACAGAATAAATGGGAGAAACTGTAGGGAAAACTCCCAGCCATCTTCAGAAGCAGCAGGAAACATGTACCACCGGCGGCCGCCAGGCAGAAACTGCCCTCCTAAATACAGTAGGCTGATCTGCAATAAGACGTCCTGGATTGCTAGTTAATTCCATCACCTGTTTGAGTCACAGATTCAGACTCAGCTTCATTACCATTCCTGGACACCAGAGGGAGCTCCACACCAGCACCCACTCGGATGACATTCACAACAACTGTACCTGTGAGGCACACATGTCTGCTGTGCAAATCGACAGACACTGGGATTGCTGCTGGCTCACCACAGCAGCCAGCAGTGATTGCCCATTCATGATTTAGGACGTACCATTACGCCCTTGGTTGGGTTGTGAAGGGGTTAAACATTGTAGTATTATCAATCATCGCTTTTTCAGTAGGTGATATAATTCTGCTTTATTACATCATGGTAAAAATATTGCTTACTCTAAAACAAGAGAATATTATCTTGGAAAAGATTCCACTTGTAGAGATCGCCTTAATTTTAGTCTGCCAAAATTACTTTTTTCAACCAATTTCAGTAATCAATACACTTCTATTGTGAACATCATAAAAAAATATATAGCAATTCTATATAGAGATGATACACTCAAAACTATATTAACACAGGGTTATAATTTTGACTCTAGAAGAAGTATCACCTCAGGAAATATTTTGTCACATACCAGTAATAATACTAATTCTACTCACACATGTCCTGAAAATTGGATTTCTGCAGTGCGATCATTTAAGTGTGAACAAAAAAATGTGTGGTTTATGTTCTTACATGAGCCCAACCAAAAGTGTTTGAATCCTCTAATGCGCACAAAACATACAAAATTAAATCTTTCAATAACTGCTGCAATAAATTTGTCATAAGCCTGCTTTACATGTTACGATTCTGCATACGATATCGTATGCGATCATAACCGCCCCCATCGTATGTGCGGCACGTTCAATTTGTTGAACGTGTCGTACAAACGAGTAACCCCCCGTCACACGTACTTACTCGTCCATACGACCTCGATGTGGGCGGCGAACGCCCACTTCCTGGAGTGGGAGGGACGTTCGGCGTCACATCGACGTCACGTGGCAGCCGGCCAATCGAAGCGTAGGGGCGGAGATTAGCGGGACGTAAACATCCCGCCCACCTCCTTCCTTCCGCATTGCCGGCCGGGAGCCGCAGGACGCAGGTAAGATCTGTTCATCGTTCCCGGGGTGTCACACACTGCGATGTGTGCTACCGCGGGTACGATGAACAAACTGTCGTTCCATTTATGAGAAATGAACGACGTGCGTACGATGAACGTTTTACCATTCAATCGCAATCGCACGTAGCAGTTACACACTACAATGTACCTTACGATGCCGGATGTGCGTCACTTACGACGTGACCCTGCCGACACATCGTAAGATATATTGTAGTGTGTAAAGCGGCCTTTATACATGGTTTTATTTTCCACATGTAATTTGGGTTACATTTAGTGATGAGCGAATGTATTCGTTACTATATTTGCAGCTACTAAACATGCTGGGCTTCTTAACCAATCACAGTAATGTCGCAGCCATCTTGGCTGTTGCATTACTATGATTGGTTGGCCGCTGCCATTTTGTGCACATTACATTGCCAGCGTCTCTCTCCAAGCGCTTCATACTCACCAATCACATGCGCAGCGCGGCTGTCACACTGCTCCTGCTGTCTGTGACTCTTCTTCCCTACCCGCTCATTAGCCTCATTACATATTCACTGCTTCCCCCGTACACCGGTGGCTGTGATTGGTTGCAGTCAGACCTGCCCCCACACTGAGTGACAGCTCTCTGACTGCAACCAATCACAGCCACCGGTCTATATCGTACAGTAAAATAAATACATAAATAAATAATTTTTAATAAACGGCATGCGGTCCACTCCAATTTTGATACTCTGCCTAGATAAAGCCACTCAGCTGACGGTTGGTATTCTCAGGCCGGGGAAACCCATGTTTTTGGGAGCCCCCAGCCTAAAAATATCAGCCAGCAGCTGCCCGGAATTGCCGCATCCATTAGATGTGACAGTCCCGGCACTTTACCCGGCTCATCCTGATTGCCCTGATGCGGTGGCTAACGGGGTAATGAGGGAGTTAATGGCAGCCCACAGCAGCCACTTAGGGGTACTTTGCACGATGCGACATCGCTAGCGATGCCGAGAGCGATAGTAGCCACCCCCGTCGCACATGCGATATCTTGTGATAGCCGCTGTAGCGAATATTATCGCTACGGCAGCTTCATACGCACTTACCTGCCCTGCGACATCGCTCTAGCTGGGGACCCGCCTCCTTCCTAAGGGGGCGGGTCATGCGGCGTCACAGGGACATCACACGGCAGGCGGCCAATATTAGTGGAGGGGCGGAAATGAGCGGGACGTAAACATCCCGCCCACCTCCTTCCTTCTGCATAGCCGGTGGAGGCAGGTAAGGAGATGTTCCTCGCTCCTGCGGCTTCACACACAGCGATGTGTGCTGCCGCAGGAACAAAGAACAACATCGTATCTCCTATTGGTGCGACATTACGAAAATGACCGACGCTACACAGATCGCTGATTTACGACGCTTTTGCAATCGTTTATCGGCGCATCTAGGCTTTACACGTTGCGACGTCGTTACCGGCGCCGGATGTGCGTCTCTTTCGATTTGACCCCGATGATATCGCAGTAGCGATGTCGCAACGTGCAAAGTACCCCTAAGTCCTAGATTAATTATTGCAGGCGTCTGAGACACCTCTCATCATTAATCTGTAAGTGAAAGTAAATAAACACAAATACCTAAAAAATTATTTATTTGGAATAAAATACAAGCCACCTTCTTTCACCCCTTTATTAACCCCCCATACACACCTGCAGGCCCCACCTAATCCACACAAGGTCCCAGCCATGACGCTTCCAGCACTGCTACATCTGACGCTCACAGCGAATGCAATAGAACAGGCCTGCCTGCTGTGAGGTTCAGGCCGCAAGTGAAGTGACCCATGCAATCTGCTAGCATGTCACTCAGAATGAACGCTGGGGAACCCGTGACATAACTGCCATGACACATGCCATACTGCAGGGACCGGGTCACCGCTCGCCGCAGCATGTACTGACCTCAGTCCTCGGCAGCTCCTTCTGTCAGAGCTGTGTGCTCTTCTGCGGGGAGCGGGACAGGCCCCGTACGTTAACACTGACAATGCCGTCCGGGGAGTGCGGGGCAGCCCGCACCTTCATACTGGCGCTGTCACTGTCAATATACTGGCAGGGTGCGGGACACGGTCCCGCACTTTAGGCCAGAGTTAGACAGCTGTCACTCAGCCTAATGAGCCAAATAAACAGGTAGGAAAGAAGAATGAGAGGCTGCGGGAGCAGTGTGACCGGCGAGTATGAAGCGGAGAGAGAGACAGAGAGAGAGAGAATATGTGGCGTAATACTGTGACATCTTTATTCTCTGAAACCTTATGAGTCAGAAATGCATGCAGGCATATTCTCCAAGCTCTCCTCATTCACTTTCATCACTTTCCCATCCATTTCAGCCTTTTCCTTAGGCCCCAGACCTCTCTGTTGAGTCCAACAGAAAATTACTCGCATTTCCCATTGACTTGCATTGTACTCGCTATTCATAACGAATACACAAATATTACAAAGTACTCGTTATGAGTATAGCGATTACAAATATTAGAGTACTCGCTCATCTCTAGTTACATTGGCTCCACCACAAGACCCCTGCATAGACGAATTTCAGAGCATATTTATGATGCTCACAACAAAACTATACGCAGTTTATCTGAAGTTTCTCAACACTTTTTACATGTACATAAAGCGGATGTGACAGGCCTCAAAGTTATCACTATAGAAAAAATATATTTGCCTAAAAGAGGTAGAAACAAACTACATATTTTACATCAAAGAAAAGCATACTGAATTTTAAATTTAAATACTCGTAAACTAAACGGCCTTAACATCAGATCTACCTTTATTATATTAAAGCTAATCTCGCATTTATTGTATAAAAATTGAATCTTAATTACACATATCCAGCTAATTTGGGTTTCATCCATCTTGTTTCCATTATGTGACTTGTAACGTGTTTCTAATCATCGCCATCCGTTTCTTATTTCCTTCTATATAATCATGACATCTGTGTTTGTCAGCCACACAATGACTAAGAACATTTGAATTATGTGCGAAACGCGTAATGGTTGAAGTGGGGTAGTGATTACTCTTTTAATTTTCCATGATCTTTTTTAATCAAGTTTGAAAGAAATAGATTTTTAGTTCATCCACCTTTCCAGGGTCGTTGCTGCTTGAATTCTGCTTTCATTGTATACACAGGGACTATGTGGGGGCTCATACTGTCTATGAAGAGGCTATGCGAGAGATCTTACTGTATAAAGGAGGACTGTGTAACGGCTTATACTTTATATCAGAGGACTGTGTTGAGGCTCATCTATATACATAATTGCCTTATTCTGTCTGTCTGTCTTGCTCCAAAATTGTGTCCTTACGGTGACACAAAGCTGATTGGCCGCTGGGCTCCCCATGGCCCCGCCCCCCCGCACGGATTGGCCGCTCGCCTCGCCTCGGCTCCTCCCCCCCACGGATTGGTCGCTCGCCTCGGCCTGGCCCCGCCCTCCGCATGGATTGGCCACTCACCCCGGCCCTCCGCACGCATCGCCAGAGAACCTTGCGCTGCTGGGATCGTGACGAAGCCGGTGAACGCTGGTAACCATTATACACATCGGGTAACTAAGGTCCCTTAATTACCCGATGTGTATCATAGTTAACAGTGTACACCGGCTCCGTCACGATCCCAGCAGCGCCAGACATAACCTTGCGCTGCTGGGATCGTGACGGAGCCGGTTGTAATACTATTGTATGTTCTGAGGATTTCGATAGCGTTAGGGCAATGACAACCAGAGACGAGTTCTGGGTACAAGATGTTTATAATATGTAACCACGGTAGATACACAACGGAACAAACACAGCAGAACAAACACACGAAATACCTTCCCGAAACGGAGCGGAGGGAATTCCCGGGACCACGCACCGGACTCCCCCAGGGAGACCACCAGAGCGAACCCCTATACAGGGACTGTCCGGCAATCACCCCGGAAGGCCTAAATGCGCAGCAGCCGGGACACAAGGGGCAAACGGTAAAGTCCAGGAGTGTCCGTACGGGATGATAGTCCAGAGTGGTTACGAACCAGAAGGAACCGGGCAGAAGTGCTGACCAAAGACGGCAGACGGAGTCCGGGCACAGCTTGGAGAAACCGGGTATGGTCCAGAGTCGGTCGGTAGTCTTTCAGAAGGATCCAAAAGGCAATCAGGAAGTAGAAGCAGCAAAGCAGGAGCACACAGCAAGCAGTATACTCAGGCACTGGACTAGGCTTAGAGGCGGCCTTTTAAGCAGCTGGACAGGAAGTAGGGCAACAGAACATTAAACTCCATGTTAACTGAGGGCAAGCTCTTTCAAAAGAGAACTGGAAAACCCGGAAACCTGACATTACTCCCCCCCCCAGAAACGGCCTCAGGACGGATCAGGGCCTGGCTTATCCGGGTACCGTCGATGAAACTAAGCAATCTTCCGGGGTGCCCGAATGTTACCCACCGGTTCCCAGGAATCGTCCTCAGGGGCGTACCCCTGCCAACGTACCAGATACTGAAGCCGACGACGATGGAGCCGGGAGTCAATAATGTCCTCAACCACGAACTGCTCCTCACCGTCGACCATCACAGGCGGAGGAGGAGGCACGACAATGAAACGTATTAGGAGAAACGGGTTTGAGGAGAGAAACATGAAAGACCGGATGTACCTTCAGATGGTGCGGTAACCGCAGCCGACAGGCCACAGGGCTCACGATCCCGGTGATCTTAAATGGACCGATGAATTTTTGTCCCAGCTTCTGCGAAGGAACACCCAATCTCAGGTTTTTGGTGGACAACCATACAGAGTCCCCTACCTTATACATGGGTGCCGGTTTCCGGTGAGTGTCTGCCGACCTCTTGTAACGCTCCTGAGCCGTAGCCACAGTGTCCTTTAGAATCTCCAGATTTTGTCGTAGTTCCGTCAATCTGTCCTCCACTGCTGGCACCGAAACCGCAACCGGTGACCTAGGCAAAACATTCGGATGGTAACCCAAGTTAGCAAAAAAGGGCGTTACCTTAGTGGAGCTGCTCTGAGTGTTGTTATACGAGAACTCCGCCAACGGAAGCATCTTCAACCAATCGTAATGCAGATGGCTGACATAACATCGGAGGTACTGTTCCAGGGTTTGATTAGTCCGTTCGGTTTGCCCATTTGTCTGAGGATGGTATGCAGAAGACAAACAGACATCAATCTGGAGTGCCGTACAAAACCCCTTCCAGAACCTAGACGTGAACTGCACGCCCCGGTCAGAGATGATCTCGTCTGGTACCCCATGCAATCGGAATACGTTCTGGATAACCAAATCCACTGTCTCTGCGGCTGAGGGAAGACCGGTACACGGAATAAAGTGAGCAGCTTTTGTCAACCGATCCACCACCACTAAAATGGTATTGTGACCGCCTGAGACGGGCAACTCCACAATAAAATCCATTGAGATAGATCCCCAAGGGCGAGATGGAACGGGTAACGGTTGGAGGAGTCCCGTAGGAGCCACACGAGGGACCTTGCACCGGGCACAAACCACACATGAGTGGACATAGTCCTTTACATCCTTTAAACAGGTAGGCCACCAGAAAAAACGGCTCAGAAATTCCTGCGTCTTCTGTACCCCCCTATGACCAGCCAACACGGAGTCATGGACCAACTTGAGAACCCGAAGTCTTACGGCCTCCGGGACATAAATGCGTCGCTCTCTCAACCACACACCATTCCGAAGAACAAGAGTTACATCATTCGGGGGGGCAGCAAGAAATACGTCACCATCATAGGCCAGCTTGATGTCCTTCCACAAGTCCTGGTCCTGGATTACTCCAACGAAATTGGCATCCGATAACACGGTCTGAGACGGGGTTCCAGGCACGGAGTCCACGGCGTGGATTCGGGACAAGGCATCGGCTTTCCCATTACGTGAACCTGGACGGTATGTAACGATAAAATTGAATTGATTAAGGAATAAGCTCCAACGGGCTTGCCGTGGAGACAGGCACCTGGCAGACTTAAGAAATTCCAGGTTACGATGATCTGTGAGTACTATCACTTGCTGCGCAGCTCCCTGTAAGTGGTGTCTCCATTCCTTAAAAGCAGAAATAATCGCCAACAATTCCTTGTCCGCAATGTCATAGTTCCTCTCTGCAGGGGACAACCGGCGGGAAAAGAAAGCACACGGATGCAAGAGACTTTTGTCCCCAGTTCTTTGAGAAAGGATGGCCCCTAATGCGTAGTCGGAAGCGTCGACTTCCACGATAAAGGGAAGTGCGGGATTCGGATGTACCAATATTGGCGCTGAGGTAAAACAAACCTTGAGACGATGGAAGGCTTCCTGGGCCTGGGCGGACCACACAAACTTCTGTCCTTTCTTGGTTAACAGCGTGATGGGACAAACGATCTCTGAAGAGTTACGGATAAAGCGTCGGTAAAAGTTGGCAAAACCGACAAAGCGTTGTACCTCCTTGATGTTTCCCGGTTCCGGCCAGTCTAGAATTGCTTGTATCTTGCCAGACTCCATGTTCAGTCCCTGAGGAGAGATGACATACCCTAAGAATTGTATTTGTGAGCAATGGAATTCGCATTTCTCCAGTTTAATGTACAGGTGGTTGTCCCTCAGCCGGGTAAGTACGGTCTTGACGTGCTCCTGGTGTTCCTGTAGGGAATCAGAAAAGATTAGGATATCGTCCAGATAAATCACCATGAATTGGTCCATGATATCCCTAAAAATATCGTTAACTAGATGTTGGAAAGCCGCGGGAGCGTTACAAAGTCCAAAAGGCATCACTAGGTACTCAAAATGTCCATACCGACATCGGAACGCGGTCTTCCACTCGTCTCCGGGACGTATGCGAAGTAGATTATATGCCCCACGGAGATCCAATTTAGTGAATATTTTTGCCTGTTGGACCCTCTCCAATAGCTCAGGAATCAACGGTAACGGATACCGGTTCCGGATGGTTATTTTATTCAGTTCCCGGTAGTCAATACAGGGTCTCAGAGTCCCCTCTTTCTTTTTCACGAAAAAGATGGGTGCCCCTGCTGGTGAGGTAGACGGGCGAATAAATCCCTTGGCTAGGCTTTCATCAATGTACTCTTTGAGTGCTTCTAGCTCAGGTGCTGCCAACGGGTAGACATGACCAAACGGGATCTCCGCCCCTGGGAGTAAGTCTATGGGGCAATCATACGGTCTATGCGGGGGAAGCCGATCGGCTTTTCTCTTGTCGCATATATCGGCGAAGTCATGATAAACCGGGGGTAAAACAGGTACCTGTACAGTGCCCTCCGCATTCGGTGTTACTGGAACCGGAACAGTTGGACTAATGGTCGGACCACTCTGCGGTGGGAAGGATATTTCCTTAGTCTCCCAATCGATAACTGGATTAGTAGACCGTAGCCACGGAATACCTAAAATAATCGGAAAATGAGGAGAGGAAATTACCATGAAAACAAGGGTCTCCTGCTGACCTGGCTTCATCACGCATTCTAGCGGTACTGTTTCCCGATCAACTGGTCCAGAGATTAACGGAGATCCGTCTACCGTCTCCATGGTAACCGGTGAGGATCTTTGCTGAGTCCGGATACCGTGTTTCCTGGCAAAAGAAGAGTCCATGAAATTTCCCCCTGCCCCAGAGTCTATCATTGCAGAGGTAGGTATTAGCTGTCCCTCCCAACGGATCTGAATGGGGAGCGAGCAATGGGTATGTTTCCATTCTGAGTCCTTCGGTGAGGTTGACATTACAGTCAAGGGAAATACCGCATCCAAGTGTCCACTTGCCTCAGAGATATCGGACTCTGCATCCGTGTTGTCACACTCTGCCAAGGCTGCCAATACCTTATTTGGGCGATTTGGACGTTTCGGGCAGTCGATCAAGAAATGGTCCGATTGACCGCAATAGAAACACAAACGCTCACGGAGCCGGTGTTCACGACGTTCGTTGGTTTCTCGCTTTTGCAGAGAGTCCACTTGCATAGGAACGTCCTCGGCCTCCCGTGGCGTCCTGAGAGCGGGTTCTCTGGAAGGAAACGCAAAGTTGTTTACACGGTTTACAGCTGCCCATTTTTCCTGTCTACGTTCCGTCAAGCGGGTATCAATACGCACACAGTGCTGGAGAAACATTTCAAATTCCCCTGGAGATTCGGAACGAGCTAACTCGTCCTTGATGATACCGGACAAACCCTTTCTGAAAACAGACAATAATGCATTGTTTCCCCAGTCGGTGTCTACCACTAACCTCTGGAACTCAGTGGCGTATTCAACGACAGAACGCTTTCCCTGACGTAAGGAAAGGAGAGCCGATTCAGCGGTAGCACGGCGATTCGGATCATCAAACATTTGCGCCATTGCGGTCAGAAAGTCATCCAGGTGATTTAAACGGATGTCCCGATTCTCTATCATCGGATTAGCCCAAGCCAGTGCTCGTGAGGTTAATAACATGATTATACATAACACTTTTGACCGGTCAGAACGGTAATAATCAGCATGTACATCAAAAAACAGTATACATTGGTTAACAAATCCACGAAACTGACTACGATCACCATTGAAACGGAATGGGGGTAACCTAGGCATACCGGCAGCTGATACGGACGTAGTGGGAACGGCTTCCTGAGCCTCCACTCTGACTTGCAAATCCTGAATAGCCGGACCCAGTACCTGGTGATCATGGCCCAGCTGTGCCTCCACATCTCTAAGTTTAGTTTGTACCGCCTCCATCTCCTGCTGTAAGGAGTTAATCATGGAAAAGAGCTGGTCTACTCGTGTCTCAGTCATTGCCCCAGCGAAATCCTCTTGTGGCCTGAGTATAATGTAATACTATTGTATGTTCTGAGGATTTCGATAGCGTTAGGGCAATGACAACCAGAGACGAGTTCTGGGTACAAGATGTTTATAATATGTAACCACGGTAGATACACAACGGAACAAACACAGCAGAACAAACACACGAAATACCTTCCCGAAACGGAGCAGAGGGAATTCCCGGGACCACGCACCGGACTCCCCCAGGGAGACCACCAGAGCGAACCCCTATACAGGGACTGTCCGGCAATCACCCCGGAAGGCCTAAATGCGCAGCAGCCGGGACACAAGGGGCAAACGGTAAAGTCCAGGAGTGTCCGTACGGGATGATAGTCCAGAGTGGTTACGAACCAGAAGGAACCGGGCAGAAGTGCTGACCAAAGACGGCAGACGGAGTCCGGGCACAGCTTGGAGAAACCGGGTATGGTCCAGAGTCGGTCGGTAGTCTTTCAGAAGGATCCAAAAGGCAATCAGGAAGTAGAAGCAGCAAAGCAGGAGCACACAGCAAGCAGTATACTCAGGCACTGGACTAGGCTTAGAGGCGGCCTTTTAAGCAGCTGGACAGGAAGTAGGGCAACAGAACATTAAACTCCATGTTAACTGAGGGCAAGCTCTTTCAAAAGAGAACTGGAAAACCCGGAAACCTGACACCGGTGAACGCTGGTAACCATTATACACATCGGGTAACTAAGGTCCCTTACTTACCCGATGTGTATCATAGTTACCAATGTACACCGGCTCCGTCACGATCCCAGCAGCGCCAGACATAACCTTGCGATGCTGGGATCGTGACGGAGCCGGTGGACGCTGGTAACCATTATACACATCGGGTAACTAAGGTCCCTTAGTTACCCGATGTGTATCATAGTTACCAGTGTACACCGGCTCCGTCACGATCCCAGCAGCGCCAGACATAACCTTGCGATGCTGGGATCTTGACGGAGCCGGTGAACGCTGGTAACCATTATACACATCGGGTAACTAAGGTCCCTTAGTTACCCGATGTGTATCATAGTTACCAGCGTACACCGGCTCCCGGTACACATGTGCAGGGAGCCGGCATTATACTCCTCTCCCCCCAGGACTACTCCTCCTATTATAGTCCTCCTATTATACTCCTCTCTGAGTATAATAAGAGAACTATTATAGCATGGGGGATGGAGCACGATGGGGTGCGCAGCATGGGGGATGTAGCACGATGGGGGGTGCTCAGCATGGGGGATGGAGCACGATGGGGAGTCCTCAGCATGGAGGATGGAGCACCTTGGGGAGTGTGCAGCATGGGGGATGGAGCACGATGGGGGGTGCGCAGCATCGGGGATGGAGCACGATGGGGAATGCGCAGCATAGGGGATGGAGCACAATGGGGGGTGGGCAGCATGGGGGATGGAGCACGATGGGGGGTGCTCAGCATGGGGGATGGAGCACGATGGGGAGTCCTCAGCATGGAGGATGGAGCACCTTGGGGAGTGTGCAGCATGGGGGATGGAGCACGATGGGGGGGTGCGCAGCATCGGGGATGGAGCACGATGGGGAATGCGCAGCATAGGGGATGGAGCACAATGGGGGGTGGGCAGCATGGGGGATGGAGCACGATGGGGGGTGCGCAGCATGGGGGATGGGGCACGATGGGGGGTGCGCAGCATGGGGGATGGAGCACGATGGGAGGTGCACACCTCCCCCCAACACACACACACAACACACCACACACACACTGGGAACCACAAACACCGCCATACACAGACACCCACACACACAGACAACGCCGCACACACACAACACCCAACACACAAACACCGCGGCATACATAAATATACGCACATACCGCACAACACACACATTGCACAAAACATACCTCCCCCCAAAACACACCACACCCACACAAACCGCGCAACACACACACACATAACGTTACAGACACACAGCGCTCCACAAACAACGCAACACACACAACACACATACAACACCGCTCTCACCCCCCGCCACACCCAGACAACACCCAGAACATGTACAGCGCCCTACACAAACACTTGGTAACTACACACAACAACATCTATATATATATATATATATATATATATATATATAACAAAAATCATACATGAACTACACAATACGTAAATTCTAGAATACCCGATGCGTAGAATCGGGCCACCTTCTAGTACTTTATATAAGGGGCTATGTGGGGGCTCATACTTTGTAGCCCCATTACCTTCAGGTCGCCTCAGGGTCTTCAGGGACTTCACGTGCTGGGAATCTCCCGACAAGAGGCAGGTCAGGTTAACTTCAATGGGAATCGTGACGCCACTCTCGGTAATTGCGGTCAGGGGGTGACCGCCACTGCAGTTTAGGGAACGCCTGGGGCTGATGGTAAATGCAGTCAGTTGTTGTAGCTTCCCGAGAGTGAGGCTGGCCTCAGGGCCCAGTGTAAGTGTGTAGTACCACAGGTCGCAGAAGAACTCACATACAAACAGCAATGTCTTTCAGGGTTTTTACTCACTTTCAGATGGTAGCTGTGAGTCAACCCGGGCGATGCTATGATGAACCAGGTGGAACCAGATATCCCTTCGGCTGGTCCAGGGGTGACTGCTGACTCGCCTTCCTAGCCCTTCTTGTTTGGGGTGACTCCTACTTGTAGTACTGCGGGGATCACCCAGGGAAGTCGCAACTGCCGTTCTCCCCTTTCTGGCCCGTTTGTTGGCAGTGTGGACCAAGGTTAAGATGGCTCCAGGCTCAATCCTCCTTATGGGCCCCCTCGTTGCTGCTGATGCTGCGGACTCTGTGTGGTTCTGTGAGGTACATGCATTACCCTCACCAGCAGGTTTAGCAGGCCAAGTAAATGGGTTCCTGCTCTCGGGACCTGTTTCCCCATGCGGGCTTGGTCTACCGGTAGTCTCCTTACTCCGCCATCCCTTCACTAGGTGGATTCCAGGCAGCACTACTGGGTAGCCGCTCTCCCCCACCAGCAGCCACTACAGGTGCAGGGTCTGACGGTGTCCTGCTCCTCTGCTCTACACCTCAGACGCGACTCCTCCACTCCTACTCCTCTGACTGCCACTGCACACTCTCTGTAGCTTCCAGTCCCACTACCCACCACTAGCTGGGATGCGAGGGCTACGCCCCCTTCCTGGATCCGCCTAGGGGTCCCCTCTAAGCTGTGTGTGTGTCCTGGTTATTAAGTGTCTGTTTGTCCACACCCTATTCAGCCATCAGGATTACTTGTTTGTACTGACCAAGGCGTGGTGCAATACTCAGTGGCGCCTCACCAGGTCAGGGGTGCCACATTCCCCCTTAGTTATCAACAGCACGTCCTTTGGCTGTAAGACAAGAACATTTAAAGTGCAAACTTGTAAAAACATTTAAAACTGTATAAAACATCATAAAAACACACCAGGTACCATGCATCACCCCCCTCCACCCACAAGTCCATTAACCCACCCATAACCCTCTGATCTTCTTCTCGGCATGATGGTTAAGGGTAAGCTTCCCTTGTCGAGCTGCGTCTTCGGCCACTCTGGCAGGAATGTAGAGGTGGCGCTCTCGGTCACTTCAGACAGGGTACCCACTTCTTTGTGGTGGAGAGCCAGGCCCCATAAACAGGCGTGCTCCCTTGTCGTAGGCGAGCCAGGCCCCATAAACAGGCATGCTCTGGCTTTAGGACAGCAAGCGCCATCACAGGCGTGCTTCCTGATGGTGCAGAGCCAGGCCCCTCAACAGGCGTGCTCTGAGTTGGTACCTCAAGGGTAACTATACACACTGCGAGAGTTTGTGGCTATAGCCAGTTCATAGCCTATGGTCCTTTGTAAACTTGCACAAACCAGGTGCTTAAAACTCCACTAGGTCTCCCATTCTTAGGTCACGACCAAGGTGTCCTCTGGGCAGGTGGGACCTAACATCTCTTTGACTTACAAAAATGCCCTCCTTGATGCCAGGCGCCACTATAAACCCGTAGCCGGTTCTCAGGTTGAATTCGTCAACCACTCCGAGATGGAGAGGACCTCTGACCTGGTGCTTGGCTTTTCTGAGAGACTGCTACTCCTCCAGATCTCGGGCTGTCACCCCTTCTTTCTGTTTCTCTGAGTGTTAAAAATATACTCTTAAATATATTTTTCTTCAAATACGCGAAAGCGCATGAAAGAAAGAACTTCAAAAATGTGAAGCTTCCAGATGGAAGGATATATATATATATATATATATATATATATGTACCATGCTATGTCAGCATCTATCCATATTCAATACAGATACCTTAATATTTATTCCTTATAAGAACTTTATCAATAAACTATGCCCTCCAACATAAACAGAACTGTGAACATATATAATATGTCCTACTATAAAATGTTTGATAACTAGATGTATTAATTTTAATGTTTTAACACTGGGGTAGGCTGCACAGGGGGTTGCCTTGCCCTCATGCGGCGCTGTCCTCTGCGGGCCAGTCTTCTCATCACTGCCACCTCACTGTCTGCGGGCTCCCAGGTGACACTCATACTGGGCATGAAGATATCCTATGTTTCTTCTGCAGCAGGGTGTCGGAACCTTTTCCTAGTGGGAGTAAGGCAACATCCCGGCCTCCGGGCTTTCCCTCCCCCTTAGTGATGTTGAGCACTCCTCCGGTTGCTCCAGCAGCGCTGGGGACAGGCGTTCATCAGAGGGCCAGAGTGGTGGGCTCTTCTTAGCCGCAGAAGTTGCTGGGACCGCTCCGGGTCCAGGTGACTGCCTGGGGACTATGTATCTGTCCACCAGGTCTTTGGGGAAGCGTGCACTCAACTCCTCCTTGAGCCTCAGGAATACTGGGTCTTCTCCCGGCGGGAACACAGGACCCGGCTCCTCAGTCGGTGGCTGGGGTGCGGTGGCTGCTTCTGCTCTCCAGGCTGGGGTAGATGGCGTTGCGGCCTAGTCTGGTCTGGCCGGACGTGGCTGCGGCCTGGTCTGGTCTGGCTGGACGGGAAGCTATTGCGGCCTGGTCTGGTCTGGCCGGATGGTACGTTTCTGCACCGGACATCGCAGCAGCGACTTCAGGCGGGATTGCCTCCGGTATCAGCGCCGGCGAGGTCAGCGTACCCGAGAGGACGCGTGCAGCTTGGGACTCACCCAAAGGCATCAGCATGGGGGTCTGGGTGGTCACCTCTCGGTGTGGCACTTGTCGCACGGTCCACTTCTCGTAGGCCCGAACCGCCACAGCCAGTTCCCGTAGCTCTAAGCGCCCTTCCATCATTTGCTGCATGAATCTTGCTTGCAGCCGGTCGCAGAACTGGGCGAGCTCCAAGTTCCACCAGGCAGCGGAGCCTGGTTCTGGGCCACTGCGTGCGGACGCCATTCTCTCTGTGTCGTCGCTGCTCACCAGATTCCTTCTGCACCTTCTCAGTTTCGTTTCTTGCGGCCTCGTGACTTCCCGCCGTCTCGGGACAGATCCGCTTCCATCCTTCTCGCTCACGGGCTCAGCATTCTCTCTCCACACCCCTTCGTGGGCGGTAACTTCTTCTTGCTCGGGCTGCTGTTGTTTCTTGGCGTGCTTTCTGCGGTGGCAATATGGCGGCGCTTCAAATTTTTCAAGCGGACCGCCAAGGCACATGGTCACCTGTCTTAACAGGTCTAGTCCTGATCCTGTTCGTGACGCCAGATGTGTAGCCCCATTACCTTCAGGTCACCTCAGGATCTTCAGGGACTTCACGTGCTGGGAATCTCCCGACAACAGGCAGGTCAGGTTAACTTCAATGGGAATCGTGACGCCACTCTCGGTAATTGCGGTCAGGGGGTGACCGCCACTGCAGTTTAGGGAGCACCTGGGGCTGATGGTGAATGCAGTCAATTGTTGTAGCCTCCCGAGAGTGAGGCTGGCCCCAGGGCCCAGTGTAAGTGTGTAGTACCAGAGGTCGCAGAAGAACTCACACACAAACAGCAATGTCTTTCAGGGTTTTTACTCACTTTCAGATGGTAGCTGTGAGTCAACCCGGTCGATGCTATGATGAACCAGGTGGAACCAGGTATCACTCCGGCTGATGTAGGGGTGACTGCTGACTCGCCTTCCTAGCCCTTCTTGTTTGGGGTGACTCCTACTTGTAGTACTGCGGGGTTCACCCAGGGAAGTCGCAACTGCCGCTCTCCCCTTTCTGCCCGTTTGCTGGCAGCGTGGACCAACGTTAAGATGCTCAATCCTCCTTATGGGCCCCCTCGTTGCTGCTGATGCCACGGACTCTGTGTGGTTCAGTGAGGTACATCCAGTACCCTCACCAGCAGGTTTGGAAGGCCAAGTAAATGGGTTCCTGCTCTAGGGACCTGTTTCCCCGTGCGGGCTTGGTCTACCGGTAGTCTCCTTACTCAGCCACCTCTTCACTAGGTGGATTTTAGGCAGCACTACTGGGTAGCCGCGCTCCCCCGCCAGCAGCCACCACAGGTGCAGGGTCTGACGGTGTCCAGCTCCTCTGCTCTACACCTCAGACGCGGCTCCTCCACTCCTATTCCTCTGGCTGCCACTGCACACTCTCTGTAGTTTCCAGTCCCACTACCCACCACTAGCCGGGATGCAAGGGCTACGTCCCCTTCCTGGATCCGCCCAGGGGTCCCCTCTAAGCTGTGTGTGTGTCCTGGTTACTAAGTGTCTGTGTGTCCACACCCTATTCAGCCATCAGGATTACCTGTTTGTACTGACCCAGGCGTGGGTGCAATACTCAGTGGCGCCTGACCAGGTCAGGGGTGCCACAATACTGTCTATGAAGAGGCTATGCAAGAGATCTTACTGTATATAGGATGACTGTGTGACGGCCTATAGTTTATATAAGAGGACTGTGTTGGGGCTCATATTTTATATAAGGGGCTATGTGGGGGCTAATGTGACGCCCTGGGCAAGCCAGGGGTCACAGGTCACAACAACACACACCCCACATTCCCTGCAGGTACACCAGCTAACCAGAAATCCTTGTTGCCTTCCTCCAGGGGCTGATGTCCACACCAGGGGGTGGAGCCAGGCGGTTGGTGTCCACCCACCAAGGAGTTCACAGCCCTGGAGGCAGGAAGAAGCAGGCAGATAGAGTGTGGAGTTTGAAGAGAATGGAAGTCTAGCTGAGGGCTAGAGAGCAGTTCAGCCAGGGAGGAGGAGGTGGAAGGAAGTGAAGTGTAGTGGAGCTGAAGAAGAAAGCTGAAGTGACAGAGAAGTGAAAGTAGAGAAAGTGCAAAGTGGCAGTTTAGTACAGCCTGAAGTGGTCTGAGGCTGTGTGCCTGGACAGAGACAGCAAGGTCAGCAGACGGCGGAGATTGTCTGGAGTGGGACTGTTTGGAGGTTCCTGGAAGGACCGCGGACGGGTGGTGACCCGGCGGTCTGGAGCAGCGTGCAAAGGACAATCAGCACCAGGGCAGGGGCCTCTCGGACCCCGGCAAGGCTAGGAGTCGCCAGAATTTGCCAAATCCGTCAGTGAAGGGGACGTAGATCCCCCAACAACCAAGTCCCGATTGAAGGCAACAGCTCAACCATTACAGGGGAGACACCGCCACCGCCAGGGCACCAGTTTCCCCAGGGCCAGCGCCTGCGGGCAAAGTGTGGAGCTCCTCCAGCCCAGATTGTAGTCGGGGAGCGGGTAACCGGTGGGGATCCATCGCTACCAATAGACGTAACATAGGTGCAGGGAAGAGTGACCATCACCGCCAACTGCAGGGAACCGCAGCACCGTGAACCGTCCGAGGGACCCGTCCAACCAGCCGTTTGTTTACCGAGAACTGTGTCGTGGTTACTGGCTGAGTGAGTACCTCCGTGCCGCAAGGCACAGCGCTGCCCCCGCGTCCCTGCGCCCACCAGGCCCTGCACCCTGCACATCATCACCGGGCCCCGGGATCACCAACCCCTACCCACGGAGGGGCAACCCAACACCTTGCTGCTACACGCCATCATTCTCGGGACCCACATACAAAGCAGCGGTGGTGAAATCACCACAACCGTGGGTGGCGTCACGGACATTTTCCCAACACCCCACATCCCCTTTCACTCACGGGCGAGGAGCGCCGCTCGAGAACCCCCGGGATCCGGCCCACAGCTCGAGCCACCACTGAGCAGCGGCAGCCGCCGGACCCGAGCAGAAGGAGTGAGCGCGGTGTGCTGACACCCTCCTCCCCGCCCGCGACAACTTGGCGTCACGAACAGGATCCTACCGCTCTGCCGTCTGGTAGAGGTGCGCCTTGTGACCGCCGGAGGTATCCGGCTGAAAAATTTCAAAAGCCGCCATCTTTGGCGCGAAAAGTTCCCGCTCGAGCGTCTTCTCGAGTAGCAGAGGCGCGAAGGCCAAAAACCCCGCCCCGAGAGAGGAGGGGCCGGAAAGAGCTAAGGGGGACGCAGATGGAGAAATGGCGGCGTCCTCGAGTTGGAGCGCGGGAATGCCCGCGACCGGAGCATCCAAGCTCTGGGGGAAACGAGGAGGAGTAGCCTTTGAAGACTGCGGCCCGGGTGAGCTCCCCGCCGGGACCGCTAAGTGGCTGGAGCGGGAGTTAGGGCGGTTCTGCTTGAAGGTGAGGGCGCAGAGCTTGCAGCAGTTGATGGACTGGAAGGCGGAGATGCGCAGAATGGTTGCCGTAGTGGGAGCCCGTGAGCAAGGGGCCGCTGCAGCCGTGCCACGTCGCGATCAGTCCACCCAAACCCCAGAACCGGCCCTGATCGAGTGGGAGACGGACATCAGCACCGCAGCTGGGGGTCCGGAAAGAATGGCGCTGATGGAGGAAGAGGTTCCAGGTACGCCGCCTCCGCCGCCGTTCCTAACGGCTGTCAGTGGTTCGGGGTTGAACTGCCAGTGGAAGGAGAACCCCCTGTACTGCTCGGTCCCGGAGTGGGCCGACCCCCTGCGGTGGTAGCCGCCTCAAGGGCAGCGGATGCCCGCTGCAGCCGTCCCCGTTGAGACCACCACTGAGTTTGATTTGAATAATGTTGAAACATGATAAGTTATGTTACCGGTACCGTTTCCGCAATTGCCGCCTCCGGAGAGGCAGATTGGAGGGAGGGCCCGCAGTAGAGCAGGCTGGGGCCCAGCCACCAAATGAACCGGTGGCTACCCTCTGGAGGGGAAGGACAGATCCCGCTCGGGTAACTTGTGCTGGACTGTGGGTCAAGGGGTGCTGCCTGGGTTTTAGGGGCAGCATCAGGGCCAGGTTGCTTGGGTGGGAGAGAGCGGAAACCGTAACCGTTAACCGTTTGAAACCGTTAGTAACGTTTAAGAATGAACCTCCCGATGTGGGATGATGTCCTAAGTTGTTATGTTACCGTTTTTTCTATTTTACAGAAAACAAAAAGGAAAATAAAACCGGTGTTGGACGGGCAGCCCGAGGACGGTCTGCGTTTTGCTAAGGAGGAATGTGACGCCCTGGGCAAGCCAGGGGTCACAGGTCACAACAACACACACCCCACATTCCCTGCAGGTACACCAGCTAACCAGAAATCCTTGTTGCCTTCCTCCAGGGGCTGATGTCCACACCAGGGGGTGGAGCCAGGCGGTTGGTGTCCACCCACCAAGGAGTTCACAGCCCTGGAGGCAGGAAGAAGCAGGCAGATAGAGTGTGGAGTTTGAAGAGAATGGAAGTCTAGCTGAGGTCTAGAGAGCAGTTCAGCCAGGGAGGAGGAGGTGGAAGGAAGTGAAGTGTAGTGGAGCTGAAGAAGAAAGCTGAAGTGACAGAGAAGTGAAAGTAGAGAAAGTGCAAAGTGGCAGTTTAGTACAGCCTGAAGTGGTCTGAGGCTGTGAGCCTGGACAGAGACAGCAAGGTCAGCAGACGGCGGAGATTGTCTGGAGTGGGACTGTTTGGAGGTTCCTGGAAGGACCGCGGATGGGTGGTGACCCGGCGGTCTGGAGCAGCGTGCAAAGGACAGTCAGCACCAGGGCAGGGGCCTCTCGGACCCCGGCAAGGCTAGGAGTCGCCAGAATTTGCCAAATCCGTCAGTGAAGGGGACGTAGATCCCCCAACAACCAAGTCCCGATTGAAGGCAACAGCTCAACCATTACAGGGGAGACACCGCCACCGCCAGGGCACCAGTTTCCCCAGGGCCAGCGCCTGCGGGCAAAGTGTGGAGCTCCTCCGGCCCAGATTGTAGTCGGGGAGCGGGTAACCGGTGGGGATCCATCGCTACCAATAGACGTAACATAGGTGCAGGGAAGAGTGACCATCACCGCCAACTGCAGGGAACCGCAGCACCGTGAACCGTCCGAGGGACCCGTCCAACCAGCCGTTTGTTTACCGAGAACTGTGTCGTGGTTACTGGCTGAGTGAGTACCTCCGTGCCGCAAGGCACAGCGCTGCCCCCGCGTCCCTGCGCCCACCAGGCCCTGCACCCTGCACATCATCACCGGGCCCCGGGATCATCAACCCCTACCCACGGAGGGGCAACCCAACACTTTGCTGCTACACGCCATCATTCTCGGGACCCACATACAAAGCAGCGGTGGTGAAATCACCACAACCGTGGGTGGCGTCACGGACATTTTCCCAACACCCCACATCCCCTTTCACTCACGGGCGAGGAGCGCCGCTCGAGAACCCCCGGGATCCGGCCCACAGCTCGAGCCACCACTGAGCAGCGGCAGCCGCCGGACCCGAGCAGAAGGGGTGAGCACGGTGTGCTGACACCCTCCTCCCCGCCCGCGACACTCATATTGTATATAGGGGACTATGTGGTGGCTCATACTATATATAGGGGGTTAATATTGTATATAGGGGACTATTTGATGACTTTTACTTTATATATGTGGCTATTTGGAGGCTCATACTGCATTTAGGGGCTATGACGGGGTCATACTGTGTAGAGGAAGACTATGTGGGGCTCATACTGTCTATGAAGAGGCTATGCAAGTGACCTTACTGTATATAGGAGGACTGTGTGACGGCTTATACTTTATATCTGAGGACTGTCTTGGGGCTCATACTTTATATAAGGGGCTATGTGGGGGCTCATATTGTATATAAGGGACTATGTGGTGGCTCATACTGTATATAGGGGATAATACTGTATACAGGGGACTATTTGATGACTTTTACTGTATATTTGGGGCTATCTGGAGCCTCCTACTACATTTAGCGGGCTATGAAAGGGTCATACTGTGTATAGTGAGACTATGTGTGGGCTTATACTGTATATAGAGTAACTATGTAGGGGCTCATACTGTGGATAGGGAAGTTATGTGGGGGCTCATACTGTATATAGGTGACTGTGTAGGGGCTCATACTGTATATAGGGGGCTGTGTGGGGGTTCATTCTGTATATAGGAGGGTTGTGTGTACTGTAGGCTCATACTGTATATAGGGGGGCTCATACTGGGTATAAGGGGGCTGTGTGAGGTTGACTGTATAAAGTGGACCTGTGTGAGCTTATAGGTAATGTCATTTTTATTGAAGTATATTACAAGAATGATTAGATTATTTAATTAGATAGACATTAAGTAAGCAATTCTCTTTTTTTACCCCTTTACGTAAGAAAAATTATACAAAAAGATAGCAAAGGCATTGAATGTTCTGTGTAGATATGGCTGGAAGCTGAATTCACACGGTTGAACTTATAGAAACACTTATTGCAGTATCTGGACTTAACACAAAAGAGGAAACTGTCACCAGCTGCGAGTAGAATCCTGAGGAGGCAGATGCAGGTGGAATTAATGGCTTTGGATTGGATTTTAACAGTTGTGTTTTTGCATTCATCATATAATTATGTAAAATTCAATATAGTTATTACTAATCCATTTTTCGTGGATATGCAAGTGCCGGTTTTTATATTATTTTACTAAGTACTAAAGAAGCTTTTCAAGAAGGGGTTAATAATTCTGAGGATGCAGTAGGCAGTAAAAGTGGTATTTTGTGTTAAATTTATTGAAATTTTATTTTTTTTTTTCATTAATTGGTTTATTGCAGACCTTAGAAAGTTTGTAAATGTTGCTACTAAATCTAATTTGCAATGGGACTTAAACAGAATTCGACAGCAGGTTTTTGCTATTTAATCTGAAAACAGCATTACAACACTGAATTCAGGGATGTTTCACTTATTAGACTGTTCGTAGTTGCTTACTTATAATGAAATAATAAATAATAGTCTATAATTTCTGAGACTAGCTGCCTCTTGCCAAGCCATCTGACCACGTTCCTTCTCTGATAAGCAGTTCACTGTCAAAAGGCAATGTACAGAGAGAGCTGGGGTATGGGTGGAATTAGCTATCTGAGCTCTGTCTACATGTGGCATCAAAAAACTGTGATTGTGTCACAACTGCTACACCCTTAAAGCTGGTGTCACACTAAACGACAGCGACAACGACGTCACTGTTACGTCACCATTTTCGGTGACGTAACAGCGACCTTGTAAGTCGCTGTTATGATCGCTGCTTAGCTGTCAAACACAGCAGAAGCAGCGATCATAAGGTCGCTGTGCTACATGTTCAGAGAGCAGGGAGCCGCGCTTAGCGCTGGCTCCTTGCTCTCCTGCAGCACACATCGGGTTAATTAACCCGATGTGTGCTGCAGCTACATGTCACAGTTCAGAGAGCAGGGAGCCGCGCTTAGCGCTGGCTCCTTGCTCTCCTGCAGCACACATCGGGTTAATTAACCCGATGCATACTGCAGCCACATGTCACAGTGCAGGAGCCGGCACTGGCAGCAAGAGCGGAGGCTGGTAACCAGCGTAAACATCGGGTAACTAGGGAAAGGTCTTCCCTTGGTTACCCGATGTTTACGCTGGTTACAGCTTACCGCAGCTGCCAGTGCCGGCTCCTGATCGCTTCATTTCGTCGCTCTCTCGCTGTCACACACAGCGATGTGTGTGTCACAGCGGGAGAGTGACGACCAAAAAATGAAGCTGGACATTCAGCAACGACCGGCGACCTCACAGCAGGGGCCAGGTCGTTGCTGGATGTCACACACAGCGACAGCGACGGGACGTCGCTGCAACGTCACAGAAAATGGTGACGTAGCAGCGACGTCGTTGTCGTCGTCGTTATGTGTGACACCAGCTTTAGAATTGTTTGTTTGATTGTACACCTCTACCTGTGCCTGGTCAGATTCTACCTCCATTGTCCTGGGCTTTTCTGAGGCTTCCAGTGCTTCAAGCCCTTGCTCTATACCTGAGTTTCCTGTGTCCTGTCTGCCTGCAGCCTACAGTTCTTCTAGTATTTGCTTCATTGGTTCCTTTCTGCTGCTGCATCAATGCCCAGGATCCATGTGCCTACCAGGACCTTGGCTTAGAGGATTCATTTCACATGGTGACCTGTTAAAGGGAATCTGTCAGCAGGTTTTTGTTACCTCATCTGACAGCAACATAATGTAGGAAAAGAGATCCTGAATCCAATGGTGCATCACATAGATTAATGAGTACAGACGTTATCACATAATCAAAGAATTGAGTTTTAAGCATGCAGCTATCTAGCCCATAAGAGGCTCTAAATAAATGGAGATTGTACATCACAGTGAGGTGTCAATCACAGCAGGGGAATGTCAGACTCCCATACACAGGTGTTTCTAGTCCTGCAATGTTCAATGTTAATCACAGGGTAATAAAGCCATTAGTTTAAGTAAACAATAGCAGATAAGAAAGGCATAGTTGCTTTTTGTTTTTAACCCTTAAGGTACCGTCACACATAACGAGATTGCTAGCGAGATTGCAGCTGAGTCACGGTTTCTATGACGCAGTAGCGATCCCGTTAGCGATCTTGTTATGTGTGACACCTACCAGCGATCAGGCCCCTGCTGTGAGATCTCTAGTAGTTGCAGAATGGTTCAGGCCATTTTCTTCAAAGGCGATGTCCTGCTGGGCAGGACACATCGCTGTGTTTGACACTGTGTGACAGGGTCACAGTGACTGCTGAGATCGTTATACAGGTCGCTACTGCGATCTGTATTGTTCCTGCATCGCTGGTAAGATCTGACTGTGTGACATCTCACCTGCGACCTCGCAGCGACTTACCTCCGATCGCTATCAGGTCGCATCGTTTTCGGGATCGCTGGTAAGTCGTTGTGTGTGACTGGGCCTTTACTGTATGCTGTGCGCAGCTTACAAACCATAAACCTGCTGACAGATTCCCTTTAACAGTCAAATTGCCAATTACCTATCTACATATACAGTGCTGGCCAAAAGTATTGGCCCCCCTGCAATTCTGTCAGATAATGCTCAGTTTCTTCCTGAAAATGATTTCAATCACAAATTCTTTGGTATTATTAACTTCATTTATTTTGCTTGCAATGAAAAACCACAAAAGAGAATGAAACAAAAATCAAATCATTGATCATTTCACACAAAACTCAAAACATGGGCCAGAAAAAAGAATTGGCACCCTTAGCCTAATACTTGGTTGCACAACCTTTAGCCAAAATAACTGCGAACAACCTCTTCCGGTAACCATCAATGAGTTTCTTACAATGCTCTGCTGGAATTTTAGACCATTCTTCTTTGGCAAACTGCTCCAGGTCCCTGAGATTTGAAGGGTGCCTTCTCCAAACTGCCATTTTGAGATCTCTCCACAGGTGTTCTATGGGATTCAGGTCTGGACTCATTGCTGGACCCTTTAGTAGTCTCCAGTGCTTTCTCTCAAACTATTTTCTAGTGCTTTTTGAAGTGTGTTTTGGGTCATTGTCCTGCTGGAAGACCCATGACCTCTGAGGAAGACCCAGCTTTCTCACACTGGGCCCTACATTATGCTGCAAAATTGTTGGTAGTCTTCAGACTTCATAATGCCATGCACACGGTCAAGCACTCCAGTGCCAGAGGCAGCAAAGCAACCCCAAAACATCAGGGAACCTTCGCCATGTTTGAATGTAGGGACCGTGTTCTTTTCTTTCAATGCCTCTTTTTTTTCATGTAAACTCTATGTTGATGGCTTTTCCCAAAAAGCTCTACTTTTGTCTCATCTGACCAGAGAACATTCTTCCAAAATGTTTTAGGCTTTCTCAGGTAAGTTTTGGCAAACTCCAGCCTGGCTTTTTTAAGTCTCGAGGTAAGAAGTGGGGTCTTCCTGGGTATCCTACCATTCAGTCCCTTTTCATTCAGGCGTCAACGGATAGTACGGGTTGACACTGTTGTACCCTTGGACTGCAGGGCAGCTTGAACTTGTTTGGATGTTAGTCGAGGTTCTTGATCCACCATCCGCACAATCTTGCGATGAAATCTCTCGTCAATTTTTCTTTTCCTTCCACATCTAGGGAGGTTAGCCACAGTGCCATGGGCGTTAAACTTCTTGATGACACTGCGCACCATAGACACAGGAACTTTCAGGTCTTTGGAGATGGACTTGTAGCCTTGAGATTGCTCATGCTTCCTCACAATTTGGATTCTCAAGTCCTCAGACAGTTCTTTGGTCTTTCTTTTCTGCATGATCAATGTGGTACACACAAAGACACAGGACAGAGGTTGAGTCAACTTTAATCCATGTCAACTGGCTGCAAGTGTGATTTAGTTATTGCCAACACCTGTTAGGTGCCACAGGTAAGTTACAGGTGCCGTTAATTACACAAATTAGGGAAGCATCGCATGATTTTTAAAACAGTGCCAATACTTTTGTCCATCCCCTTTTTATGTTTGGTGTGGAATTATATCCAATTTGGCTTTATGACAATTTTTTTTTCATTTTTTTTCATTGAAGACAAATTAAATGAAGATAATAATACCAAAGAATTTGTGATTGCAATCATTTTCAAGAATAAACTGAGTATTATCTGACAGAATTGCAGGGGTGCCAATACTTTTGGCCAGCACTGTATGTATAGATACAAACAAATAATCGAAACACAATTATGTAAAATAGTGACAAAAATAAGATTCTAAGCTTTGCCCCTATAATACATTTCTTAGGGTACTTTTTGATGGGTGTTTTCATTCCGGTTCTTGTCCTCACAGATAATATATTGGTATTTATATAGTTCATACAGTATAAATGACTCATTCAGTTGTTGGCATTGCAACATGAAAGTGGGACATTGTTTTCTTTTAAAAGTCTTCAAGTAGGTAAATCCCCACTAAAGTTTGTACTTAAAAAAAAAGCAGTTATTATGAATATTGAGTTTTGAAATGACATAGTATTTTTAATTTCCCAAAAAATTTAGTTGAGTTTAGTGTAAATAAAATCTTGCATATCACTTTATTGTAATATACTGTTAAGTTTTTGGAAAGCACAACATATCTAATTAGGTTGAGGAGAACTGCAGCATAGATTTTATAAAATAAAAATAGTATGCAGTGAACAGTCAGCCCTGCTAGATATGAGGTTGTCCATTGCATTCTGCATTATGTTTTTTGCCCATAATGCAAACTTATATAACATAAAATAAAAATGCTCCGGTCCTACATGTGCAATACACACCTACAGAGAATGAAATGAGAATTTATCATCAGATGTTGGTATTAACACATCCAGTCTGCGCAGACAAAGATATCAAACCATAGCTGTCCATAAAATTAGTGATGTGTAATAATTAGAAATGACACAGGGAAAAATTTTGAATACACAAAGAAAGAGCAAAAAGTCATGGAAAGTCATGACACCAACTGAATTTTATCAGTAACTTCTGTGTTTTTCCAAAAATAAGACCTCCCCCAAAAATAAGCCCTAGCAGGGATTTTCAGCATTTTCGGAGCAAGGCTTAAATATAAGCCCTCCCCCGAAAATAAGCCCTAGTCGCGGATCAATAATGAAGTGTCCGTGCAGCTAAAAAGGTTACAGATACTACAGGACACTTCATTATAGACAGCGGCACCCAGCAATTACACTCACCCGACACTGAGCGGCAGGACCTGTAGCTATCGCACACCCGCACACATCAGCTCTCACACACACACACACACAAACACACCAGATCTCACACACAAACATCGGATCGCACACACAATCAGATTGCACACATAATCAGATCGCACACACAAACATCAGATCACACGCAAATGTAGCGAGCAGGGAGGATGCCGTCGCTGTTGCGCTCTCGCTAACGCTCGGGTCCGGCGCTGCTGCAGCTGACGCTGCTGCTCGGTGGTTGGTTTGGGGGATTTAGTCCGTGACGCCACCCACGGGTCGTGGTGAAGATGGGCACCACCGCTGCTGGTGACGGGGATCCCGGGAACGCTGGTAGGGAGCAGCTGGGATGTTGTTTTCCCCCTCCGTGGGTAGGGGTCGGTGGCCCTGGGGCCCGATGATGTGATGACGGGGAGGCAGGGTCAGTGAGGTGCAGGGTTGCAGGGACAGCACGGCGCGGTGCCGGATGGCACGGGTGTACTCACTCAGCAAGAAAGGTACAAAGTCCTCGGTAAATTAAACGGCTGGATGGACGGGTCCCGCAGCCGGCTGCAGTGCTTCTCCCCGGACAGGTGATGGCGGCTGTCTTTCCCTGCACCTTGATGTTCTCTTTCTGACTACTATGGATTCCCAACGGTAGTCCGCTCCCCGGTGTATGGGTACCGGAGGAGCCCGTTGCCCGCAGACGCTGGCCCTTGGGTCTCTAGCCTTAGGCGGTAGCTGTATACCCTCACGGTGTGGGCTGTTGCCTTCAATCGGGACTTTTGCTGTTGTGAAACCCCTGGGGTTCTAGTCACATTCGGATCTGACTATTGTCGGCGGCTCCAAGCCTGGTCGGGGTCCGATGGCCCTGCCTGTGTGTGCTGGCTTCACTTCGCTCCCCGGTCGGTACCGGCGTGCCGTCGCCCGTCCCCGGTCCTACGGTTCCGCATTGCTCCACCACTCCTGCAGACGGCCACCACCGTCTGCCAACCTTGCTGTCGGTGCCTGGGCCACAAACTCAGACACCCAAGTGCTTGCTCCTCACTCCTCAAACTCCAACACTAAACTACTGTCACTTTTCCCACCTCCAGGCCTGTGAACTCCTCGGTGGGTGGGGCCAACCACTTAGCTCCGCCCCACCTGGTGTGGACATCAGACCCTGGAGGGAGGCAACAAGGATTTTGTGTTTGGCTGGTGTCCCTGTCTAGTGGGGAGGGGTGTTTGTGTGTTATTAGTGACGACCTGGCTAGGCTAGGACGCCACATTCCCCCTTGGTGAAATGCAGACCGTCCGCGGGCTGCCCGTCCATCACCGGTTTTATTTTTCAACTGTAAAAAGATAAATTAACATGTAAAACATTTTAAACATACGCATTTTTGTGAGAACACTTCAAACGTTGCACATATATAACATTTTTAATACTGACGGACGGACAGATGTCTTCCGCTCTCCCACCCAAGCAACCTAGCCCTGATGCTGCCCCTAAGAAGTGGGCAGCACCCCTTGATCCCAGTCCAGGTTCAGGCTGCCCGAGCGGGAACGGGTACGGTGACTCGCACCCGGCTGTCATTTCAGGGGACCCCACGTCCTTGGGGGACCCCTGACCCTCGGAGGATGGCCACCGGTCCTGGTGGTGGCCGGGCCACAGCCTACTCTGCTGCGGGCCCTTCCTCCAATCTGCCTCTCCGGAGGCGGCAACGGTTTCCATCCCATAAAACTATTTACATGCCCACCAGTTCATGGGTGGCCTGCCAGTTCTCGGCCATGTCCATGAGTAGTCTCTCATGCAGGTTGTAAACACATAGGGTCCCTCCGGGGACAACTTGCCGGCAACAGCCGGAATAATCACACAGTCAATCAGGTAAAGCTTCGGTTTGATTTACTGTCATTCATTCACATATTTACATATTTAACATATGACACCCCTAGATGGTAGTTTCCCTGTACCAAAGCGGGGGTTGAGGTTGGGGCGTGTGGACCTTCGGGGCCCAATGCTATCAGTGGAGGGCAAGGGGACAGAGGAGACAGTCAGCTCCTCCTCCCATCTACAGTGTGGGGCTGGCGGAGACTCAGGGGGACTGGGTACAGTTGCAGCCCTGGGCACTGGTTCACTGGCGGGTACTTCCGTCTCCTTTTCCTCCACGGGTTGTGGGAACATTATCACCGGAATGACCACCGCGCCGTTCTGTGTAGGCCAGACCGCTGGGAAATCACCCATTACTGTGTGGATCACCTCTTTCTCCTTCTCCCCGGTTGGTCTGGGGGTGGGAACTTCAGCTGCTACCTTCAACGGCGATGGGCACCTCTTCAGGTGGTCCCTGGACACCGTGGCCGAAGTCTTCCCCTGGTCACGACTAATCTGGTAGGCCTTCTCATTCTCCCATTCGGTGGGTTGTATGACATACGGGGTCTTTCCCACTGGTCGTCGAGCTTATGGGTTCTTCTTTTTCGTTTCAGCACTACATCTCCAGGTTTAAAGGGGCCAGCTGGAGCCCGCTTGTTGAAATACTGTTCCTGCTGTTCCCGGCTCCAACACAGGTTCCTTTCCACGTACTCCTGGACCTGTCGGTACTGCGCTCTCCACCGAGTGTCCCATCCAGCAGTCAAAGGGAGGGCTTCTGGAGTTTCCAAACCCATTTCTAGGTCCACTGGCAGCCGGCCTGGCCGAGCTCTCATCAGGTACGCTGGTGTACATTTGGTAGAGCTGGAAGGGATGTTATTGTACATATCGACCAGGTCAGGCAGCTTTTCTGGCCACAGGTTCCGCTCTTCTAGCGGTAACGTCTTAAGGAGACCCAAGACCAGATGGTTCATCTTTTCACACATGTCATTGGTCTGGGCATGGTAAGGCGTGGTCCGAATTTTCTTGCAGCCATACAACTGGCAGAATTCTTGAAACACCTCCGCTTCAAAAGCCGGGCCCCGGTCGGTAAGCACCCTCTCCGGGTACCCGTGCAGTCGGCAGAAATAGGCCTGGAATGCTCTAGCGGCAGTACGGCCGGTCAGGTCCTTGACTGGGACAACCACCATAAATCTTGAATAGTGGTCTACAATGGTCAGAGCGTAAGTGTACCCACTTCGGCTTGGGGTGAGCTTCACGTGGTCGAGGGCGACCAGCTCCAGCAGCTGATGAGTAATGATTGGGTGCAAAGGGGCCTTCTGGCTGGCCTCGTCCCTTCTTCTCAGTGCACAGGGACCACACTCTTGGCACCAGGCCTCCACAGACTCCCGCATCCCACTCCAATAGAATCGCTCCCTCAACAGCATCTCCAGCTTCTTCAACCCAAAGTGCCCGACATCGTCATGGTAAGCCCGTAGAACTGTGGGCACACTAGCTTGGGGAACCACCAGCTGACGAACTTTCTCATGGGTCTTCGGGTTGATCAGTTCCCGATACAGTGTCCCCCGGTCCAGATGCAGCCGGGCTCATTCTTTCCACAGCCATTGGGCCTCAGGCGGAGCAGCGGGGTCCAGTCCAGTGGAACCTTGTTCAATCATGGTCTTGACCAGTTGGACGGCAGGCGCTTGGTCTTGGGCTTCTTGCCATCCCTGACTTGGCAGCGGGTCCAGGCTCGCCTGTTGCTGCTGGACATGCAGTTTCTCGACTGGTGGCCGGTGGAATGCGGGCAGCTCGATTTCTTCAAGATCGTCGCCTTCCGGTCCTTCATCCTATAGGTGGGGCATCCGGGATAGCGCATCCGCGTTGGTGTTCTTGCGGCCGGCTCGGTACTTGATCGTGAAGTCATAATTAGACAGCTGGGCTACCCTCCGCTGCTCCAACGCGCCTAGTTTTGCCATGTCCAGATGGGTTAACGGATTATTGTCCGTATAGGCGGTGAACTTAGCGGCTGCGAGGTAATGGCTGAACCGCTCCGTAATGGCCCACACCAGAGCTAGGAACTCAAGCTTGAAGGAGCTGTAATTTTCAGAGTTCCTTTCCGTGGGCCGGAGTTTTCTGCTGGCATAGGCGATCACTTTTTCCCTTCCGTTCTGGACCTGGGACAGGACGGGTCCCAAGCCTACATTGCTGGCATCGGTGTAGAGAATGGGAGATTATAGTTGGGATACGCCAGGGTTTCTTCTCCTGTCAAGGCCGTCTTCAGCTGGCGGAAAGACTCTTCGTGTTTCGCTTCCCATGCCAACGGGGTTCCAGAGGGCCTGCCACCCTTGGTCTGTCCCACGAGGAGGTCTTGCATGGGGGTGGCCATCTTCGTATACCCCTTAATGAAGCGACGATAGTAGCCCACCAGGCCCAGGAACTGTCTCACCTCTCTCACTGTGGTCGGTCTCGGCCAGTCCTGAATGGCAGTGATTTTCTCGGGATCTGGGGCGCCGCCTTCCGCGCTCACCACGTGTCCGAGGTACTGTACCCTGGGTTTCAGTAAGTGGCACTTAGAGGGCTTCAACTTCATCCCATATTTGGCTAGGGATGCGAACACTTCAGCCAAGTGTTCCAGATGAGCCTCGTACGTCTGGGAGTACACGATCACGTCGTCCAGGTACAGTAGGACCGTTTCGATGTTGAGATGTCCCAGGCAGCACTCCATGAGCTGTTGGAAGGTTCCAGGGGCATTGCACAGCCCAAACGGCATGCTGTTGAACTCGCAGAGTCCCATGGGAGTGGCGAATGCAGTCTTCTCACGGTCCTCTGGCGCAACCGCTACCTGCCAGTACCCACTAGTAAGGTCAAGGGTAGAGAAGTTAGCAGTTCTCAGTGCAGCTAGTGACTCTTCAATACAGGGGAGAGGGTAGGCATCTTTATGCGTGATCTGGTTGATCTTCCGGTAATCCACACACATTCTCATGGTGCCGTCCTTCTTCTTGACCAGCACCAGCGGGGCTGCCCAGGGACTACAACTATCCCGAATGACCCCTGCCTCCTTCATGTTCCTCAACATGTCTTTAGCGCATTGATAGTGTGCTGGCAGAATGGGCCTGTACCTCTCTTTGATAGGTGGGTGTGGGCCTGTAGGGGTATGGTGTTGAATCCCCTTAATCCTCCCGAAATCTAAGGGGTGCTTGCTGAAAACCTGCTCATACTCTTGCACTACCCTGTATACCCCCTCCTTGTGATGCGTCGGTGTGGTTTCAGTACCTACGTGTAGATCCTGGCACCACCCCTCCAACTGTGCAGAGGGTGTATGGCTACTGACAGGGGATGCCGAGGTAGAAGGGACAGCTTCATGAATGGTGTGAGGGTCTAAGGTGAGCAACTTGGCGAGGGTAGCACAACAGGGGAGTCTGACTTCCTCCTCTCCAGAATTCAGCACTCTTACAGGCACTCTTCCCTTTTTAATGTCAACCACCCCTCTGGCCGCCATCACTGTGGGCCAGTGTTCCGAAGGGATGGGTTCCACTGTCGCCAGGTAGTCGCGCCCCTGGGAGCCTAGTGCTGCCCTGCACCAGATCATCATTTCACTCCGGGGTGGCACTACTAAGGGGGCCACATCCATCACCCTCACTCCACCAATCTCTCCGCCAGTCGAGCTCACTTGTTGCCGATACAGCAGGGCTCGGATCTCACGCTGCACAGCCCTCTGTCGGCCCCCTCCTGCGGTAGCGGCCAACTGCTGCAACAGATTCAGCACCTCACTCATACAATGCTCCATGACGTTGGTTCCCAGGATTACTTTCGGGGTATGGTCACTGGGTTCATTCATTACCGCAATCATCCCTTGATTCTTTAACTCCGCACGTCCCACAGTCAGGGTCACCTGCTTGTATCCCACCTGGGTTAGCGGGAGTCCATTGACTGCAATCAGGGTCAGGCTATCATCAGAGGGGGCAAGTTCATCAGTGTCCCAATACTGCTGGTACAGGGTATATGGTATAGTGGTTACCTGTGATCCTGTGTCCAAGAGGGCCATGAGCGGGACGCCGTCCACTGCCAGGGAAATGGTGGGGCGAGCTCTGACGTACCGGTCTCGCCAATCAGGGGGGCCGTTGGTGTCTAATCCTGAGGATTGGCCCTTGGCCCCAGGGGTTGCTCGTTTAACGGGCACCGCCTAGAGTAGTGGCCAGGCTTGCTGCACCTGTAACAGATAGGAGGCCCATACCGTGAGTCATTGGTCCTTCTCCGCTGCATCCAGGGGACGTCCTCCGGGCTATCGGCGAGCTGGATCCCTCCTGGGGGCTTGACTCTTGTCGGAAGCTGGAGTGTGGCGAGGATCTTGGCTAGGTCTCAAACCATGCGGCGGACCTGGGCTGCTAGTTCCTCCATCATCCCGAGGGGTGCAGCAGGGGCCGGTAGAGCCGGAGGTGGAGGCGCCACTATGATAGGAGCGGTCTCAGCCGGCCACGGGGCCGCCTCAGGAGTGTCTGGCGCTGGGGCCTGCAGGGCCTTGATGGCCCGCTCTTTCAGTACTGCAAAGTCCAGATTGGGGTGTTCCAAGGCCCACAGCCGCAGCTGCTTGCAATCTTCCACGGACCCCAGCCCCTGCAGTAATTGCTCTACTAGCATCTTATTACTCTCCACATCATTGATAGTTTCCACCCGCTTCAGTGTACGGAGGGCTGTTTGCAGGCGCAGGGCACAGTCTCTTACATTGTCCGCAGGCCGTTGTCGGCACTGATAAAACTGCATCCTCAGATCCGCTTCGTAATTTTTCGAAAATGGTAGTCGCTGAGGCCCGGTCCGCGTCGGTCCAGGTCTCCGCCTCCTGCTCAGCCGCGCCGGTTAGCTGCCCTAGCACTACCGCTGCCCGTTGCCTATCAGCCAAGGGATATAAATCGAGGACCGGGCTAATCTTTTTCCGGAACACCTGCAAAGCATCAGGCTTCCCAACGTACTGCGGTAGCCAGGTAGCACCGGGCACATAGGGCAGGGAGAACGGCATCACCTGGGCGACCGCTGGACTCACGGCCCTCCCGCTCTTGCGACCGGAGCAGGGGCTATCCCGTTTCCATCTACGGGTGCGGTGGGAGCTGCAACCGCCACTTCTCCAACAGCTTCGTCGGGCGCAGACATCTTTTTCCCGTCCCCCCTTGGTACTCTTTAGCACTTCCGTTTGTTGGGGGCGGTGCTTCGCTTTCGCGCCTTCCCTGCTCGGAGAAGATGCTCGAGCGGGAGATTTTCGCGCCAAGATGGCGGCGCTTCAAAATTTTCGGCCGGACACCGCCGGCGGAGATCACAAGGCGCACTTCTACTGGTAAGTAGAGGGGTTCAATCCTGTTGGTGACGCCAAGTTGTCGCGGGCGGTGAGGACGCCGTCGCTGCTGCGCTCTCGCTAACGCTCGGGTCCGGCGCCGCTGCGGCTGCCGCTGCTGCTCGGCGGCTCGAGCGGTGGGCCGGATCCGGGGACTCGAGCGGCGCTCCTCGCCCGTGAGTGAAAGGGGTGGTTGGTTTGGGGGATTTAGTCCATGACGCCACCCACGGGTCGTGGTGAAGATGGGCACCACCGCTGCTGGTGACGGGGATCCCGGGAGCGATGGTGGGGAGCAGCTGAGATGTTGTTTTTCCCCCCCCCGTGGGTAGGGGTCGGTGGTCCCGGGGCCCGATGATGTGATGACGGGGAGGCAGGGTCGGTGAGGTGCAGGGTTGCAGGGACAGCGCGGTGCGGTGCCGGATGGTACGGGTGTACTCACTCAGCAAGAAAGGTACAAAGTCCTCGGTAAACCAAACGGCTGGATGGATGGGTCCTGCAGCCGGCTGCAGTGCTTCTCCCCGGACAGGTGATGACGGCTGCCTTTCCCTGCACCTTGATGTTCTCTTTCTGACTACTATGGATTCCCAACGGTAGTCCGCTCCCCGGTGTATGGGTACCGGAGGAGCCCGTTTGCCCGCAGATGCTGGCCCTTGGGTCTCTAGCCTTAGGTGGTAGCTGTATACCCTCACGGTGTGGGCTGTTGCCTTCAATCGGGACTTTTGCTGTTGTGAAACCCCTGGGGTTCCAGTCACATTCGGATCTGACTATTGTCGGCGGCTCCAAGCCTGGTCGGGGTCCGATGGCCCTGCCTGTGTGCTGGCTTCACTTCGCTCCCCGGTCGGTACCGGCGAGCCGTCGCCCGTCTCCGGTCCTACGGTTCCGCGTTGCTCTACCACTCCTGCAGACGGCCAGCACCGTCTGCCAACCTTGCTGTCAGTGCCTGGGCCACAAACCCAGACACCCAAGTGCTTGCTCCTCACTCCTCAAACTCCAACACTAAACTACTGTCACTTTTCCCGCCTCCAGGCCTGTGAACTCCTCGGTGGGTGGGGCCAACCACTTAGCTCCGCCCCACCTGGTGTGGACATCAGACCCTGGAGGGAGGCAACAAGGATTTTGTGTTTGGCTGGTGTCCCTGTCTAGTGGGGTGGGGTGTTTGTGTGTTATCTGTGACGACCTGGCTAGGCCAGGGCGCCACACAAACATCAAATCACACACACAAACATAGGATTGCACAAACATCGGATTTCACACACATCGGATCGCATACACACTCACCTCATCCAGCGACACCTATCTCTTCTCGCTGGCAGAATCCTGAGAGGCAGTGCGGTGGAGCACAACGAACAGGACCTGCGGCGGGACACGTGACTTGCTCTCATTCCCTGCGGCCATAAGCACTGGATTTGATGTGATGTGTACGCGTGCGATCAGCTGTGTGTGTGTGTGTATGTGTGTGTATGTGTGTTCTGCTGTGTGTGTCTGCAATCGGCTGTATGTGTGTCTGCGATTGGCTGTGTTTTCTGCGATCGGCTGTTTGTGTCTGCGTTCGGCTGTGTGTATGTGCGATCGGCTGTGTGTGTTTGCGATCGGCTGTGTTTTATGCAATCAGCTGTGTGAGTCTGCGTTCGGCTGTGTGTATCTGTGAGCGGCTGTGTGTGCCTGCAATCGGTTGTGTGTGCCTGCGATCTGCTGTGTGTGTGATCTGCTGTGTGTGTGTGTGTGTGTGTGTGTGTGATCTGCTGTGTGTGTGTGATCTGCTGTGTGTGTGTGAGTGATCTGCTCTGTGTGTGTGATCTGCGTGTGTGATCTTCTGTGTGTGTGTGTGATCTGCTGTGTGTGTGTGATTTGCTGTGTGTGTGTGTGATCTGCTGTGTGTGTGATCTGTGTGTGTGTGATTTGCTGTGTGTGTGTGATCTGCTGTGTTTGTGTGTGTGTGTGTGTGTGATCTGCTGTGTGTGTGTGTGCGTGTGTGTGATCTGCTGTGTGTGTGTATGTGTGTGATCTGCTGTGTGTGTGTGATCTGCTGTGTGTGTGTGTGTGTGTGTGTGATCTGCTGTGTGTGTGTGTGCGTGTGTGTGTGTGTGATCTGCGTGTGTGTTATCTGTGTGTGTGTGTGTGATCTGCTGTGTGTGCGTGTGTGATCTGCTGTGTGTGTGATCTGCTGTGTGTGTGATCTGCTGTGTGTGTGTGTGTGTGTGAGATCTGCTGTGTGTGTGTGTGTGATCTGTGTGTGTGTGTGTGTGTGTGTGTGTGTGTGTGATCTGTGTGTGTGTATGTGATCTGTGTGTGTGTGTGTGATCTGCTGTGTGTGTGTGTGTGTGTGTGTGTGTGTGATCTGCACTGTGTGTGTGTGTGTGTGTGTGTGTGTGTGTGTGTGTGTGTGTGATCTGCTGTGTGTGTATATGTGTGTGATCTGCTGTGTGTGTGTGTGTGTGTGTGTGTGTGTGATCTGCTGTGTGTGTGTGTGTGTGTGTCTGTGATCTGCTATGTGTGTCAGTATGTCAGCTAGCAGCAGGGTAGGACGGCGTGCAACACCGACCGGAGATCACAGGGAGGACCTGGGAGCCATGCAGAAGTCCTGGTCTGGTGAGTATGAGTCTCCTGGGAAGCGGGGGGGGTCTGGTTTTTTGGGGGGGTAAACTTACCCCTAACCGTGTTTCTCCAAGAATAAGACCTCCTCCAAAAATAAGCCCTAGTGCTTTTTTGGAGGGCAAAAAAAAAATATAAGACAGTGTCTTATTTTTGGAAAAACATGGTAGCTGAAGTACCTGGGCGTTGCCGGGGATAGTAACTGTCTCTCTTCGACTTTCTTTCTGTCTCTGTGTGTCTGTCTCTGTCTGTATCAGTCTCTCTCTATGTCTCTCTCTATCTGTGTCTCTCTTTCTCTGTGTCTGTCTGTCTCCATCTGTCTGTCTCGTTCCCCGTCTGTCTCTTTCCGCATCTGTCTCTTTCCGCGTCTGTCTCTTTCCCTGTCTGTCTCTTTCCCTGTCTGTCTCTTTCCTTGTCTGTCTCTTTCCCTATCTGTCTCTTTCCCTGTCTGTGTCTTTGCCCATCTGTCTCCTTGACCATCTGTCTCTTTGCCCATCTGTCTCTGTCTCTCTCTATCCGTCTCCCCACCGACATCTTATTACCTCACACATAAGATTCTTATACTAACAGTTTATTTTGTTCCTATAGCAACCACTGACAGTTGCTATTAATAGCCTCTAGCTCCCACCTCCATTCAGTTTAATGGAGACATGTTTTTTGGAGAGTAACTGTAAAGCGCGGGGTCAAATTTTCCTGTCAAAACATAGTCTATGACGTTCCCTGAGTCACATGGGGAAAATTCGTGATAGTAAGTGCGGATTCCTTTAGCGGACATACACACACACACACACACACACACACACACACACACATACACACATAAACTCAGCTTTATATATTAGATTAGAAATCAATCCTGCCACTTAATGAAAAATAATATCAGTTGGTTCAACTGATGTAAAATAAAAAGGTATCTCATTAGCAAGGTGCCACACAAGAAACATCTCATGAAGGGTAAAACCAGTGAGCTGTCTCAAGACCTTTGCAAACTTGTTGTTGCAAAACATACTGATGGCATTATTTACAGAAGAATTTCTAAACAACTAAAGATTGCAGTGAGCCTGTTGGGTCCATAATCCGGAAATAGAAAGAACATCATTTCACCATAAACCAGCCATGACCATCTGTTCCCCACAAGATTTCAGACAGAGTGAAAAAAATTATCAGAAGAGTTGTCCAAGAGCCAAAGACCTCCTGTGAAGAGCTACAGAAAGACCTGAAATCAGCAGGTACAAGTGTTTTAAAGAAAACAAGTAAACTACTCAACCTCAATGGCCTATATGCACGCTCACCACACAAAACTCCATTCCTAAATAAAAAGCATGTTAAAGCACATTTATAAAAAATTGAAAAAAATCCAGCACTCAAAGCATTCAACTGGAATTGTTTTATATTCTCAGAGCCCTTTCTGTGTAAACTGATGAAGGTCGGATGACCGAAACGTTTTTAATAATTACACAGAACAATGAATAAAATATAAAACAATTCCAGTTGAATGCTTTGAGTGCTGGATTTTTTTCAATTTTTTGATCTGGGGTGGGACCCTATCCAAGCACCAGCGACTATAGAAGGAGTGCCACATTTCTATATTCTATAAAGCACATTTATAGTTTGCTCAACAACATTTAGATAAGCCTGTGAAATACTGGGAGAATATACTGTAGTCTGATGAGATAAGACCAAAATTGAACTCCTTGGATGCTTTAAATATCCACTACTGTATGTTTGGAAGTCAAAAAGCACTGCATAGCACTCCAAAAACACCACACCAACAGTGAAGTTTGGAGGTGGGAATATCATAGGGTTGGGCTGTTTTACAGCAGATGGCACTGGAAAATTTCATATAACTGAAGGAAAGATGAATTCACAAATATAGCAAGACATGCTTGAAAAAAAAATCTGCTACCATCTGTGAGGATGATGAAGATTGAACAAGGGAGGACATTTCAGCAAGAAGATGATCCCAAAACACAGCCAAGGAAACTCTCAATTGGTTTCAGAGAAAGAAAATAAAGTTGCTAAATGTCCCAGCCAATCACCTTCTCTGTATTCAATACAAAATGTATCGAAGGGACTGAAGTTCATAGTTAATAATAATCATTTTTATTTGTATTGCGCCAATTATTTGTTTAGCGCACTTTACAATTTAGATGAAACATGTACAGACAATATCACTAGTAGAAACCCCTGCTCTCTCTTGTTTTCCTGTATTTCCAATATGGGGTCTAGTGTTTTTGGATATTAACTATGACAGGTCTAATTATCCCTACCCTTTTCATATAGATACGAAGAGAGTGAGGGTCCTTCTCATAAGAGGAAATAGTGGAGGCACAAGGGGAAAGTGGTAAAAAGTGCTTCTATTGTGTGGTCCAACCCTCAATATAATAAATAGGGCATTCGAATAATGCTGCATGAACCCATCACCAGCCAGTATGTGCACAAATACAGGTACAGAGTACTAATAAGTGAGTGGAGAGTGTAAACAGATGATAAGATAGACCAGATTTGGAAGAACATTTTGAAAGGGCAAAACAGGAATAGTTGAATCAGTGAGGATAGGCCAGTCTACAGAATGGTGTTTTTAGTAGTCATGCGCGAGTGTGCTTGGCACTGCTTGATAATCGATAGAGCATCAGGGTGCTAAGGTACAAATATCGCGGGTGCTAGAGCGCCATTCTCGAGTACCCGCCCCATATGTTTTGTGGCTCTTAGACAGAAAAGAAAACATGCGATATTGCCTACCACACACGATAATGCCGTAGGCATGTTGGCTACTGGCATTACTGTGATTGACCGGCCACATTGCATCATCGGGTCTTATATCAGACCCGGGGACGCAATGCTCTGCACACTCTCCTCTGCAAGCAGTTCAAGGACAGTTGATGTAGGAGGGACAGTTTAGATCAGAGCAGGGTATATATATTTGTGTAGCGTCCCTGAATATATCAGGGTGGTACAGGGAACTGCATCCTTTCCCTAGGGTGCAGGGCCTACCCCCCCCCCATGGTTCCATGTTCCCAACAATCGGTGTCACTACCATCAGCACCACAAATCCCAACCACACCTCAGATCATACCTGTCAGACACACCATCAAGCACAAAGAGAAACATCAAATCAATGAGATTTGATGTTTCTCTTTGTGCTTGACGGTCCTGAGGAAGGGAGCTGAGCTCCTGAAACACGTAGACCTATGCCAACAATAAAGACACGTTAATCTGACATTTGAACAGTGATCATTTGGCGCGGCATTTAATCACCCCTCTCTACTCTTCTCTGTTATCTGCCGTTTGGGTGGCTGCAGCCGTGATCAAGTTGTATACGCGAGTAAAGTAGTTGTGACTGTCACAACTACATCTGGTGAGTAAGATTACTCCCCCTCCTCACCCCGCATATATTGGGGTAATACCCTATCTGCGCTTTTCTTTCCACAGTTTTTTCCTGTTTATTATTTCTATATTTGGAGATGATTTTAAACTCTGAAGGGTTACAAAGAGGAGGATAATTTAATATTACAGAAGGATTTATGGAAGCTAGAGGCTTAGGTTGAGAAATGGCATTTAAAGATTAATGTGGATAAATGTAAGGTCATGCACTTAGGCAGAAAGACTAAAATGTATAATTATGTACTTAATTGTAAAGAAGTAGGTAAAGCTGTTACTGAAAAACACTTCGGTATATGGGTGGCTGGCAAACTCTACTTTACTGACTAGCGTCAGGTAGCTGCTGCAAAGGCAAAATAAATAATGGGATGCATTAAAAGAGGCACTGATGCTCATGATGAGAACATAATTTTGCCTGTATACAAGTCACTAATGTAACCACACTTAGAATATTGTGTACAATTTTGGTCTCCGGAATATAAGAAGGACAAAGCTGAGCTAGAGCAGGTGCAGAGATGAGCAACCATTGTTATTAAAGGAATAGATGGACTACAATACCAAGACATCTTATTAAACTTGGGGTTATTCAGTTTGGAAAAATGAAGTCTATGGGGTGGTCTTATTACAATATACAAACATATCAAGGACAATACAGAGATGTTTTTAATGATCTTTTTACACCTATTCCTGCAACATGGACAAGCCGTATTTTCTACCTCTCAAGGAAAGTAGGTTTAATGGTTTAATCATAATCACAGATGCAGATTATTTACTGTTAAAGCAGTGAGACTATGGAACTCTTTGCCACATGATGTTGTAATGGTTGATTAACTACTAAAATTCAATAGAGGCCTGGATGACGTTCTTGAAAAATATAATATTACTGTTTATGTGCACTAGATTCTGTGATGGAGTGCAGACCCAGGGAACTAGTCTGATTGTCGTATATGAAGTCAGGAAGGAATTTTCCCCTAATATAGAGCTATTAGTGTCTGCTTTTTTGACTTCCTCTGGATCAACATGTTAGGTTATAGGTTGAACTTATAGGTTGAACTTGATGGACTGAAGTCTACTTTCAACCTTAAAGAACAATGAAACTATATTATATACATATCAAAAACCCATACATTTTGATGTCCTCACTAATATATACCACCAGGAGTCCATGCATTCTGATGTCCTCAATCATACACCGACAAGTAAAAGAGTAACAGTGTTTTCAATTTTTGACTTTCAGGCTCCATAACTTACCATCCACGACAGCTTTGAACATGACACTACCTTCATTTTATAGACAATCATTTTGACTATCTCATACACAAAAACAAACGCTGAAAGAATTGGCATAATGCTGTTTTAAACAAAAAAAATAAAAAAAATCTGTAGTTCTGAAATTCAGTCAGAGACAAAAAAAATAACAATGTGCATCTGCCGCTACTGTGTGTTGCTTCTAGACCGGCTAGTTATGCTCATGAATATTCACTGCACCGCAGATCCAGAAGTAACAGCAGCAGGGAGTCAGCAGGGCTGGAGACCGCAGAGCGAAAGACATCAGCACCACGGACAGCGGCGCCCATGACAGGTGAGTATAAAGTGCCTGTTCTTCGTGTGTTTTCACGGATAGCACACGGAGAACACTCGTGTGCCAAAATCACTGCACACGGAGGGTCATACGAACCTTTAATACGTCCATTGAAAAACGTGTGTGTTTTTCACGGACGTGTGAAAGAGGCTTAAGGTTGGGTTCACACAACAGTATTTTCTCCATGCAAGATAAACAGTCCAATTATGCTAACAAGACTCTAATCACAGTTTGATCAGAGCGGGATCTGTTTTTCTCAGAAGTGGAAAATTATAAAAAAAAAAGTTTCTCCATCTTCTCCATGCTGACAGTCCGTGAAAATAGGACCGCACTGAGGCAAATCGTACATGCTATGATTTCTTTTTTCCTTGGTGGACCACTCAGTCTGAGGCCCCCTTCACACGTGTGTTACGTTCCGTTTTTCGGGTCTGTGTTCTGTTTTTATGTCCGTTTTTATGGTACGTGTGGCATCCATGTGAATGGCGTATGCTAGCCGTGTGTGCGTGTGGAATGTCCGTGTGTGCGTGAGATACGTAAGTGACATGTCCATGTGTTGCCTGTGTGGAATGTCCGTGTGTGATGCACAATGACGTTGCTATATGCCAGCTGACAGCAGACAGCGACGCGCGATGAGAATGAACTCGGGTGAACTTTACCCGACTTCATTGTCATAGCACGGATCTGTCTGTGTGTCGTGACCTGATTAGCGGTCACCCGTGAAGGACTCACCGGTGACCGCTAATCCCCAGAGTGACTGATGTGAGCAGCGCGATTAGCGCTGCCGTCACTCAGGTTGCCCACGGCTAGCTGGAGTCCTCCACCCAAGACCGCAACTCACCTGTGACTTCATCGCTGTCACTTGGGTGACTTGCTGTCACAGTTGGAGGATCCAGCGGTGGCCGCAAGTAACCTGAGTGACATCATCGCTGATCGCGCTACTCACCTCAGTTGCTGCGTGGAGCTGAAAGGAGCGGCGGTGTTCTACTGCAGCGCCTGTCACCTTCATGTAGCAGAGCTAAGAGCGTCGTAGGACCTCCGTGGATTACGCCGGAGCTGGAGGGATTTTCGGGGCTTAATAAAGTGGTGAACAAGGGTGGGTTTTTTTGTGTATTATTTTAAATAAAGGAATTTTTTGACTGTGTGTGCTTATTTTCTTTAACTTACAGGTTAATCATGGAAGGCATCTCGGGGAGACGCCTGTCATGATTAATCTTGGACTTAGTGGCAGCAATAGGCTGCTGCCATTAACTCCTTATTACCCCGATTACCAACGCACCAGGGCAAATCGGGATGCGCCAGGTACAGTCCCGGAACTGTCGCATCTAATGGATGCGGCCATTCCGGGCGGTTGCTGGCTGATATTGTTAGGGTGGTGGGCTCCCCATAACTTGGAGCTCCCCATCCTGAGAATACCAGCCTTCAGCCGTTTGGCTTTACCCTGGCTGGTATCAAAATTGGGGGAAACCGCACGTCATTTTTTATTCATTATTTATTTATTTTTCTTACAGCTCGATATAGACACGCCCAGCGGCGGCTGTGATTGGTTGCAGTGAGACAGCTGTCACTCAGCATGGGGGCATGTCTCACTGCAACTAATCATAGGCGCCGGTGGGCGGGGGAAAGCAGGCAATACGAGATTGATTAATGAGCGGCCGGCTTTTCAAAATAGTAAAAGCCGCCGGAGTTTTTTTAACACCTGTGCAGTGCCATGGCAGTGATCGGGGAACGGTGAGTATGAGAGAGAGGGGAGACTGACCGACAGACTGACAGAGGGACAGACAAGACAGAGAGACCGACTGACAGACAGAGAGAGAGACCGACCGACAGACTGAGGGAGATTGACTGACATACACAGAAAAAAAAAGAATGACCGACATCGCTTCAAAAAAGCACACAACGTACACGGACCATACGGAGATGCATCCGTGTCACGTACGTGTGCTCACGGACCCATAGACTTTCATTGGGTGCGTGTGTGCGTGTTCCGTGCAGAAAACAGACATGCATCCGTGCTATACGGATACACATACGTATCACGCACACGGGCACACGGACCTAATGGAAAAACGCACGTGTAACTCCAAACATTGAATAACATTGGAGTACGTGTGTCCGTGTCTCCGGTACATATAGAAACGGACCAAACACGCACGTGTTTCACGGACGTGTGAAGGTGGCCTGAGGGAAAACTCCTACATGTGCACTGCCTCATTGAGTAACTTTGCACAGAGTGCAAAAATACAGTCATCTGCAGACGACTTAAATAGAATCTGTCCCCAGGTTTTAGCTCCCCCATCTGAGAGTAGCATAATGTAGAGACAGAGATCCTGATACCAGCAATGTGTCACTTACTGGGCTGTTTGCCATTATTGTGATAAAATCAATGTTTTCTCTGCTGCAGATCTAGCAGTTATACAGAGCTCATGACTATGCTGGACTAGTAGGCAGCATGCCAAGTAGTCCTGTAATGATAATCTACTGCTAATTAAACAGTAATTTTATCAAAACTATACTAAGCAGCCCAGTATGTGACACATTGCTGTAATCAGCATCTCTGCCCCTACATTATTCTGCTCTCAGATTAGGTGGCAAAAATCTGGTGACAGATTCCCTTTAAAAAGGAAATAACTCTCTTCCAAGTCCCATAATCTGCTCCCATCTGCAGGGTTGGCTAACTCTTAACTCTTCTGTGCTCTGCATCTACACTATTACCTTCACTTTCTAAACACAAGAGCATAGTGGAGTATTAATACACATTAAACAATTGCATGAAACATCACATGTACTGTAGAAAATGCATCAATATAATACATTAGAGTCATTACCGGTATATCTTCAGGGGGTGTCTTCTTCTTCTGCCATATGCTTCCACTTTATTAACATAATTAAAACATTACAAGAAAAAGAACAACTTAAGTCAAGAAAAAAAATATCTGAGCAATGAGGATAAAACATAAGAAAGTGTAATAGTACAGCAAAACAAGAGGAAGATCCAATTATACTTATAGTAAAATCAATAGAACAGGAGGTAAAGGTTCATCTCAATAAATTAGAATATCCTCAAAAAGTTAAATTATTTCAGTTTTTCATTACAAAAAAGGGAAACGCATATACAGTACAGACCAAAAGTTTGGACACGCCTTCTCATTTAAAGAGTTTTCTTTATTTTCAGGACTCTGAAAATTGTAGATTCACATTGAAGGCATCAAAACTATGAATTAAAACATGTGGAATGAAATACTTAAAAAAGTGTGAAACAACTGAAAATATGTCTTATATTCTAGGTTCTTCAACGTAGTCACCTTTTGCTTTCATTACTACTTTGCACACTCTTGGCATTCTCTTGATGAGCTTCAAGAGGTAGTCATCGGAAATGGTTTTCCAACAGTCTTGAAAGAGTTCCCAGAAATGCTTAGCACTTTTTGGCCCTTTTGGCTTCATTCTGCGGTCCAGCTCACCCCAAACCATCTCGATTGGGTTCAGGTCTGGTGACTGTGGAGACCAGGTCATCTGGTGTAGCACCCCATCACTCTCCTTCTTAGTCAAATAGCCCTTACACAGCCTGGAAGTGTGTTTGGGTTCATTGTCCTGTTGAAGTATAAATGATGGTCCAACTAAACGCAAACCGGATAGAATAGCACGCCTCTGCAAGATGCTGTGGTAGGCATGCTGGTTCAGTATGACTTCAATTTTTAATAAATCCCCAACAGTGTCACCAGCAAAGCACAACCACACCATCACACCTCCTCCTCCATGCTTCACGGTGGGAACCAGCCATGTAGAGTTCATCCGTTCACCTTTTCTACAAAGACAAGGTGGTTGGATCCAAAGATATCAAATTTGGACTCATCAGACCAAAGCACAGATTTCCACTGGTCTAATGTCCATTCCCTATGTTCTTTAGCCCAAACAAGTCTCTTCTGCTTGTTGCCTGTCCTCAGCAGTGGTTTCCTAGCAGCTATTTTACCATGAAGGCCTACTGCACAAAGTCTCCTCTTAACAGTTGTTCTAGAAATGAGAAGGTGTGTCAAAACTTTTGGTCTGTACTGTATTATATAGAGTCATTATACACAGAGTGATCTAGTTCATGTGTTTATTTCTATTACAGTCATATGAAAAAGTTTGGGCACCCCTATTGATGTTAACCTTTTTTCTTTATAACAATTTGGGGTTTTGCAACAGCTATTTCAGTTTCATATATCTAATAACTGATGGACTGAATAATATTTCTGGATTGAAATGAGGTTTATTGTACTAACAGAAAATGTGCAATCCGCATTTAAACAAGATTTGACCGGTGTAAAATTATGGGCACCCTTATCTATTTCTTGATTTGAACACTCCTAACTACTTTTTACTGACTTACTAAAGCACTAAATTGGTTTTGTAGCCTCATTGAGCTTTGAACTTCATAGGCAGGTGTATCCAATCATGAGAAAAGGTATTTAAGGTGGCGACTTGCAAGTTGTTCTCCTATTTGAATCTCCTATGAAGAGTGGCATCATGGGCTCCTCAAAACAACTCTCAAATGATCTGAAAACAAAGATTATTCAACATAGTTGTTCAGGGGAAGGATACAAAAAGTTGTCTCAGAGATTTAAACTGTCAGTTTCCACTGTGAGGAACATAGTAAGGAAATGGAAGAACACAGGTACAGTTCTTGTTAAGCCCAGAAGTGGCAGGCCAAGAAAAATATCAGAAAGGCAGAGAAGAAGAATGGTGAGAACAATCAAGGATAATCCACAGACCACCTCCAAAGACCTGCAGCATCATCTTGCTGCAGATGGTGTCACTGTGCATCGGTCAACAATACAGCGCACTTTGCACAAGGAGAAGCTGTATGGGAGAGTGATGCGAAAGAAGCCGTTTCTGCAAGCACGCCACAAACAGAGTCGCCTGAGGTATGCAAAAGCACATTTGGACAAGCCAGTTACATTTTGGAAGAAGGTCCTGTGGACTGATGAAACAAAGATTGAGTTGTTTGGTCATACAAAAAGGCGTTATGCATTGAGGCAAAAAAACACGGCATTCCAAGAAAAGCACTTGCTACCCACAGTAAAATTTGGTGGAGGTTCCATCATGCTTTGGGGCTGTGTGGCCAATGCCGGCACCAGGAATCTTGTTAAAGTTGAGGGTCGCATGGATTCAACTCAGTATCAGCAGATTCTTGACAATAATGTGCAAGAATCAGTGATGAAGTTGAAGTTACGCAGGGGATGGATATTTCAGCAAGACAATGATCCAAAACACCGCTCCAAATCTACTCAGGCATTCATGCAGAGGAACAATTACAATGTTCTGGAATGGCCATCCCAGTCCCCAGACCTGAATATCATTGAACATCTGTGGGATCATTTGAAGCGTGCTGTCCATGCTCGGCGACCATCAAACTTAACTGAACTGGAATTGTTTTGTAAACAGGAATGGTCAAATATACCTTCATCTAGGATCTAGGAACTCATTAAAAGCTACAGGAAGCGACTAGAAGCTGTTATTTTTGCAAAAGGAGGATCTACAAAATATTAATGTCACTTTTATGTTGAGGTGCCCATACTTTTGCACAGGTAAAATTTTGTTTAAATGCGGATTGCACATTTTCTGTTAGTACAATAAACCTCATTTCATTCCAGAAATATTATTCAGTCCATCAGTTATTAGATATATGAAACTGAAATAGCTGTTGCAAAAATCTAAATTGTTATAAAGAAAAAAAGGTGAACATTAATAGGGGTGCCCAAACTTTTTCATATGACTGTAATGTTGATGATTATGGATAACAGCCAATGAAAACCCAAAATTCATTATCTCAGAAAATTAGAATATTATATAAGACCAACTGAAAAAAATATTTTAAACTCAGAAATGTTGGCGCCTACTGCAAAATCTGTACAGTAAATGCCTCAATATTTGGTCGGGGCTCCTTCTGAATGAATTACCACATCAATGCAGTGTGGCATGGAGGCGATCAGCCTGTGGCACTGCTGAGGTGTTATGGAAGCCCAGGTTGCTTTGATAGCAGCCTTCAACTCGTCTGCATTGTTGGGTCTGGTGTCTCTCATTTTCCTCTCGACAATACTCCATAGATTCTCTATGGGGTTTAGGTCAGGCGAGTTTGCTGGCCAATCAAGTACAGTGATACTGTGGTTAGTAAACAAGATATTGGTATTTTTGGCAGTGTGGACAGGTGCCAAGTCCTGCTGGAAAATGAAATTTCCATCTCCAAAAAGCCAGTCGGCAGAGGGAAGCATGAAGTGCTCTAAAATTTCCTGGTAGACTGCTGCATTGACTTTGGTCTTGATAAAACCCTGTGGACCTACACCAGAAGATGACATGGCTCCCCAAACCACCACTAATTGTGAAAACTTCACAGTAGACCTCAAGCAGCTTGGATTGTGGCCTCTCCACTCTTCCTCCAGACTCTGGGACCTTGATTTCCAAATGAAATGCAAAATTTACTTTCATCTGAAAACAACACCTTGGACCACTGAGCAACAGTCCAGTTCTTTTTCTCCTTGGCCCAGGTAAGACGCTTCTGTCAATTGGTCATGAGTGGCTTGATACAAGGAATGCAACAGTTGTAGCCCATGTCCTGGACACGTCTAAGTGTGGTGGCTCTTGAAGCACTGACTCCAGCAGTAGTCCACTCGTTGTGAATCTACCCCATATTTTTGAATGACCTTTTCTTAACAATCCTATCAAGACTGTGATTATCCCGGTTGCTTGTGCACCTTTTTCTACCACACTTTTTATTTCCACTCAACGATTTATTAACATGTTTGGATATAGCCAGCTTCTTTAGCAATGAGCTTTTGTGGTTTACCCTCCTTGTGGAGTGTGTCAATGTCTGCCTTCTGGACATCAGTCAAGTCAGCAGTCTTCCCCATGATTATGTAGCCTATTGAACCAGTATAAGGGACCATTTTAAACACTTAGGAAGCCTTTAGAGGTATTTTGTTGTAATTATTGTAATTTTCTGAGATAATGACTTTTGGGTTTTCATTGGCTGTAAGCCATAATAATCAGCATTAACAGAAATAAACACTTGACATAGATCACTCAGTGTGTAATGACTCTATATAATATATAGGAATAAATCGCTCTGTGTGTAATGACTCTATATTAATATATAGAAATAGATCCCTCTGTGTGTAATGACTATATATAATATATAGAAATAGATCCCTCTGTGTGTAATGACTCTATATAATATATAGAAATAGATCCCTCTGTGTGTAATGACTATATAATATATAGAAATAGATCACTCTGTGTGTAATGACTCATATAATATATGCGTTTTTTGTCTTAAATTACTCAAATAAATTAACGTATTTGCTAATATTCCAATTAGAACACCTACTACATATTGGGATAGGATCTTGGAGATGGGAATACCCTTTTAAGTGACTAAAATAACATTTGTACTGTCTGGGTGTGCTGGCATAGGGAATAAACACACCCACATGAAAGCCTGAATCATTTATGTTAGATAATACATTTTACATGACAAATGAAGTATGAAATGTCATCCCATTATAACAAGATTTAAGAAGAAAAATGGATCGTTTCCTTCCCCTTTACAGCAAACAATAGAAACTGCACAGCCCACAGCCAATGACTAATATCTGCTTACTCACAAAATATTACAATGCAAACCGCATTTACTTTGGTGGTCTTGAGTCAAATGCAAATAATAAAAGGTGAAACAAATTCAAGGTGGAGAAATAAGAAATGATACCATTTCCGATATAACTTGACATTATAACTTGACATTATAACTTGACTGGTATCATGCCATGCAAATTGGCACAGTTGAAAGGATTCTGAAATGTTAGGTGGAGGCCATATTGTACCCTGGACATTTTGCCTATGGTGAGGTCCTGAGCCATTGCCTGGGGACCAAGGACACATAGTAACCTGCTACTTTCTTAAAATACTTTCTATTTCTTCTCTTATGTCCATTGAGATAGGCAATATGTTTATTGAGTATCATGTGGGTTGCTCCTTTTAGCTATGAGATGTAACTGGAAGTTTTCCATTGATATGTCGGCAAGTAAAATTCTGTCAGAAGTTGACAATTATACAGACATTAGTGCAGAGATGTCCCGATGCCTGATGCAAAATTTGAGCCTGTTGCTAACCATGTGCCATGTATAATACTTGTATCTTCTCATATAGCAGAGGAGACATTGGCAAAACACGCGTCTGGGTTGTACCTGGGTGGGTGAATGTACGTATGTCTTTGATCATGTCCATTTAGCCCTCTGATTTCTTGATATTGTGATAACACGCTCGGGGATTGCCTTTGCTGGGTTCAAAGGGCACGTAGGTTCCATATTCCCCTCAGACAGACAGACGAATTCCAGGTATAACTGACGCTTGGTCAGATTTATTGCAGTGAAGCACAAACAAAAAAAACAAAACAACAAAATAAATCCTTGCCTGTCCGGCGCTAACTATACAGGATGATATCCTAACTACAGACTGGAGAGCTTCTTCCTTCCAGCTAAACCATACAAAACATTGCGCAATTCTCCCACTCACAAGTGTTTCCTACACAGACAGCCTTTTTGTGTTCCCAGACTGAGACCCTCCCCCAACTTCCCAGCCTCCTTTTACATCCGTCCTTCGCCTCCCATTAATCCATTAGTAGCCAGGTGATCCTGACTAGTCTAGGTCACATAGGAGCGATACCTGGGCGAGATATACCTGCCCTCATCCACTAATCCCACATGAGTCTCACAATATATATTCTACAGCATCTTTCATGGCATTTTGAGATATCCATCTGTAAATGTGAGTCGCCCACCACGGTGCTTCAGTCTTCAACTTCAGGACACTGCGGGGACTTCTCATTAGGGACCCACCTCTGGCAACAGGTACAGTCATATGAAAAAGTTTGGGCACCCCTATTAATGTTAACCTTTTTTCTTTATAACAATTTGGGGTTTTGCAACAGCTATTTCAGTTTCATATATCTAATAACTGATGTACTCAGTAATATTTCTGGATTGAAATGAGGTTTCAACCCTTATCAATTCCTTGATTTGAACACTCCTAACTACTTTTTGCTGACTTACTAAAGCACTAAATTGGTTTTGTAACCTCATTGAGCTTTGAACTTCATAGGCAGGTGTATCCAATCATGAGAAAAGGTATGTAAGGTGGCCACTTGCAAGTTGTTCTCCTATTTGAATCTCCTATGAAGAGTGGCATCATGGGCTCCTCAAAACAACTCTCAAATGATCTGAAAACAAAGATTATTCAACATAGTTGTTCAGGGGAAGGATAAAAAAAGTTGTCTCAGAGATTTAAACTGTCAGTTTCGACTGTGAGGAACATAGTAAGGAAATGGAAGAACACAGGTACAGTTCTTGTTAAGCCCAGAAGTGGCAGGCCAAGAAAAATATCAGAAAGGCAGAGAAGAAGAATGGTGAGAACAGTCAAGGACAATCCACACACCACCTCCAAAGACCTGCAGCATCATCTTGCTTCAGATGGTGTCACTGTGCATCGGTCAACAATACAGCGCACATTGCACAAGGAGAAGCTGTATGGGAGAGTGATGCGAAAGAAGCCGTTTCTGCAAGCACGCCACAAACAAAGTCGCCTGAGGTATGCAAAAGCACATTTGGACAAGCCAGTTACAATTTGGAAGAAGGTCCTGTGGACTTATGAAACAAAGATTGAGTTGTTTGGTCATACAAAAAGGCGTTATGCATGGAGGCAAAAAAACACGGCATTCCAAGAAAAGCACTTGCTGCCCACAGTAAAATTTGGTGGAGGTTCCATCATGCTTTTAGGCTGTGTGGCCAATGCCGGCACCGGGAATCTTGTTAAAGTTGAGGGTCGCATGGATTCAACTCAGTATCAGCATATTCTTGACAATAATGTGCAAGAATCAGTGACGAAGTTGAAGTTACGCAGGGGATGGATATTTCAGCAAGACAATTATCCAAAACACCGCTCCAAATCTACTCAGGTATTCATGCAGAGGAACAATTGCAATGTTCTGGAATGGCCATCCCAGTCCCCAGACCTGAATATCATTGAACATCTGTGGGATCATTTGAAGCGTGCTATCCATGCTCGGCGACCATCAAACTTAACTGAACTGGAATTGTTTTGTAAACAGGAATGGTCAAATATACCTTCATCCAGGATCCAAGAACTCATTAAAAGCTACAGGAAGTGACTAGAGGCTGTTATTTTTGCAAAAGGAGGCTCTACAGAATGTTAATGTCACTTTTATGTTGAGGTGCCCATACTTTTGCACCGGTCAAATTTTGTTTAAATGCGGATTGCACATTTTCTGTTAGTACAATAAACCTCATTTCAATCCAGAAATATTACTGAGTCCATCAGTTATTAGATATATGAAACTGAAATAGCAGTTGCAAAAACCCAAATTGTTATAAAGAAAAAAGGTTAACATTAATAGGGGTGCCCAAACTTTTTCATATGACTGTATGTGGGGGTTAACTTTAATAGGAGTCGTGACACCACTCTCGGTTTGTGGTCAGGATGAGGGGTGACCGCCACTGCAGTTTAACGAGCGTCTGGGGCTGATGGTGTCTGCAGTCTGGTGTAAGGCGGGCTTTGCACACTACGACATCGCAGGTGCGATGTCGGTGGGGTCAAATTGAAAGTGACGCACATCCAGCTTTGCATACGACATCGTAGTGTATAAAGGTTAGATGATACGATTAACGAGCGCAAAAGCGTCGTAATCGTATCATCGGTGCAGCGTCGGCGTAATCCATAATTACGCTGACGCAGTGGTCCGATATTGTTCCTCGCTCCTGCGGCAGCACACATCGCTGTGTGTGAAGTCGCAGGAGCGAGGAACATCTCCTACCGGCGTCACCGCTGCTTCCGTAGGATATGCTGAAGGAAGGAGGTGGGCGGGATGTTTACATCCCGCTCATCTCCGCCCCTCCGCTCCTACTGGCCGCCTGCCGTGTGACGTCGCAGTGACGCCGCACGACCCGCCCCCTTAATAAGGAGGCGGGTCGCCGGCCACAGCGACGTCGCAGGGCGGGTGAGTCCATGTGAAGCTGCCGTAGCGATAATGTTCGCTACGGCAGCTATCACAAGGATATCGCAGCTGCGACGGGGGCGGGGACTATCGCGCTCGGCATCGCAGCATCGGCTTGCGATGTCGCAGCTTGCAAAGTACCCCTTATGGCCTCACGAGAGTGAAGCTGGCCCCAGGGGCTCGGGTGTAGGTGCGTAGCACCATAGGTCACAGAAGAACTCACACACAGTCCAGAAATGTCTTTCAGGGTTTTTACTCACGGTCAGATGGTTAGTTGTGAGGCAACCCAGGAGATACTGAGATGAACTGCAGGAAGAACGAGGTATCCTTCAGGCTGATATAGAGGTGACTGTAAGCTCGCCTTCCTAGCCCTTCTTGTTTGGGATGACCGCTAACTTGAAGTATTGCGGGAATCATCCAGGGAAGTCGCATCTGCCTTTTCTCCCCTTTCTGGCCCGTTTGCTGGCAGCGTACACCAAGTAAAGATGGCTTCTTGCCCTGTCTCACTTATGGGCCCCCTCGTTGCTACTGATGCTGCAGACTCTGTATTGGTTGGTGAGGCACATCCAGCACCCTCACCGGCAGGTTTAGCAGACCGAGTAAGTGGCGTTCTGCTCTAGGGACCTGTTTCCCCATGCGGGCCTGGTCTACAAGGAGTCCCCGTACTCAATCACCTCGCTCCTTCCTGAGGTGTCTTTGAGGCTGACTGTGTGGCAACCGAATTCCCCCGCCGACAGGCACTACATTTGCAGGCTCTGACTAGTGACACTGCGCACGTCTTCCTTCTGCGACTGCACACTGCGCTTCCTCACTTCAGACTGGTTCACTACTGCCTCCCCTCTGTGCCTGCCACTGCAACCTAGCAACCAGCTTCTCCACCCACCACTAGCTGAGATGTGGGGGCCACGCCCCCTCCTGGGTCTGCCCAGGGGTCCCCTCTATGATGTGTGTGTGAACTAGCCACTATGTGTCTGTGTGTCCACACCCTATTCAGCCTTTGGGATTACCTGTTTGTACTCACCCAGCATGGGAGCAGTACTCAGTGGTGCCTGACCAGGTCAGGGGCACCACAAATACGTTTTACATCCAGCACTGATCTCCATCATACTCTTCACTGATGCTTCTTTTTTCAGACATCAGTATATATATATATTTAGGTGCTTATTTATTGAATTCTGAGGTATCTATTCCTCAACTTCTATATACTGTAGCACCATTACCAGTATGAATGTATTGTCCTGCCCCCTTCTCCCGATGGGGATGCTGGCACACTCACCCTCTTGGCCGGCCAGTGGTAGCTTCTGTGCCTCTGGTCCTTGCCACCGACTCCCGGGGCCTTAACACATCAAGCAGGTCTCCTGGGAGTGCACTTAGGGCGTGCACTCACGTAATTTTAAAGGGCCAGCATGTCCTTACCCGGAAGTGCCTCTAAGCCTATGGCTGAAAGGCACTAGGTATTTAAGGCATCCTCCTCTTATGGGAGGTGCCTGAGCAACATGGTCAATCCTTAGAGACACGTTGCTAGTTGTCATAACCCTCCCTAAAGTCATATGCTGTGTGTTCTAACACCCATCTGTACCCTAGTATCCGTTGTACCTGCTGAACCTATCTGTACCAGCTGTATTGTTCGTACCTGCTGTACTTGCTGCACCCATCAGTATCTGCCATTCCAGCTGTACAAGCTATTCCTGCCACATCTGCTGAATCCTACATCTCTGCCAGTCCCAGCCTTCCAGTCTGCATCAGCCATGACGGGCAGCACCTGTCTGTACCAGAGACTGTACTTGCATGCACCTGTACCTGTACAGGCATTCCCTAGCCCTGGGGCCAGCCGTTACTTACTGTGTCTCCCTGAGTAGCACCTGGTGGCTATCTTCCAGCGCAAGTCTACCCTCACCATCAGAGGCTCTAGAGAAGACATCAGTGGGTCAACTAATGCTTGCACCCACGAGCATTACATATATATATATACAAAGGCACACCTCCTTATATATGTGACTTTACAGTCCCAATCACTCGTCTACTCATGTTCCTTATAGCGGATGCACCATTGGTTTTTACTGCTGGTTTTACTGATGTTTGCTTTTATTTTTAATATAAATAAAATCTGGTTTTATATTGTTGAGGAGAGGCATAAGATGAAATACTTAATTAACTTCTTGACAAGGGATTGTGGGAAATATGTCGATTTGCCTTACATAATTCAGGTTTCAGATCATATACATGACACAGATATAAAGATGGCTGCCATTGCCTGTTTCTCCACACCTTGCCTGGAATGCAAGAAATGTCCAGATGTAAGAAGATACCATATAAGGGAAGACCCCTGGTCAAGCTAGAAGACCAACCCAAAGATCAGATGACATCACAGACCAAACCATCAGCATGGATCCACCAGATGACGTCCCTCCCATCACCATCACCATGTCCATCCAATGATGTCATAGACCCGCCTACAATGACGCCCACCAATCAGCTCATGGACTAACATATTGTTCGACCCACTGACTAATGAACACATCCGGACATGCCCCTTTGCAAGGTTATATCAGAGCAAGCTCAGTTGTAATAAAGGCAGAGCATGGGCTGACTTCTGTCGAGGAAAGATGAATATCCGACTGTGTCTGATCTCATTTTTCAAGCATGCACTCGATCCACACCAATTAGGCTAGGCAGTAGGCAACTAGTGATCTCTGATTAAGAGTTCACCCCAACATTATTGGTGCCCAACGTGGAGCCAATAGACGGAGACACCTGAAATCCTGATGAACCGGCAACTGGAATGGCATGACGTGCTGGACACCCCAGGAAATTGATCACTTCCGAACGAAAGTACGGTAGGTCTGCTGATTTTTCATAATCTGTAGTCTTCCCGTGGTTTCGGTGGGGTGTGTGGCACTGATTGCCTGACTGTGTCCGGTTTGTTGGGGTATCTGTTGACGGGCAGACGGGTCTCACGGCTATTGGCCATATTAATCTCGGAAGAACCGTCACATATTCAGTTGCCTGCTGCCTCTTCTGTATTTGTCTTGAGGAGAGATTGACTGGTAGTTAAGAGAGCATGTGGGTTTATGAGTTCTGTTAGTTGTCGCCTGTGATATGGTTTGTGGTTCTAGTGGAAACTTAAGTAGTTAATACGGTTTGGTACAAGACCTAGAGATATAGGGCAGGTTTTAATTGGTCAGGTTAGGCACGTGTTTTTCACGGGCTCTCAAATTTGTTGATATGGTAAAGGATATTGTCTGTGGTATAGTATACGGTTGTCGCCTGTGGTACAGTTTATGGCTCTGTGAGGAAATACGTGGGACTGCTGGTACGTGGTAATCTTGGTAATCTTGGGGCCTAGCGCAGTGTAGCGTGGAATGGCTGGTACGGATACCATTGGGGCATAGCGTTTAAGTTGCGCATTGTGGCTGGTATGTGGTAGTCTTGGGGCCTAACGCTGGACGTGAAATGGCTGCTACGGATACCATTGGGGCTTAGCGCAAGCTTGGGTGATATAATTGGTATGAGGTGTCTTGGGGTCTAGAAAAAGCGCTGGACGTGAATCGGCTGGTACGGGCACCTTGTAGCCAGGGGTGACACCATTGGTGTTTTTATGAATTACGGACCATGTAGAAACTGGGCAGGGACACCGTGACGAGGCGCCTGCTGCAGACTTAACAAAAACTTTACTTAGTGTTCAAGTTGTGTGTCAGTTGTGAGTCATCTAATCCTGTGTTTGTTTGTTGGTTTTGTTGGTGTTGTTTATCTTGAGAGAAAGATGGAGAAATTGATGAAGTTGTGTGTAGTTGTGGTCGGAAAAAATCCGGATGAGTGGACTGTGTTGAGATGTGGGGACTCTAGGCCGCAATCCTGTCATAAACCATGTGCTAGTCATGGAGGCAGACAATTTAGGTAAGATTTTAAAATGGTGGACGAAGCACATGGCTACAGCATGATTGAGACAAAGAAAACAAAGTGAGTCAGGGGATGTGTGAAGAAGACCATGTGCTCTGTAAATGTTTGAGCAATGGATTGGATGGAGTACTATTTACTTAGACCGAAAAATAAGTGTTTTTATCTATAATTAGACTTAGATCTAGGACATATGTGTGTGTGTATAAATATATATATGTATAAGTACAGACTATAGAAAATGGGGAGACAGAGTTTGAGCAGATGTGAGGTCAGTTTTCCCTTTTCTCTGCCACATGTTCCTACAGATTTTAAAATGGTGGATGAAGCACATGGCTGAGGCATGATTGAGACAAAGACAGGAAGTAAGTCGGGGGATGAACAATGGATTGGATGGAGTACTATATACTTAGACAGAAACATGAGTGTTTTTAACTGTAGTTGGATCAGGACTGTAGATATCTGAATGTGTGTATATGAGATATATAAATGTATGTGTGGTGCGTATGTATAAAATCCAGACTATAGAATATAGGGGGAAATAGTTGAGAAGAGAAAAAAAAAAGTTTACCTTCCCCTCCCCCACATGATGCTGCAATCCCAACAAAGAGAAGGAAATCACGTGCTGTGGGGCCATTTTCTATAGGCCTCAGTGGAGCTGACAAAACTGTAGCTACTGAATAACATGAAGTGTTAGTAAATGTTTATAGCACTAAAAGATGGAATATTGTATGATTGGGTAGTTGTGGAAGACACTTAATATAAATCCAGTGTGCAAGTTGGATTGAGTCAGGACAGTCACAAGGAGCAATATCTTATTAATTAATATGCAATAAAAGAATAAGAGAAAAACCTTAAAATAAACGTACCTTTGCGGCAGATGTCATGATAAATAATACATATTCCAATTACGACTGTGGCGAATAATCCTGAGAGTTGAATGTTTTAAAAAAAAAAAAAAAATAGATAAATATATCCATGGGATATCCATGTCTTGCAGAAAGGAAAATAAATAAATAATAATAAAAAAAATCCAACAGAAGGAGGGAGATATCACTCGTGTCCAGGGAAAATGAACAGTGTGCTTTTGGCTTTTGGGGAAAGGAGCAACTTTTAGAAAACAAAAAAAAACCTGTAGGGCAGGCTTTTCATCTCACCTTTGATCTATTGTGAGAGCAGCCCAAGAGAAAGAAAAAAAAAAAAAAAAAAAGGGGGGGCTTCCTGCATTTAATTCATTGCAAATTATATTGGAAAAAGGTCATTGACAATAGTTTTATTTTACTAATTTTATCCCAAAGAAATAAAAGTCAACTGTGGACATGTTTAGATTCATTGATAGCTTTTCAAGCATAGAAGTCTGTTAGATAATTTTTCTATGTCAAATAAACATTTTGTTTTCCCACATGGCCAGTTTATTTGTTCTAGATTCTTTTATCCCTTCAAGTTATAGGACAGTATCACAGAGATGCTGATAATCTCCTCAATGTTTCAAAAATGAACGCCCCTACATCCAATATCCAGAGGTTGTGCTACATTATAGTTATTATTAATAATAATAATAATATAATTTATCAATATATTTATTCATAATTACAATAATTTGTTTTAAGGAATGTGGATGATTTATGGAATTCTGTGTTCTATATTTAATGTATTGAATAATCTGCTTTCTTTTTATAGAAAGAATAATTGCAGTGCAGATTTCTGTGGTTCAAGCAAAGGTTATAAAAGCCATTGAAATGGTTTTCCATTATTAAGTTACAGATAAAAACAATATTTCTGGTTTTCCTGATTAGGTACAATCTATACAATGTGACTTTCATGCCTAAATGTAGAGCTCTGGGGCCACACACTTTTTGAATCTAATTATGTTTTGGATAATAGATTCAAAAAGGGGGGGAAAGATGATGTGGAAAGTCACACGTATTATTTAAGGTTTTAATTTGTTCATCGATTGGGTTTTTCTATTAAGTTTTCTTTCTATTTTTATCTGTAAGGAGGATACAGCAGACATACATATATCTCATGATTGCTCTGATGTAACAAGAATTGTCAGGTTTTGAACATGTCTCAGATGAGGCCATTGCTAATGCAGATTTTGAGTTTTTCCGTAGATGGATCCAGATACCAAGATGCTGGTTGATTCTGCACTGGATATGCTGAGATTACGCAACATGAGGTAATAAAAATCAAACCACTCCCTCCTCTCTCATCGGAATAGGAGAACGAGATGAAGATTTGCAATCACTGTGGTTTGTAGAGCGGAAAGGGGTAAGATAGTCAAAATGTGGATATGGGCAGCAGCCGGAGGAGATGCTCGCACAGGTGCACAACAAAGAAGAATGGGCCTAGAGTTGAGAGTCCAATGCAGACCAGTACCTCGGTGGCTCCTGTCACGTCGTCCGTGACATTGGTCACTCCTTGTGTTCTTAAATCCTTACAGGAACAAGCGATTCAGCAAGGAACGGAGTGTGAGACGCAGGGAGCCAGTGACTGAGGAAGGTCTGTGGATAAAGGGCAGTAAGCTTTCTCTGCCATGAGCGTTCTACTCAATAATGGCCCAGGTAACCCATGTGACAAAGGTGTTGGGATGGACAAGATATGGGCGGCACCACTGCTCAGTACCCAGGTGGCCAGACACATCCAGTCTTGTAAGTCGTGTGCCTATTAAGGTAGAAAAAACTGTAAAGACCTCGTAGAAACACCCCCCTCATCCGCTCTACTGCTCCGGTGATTGCAGATTAGTCATATACATCTACCATGAGTAGGTTTATATGAGTTTTGTGCGTGTTGAGTGAATTTCTTTTCAGGCCTGCTCTGAAACATATCCAGTGTGGAAAACATTACTGCTGAAAAACTCATGGTGCTGGTGGTATGTAAAGATGGAGTTCCTAAAAAGCGGTAAAAGAACATATTCTATAGCAGAGGTCACTATAGAGATCAGTACCTGATGAACCCATCTGCCATTGTGAAGAAGGGAGAAACACGTTGGGCTTCTTTCAAGCTAAATATCTGACAAATATGCGTTTATTTTATTAGCCTGAGTGTGAATTGGACAGTGGAGAGTCTGTGATCGGACAAGATTTCCTCGTGACTTTACCTGGCCTTATTATTATATTGATACAGTGGGTACATGTTATACATGTGAGATATTTAATTTATTTTAGGGTTTGGTCCTTCAATTTTGCTGTATCATATTGATTTAAGCTACCAAACAGCTATGTAAAATACAGAGTGTGAATATGTAATCTTTGGGAATGAATTGGATATATATAATTGCATATTGACGCCTCTTTATCCCCTGTATCTCACGGTTTCTATATTCCCTCACTGACATTAGCAGCATGTATTAGCTTAGCAGTGTAGGGATAGGGAGGGTGAGCCGTCGGTGAGCGGGGGCACCAATTCGCCTTATAGGGTGCCGACCTCCGCTGCGAGGTAGGGAGAGTTTAGGGCTATTGCCCCAATCCCTGCCCCCTCCTTTATTGGAATATCTAATTGTGTCTATACTCACATGGGTGTATGTTGTTTGGAATTTTAATGATTATAACATAAACATGCAACGATCCACAAGATAACGGTGGACGCTGGCAAATCATGTAACAAATGTTCGTTTTCCTTAATAATTCGATCTTTACATAAGGTATTTTTGGTTTAGTACCTAGAACGTGATTATATTTCTCACAGATACTGCAGATACAGTGTGATGTCCTGACCAGTGATGTACGAGCCATATACAACTGCCTGTATAGTGTGTTAAACATGTGTATCCTCCAATTCCAGAACCTAAATCAGTGTCAGGAGCACGTGGTCTCCAGCCAGGAGACTGGGTGATCCTAAAAGACAAGTCAGAATGATCCCTGAGTCAGAATCAGGTGGACCGATCCAGCTTATCCCAACCACAGCAACTTCCATGAAGCTTGAGGGAAAACCCATCTGGAGACAACAACCACTGTAAAGAGTCCATCGGACCAGCAGAATGAGGGTCACAACACACATAGTGCTGGATTATCTCACATAGAACCTTATGGAGAATTTCTAGATTGGGGATGATACATGGGAAATAACCATAAGGGAACAATGGGTACAGGAACATTACACAAATAAGGGCTCATGGTGGGAAAAACATTATCTGACCTGAACCAATCAATTATTTTAAGGGTTTAAGTGACTTTTTAAGGATAACATACACTTGTAGGTAACTGGTATTGTTTTATTTGTTGGTATTTGAAGCCGTAAAAGTGCTACTCTGTGTTACTGAAGGTAATCGGATCCATGTGTAAGGGAAATCTTGTTAAAGGCCTCCTGGTGGTAGATTATAGACCCGAGACAAGAAGAGATCCATTAGTGTTGTGATACAATCAGGTGTATTCAGGTAAAAAAGTCTCGAAAACGCGGACAGCACTCGGATATTGACTGAGAATCAGCCTTTCAGAAACAGTAATGCTAAAAGCTGCAGCATAACAGTAAGAAGCTTATTCTTACAATTGCCTTACTCTTTCTAATCGATTAATCTCAAATTCTGAGTAAGCTCTTCTAGTTACCTGTGCCTCTGTGAACTGTGTGTGCGGGATGTGATCAACTCTCTGATCAGCAGTCTGTATCAGTGGGGGCAAAGGATTAGTATTGCTTGTATAGCGGAAAGCAAAACGAAAAAAGGTTGCAGTTAAAGCATTAGAGCTGATGTGTTAGAGGACCACGGTAGGGTCAGAAGGTTAATAAAGTATTTAGGGGAGACTGTTGAGGATAGCCATAAGATGAAATACTTAATTAACTTCTTGACAAGGGATTGTGGGAAATATGTCGATTTGCCTTACATAATTCAGGTTTCAGATCATATACATGACACAGATATAAAGATGGCTGCCATTGCCTGTTTCTCCACACCTTGCCTGGAATGCAAGGAATGTCCAGATGTAAGAAGATACCATATAAGGGAAGACCCCTGGTCAAGCTAGAAGACCAACCCAAAGATCAGATGACATCACAGACCAAATCATCAGCATGGATCCACCAGATGACGTCCCTCACATCACCATCACCATGGATCCATCCAATGATGTCATAGACCCGCCTACAATGACGCCCACCAATCAGCTCATGGACTAACACATTGTTCGACCCACTGACCAATGAACACATCCGGACATGCCGCTTTGCAAGGTTATATCAGAGCAAGCTCAGTTGTAATAAAGGCAGAGCATGGGCTGACTTCTGTCAAGGAAAGATGAATATCCGACTGTGTCTGATCTCATTTTTCAAGCATGCACTCGATCCACACCAATTAGGCTAGGCAGTAGGCAACTAGTGATCTCTGATTAAGAGTTCACCCCAACAATATTATGTCTATACTTTTATTTAGCAACTTTATTTTTTTTGTGTTTATGCATAATAAATAGTAATAAATGTATTCACCCTAAATAGACAAAGCCATCTAGGTTCAGTGAATAGAAAAAATTAAGAGCCAAGCAATAAATAATAACAATAATAATAATAATTCACAATGGTGACTAAAAGGGTAAATATTATAGCTTCATTTACATAGACTGACAGTTGGCAAGATATGACTGCCGATCAGTAAAGTTTTACTGATCGGTAGTGGTTTGACTGACTGTTTACACAGGCAAACCAAAGCAATTGATGATCAATGTATACTAGAATGCTCAATGTGCACAGGCTGCCATAGTTCTTGGCAGAGTGAGTTCTGTTTACACAAGACATTGTGCCTCCATGAACGGCGATCTTTTATGCTGCATAAAATATCATTTCAACCAATCAACAAGCATTTTGCTCATTCATTGAGTCACTGGCTTACTGTTTATCAACGCTTGTGTAGTTTGGTCACTGGTGCCCTGTGAGCCCCCTTAAGATATCATGGTTAATTTATATATATTTATGTGAAATGCTATTTGTATGTGTGTGTTTTCGAGTACACCGTTTTCAGCCTTCACTAGATGCCATCGGTCCCTGGTCTCTTAGCTGTAGGGGAAAGATTAGGGCTGAGGTGAAGTAGCAGGGCTGAGAGAGTTAAAGGATGTAGGCCGACCCACAGTAAAGGGCTATGGCAGGGAGAACATCCTGGTTTTAGTCAGATAGGGACACCAGTGAGTAAAGTACAGAAGCTGTACCTGTGGAATGTATAGTGAGAGACGTCCTGTGTGAATTTAGCCAGACCCTCAGGGTCACCGCAGGAAGTCCGGAGCAAGTGGGAAAAGAAACTCTCTAGTACCCGGGGTCAGATGTACAGAACTTCGCACCTTCAGAAGTAGTGGTCTTTTGCTCTTCTGGGAAGTGACTGACTCCAATAGGACCGGTCTCGGCGTGAGCTAACATAGACCTGGGCAAACGAGTCAGCATAGAGACAGTGATGAAGGAAATCCGTAAAGGGGTGAAATGAATCCCTGTGGGAGGGGACGCAGTTAGAATCATGTGGGACTTGTGAGATAGTGGGGCCATTCATATGTGACGGACGGTATGTATCTCCCAGAATGCGTACAGAAACATATTAGAGCCCTACATAGTGGTCAGTCCACTAACCTCCAGGCCGGGTTACGCAGGTGGCTCATGGCCACAGTTCTCATTTAAAAGGTCTTTGTAAAGGCCTGGGTGTGGCAGAGTTGCTTTGTAAGCTGCAGAGCAGGAAGCTGAGGAGAGTTCAGGCCTGTGTGGAACTATAACACAGATCTGTGGACCCCCGGGAATAGCAAAACGGGGTATAGTAAGACCGTCTCCTACGGCAAGCAGTGAGACGGGGAATCGTATGGACTGTGAGTAACCCGGCTGTGTCCCGGAGGACATTTACCTGTTCAGCGATGACAATAAAGCTGTTTGGATCGGACTTTTTCGGGTCACTGCCTCTTTGTCGTCCTGGGGGACCCCCACCCCGCTATAGACTCTATTAATTCATTATGTCCCACTGTGGTGTTATCGGGAGACAAAGACAGTCCTATAGTAGCCAGAGAGATGTGCAAGAGGGAGCAGTGTCCAGGAAAATGTGAAAAGAAACCAAACAAGCCCGTAACGTTGAAACTTCGTGCCCGCATTGAATGTGTTCCACAGAAACTGTGTGAGTTCTTCAGTAAAGAGATGTTAAACATTATATTGGACTCAACCCTAAAGAAGTGGGGTCATGGTGTTCCTTGTTGCACTGTGGAGGTGACAGGGGTGCAGCCCAGAAGACAAGCACTGCCTGAAAGCAGAGGCTCGCCTCTGCCCACGACTACTGCACCCTGCCACCCTCACAACATGTTTAGAGATGCCATGGAAGATGAATAGGAGACCCACGTGAATTGCTGTTAGGAATACCATCTTCTTAAGAGGTTCTACATATGCTTTTTTAGATGTTGAACAATTTGGATCAAAAACTGACAACTAATACCACAAGACAAAAAATGTTTGCCAAGTATATTCACAAAGTAAAAGTTTATCCTGCTACTTTGATACTAATGATCAGTCTGTATGGAAACTTGGAGACAAATTTTCGATTCCTCTGCAAGATGACATGATGGAAATTAAATTTGGCATTTGCTGTGCACAATCATGTGTTTCTGTAAGAAAGCAAAAGTTAATGTTTGTTTCAAGACCCCAAGATCCCATTGTAGATGTGTTTCATAGTGATTGAATATTTCCTTCCTCTTTACAAACAGCAAAAACCACATCCCATAGCAGTCAATGTCAAAACAACTGCAAATTGTAAATCTGTCACATAACAATGGACTATGTGCTCAATGAAATACAAAGGGACAACATCTCAGAGTTTTGCAATCGGACAGCCATCACTTACTGTACATTATAGTTTCAGGGCTCATAGATGCTATAAAATACATGCAATTTATAAATTATGATCTTGTCAAAAGTAAATGTATTGAAGGCTTCTATCTTAAAGGGTTAAAGGGAATCTGTCAGTAGGATCAACCATCCAAAACCATCTACATGGGCATGCAGGTCATAGGAAGCTGAATAAAGTGATACCTCGATATCTGTTATCCAATATCTTATTCCAGAAAGATACACATTTTCTTAATATGTTAATTAGCTGTTAAGATCCATGGGATGGACATAGATCTCCATGAGAATCTGTGCCCAGAGATTATTTTAAATGGGAGGAGTTGCCAGTATGTCACATGTAACTTAGGGCTCATGCAGACGTCTTCAGTATGTGACATGTAACTTAGGGCTCATGCAGACGTCTTCAGTATGTGACATGTAACTTAGGGCTCATGCAGACGTCTTCAGTATGTGACATGTAACTTAGGGCTCATGCAGACGTCTGTGCAAATTGTTCTGATCTCGGACCTTGATGCATGGATTGGCCGAAGCTCTCCCGACCCGAGCATCACAGCTTAAGGCCCCCTACACACGTCAGTAATTCTGGTACATATGTTGCAGTTTTTATACGTACCAGAATCACGCACACACGCAGACCCATTATAATCAATAGGTCTGTGCACACATCAGTGATTTCTCATTGACTTACACGCATGTCCGTGATTTCTGAATGGAGATAAGTCTGTTTTTTTATGGCATCACTGATGTCCCACAGACCACACAATGGTGTGGTTCGTGAAACATGTACCAGAAAAATCACGTGCATTTAAAATAAAAAGCTTTTTAAACTCACCCATCTCCAGCGACGCTGTCTCCGGCCACTGCTGTCTCCTGATTTCAGGCCTGCTAATTATACTCATATGCACTGCACAGCCGACCCGAAAGTAGCTGCAGAGGGGAGACAGTGGTGGCCAGACACAGCATTGGGGGAGACTTTAGCACCACGGACAGCAGGAGCATGGACAGGTGAGTATAAGTGCCTGATCTCTGTGTATTATCACGGATAGCACACGGAGATCACACGTGTGCCAAAATCACTGCACACGGAGGGACATATGCAATTTTATCATGCCAGTGAAAAACGTGTGTGTTTTTCACTGACATATGAAGGTGGCCTTATAGAAATATATGAAGTTGTCATGGTCTGGTTGGAGGAACATCAGCCAGTTTGTGCTTTGCAGTCCAAGATCAGGCTGATTTGCTCGGATGTCTACATGAGCCCTGACAAAGGCCATTAAAATTAAATTTTGTCTCATTGCAGACTCTTTGTTTATAAAAACAAAAAAACGTTTTTATATAAAACATAAACTTGGTGCTCTTTTTAATAACTTCACATTGTCTATTATAGACATGTCCTTGAAATCTTGCAGATTTACCGACAGTCTCTAAGCAGATACTTACTATTTTACAGTGACTTCAGTATTAACTGTCTAATGTCTATGTTCGTTTGGGCCTTATAAGGCTAGTCACACTTCAGTTTTCATGGCTGAAGAAAGAATAATGTAATCGTGTGGAGATGAGAACTCATCTTCAAATATTATTTTTATATGGTCATCTTTGTGTAGAGTATGGTGACGTTTTCTAGCAGTTTTTCTCAGCACTTCATTTTGGTTCACCAGCAAAGGTACATGATTATTTTCCTGTTTTTCTCCATATTGAAGATCATCCAACGTGGTGGGGTGGTAGCCTAGGTTTAAAAATGACTTTTTAAGACTGGTTTAGTGCTCATCCCTGTCTGTTGGATTGAAACATATGATTATATCTGAGGGCCTGTTTTAAGATAATGGACTTTTTGATGTGATTCAGGTAGAAGCTGTCCCATCTGAGGTATGTAGGCCGGTCAACTGGCTTCTGATACACAGATGTCTGGATTGAACCATTTAGAATTTTTATGTTCGTATCCCAAAAGTTTATTTCTGTATTTGAGTGGTCCAATGTCAGGTTTATAGTGGGATGAAATGTATTGAATCTTCCATGGAATTTTATGTTTTTGTTCAGACTCAGTCAAGGTTATTAAGATGTTCTTGATGTAATGGAAATAGGCCAAGGATTTGATGTAGCAGGGTGCTAAAAAGTAATTTTCAAGTTTAGCCATGACAAGGTTGGCATATTGAGGTGTCATTTTGCTGCCCATAGCAGTTCCAGCGAGTTATATAGTTCCTCACCAAAAGAGAAGTTATGCATAAGGATAAATCTGATGAGTTTAAATACAGATTCATAAGGGATCACATGGGCTTCAAGAGATATTTGGCAGGCGGTTAGTCCCCCTTCATTGTGGGATGTTAAAATATAGGGATTCCAATTCCATGGAGGCTAATCTGAACCGCACTGTTTTCAGCTAAAAAAAAAGTCCCCAGTGCGATCCAGTGAGATCCAGCTGTGATTTGCTGCAGCAGCAGATCATAGGCTTGAGGCCAGCAAACATGGCGCCTCCCACAGCACTGATTGGAGCGATCATGTTATGACGAGCAATCGCTCCAATCTGCATGCAGGGAATGTAGTCTGACCTGGCGGTGATCGCCCTTCCCAGGCTTGTTTTGGCCTGGAGAGTCCTCTTTCCAGCATGTCTGCATCGTGCCCTGCTGGTAATTGTGGTACCACGCCATGACCACTCTCCGATCGCCGCTCCTGCATCTTTCTGCCGCTGTAAGTATTTTGTACTGCCCCTGTGCGCTCCCATGCTTCCCCCCTGCCAATCTACGATCTATCTGCCCCTTTGATGTCTCTATCTGCCCCCACCTGCATGCTGTGCCCCTGTTGGTACTTGTAGTACCACGTCACCGTCGCTGTCCGATCATCGCTCCTGCATCCTGCAGCCCCTGCATGCACACATGCTGCGCCCCGACGATCTGCAATTTATCTGTCTCCACCTCCGGCCGTGCCCCTGCTGGTACTTGTAGTACCACACCACTGCTGCTGTATGATTGCCACTCCTGCATCCTGCTTCCCCTGCGCGCTCCTGTGCTGCCCCACTGCCGATCTACGATCTCCCCCGCCGCCAATCTGCGACCTCTCTATCTTTCCCTGTCGTCCCCTCGGCATCTGCTGTCTCCCTTTGATGTCCCCTACCTGCTGCCACCGGGTCGTCTGAGATCTTCATTGGTCCAATCACATCTGCCTCCATCGCTGGGTCCTTCCTGAGTCCTTGGTGAGCCATCTATCTTACTGCCTGCTGCATCCTGTAATAAGCTGTCCATTATACTGCCTGCTTTTCCTACTGCAATTGATCTGGTCAGTGAACTTCCTGCTGCCCCTCTGATCCTGTGAGTATAATTTTATTTGTCCCTCATCCCCTGTCCCTTTTTGAACCTTATGCATCCGTGCGTCTTGCGAGTGGCGATCCATGATGTACATCATGCATTGGCATCCGTGCTCAATTTTGGGCAGGACTTTTTTTCTTTTGTTTTTTTTGTCCATATCCCCTGTTGCTTTTTGCACCTCATCCATGTGTGCATCCTGTAGCGGCCGATCAGTGATGTACATCCCTGATCAGTGTCTGTGCGTTTGAAAAGTCAAATGGCGCCCCTTGCCTTCTGAGCCCTGACGTGCACCTAAACAGTTGATGTCAATCACATTTAAGGTATCAACGTACTCAGGAGAAATTGCACAATAAATGTTATGGTGCATTTTTCCTGTTACCCTTGGGAAAAAAAGGTTGAAGTAACAATTTTGTGGTAAAGATTTTTTTTTTTATTTTCATGGCTCAACGTTATCAACTTCTGTGAGGCCCCCAGGGGTTCAAGGTGCTCACCAAACATCTAGATAAATTCCTTGAGGGGTCTAGTTTCAAAAATGGGGTCTCTTGTGGGGGAGCTCCACTGTTTGGGCACCTTAGAGGGTCTCGAAATGCAACATGGGGTCCGCTAATGAGTTCAGCTAATTTTGCTTTCAAAAATTCGAATGGCGCTCCTTCCCTTCCGAGCCCTGGCGTGCGCCCAAACAATTGATTTCCACCATATATAAGGTATCTGTGCACGCAAGGCAAATTGCACAATAAATTTTATGGTACATTTTTTTCCTGATGCCCTTGTGAAAAAGCAAAATTTTATGGCTAAAGTAACATTTTTGTGTAAAAAAGTAAAATTTTCATTTTTTTTCCTTCCACATTGCTTTCGTTTCAAATACTTACTTCACCCTTAGATGAAGCAGGATTTGGGGGTAGAAACTTTTTCTGCTTCTCTGCCCCTCTGCTTGCCACCTCTATGTCTTTTACAGGTCACGGATTATTCCATGACCCGCTTCCTTTTTGAAATTCCACTCTGCTGCCATCAAGAAGGTGGGCGGCGCGAGCGCAGTATAATTCTGCACATTGAGATTTTGGCTCTATTACTTGTTCATTAAACCGAAATCTTGATCTATACATGTGCGGCCTCTGGTGCCATTTTATTGAAGACCTGCAGACCGGCTGAAGAATCACACTGCGCACGCATCACTCACGTCAGAGCGGGCGGCTGTGGCTCAGAATTTCAAAAAAGATATAGGTCAGTGGCCTGTAAAAGAAAGAGAGGAGGTAGATGGAGGAGCAGAAGAAAACCCACCCCCTAGTCCTGCCCCGATGCACAGAAGACGTCATGAAATGAAAACTTTAGAGGATTATTCAACAACCACCACTTGCATTTGTTCACTGTAGGTATCAATTTAATCAGCTTAAGGGTGCCATTACTTTATAGTACTAAATCCTGCTGACAGCTTTTCTTTAAGCAGTGAAATTTCCAATATGGGGTCACTCCTGGGGGTTTCTGCTGATCTGGCACCTTGGGGGTTCAGCTAATGAAGCCCGCAATCTACAGTGTGTCCACCCATATTCTGTCCACCGACATTAACTTGAGAACGGTGGCAGCTATAGGCATAGAAGTGGTGTCTAGGTATAGTAAAGTATCCATGCGCTAAACAATGAAACCACCTATAGCGCCACCTAGTGGAAAACAACGGAGTTAGCATTTTTATCTCGAAAACGGAACAAAATAGAAAAAGAAAGTGAATTAAAAAGTTGTAGGGCATCATCAGTTCAATACGAATCGACACCTTGCATACAGAAATGCTATGATTAGAACGTGTAAAACTCACAAGGCTGCGGACGTGAAGCGATACCTCATGGAGACCTTCCTACAAGTCATTGGGTATGGTGGCTGCATAGAGTGGCCTCCATGCTCACCTGACCTGACGCCATTGGACTTCTTTTTGTGAGGCCACATCAAACAGCAGGTGTATGCGACCCCTCCACCAACATTGCAGGACCTATAACGGCGTATTACAGATGCTTGTGCAAACGTGTCATGTACCATATTGCACAACGTGCAGCAAGATACAGTATGCTGTCCAGAGTCCAGATGTGCATTGCAGCTGACGGTGGCCACTTTGAGCATCAAAGTTAAATGAGCACAATATGCGTGACCAGCATTCAATGTTTTGGGGGTGTCATGGGTTTCATATCATAGCATTTCTGTATGCAAGGTGTCGATTTGTATTGAATTGATGATGCCCTTCAATTTTTTAATTCACTTTTTTCTCTATCGCGTTCCGTTTTCGAGATAAAAATGCTAACTCCGTTGTTTTCCACCAGGTGGCGCTTTAAGTAGTTTCATTGCATAGCGCATGGCTACTTTACTATACCTACACACCCCTTCTATGCCTATAGCTGCCGCCGTTCTCAAGTTAATGGCGGTGGACAGGATGTGGGTGGAGACACTGTATAATGGAATCTGCATTCTAAAATCCAAGTAGCACTCCTCATCTGATCTCTGCTGAGTGCTCAAACAGTACTGCTCAACCACATACGGGGTACTGCCATGTTCTGTAAAATTGCATAACAAAATGTCCTGTTCATTTTTTTCCTATTACTCCTTGTCTGAGTTAAAACTTTGAGACTAAAGTAAACATTTTAGTGGAAAATAACAGTATTTCCATGGCCCAATCTTATAAAATTTGTGTAGTTTATGGCTTAAACATCTCTACAACAACAATAGATGAATTCATTATGGAAGTGTTCAGCTTTTTAGGCACCTTTTTGAGGCTCTGCAACTGCAACATGGTGTCAAATTTGCATTCCAAACCTTAAATAGCGCTCTTTGCTTTTAGAGTTTAGGATGTGCCCAAATATTATTTTTGACCATGTATAGAGTAACACTGTTCTGCTAAAATTGCAGAGCAAACAATAGGGTCCTTTTTCTCTTATTACCCATTGTGTAAACTATAAATTTGGTGCTAAAATAGTATTTGTGAAAAAAATGTAATGTTTTGTTTTCACATTTAAATGTTTTAAACTTTTTTTTTTTAATTTGCTCAACCCTAGTTGACTTCCTTGAGAGGTCAAGTTTGCAAAATGGGGTCACTTGTGGGGGATAAAATCTGCTTTTTTGGCATGTCTAAAAATGCAACATAACATTCACAACTTGATGCTCTAAAAATCAAATAGCGCTCTTTCTATTCCGAGCCCCACCATCTGCCCAAATAGCAATCTTTGACCATGTATTGTGTAAATATTTTGAGTAATAAATGATCAGATATATTTTCTCTTATTATCTCTCCCTTGTAAAAATGACAAATTTGGAAATACAAGTTTTTAGTAGCAAAAACGTAATTTTCGTTTTCACATCCAAATTTTAAAAAGTTCTGTGAGGCACCCCCTAGATGAATTCCTTGATGGATCTAGTTTACAAAATGGGGTCACTTCTAAGACCATGTGCGCACAGTGCATTTTTTGATGCATTTTTGCGCGTTTTTCGGGTGCGTTTTTGGTCCGCAAACTGCATGACTTTCCTTCCCCAGCAAAGTCTGAGTTTTCATTTTTGTTGTCCGCAGTGCTTTTTTTTTTTTTTTGCTGCGTTTTTGAGGTTAAAAAAAAAGCAAAAAAAAAAAGCAGCATGTCAATTCTTTTCTGCGTTTTTCCACCCATGCAATGCATTGGAAAAACGCAGCAAAACGCAGTGACCAAAAACAGAGCAAAACGCAGCAAAAAATGCGTTTTTACCGCGGGTGCATTTATATGCCCTTTTTGCGGCCAAAAACGCTGCATCTTTGTGGTCACAAAAAAAGGCAACGTGCGCACATAGCCTTAGGGTTTCTGATGTTTTAGTACCTCATGGGCTCTGTAAATGCGACATGGTGTCTATAATCTATTCCAGCCAAATGTATACTCCATTCTTGCTTTTCAAGCCCTGTTTGTCCAAACAGAACTTTTTGACTACATGTGGGGCATCACCACTTTAGAAGTAACTGGGTAAAAAACTGTGGGGTCTACTTTTTCATGTTACCGTTTGCAAAAGTGAAAAACTTTGGGCCACAGCAAGATTTTTTTAGGGGAAAAAAAATTAAAATTATCACTATGATAACCTGTTATCAAATTCTGTGAAGTACCTGTGGGCTCAAAATTCTCCCTTTACCCTTGAATGAAAATCCTTAAAGCATATAGTTTATAAAATGGGGTCAATTGTGGGGATTTTCACTGTTTAGGCAGCCTAGGAGTTCTGCAAATGTGACATGGTGCCCATAATGAATTTCAGCAATTTGTGTTACAAAATTGAAATATTGCTCCTTACTTTCCGAGCCCTGCTGAGCGTCCAAACAGAGGTTTCTGACCACATGCGGGGTATTGGCACGCTCAGTAAAAACTGGGTAATAATTTGTGCTGTCCATTTCCTCATGCAATCCCTTGTAAAAGTGGGAAAAAAATGAGTCTAGAACAATATTTTGGAGGAAAAAAAAAATTTGTATTCCACTTTGCATTAATTCCTGTGAGGCATCTGAAGGGTTAAAAAAAAGTCCTGATAGCAGTTTTAAAGGGGTGTGCTTTTTTTTTTTTTTTTAAATTGATTTTGAAAAGATTCCAATATATAAGCTCCTTAAATTCCATTTAAATGTGACTAGGTCCCCGAAGAAACAGGTTTTTTAAATATCAGGAAAAAACTACTGCTAAAGGTTTAACCTTTCTGACATCCAAATAAAATTCAATGATGTTTGAAAAGTAATGCAAATGTAAAAAGTAGACATATATGAAATATTATTTTGTACAGCATGACTAACTGGTTTAAGGATATAGAAATTGAAAATTTAAAAATTGCTGTTTTTTCAAAATTTTCACCAAAATTCCAATATGTTCATAAATAAACGCAACACACATCAGACGAAATCTACCACTAATATAAAGTACAGTGTGTCCCATAAAACAATCCAAGAATTACTGGAATATGTTTACGCGTTCAGCGTTATTACCCCATAAAGTGACACTGGTCGGATTTAAAAGAAATTTGTCCTGGTCATAAGATCAAAACTAATGGGTTATGTGACAGAAAATTGTTTACTTGCAAAGAGATTAACAGCCTGCATTTATTTCACATAATGATATGGTGAAAATTCAAAAACTTCCCTTCTCCTTTGCTTCCCCCCACCCACATATTAGTGGAGTGACTGCACCTGATAGTGACGTGATCATTATCTTCCTGACCTTTCTGCAATTACATCGAACTGCACATAAAACTTTCCTGAAATGTCATCATCCTTCGTTTAGCTTGTGGTGTCACTCCCATTAAGTGGCATTTGCAAAAGAAATTTGATGGATCCAGAAAACATATTTTATCACTACGTGAAGTATTAAAGGCAATCTATAAGTATAATTTCTTCACCCAAACTATCTTCAGCTCTGGCAAAACTTAAGACAGCACTGCAAAATTGTCAGTTTTTCTGATTTTTCTCTGCATTCTCCATTGACTTACATTACTCGGGTACTGAAGTCTCGCCCATCTGAGCGTCCAGCGTCGGACTGGCTACCGGAGGAATCTCCAGTAATGCCAGGCCTGGATTAAGGTACCTGCATTGCACTCCGGAGCTCTCACCTGAGGTCCGGAGTGCAGCCTAGACTGTACCGCGAGCACCGAGTGATTGATTCCCCGGTGCTTGCGGTTCAGTTCACGACAGCTGCAGACAGGCCCGGGCTGATCTCCAGAGTATAGGTGAAAGCACCGGAGATCACCCCGGCCTGTCTGCAGCTGACATGAACTAAACCGGGGAATCAATCACTCGGCGCTCGCGGTACAGTCTAGTAGTACCAGTTTATTTTTTGGCCCTTGAGGAAGCCACACTCTCTGTGGCGATACGCGTGGGGCAACTCCCCATACCCACACCGATCCTGGGACCTTGTACTGCTTTAAATCTGGACCTCAGAAGGTGGTAATATAACCTGGTGTTTCATCTCAGACGCCTTTGGTTAGCTGGTGTTTTACCTTACTTAAATCGGTGCCTGTTGTACGCTGATTTCCTTTATATAAGGTCTTTTTTTGTCCTGCTGGTGGTCTATAATTATTACATTGTATTTAACAATGGTGGTGTCAGATAGTATGCTATACTTTTATGTACTATTGGGTATATGATTGCAGTAACTGATGATGTCGCGAGCGGGGAGGAGGGTGTCAGCACACCGCGCTCACCCCTTCTGCTCGGGTCCGGCAGTTGCTCCTGGTGGCTCGAGCTGCGGGCCGGATCCCGGGGTGTCTCGAGCGACACTCCTCGCCCGTGAGTGAAAGGGGGGGGTGTTTGTTGGGGTTGTAGTTCGTGACGCCACCCACGGTTGTGGTGATGGCACCACCGCTGCTCAGTGTGGGGGTCCCGGGGATGGTGATGGGAGCAGCCAGGTGTTGTGTTGCCCCTCCGTGGGTAGGGGTTGGTGATCCCGGGGCCCGGTGAAGAGATGTGAAGTGTAGAGCCTGGAGGGCGCATGGACGCGGGGGCAGCGCTGTGCCTTGCGGCACTGTGGTACTCACTCAGCCTGAGACACGGACACAGTTTGTTCGGTAAACCAACGGCTGGTAGGACGGTCCCACAGACGGTTGCACCTGCACTCCCGGTAGTTAACGGTGTTGTCACTCTTCCCTGCACCTTGTGTTCTGATGGTGGTAGCGGTGGATTCCCTCCAGTTACCCGCTCCCCGGCTGCAATCTGGGCCGGAGGAGCTCTACACTTTGCCCGCAGGCGCTGGCCCTGGGGAAACTGGTGCCTTGGCGGTGGCGGTGTCTCCCCGGTAATGGTCGGGCTGTTGCCGTCAATCGGGACTTTGTTGCTGGGAAATCTACGTCCCCTTCACTAACGGATTTAGCAGATCTGACGACTCCTAGCCCTGCTGGGGTCCGAAAGGCCCCTGTCCTGGTGCTGACTGTCCTTCGGAACACTGCTCCAGACCACCGGGCACACAGCCAACGGGGTCCTTCCAGGAACCTCCGAACCGTCCCACTCCGGACAGCCACCGTCGTTGTCAACCTTGCTGGTTCCGTCCGGACACACAGTCACGGACCTTCAGGCTTTTCTGTCACTTTCTACTTTCTCCTTTCTACTTTCACTCCTTGTGGTTTACTCTAGCCCTTCACTGGACTTTCTCTCGATGTTCACTCAAGCTCCTCCTGAGCTAATCTGCCTGTTTTCCTCCCTCCTCCAGCACTGTGACCTCCTCGGTGGGCGGAGCCAACCGCCTGGCCCACCCCCTGGTGTGCATCAACAGTCTCTGGAAGAGGGCAACAAGGATTTGTGTTTTGACTGTGGTGTTCCTACCTGGGATGTGGGGTGTGGTGGTTGTGTCCTGTGTCCCCTGGCTTGCCCAGGGCGACACATTCCCCCTTAGCAAAATGCAGACCGTCCGCGGGCTGCCGTCCTACACCGGTTTTATTTTTCTGTGAAAAAGGGGATAACAGGTTAAACATATATACATTTTCAATAAATTCTTCCCAAGACGGGAGGCACATTTTCTTTTAACGTTTCAACGGTGTACGGTCACGGTTTCCGCTCTCTCCCACCCAAGCAACCTGGCCCTGATGCTGCCCCTAAAGCCCAGGCAGCACCCCTTGACCCACAGTCCAGCACAAGTCACCCGAGCGGGATCTGTCCTTCCCCTCCAGAGGGTAGCCACCGGTCCCTTTGGTGGCTGGGCCCTGGCCTGCTCTGCTCAGGGCCCTCCCTCCAACCTGCCTCTCCGGAGGCGGCATTGCGGAAACGGTAACGGTACCCAACATATTTACAAGCCACTAACGTTTGTGGTTGCCCTGCAGAGTTCACGGGCTTGTCCATGGCAGTTCCCATGCATTTTTAAACTTTGAACGGTCCCCACGGGGACAACGGTGCCGGCTCCAGCCGGTTGCTAATCACACAGATAATCAGGTAACACTTCGGTAATCATTTTTCATTTTTCAAAACTTTCAACTTTTCTCAAACAAACACACAGATGGTCCCAACGGGGACGGTGCTGCGGGCTTCCATTGCCCTACTCCGGTCTTTCAAGCGCTGGGGCTGCTGGCAAGGGGTAAAGGTCTGCGCTCGCTCGGGCCTCCGGGCCCCTTCTGAGGTTAACGTCCAGCGCAAACCATCCTCGCTCCCCAAAGTGCCGGGTATACTGCACAATATCTCCCGGCATCAGGTTACGGCCGGGATGTTCTTCGGGCAGGTGAGCATGCACGTCCCGCCGGGCTACAAACACCTCGGCCTCCAGGCCCGGCTCATAGATGAACCCGTAGCCCCAGCAGACATCAAACCGCCTCACCTGCCCCTCGTACAGCGGTCCCCGGTCACGGAAGGTCGCTTGCCGGAGATTTTCTTTCTCACGGATCGCTCTGGCCACCAGCTCGGCCTTCTTCCTCTCTCTCTCGGCGATCTCCAGGCCCAGCGGTACCGGCTCCCTATCCCAGTACGGCGCTGCTGCCAGCGCCGGCGCACGGGTCGGGCCCCGCGGGACATCTAGAACGTTACCCACCGTCAGGAAGGTGGGTGGCGTATCCCGCGGTGTCATGGCCTTGGGCGCTGCCTTGCAGCAGCAACCCGGCGCTACCTCAGCCGAGGTGTGGGGGATGGGCTTAGGAGCTTTCCGCTGCCGGGCCTTCGTCTCGGAGCGGGTCTTCGGCTCCGGCTCGGGGAATTTCTCAGGGGATGCCTCCGGTTCGGTCTTCGGAGTCTTCCACGGCAACACCGCTGACCTGCTGCGAGCTCCGACTACAGGTTGGCCCGCTTGGGCGGGGACGCTGGGTACTGCTACCGGTTGCGGTGGTAGCAGGCCTAGTGGCGGGGTCACGGCCTCCGGGACGGGTGGCGAGGGAGGCAGCGAAGGGAGAGGGCTTGGACCGGGCCCCACAGCCGTGATGACCGGCCCCTCAAGGGCATCGGGACGTGGGTCATTCACCCTCCCTTTCTCCGCTTCCTCCTCGCGTCTCCGCACGGTGGCTACAACGTCCGCCATGTCGGCCTCCCACTCCTCCATGAGGAGCTGCATCTTCACCTGCAGCCGTTGGTAGAGCTGCGCGGTCCGGATCTCTACCCACGCCGCGGTTCCAGGCGCGGGGGGCACGGTGTTGCGGGACGGCATCCACATGACGGCTGGTTCGTTTGCTTCCAGGAACGGGATGTTTGCAGAGTCCTGGCGTCCCTGCTTTTATAGCGGCGTCTACATGCCGCCAGCCGCCATCGCGTCCCCCTTAGCTCTTTCCGGCCCCTCCTCTCTCGGGGCAGGGTTTTGGCCTTCGCGCCTCTACTGCTCGAGAAGACGCTCGAGCGGGAACTTTTCGCGCCAAAGATGGCGGCTTCTGAAATTTTCCTGCCGGATACCTCCGGCTGTAACAAGGCGCACCTCTACCTGACGGCAGAGCGGTAAGATCCTGTTCGTGACGCCAAGTTGTCGCGAGCGGGGAGGAGGGTGTCAGCACACCGCGCTCACCCCTTCTGCTCGGGTCCGGCAGTTGCTCCTGGTGGCTCGAGCTGCGGGCCGGATCCCGGGGTGTCTCGAGCGACACTCCTCGCCCGTGAGTGAAAGGGGGGGGTGTTTGTTGGGGTTGTAGTTCGTGACGCCACCCACGGTTGTGGTGATGGCACCACCGCTGCTCAGTGTGGGGGTCCCGGGGATGGTGATGGGAGCAGCCAGGTGTTGTGTTGCCCCTCCGTGGGTAGGGGTTGGTGATCCCGGGGCCCGGTGAAGAGATGTGAAGTGTAGAGCCTGGAGGGCGCAGGGACGCGGGGGCAGCGCTGTGCCTTGCGGCACTGTGGTACTCACTCAGCCTGAGACACGGACACAGTTTGTTCGGTAAACCAACGGCTGGTAGGACGGTCCCACAGACGGTTGCACCTGCACTCCCGGTAGTTAACGGTGTTGTCACTCTTCCCTGCACCTTGTGTTCTGATGGTGGTAGCGGTGGATTCCCTCCGGTTACCCGCTCCCCGGCTGCAATCTGGGCCGGAGGAGCTCTACACTTTGCCCGCAGGCGCTGGCCCTGGGGAAACTGGTGCCTTGGCGGTGGCGGTGTCTCCCCGGTAATGGTCGGGCTGTTGCCGTCAATCGGGACTTTGTTGCTGGGAGATCTACGTCCCCTTCACTAACGGATTTAGCAGATCTGACGACTCCTAGCCCTGCTGGGGTCCGAAAGGCCCCTGTCCTGGTGCTGACTGTCCTTCGGAACACTGCTCCAGACCACCGGGCACACAGCCAACGGGGTCCTTCCAGGAACCTCCGAACCGTCCCACTCCGGACAGCCACCGTCGTTGTCAACCTTGCTGGTTCCGTCCGGACACACAGTCACGGACCTTCAGGCTTTTCTGTCACTTTCTACTTTCTCCTTTCTACTTTCACTCCTTGTGGTTTACTCTAGCCCTTCACTGGACTTTCTCTCGATGTTCACTCAAGCTCCTCCTGAGCTAATCTGCCTGTTTTCCTCCCTCCTCCAGCACTGTGACCTCCTCGGTGGGCGGAGCCAACCGCCTGGCCCACCCCCTGGTGTGCATCAACAGTCTCTGGAAGAGGGCAACAAGGATTTGTGTTTTGACTGTGGTGTTCCTACCTGGGATGTGGGGTGTGGTGGTTGTGTCCTGTGTCCCCTGGCTTGCCCAGGGCGACACAATGACATTTATGATCTGTATCCCACCTGGATTTATTATTGTATGGTACATCTAGTATAGTGGTATTCGGAATTTCGGTGTCAGGTTCCTGACATGGAACCATGTATTGGGGTGTTCGTTAATTATACATATTTTAAATGTTTTTAACCCTTTCACGGTCTTGTGTGGATTCTATGTATGCACAAATTTTTATACCAATAAAATAATTTTTTGAATTGAACAAAAACGCATTGGTTGATCCCTATATACAGCAACTCTTTTTCTCCTGTCTTAATTTGCCCCAATTTTGCTGATGGTGATCCCAATAGGGGAAAGGTGCCCCCTTATTCTATAAATCGCGGTACAGTCTAGGCTGCACGCCGGAGCTCAGGTGAGAGCTCCGGAGTGCAATGCAGGTACCGGAATCCAGGCCTGGCATTACTGGAGATTCCTCCGGTAGCCAGTCTAACACTGTGAGCGTCCAACTGCTCGTTACAGGTACCGAGAACCCGAGCAGCTTAGTGTTCCCGCCTCAATATTTAGTATAATTGTGTACATTAGGACTTCTTCCGCTATAGAGGAATCTAGGGAAAATGGCTTCTCCAGAGCATGATCTGTTTTTTAACTTACCCACCCCCTACTCAATAATAACAAAAAAAACAAAAACAGCAAATCAAATCACAGTGAAGTATATCTAATTACCCTTAATGGAAATGTATCATTACAAAAAAATGAAAAAATGTACAGTTTGTTTTTTTAAATATTTAAAATTTCTTTTAATGGTATGAAAAAAAAGATTAAAAATAGAGCTGGAGTGACAGAGGATTCAGATCTAAAAATGTCTTTTCAGTCTCATTTAACAATAATAATAATAATAATATTAAATAAATATTTATTTCTATAGTGCCAACATATTCTGCAGCGCTTCACAGTTCAGAGGTTCATATGTTCATTTATATATCAATTCAAACACTGATTTCATAGTAACGGAATAATGAACCGGCCATGTAACGGTGTTGCAGTCTTGTCTTTATAAGAGCTACATGCGCATATACAGCTCTGGCAAAAATTAAGAGACCACTTCCAAATTGTCCGTTTTTCAGATTTTTCTCTTTATAGGTATATTTTGGAGTAAAATGTCAATTGTTCTTTTATTCAATAAACTACTGACAACTAGTGATGAGCGAGTACTAAAAAGCTCGGGTGCTCGAAGCTCGGGCCGAGCCTCCCAAGATACTCGTGTACTCGGGCCGAGCAACGAGCCCAATGTTATCCTATGGGAGACCCGAGTATTTTTGTGAAATGACCCCCCGGCAGCATGGAGAAACCCTAAAAATGGCACAAAAGTCTCAGAAGAGTGCTCAAATGACATGGCAACAGCATGGGGAAGACCCCTTGAAGCATTTATCACTCAAAAGTCACAGCTGTGAACAATTTTGTCCGCGTTTTACGCCATTTTTACGGACTCACCAGAAAACCTTCCAAAATGACCCCAAAATGTTTTTTCATGGCGGAAATGTTAAGGGCACATACCCAATAGTGAGATAGAGCTGGTGTATGTTACTTTTTGAGATTAATACATGAAAGATTTTACGTGAAAACATTGTGTGGCACTCCGATGTCCCTGAGAAGAGACGTACATGAAGGCCTCTTGAGTCTAATGTGCCCATTTTGAGGAAGTGAGTCTTTGTAGTATTTTCCTTTGCCAGGGCAGCCAAAAATTGGGAGGCTCCACGTTGTCCCTGGATAGAGACGTGCATGAGGGCCTGTAAACCTGAAGTGCCCATTGTAAGGAAGTGGGTCTATTGTAGTATAGCCCTTAGGCAGGGCAGCCAAAAATTGGGAGGCTCCACGTTGTCCCTGGATAGAGACGTGCATGAGGGCCTGTAAACCTGAAGTGCCCATTGTAAGGAAGTGGGTCTATTGTAGTATAGCCCTTAGGCAGGGCAGCCAAAAATTGGGAGGCTCCACGTTGTCCCTGGATAGAGACCTGTTAGGTTCTTAGTGCCTCCGTTCTTGCATTTAAAAACCGCACGTGTGTGCCTGTTGGTGGCAGCTTTCCGCTGCATTTGTGTGAGTTTTGCAAAAACTTGGATATAACGCACAAGTCTAGTGAATACACATCAGCACAGCATTGCAAAATGCGCAAGGGCGTTGTCAACGAACAAGGAAGTGGACGTGATGGTGGTGCAGGCAGAGACCGAGGTTGTGTGCAAGCTCTAATTTCGCCACAACAAAGGGCCACATCTAGTCGCTCGCACGTCCTGTCCCAAATTCTTGGGGACCGCAGCAGTACACCGCTCTTGAACCAAGACCAGTGTCAACAGGTTTTTAGTTGGATAGCGGATAATGCTTCCAGTCAGATTGGCACCACCACAAACACTCTGTCTTCCACACGGTCAAGTGTCAGTAGCCGTGATACTGCACCGCACATTTCAGAACCTGATCCTCCTTCCTACCACCAGGCCGAGTACACGTCCACGGACATTACTGATCCCACACTTGGACACTCGGAAGAGCTGTTCGTTCACGTTTCCATTCACAAATTCTGGCCTCTCGCCAGCTCCTGTTGAAGTGGGCCATGACGAGATTGTATGTACAGATGCCCAAATATTTGAGCAGCCACGTTCTCACGAAGTTGGCAACGTGTCTCAACAAGGGGTGGACGATGATGAGACACAATTGTCAGGAAGTCAGGAGGAGGAGCAGGGTGCGGAAGAGGAAGACGACGTGGTGGATGATCCAGTAACTGACCCAACCTGGCAGGAGGATATGCAGAGCGAGGACAGCAGTGCACAGGGGGAGGGAGGCGTAGCATCACAACAGGCAGTAAGAAGCAGAGTGGTGGCCCCAGGCAGACGTCAGGCAACTGTTCCCCGGAACAACACGACACAAGGTGCCTGTACAAATGTTAGGTCTTCCCGAGTCTGGCTGTAATACTATTGTATGTATTGAGGATTTCGATTGCGTTAGGGCAATGACAACCAGAGACGAGTTCTTGGTGCAAGACGTTTATAATATGCAACCAGCAAATATGTACATAAACGGAACAAAAACACAGTAGAACATAAATACAGGAAATACCTTCCAGGGACTGAGCGAAAGGGAATTCCCGGGACCGCGCACCGGACTCCCCCAGGGAGACCACCAAGAGCGAACCCCTATACAGGGACTGTCTGGCAATCACCCCAGAAGCCCTAAATGCGCAGCAGCCGGGACACAAAAGGGCAATAGGTAAGTCCAAAAATGTCCGTACGTGATGTGAGTCCAGAGTGGTATTAAACGGAAGGAACCGGGCAGAAGTGCCGACCAAAGACGGCAAACGGAGTCCAGGCACAGCTAGATGATACCAGATGAAGTCCAGAGTCGGTGTCGGTTGTTTTCCAAGAGGATCCGAATAACAATCAGGAACCAAAAGCAGCAGGGCAGGAGCACACAGGAAGCAGTATACTCAGGCACTGGACTAAGCTTTAGGGGCGGCTTTTAAACAGATGGACAGGAAGTAGGGCAACAGAACAGAAAACTCCATGTTAACAAAGGGCAAGCTCTTTCAAAAGAAAACTGGAAAACCCGGAACTCTGACACTGGCAGTTTTTTAAGTTGGCTCCAGATGATTCTAAAAAGGCCATTTGCAACACCTGCCATGCCAGCATCAGCAGGGGTACCAAAACTAGCAGCCTGACCACCACCAGCATGATCAGGCACATGTCAGCCAAGCACCCGACTTTGTGGGAAGTACAACAGAGTCGAGGAGCAGTGCTTGCTGATGTCACTGCTACGTCTTCGCTGGTTGTGCATGCGAGGAAATCCCCTGTCCATGCTGCCTGCGAACAAGCCTCCTCCACTCCTGCACCTGCAGTTGCCTACGCAGAAAGAACACCATCATCAAGCACGTCCTTGTCCCAGCGCAACGTTCAGTTATCCATTCAGCAAACCTTTGAACGCAGGCGCAAATACACTGCCAACACCCCACATGCCAGAGTTCTAAATGCTAACATTTCGCGACTGCTTGCGCTGGAAATGTTGCCTTTTAGGCTGGTTGAGACAGAAGCATTCCGCGACCTGATGGTGGCAGCTGTCCCACGTTACTCGGTCCACAGCCGCCACTATTTCTCCCGGTGTGCCGTCCCCGCATTGCATAACTAACCACATGTCACAAAACATCACACGTGCCCTGAACAACGCTGTTTCAACCAAAGTCCACCTAACCACAGACACGTGGACAAGTGCATGTGGGCAAGGCCGCTACATCTCGTTGACGTCACACTGGGTTAATATTGTGCAAGCTGGGACCCAGTCTGAGCGAGGGACGGAACACGTCCTTCACACACCAAGTTTTGCAGGCCCTACCTCAGTCAGGGTTTCACACACACTCTACAGCTCCGGAATGTCATGCTCCTCAGCCTCCTCCTCCTCCTGCGCATCCTGATCCACTTTACCCTCCACACCAGTCCCAAGCTGGAAGTGTCGCGGGCGGAGGAGGGGACGGTGCGCTCTCCCACTGCTCGGGTCCGGCTGACGCAGCTCTACGGCTGCTGCTGCTCGTTGGCTCGAGCGATGGCCGGATCCCGGGGACTCGAGCGGCGCTACTCGCCCGTGAGTGAAAAGGGGTGGTTTGGGTTTTGGGGATATTGTCCGTGACGCCACCCACGGTTGTGGTGATTGTGTGGACACCACCGCTGCTCTGGACGGGGATCCCGGGAGCCTGTGACAGGGAGCAGCTTTGTTGTTATTTCTCCCCTCCGTGGGTAGGGGGGTTGGTTGTCCCGGGGCCTGGTGATGGGGTAGAGATGGATGACAGGCGGGTTGCGGGGCCTGATGAAGTGCAGGGTCGCAGGGGCAGCGCTGTGCCGCACGGCACGGAGGTACTCACTCAGCCCAATGATGATGACACAGTTCACGGTAAAACAAGTGGCTGGATGGACGGGTCACTCGGACGGCTGCGGTTGTTCCTCCCTGCAGGTTAGTGATGACTGTCTCTCCCTGCACCTAAGTTAAGTGTTGGTAGTGATGGTTTCCCAACGGTAACCCGCTCCCTGACCTGGATATGGGCCGGAGGAGCCCCTTTTGCCCACAGGCGATGGCACTGGGAGACGGTTGCCCTTGGCGGTGGCTGTGTCTCCCCTTCACGGTTGTACGGTTGCCTTCTATCTGGACTTGGCTGTTTGGAAACCCTGAGGTCCCCTTCACTAACGGATTTGGCAAATTCACGGCGACACCAAGCCTTGCCGGGATCCGAAAGTCCTCTGCCAATGGTGCTGGCTTCTCTTTGTATACCGGTCCGGTACGGCCGGGTCACCACCCGTCCACGGTCCTTACGGCAGACTCCAATCGGCCTCCACTGCAGACGGTCACCACATCCTGCCAACCTTGCTGTCCTGTCCAGGCCACACACCCGGACCAACTTCAGGCTCTTTGCTGTCACTTTTCTCCTCTCTACTACTTTCCTCCTTCCACTTCCTTAGCTTAACTCTCACTGCCTGTGTTTTCCCTCCTCCTCGGTGGGTGGAGACCAACCGCCTGGCTCCACACCCTGGTGTGGACAACAGCCCCTGGGGAAGGCAACAAGGATTTTGTGTTTTGACTATGATATGCCTGCAGGGAGTGTGGGGTGTTTAAGTGTTGTGCTCTGTGGCCCCTGGCTTGTCCAGGGCGACACAGAAGCACTGCAGCACTGCCTCGGCGAAGCGGCAACAGGCAGTGCTGAAGCTAATCTGCATAGGTGACAAACCCCACAATGCAGAAGAGGTGTGGACAGCTCTGAAACAGCAGGCAGATCACTGGCTCACAACTCTGAACCTAAAGCCAGGAAAGGTCGTGTGTGACAATGGCCGGAACCTGGTGGCGGCTTTGAGGCGAGGCCAGCTGACACATGTTCCATGCGTGGCCCATGTGCTCAACCTCGTGGTTCAGCGGTTTCTAAAGTCATACTCAGAGCTGTCTGATCTGCTGGTAAAAGTTCGCCGCCTGTCTGCACATTTTCGAAAGTCACCTACTGCTTCAGCCGGCCTTGCCGGCTTAAGACGCCGTTTGCATCTTCCGGCACACAGACTGGTGTGTGATGTCCCCACGCGTTGGAATTCAACTCTGCACAAGTTGGTTAGGATATGTGAGCAGAAGAGGGCAGTTGTTGAGTACCTGCATCACCTAAGCCGTCGGGAAATGGGTCAAACTCCACACATAACACCTGAGGAGTGGAGATGGATGTCCGACCTATGCACCATCCGCCAAAACTTTGAGGACTCCACCAAGATGGTGAGCGGCGATGACGACATTATTAGCGTCACCATACCGCTTCTCTGCCTTCTAAAATGGTCTCTGCTCAAAAAACAACCATGATGCATTGCAGGCGGAGCGCGATGAGTTTGAGCAAGAAACATTAGTGGGTGTGGGTGATGATAACACACAGCCCAGCCTCGTCTCATCACAACGTGCAGTGGAGGACTATGACGAGGAGGAGGATGAAGACATGGAGCAACTCTCTGGCCAAATTGAGGATATGACATGCAGTCATATCCTCGGTTCAGCGTGGCTGGCCAGAGGACAGGGTAGATGATGAGGAGGAGGAGGAGGAGGACAGCATGTTCAGTCATCGTGTTGGTCAGGATACTGAAGTGATGGCTGTTAAGAGTCTGGCACACATGGCTGACTTTATGGTAAGCTGCCTGTCTCGTGACCCTCGCGTTAAGAACATCTTGGCCGACAATCATTACTGGTTGGTAACACTGTTAGACCCACGCTAAAAGGAGAACTTTATGTCTCTTATTCCCGAGGCGGAGAGGTCAGGCAAAATGCAGCAGTTCCAGAAGGCCATAGTCACGGAAGTAGGCAAAGCATTCCCCTCACAAAACGCTAGCGGCATAGGTCATGAATCAGTGGACAACCGAGGCGTACAGCCGAGAGAGGCACAAGTCCAATCCGCCAGAGGTAGGGGAACAGTCTTTAAGATGTGGGACAGTTTTCTCAGCCCCTCACGTACCACAGCCCCTGAGGTGCGGGGTAGTGCCACAAGAAATCCTAAGTTTGCCCAGATGCTGAAGGAGTACCTTGCAGATCGAACAACTGTACTCCGACATTCCTCTGTGCCTTACAATTATTGGGTATCCAAGCTGGACACGTGGCATGAATTGGCTCTCTACGCCTTGGAAGGCCTGGCCTGCCCTGCTGCTAGCGTTTTGTCAGAGCGTGTTTTTAGTGCCGCAGGTGGAATCATTACAGATAAACGCACCCGCCTGTCAACTGAAAATGCTGACAGGCTGACTCTGATCAAGATGAACAAGGGTTGGATTGGGCCAGACTTCACCACACCACCAGCAAATGAGAGCGGAATTTAAAGTTTGCCATGTACCTCCACTCACCCATGGGTACACACTTCTGGACTTTGGATAATCGCTGGACTGCTCCTCCTTCTCCTCATGCGCCACCATGATGATGACCGTTACAAATTGCAATACTTAGGCCTTTGTTTCAGGTATACCCCCAGTGGTAAATTTTTTCGCCCATTCTTTGCAGAATGGACATTACAACGACAGGAGACCCGCTCCTTTGCAATGGGAACAATGTTTTGAGGCCCTCATGCACGTCTCTACCCAGGGACAACGTGGAGCCTCCCAATTTTTGGCTGCCCTGCCTAAGGGCTATACTACAATAGACCCACTTCCTTCCAATGGGCACTTCAGGTTTACAGGCCCTCATGCACGTCTCTATCCAGGGACAACGTGGAGCCTCCCAATTTTTGGCTGCCCTGCCTAAGGGCTATACTACAATAGACCCACTTACTTACAATGGGCACTTCATGTTTACAGGCCATCATGCACGTCTCTATCCAGGGACAATATGGAGCCTGACGCTGCCACCGACTGCCACACACATGCTGTTTTTAAATGCAAGCACGGACGCAATAAGAACCTAACTGGTTTTTCGGAGCGACAATTACTGAGAAGTCTGACACTATCAGACACTGCTGACTGACGTGTATTATACACTAGACTTGTGCGTTATATAATAGTTTGTGCAAAACGCGCACCTGTACCCTGCCACCGACTGCCACACACGTGCTGTTTTTAAATGCAAGCACGGACGCAATAAGAACCTAACTGGTTTTTCGGAGCGACAATTACTGAGAAGTCTGACACTATCAGCCACTGCTGACTGACGTGTATTATACTGTCAGGGCTGAGAGGACTGGTAAGCCCAGGAGGTGGATCCACTGGACCGAGTACGCCACCAGGTGGCAGAGTACACGGCAGCCGGAGCACTGACGTGGCCGGGACGGTTATAACCGGGTCAGCAGGATCACGGAGTTCTATGGGATAATGCAGGAAACAGGCAGAGGTACCCGGTAGCAAAAGACAAACAGTCACAGGAGAGAGCACAAGGGGACCTGAGCATCTAGCTCTAAAGACAAGCTAAAGGACACGTTGATCAGGCAACGCCCCTATGGAAAGGCAAGTCTTATATACCCAGCACAGCCTCATGTCATTTCCTGCTGCAGGTGTGCTGGGCCTATAAGACCAGGAGAGTGGGCGCGGCCCGGTCCTATACAGAATCCTGAGGCCAATACTCAAAGTCAGACTCCTGAGACCAGGAGCATGACTCAGGGGAGCAGGAGCGGGAGCGGCAGCCATGACTGGTGGACACATGGATTGGATCAGTGGGTAAGGAGTGGTGCTGGGACACGGGGAGCGTGACAGTACCCCCCCCTCTAAGCCCCCCCCTCCGAGCACAGAACCCCAGGGGCACCCCGGATCGAGACACCGGATCGGGACCCAACGCAAAGGCGGGGAAGGACCGCTGACCCCGTACCGCCTTCTTAGCTGCACGGCGCGTAGCCGATCTCCCAGCAGTGGCAACGGGGGCAACGGGAAGAGGAGGACCGTCAGAAACAGGACTGGCAGCGAGGACAACCGGCCCGGGCGTCTCGGACCGGACACAGGACAGGGACTCATCCCCGGCAGCCGTTGGCATCAGAGTCTCAATCGTCAGGGACGGTGGAACGACGCTGGAGAGCGCCGTCACTTCCGGTTCTGGTGGCACCACAGGCACAAGTGCCAGGAGCTGTGGTACACCGCTGGACTGCGTCAGATTCTCCTCTTCTTGTGCCATGATAGGGTCAGGTGACAGGGGCCGAGGAACAGGCTGTAGGCAGGTATCATGGCACGAGGGACTCCAGCGAGAGATTGCCCCAGAGCGCCAACTGATGTCAGGGTCATGTAGTCGCAGCCAGGGCAGACCCAGCAGGAGCGCAGGAGTCATTCTCGGGATGACGTAGAACGCAATAGTCTCAGTGTGCTGGGTACCAATACAAAGTCTCACGGGTTCGGTGGTGTACCGGACAGGTTCGTATAATTGTTTTCCGTCCACGGAGGCGAACCAGAGGGGTTTTGCAAGCGGGATGACCGGTATCCGATAACGATCCACGGTAGCTTGTCGGATGAAATTAGCCGCTGCTCCCGAATCAATGTGAGCCTCCGCCGTGAACTGGGTCTTCTCGGTCGTGACCTGGACAGTCTGTGTAACCGGGACTGAAGGAATTCCGGTACCAAGGGTGGCGGTTCCCACCATCCCTTGGGCTTGGGGTCTACCTGGTCTCTCCGGGCAAGAGCGGAGCAGATGAGAACCGCTTCCGCAGTAGAAACACAGGCCCCGGGCGAGTCGCTCTGCGCGGCGTTGCTCGGCTTGGCTCAGCCGGTCTATTTGCATTGGTTCCGGGAACAGGTCACAGGAAGGCAGGGGCAAAGGAGCGGTAGGCCTCTGCGGGGACAAGGCGTGACGGGGTGGTAGCTTCTCCCGGAATACCTCTTTGGTTCGCTCCTGGAAACGGAGGTCAATCCGGGTGGCTAAAGATATTAAGGCGTCCAAGGTGCGTGGAACGTCACGGCCAGCAAGCTCGTCTTTGACGCGGCCAGAGAGTCCTTCCCAAAAGGCCGCCGTCAAGGCCTCATTGTTCCAGCCCAGCTCAGAGGCGAGCGTGCGGAACTGGATGGCGTATTGGCCGACGGTCAGGGTCCCTTGGCGTAGCCGGAGGAGCGAAGAGGTCACCGTGGTGGCACGTCCGGGTTCATCGAATGTACCTCGGAAAGCGTGCAGGAATTCCCGGATGTCAGTGGTCACTGGATCCTCATTCTCCCACAGGGGGTTAATCCAGGCTAGAGCTTCGCCTTCCAAGTGTGACATCAGGAATGCCACTTTAGCCTGGTCTGAGACAAACAAATGAGGAAGTAACTTGAAATGCAGGGAGCACTGGTTCAAAAACCCCCGGCAGTTCTTGGGGTCCCCAGCATAGCGAGGCGGAGCAGCGAGGCGAAGTTGCGAGGTTGCGGAGACAGCAGGTTCAGATCCGGACGCCGTTTGCTGCGTGGACCGAGACGAGGCGGCAGTCTGTAATGTGTACAACCGGTGGTCCACAGACGTCAGGAACTTTAGTATGCGGTGTAAGGTGTCACGCTGTTGCACCAGTTCCTGGCGTAGTTCGGCCAGCTCAGATGTTTGTGCTCCAGCGGGATCCATGGCCTGATCAATCTGTCAGGGCTGAGAGGACTGGTAAGCCCAGGAGGTGGATCCACTGGACCGAGTACGCCACCAGGTGGCAGAGTACACGGCAGCCGGAGCACTGACGTGGCCGGGACGGTTATAACCGGGTCAGCAGGATCACGGAGTTCTATGGGATAATGCAGGAAACAGGCAGAGGTACCCGGTAGCAAAAGACAAACAGTCACAGGAGAGAGCACAAGGGGACCTGAGCATCTAGCTCTAAAGACAAGCTAAAGGACACGTTGATCAGGCAACGCCCCTATGGAAAGGCAAGTCTTATATACCCAGCACAGCCTCATGTCATTTCCTGCTGCAGGTGTGCTGGGCCTATAAGACCAGGAGAGTGGGCGCGGCCCGGTCCTATACAGAATCCTGAGGCCAATACTCAAAGTCAGACTCCTGAGACCAGGAGCATGACTCAGGGGAGCAGGAGCGGGAGCGGCAGCCATGACTGGTGGACACATGGATTGGATCAGTGGGTAAGGAGTGGTGCTGGGACACGGGGAGCGTGACATATACACTAGACTTGTGCGTTATATAATAGTTTGTGCAAAACGCGCACCTGTACCCTGCCACCGACTGCCACACACGTGCTGTTTTTAAATGCAAGCACGGACGCAATAAGAACCTAACTGGTTTTTCGGAGCGACAATTACTGAGAAGTCTGACACTATCAGACACTGCTGACTGACGTGTATTATACACTAGACTTGTGCGTTATATAATAGTTTGTGCAAAACGCGCACCTGTACCCTGCCACCGACTGCCACACACGTGCTGTTTTTAAATGCAAGCACGGACGCAATAAGAACCTAACTGGTTTTTCGGAGCGACAATTACTGAGAAGTCTGACACTATCAGCCACTGCTGACTGACGTGTATTATACACTAGACTTGTGCGTTATATAATAGTTTGTGCAAAACGCGCACCTGTACCCTGCCACCGACTGCCACACACGTGCTGTTTTTAAATGCAAGCACGGACGCAATAAGAACCTAACTGGTTTTTAGGAGCGACAATTACTGAGAAGTCTGACACTATCAGACACTGCTGACTGACGTGTATTATACACTAGACTTGTGCGTTATATAATAGTTTGTGCAAAACGCGCACCTGTACCCTGCCACCGACTGCCACACACGTGCTGTTTTTAAATGCAAGCACGGACGCAATAAGAACCTAACTGGTTTTTAGGAGCGACAATTACTGAGGAGTCTGACACTATCAGACACTGCTGACTGACGTGTATTATACACTAGACTTGTGCGTTATATAATAGTTTGTGCAAAACGCGCACCTGTACCCTGCCACCGACTGCCACACACGTGCTGTTTTTAAATGCAAGCACGGACGCAATAAGAACCTAACTGGTTTTTCGGAGCGACAATTACTGAGAAGTCTGACACTATCAGACACTGCTGACTGACGTGTATTATACACTAGACTTGTGCGTTATATAATAGTTTGTGCAAAACGCGCACCTGTACCCTGCCACCGACTGCCACACACGTGCTGTTTTTAAATGCAAGCACGGACGCAATAAGAACCTAACTGGTTTTTAGGAGCGACAATTACTGAGAAGTCTGACACTATCAGACACTGCTGACTGACGTGTATTATACACTAGACTTGTGCGTTATATAATAGTTTGTGCAAAACGCGCACCTGTACCCTGCCACCGACTGCCACACACGTGCTGTTTTTAAATGCAAGCACGGACGCAATAAGAACCTAACTGGTTTTTAGGAGCGACAATTACTGAGAAGTCTGACACTATCAGACACTGCTGACTGACGTGTATTATACACTAGACTTGTGCGTTATATAATAGTTTGTGCAAAACGCGCACCTGTACCCTGCCACCGACTGCCACACACGTGCTGTTTTTAAATGCAAGCACGGACGCAATAAGAACCTAACTGGTTTTTAGGAGCGACAATTACTGAGAAGTCTGACACTATCAGACACTGCTGACTGACGTGTATTATACACTAGACTTGTGCGTTATATAATAGTTTGTGCAAAACGCGCACCTGTACGCTGCCACTGACTGCCACACACGTGCTGTTTTTAAATGCAAGCACGGACGCAATAAGAACCTAACTGGTTTTTAGGAGCGACAATTACTGAGAAGTCTGACACTATCTGGACTGTTTTACACTGTGTACACCAGCCCCAGATATGATGAAGGCTGGTATACGGTCACCACTACCCTGCCTGCCTGCCTGTATACTGCTACAATAGTCCTGACAAGGACTCTTCTGGTCACTAGCCTGTATTCCGACCTGGCTATACCCTGCCTGTATATAGCAACAATAGTCCTGAGAAGGACTCTGCTACTGTACTCCGACCTGGCTATACCCTGCCTGCCTGTATACAACTAGAATAGTCCTGAGAAGGACTTCTGGTCACACTGTTTGCAGCCCTGCTCCGGAACTAACTATAAAGGGCCGCAAAGCTTTCCCTGAATCAGCGACACTCTCCCTGCACTGACTGTCTGGATAGTTGTGAGCAGAGCACAGCGCGCCGGCCGATATAAAGGCTCGGTCACGCTGTGCAGGCCGGCCAATCACTGCAATTCCACAACTAACAGGGCTGTGGCATTGCAGTGGTCTGCCAGCCAATCCCTGCATGAGGGCTGGCTCTCAAAAGAGCGCCAACATGCAGAAATGAAGACCACGAGTACAGCACGAGTATCGCGAGATTACTCGGTCCCCGCCGAGCAGCCCGAGTACAGCGATACTCGTGCGAGTACCGAGTAGTGACAAGCATGCTCGCTCATCACTACTGACAACGTCTCCGAATTTCCAAGCAATAAATTTCGTATTTATTTTCTGAAAATTAGAAATGGTCAAAATAACAAAAAAAAAATACATTGCTTTCAGACCTCAAATAATGCAAAGAAAACAAGTTCATCATCATTTAGAAACAACAATGCTAATAACGTTTTAACTCAGACCATGACAGGGTTTTGATGTGGTGGTCCTTCATCCACACATTGATTGACCTTGCTGTGTGGCATGGTGCATTGTCCTGCTGGAAAAAACAGTCCTCAGAGTTCGGGAACATTGCCTGAACACAAAGAAGCAACTGTTTTTCCAAGATAACCTTGTATGCGGCTTGATTCATACGTCCTTCGCAAAGTCTAATCTGCCCAATTCCTGCCCAATTTCTAGAGTAAGGTCATCTTCTCTGATGAGTCTAATTTTTAGCTTTGCCCAACACCTGGTCGTCTAATGGTTAGGCGGAGACCTGGAGAGGCGTACAAGCCATTGTCTTGCAGCCACTGTGAAATTTGGTGGAGGATCGGTGATGATCTGGGGATGCTTCAGCAAGGCTGGAATTGGGCAGATTAAACTTTGCAAAGGATGTATGAATCAAGCCGCATACAAGGCTATCCTGGAAAAACAGTTGGTTGCTTCTGCTCAGGCAATGTTCCCCAACTCTGAGAACTGTTTTTTTCTAGCAGCACAATGCACCATGCCACACAGCTAGGTCAATCATTGTGTATGAAGAACCCCCACACCAAAACCCTGTCATGGCCAGCCCAATCTTCAGACCTGAAACCCATTAAAAACCTCTGGAATGTAATTAAGAGTAAGATGGAGAGTCACAAGCCATCAAAAAAAGAAGAACTGCTTACATTTTTACACCGGGGAGTGGCATAAGGTCACCCAAAAGAAGTGTGATAGACTGGTGGAAAGCAGCCAAGATGCATTAAAGCTGTGATTAAAAACCATGGTTATTCCACAAAATATTGATTTCTGAACTCTTCCCGAGTTAAAACATTATTAGTATTGTTGTTTCTAAGTGATTATGAACTTGTTTTCTTTGCATTATTTGAGGTATGAAAGCAATGCATTGTTTTGTTATTTTGCCATTTCTCATTTTCAGAAAATAAATACAAAATTTATTGCTTAGAAATTCGGAGACGTTGTCAGTAGTTTATAGAATAAAAGAACAATTTATATTTTACTCCAAAATATACCTATAAAGAGATAAATAGAAAAACTGAAAATTTGGAAGAGGTCTCTTAATTTTTGCCAGAGCTGTACATGTGCATGTAGCTCTTATAAAGACAAGACTGCAACACCATTACATGGCCGGTTCATTCTTCCGTTACTATGAAATCAGTGTTTGAATTGATATATAAATGAATATATGAACCTCTGAACTGTAAAGCGCTGCAGAATATGTTGGCGCTATAGAAATAAAGATTATTATTTTTTATTATTTATTACTAAATGAGACTGAAGAGCCATTTTTAGATCTGAAGCCCCTGTCACTCCAGCTCTATTTTTAATCTTTTTTTCATACCATTAAAATAAATTTTAAATATTTAAAAAAAAAAACAAAACTGTACATTTTTTCAATTTTTTTTTAATTATACATTTCTAATAAGGATAAGTAGATATACTCCATAGTGATTTGTTTTTTATTTGTTTTTACTGTTTTGGTTTTTTTATTGGGTAGGGGGTGGACAAGTTAAAAAACATAGCATGTTCTGGAGAGCCCATTTTCCCTACATTCCTCTATAGCGGAAGAAGCCTAATGTACAAAATTATACTAAATAGTGGTGAGTGAACACTAAGATGCTCGGGTTCTCAGTTCATGTAACGAGCAGTTGGACGCTTGGATGGGTGAGACTTCGGTATTCAGTACCCGAGTAATGTAAGTCAATGGAGAACGCAGGCATTTTTCAGGGAACTCTTCCATAAAAATGCTCAAGTTCCCCATTGACTTCCATTATGCATGTTATGAGCACCCGAGCATGGTAGTGCTCGCTTTTCACTAATACTAAAATTTAAAAAATACAAAATAGTATATAAATAAAAGCTGGCATATCAAAATACATCTTTTTCCTTCACATGTTTTAAACACGACAGAAATTTAGACCATTTTAGGTCACTAAAAAGTTAGAAAATAAAAAAAATGTAAAAAAAAAATGCATGAAAAAATTATATTTGAATAAAAAAATGAAAATATAAATACATTCCGTTTTACCATAAAAGAAGAAAAAAACAAAACACAAAAAGACATTGGCTGGGGTCAGGTTCCTCCTTGGCATATTTCCTATACCAATTCTGCAGCACAAAACTTCCGCAAGTTTATAGTACAAAAAGAGGGAAGAATTTTCCAAAACCCTGCAGAGATCAGACCGTGCTCGTTCTTGGGCAGAATCTCAGCAAATTTTCTCAGTAAATTTTACACTTTGCAATAGAATTTAGAGGAAATGAGAATGAAAAGGGCCGTGCAGGGAACTAAATCCAGATTGAAATAGCATTTATATGGACACACCGGTCTAGTTGCAAAACAGAATTATTGGTTTACAAAAAAAACCCACAAAAACTTTAATAAAATATTTACCCATTTAATTTATACAAATCTATTAAAGAGGAGTATCCACTAATAGACAACCTTTTCTTCAATGGAATCTGTCACCAGGTTTTGCCACCTAATCTGAGAGCAGCACAATGTAGAGGCAGAGACCTGGATTCCAGCGGTGTGTCACTTACTGGGCTGCATAGTGTAGTTTTTGATACAGACTGGTTTTCTGACACCCCCCCCCCCCTCTCAATACTGTAAATCTGCACATTTTAAGAGTGGCCTTTTCTTGTGGTCAGCCTAAGGCACACCTGTGCATTAATCATGCTGTTTAATCAGCATCTTGATATGACACAGCTGTGAAGTGGATGGATTATCTCGGCAAAGAAGTGCTCACTAACAGAGTGGACAAAATTTGTGAACAATATTTTAGAGAAAAAGTCCTAGATCTGAGCTCAGTTTGCGAAAAATAGAGGCAAAAACAAAAGTGTTAGGTTTCTATTTATGTTCAGTGTAAAATATGGTACAAAGGAACTTAAAAAAGGTAATGATCGTGTCTGGGGGATATTTATTTGCTGGAAAAAATAGCTAGCTGCAGTTTCAACTGAAGTAGAAAGAATTTGAATTATTTTTCATGTTTGCCTAAAATAGAAAGCAGAAAAATCAATTAAGGAGATTGGGATCTTGGAACTCCAACAGTATAAAACAGTGCATTATAGAGAAACAACTGACATCGTAATTAGTGGTGGGCGAACCAGAACTGTAAAGTTCAGGGTCCGTACTGAACACATAGTGCTTGTGCACGTGATCCCAAACACGAGCTTTCTGGGAATTTCGTGTTAGGTTCGGGTCTAGGGACTGTAAACAAACAAAAAAAAAAAGCACATCATTAAAAAAACATTATGATTATACTTATACTTACAGATCCCATGAAGCATCCTGCAGACTGTTTCCCATCCGCTTCTGCTTTTGCATCCGATCATTGCTGTGCCGCCAGTAACCACCACTGACTAAAGGACCTGCCATAATATAGCCATGTGACCAGTCTGGTGTGAATGTTGTACACACATTGGGTTAGACTGGTCACATGGCTATGACATCATGGCAGGTCCTGTTAACTTCCGGGGGCATGCATTGCAGTGCTCGTCATTCTTCGGCTGTTTTTGGCCGTGTTCGCAGTGAACTCGGGGTTCACCCGAGTCCATGGCTCATGTATTCGATTGAACCTTGACTGTCACTGTGTGAGTCTTGCATCGGCATCACCCGGTACGGCTGCACACTGTCCGGACAGGAGCGGATGGCTGCATGTATTTCCATGTGATGTGATGCGACACTCACACAGTGACAATCAAAGTGCAGTTAACAGGACCTTCGATGATGTCCTATCCATGTGACCAGTCTGTAAGCCAGTGTCTGTACAACATTCACATCACACTGGTCACATGGCTATGACGTCATGGAAGGTCATTTAGTAAGTGCTGGTTACCAAGCGACACAGCAGTGATCGGACACGGAAGAAGAAGAGGCTGGGAGACAGAGTATGCAGGATGCGTCGAGGGACCTGTAAGTATAATGACAATGTTTAATATTAACTATATTCTTTATTTTACAGACCCCTCGCCCCATCCCATAACTGTAAAGCCCAAGATCGCGTTATCTCAGAACTAGAGTTGAGCGCGGTTCGTGGTTCGAGGTTCTCCAGTTCGCGGTTCGAGTGATTTTGGGGGCTGTTCTAGATCGAACTAGAACTCGAGCTTTTAGCTAAAGCTCGATAGTTCTAGATACGTTCGAGAACGGTTCTAGCAGCAAAAAAAAACAGCTAATTCCTAGCTGGCTTTCCGCTGTAATAGTGTAAGTCACTCTGTGACTCACACTATTATGACATTTCAGTGTATAGTGTGCGGGAACAGCGCATTCAGATCACTGCTGTATGGATAATGGCGATCGCCATTTTTTTTTTCCTTGTCTTCCTTCCCTAAGCGCGCGCGTGTTGTGGGGCGGGCCAGCATGTCAGCCAATCCCAGACACACACACAGCTAAGTGGACTTTTAGCCAGAGAAGCAACGGCATGTGTGATAGGATGTCCATGTCACATGTCCCTGCATTATAAAACCGGACATTTTCCTCCAGCACGCCATTATCTGCCTTCTGCGTCCTTGGTGTCAGACATCACTGGCACAGCTCCTATCGCCGATACTGCTGTATACGCTCCATACACAGCGCTGGAAAGCTTAGGGATAGCACTTTCTATCAGTCCTTTTAAGGGCTCATACCGGCAGGGTCAGAGCCATAGGTGACAGGTCCGTGAAAACAGAGTTTAACAGCTACACAAGATGACAGCGTCTGTGTAGCTAAGGTCAGGGATTTCCTCGCTGCATTTCCCCATTAGGAGGGATAGAAAGGCAGGCTTCCTTTCCCCTACCCAGAGACCCACAACCCTGCCACTGTACCCTCCTGCCCTTTGCACACTCCAACTCATTGTTACTAAGCCATTATACTAGCAAACACTGAGTGAACTTAGTGGCATCCTAAACGTGGCTGTTGGACTGCTGTATTGCCCCAGTAGTGCAAAGATATTTGCAGCACGTCTGCCTGCATTGCACACTCAAACTCTTTTTAACTAAGCCATTATACTAGCAAACACTGAGTGAACTTAGTGGCATCCTAAACGTGGCTGTTGGACTTCTGTATCGTCCCACAAGTGCAAAGATATTTGCAGCACGTCTGCCTGCATTGCACACTCAAACTCATTGTTACTAAGCCATTATAATAGCAAACACTGAGTGAACTTAGTGGCATCCTAAACGTGGCTATTGGACTTCTGTATCGTCCCACAAGTGCAAAGATATTTGCAGCACCTCTGCCTGCATTGCACACTCAAACTCATTGTTACTAAGCCATTATACTAGCAATTTATGCTGCCAGTTTAAGGGCCGTAGTTGCATTGTCAGGGATAATTATTCTTTATTATTCTGCTGTTAATAAAGCTAGACCACCGCTGCAATCTACACCACCTCTCAATTTTTACTACCACATTTTAAGTGCACAATCTTGTCGCAATCAACATGAGTGGCAAAATGACAGATGCTGGTGGAAAGGGGAAGAGGCGTGTTGGAAAAGGAAAAAAAGGGTTTGTCCGTGGGGAAGGTGGCAAAGCTCCATTAACATCTGCTGAAGATAGACCATCTACCAGCAAAAGTAAGATGTCTACTACTTACCGTGGACAATCCGATGTGCTCCCTTTTTTACGGACACGAACAACAGGAACAAAGGTAGATGATGGCCAAACAAGGAAAATGCTTGAATGGATCTCAAGTGGTCCAACAAGTGCCCTCTCAGCCACCTCAACTACCGCATCCAAAAAACACCAGTCCTCTGAGTTGTCATCCCAATCAAACTTGCTTTCTCCCAGCTCTGAAGTCTCCATCAGCCCTGCACAGTATGGTGGAACTGAGATGGCTGAGTCTGCAGAGCTGTTCAGTCACACTATAGCCTGGGAATCAGAGGTCTGCTCCCAAGCTACAGTGAGTACAGACCAGGAAATGGTCTGCAGTGATGCCCAGAACCTTTGTGACTCTGATTCAGGCCGTGAGGACCAAGGTTCAGAGCATAATGTTGACCCTTTGTCACAAACTGTAACACCTGTGGTTATAGACAATGAGGAACATACTGATGACGATGAGACGCAGATACCAGATTGGGATGACAACTTAAATATTCGGTCAGGGCAAGAAGAGGCTCAGTCTGAGGGTGAGGGGAGTGCAAACACAACAATTGATGAGGAAGTTCTAGATCCCACCTACTGTCAACCCACAGTCAGGCACTCGAGGAGGTCAACAGAGGCGGTGGAGGAGGATGCAACCGACGACGAAGTTACCTTGCGCCTTCCTGGACAGAGTCGGAGCACTGGTAGCACGTCTACAACTGCATCCTCAGCCACCACTCTGCCTCTGAGCACTAGTCGGGGGGGCTCAGCAGGTCGCATGCCCTCTAAGCCTTGCCTAGCCTGGTCCTTTTTTGACATAGCAAAAGATCGCCCAAATTATGTGATCTGTAAAATTTGTCGTGATTCTGTTAATAGAGGGCAAAACTTCAGCAGTTTGACAACTTCTTCCATGAATCGTCACATGAATAAATATCATATGTCCCAGTGGGAAGCTCACCGTGCTGCAATGCGGCCTAGCGGAGCGAACCATCCACCGCCTGCCCCTTCCAGTGCATCCGCGCGCTCTTCATCTTCTAGGACTGTGGGGACAGCTGTCACACCTGGTTTTCCACACACAACTTCCACCACTGTAACCGCAACAGGCAGTTTGCTTGGTAGGTCATCAGTTGGTTTGGAAGGGGAAACAAGTGCGTGTGTACAGCTCTCTCAGACATCGATAGCACCAACGTTGGATGAAGGCAACATCATGTCTCCGACTGGACTTTCCTCACAAACCTGCATTTTTCTAGGGACACCCTACTCAACACCGTCTACACACAGCAGCCAGATCTCTGTCCCTCAGATGTGGACAAATAAAAGGCCATTTCCTGCGACCCATGACAAAGCTAAGAGGTTGACTTTATCCCTCTGTAAGCTCTTGGCTACCGAAATGCTGCCTTTCCGCCTGGTGGACACACAGGATTTTAGAGACCTTATGTCTGTCGCTGTGCCCCAGTACCAGATGCCCAGTCGCCACTATTTCTCTAAGAAAGGTGTGCCCGCGCTACACCAGCATGTCGCACACAACATCACCGCTTCCTTGAGAAACTGTGTGTGTGAACGGGTGCATTTTACTACCGATACTTGGACCAGTAAGCATGGACAGGGACGTTACATGTCGCTGATTGGGCACTGGGTAACTATGGTGATAGATGGTGAAGGGTCTGCTGCACAAGTCTTGCCGTCCCCACGACTTGTGTGTCAATTCTCTGTCTGTCCAAGTTCCGACACTGCTTCTGCCTCCTCCACCTCATCTGTGTCCTCCACCTCCGCCCCAAGCCTGCCTGGTCAGGCCACCAGCATTCTCACTGCGCAGAAGGAATCACGCACCCCTCATTACTATGCTGGCAGCAGAGCACAACGTCATCAGGCGGTCTTTAGCTTGACATGTCTTGGGAATAAGAGTCACACAGCTGAGGAGTTGTGGTCAGCTCTGCGGTCCGAGTTTAATAAATGGTTGTCTCCACTCAACCTACAGCCTGGTAAGGCCGTGTGCGACAATGCTGCAAACCTGGGTGCGGCCCTTCGCCTGGGCAAGGTGACACACGTACCTTGTATGGCTCACGTGTTGAAACCTTGTTGTCCAGCAATTTTTAACTATCCCGGCCTAGATGGCCTTCTGACCAGGGCACGAAAACTGTCTGCTCACTTCCGCCGTTCAAGCGCCACAGCTGAGCGACTTGCATCGCTCCAGAAGTCTTTCGGCCTGCCGGTTCATCGCCTGAAATGCGATGTGCCGACACGCTGGAATTCGACTCTCCACATGTCACAGCGACTGTGGCAGCACCGCCGAGCCCTGGTGCAATACGTCATGACGTATAGCCTGGGCCAACGAGATGCAGAGGTGGGGCAGATCACCCTGATGGAGTGGTCTCAGATCAAGGACCTATGCACCCTTCTGCACAGTTTCGACATGGCGACGAATATGTTTAGCGCTGACAATGCCATTATCAGCATGACAATTCCAGTCATTTACATGCTGGAGCACACGCTAAACACTATTCGGAGTCAGGGGGTGGGACAACAGGAAGGGGAGGAACTACAGGAGGATTCATATGCGCAAGACACAACAACTTCACCAAGGTCCAGATGTTCATCATCACCAACGCAGCAGGCATGGGACCATGGGGGACAGGGATCAATAAGGGCGCATGGTAGCAGGCGAAATGTTGAGGAAGGTGCAGGAGAACATGAAGAAATGGAGGACGAACTGTCCATGGACAAGGAAGACTCAGCGGATGAGGGAAACCTTGGTCAAATTTCAGTTGAAAGAGGTTGGGGGGAGATGTCAGAGGAAGAAAGAACGGTTAGCACCTCTATGCCACAAACACAGCGTGGACTTGGTCCGCATGGCTGCGCAAGACACATGAGTGCTTTCTTCCTGCACTACCTCCAACATGACCCTCGTATTGTCAAAATTAGAAGTGATGATGACTACTGGCTTGCCACACTATGAGATCCCCGGTACAAGTCCAAATTTTGTGACATAATTCCAGCCATAGAAAGGGACGCACGTATGCAGGAGTATCAGCAGAAGCTGTTACTCGATCTTAGCTCGGCTTTTCCACCAAACAACCGTGCAGGTGCAGGGAGTGAATCTCCCAGTTGTAACTTGACAAACATGGGACGGTCTCGTCATCTTCAACAGTCTACCCATACCAGTAGGACTGTATCTGGTGCTGGTAACAGCAATTTTATGGAATCTTTTCATAATTTTTTTAGACCCTCCTTTGCAAGGCCAACAGAGACAACAAGTCTAACACATAGTCAACGGCTGGAGAGGATGATACAGGAGTATCTCCAAATGAACATCAATGCCATGACTTTGCAAATGGAGCCTTGCTCATTTTGGGCTTCAAATCTTGAAAAATGGCCAGAGCTCTCCACTTACGCCTTGGAGATTTTGTCGTGTCCAGCTGCCAGCGTTGTCTCTGAACGTGTCTTCAGTGCTGCTGGGTGTGTGCTGACAGATAAGCGCACGCGTCTGTCCAGTGACAATGTGGACAGACTAACGTTCATCAAAATGAACAAGTCATGGATCCACAAGGAATTTACTACCCCTGTGTCATCCTGGGGAGAGTAAATGCTTGTGGATTTGGAATGTGCTTGATGCAAATCAAAACATCCTGTTTGCAACTAGGGCACAAGTGCTGCCACTGAAGGGGTGGGTGTCTGTGTGGCCCAATTTTTTGAAAAAAGGGAGACTCCGCTTGGAGTAACCCTTGCTTACATTGTTTTTAAAAGGAGCCAAGATGAACAAGTCATGGTTCAGCAAAGACTTTGCTACCTACCCCGGTGTCATCCTGGGGACGGTTAAGAATGGCGTATTTTTGAATGTGCTTGATGCCAATCTAGCTGTGAAGTGTACAACTAGGGCACAAGTGCTGCCACTGAATGGGTGGGTGTGTGTGGGGCACAATTTTTGGAAAAAAAGGGAGACTCCGCTTGGAGTAACCATTGCTTACATTGTTTTTTAAAAGGAGCCAAGATGAACAAGTCATGGTTCAGCAAAGACTTTGCTACCTACCCCGGTGTCATCCTGGGGACAGTTAAGAATGGCGTATTTTTGAATGTGCTTGATGCAAATCTAGCTGTAAAGTGTACAACTAGGGCACAAGTGCTGCCACTGACTGCAAGGATGGGGGGATGGGTGGGTGGGTGTGGGGCCCAATTTTTGGAAAAAAGGGAGACTCCGCTTGAAGTCACCTTGCGGTGTTTTACATGATTTTAGAAGGGCGTGCCATGCCTATATCTGTGTCTCCTTTTTTTCCTTGTCCTGCTCTTTTGTTTTCACATGAGTATATGTCCTTGTCACTTTCCCATGTGTTTGTGTTGTGTTGTGAGTTGTTTGTCACCTTTTGGACACCTTTGAGGGTGTTTTCTCGGTGTTTTTGTGTGTTTGTGAATGCCTGCCATTGTTTCCTATGTGGTTCGAGTTCGGTTCGTCGAACGTTCGACGAACCGAACTCGAACGGGACCTCCGTTCAGCGAACAGACCTCGAGCCGAACCGCGACCGGTTCGCTTATCTCTACTCAGAACCCAAACTCAATCTTTACAAAATGTTTGGGCGAGACTCCAAATCATCAGGGAGTTCGCCAATCACGAATCGTAATCTTTTATTTTGCTCCTTGGTAACTGAGCTTCAGACCTTCCTGACCCTTCGAACCCACTTACCTATGGTTCTGACTGCTTGAGCCCATAATTGATGGAAGAGATCAGGCGAGTTGGATGGAGCATCAGTGAGCATGCCTCTGATGAGCCGCCATTACTGTCACATTTCATCAAATTTTTCAAAACCCCATCTGCAGTAATTTTACGGTACTTTGCCCGGCAAATCAGCCACGTCAGTGTTTTAAATCTATGTACAATGAAACTAATTTCAAGATAAATTCTTATATCAACTGTAATCATGATCATGTAGTTATGTAGTTACTTGTTACAGTTGCTGTCTGGAGTATGTTGTATCCACATCCCAAAAATTAAAAACCTGAATATCAGAACATCTGAATGGAGCAAAAGTTAATCCTAATACGAACAAAAAAATCTTTAACAGGACTATCTCGCCATTTTTTGGAAGTACATGGAGGTGATACATCAACTTTAAAAGTTATGGCTATAGATCACATCAAGAAATCATACCGAGGAGGAGATAGGATGGCGACATTATGTGCAAGAGAAATTTATTGGATTTTGCAATTGAATACTGTTTACCCTTATGGATTGAACTTTAAGACAGATCTACTATATTACCGTACTACTAAATAGTGTTTATGTGAAAAAGATAAACATTTTTTTTACAATTTTTTATAACCCCTTAATGACCGTGGGCAGTAATATTACGTCCTAGCAGTCTTCGTATTACTGCCCACGGTCTGCCACCGGCAGCATACAGCGATCGGCGCACATCTCAGCTGATTTTTAAAGCTGAGATGTGTGCCTGCCAGGCACGAGCAGAATCGTTATGAGCAGAATCGTTATCTGCCCGTGCCGTTTAACCCCTTGAATGGCGGTCAATATGTGACAGCGTCATTATAACAGCATTAGCGATAAGCATTTACTTACCGGCCGATACCGGAAGTCATGTGACGTGATCACGTGACTTCCGTTGGTTGTCATGGTAGCACAGGGTCATGTGATGACTCCTGTAGCTCGCATTACTTTCGGTTTCACCCAGCCCAGAGCTGGGTGAGGCAGAAAAGATAGATTTTTGTGTACTCACCGTAAAATCTCTTTCTCTGAGTCTTCATTGGGGGACACAGGACCATGGGTTATGCTGCTGTCACTAGGAGGCTGACACTAAGTAAACAGAAAAAGTTAGCTCCTCCCCAGCAGTATAACCCCTGAGCCAGAGGCGGACTCAATCAGTTTAGTGCACAAGCAGTAGGAGGAGAACCAAACAATCCGGAATAAGACAAGGAAAAAACCTTAACCAAATAGACGTGCGACCAATGGCCTGGGAATAAGGCCACTGAGGCAACAGACCGGTAAAATGTAACTCAAAAAAACACAAGCAGGGTGGGTGCTGTGTCCCCCAATGAAGACTCAGAGAAAGAGATTTTACGGTGAGTACACAAAAATCTATCTTTCTCCATCGTTTCATTGGGGGACACAGGACCATGGGATGTCCAAAAGCAGTCCCTGGGTGGGAAGAGAACCATCACCGGAGATCGGTAGGAAACCGCTACCTCCAGTCGGGCTTGACCCAGACCTACAATTACCTACCTTGTTACAGGTGTGCTACTGCCGCCCGCAAAGATAACGGCAAGACTGGCCACTGCCAAAGCTTGGGTGTGACCTGATAGGAACTAGTAAAGGTCTGCCCACTAGACCAGTAGGAGGCCCGGCAGACCTCGGTCCGTCAACGTCTGTAGTCCAATCATCCAAGAAACCCTCCTTGGACGGTAGAAAAAAACGGCGGAGGTCCGTTTTCCATGCGATAGGCTTCACCTATGACGGAAGGATCTCTATGGAAATCTTAGCCCTGGGCGCCAGCATGCGCCTCCTGGGACCGGATGAAAAGAGGAACTGTCCTGAAAGATGAACTGACTGTCGGAGCATACCGAAAAGTGCGGTCCGGACTAGGCTCTTTTCAGGCTGAGAGAAGGTACTAGAACCGAACTCGAAACCCCAAACACCTTATCTGGAAGGAAGGCGGGCTGCCTTGGACCGAAGGGAGGGTAGTGGCCGGAGCACCCCCCTTGCCCTACTGGAGGACCTGGAAAAAAAGGGGGGGAACAAAGGCAACAAGAGAGAGATGTCCGCCCTGATGCCCCTTGAGACAAGGAGACGGTCACGAGGAGCCCACCTATCCAAACATGTGGGAGTAAGAAGCCCTCGGAAAAGCTCAAACCGAGAGCCGTGAGGTGAACCCATCGCTAGATTAAGGTCCCACGTCACTAGTGGACGGCGATGCCGCCGAGCCAGATGGACGCTTCTCTGCGTGAAACACCTTGGTCGTGGGACGATAAGTGATAAGCCTCTGAACTGAAATGACCGCGTCGACACCAGGCCCCTAGAGGGACGCGCTAGAAAGCCGCATCCAGATCTGACTGTCAGCATGGCAGTAGTGCAGGAAAGGAGCGAGAAAGAGAGAGGAAGAAGATGTGCACTTTTACCCCCCGGATGAATGCCACACGTGTGGTAATACATTTTCGAGGGAACCAGCTCCCCGGTCTCCAACATTGTCTGCATCCTTCTTGCCAACCGGCCTGTGCGAGCAAGAACCCGGGATCCGCTCTTAAGGTCGGGAAACTTAGGGCTTCTAAGTCCTGGTGTCAGAGCGGGCTCGACACGGAAGAACTGGACGGTCTGGAAAGCGCCACAGGGTCTCTGCGAGTGGATTGAGTGACTTCTGTGAACTATGCTCGCCTGGGCCCCTCCATAGCCACCCTCTGCCTCGGTCCATGGGGAGCCGTAGGCAGATGCCCAAGAAAATGAAAAAATGAACCGGCCTCACAGCCGGGCGAGGGCGTCGTCACCTAGCGCAGAAAAGGGTGGCACCCTAGGTGCGCCGTTGACTAGAAGCTGGATCGGGGGGCAAATAGGACCACTACTGGAGGTCTTCCTTCGTCGTAGATCTGGCTGGAGACTACCCGGTTGAGGAGCCATTCTGCCTAGTAGGGAAGTGGACTGCTGAGATTAGAGAGCGCGAGATCCGGCCCAGAGCAAGATCTTCTTGACCTCTTCCTTATTCACGACACTTCCTGCGTCTCCCTGGTGGATGATGCACGCCACCGCTGTGGCATGGTCCGACTGGGACCTGACCGGAACAACCTCGCCCCAGTGAAGAAAACGTAACCAGTCTAACCGGATGGATCTGAAATCCTGGAATGCTGAAGGGGAGACCACACAAAGGGGGTGTTCCTAGGGATCGTGCTGTGGAAAGTGGACAAGCCCACCCTAGCATAGGAGACTGGTAATGGCTGATGCTATTCGCCAGAGGAGACGGAGAGGGGATCTTCCCAGGGACCGGACACGAAAGCTGGTCCACTAGGAAGGGAAAGGCGGATCCCCCGGGGCAGACGGAGGTTACTTATCTCCGTTCTTCAGTGGGGACCTCTGGAAGGGCAAGGATGAACACCGGTAAGTGTACCACCGCTATCACCTCCCCCAGCCGCTGCGGAGTAACGTATCGAACCTAACTTGGTGCGGGGAAGGAAAAACTACTCCAGCGTGAAGAGTAACTTCCCTATGGCGGTCTCGAAAAACATGCCTAAGGGGATGATCTACCGGGCCGAGATCTGAAAGGACTCCAACCGGTGGAACAGCTGCCCTAGTAGCGAGAAATGACGATGAGAAATAGAGGCGCCCTGACGGTTGCGGCTCGAACGGACAGGAGCCGAGCGGTGAAGGCGACGATCCTGAGCGTCTGGGCCGATGCTGGGAAGAGATGTGCCCTTCCCTCACGTAGCCTATGGAGAGATGTACACTTCCCTCACGTAGTCTAGGGGATCCACTGGACTAACCTATGTCCGAAGGTACGTTCACCTAAAGGCGGAAGGAAGGTCAGCGACTCTTTAGATGTCGCCTCCGCGATCCCGCTCCTGAGGCAGAGGCCTCGACGTGTGGTCACACTGCTGCTATAGGCTCAGACCGTGAAGCTGTGAAAGTGCCAGGGCTATGATGAGAAGGGACTTACCGAAGATGTCAACCAGTTCTGATCGGCAGATATGGAATGTAGTCCTCTGCGTAGGGAGACCGTGTGGTCCCTGAGAGACGTCACCTTAGGGATGATCAGCCAAGAGGTAACCTGGCGAGTCGATCGCAGGGGGGCATGCCACTTCTCTCCGGAGCCCCTTGGAGAATGAATAAAGAGAATAACAAGACTTACCGCTGGTAACGTCCAGTCTGGCTGATGTCTGTGAAGGAGCAGTAGCTCTGCAAACTATTGGATGTCCACTGACAAACATCCTGGGTCCTCTAGAAAAGTCTTCAAGGAGACCTGCGTGCTCAGAGAGGAGAAGAGAACTATCCGTGGCCTTATGGTCTGACTCACCGTATCTTCCCGGCTAATCGTCATGCGCTGAACCTCGGCGCTTGCCCGGAATCCAGCAGAGGTGGTACGTCTGGGTCATCCCCAGAGAGGTCGGAAGGCTTCTGGACGAGCGGGAGCTTTGGACCTGGGAATGAAGGAAAAACCAGGGGGAGGCGCCGAAGGCGAGACCTGGCGGGTACGCTTCGAGCAGCGGGTGAGGTCCCTGGTACGGGACTCACCTCCCCCGGTGCGTGCACGTAGAGAAGGACTGTCCGTACCTTTAAGGCTTGACTCACCATCCTTACCCGGCTATTAGTCATGCGCCAAACATCCCGGTACTCCTGCTCGAAGTCCAGCAGAGGTGGAAACGCCTGGGCCATCCCCGAAAGGTCGAAAGACTACTAGAGGAGAGGCAGTCTGGACCTGAGGAGTAAGGTGAACCCTGGGAGCGCAGAAGACGAGACCTGGCGGGTCCGCCTTGGGCAGAGGAAAAGATCCTTAGTACGGGACCCAACTCACCGGGGGGAAAGCGCCAGTCTTGCGGACGGTTACGGCAGAGCGACAGCCCGGGGGCGCAGCGCATGCGCACCCACCCGAGGGACGTCAGCACGGGTATGCGGGGTCTGAGAGAGAGAGCGCCAACCCGCCTGCCGGTGCGGGATACCGGTGCGTGCAGTGCCAGGGCCCGCGGAAGCTGGAGTACTAATGTGACAACGTTCGGGGCAATTCATAACTGAGAGAACAGCCCTAAACCAACTGTACCTCTTATGCAAATCAAGAACCCGAATAAGAGCTCGTAAGAGTTAATATACATAATCTATATATATATATATATATATATATATATATATATATATGTACATAGAAAAACCACTTCCAGATTTCCATTATTTAGAACTTATATTGCAGACTCAAACAATAACCTTGAACACAAAGAAAAAAGGGGGAGTCTAGAATGCAACCATGTACTTTTTGCAAATATCAAAAAGTATATTCTTACTAAGAATAAAAAGAGCAATTTACAACCATCATAAGGAAGCACCTGTAGGATCTCACACAAAGAGTCATGATGCAAGAAAAGACAGGTTCAGACATTATGCTGCAGAAAAAATGCAGAAAAAATTCCCATTGAATCAAACCAATCCCATAATTTTTAATTAAATTCTCAAGCTGTATTGTGCTCGTAATAGTTAATATACATATATGTCTACCTTTACATATTGAAATAAACTGAGCCCATGACAAAAGAACAGAACAACCACTACCGTTCAGTGGCTAATGTTGGCTACTTTTCCCCCCTATGAGTGGTTGCTGTAGCTTCAGCAATCCGCAGACTAGGGAGACTGCTATAATCAGTCTCTTTTTTTTTTTTTTTTTAAAATGAATGCTGGGGTGGGAGTGGGGGGGGGGGGGGCCGAGGAGAGCGGGAAAAAACCCCCACCGCCCCCTCCTGTGATGCCTGGGGCTGGGAGGAGGGTGGAGATTGAGCGGCCGGCGGCCAATCGCGCTGCGGCAGGAGGCGGGCCTAGGACGCCGGGGACAAGGCCGAAGCCGGGGCCTAAATTTTGAAGGCTGCCGGAGCATGGAGGGTACCGGCCGGCTGTCCGGTGGCTGCGGCGCAGCTGCGAAGACCGGATGGCGGCAGTGCGTGCGCTCTGTCGCCCGATGCGGCCCGGGGCGTCCGGTGACTAGGCCCAGGCCGGAGCCTAAAAGGAAGCAGCCAGCGCCGGATTATGTAGAAACCGGCGGTTCTACCTGTGGGGGCGGCGGCGCGGCAGCGACATCCGTGCACCGGCCGTCAGTGCGGACTCCAGCGCTGGGAGAGGACGTGGCCGGGGCGCCCGGTGAGTAGGCCCGGACCGGGGCCCATATTTTGTAACCGCCTGGGGGGAAGGTAGGAGGGGGTGTCCTACCTGGTCGGCGGCGTAGCCTCTGCCAGTGTGCAGGCTGCGGACCGCAGAAGGATGAGGCAGGCAGGCAGGCAGGCAGGCAGGGAAGGTGGACGCCGGTGGGGGCAGGGAGCCCCCTGAAGCAGCGCTGCGGGCCCCATCATCATCCAGACGCGCTGTGAGGTCCAGTCCCTGCTGTATGCCCTTGCACCCTTTGGGGTGATACCGCAGGGTGAATAGGAGGTGCCCAGGAAGGATTAGCCCAGCGTGCCAACCCGGGAGTGGTACCGTGGAATTGGACGGGGGAGAGGGCCCGAGAACTCAAGCTTCTGCGACCCAGGGGAGCGGTACCCACACGGGCTGCGAGGGCTGAGGTAGAGAAACGATACCTGCAGAAAAAGAAAATTCCAACAGATGAGAGCGACGAGCGTCGCCAAGAGAAAAAAGAAAAAATATACGCAAAAAATCAAGTGGCTGAAGAGGGCCCAGTCGGCCCACATCAGCCTCCTACGACACTAAGCAAAAAACTAAACTGATTGAGTCCGCCTCTGGCTCAGGGGTTATACTGCTGGGGAGGAGCTAACTTTTTCTGTTTACTTAGTGTCAGCCTCCTAGTGACAGCAGCATAACCCATGGTCCTGTGTCCCCCAATGAAACGATGGAGAAATGAGCATGACTGCTGTTTACAGCTGTATAGCTATGATCAGCAGATATAGCTGAGCGATCAGATTGCTGATCCATATACAGTAACCCCTTAGGACAGTCATGGCGAACCTTTTGCAGGCCGAGTGCCTAAACTGTATCCCTAAACCCATTTTTTTTTCTGAAGTGCCAACCAATCCTATTATGTAAATAATTGATTGTAACCTTACCTTTGCAGTCTTCTCTTCTCTTCAGCAGGGGGCATCACGCTCATGCACGCTTACCACACATTGAAGCTGAGCCCCTGCCCTTTCCAGACACAGCAGTTGGATTGATCTTTCTGGAAAAAAATTGCAGCATATTAGACACAAGGGATTTTAGCATGGAATGCAATCAGATGTTACCCTGTAATCCACATCTACATTTCAAAGTCTGAACATACTGAAAACCCATAAAAACGTATGAGTTGCTCCCCTCCCCTTCATTGTGTAGTTATGTCCCCCTTCCTGGCCACTTCCTGGTAAACATGTCCCCCATCCTGATATGCATTTCCTACATTCTGGTATATTTGTCCCCATCCTGGTAAATATTCCTCATCCTGGTAAATGTACCCCATCCTGGTAAATGTACTCCATCCAGGCATGTATCTCATTCCTGGTAAATGTACCTCATCCAGGTATGTTCCCTTATCCTGGTAAATGTCCCCTTTCCTGGTAAACGTACCCCATCCTGGAAAAATATACCCCATCCTGATAAATGTCACCATTCCTGCTAAATGTTCCCCATCCTGGCAATTTTCCTCATTCTGGCATGTTCATGTACCCCCATCCTTTCATGTTTCCCCCCATCCTGGTAAATGTATCCCCCATCCTGGTAAATGAACCCCATCCTGGCATGTTCCCCTTCCTGGCATGTTCCCCCCCATCCTTGCAGTCATGTTTCCCCCCATCCTTGCAGTCATGTTTCCCCCATCTTTGCAGTCATGTTTCCCCCCATCTTTGCACGTTTCTCTCCATCCTTGCAGCCATGTTTGCCCTGTGCTCTCCATGTTTCCCCCGTGCTCTGTATGCCCCCGTGCTCTGTGTGTTTGCCCCCGTGCTCTGTGTGTTTGCCCCCGTGCGCTGAGTGTTTGCCCCCGTGCGCTGAGTGTTTGCCCCCGTGCGCTGAGTGTTTGCCCCCGTGCGCTGAGTGTTTGCCCCCGTGCGCTGAGTGTTTGCCCCCGTGCGCTGAGTGGTTGCTCCCGTGCTCTGAGTGGTTGCCCCCGTGCTCTGAGTGGTTGCCCCCGTGCTCTGAGTGGTTGCCCCCGTGCTCTGAGTGGTTGCCCCCGTGCTCTGAGTGGTTGCCCCCGTGCTCTGAGTGGTTGCCCCCCCCGTGCTCTGGGTTTGCCCCCGTCCTGGCACAACCGCACACAGCTTGAAAATAAAAAATAAAAAAACTCACCTTGCAGCCCCTGCTCCTCCGCTGCGCGCCGTCCTCAGTCAGTTCAGAAAGATCCCGCGCGCCCACAGGACGCCGGCGCCGCCTACTGACGCCCCTCCGTCTCCTAGGCAACAGGCCTGCGGCTCAGGAGAGGAGGCGTGTCAGAGGCAGGGGAAATGTCTCCTCCGCTCCAACAACAGTTTGTACTGTCGGCGCAACCACACCGACAGTACAAAGTGGCTCAGTGTGGCGACAGCGCGCGTGCCAGCAAAAAGGGCTCTGCGTGCCCAGTGTGGCACGCGTGCCATAGGTTCGCCATCACTGCCCTAGGAGGTTTAGTAAAAAAAAAAAAAAAGTTAAAAAAAGTTTTAAAAAATTTAAAAAAAAAATAAAACCTAAGTTCAAATCACCCCCCCTTTCGTCCCATTGAAAATTAAAGGGTTAAAAAAATAAAATATACACATATTTGGTATTACCGCATTCAGAAATGCCCGATCTATCAAAATATAAAATCAATTAATCTGATTGGTAAATGGTTTTTGGTCACCACAAATTTTGTGCTAAATGCAATACCAGGCGATCAAAACGTAGCATCTGCGCAAACATGGTACTCTTAAAAATGGCAGCTTGAGACGCAAAAAATAGGCCGTCACTGAGCCATAAATCTCGAAAAATGAGAATGCTACGGGTCGCGGAATATGGCGCAAAATGTGTGCCACTTTTTTAGGACAAACTTCTGATTTTTTTTTAACCCCTTAGATAAAAGTAAACCTTTACATATTTGGTGTCTACAAACTCGCACCGACCTCAGGCATCACACCCACACATCAGTTTTACCATATAGTGAACACAGTGAACAAAATATCTCAAAAACAATAGTGAAAAATAAAAAAGTTACATCTCTTGGAAGAAGAAAGGCGAAAAAAAAACGGAAAGCGCAAAAAAAAAAAAAAAAAAAAAAAAAAAAAAAAAATCGGCCGGTCGTGAAGGGGTTAATTGAATACCGTTTAACCTAATGGCTGAACTTTAAGACAGAGCTACTATATTACTACTAAATAGTGTTTATGTGAAAAGGATTAACTTTTTTTACAAAACATTTTTTTTACAATTTTTTTTATAATGATAATAGTAATGTTTGGATCAGCACTGAATAGGTTAAAATTGTGATATGCGACTTTTCTCATACATGTTTATCAAAGTGGGAATGATTAACAATATGTCCTGATTGGACGTAGTTTTTTTTTTTGTAATGTCTATAAAATGGTTGTATATATGTATGCATTTATGCTACGACTAAGAGTTACTGTCAGCTCAAAACACGTCAGCGATGCTTTTAGGCTATGTGCGCACTAGAAAGTGCCATTTTCTTAAGAAAAAAAACGGACCCTCTGAAAGAATCCCGCACCAGCAATAAAAACCACGGAAAAACCGTACCCGCGTTTTTGCCGCGATTTGCTGCGGTTTCACCGCGGATTTACCACAAGTTGGTCCCCGCGGATTTTACCATTAATGCATTCAATGCAATAAAGCACATTGAGAAAAGAAAGAAAAAAGTAATTTCCTTCCGAGAGAGCGATAGATAGACAGATCACTGCGGTTCTCCCGAACGGTAATGTATTCACATTACCGGCCGTGAGAAATGACCTGTGGTTACCTCTCTGCAGTCTCGTTGCGAGGCTGCATTCAGTAGTGTGTCAGACACGGATGGATCAGTCTGCAAGCATCGTGGGACCTCCGTGGATTACGCCGGAGCTGTGTGTTTGGGGCGTTTAATAAAGGGGTGAAAGAGGGGCTTTTTTGTTATTTTATTTAAAATAAAGGATTTTTCGTTGTGTGTGTGTTTTTTCACTTTACTTACGGGTTAATCATGAAAGCTGTCTCATAGACGCTGCCATGATTAAGCCGAAACTTAAATGGCAGCGATCCACTGCCATTTAACTCCTTATTACCTGGATTGCCACCACATCACGGCATCTGGAAGAGCCGGGGACACTCCGGGACTGCTGCATAATGGATGCGACAGTCACGGGGCAGCTGCGGGCTGATATTCTCGGCTGCGGGAGGGGGGTGCATTAACCCTGGTGCTCGCCCTCCCCAGCCTGAGAACACCGGGCCGCCGCTGTGTGTTTACCTCGGCTGGAAGGTAAAAATACGGCGGAGCCCACGTTTTTTTATTTTTATATGTCCGTTTGATTTCAATGTGTAGTCTATATGTCGGTGTGTGAGTGTGATCTGTGTGTTTTCTATGTCTGTGTCTATGATCTGTGTGTGTTTACTCTCTGCTCCGCTTCCTCTTCCTGTCATAATGACATCACTTCTCGGCAAACCGCAGGCAGTGATAAGCATTACCGCAGGTAAACTGCGGCTATACCAAGGGTATACCGCACATCATTTGCTACCTATGGTATTTCGATATTACATTACAGTGAATGGAATGAAATACCGCAGGTACCTGCGGAAAAGAAGTGACATGCACATTTTCTCAAGAAATTGTCTCAAGAAATTCTGCAGAAAGAATTTTCTTGAGAAAAAAAATGCAGTGTGCGCACAGCTATTTTTTTCCCATAGGTTTTGCTGGGAAATGTCTGCAGAAAGGTTCCAAACATTTCTTAAGAAATTTCTGCAGCAAAACCGCGGGTAAAAACGCAGTGTGCGCACAAGGCCTTAATGTGAATAAAAGCTTCAGAAAATATCCCTTTGGTGTGAACAGTCCTCTTCATTCTACTGATTAATTATATTTGTGCTATGAAGATACAGTATCCACAGAATGATTATATAACCATCTCCTAGTACAGACTGTAGGTCAGGCTTGGCGCAGCCTAAAAGATTCAAGTGCAGTTCACAGAACACATTGCGTAGCTGTCCTGCCGCAGAGGTACAGTTTTGCAGTAATCAGATTTATGATGAAGCATGTATGAAAAACACTGGGAAAAGGATACTCCCAATGTGAATGTACTGACCAGCTGCCAATTAAAAATGTATCCTTATCTAACCCCAAAGTCCATGTTCCCTGCTGAAACACTGATAGAGGAATAATACAGCTCATCACCATCTTTATATCCGGGATATTCAGGGCACAGAGTAGTCTTTGCTGAAACATGAACATCCAGTTGTAAGAAAATGTGATCCATGTTCATGAATAAAATTGTACTTTATTGTAAATAAGTGTAAAAGCCCAGGAAGGATAACAGACTAAAATCAATTATTGTCCATGGCACGCTCGACGTGTTTCTGGTGTGTTAACACCCTTTAGGCTATGTGCGCACTAGAAATGTGAAGTTTCTCAAGAAAATTTCTTGAGAAACTTCTGGGAGTGAAAGATTTCCAGACCTCCGGAAAAAATCCGCACCAAATCCGCATGCGGATTTGCCGCGGATTACCTGCGGAATAGCCGCGATTTTGCCGCGATTTTCCCGCGAGTGGTTCCCTGCGGATTTTGCAGGCTGTACTGCCGAAATCCGCAGGGTACCTGCGGAAATAATGGACATGCTCATTTTCTCAAGAAATTTTCTCGAGAAATTCTTCTCAAGGAAATTTCTTGAGAAAAATCCGCACAGTTATTTTTTTTTTTCATAGAATTTGCTGTGAAATGTCTGCACAAAGATTGCAGACATTTCTCAAGAAATTTCCGCGGCAAATCCGCGGGTAAATCCGCGGGTAAAACGGTCTAGTGCGCACAGAGCCTAAGGCTGGTTTCACATCAGCGGTATTTTACCGCACTGCTAGATCCGGCACAAATGCAGTACAGTTCTATACAGTTCACAGGTATCGCGGCAAGCTCCAGTCCATTGCGGGCAGAGCCAAAAACATAGCTGCGCTTGCGTGAGCCCGTGATCTCTCTGGGCAGACGCGAGATAGTGAGCAAGCTCACGGGCTCGCACAAGCGCACCTATGTTTTCGGCTCTGCCCGCAATGGGGCAGAGCGAAGTGCACCTGCGTGAGCCAGGAATGACTACGCAGGCGCGAGATTCAGCCCAGCTACATGGATGATGACAGAGGCGTCAGATACGTCAGTGGTCAAAGGAGGGTGGCAAACAGCGGCAGGAGGGGGGGTGGACAGAAGTCGAAAAAGCCCATCCAACAAGAACAGGTAATTTGCATAGATAATAGTCAGATTTTATAAAGTTATTTCTGGGGTCTGCAAGGGGATTCAGGAACAAAGTATACCTTCATAGAATGCAGCCCGGGAGCTGCACAAGGTGAGACTTTTGGTTCAATACTGAAAAAAAATGGTGACAAGTTGCCTTTAAGGGTGTTTACACACTAGAAACACGTTGAGTGTCATGGACATTAATTGATTTTAAAGGGCACATGTTAGGTGCAATATGCACCCAGAACCACGAGCAGTCCTGGGTGCATGTTTCTAATCCCTGCCTAAGTGTCCCAGCCTATAGTAGCATAGATAAAGAAATCTTTAGGCTAAGGTCACATGGGCATTTAGCATCTGATGCGAGAGCATTGGATGTGTTATGCTAATGACCCTCGGCTTCCGCTCTGCTGTGAGTGTAAGCCGAGGGTCATTATATTGTTATGCGATCCTGCGATCGCAGCACAGCTGTGGGAGGACAGGGAGGGAGTAATCTCCCCATCTCCTCTATTAGCTGATGCATCTATCGCACTGCACGTCGGTGTCATGCGAGTACAATGCGATGTTTCTCTCGCACGTACAAACTTATATGTGTACAAGTGAAATCAAATCGGATTCAACCCACAGCATGCTGCAACTGTTTTCTAGGTCCGATTAGGGCTGAGGGAAAAAAAAACAACCCTTAGCGTAACATGGGTCTGGGTGGAATGCGATTTTTTATCGCATTCCACTTGCTACATTTTTCTCAGTGTTGTCCTTTACTTAAGAAAAAGTATTTCTAAAAATCCTTTATGATATGATAATGAGGCCGCTCATCTCTTTTCTGCTGCCACGGCCAATGCTGGTTTTTGGCTCAGTGTGCACAATCAGAAGTCCCGAACTTCCGGTCATGCATACTATGAAACTGGGTGTACGCGTCCCGGCTTCAAACTGATGTAGTGCGTATGACTGAAAGTCTGATCATGCGTACTGAGCCGAACACCAGCGGTGGCAACAGAGAGGTGAGAACAACCAAGCCTCTGACACTGCACATTCATTAGCATGTTAGCAAGCCCACATGGGCGTGCTAACATGCTAAGGGGGCCAACTAGCCAAAGGAGGTTCACTAGAAAAAATGGAGAGCACACGGCACATGAATTAAGGTGCTGACAAAGGGGTCCAAAGCCCTTACATCAAATAGTCCAAAAATTCTAGCCAGGACACACCAGCCCTACAAGGCCTCCAACAAATCTCCATAAGAGTGTGGGACCAGAGCCAATACCTTCCCTCCTTACCTTAATCATATGGACCCTCCATAATTTACAGCAGCTGGATCAATACTTTAAGACCACTGACCGTCTTATACGCAGAACTATAGGACGGTATTTATTGCAACCGATCATAACTGCTCCCTCTGAATCTCTCAGTACACACCACTTCCTTACATATACCTTCAAAAGGAAACAGCTGCCTCAACCAGGGTTATGCCTTTGTCTGGCCTAAGAGCCTTCAGTTCCATATTGTCACAAGCCATACTGAGCGACTCTTTGATAAAGACCGATTGACCGACACATCAGTTTCAGAGGTTGCCATTTGTTAAATTACACTGTATATTTTGCACTTTATTAAAGAATTTTTTGCAATCCAACTTAAGTGTGCAGCAATTTTTGGACTATTAGCCAAGGGAAGTAACGCCTTTGTGACTAGTCGCTGGCCACATTAGCATATCATAAAGGATCTTTAGAAATACTTTTTCTACACATCCCTTTATCTATGCTACTATAGGCTGGGACTGCTAGGCAGGGGTTAGATATATGCACCCAGAACTGCTCGTGTTGCTGGGTGCACACAGGACCTGGCAGGCTCCCTTTAATCTTTGTTGTCCTTCCTGGACTCTTACACTTATCTACAATAAACGAAATTTTACTAATGAAGATGGATAAAGTGTCCTTAGCCCTGCTGGAACACCCGCCCTGACCATGCAGCCCACACTGGATTAGGACGGAGCCTGTGAGCATTTAGGTCAGTATAATTCACAGAGATGGTACCTCCCAAAACGGAGGCTGCGGTTCCTCCTAATGAGGAAGCTACTCATACTCTGTTGCACAAACTCACGACCTCTCCCCCTCAAAGTGTCGTGGGGTAATGCTTCAATCAAATTCACATTTGTAGGCGAACCCAGAATGCAGAGGACATCAAGTACCAAACTAATCGAATTAATTCAATTATTGCCCAATCCCAATATAATCATTCAGACAAACTTGGTTTTTTATCGGGTCAAGTATAGGCAATGTGCTAGTGCACATCGGAGTTCTTCCATATGGAACAAAATATTAATAATGGAGCATTCACAATCCTGGATTGTTTAGGGTCAAGAGTATTCGTTATAGTAGACCGTACGTCCAGCACCTTCTTAGGAGAGCTGATTTTTCTATTTTGCCGATATTTTGTTCTGATTTTAGACTTTTATAATTAACACCAAGATGTACAAAATTATGTTTTTTTATGTTTATTTAACAAAAATGATGAAGTTCATATAAGCCTGAGTCCAAAAAATTGTAAATTATTCTTAAAAATGTTTTCAGTTCATCAGTTGTACAGTAGTTCAGAAAAAGGATGGGGTTGGGGAGATTTTTCTATAAAAAAAGGCTTCGGTGTTTAACTGAATAGTCCTTCCTTGGCTGATAACCTCTGTCGATGAATTTGGTCTTGCTGAAGCTCCTCCTGGCTAGGGTGCCAAAGTCTCATAATTATCCGCTCTATGTTCAGTGCATAAACCGTGTGAGAAGGGATGACTTCTCTGTGAATCTGAAAGAGGTAAAAGTGCAAGGTCAGTGTCTTCACTTCCACATTGAAACCAGAAAGTTGTGTTCACAGGTGACAGATATCCACATGTAACCAGCATTGTAAACACACGTTTATGTATAGTGTTTGTATGCAAGTGTGGATTTATATGGGGCTTTACCCGTTCAATTCACTAAGACAGATATCATTAGAAAGATTTTTTCAGAAACTCTGCACCATGCTGTAAAATAAAAGGAAAAAATAAAGCACCTCCATAGACAGCCACTTTAATACCATCCCGACACTGGTACTGCCTATGTCGGGTATCCATGTGAAGGGTTCAGCAGCTGAGCCTGCATCTTATACCTGGCAGATTCTGCCGGGAATATATGGCCAGTATTTGTCGCTAAGAAAGCCAGACGAGCTGTGCCAGGTATGATGTAGACTCAGCTACTGAGCACACAGCAAACACAAGCATCAGGTAGCATTCTCCTGGCATGACCCAAATCCAGACATGTCCATCACATGTTAAATAGAAAAGCGTAATCTGTCACTGGACAAAACTTGCTTCAACTGCTCCAGAGTCCAATGGCTGCCTTACATCACTTCATCCAGTGGTTGGTATTGTGCTTAGTGATGCAAGGCTGCATGCAGCCACTTGGTCATGAAGCGCCTGGCGGGGGCACAGTTTGTGTTCTGTTGTTAAAGGGGGTTTCCAGCCTAAATACACAAGTCTGCAGTCCCTCTATGTGTCACTATGTGACTGCAGACGTGTGAACCCTCACATCGCCCACACTGTGCTGTGAGGATTCTCCGGAGTCAGAGCTGGAAATGTTGGTCACATGGCTGCAAGTATGATATATGCAGACTGCCGGCCAGAATCCGACTAGAATGTAAGTGTATTGAAAAAGGCCGGACCCAATCAGTGAGACCGCACCCACTAATCAGATATTGGCTGGGAGTCTGCATATCGCATATTCGTGGCCACGTGACAGCGTTTCACACAGTGTGTGTGTGTGTGTGTGTGTGTGTGTGTGTGTGTGTGTGTGTGTGTGTGTTACCATTGGCCAGAACACTTGGGGATGAAGGCCAGAACACTTGGGGATGAAGGCCAGAACACTTGGGGATGAAGGCCAGAACACTTGGGGATGAAGGCCAGAACACTTGGGGATGAAGGCCAGAACACTTGGGGATGAAGGCCAGAACACTTGGGGATGAAGGCCAGAACACTTGGGGATGAAGACCTAAGACCCCCAATAATACCAGATGAGGTTTGGACTCTGCCGTTATGGAGTCAGCAGATCGTTACAGATCGGGGTCACTGATTAGTGAGGAGCATAACGTATAACAGTCACTATGTGGCTGAATTGTTGTGGTTCTTTTTAATAATACTGCTCACATGTGCAATATTTAGAAGGGAAGAAATGTCATGAACTGACTTGTTACACCGGTGGCTCCAATTAAAAGACCATGCTGGAATTAGTGAGCTCTGCACCACCAGCTCTTCTGTCAAACTAGTAAAGGCAAATGGCACGATTGTATATACAGGTAGCAATGAATGGAAAAACCTAAATTGAAAGATTATGATATGTGTCTCAATACTTTTGTTCATCTAGTATGCTGAATTAGGAAGCAATTTCTTTTTTTCTAGCACTATATAAGGGTGAACCTCTGCATTACAACCCAGCACTACAATTACATTCTAGAATCTATAGCCGATTTTCTGAGACAATTATATTTTCATAAGATGGCACAGATATGACCAAGGCCATTAAATTACACAGCAGCATTACCTTCAAGGTTTCAAAAAGATCAAACATGTTGACGGGGGGCAGGCTGGGCGGTAGGCTGTCTCCAGAACAGGCTAATAAGAGGGCGGCTTGTTGTTCTGCGTCATCCGGATGTATACTTGTTCCAGGATTCTGGTTTCCAGTATGAGAAGGGATCATGGGTGGACTGAAACACAGAAAACACCACTATATCAAAAAGGGAGCATAGTAAACTGTGCACTAAAGTATATGATGCTATAAGAAATAAAATATGGCCAAATATTATTCACGAGCACGCCCTATAAAAACACAAACACTGACACTAATGTCTATATTTTTCTGTGTCTGACTAGGATAGATTCCCTTTAAGAAATTGTGTCACTAGGATCAACCCCCCTAAGCCGTCTATAGGAAGCTGAATAAAATGATACCTCTATATTGGTAATCTAATGTCTTACTCCAGAGAAATCCACATTTTTATTAATATGTAAATGAGCTGTTTATGGGTCAGACACAGATTTTGCTGAGATTCTGCCTCTAGGGCCTATTTTAAATGAAAGGAGGCATCACTAATGTGAGTCATGTAATGACTGACAGTCTGCTCTTCTGATCTCACCAAGGGCTCTTTCAGAAATCCGTGCAACGACCATAATACACAGACTGGCCACAGTTCTCCCGACCAGAGCGTGACAGCTTTATATATTTCAATGAGCTGATCAGGAGAGCCCCAGCCAGTCCGTTGCATTGCGGTCTGTGCATGGACTGCAAATGTTCAAACTGGCTGCAGGTCTCCTGTGACAGCCTCACAGAAATATATGAAGCAGTCACGCTCTGTTCGGGAGAGCCGCAGCCAGTCTGTGCATGGACCATGTTGCATGGACGTATGAAAGAGCCCTAACACAGTATAGCAGAACTGAACTATGTCTCATTACAAACACCTCTGCAGCTCTCTTCTCAGTTGTAATGAGGCACAGCTCTGCCACAGAGCTAACAGAACCATCAATTCTTCATTCTCCATCTCATAGGCAGCTGGGGATGGGGGGTGGGAGGTGAGTGCAATACATCAGAAATGACAACACTAAGAGGGGAGAGCTGGAACTGAAGATGTGCTTGTACAATGTATGAGACAAAGTTTTGCTCTGCTGTATTGTATAATCACACACATCTCTGCAGTGAAATCAGGCGAGCAGACTGTCTGTCATTACATGTCTCATACTGGTAACATCCCCTTTCATTTAAAATAAGCTCTGAATGCAGATTAATCAGGGAATTCTGTGCCAATCCATTTACATGTAAAAAAGACATGGATTTTTCTGGAATAAGAGATTGGATTGCAGATATCAAAATATTTTATTCAACTCCCTATGATCTGAATTCATATAGACGGCTTAAGAGGGTGGATCCTCCTCAATAAATTCCCTTTCGGTCTATATTTTCAGTAGGGAAATAATAGAGTATTGTTTTGCTATGAGAAGTTTAGCCCTTTCTGATCATCTACAAATCCAAAAAGTCAAATAAAATTTTCACTTTCCATGCTTTAGATCTTGTTAATTGGTTAATAGAAATCTAATGAAAAACCTAAGAAAAAAGAAAAAAAAAGAAAAAAAAAGAAAAAAAAGGGAGAAAAAAAAAGAAAAAAGTGTCCAGATAAAGCACCTAGAGAATACATTCATTAGATTGGTATGAGTAAGACTTCCTCTTTGTAAGCAGCGTCACCATTACCACAGGGTGATAACATCATATAGTTTAACAGCAAAATCAGTCCACATGAGTAATCCTTTCCCCACCGAAAAAAGAAAAAAACAGGTGAAACAAGAACAAGTGGACAGTCCCTGCTCTATTGTCAGTAAGGGGATCGCCAAGCCTGGACTGGGCTGAAACTAACATATGACTGTTACTGGAGACTCGAGTACACTTTACAGAGTAAATAGGTAAAGGGTGGAAAAATGTACTTGGTCAATTCTTACTGGAAATGACCACTACAGGAACATTCACTGAGTACTAAAGTGTCTGTGTATAAGACTGCATTCATCCTGCTGTAAATACAGCAAATACTTAGAGCGAAACCTGGGATCAGATCCGGTCCTGCTTTCCCGAAGGGTCCTAACCGGAGCAAAGTCTCATCTGTTAGATCTCCCGCTGCTCGAGAGCAAAAGATCCAGCTGCGCACAGGATTCCTTATTTATTTCCTGATTTAATGACAGGCAGCTCTGCCACAGTCAGTGCAGATAATCAGGAAGCTCAGCTGCTGCCAATATGTACAGCACGTGATCTGTGAGGTCAGTAATCAGCTGCAGAAGTCATGTGGAAGTCCACGTTACCACTCCACGAACCAGTAGACTCTTGAGGCTGAAGCGGTGAGGATCCACCAGGTGATTAATCTTTCAATGTTTTAATTTAATAATTTCTTAATGCTACATGCTAACTGTATTTGTACAAAGTTTGATAAAGGGTCGTTCTTAAAGAGGACCAACCACCAGGATTTTCCTATATAAACTAAAGCCAGTGCTATACTGGCGCTATCATGCTGAGTCTAAACATACCTTTAGTTGTGAGATCGGATGTATAGTTTCTCAAATATAGCCAAGTAAAGTTTGTGAAATGCACTGTTATTTGATTGATAGGTGCAACAGAATATTAAATAAATGGGCTGGGTTTTGCTAGTTATTCCCACCCCTGTCTGCCTGTCCTTCCTCCTCCTGTCTCTTATTACAAGGGAGGAAGGATAGGGAGGAGGGACAGGCAGAAGACAGGGGCAGGAATACCTAGCAAAACCCAACCCATTTATTAAATATTCCGATGCACCTCTTATCAAATAACAGTGCTTTTCACAAACTTTACTTGCCTATATTTCAAAAAGTAAACATCCGATATCACAGCTAAAGGTATGTTTAGAATCACCATGACAGGGCCAGTTTGGCACTGGCTTTAGTTTATATATGATAATCCTGGTGGTTGGTCCTCTTTAAATCGCCTCTTGAGCAGCTCAGTGTTCCCATCTCCTCACTTCCTGGGTTCTGACAGAGAGGAGGCCCCTCCCTGAGTGACAGTTCTGATGAACAGCAGAGCTGTAGTATTGGAACTAGCTCAGCACAAGTGTTGTAACAAATTCAGCTATCAGTGGTTTGTTCTGGAGTCTACACTAGTACTCGGGTACAGACAGAGAGAGCAGTGATTAGGAGACCTGCAATGAAATCTGCGAATGGTTGGGTCTAGAAATATAGCACAATTTATAACAGCAGCTTGTCAGGAGCAGAGAGGGAGTGGGAGGGAGGTAAACAGCTACCCACTATATAGAAATCACTAGGCTGGAGACTGGTATATCAGCAATTAACCCCACTCCTTGGATATAACTACAGCACACACGCGGCCAATGTCTGCTGGCCGTACAATAAGGTAAAGAGTTGCACACTAGTCACAATGTATAGGGGAATAATGAAAAGCAGAACTGCTATGGGAATACTAGACTGAAAAATACAATGAACTATCTGAAAAATTGAAAAACCTTGAAAATGGAATTTGCATAACTGCTGTGAATAAAGAGAATTTTGTTTACTTACCGTAAATTCTTTTTCTTATAGTTCCGACATGGGAGACCCAAACCATGGGTGTATAGCTACTGCCTCCGGAGGACACACAAAGTACTACACTCAAACGTGTAGCTCCTCCCTCCGGCTATATACACCCCCTGGATGACAATCTACCCAGTTCAGTGCAAAAGCTGAAGGAGGACATCCACCCATAAGTAGAGAAAGAGTAAACTCGGAAAGACCAGAACTCTGTCTACTAACAACAGCCGGTGAAACACACGGAACAAAAAGCTGCCAACAGGCAACAGGGAGGGTGCTGGGTCTCCCATGTCGGAACTATAAGAAAAAGAATTTACGGTAAGTAAACAAAATTCTCTTTTTCTTTATCGTTCCTTATGGGAGACCCAAACCATGGGACGTTCCAAAGCAGTCCATGGGCGGGAAATAAACCAAACTGAGAAGTAGGAAAACCTAACTTCACAAATGGGCGACAGCCGCCTGAAGAATGCATCTGCCCAAGCTCGCATCTGCCGAAGCATGAGCATGCACCTGGTAGTGCTTCGAAAAAGTGTGCAGACTGGACCATGTGGCAGCCTGACAAACCTGCTGAGCCGTAGCCTGGTGCCTGAAAGCCCAGGAGGCACCGACAGCTCTGGTCGAGTGCGCCTTAATCCCCGGCGGGGGAGGCACCTGAGAACACTGGTAGGCATCGGAGATAGCCGACCTGATCCAACGAGCTAGAGTCGGTTTAGAAGCAGCGAGACCCTTGCGCTGACCAGTGGTTAGCACAAAAAGAGATGTGCACCGCCTAAAAACAGCGGTGCGTGACACATAGATTCGGAGCGCCCGCACCAAATCCAAGGAGTGCAACGCCTTCTCAAAGCGATGCACCGGGGCCGGACAAAGAGAAGGTAATGAAATGTCCTGGTTAAGGTGGAAAGGAGACACCACCTTAGGGAGAAAGTCCGGAGTCGGACGAAGAACCACCTTGTCTTGGTGAAACACCAAAAAGGGGGATTCTGAAGAGAGCGCAGCCAAATCCGAAACTCTCCTGAGAGAAGTTATGGCTACTAGAAAAACAACTTTCTGTGAAAGTCTAGACAAGGGAACTTCCCTGAGAGGCTCAAAGGGGGGTTTCTGTAAGGCCGTGAGGACCAGATTAAGGTCCCAGGGATCCAAGGGCCGCCGGTAAGGAGGAATGATGTGAGATGCGCCCTGCATGAAGGTGCGCACCTGAGCCAGTCGGGCGATACGCCGCTGGAACAATACCGACAGAGCCGACACCTGTCCCTTAAGGGAATTGAGGGACAGTCCTAGCTGTAGACCGGACTGTAGAAAAGACAGGATGGTCGGCAAGGAGAACGGCCAAGGGGCATGGCCGGACGAACGACACCAGGACAGGAAAATTTTCCAAGTCCTGTGGTAAATCTTGGCCGAGGAAGACTTCCGAGCCTGAGTCATGGTGGAGATGACCTCAGAGGGAATGCCTGAAGCCGTCAGGATCCAGGACTCAAGAGCCACGCCGTCAATCTGAGAGCCGCAGAATTCTGGCGGAAGAACGGACCTTGAGAGAGAAGGTCTGGGCGGTCCGGGAGACGCCACGGCACCTCTACGGACAGACGGAGCAGGTCTGGGTACCACGCTCGCCTGGGCCAGTCCGGAGCAATGAGCATGACTCGACGGCCCTCCATTCTGATCTTGCGCAGAACCCTGGGCAAGAGCGCTAGAGGGGGAAACACATAGGCCAGACGGAACTGAGACCAATCTTGAACCAGTGCGTCTGCTGCGAAGGCTTGAGGATCGTGGGAGCGAGCCACGTAAACCGGAACCTTGTTGTTGTGCCGGGATGCCATTAGATCTACCTCTGGAGTGCCCCACTTGCGGCAGAGTGATTTGAACACTGCCGGATGCAGAGCCCACTCGCCGCCGTCTACGGTTTGACGGCTGAGATAATCGGCCTCCCAGTTTTCCACGCCTGGGATGTGGACTGCAGATATGGTGGACTTCGAGTCCTCCGTCCACTGGAGGATTCGTTGAACCTCCAACATCGCCAGACGGCTGTGAGTCCCGCCCTGGTGATTGATGTAGGCAACCGCTGTCGCGTTGTCTGACTGGACTCGGATGTGCTTGCCCACCAACAGGTGGTGAAAGGCTAGGAGAGCTAGAAACACAGCTCTGATCTCCAGCACATTGATTGAGAGGGCTGATTCGGACGAAGTCCAAGTGCCCTGTGCTCGGTGATGGAGAAATACTGCTCCCCAACCGGAGAGACTGGCATCCGTGGTGAGGATTACCCAGGACGGAGTCAGGAAGGAGCGTCCCTGTGACAGAGAGAGGGGCCGAAGCCACCACTGAAGAGAGCTCCTGGTTTGTGGCGACAGAGCCACCAGCCTGTGCAAGGAAGAGATCCGCTTGTCCCAACAGCGGAGGATGTCCAGCTGCAGGGGACGCAGATGGAACTGGGCAAAGGGAACCGCTTCCATTGACGCCACCATCTGACCCAGCACCCGCATGAGGTGTCTGATGGAATGACGGCGGTGCCTCAGCAGAGAGCGTACCGCCAGACGAAGAGACTGCTGTTTGACTAAGGGCAGCTTCACAAGTGCCGGCAGAGTCTCGAATTGCATCCCTAGGTACTCGAGTTTCTGGGTTGGAATCAGAGTGGACTTGGGCAAATTGACCAGCCACCCGAACTGGACTAGAGTGGCGAGAGTGAGCGAGACACTCCGCTGGCAGTCTGCACTGGATGAGGCCTTGACTAGAAGGTCGTCCAGGTAAGGAATCACTGCCAACCCCTGGAGGTGCAGGACCGCAACCACTGCTGCCATGACCTTGGTGAATACTCGAGGGGCCGTGGCTAGGCCGAAGGGGAGAGCCACGAATTGGAAATGTTCCTCTCCTATTGCAAAGCGTAGCCAACGCTGGTGCGAAACCGCAATAGGAACATGCAGATAGGCATCTCTGATGTCGATGGATGCTAGAAAATCTCCTTGGGTCATTGAGGCAATGACCGATCTCAGAGATTCCATGCGAAAGTGCCGCACCTGAACGTGCTTGTTGAGAAGCTTGAGATCCAGGATGGGCCGGAAGGAACCGTCCTTTTTGGGGACTAGAAAGAGGTTTGAGTAGAAACCGCTGAACCGTTCCCGGGCGGGAACCGGAACAATTACACCGTTGGCCTGCAGGGATGCCACGGCCTGAGAGAAGGCGGCGGCTTTGGAGCAGGGGGGGGGGTGGACAGAAAAAATCTGTTTGGCGGGCTGGAAGAAAATTCTATCCTGTAGCCGTGGGAGATGATATCCCGCACCCACTGATCGGAGACGTGTTGAAACCACACGTCGCCAAAGTGGGAGAGCCTGCCACCGACCAAGGACGTTGCTGGCGTAGCCAGATAGTCAAGAGGAGGCTGCCTTAGTGGCAGCGGCTCCTCCGGCCTTTTGAGGACGCGGCTTTGCGCGCCAGTTGGGTTTACGATCCTTGGCTGCGGTAGTGGACGAGGTCGAGGGCTTAGAGGCTGACCAGTTAGAGGAACGAAAGGAACGAAAATTCGATTGGTTCCTGCTCTGGACCGGTTTCCTGGCCTTAGTTTGCGGCAAGGAAGTACTCTTTCCGCCAGTAGCTTCCTTAATTATGTCATCCAGCTGTTCTCCAAACAGCCGGGACCCAGCAAAAGGGAGACTCGCAAGGTACTTCTTAGAGGAAGCGTCTGCTTTCCACTCTCGAAGCCACAAGATCCTGCGGATCGCGAGGGAGTTAGCGGAGGCCACCGCCGTGCGGTGAGAAGCCTCCAGGATGGCAGACATGGCGTAGGATGCAAAAGCCGAAGCTTGAGAAGTTAAGGCATCCATCTCAGGAATAGAGTGTCTGGTGAGTGAATGCATCTCCGCCAGAGAGGCAGAGACTGCCTTAAGAGCCCATACTGCCGCAAAAGACGGGGAGAACGAGGCTCCTGCCGCCTCATATACAGACTTGGCCAGAAGGTCAACCTGGCGGTCAGTGGGATTTTTAAGAGAAGTGCCATCAGCCACAGCTACGACTGTGCGGGCTGAGATTCTGGACACCGGAGGGTCTACCTTTGGGGACTGGGCCCATTCCTTAACCACCTCTGGTGGAAAAGGAAAACGGTCATCTGAACTACGCTTCAGAAAGCGTTTGTCAGGACAGGCCCTGGGCTTGTTAACAGTGGTCTGAAAGCTGGAGTGGTTAAAAAACATACTTTTAGCTTTCTTAGGTGAGGTAAACTGGTGTACCTCTACCAGAGAGGTTTGTTCGTCTGACTCTGGTGGGTTGAGGTTCAGAACGGAGTTAATGGACGCAATCAAGTCACTAACATCCGCATCACCCTCAGACAAATCAATGGGGTACATAGAAGTAGCGTCTGAGCCCACAGTAAACGAATCCCCCTCGCCCTGCACGTCGGCACGTGAATCAGAGCCGTGGGACGAGGGAGGAGAAGGGTCCCTACGTCTCCGTTTAGGGGGACTGGGACCTAGAACATGCTCTGAGGGCTCCGCAGAGCTCTGAGCAGCAGAGACACTTTGAGGGGGGGCTGATGCATAGACAGCAGTGTCCGGGACAGCTGCCCCATGGAGTCGGCAAAAGACTGGGAAATAGCTTGTGAAAAAGATGCTACCCAAGCCGGGAGTTCAGCTACCAGGGCCGGAGCAGCCGAGGGGGCCCCTGAGGAGGCTCTAGGCTGAGACACAACCATATTAGCACAGGCATCACAATGTGGGAATGTGCTCGGCTCTGGCAGAATGCGCTTACATGCAGTGCAAAAAGCATACATGTTTGCAGCCATGCTCCGGGTGACAGACATGCTGCTGATGGGGGGACTCTGCAGCAATAAACACTCCTGTAGAATGCCTGAAAGTGTATATAAAAAGCCCACAACCAGAGGTTGTGGCTTACCACACCACTCTCTGTGTGCCCTCCGGATTCCACAGCTCCAAGTCCCAGTGAAGCGACAGCTTTCCCAAAACAGCAACAGCTGCAGCTCCCAGCGCCGTCCAGTGTAAGAACGCTGAGAAAATGGCGCTGGGAGGAGGAGGGGGGGCGTGTATAAGCCCAGGAGCGGGAAAAACGGAGGGCAGAGAGATACAGGACGAGGTACAGGGGAGGGCACATCTCTCCAGAGAGGAGAGTCCTCCCCTCTGCTGGCCGGGCGGTGGGCGGCGCCGTATGCAAAACATGCAGGGAGCCGAAAACGAAACTAGGCCCAAACTGAAGCCGGGGCCTAGATTTCAAAACGCGGCCGAGCAGCAGGCACCTTCGGCGCGGTTCTCAGAGGAAACTCCCAGAACCGGCCGAAATTCACAGTAAAGTTACAAAACATACTGTCCCCCAAATAAAAGTACCCGGGACCCCTGAAAAACGTCTCAATACTTAGCTCTTGAGACGCAGGGCCATGTCCCTGGAGAGGGGGGTAAACGCTCCTTCCAGCAGGGACCAGACAGGGCTGCGGATGAAGCCGGCCTCCTGCAAGCAGAGAGGACCGTGATGACTCCCACTTCAAACAGAGCCTCGACAGAGGATGCGAAGGAGCTCGGCATGTGAAGGCTCCAGCCTTATTAAAGTCAACCTTAACAGCACCCCGCAGAGTGGGGCGTGAAGGGACATGCCGGGAGTCCAGACTGGACCCGCTTTTCTTCCAAATCTTTAAAAATAAAAATGAAAAATATCAGAGAATGCAAGTGTGTGTGACCTCCTGAAACACAAAGCAATGAACTGGGTAGATTGTCATCCAGGGGGTGTATATAGCCGGAGGGAGGAGCTACACGTTTGAGTGTAGTACTTTGTGTGTCCTCCGGAGGAAGTAGCTATACACCCATGGTTTGGGTCTCCCATAAGGAACGATAAAGAAAATAGGAATATAAGATGTTTAGCCATTGTATTGATCAATGCAAAAGCTTGGTCCTTTGCTTCCCATACAGAGCAAGTTTTTTAACTGCAGGTGAGGTTACACGTAAGTTAGGGACCCCAAAAATAGAGATTACCTTGGTGTGGTTTTATGACTAGTGTGCAACCGTTTACCTTATTGTATAGTTATAGGTTTTTGTGTTTTGCACATTGTTCACACAATTGGAGTTCCAGACGTACATTCTTTAATGTCTGGTGGCCGGACTCAACAGAAACCAGCTGTATACTAAAAGATAAAAAGCTCTCAGCAGGAGAATGACAGCAGAGAGAAAAAGCAACAACAGGATTTTGCTATACGAAGTAAAGGCAGTGCCATGCTGGCACTAGGATACTGAATAAAGGGCATACTGTGCCTGTTGTAGAAAGATCGGCTGCTTGGTTGCTGAATTATCTTTAACCAAAGTTACAGAAATGTACTGCAGGTTGATTGACGTGTGCAACGGATGCGGGCATTTGTGGGTCAGGTTTCGTGGTGTATACTCTTCCTCCTGTGTCTTGAATGGCAAGCCAACAGCAGCAATGGTGGCATGGCGCGATATTTAAAGGGAACCTGTCATCAGAAATTTGGCTTTCAACCTAAAAGTTTCCCCCTCTGCAGCTCCTGTGCTGCATTCTAGTAAGGTTTCTATACTTTTTGTGCCCCCTTTTAAACCAAAATAAACACTTTATAAAGTTGTACCTTTTGGTATGAAAATCTTGTAAATTCTCCATGGGGGCGGGCTCTCTGGTGTCCGTTGCTGTCCCTTATGCCGTCCCCCCACGCTCCAAATCATCCCTCAGGACGCCGCCCACTGCGCCCGAGGTCCCGTGCACGCCAGGACACCTGGTGACGTGGTCGCAGGCACGAGAGTATGGGCGGCGCTGTGATTGCATCGCAAGTGCCCGCCCATACTCTCGTGGCCGCGCTCTCCCCTCTGTACGTCGTTCAGATCCTTTCCGCTTCTCCTGTGCTGTGCTGCTCAGCTCCTCCCATGCATTTCCTGCTGCAGGGTACGATGGGAAGGAGGTGACGTCTGGTCATTTGGCCGGCGCATAACGCTGGAGGAAGAGGGGAAAGTGCGGTCACGAGGTTATGGGCGGGCACTTGCTGATGACACTCACAGCACCGCCCATAACCTCGTGCCTGCGCAAAACGTCACCAGCGGTCACACGTGCACGCAGTGCACAGTCCCGCTACAGTCGCACAGCGCATGCGCGGGACCTCGGGCGCCCAGGGGTGGCGTCCTGAGGTTTGAAATTCAGCGTTCGGGGGCGGCGTAAATCGGCAGGACGACAGTAACGGTCAGCAGAGAGCCTGCCCCCATGGATAATTTACGAAATTTACATACGAAAAGGTACAACTTTATAAAGTGTTTATTTTGGTATAAAAGGGGCCAGAAAAACTAGAGGAACCTTGCTAGAATGCAGCCCAGGAGCTGCAGAGGGGGAAACTTTTAGGTTTATAGCTAAATTTCTGATGACAGGTTCCCTTTAAATTAAGAAAAAGGGGCATGCAATACAAGACACAGGAGGAGGAATATACGCCTGAGAAATATACACCGAGGACCAAACCCAAAAGACCCATCCCCGATGCACACGTCAATCAAAGTTCAGTGCATTACTACAACTTTGATTGAAGATATATCAGCAACCAAGCAGCCGATCTTTCAACAAAAGTTATGCCTGGATTCAGTATCTTTCTGCCTGTATGGCCCTGCCTTTACTTCATATCGCAAAATCTTGGTAGTCAGTTCCCCTTAATTAAATGCTTGTTCTTCTGTTCAGTCTTAGAGAGCACAGTACTCTCCTGGTTTTCAGTTTTCGGTTTTCGGAGGGTGGTATGATCCTGAGCATTAACAGATCGGGTTGGCGGCATGGTGAACCATACTTTCCAATCCTTACAGCAGAAGCAGCTTGGTCTCCGCAGCTTCAAGAGAAGAGTCTCTGAAGCCGCAGATCCAATGAGCCAACCGATGCTTGTAAGCTTAAAAGGGAACCAATCACCAGAATTTTCGTATATAAGCTTAAGCCAGTGCTATACTGACACTATCAGGCTGAGTCTATACATACCTGTAGGGCAGCTCGGATGTTTAGGTTTGTGAATCCAAGAAAGTTTATAAAATCAGCAGCTTCTTGAGTGACAGCAGCTGAGGATCAGATAATAGCAGGGGGGTATTCATAGTTATCCCCTCCCCCTGTTAGAATTAGCATAAGTATTATACAAACAATTCACTTTTTATCTTGCAGGACCTGTGTGAGGTCATACCCATGTGACCAGAAGGGGCAGAGCCTCAGCCAATAAAGCCGATACCACGAAGTAACATTTTTCTGTTGCCACTTTTGGTCACATGGGTATGTATGACCTCAGCACAGGTCCTGGAAGAGAAAAAGTGAAATGTTTGTATAATACTTATGCTAATTCTAACAGGGGGAGGGGATAACTATGAATACCCCCAGATATTATCTGATCCTCAGCTGCCGTCACTGAAGAATCTGCAGATTGTGTAAACTTTACTTTCTTGGGTTTCAAAACATATACATCCGAGCTGACCAGTACAGGTATGTAGAGAATCAGCCTGATAGCGCCAGTATAGCATTGGCTTTAGCTTATATAGGAAAATCCTGGTGATTGGTTCCCTTTAAGTACTTGTAAACCCTGTGCTCCTTGCCTAGGAATTGTGCATCCTTTGAAAGGCTATGAGGTGGGCAGAAATCTAGAAAGTGAGCAGCAAAACCATACTACTAAAAATCCCTCCTTTCTTGAGAAATTTCAAGATTATTTTTTTTAAGAGGCAAATTGCAAAGCTGCTTCTTTTTATAACCACTTTCCAATTTTACCCATTTAGGATTATCATAAAAACCCTTGCTTGGCTGAATGGCATTTACATAGATTTTTGCTTATGTTGCAAAAAGCAGCATACGGCAAACACCCAAGTAACGTCTGAACGCAGTCTCGACGGCCACGAAAACTTGTACTATACGCACCTAGGAACAACTGACACTGAAAAGGTTTTCTCATGACTGGTACTCTACAAAACGCACTAATTACAGCTGCATGACAAAGATTGTGAATTTATGGTGTCATTTTGCCAGAAAGGCTTTCCCAGTGCATGCAACCTCCAGAGGCTGGGCTGCAAGAAAACACAATGCTCCACTAACATCAGCTAAAAAGTGGAAATGAAGGTTCTAGTAAGAACGGGCATATCAGAACTGGACAGTTTACAAAGATTAGAAAAAAAAATATCATCCATATATCTCATATGAGCATTGTTTATTTTGTCGCACCCAGACAGTGGTAATGTCTCACTGTCATAAACCACAAGTTTGTGGATCCACCCTACCTCGTGTCCATGATGTAATATTACGGGAGAGGTCTTGGCACACACGGATCAATTGGGACATATTAAGCAACAATGAAGTATCTGAGCCTGGCCTGAGTGTTGTTGCTCCTCATGTGAATCCCTTTGGAAACAATCTTTAATAATCTAATGCTTACTTCTATCTCACCATGTTATAAAGAAGGGAATTTTGTTTACTTACCGTAAATTCCTTTTCTTCTAGCTCCTATTGGGAGACCCAGACAATTGGGTGTATAGCTTCTGCCTCCGGAGGCCACACAAAGTATTACACTTTAAAAAGTGTAACCCCTCCCCTCTGCCTATACACCCTCCCGTGCATCACGGGCTCCTCAGTTTTGGTGCAAAAGCAGGAAGGAGGAAACTTATAAATTGGTCTAAGGTAAATTCAATCCGAAGGATGTTCGGAGAACTGAAACCATGAACCAAAAGAACAATTCAACATGAACAACATGTGTACACAAAAGAACAACAGCCCGAAGGGAACAGGGGCGGGTGCTGGGTCTCCCAATAGGAGCTAGAAGAAAAGGAATTTACGGTAAGTAAACAAAATTCCCTTCTTCTTTGTCGCTCCATTGGGAGACCCAGACAATTGGGACGTCCAAAAGCAGTCCCTGGGTGGATAAAAGAATACCTCGATAAAAAGAGCCGAAAAACGGCCCCCTCTTACAGGTGGGCAACCGCCGCCTGAAGGACTCGCCTACCTAGGCTGGCATCTGCCGAAGCATAGGCATGCACCTGATAGTGTTTCGTGAAAGAGTGCAGGCTCGACCAGGTAGCCGCCTGACACACCTGCTGAGCCGTAGCCTGGTGCCGCAATGCCCAGGATGCACCCACGGCTCTGGTAGAATGGGCTTTCAGCCCTGAAGGAATCGGAAGCCCAGAAAAACGGTAGGCTTCAAGAATCGGTTCCTTGATCCACCGAGCCAAGGTTGACTTGGAAGCCTGCGACCCCTTACGCTGGCCAGCGACAAGGACAAAGAGCGCATCAGAACGGCGCAGGGGCGCCGTGCGAGAAATGTAGAGACGGAGTGCTCTCACGAGATCTAACAAGTGCAAATCCTTTTCACATTGGTGAACTGGATGAGGGCAAAAAGAAGGTAAGGAGATATCCTGATTGAGATGAAAAGGGGATACCACCTTAGGGAGAAATTCCGGGACCGGACGCAGAACCACCTTATCCTGGTGAAACACCAGGAAGGGGGTTTTGCATGACAGCGCTGCTAGCTCAGACACTCTCCGAAGTGATGTGACTGCCACTAGGAAGGCCACCTTCTGCGAAAGGCGAGATAGAGAGACATCCCGCATCGGCTCGAAAGGTGGTTTCTGAAGAGCCGTTAGCACCCTGTTAAGATCCCAGGGTTCCAGCGGACGCTTGTAAGGTGGGACTATGTGGCAAACTCCCTGCAGGAACGTGCGGACCTGCGGAAGCCTGGCTAGACGCTTTTGAAAAAACACGGAAAGCGCCGATACTTGTCCCTTGAGAGAGCCGAGAGACAAACCCTTGTCCATTCCGGATTGAAGGAAAGAAAGAAAAGTGGGTAAGGCAAACGGCCAGGGGGTAAAACCCTGATCAGAGCACCAGGATAAGAAGATCCTCCAAGCCCTGTGATAGATCTTGGCGGACGTTGGTTTCCTGGCTTGTCTCATAGTGGCAATGACATTTTGAGATAACCCTGAGGACGCTAGGAGCCAGGACTCAATGGCCACACAGTCAGGTTGAGGGCCGCAGAATTCAGATGGAAAAATGGCCCTTGAGACAGCAAGTCTGGTCGGTCTGGGAGTGCCCACGGTTGACCCACCGTGAGGTGCCACAGATCCGGGTACCACGACCTCCTCGGCCAGTCTGGAGCGACGAGGATGGCGCGACGGCAGTCGGACCTGATCTTGCGTAACACTCTGGGCAGCAGTGCCAGAGGAGGAAATACATAAGGCAGTCGAAACTGCGACCAATCATGAACTAATGCGTCCGCCGCCAGAGCTCTGTGATCTTGAGACCGTGCCATGAATGCCGGGACTTTGTGGTTGTGCCGAGACGCCATGAGGTCGACGTCCGGCGTTCCCCAGCGGCAACAGATCTCTTGAAACACGTCCGGGTGAAGAGACCATTCCCCTGCGTCCATGCCCTGGCGACTGAGAAAGTCTGCTTCCCAGTTTTCTACGCCCGGGATGTGAACTGCGGAGATGGTGGAGGCTGTGGCTTCCGCCCACAGCAGAATCCACCGAACTTCTTGGAAGGCTTGACGACTGCGTGTGCCGCCCTGGTGGTTGATGTATGCGACCGCCGTGGCGTTGTCCGACTGTATGCGGATCTGCCTGCCCTCCAGCCACCGATGGAACGCCTTTAGGGCTAGATACACTGCCCTTATCTCCAGAACATTGATCTGAAGGGAGGACTCTGTCGGATTCCAGGATCCCTGAGCCCTGTGGTGGAGGAAGACCGCCCCCACCCTGACAGACTCGCGTCCGTCGTGACCACAGCCCAGGATGGGGCAGGAAGGATTTTCCCTTCGACAAAGAAGTGGGAAGAAGCCACCACTGAAGAGAGGTTTTGGCTGCCAGTGAAAGAGAGACGTTCCTGTCTAGGGACGTCGACCTCCTGTCCCATTTGCGGAGAATGTCCCATTGAAGTGGACGCAGATGAAACTGCGCAAAGGGAACTGCCTCCATTGCTGCCACCATCTTCCCTAGGAAGTGCATGAGGCGCCTCAAGGGGTGTGACTGGGCCCGAAGGAGAGAGTGCACCCCTGTCTGCAGCGAACGCTGTTTGTCCAGCGGAAGCTTCACTATCGCTGAGAGAGTATGAAACTCCATCCCGAGGTAAGTCAGTGATTGGGTCGGTGTCAATTTTGACTTTGGGAAATTGATGATCCACCCGAACCTCTGGAGAGTCTCCAGAGCAATGGTCAGGCTGTGTTGACATGCCACCCGGGAGGGTGCCTTGACTAGGAGATCGTCTAAGTAAGGGATCACCGAGTGGCCCTGAGAGTGTAGGACCGCCACCACGGATGCCATGACCTTGGTGAAGACCCGTGGGGCTGTCGCCAGGCCGAAAGGCAGTGCCACGAACTGAAGGTGTTCGTCCCCGATGGCACGCAGGAAGCGTTGATGCTCTGGTGCAATCGGCACATGGAGATAAGCATCACTGATGTCGATTGATGCTAGGAAGTCTCCTTGGGACATCGAGGCGATGACAGAGCGGAGAGATTCCATCCGGAACCGTCTGGTTCTCACGTGTCTGTTGAGCAGTTTGAGGTCCAGAACGGGACGGAATGATCCGTCCTTTTTTGGCACCACGAACAAGTTGGCGTAAAAACCGCGACCACGTTCTTGAAGGGGAACGGGGATCACAACTCCTTCTGCCTTCAGAGTGTTCACCGCCTGAAAAAGTGCATCGGCTCGCTCGGGGGGCGGAGATGTTCTGAAGAAACGAGTCGGAGGACGAGAACTGAGCTCTATCCTGTAACCGTGAGACAGAATGTCTCTCACCCATCGGTCTTGGACATGTGGCCACCAGGCGTCGCAAAAGCGGGAGAGCCTGCCACCGACCGAGGATGCGGTTTGGGGAGGCCGAAAGTCATGAGGAGGCCGCCTTGGAGGCGGTTCCTCTGGCGGTCTTTGGAGGACGTGACTTAGACCGCCATGCAGAAGAGTTAATCTGGCCCTTCTCTGACCTGTTGGACGTGGAAGATTGGGACCTGGCTGAGGGCCGAAAGGACCGAAACCTCGATCGAATTTTTCGTTGCTGAGGTCTGTTTGGTTTGGACTGGGGTAAGGACGAGTCCTTTCCCTTGGATTGTTAATAATTTCATCCAATTGCTCGCCAAACAAACGGTCGCCAGAAAATGGCAAACCGGTTAAGAACTTCTTGGAAGCAGAGTCTGCCTTCCATTCGCGTAGCCACATGGCCCTGCGGACTGCCACCGAGTTGGCGGACGCTACCGCTGTACGGCTCGCAGAGTCCAGGACAGCGTTCATGGCGTAGGACGAAAAGGCCGACGCCTGAGAAGTCAAAGACACAACTTGCGGAGCAGAGGTACGTGTGACCGTATTAATCTCAGACAGACAAGCTGAGATAGCTTGGAGTGCCCACATGGCTGCGAAGACCGGAGCAAAAGACGCGCCTATGGCTTCATAGATGGATTTCATCAGGAGCTCTATTTGCCTGTCAGTGGCATCCTTGAGCGATGAACCATCTGCCACTGATACTACGGATCTAGCCGCCAGTCTGGAGACTGGAGGATCCACCTTGGGACACTGAGCCCAACCCTTAACTACGTCAGTGGGGAAGGGGTAACGTGTGTCATTAAGGCGCTTAGTAAAGCGCTTGTCCGGAAATGCTCTGTGCTTCTGGACAGCATCTCTGAAGTTAGAGTGATCGAAAAACGCACTCCGTGTACGTTTGGGAAACCTAAACTGGTGTTTCTCCTGCTGCGAAGCCGACTCCTCTATAGGTGGAGTTGGGGGAGAAAGATCTAGCACCTGGTTGATGGACGCTATAAGGTCATTTACTATGGCGTCCCCTTCAGGTGTATCAAGATTGAGAGCAACGTCAGGATCAGAGCCCTGAGCTGCGACCTCCGCTTCATCCTCCAGAGAGTCCTCATGCTGAAACCCCGAACAGCGTGATGAAGTCGGGGAAGGTTCCCAGCGAGCCCGCTTAGCCGGTCTGGGACTGCGGTCCGTGTCGGAGTCCTCCCCGTGGGACCTAGGTGTCACCCCAGGAGCACTCTGCTGCGCCGACCAAGAGGGGCCTGGGGGCGATGAACTCACAGTGCCCGGGACCTGTGTTACCGATCTGGACTGCAAGGCTTCTAGTATCTTAGCAGACCATCTGTCCATAGACTGAGCCATGGATTTGCAAAATAAGCCCGTGCCTTGGCACCCTTGCTCTTTGCGGACGACATGCTGTTGTCTCCTCTGAGAGTGATCAGTGAGGGTATATAGCCAAAAGCAAAACAATGCGGCCGAACAGAGAAATGTATTCAAAGAGATTATAATATATATATATATATATATATATATATATATATATATATATATATATATATATATATATATATATATATATATATATATATATATATTATATATATATATATATATATATATACATACACATACATATACACACACACACACACACTTCGGCACCCTAGGGGGGCCAGCACCGGGTAACCGGTGTGGCTTACCGACCGCCCAAAGCGGCAGAAGTGATTGTAAAAATGTCTGCCAGAGCTCTCAGGGGAGGAGGGAGCCGTGGGCGGTGACTAATAAAGTGCAGGAATCTGGTGCCCCACAGTGCTCAGTGAGGGGGGAGGAGGACACCTAAGTATGCTCCAGCCCTCACTGCCGACGTCCAGTCGACCGTCCCGCCCTTACCCCTGACTGGCAGGCCCGGGGGCGGGAGTTATGGTACTAGGCCGCAGAAGCCGGGGACTAAATTTAATAGCGCGGCCGGCAAACAGGCGCGGTCGGCGCGGTAGTCCCGGTCGTCACAAAAAAAAACAGCAGCCGCTGCAGCGTCTGTAACACAGGCGCTCCATGCACCGTCCCCAAGGGGACACAGAGTACCTTTTAGATGCAGGGCCTGTCCCTGATGATACCCAGTCTCCTGTCCGGCAGATTCCCCCAGGGGCTGCGGAGGGAGCCCGGTCCCAGTGAATGGTGACCGGTTAGGATCCCACTTCTCCCAGAGCCTCTAAGGGATGGGGAAGGAAAAACGGCATGTGGCTCCAGCCTTTGTACCCGCAATGGGTACCTCAACCTTAACAGCACCGCCGACTTAGTGGGGTGAGAAGGGAGCATGCCGGGGGCCCTGTTGGGGGCCCTCTTTTCTTCCATCCGATACAATCAGCAGCTGCTGCTGACTAAAATGGGAGCTTGAGTGAATGTGTGCCTCCTTCAACACAAAGCATAAAACTGAGGAGCCCGTGATGCACGGGAGGGTGTATAGGCAGAGGGGAGGGGTTACACTTTTTAAAGTGTAATACTTTGTGTGGCCTCCGGAGGCAGAAGCTATACACCCAATTGTCTGGGTCTCCCAATGGAGCGACAAAGAAAAGCATGTGATCTCAGTCTGGCCCAGCAAACATGGGAAAATGTAAGCGTTGGGGAATGTGCAGGAGGGAATCCACCTGAGAAAAGCTATAATATTGAGATTCCTAAAACTGAACATGGACAAGACAGAATTCATTATCTTTCCTCCTCCTCACTCAACCCCCCCATCTAACATATCCATCAATGTCAATGGCTGCTCAGTCTCCCCAGTGCCATGTGCTCACTGCCTGGGAGTAAAGGCCCCTTTACACACAGACTTTCAGCGATCCCACCAGCGATCCCAACCTGGCCGGGATCGCTACAAAGTCTCTGGTGAGTCTCTGGTGAGCTGTCAAACAGGCAGACCTGGCCAACGACGAAGCAGCGATATGGACCTGCAGAACGACCTAGCTAGTCATTGGGGATGTGTCAAAGCAGCTATTTGAAAGGGAAGTCGCTAACGAAGTCGCTGTCACGGTGTCAAACACACCAATGCATTCTGCACAGCGGGAAACAAAGGACCAAAAATGGTCCTGAAAGATTTGTAGCGATCAGCGACCTCACAGCGGGGGCCAGGTCACTGCTGCGTGTCACACACTGCAATGTCGCTGGGGAGGTCGCCATTACGTTACAAAACCGGTAACATTACAAGGATGTCGTTAGCGATGTTGCAGTGTGTAAAGGGGCCTTAACTCTAGACTCTGATCTCTCTTTCAAGCCACACATCCAAGCCCTCTTCACCTCCTGCTGCCTCCAATTCAAAATATTTCCCGGATCCAGATATTCCTTTCCCAAGAAGCTGCAAAAACCCTAGTGCGTGCCCTTATTATTACCTGCCTGTATTATTGCAACCTCCTGCCCTGTGGCCTCCCTTCTAACAATGTCACACCCCTACAATCTATTCTAAACTATGGTGCCCGGCTAATCCACCTGTCCCCCCGCTACTCCCCGACCTCTCCTCTCTGCCAATCCCTTCACTGGCTTCCCATTGCCCAACGACTCCAGTTCAAAACACTAACTAAATGACCTAAAAAGCCATCCACAACCTGTCTCCTCCACACATCTGTGACCTAGTCTCCTGGTACTTACCCGCACGTAAAATTCGATTCTCCCAAGATCTCCTTCTCTACTCCCCTCTCAGCTCCTCTTCCCACCACCGCATCCAAGGTTTCTCCCGTGCCTCCCCCATACTATGGAATGTTCTGCCACAACATATCAGACTCTCGCCTACCTTGGAAAGCTTCAAAAGGAACCTGAAGACCCACCTCTTCCAACAAGCCTACAACCTGCCGTAACCCTCAGTCCGCTATACTGCTACACGACCATCTCTACCCTCACCCATCCTTTGTAGACTGAGCCCTCGCGGGCAGGGTCTTCTCCCCACCTGCACCTGTCTGTGCCTTGTATTGTTTATGATTATTGTACTTGTCCCTATTATGTATACCCCTTTCACATGTAAAGTGATATAGAATAAATGGCGCTATAATAATAATAATAATAATAATAATAAAAAAAGACGGCTCCCATGTTTAGGAGCAGCTTCTGAGTTTGATGAGATACTGATATGTAAATGAGGCTGAAGACTTTATTGTTTTTTCTTATTTGTATACAAGAAAAAATAAACAATTTGCTTTATGTGCTTTTGCAATCAGTTTAGCATTCCTTTTTCTAATATGCTTAAAAAAAAAAGTTACTAAGCTTCACCTACCTGTCAGACAGTGAGCGCAGGTCTGCAAAAAAGTATGTGTATGTGAAAAAGCCCATAGAATATAATGGACAACTATTACGTAAAAAAAAAACTCGGCTAAAACACATACGACAAAAAATGGATGTGTGAACGAGGTATAAGAAGGGAATTTTGTTTACTTACCGTAAATTCCTTTTCTTCTAGCTCCTATTAGGAGACCCAGACAATTGGGTGTATAGCTTCTGCCTCCGGAGGCCACACAAAGTATTACACTTAAAAAAGTGTAACCCCTCCCCTCTGCCTATACACCCTCCCGTGGATCACGGGCTCCTCAGTTTTGGTGCAAAAGCAGGAAGGAGAAAACTTATAAATTGGGCTAGGGTAAATTCAATCCGAAGGATGTTCGGAGAACTGCAAACCATGAACCAAAAGAACAATTCAACATGAACAACATGTGTACACAAAAGAACAACAGCCCGAAGGGAACAGGGGCGGGTGCTGGGTCTCCCAATAGGAGCTAGAAGAAAAGGAATTTACGGTAACTAAACAAAATTCTCTTCTTCTTTGTCGCTCCATTGGGAGACCCAGACAATTGGGACGTCCAAAAGCAGTCCCTGGGTGGGTAAAAGAATACCTCAATAAAAAAAGAGCCGCAACGGCCCCCTCTTACAGGTGGGCAACCGCCGCCTGAAGGACTCGCCTACCTAAATTGGCGTCTGCCGAAGCATAGGTATGCACTTGATAGTGTTTCGTGAAAGTGTGCAGACTAGACCACGTAGCTGCCTGACACACCTGAGCCGTAGCCCGGTGCCGCAATGCCCAGGACGCACCCACGGCTCTGGTAGAATGGGCTTTCAGCCCTGAAGGAAGCGGAAGCCCAGAAGAACGGTAGGCTTCGAGAATCGGTTCCTTGATCCACCGAGCCAAGGTTGACTTGGAAGCCTGCGAACCCTTACGCTGGCCAGCGACAAGGACAAAGAGCGCATCTGAACGACGCAGGGGCGCCGTGCGAGACACGTAGAACCGGAGTGCTCTCACTAGATCCAAAGAGTGCAAATCCTTTTCACATTGGTGAATTGGATTAGGGCAAAATGAAGGCAAGGAGAGATCTTGATTGAGATGAAAAGGAGATACCACCTTAGGGAGAAAATCCGGGACCGGACGCAGAACCACTTTATCCTGGTGAAACACCAGGAAGGGGGCTTTGCATGACAGCGCTGCAAGCTCAGACACTCTCCGGAGTGATGTAACTGCCACTAGAAAGGCCACCTTCTGCGAAAGACGTGATAAAGAGACATCCCGCAGCGGCTCGAAAGGTGGTTTCTGAAGAGCCGTTAGCACCCTGTTAAGATCCCAGGGTTCCAGCGGACGTTTGTAAGGTGGGACTATGTGGCAAACTCCCTGCAGGAACGTGCGGACCTGCGGAAGCCTGGCTAGGCGCTTTTGAAAAAATACGGAGAGCGCCGATACTTGGCCCTTGAGAGAGCCGAGTGACAAACCCTTGTCCATTCCGGATTGAAGGAATGAAAGAAAAGTGGGTAAGGCAAACGGCCATGGAGGAAAACCGTTAGAGAACCCGGATAAGAAGATTTGCCAAGACCTGTAATAGATCTTGGCGGACGTTGGCTTCCTGGCCTGTCTCATGGTGGCAATGACATCCTGAGATAACCCTGAAGACGCTAGGAGCCAGGACTCAATGGCCACACAGTCAGGTTGAGGGCCACAGAATTCAGATGGAAAAACGGGCCTTGTGACAGCAAGTCTGGGCGGTCTGGAAGCGCCCACGGTTGTCCCACCGTGAGATGCCACAGATCCGGGTACCACGACCGCCTCGGCCAATCTGAAGCGACGAGAATGGCGCGACGGCAGTCGGATCTGATCTTGCGTAGCACTCTGGGCAGCATCGCCAGAGGAGGAAACACATAAGGCAGTCGAAACTGCGACCAATCCTGAACTAACGCATCCGCCGCCAGAGCTCTGTGATCCAGAGACCGAGCCATGAATGCCGGAACTTTGTTGTTGTGCCGTGATGCCATGAGATCGACGTCCGGCGTTCCCCAGCGGCGACAGATCTCTCGAAACACTTCTGGGTGTAGAGACCATTCCCCCGCATCCATGCCCTGACGACTGAGAAAATCTGCTTCCCAGTTTTCTACGCCCGGGATGTGAACTGCGGAGATGGTGGAGGCTGTGGCTTCCACCCACTGCAGAATCTGCCGGACTTCCTGGAAGGCTTGACGACTGCGAGTGCCGCCTTGGTGGTTGATGTATGCGACGGCAGTGGCGTTGTCCGACTGGATACGGATCTGCCTGCCCTCCAGCCACCGATGGAAAGCCAATAGGGCTAGATACACTGCCCTTATCTCCAGAACATTGATCTGAAGGGAAGACTCCATCGGAGTCCAGGTTCCCTGAGCCCTGTGGTGGAGAAAAACCGCTCCCCACCCTGACAGGCTCGCGTCCGTGGTGACCACAGCCCAGGTTGGGGGTAGGAAGGATTTTCCCTGCGACAGAGAATTGGGAAGGAGCCACCACTGAAGAGACGTCTTGGTTGCAAGGGAAAGAGAGACTTTCCTGTCGAGGGAAGCCGACCTCCTGTCCCATTTGCGGAGAATGTCCCATTGGAGTGGCCGCAGATGGAATTGCGCGAACGGCACTGCCTCCATCGCTGCCACCATCTTCCCCAGGAAGTGCATGAGGCGCCTTAAGGGGTGTGACTGACCCCGAAGAAGAGATTGCACCCCTGCCTGCAGAGAAAGCTGTTTGTCCCGCGGTAGCTTGACTACCGCTGACTGTGTATGAAACTCCATCCCGAGGTAAGTCAGTGATTGGGTCGGTGTCAACTTGGATTTCGGGAAGTTGATGATCCACCCGAACTGCTGGAGAGTCGCCAGAGCGACGGTAAGGCTGTGTTGACACGCCACCCGAGAAGGGGCCCTGACTAGGAGATCGTCTAAATAGGGAATCACCGAGTGGCCCTGAGAATGCAGGACCGCCACAACGGATGCCATGACTTTGGTGAAAACCCGTGGGGCTGTCGCCAAGCCGAAAGGCAATGCCACGAACTGAAGGTGTTCGTCCCCGATGGCGAAACGCAGGAAACGATGTTCGGGTGCGATCGGTACATGGAGATAAGCATCCTTGATGTCGATCGATGCTAGGAAGTCTCCTTGTGACATCGAGGCGATGACCGAGCGGAGAGATTCCATCCGAAACCGTCTGGTTCTCACATGTCTGTTGAGTAGTTTGAGGTCCAGAACGGGACGGAATGATCCGTCCTTTTTTGGCACCACGAACAAGTTGGAGTAAAAGCCGCGACCACGTTCCTGAAGGGGAACGGGGATCACAACTCCTTCTGTCTTCAGAGCGTCCACTGCCTGAAAAAGTGCGTCGGCCTGAGCGGGGGGCGGAGAGGTTCTGAAGAAACAAGCCGCAGGACGAGAGCTGAACTCTATCCTGTAACCGTGAGACAGAATGTCTCTCACCCATCGGTCTTGAACATGTGGCCACCAGGCGTCGCCAAAGCGGGAGAGCCTGCCACCGACCGAGGAAGCGGCTAGGGGATGCCGGAGAGTCATGAGGAGGCCGCCTTGGAGGCAGTGCCTCCTGCGGCCTTTTGGGGGCGTGACTTGGACCGCCACGCATAGGAGTTCCTCTGGCCTTTCTCCGGCCTGCTGGACGAAGAGGATTGGGGCTTGGCGGAGGGACGAAAGGACCGAAACCTCGATTGTATTTTTCGTTGCTGAGGTCTCTTAGGTTTGGATTGGGGTAAGGAGGAGTCCTTTCCCTTGGATTCCTTAATAATCTCATCCAATCGTTCGCCAAACAAGCGGTCGCCAGAAAACGGCAAACCAGTTAAGAACCTCTTGGAGGCCGAGTCTGCCTTCCATTCGCGCAGCCACATGGCCCTGCTGACTGCCACAGAGTTAGCAGATGCCACAGCTGTACGGCCAGCAGAGTCTAGGACTGCGTTCATGGCGTAGGAAGAAAAAGCTGACGCTCGAGAAGTCAAAGACGCAACTTGCGGAGCAGAATTACGTGTGACAGCATTAATCTCAGTTAGACAAGCCGAGATAGCTTGGAGTGCCCACACGGCTGCAAAAGCCGGGGCAAAAGACGCGCCCGTGGCCTCATAGATGGACTTCACTAGAAGCTCTATCTGCCGGTCAGTGGCATCCTTTAGCGATGAGCCATCTGCAACCGATACCACAGATCTAGCCGCCAATCTAGAGACTGGAGGATCCACCTTGGGACACTGAGCCCAACCCTTAACGACCTCGGAGGGGAAAAGGTAACGCGTGTCAGTGAGGCGCTTAGTAAAGCGCTTGTCCAGAACCGTTCTGGGCTTCTGGACAGCATCTCTGAAGTTAGAGTGATCGAAAAACGCACTACGTGTACGTTTGGGGAACCTAAACTGGTGTTTCTCCTGCTGAGACGCCGACTCCTCTACAGTAGGAGGCGGGGGAGAGAGATCCAACACCTGGTTGATGGACGAGATAAGATCATTCACTAAGGCGTCCCCTTCAGGTGTATCAAGGTTAAGGGCGACGTCCGGGTCAGAGCCCTGAGCTGCGACGTCCGCCTCGTCCTCCAGAGAGTCCTCAAGCTGGGAACCCGAGCAGCGTGAAGAAGTCGGGGAAGATTCCCAGCGAGCCCGCTTAGCCTGTCTAGGACTGTGGTCCGGGCAGGAGTCCTCCACGTGAGACCTAGGGCCCAACCTGGGAGCGCGCTGCGGCGCGGACCGAGAGGGGCCTGGAGGCGACGATCCAACAGGGGCCGGGGCCTGTGTAAGGACCGGTCTGGACTGCAAAGCTTCTAGCAGCTTGGCAGACCACTTGTCCATAGACTGAGCCATGGATTGTGAAAGTGACTCAGAGAGTTTCTCAGCAAAGAAGGGAATTTTGTTTACTTACCGTAAATTCCTTTTCTTCTAGCTCCAATTGGGAGACCCAGACAATTGGGTGTATAGGCTATGCCTCCGGAGGCCGCACAAAGTATTACACTAAAAGTGTAAAGCCCCTCCCCTTCTGCGTATACACCCCCCGTGCTCCCACGGGCTCCTCAGTTTTGGTGCAAAAGCAAGAAGGAGGAAAAAATATTATAAACTGGTTTAAAGTAAATTCAATCCGAAGGAATATCGGAGAACTGAAACCATTCAACATGAACAACATGTGTACACAAAAAAACAGGGGCGGGTGCTGGGTCTCCCAATTGGAGCTAGAAGAAAAGGAATTTACGGTAAGTAAACAAAATTCCCTTCTTCTTTGTCGCTCCATTGGGAGACCCAGACAATTGGGACGTCCAAAAGCAGTCCCTGGGTGGGTAAATAATACCTCATAATAGAGCCGAAACGGCTCCGTCCTACAGGTGGGCAACCGCCGCCTGAAGGACTCGCCTACCTAGGCTGGCATCCGCCGAAGCATAGGTATGCACCTGATAGTGTTTCGTGAAAGAGTGCAGGCTCGACCAGGTAGCCGCCTGACACACCTGTTGAGCCGTAGCCTGGTGCCTCAAAGCCCAGGACGCACCCACGGCTCTGGTAGAATGGGCCTTCAGCCCTGAGGGAACCGGAAGCCCAGCAGAACGGTAAGCTTCGAGAATTGGTTCCTTGATCCACCGAGCCAGGGTTGATTTGGAAGCCTGTGACCCTTTACGCTGGCCAGCGACAAGGACAAAGAGTGCATCCGAGCGGCGCAGGTGCGCCGTACGAGAAATGTAGTCTGAGTGCTCTCACCAGATCTAACAAGTGCAAATCCTTTTCACATTGGTGAATTGGATGAGGGCAAAAAGAGGGTAAGAGATATCCTGATTGAGATGAAAAGGGGATACCACCTTAGGTAAAAATTCCGGAACCGGACGCAGAACCACCTTGTCCTGGTGAAACACCAGGAAAGGGGCTTTGCATGACAATGCTGCTAGCTCAGACACTCTCCGAAGTGAAGTGACTGCTACTAGGAAAACCACTTTCTGCGAAAGGCGTGCGAGAGAAATATCCCTCATTGGCCCGAACGGTGGTTTCTGAAGAACCATCAGCACCCTGTTCAGATCCCAGGGTTCCAACGGACGTTTGTAAGGAGGGACGATGTGACAAACCCCCTGCAGGAACGTGCGTACCTGTGGAAGTCTGGCCAAGCGCTTCTGAAAGAAACACAGAGAGCGCAGAGACTTGTCCCTTAAGGGAGCCAAGCGACAAACCCTTTTCCAATCCGGACTGAAGAAAGGACAGAAAAGTGGGCAAGGCAAATGGCCAGGGAGAAAAACCCTGATCAGAGCACCATGACAGGAATATTTTCCACGTCCTGTGTAGATCTTGGCGGACGTTGGTTTCCTAGCCTGTCTCATAGTGGCCATGACCTCTTGAGATAATCCTGAAGACGCTAAGATCCAGGACTCAATGGCCACACAGTTAGGTTGAGGGCCGCAGAATTCAGATGGAAAAAACGGCCCTTGAGACAGCAAGTCTGGTCGGTCTGGTAGTGCCCACGGTTGGCCGACCGTGAGATGCCACCGATCCGGGTACCACGACCTCCTCGGCCAGTCTGGAGCGACGAGGATGGCGCGGCGGCAGTCGGTCCTGATCTTGCGTAACACTCTGGGCAACAGTGCCAGCGGAGGAAACACATAAGGGAGTTGAAACTGCGACCAATCCTGAACTAAGGCGTCTGCCGCCAGAGCTCTGTGATCGTGAGAACGTGCCATGAATGCCGGGACCTTGTTGTTGTGCCGGGACGCCATTAGGTCGACGTCCGGCATCCCCCAGCGGCAACAGATCTCCTGAAACACGTCCGGGTGAAGGGACCATTCCCCTGCGTCCATGCCCTGGCGACTGAGAAAATCTGCTTCTCAGTTTTCCACGCCCGGGATGTGAACTGCGGAGATGGTGGAGGCCGTGGCTTCCACCCACATCAAAATCCGCCGGACCTCCTGGAAGGCTTGCCGACTGCGTGTTCCTCCTTGGTGGTTGATGTAAGCCACCGCTGTGGAGTTGTCCGACTGAATTCGGATCTGCTTGCCTTCCAGCCACTGCTGGAACGCTTTTAGGGCTAGATACACTGCCCTGATCTCCAGAACATTGATCTGAAGTGAGGACTCTTGCCGAGTCCACGTACCCTGAGCCCTGTGGTGGAGAAAAACTGCTCCCCACCCTGTCAGACTCGCGTCCGTCATGACCACCGCCCAGGATGGGGGTAGGAAGGATTTCCCCTTCGATAATGAAGTGGGATGAAGCCACCACCGAAGGGAAGCTTTGGTTGCCTGAGAGAGGGAGACGTTCCTGTCGAGGGACGTCGGCTTCCTGTCCCATTTGCGTAGGATGTCCCATTGAAGAGGACGCAGGTGAAACTGCGCGAACGGGACTGCCTCCATTGCTGCCACCATCTTCCCCAGGAAGTGCATGAGGCGCCTCAAGGGGTGTGATTGACCTTGAAGGAGAGATTGCACCCCCGTCTGCAGTGAGCGCTGCTTGTTCAGCGGAAGCTTCACTATCGCTGAGAGGGTATGAAACTCCATGCCAAGATATGCCAGCGATTGGGCCGGTGTCAGATTTGACTTTGGAAAATTGATGATCCACCCGAAACTCTGGAGAGTCTCCAGAGTCGCGGTGAGGCTGTGCTGGCATGCCTCTTGAGAGGGAGCCTTGACCAGCAGATCGTCTAAGTAAGGGATCACCGAGTGACCCTGAGAGTGGAGGACCGCAACTACTGCAGCCATGGCCTTGGTGAAAACCCGTGGGGCTGTCGCCAGGCCGAACGGCAGTGCCACGAACTGCAGGTGTTCGTCTCCTATGGCGAAGCGCAAGAAGCGCTGATGCTCTGGAGCAATCGGTACGTGGAGATAAGCATCTTTGATATCGATCGATGCAAGGAAATCTCCTTGGGACATTGAGGCGATGACGGAGCGGAGGGATTCCATCAGGAACCGCCTGGTCTTTACGTGTTTGTTGAGCAGTTTTAGGTCCAGGACAGGACGGAAAGACCCGTCCTTCTTTGGAACCACAAACAGGTTGGAGTAAAAACCGTGACCCTGTTGCTGAAGAGGAACAGGGATCACCACTCCTTCTGTCTTCAGAGTGCCCAGCGCCTGCAGAAGAGCATCGGCTCGCTTGGGAGGCGGAGATGTTCTGAAAAATCGAGTCGGAGGACGAGAGCCGAACTCTATCCTGTAACCGTGAGACAGAATGTCTCTGACTTAGACCGCCATGGATCGGAGTTCCTCTGATCCTTCTGAGGCCTCTTGTTCGAGGAGAATTGGGACCTGCCCGCACCCCGAAAGGACCGAAACCTCGACTGTCCCCTCCTCTGTTGGGGTAATTTTGGTTTGGCCTGGGGTAAGGATGTTTCCTTTCCCATGGATTGTTTGATGATTTCATCCAGCCTCTCACCAAACAAACGGTCGCCAGAAAATGGCAAACCGGTTAAGCACTTTTTGGAAGCCGAATCTGCCTTCCATTCCCGTAGCCACAAGGCTCTGCGTATTGCCACCGAATTGTCGGCTGCAACCGCCGTAGGCTCGCAGAGTCCAGGACAGCATTAATAGCGTAGAACGCAAATGCTGACGTTTGAGAAGTTATGGACGTCACTTGCGGCGTAGACGTACGTGTGAGTGCGTCAATTTGCGCTTGACCCGCTGCAATAGCTTGGAGTGCCCATACGGCTGCGAATGCTGGAGCAAAAGACGCGCCGATAGCTTCATATATGGATTTCAACCAGAGCTCCATCTGTCTGTCAGTGGCATCCTTGAGCGAAGCTCCATCTTCAACTGCAACTATGGATCTAGCCGCCAGTCTGGAGACAGGAGGATCCCCTTAGGACACTGAGTCCAGCCCTTGACAACCTCGGGGGGGAAGGGATAACGTGTGTCCTTAATGCGCTTGGAAAAAACACTTATCTGGACAAACTCGGTGTTTCTGGACTGTCCCTCTGAAGTCGGAGTGATCCAGAAACATACTCGTTGTACGCTTGGGGAACCTGAAATGGAATTTCTCCTGCTGAGAGGCTGACTCCTCCACTGGAGGAGCCGAGGGAGAAAAATCCAACATTTGATGTATGGACGCGATAAGATCATTCACTATGGCGTCACCATCAGGAGTATCAAGGTTGAGAGCGGCCTCAGGATCAGAATCCTGATCAGCTACCTCCGCTTCATCATACAGAGAGTCCTCCTTCTGAGACCCTGAACAATGTGATGAGGTCGAGGGGATTTTCCAGCGAGCTCGCTTAGGCGGTCTGGGGCTGCGGTCCGTGTCAGAGACCTCACCCGGGGATCTATGAGACACCCCGGGGGAACATTGTTGTTTCAACTGAGGGGAACCAGGGGGCAATGATTCCACAGTGCCCATGGTCTGAGATACCGGTCTGGACTGCAAAGCTTCTAGAATCTTAGCTATAGTCTCAGAAAGTCTGTCAGTAAAAACTGCAAACTCCGTCCCTGTCACCTGGACAGTGTTAGCTGGTGGTTCCCCCTGGGCCCCCCTTAGCAGAGGCTCTGGCTGAGCAAGTGCCTCTTGTGGGTGCCATGCTGTTGTCTCCCCTGAGCAACACAATAGGGTATATAGCCAGAAATCCACCGTGCACCATACAGTGTAAAGTATAGCCTATAAACATATAATCTATAATTACACTTCTGCACAAGTGGGGCCAGCACCTCAGGTGCTGATTACCGCCCGCTTAAAGCGGTTGTGTGGCCACCAGCATCCCAGCCTGGGTCCCCCAGAGCTTGTCTCCCCTCTGCAGCGTCAGGGGAGCTGACAGGAATGGCTGCCGGCGTCCTGAGGAGAGGAGGGAGCCGTAGGCGTGACCCAGAAAGTGCGGGAACTGGTGCCCCACTGTGCACAGTGAGGGGGGTGGAGTATGCAAAGCATGCTCCAGCCCTCAGTGATGCCGTTCTATACAGCGTCCCGCCCTTCACCTGACTGGCAGGGCTGGGGGCGGGAAGAAAAAGAGACTAGGCCGCAAAAGCCGGGGACTCGAGTTATAAGCGCGGCCGCCGTATAAGCGCGGTCGGCGCGGAAGTCCCCGGCGCACTAACAGTCCCAGCCGCGCCGCAGTGATAACAATGGCAGCGGCGGTCAGCGCGGCAGTCCCCATACACTAACACACTCAGCGACGCTGCAGTGTGTAATGGCACAAACGCAGTCAGCACCGCGGTCCCCGGTGCACTAGCACACCCAGCAATGCTGGAGTGTTGCTGTGCGCGGTCCCCACGGGGACACAGAGTACCTCAACGTAGCAGGGCCATGTCCCTGAACGATACTCGGCTCCTATCCAGCAGAGTCCTCAGGAGCTGTGGATGGAGCACGGTCTCATGTGCCTGGAGACCGATAGGATCCCACTTCACCCAGAGCCCTAAGGGGGATGGGGAAGGAAAACAGCATGTGGGCTCCAGCCTCCGTACCCGCAATGGATACCTCAACCTTAACAACACCGCCGACAAGAGTGGGGTGAGAAGGGAGCATGCTGGGGGCCCTGTTATGGGCCCTCTTTTCTTCCATCCGACATAGTCAGCAGCTGCTGCTGACTAAGCTGTGGAGCTATGCGTGCATGTCTGCCTCCTTCGCACAAAGCAAAAAACTGAGGAGCCCGTGGGAGCACGGGGGGTGTATACGCAGAAGGGGAGGGGCTTTACACTTTTAGTGTAATACTTTGTGCGGCCTCCGGAGGCATAGCCTATACACCCAATTGTCTGGGTCTCCCAATGCAGCGACAAAGAAAGAGGCAAACTCTGTCCCTGCCGCCTGGACAGGGGGAGCAGGGGGGTCTACATGAGCCGAGGGGCCCACTAGTGATCGAGGCTCCGGCTGAGCAAGCGAAGCAGGGGTCGAGCATTGCTCACAGTGAGGGTAGGTGGAACCCGCAGGTAACATAGCCCCACAAGAGGTACAGGCCGCAAAAAAACCCTGTGCCTTAACAGCTTTGCTCCTTGTGGACGACATGCTGTTGTCTCCTAGGAGAATGATCACTGAGGGTATATGGGCAAAAAAAAAAAAAAAAGGGTATACAGCCCGACCGAACAGAAGTATATATATATATATATATATATATATATATATATATATATATATATATATATATATATATATATATATATATATATATATATATATATATATATATATATATATATATATATATATATATATATATATATATAAATAATATATATATGGTCACCTGGTGCTGGTCCCCCTAGGGTGCCGGAATAGATACGTAATATATATATATATATATATATATATATATATATATATATATATATAAATACGTATCTATTCCGGCACCCTAGGGGGACCAGCACCAGGTGACCGGTGTGGCTTACCGACCGCTAAAAAGCGGAGTGTGTGTCCTCCAGATTCCCTGCCTTAGGTCCCCCGGAGCTGCAGAGCTCTTCACTGAGAATCCTCCACCGGCAGAATGCCAAAAAATGGCTGCCGGAGCTCTCAGGGGAGGAGTGGAGCCGTGGGCGGCGCCAGGAAAGTGCGGGAATCTGGGGTCCCCACAGTGATCAGTGAGGGGGGAGGAAACATGCAGGATGGTCCGGCCCTCACATCCGACGTCAGGTCGGCCGTCCCGCCCTTACCCCTGACAGGCAGGCCTGGGGGCGGGATTTTTGCGACTAGGCCGCGATGAAGCCGGGGACTAAATTTGAGACCGCGCCCAACAAGCAGGCAAGGTCGGCGCGGAAGTCCGTCGGCCTTCTCAATTCAGCAGCTGCCGCAGCGTCCGGGAAGAAGGTGCGCTCCCTGCACAGTCCCCTATGGGGACACAGAGTACCTTAGAGTTGCAGGGCCCGGTCCCTGAGGTTGAATAGACTCCGGTCCGGCAGATTCCCACAGGGGCTGCGGAGGGAGCACGGTCCCAGTAAATGGATGACCGCTCAGGATCCCACTTCTCCCAGAGCCGCTAAGGGATGGTGAAGGAGACGGCATGAGGCTCCGGCCTTTGTACCCACAATGGGTACCTCAACCTTAACAACACCGCCGACGTAGTGGGGTGAGAAGGGAACATGCCGGGGGCCCCGTGGGGGCCCTCTTTTCTTCCAACCGACATAACTAATATGAGAATGCACGAGTGGATGTGTGCCTCCTTCCACACAAAGCATAAAACTGAGGAGCCCGTGATCCACGGGAGGGTGTATAGGCAGAGGGGAGGGGTTACACTTTTTTAAGTGTAATACTTTGTGTGGCCTCCGGAGGCAGAAGCTATACACCCAATTGTCTGGGTCTCCCAATGGAGCGACAAAGAAAGGAAAATTTCCAGGACCATGAGTAGTCCACATCTTGAAAGATTCCAGATATTCATAGGGCTGTACGATTATAGGTATATTCTATCCATCTTTCTATCTTTATCAATATCCATATCTCCATCCATATACACATAATAGAATTGCGTTAGTCCAATTTACGAATATCCAGAATAAAAGACACATTATCCTGATCCAAAAATGGTTTTAAAGAAAGAAAGACTGATGGCACTCCATAACTTTCTAATGTGAAGAGGTTCATACTGAGCATGAAACATAGCAGCAAAAAAAAAAAAATAAAAAAAAAAAAAAATTGCACTCTGTAGTGCTAAGATATGTAAATGTTGGGTCTTTCTTAGATTACAGGGTTATGCAGGTTCCTATCCGCCCATAAATTGTAGGTTTTTTAACACAAAGAGGCATTTGTTTGATAGGGACACAACAAAAAAGGTCGCCTTGCCGCTGGTTGTTGGGCTAACATAAAACTAGCCATTTTTGTGTGCCATGTATCTCAATTCTTACATATTTTTCATAGCAGTAATGCATATTTCTATACCATATTTATTGTTACACATATCGTAGCACTGCAGTGTGCAACTGTCTTTTTTGGTTGCCAAAAATTATTTAATTATTTTTATTTAAAAATTTAGTCTGGAAGAGATGATAAACAAATCTAAAGGGTGCTTTACACGCTGCGACATTGCTAGCGATCTCGTTAGCGATGTGACACGCTAGATTGCAGATAAGATTTGATGAGATCGCACATAGGTCATTTTTTGTAGAGCCGGTCACATGTGCGATCTTGGCAAATCGTAATGTGCGATCTGGCGTGTTACATTGCTAACGAGATCGCTAGCAATGTCACAGCGTATAAAGCATCCTTAAGACTTTGCAAGACAAGGTAGAAATGCTTGTAAGTGACACCATTATGCATTCTGAGAAAGGACTGCTCTCATCTTCAGAAATGGGTATTGTTGTATAGAGCAGGTAAAAACAAGCAACTTGGCAATTTATTGCTTATTACATTTTCAGCCATTCTTGAGATAGTAACACTTGCTTACAGCTCATTGCATTGGAGACCGACCATCGCAGTTAGACAGCAGAACATGCACAGTGCTTACAAGCTCTTTTCCATTCAGCTTGTTAACACTGTTTCAAAGCCATAATCACGGGAGTGTGCCAGTTACCACTTAATCTCGGTCAGCTTCAGTGCAGAGCTTCCACGTGAGACAGGAGTGGTTGCCGGCAAAATTGAAAAATCTTAATATCTCGAGAACGAGTGCAAATTTTAACGGGTTGGTCTGGGACTGCCTATCAGTATGACATCGACAGTCACGCTCCTTCAATAGAGCAGAGTGGAAAAGAAGCTGAAGCTCTGATGTGACGTCAGCAGAAGACGGTGACTTGCATGCAGGAGCGGTCTGGTGGCAGAGATCAGCGCCAGGGACAAACAGGAAGGTAGTTAACAACTACCATTCTTTGGCACAGTGTAAAAAAAAATATATTATATATATATATATATTATATATATATATATATATATATATATATATAATATCAAGTGTCCACACGTAGCAAGGGATGTCCTCCACTTACAAACGCACTAACATGCGGCACAGCAGTAAAGCCAGTGAGGAAACCAGGCAATATTAAGTGGTGCAATACCTCCAAAAAACATCAATAAATCTTCAATAAAAAAAAAGAAGGAAAAAAGGTGGCACTCACCAAATAAGATTCTTCATTTATTAAAACAAAATCAGGACATGTAGAAGCAGGGAGGATGCGGGGGGCGTCAGAGACAATGGCGGCTGTTTTGTGCTCGCAGGCGCTTCGTCGGCTCTAGACTCACTTAAGTCTGTACCCAACAAAGCGTCTGTGAGCACAAAACGGCCGCCGTCCTGATTGTTTTAATAACTAAAGATTCTTATTTGGTGAGTGCCACCTTATTCCTTCTTTTTTATTTTGTGAGTATATATGTGTATATTATATATATATATATATCCCTTTTAATAGCCAGTAATTATTAAAAGTGCCTGTTATTGTATGTTCTGACAATATCCATGTATGAAGATGGGAAGACCCCTTTAATATGTCATTATAGCAGCTCTCCCGACAGCTCCTCTACCCTTCCAGGTTGCAATGATGCCAGTTTGGTTTCACATTTTCGTTCCACAGTAGCACTAAGGCTATGTGCCCACGCTACAGGATTTGCTGCGGATTTTGCCGCGGATTTACCGCGGATTTGCCGAAAATCTGCAGCAGCAGCACTTCCAAGCCATTTCAATGGCATTTTGGAAATGCTGTGCCCATGCTGCGGATTTTTCCGCTGCGGATTTGCCGCGGATTTTGATCCGGAAAAATCTGCAGCATGTCAATTGTTTGGTGCAGATTTTGTGCGGATTTTTGGTTTTGAATGGGGAAAAAAAGAAAAATGAAATCCGCATCAAAATCCGCGGTAAATCCGCGGCAAATCCGCGGGTGCGGATTTGCCGCGAAAGTCGCTGATTTTCAGGCAAAAAAATCCGCAGGGACATTCTAGCGTGGGCACATAGCCTAAAGGTCAAACTGACAGATAAATGTTAACACAGACAATCAGATCACTGGTGTTAATCTGTGGCAGAAATATCAGCACATAACACACAGACAGAAAAAAAAGAAAGCAAACAGTGCCATCTGGTGGCAGACTCATAGAAGGCAGGCTTCCAATGCTGTATAGGCATTTACCAGCAAAGTGCAGTGCCACATAGCCTCTTATTATATTGTATTTTTTTTTTTAAGTCAAAAGCAAAGAGTGAAGTAAAAGGCTGCCTCACTAATCTAAAATATGGATCACCTCTGTAAGCTACAATGTAACAAACACCTATGAAAATACTACCTAAAAATAAGTCAATATTTCTCCAAAAAAAACAAAAAAAAAAACACCTAACCGTCAAGGGCCTCACCATCCTCTCGCCTCCATTATTTTGCTGCAGATGCTACGGTCACAGTAATAACTGAACATTATTGAGAGATTTTTTCTGATCGCAATGTCTGCAGGCAGGGAGCAATTTTTTCCCCGAATATAAAGCAATTGGCGGATCATAGTTTGGACTGTATGACCTGGCGTCTTTTTCTATTGAAGAATGGAGGCTCTCTGCTCAGGCGATGAGCACAGGTTTTTTTTTCTGAATCTATAGCCCAAGAATAGTGAAGAGAAAAAAAAAAAAATCAGAGAAGGTACTATGTAAGAAAAAAAGGGAACCTGTCACCAGATCTCCACTGCCTGCTCCAAGGGCAGCATAAAAGAGGGACAGAGATCCTGGTGCTATGGCTGCATCACTTTTTAGCCATAGCACCAGGCTATGGACAACTTGTTAGTTCTGCACTGTTTTTTACTTTTAGCTTTCTGCCTATGCACAGCATCCAGAACTATTCAGCGTTTATAAATGCCAAGCAATACACAGAACGAAGCCAGTAAGTGACCGAGCATTAGATTCAAGGGCTTTGTTGCTACATCATGCCTCAGATCAGGCAGCAAAGTCAACAAATTCCCTTTAATAAAAGTAGGCCATGGAGAGACGTCTGATTTGGAGTTCCCCTAGAGCAGAGTATCAGGCAGCAATGGTTCCTTTTTACGAGTGTATTTTCCACTGGCTTTCAATATACTTCCCCAACATATGTAGTGCAGCAAAGAAGGTCGCCTGCCCTTATTTATGCAGGGTTTTAGTCATTTTCTATATAAATGTAGAATACAGATGCTCAATGATGGTTAAGACCTGTGCTAAATGAGGTTTGTGACAAACTGGAAGAGTGGATTCACACTCACTGGGGGGAGGTAATTTATCAAACAGTTTACACTAAAAAAAAATGGAGAAAAGTTGCAAATTATTGTGAAGTTTTGCAAAAATGTTACAACTTTTGCATTTTTTTTTCTTTATGCCACTTGCACCCCATTATTTTAGTTGTGAGAATGTAAATCACAGCAGAAATCGGCCTGGAACAGACTTTTTCCCACGGCCGCCCCGAAGGACTGGCCAAATTCACCGAGAGCTGCGTCCCTGATGAACTTGGCACATTTTACTGCAGAAAGTTTTTTTTTTCTCCAAAACTGGAGTAGAAATGATTGATGCTCTTTTTGGAAAAGTGTTCGGTTTTTCAGAGGGTTCTTACAGAATTTTTAATCTCTACCATCTCTCCAGAATTTATGAATTTACTCCTCCCCCCCCCCCCCCCAAAAAAAAAAGAAGGGAATTTTGTTTACTTACCGTAAATTCCTTTTCTTCTAGCTCCAATTGGGAGACCCAGACAATTGGGTGTATAGCTATTGCCTCCGGAGGCCACACAAAGTATTACACTTAAAAGTGTAAGGCCCCTCCCCTTCTGGCTATACACCCCCAGTGGGATCACTGGCTCACCAGTTTTAGTGCCAAAGCAAGAAGGAGGAAAGCCAATAACTGGTTTAAAGACCAATTCAATCCGAGGAAACATCGGAGAACTGAACCATACCACATGAACAACATGTGTACCCGAAAAAACAGAAAAACCCCGAGAAAACAGGGCGGGTGCTGGGTCTCCCAATTGGAGCTAGAAGAAAAGGAATTTACGGTAAGTAAACAAAATTCCCTTCTTCTTTTTCGCTCCTAATTGGGAGACCCAGACAATTGGGACGTCCAAAAGCAGTCCCTGGGTGGGTAAAAGAATACCTCGTGATAGGGCCGTCAAACAGCCCTTTCCTACAGGTGGGCAATCGCCGCCTGAAGGACTTATCTACCTAGGCTGGCGTCTGCCGAAGCGTAGGTATGCACCTGAAAATGCTTGGTAAAAGTATGCAGACTCAATCAGGTAGGTGCCTGACACACCTGCTGAGCCGTAGCCTGGTGCCGTAATGCCCAGGATGCACCCACGGCTCTGGCAGAATGGGCCTTCAGCCTTGAGAGAACCAGAAGCCCAGTAGAACTGTAGGTTTCAAGAATTGGTTCCTCGATCCCCCGAGCCAGGGTGGATTCAGAAGCTTGCGACTGTTTACGCCGACCAGCGACAAGGACAAAGAGTGCATCCGGGTGGCGCAGGAGCGCCATGCGGGAAGTAGAACCTGAGTGCTCTCACCAGAACCAACAGATGCAAATCCTTCTGAAATTGATGGACTGGACGAGGACACAAAGAAGGTGAGGTGATATCCTGATTGATATGAAAGTGGGATACCACCTTAGGGAGAAATTCCGGAATCGGACGCAGAACTACCCTGTCCTGGTGAAGGACCAGGAAGGGAGATTTGTATGAGAGCGTTGCTAGCTCGGAAACTCTCCTAAGAGACGAGACCGTTACTAGAAGGCCACTTCCCGAGAAAAGCGGGAAGGGAGACCTCTTTCAAAGGCTCGAAAGGCGGCATCTGGAGAGCAATTAGAACCTTGTTCAGATCCCAGGGCTCTAACGGCCGCTTGTACGGAGTGCTGAGACGACAAACTCCCCGTAGGAACGTGCGTACCTGAGGAAGTCGTTTCTGAAAAAATACAGATAGCGCTGAGACTTGTCCCTAAAGGGAACTGAGCGACAACCCTTTTTCCAACCTAGATTGCAGGAAGGAAGGAAACATAGACGATGCAACCGGCCAGGGAGAAACACCCTGCGCCGAGCACCGAGATAAGAATATCTTCCACGTCCTGTGGTCAATCTTGGCGGACGTTGGTATGCTAGCCTGTCTCATGGTGGCAACCACGTCCTGAGGAAATCCTGACGACACTAGGTTCCAGGACTCAATGCCACACCATCAGGTTGAGGGCCGTAGAATTCAAATGGAAGAATGGCCCTTGAGACAGCAAGTCTGATTGGTCTGGTAGTGCCGCCGGTTAGCCTACCGTGAGGCACCACAGAACCGGGAACCACAACATCCTCGGCCAATCTGTAGCGACGAGGATGGCGCGGCCGCAGTCGGTCCTGATCTAGCGCAGCACTCTGGGCAACAATGCCAGAGGTGGCACATAAGGTAGCTGGAACTGCGACCAATGCTGAACTAAGGCGTCTGCCGCCAGAGCTCGATGATTGTGAAACCGTGCCATGAAGCTGGCACATTGTTGTTGTGCCGTGACGCCATTAGATCGACGTCCGGCCTCTGTCAGCGGCGCCAGATCTCCCGAAACCCGTCCGGGTGAAGAGACCATACCCTTTCGGCCACACCCCGGCGACTTAGGAAGTCAGCTTCCTAGTTTTCCACGCCTGGGATGTGAACTGTGGATATGGTGGATGCCGTGTCTTCCACCCACATCAGAACCTGCCGGACTTCCTGGAAGGCTTGCCGGTTGCGCGTTCTTCCTTGGTGGTTGATGTATGCCACCGCTGTGGAGTTGTCCGACTGAAGTCGGATCTGCTTGCTGTCCAGCTGCTGTTGGAAGGTTTGTAGGGCAAGATACACTGCTCTGTGTTCAAGAACATTGATCTGAAGGGTGGACTCTTGCTGAGTCCACGTACCCTGAGCGCTGTGGTGGAGAAAAACTGCTCCCCACCCTGATAGACTCGCGTCTGTCGTAACTATCGCCCAGGATGGGGATAGGAAGGACCTTCTTTTTGACCATGAGGTGGGAAGAAGCCACCACCGTAGAGATTCCTGGGCCGCCTGAGAAAGAAAGACGACTCTGTTGAGGGAGGTCGACTCCCCGTCCCATTGGCGGAGAATGTCACATTGTAGTGGACGCAGATGAAACTGCGCGAAAAGAACTGCCTCCATTGCTACCATCTTACGTAGGAAGTGCATGAGGCGTCTCAATGTGTGCGACTGGTTCTTAAAGAAGAGATTGCAGCCCGTAGTGAATGCTGTTTGTCTAGCGGAAGCTTCACTATCGCTGAGAGAGTATGAAACTCCATGCCTAGATATGTTAGCGATAGGGTCGGGGTCGGATCTGACTTCAAAAAGTTGATGATCCACCCAAAACTCTAGAGAGTCTCCAGCGCAACGTTCGGGCAGTGTCGGCATGTTTCCTAAGAGAGTGCGTTGACAAGTAGATCGTCTAAATATGGGATCACAGAGTGACCCTGAGAGTGCAGGACTGTGACTACTGCTGCCCTGACCTTGGCGAAGACCAGTGGGACTGTCGCTAGCCGGAAGGTAGAGCTACGAACAGAAGGTGTTCGTCTCCTATAACGAAGCGTAGAAACGCTAGTGCTCTGGATCAATCGGCACGTGTGGATAAGCATCCTTGATGCCTAATGATGCTAGGAAATCTCCTTGGGACATTGAGGCGATGACATGGCGGAGGGATTCCATCCGGAACCGCCTGGTGTCCACGAGCTTGCTGAGCAGTTTTAGATCCAGAACGGGACGGAACGGCCCGTTCTTATAGGCACCGCAAATAATTTGGGGTAAAAACCGTGACCTTGTTCCTGAAGAGGAACGGGGGTCATCACTCTTTCTGCCTATAGAGTGCACCCTGTTTGCAGAAGAGCAGCGGCTCGGCCGGGAGGTGGAGAAGTTCTGAAGAATCGAGTTGGAGGACGAGAAGTGAGCTCTATCCTGTACCCGTGAGACAGAATGTCTCACACCCAACGGTCATTGACCTATGGCAGCTAAATATCGCCAAGGCGGGTGAGCCTGCTACCGACCGAGGATGCGGAGAGAGGAGGCCGCAAGTCATGAGGAAGCCGCCTTGGAAGCGGGTTTTCAGACTGTCTCTTTTTTGGGCGTGACTGAGCCCGCCAAGAATCTGAGCTCCTCTGATCCTTTTGAGTCCACATTGGACGAGGAAAAATGGGACCTGCCCGAGCCTCGAAAAGACCGAAACCACGACTGCCTCCTGCTCTGTTGGGGTTTGTTGTGTCCGGGCTGAGGAAAGGATGAATCCTTACCCCTGGACTGTTTAATGGTTACATCCAAACGCTCACCAAACAGTCGGTCAGCAGAAAAAGGCAACTGGTTAAGCAACCTTTTTTGGAAGCAGAATCTGCCTTCCATTCACTTAACGAGCAGACCAGGCTCTGCTTAAAAACACGGAGCAGCGGAGGCTACTGCCGTACGGTTCGCAGAGTCTAGGGCAACCTGAATCGCGTAAGAAACAAATGCAGACATTTGAGAGGTTAAGGATGCCACCTGCGGCACAGATGTACGTGTAACCGTGTCAATCTGTGTAAGACAAGCTGAAATAGCTTGGAGTGCCCCAAGGGTGAGAATGCTGGAGCCAACGGTGCGCCGACAGTCTCATAGATGGATTTAGACCAGAGATCCATCTGTCTGTCAGTGGCATCTTTAAGTGCAGCTCCATCTCCCACTGCAACTATGGATCTAGCTACAAGCCTGGAGATTGGAGGATGCCGCTTGGGACACTGGGTCCAGTCCTTGACCACGTCAGGGGGCAGGGATAACGTGTATCCTAAGCCGTTTGGAGAAGCGCATATCTGGATAAGTGTGGTGTTCCTGGACTGCCTCTCTGAAGGCAGAGTGGTCCAGAAAAATACGTGAAGCTGACTCCTCCACTGGAGGAGCTGGGAGAAATAACCAACATTCTATTGATGGACGCTATAAGATTATTCACTATGGCGTCACCATTAGGTGTATCCAGATTGAGAGCGGTCTCAGGATCAGAATCCTGAGCCGCTACTTCCGCCTCATTACACAGAGAGTCCTTCTGCTAGGACCCTGATGAAACCGAGGGCCGCTCATAGTGAGCCCGCTTAGGCTGTCTGGGACTGACGTCTGTGCAGAGCCGTGACTCTGGGATGCGTGTGACATTCCCGGAGCTGTTAGTTGTTCACACTGAGGGGGGCCATGGATCAATGATTCAACAGTGCCCATGTTGTGAGAGACATGTCCGGACTGCTAGGCTTCTAGTATCATAGCCATAGTCTCAGAAAATCTGTCAGTAAATACTGCAGACACCGTCCTCATCCTCTGGCCATTAGCAGAGACTCCGGCTGAGTTGGATATAATGGGGGTCTATGTAACCTGCCGGCCGTATAGCCGTACATGCTGTACCGGCTGCATAGAAAAACATGTGGTTCTGCACCTTTGTTTTACACAGAGAATATGTTGATAACTCCTCCGCACAATCCAGGAGGGTATATACAACGTGCGACCAAACAGTGCAATGTATATAGTACAAGCATATCTATAAGTGCACTTCTGCACTAGTGGGGTTAGCACCACAGGTGCTGCTTAACGCCTATTGCAGCGATTGTGTGACTATCAGAATGCCAGGGTCTTCCACACTTGTCTCTGTATCGTACAGAAACTGACACTCATGGCTGCCGGCGTCCTTGTAGAGAAGGAAGCCGTGGGCGTGCCTGAGAAAGTGCGGGAATCCGGTTTCACAGTGCACACAGTGAGAGGGGTGGAGTATGCAAAACATACTCCAGCTCTCAGCGCTGCTGTGCTATGCAGCGTCACGCCCCTACCCTGACTGTCAGGCCTGTGGGCGGTAACGAAGGGAGACTAGGCCCAGAAGCCGGGGACTCGAGTTAATAAGCGCGGCCGGCATATCAGTGCTGGCCGGCGCGGAAGTCCCCGGCGCACCACAAATCCCAGCGGCGCCTTAAATAAAAATGGCAGCGGCGGTTAGCGCAATAGTCACCCAATACACTAACACACCCAGCAACGCTGTGGTGTGCGATGGCACTAGTGCGGACAGCGCCGCTGTCCCTGGCGCACTAACACACCCAGCAGTGCTGCCGTGTGTCTGCGCGGTCCCCACAGGGACACAGAGTACCTCCATGTAGCAGGGCCATGTCCCTGAAGATACTCCGCTCCATGTCCAGCAGATACCAGGGGCTGTGGATGGAGCACGGTCTCAGTGCCTGGAGACCGATAGAATCCCACTTCACCCAGAGCCCTGTAAAAAGGGATGGGGAAGGAAGCAGCATGTGGGCTCCAGCCTCCGTACCCGCAATGGGTACCTCAACCTTAACAAACACCTCCGACATGAAGTGGGGTGAGAAGGGAGCATGCTGGGAGCCCTGTATGGGCCCTCTTTTCTTCCATCCGACATAGTCAGCAGCTGCTGCTGACTAAACAGTGGAGCTATGCGTGGATGTGTTGCCTCCTTCGCACAAAGCACAAAACTGGTGAGCCAGTGATCCCACTGGGGGTGTATAGCCAGAAGGGGAGGGGCCTTACACTTTTAAGTGTAATACTTTGTGTGGCCTCCGGAGGCAATAGCTATACACCCAATTGTCTGGGTCTCCCAATTAGGAGCGAAAAAGAAAAAAAAAAAAGCTTGTGGGGTAAAACCTACAAAAACAATTCTGCAGACCCGGACGTCAACACTTACCAGTCTAATAGTTGATTGTAGGTTGGCAAGCTGTTTCTTAGGTATGGCTGGGGATTGATATTGCATCCGAAGGCATATCTGAAGTGTCCGTCTTTAAGGCGATATGCTTGTCTACGCGAGATCACGGCCGTCAGCAAATTCTTTAAATGTTTCTATAAACACACAATCAATACATCATTCCTTTACAAGCTGAACAAGGAAGGACCGCTTCTCTGAAGTCTGTAGATCTCACCATTCTATTGTCTTGATGGAACTTTTTACTATCAAACAAATTATAAAAGCCATGACCACGCCAGATTTTATTTTTATAATATCTATAGAATCTTAAAAAAGTACTCATACCCTGTTAACTTTTCCACATTTTTCCATGTTACACTCACAAACAAGTGTATTTTATGTGATACCCCAGCACAAAGTAGCAAGTATTGATGAAGTGTAAAGGAAATGATACATGGTCTTCTGCAGCCTCTATGGGTGTTTTTACACTCCGTTCTTCCCCCGTTCAGTGGTCATGTCGTGGCCTACGTCCGAACCACTTGCAAAATTGTATCAGAACGTATGTGCCGACGGGACCATTGACTAATTAGGCAAACAGTCACCGTGTGCCCTGCTGTGCACCATATATGCTTACTGGTGGTGAATACCCAGATGCACTTGATGTCTGGGTATGCGCCTCCAGGAGGCATATACACCCGAAAATGGTCCACAGCAGAGCACACAGTGACCCCCGTCTGCCCCATAAAAGTCAATGGCCTCTTCGGCACATTTATGTCCAAATCTAACTTTGTGGGGGGTTAGGATGTAAGCCCTGAAGGGACCACTGAACAGGGGACAAAGCAGTGTAAACGACCCTTATAGGTTTTCCTACAGGATTGCCCTGTATTTAGCTCCATCCATCTTCCCATCAGCTCTGACCAGATTCCCTGTCCCTGCTGAAGAAAAGCCTCCCCACAGCAGGATGCTGTCACCATATTTGACAGTGGGGATGGTGTTTTCAGAGTGATATGCAATTGTCCTACCCGAGCTGTGGATCACTGCGGCTCCTCCAGGGTGACCATGGACCTCTTGACTGCTTCTCTAATTAGTGCTCTCCTTGATTGGGATGCCAGTGTAAGAGGACGGCCATGTCTTGGTAATTTTCCAGTTGTGTCATTCCATGTTTGAATGATGGGTTGATCAATGCCCCATGAAATGTTCAGAACTTGGGCAATCTTATTTTGTTTTGTTTTTTTCATATAACCTAACCCTACTTTACTCTTTAATTTTAACCGTGACCTGTCTGTTGTGTTCCTTAGTTTTCATTATGCTGTGTGATCTCAAACGTTCTCAGACAAACCTCTGAGGTCTTCACAGAACAGATGTAGTTATAATAATTAGGTGACTTCTGGAGGCAATTGGTCATGGAGGATTTTGTTTAGGGGATGCAGACTACGGGGGGCTGACTAAATGAACAATACAATTTTCAGATTTATATTTTTTAAATATTTAGAAAACCAGGGATCATTTCCTTTACCCTTCACAAATACTTGCTACTTTGTGTTTTTATATGACATAAAATTCCAATAAAATACATTTAAAGGGAACCTGTCACCATATTTGGGCCCTATAGGTTGTGGCCACCACCACCGGGCTCTTATATACAACATTCTTATATGCTGCATATAAGAGCCCAGGCCGCTGTGTAGGAAATAAAGAGAATTTTGTTTACTTACCGTAAATTCTTTTTCTTATAATTCCGACATGGGAGACCCAGACCATGGGGTGTATAGCTTCTGCCTCCGGAGGACACACAAAGTACTACACTAAAAAGTGTAGCTCCTCCCTCCGAGCATATACACCCCCTGGAAGACCATATCCAGCCAGTTTAGTGCAAAAGCTGAAGGAGGACATCCACCCACAAGTAGAGAGAGTAAAACCCGGAACAACCGGAACCTCTGTCTACAACAACAGCCGGTGAAAACACACGGAACAAGAAAACTGCCAACAGGCAACAGGGAGGGTGCTAGGTCTCCCATGTCGGAACTATAAGAAAAAGAATTTACGGTAAGTAAACAAAATTCTCTTTTTCTTCATCGTTCCTTATGGGAGACCCAGACCATGGGACGTCTCAAAGCAGTCCATGGGTGGGTAATAAACAGAACTGCGAAGTAGGCAAAACCTAACTTCACAAATGGGCGACAGCCGCCTGAAGGATGCGTCTGCCCAAGCTCGCATCTGCCGAAGCATGAGCATGCACTTGATAGTGCTTCGAAAAGGTGTGCAGACTAGACCAAGTGGCAGCCTGACAGACTTGCTGAGCCGTAGCCTGGTGCCTGAAAGCCCAAGAGGCACCGACAGCTCTGGTCGAGTGCGCCTTAATCCCCGGCGGGGGAGGCACCTGAGTACATTGGTAGGCATCGGAGATGGCCGACCTAATCCAACGAGCTAGGGTCGGTTTTGAAGCCGAAAGACCCTTGCGCTGACCTGTGGTCAGCACAAAAAGAGAAGTGCACCGCCTGAGAGCAGCGGTGCATGACACATAGATCCGGAGCGCCCGCACCAAATCTAAAGTATGCAATGCTTTCTCAAAGCGATGCACAGGGGCCGGACAAAGGGAAGGCAATGAAATGTCCTGGTTAAGGTGGAAAGGAGACACCACCTTAGGAAGAAAGTCCGGAGTCGGACGGAGGACCACCTTGTCTTGGTGAAAAACCAAAAAGGGTAACTCCGAAGAGAGCGCAGCCAAATCAGAAACTCTCTTGAGAGAAGTTATGGCCACCAGAAAGACCACTTTCTGTGAGAGGCGAAACAAAGGAACCTCCCTAAGAGGCTCGAAGGGGGGTTTCTGTAAGGCCGTGAGGACCAGATTAAGGTCCCAGGGATCCAAAGGCCGCCGGTATGGAGGAATGATGTGAGATGCGCCCTGCATGAAGGTGCGCACCTGGGCCAGTCGGGCGATACGCCGCTGGAACAACACTGACAGAGCCGAGACCTGTCCCTTGAGGGAATTGAGGGATAATCCCAGCTGCAGACCGGACTGCAGAAAAGAAAGGATGGTCGGCAAGGAAAAAGGCCAAGGAGCATGGCCGGAAGAGTGACACCAGGACAGGAAAATCCTCCAAGTCCTGTGGTAAATCTTGGCCGAGGAAGACTTCCGAGCCTGAGTCATAGTGGAGATGACTTCAGAAGGAATGCCGGAAGCCGTCAGGATCCAGGACTCAAGAGCCACGCCGTCAATCTGAGAGCCGCAGAATTCTGGCGGAAAAACGGACCTTGAGAGAGAAGGTCTGGGCGGTCCGGGAGATGCCACGGCACCTCTACGGACAGATGGAGCAGGTCTGGGTACCAAGCTCGCCTGGGCCAGTCTGGAGCAATGATTATGACCTGACGGCCCTCCATCCTGATCTTGCGCAGGACTCTGGGCAAGAGAGCTAGAGGGGGAAACACGTAAGCCAGACGGAACTGGGACCAGTCTTGAACCAGCGCGTCCGCTGCCAAGGCCTGAAGATCGTGGGAGCGAGCCACGTAAACCGGGACCTTGTTGTTGTGCCGGGATGCCATTAGGTCCACTTCCGGAGTGCCCCACTTGCGGCAGATTGACCGGAACACTGCCGGATGCAGGGCCCACTCGCCGCTGTCCACGGTTTGACGGCTGAGATAATCTGCCTCCCAGTTTTCTACGCCTGGGATGTGGACTGCGGATATGGTGGACTTGGAGTCCTCCGTCCACTGAAGGATGCGTTGAACCTCCAACATTGCCAGGCGGCTGCGAGTCCCGCCCTGGTGATTGATGTAGGCAACTGCTGTCGCGTTGTCTGACTGGACTCGAATGTGCTTGCCCGCCAACAGGTGGTGAAAGGCTACGAGAGCTAGGAGCACAGCTCTGATTTCCAGCACATTGATCGAGAGGGCTGATTCGGACGGCGTCCAAGTGCCCTGTGCTCGGTGGTGGAGAAATACTGCTCCCCAGCCGGATAGACTGGCATCCGTGGTGAGAATCACCCAGGACGGGATCAGAAAGGAGCGTCCCTGGGACAGAGAGAGGGGCCGAAGCCACCACTGAAGAGAGCTCCTGGTCTGCGGCGACAGAGCCACTAGCCTGTGCAAGGAAGAGGTCCGCTTGTCCCAACAGCGGAGAATGTCCAGCTGCAGGGGACGCAGATGGAACTGGGCAAAGGGAACCGCTTCCATTGACGCCACCATCTGACCCAGCACCTGCATGAGGTGCCTGATGGAATGACGGCGGGGCCTCAACAGAGAGCGCACCGCCAGATGGAGGGACTGCTGTTTGACTAAGGGCAGCTTCACAAGTGCCGGCAGAGTCTCGAATTGCATCCCTAGGTACGTAAGATTCTGTGTCGGGTTCAGAGTGGACTTGGGCAGATTGACAAGCCACCCAAATTGAACAAGCGTGGCGAGAGTGATCGAGACACTCCGCTGACAGTCTGCACTGGATGAAGCCTTGACTAGAAGGTCGTCCAGGTAAGGAATCACTGCCAACCCCTGTAGGTGCAGAACCGCAACCACTGCTGCCATGACCTTGGTGAATACTCGAGGGGCCGTGGCTAACCCGAAGGGGAGAGCCACGAATTGGAAATGTTCCTCTCCGATTGCAAAACGTAGCCAACGCTGGTGTGAAACCGCAATTGGCACATGCAAGTAGGCATCTCTGATGTCGATGGATGCTAGGAAATCTCCTTGGGTCATTGAGGCAATGACTGATCGCAGAGACTCCATGCGAAAGTGCCGCACCTGAACATGCTTGTTGAGAAGCTTGAGATCCAGGATGGGCCGGAAGGAACCGTCCTTTTTGGGGACTAGGAAGAGATTTGAGTAGAAACCTCTGAACCGTTCCCGGGCGGGAACCGGTACAATTACCCCATTGGCCTGCAAGGATGCCACGGCCTGGGAGAAGGCGGCGGCCTTGGAGCAGGGGGGAGTGGACAGAAAAAAATCTGTTTGGCGGGCTGGAAGAGAACTCTATCCTGTAGCCGTGGGAGATGATATCCCGCACCCACTGATCGGAGACGTGTTGAAACCACACGTCGCCAAAGTGGGAGAGCCTGCCACCGACTAAGGACGTTGCTGGCGCGGCCAGATAGTCAAGAGGAGGCTGCCTTAGTGGCAGCGGCTCCTCCGTTCTTCTGCCTCTGACACTGGTGGATTGAGGTTCAGTACGGAATTAATGGACGCAATTAACTCACTAACATCCGCATCACCTTCGGTTAGATCAATGGGGTACATAGAGGTAGCGTCCGAGCCCACAGTAAAGGCATCCCTCCTCGCCCTGCGATTCAGCTCGTGAATCAGAGCCGTGGTACGAGGAAGGAGAAGAGTCTCTACGTCTCCGTTTAGGAGGACGGGGTCTGGGAACAGAGGAAAAATCCTCTGTGAGCACTGCAGAGCGAGTCGGAGCAGCAGGGGCGCCCTGAGAAGGGGAGGACGCGGCTTTGTGTGCCAGCTGGTTTTTCGATCCTTGGCTGAGTTAGTGGACGAGGCTGAGGGCTTAGAGGATGACCAGTTAGAGGAACGAAAGGAACGAAACCTCGACTGGTTCCTGCCCTGGACAGGTTTCCTGGTTTTAGTTTGTGGCAAGGAAGTACTCTTCCCGCCAGTAGCTTCCTTAATAATTTCATCCAGTTGTTCACCGAACAGCCGGGACCCAGCAAAAGGGAGCCCAGCAAGGTACTTCTTGGAAGAAGCGTCTGCTTTCCACTCTCGAAGCCACAAGATTCTGCGGATCGCGAGGGAATTAGCGGAAGCCACCGCCGTGCGGTGAGAAGCCTCCAGAATGGCAGACATGGCATAGGATGAAAAGGCCGAAGCCTGGGAAGTTAAAGCAACCATTTCGGGCATAGAGTCCCTGGTGAGGGAATGCATCTCCGCCAGAGAAGCAGAGACGGCCTTAAGAGCCCACACTGGTGGGGCTAGGTCCAGGAGCGGGAACCGGAGGGCCAAGGAGAGATACAGGGGAGGGAAACATCTCCTCAGAGAGGGCCAGGTCCCTGAGGGGTGAGCGCTCCGTCCAGGCAGGGACCTCAAGGGGCTGCGGATGGAGACTGGTCTCCTGCAAAGCAGTGAGAACCGTGATGGCTCCCACTTCAAGCCAGAGCCCATAGGGATGGTGAAGGAGCGCGGCATGTAAGGCTCCAGCCTTGTAGAATCAACCTTAACAGCACCGCCAACACAGTGGGGTGAGAAGGGACATGCCGGGAGTCCAGCTTGGACCCGCTTTTCTTCCAATTCTTTAAAATCAAAAATGAAAATCAAAAATCAGATGAGAATGCATGTGTGTGTGACCTCCAGAAACACAAAGCATTAAACTGGCTGGATATGGTCTTCCAGGGGGTGTATATGCTCGGAGGGAGGAGCTACACTTTTTAGTGTAGTACTTTGTGTGTCCTCCGGAGGCAGAAGCTATACACCCCATGGTCTGGGTCTCCCATAAGGAACCATGAAGAAAAACACTTTATAATACTAGAGGGTCGGTGTGGTGAAAACTGGTCAGATGGGTGGCGCTGTTTTCTGGGACCGGCGCCTCCTCTTTCGGCCATCTTAGTCCTTCTTCTGAAGCCGGCGTGCATGACGCCATCCTACGTCATCCAAACAGGCCGGTATTTAGGTCCTGCGCAGGTGCACTACAATACTTTGATCTGCCAGCTCAGGACCTCAATACCGGCGAGGGTGTATGACGTAGGATGTGTCATGCACACCGGCTTCAAAAGGAGGACAAAGATGGCCAAAAGAGGAGGTGCCGGTACCGGAGACACCCATCTGACCATTTTGCATCGCACCAACCCCCCCAGGTGAGCATTATAAAGTGAATTTTATGTTCTACACAGCGGCCTGGGCTCTTATATACAGCATGTTAGAATGCTGTATATAAGAGGCCGGTGGTGGTGGCGGCAGCTTATAGGCCAAAAAAGTGGTGACAGGTTCCCTTTAAGTTTTTGGAAGTAACGGGAAAAAAAACGAGGAAATTTTACAGGGGATGAAAACGTTTTCAATTCCCTGTATATAAAATTGCTTTGCCATCACGTTCAGTCGTCACACAGTAGTCCTGATACTGTGCTGACCTCCAGCTTAGTAATATTCACCTAATCAGTGCATATTTCATTCTTAAGCCGCTTTCTAAACCCTTTCCTCCATTTTTGTGCCTTTCCTCCCCTTTTTCCAAGAGCCATATTTCTTATTTACTTCTTCTCCTCTATGCAAAACTAGTTGTACTTTTTAATGACACCATCCACTTATGTGATTTACAGGAGAACAGGAAAAAGATTTGAAAGCACGACAAAGAATACGGGGGGGGTGGGGGTTTACAGCATGCAATATACCATAAAATCACCTGACAACAAGATTCTCCAGGTCAGTACGATACCAAACATGCAAAGTTTGTTTCTTTTTATTTAGGTTTATTATTTAACCCTTCATTGTAGTATACTGGATTCAGGAAAATACTGTATTTAGGGCGGCACGGTGGCTCAGTGGTTAGCACTGCAGCCTTGCAGCGCTGGGGTCCTGGGTTCTAGTCCCACTAAGGACAACATCTGCAAGGAGTTTGTATGTTCTTCCCGTGTTTGCGTGGGTTTCCTCCGGGTACTCCGGTTTCCTCCCACACTCCAAAAACATACTGATAGGGACTCTAGATTGTGAACCCCAATGGGGACAGTGTTGCCAATGTATGTAAAGCGCTATGGAATTAATAGCGCTATATAAATGAATAAATATTATTATTATTTTTATTATATTATTTTCCGGCGTATAAGACGACCCCCAACTTTTCCAGTTAAAACAGAGTTTGGGATAAATTGTATACACTCGAGTGTAAGCCGACCCAAGTAATGTCCCCATTGTTTAGTGATGTCCCCTGCTGTAATTTCCCGTGCAGTAATGAGCCCATTGTACAATAATGCCCTCATGCTGGTTCCCTTCTGTCCCCTGTCATGCAGTTGTTCACACTTAATAAATGATATTCTCACCTGTCCTCCATGCCCGCGGAGGCTCCAGCTGTTTCTTGCAGTCCGCAGGCACACAGAGCCCTCTGTGACAGCGTCCAGAGCACGGAGCGGCCGCTGCAGGATGTCGTCATGTCTTTACTACAGTTGAATGCTTTACAGCGCCACAAAGCATTCAACTGCAGTAAAGCGCGTCCAATACACAGGGCCGCCGGTACTATCAGCGCTTTACTGCAATTAAATGCTTTGTGGCACCGTAAAGCATTCAACCGTAGTAAAGCCATGACAACATCCTGCAGCGGCCGCTCCGTGCATGGATGCTATCACAGAGGAGTCTGTATGCCTGCGGACTACAAGAAAAAGCTGGAGGCTCCGCGGGCACGGAGGTCAGGTGAGAATATCTTTTATTGTGTGTAAAGTGAGGACACCCGGCGTATAAGACGACCCCCGACTTTTGAGAAGATTTTCAGGCGTTAAAAAGTCGTCTTATACGCCGGAAAATATGGTAGTAACTGTTTATTGGAATGAAAGATGCAGTGACGCCTGCTTCTCTACAGTATGTAGGACCAAAATATGGATAGGACTGGTATACAGTCGGGGTCAAGCACTCAGCCGTGTGATGACAGGAGCCCTGGGGTGGCATCCCCACTAATAATTTATTTATGGCCTCATTGCTTATTAAACTGATTTCAGTTGTCAACAAAATAAAAAAATGCACAACAGGGTGTGAAATAGTACATTTCCTGTTGCCCTGGGAATTGTTCCCAAGCATACAGAATGATATGACATGTCCTTGTTTGCAGACTGTCCTAGAACGGGCTATACTGCTGACATCAGGGAAGCCATGAGCCATGTGACTCATGAGGTCTCAGCTACTTATGTAAAGTTTAATAAAGCCCAAAGACCCCGTACCTCTAATGCGTGCATAACAATGGTCACTGCGTCCTCTGTTACATTGTCCAATCCATGCTCAAAAGCAGTAACAATCATCCGCCCCTCCAGCTGCCCTCTGCTGGGCAACGTCATGGTGTGAGAACACAGCTTCAGCTCATCGTCCTCCTGAGGATCCCGACTCACAAACTGCTGAGCTCCTGCCAGAGGATTCTGAGGCTGGAAACGATGCTGGAGAAGAAAGCAATGAAGGGTCTTACAGCGGCAGCTCAGGGCCTGCTCCCTGCATATAATCAGTAAACGTGTATATGCTGTTCAGAAGAATAATCAAAAGGTGTGATCAGTGTTCATGACAAAACCACATTTATTCTATCACACCATACACTATCTAGGACCACATGGCAGCAGGGCTTAGGAGGATTGAAAGGAACAAAAACACCCTGGAAATCAGGTAATGTGGAACGCAAGGAGATCTTACATTTCTATGCTCATTACTATTAAAGGGAATCTGTCACCATTGATAGGGGTGCAGAGATCCTGATTCCAGTAATGTGTCCCTTACAAGGCTGCTTGCTGTAGTTGTGATAAAATCACTGTTTAATCAGCAGTAGATTATCATTACAGGACTACTTGGCGTGCTGCAGGTAGTCCAGCATATTCATGAGCTCTGTATAACTGCTAGATCTGCAGCAGAAAAAACATTGATTTTATCAAAATGACAGCAAACAGCTCAGTAAGTGACACATCGCTGGAATCAGGATCTCATTATGATGCTCTAAGTTGGGGGTCTTTTTAACATGCATTCTAGCTTTGTCATTTGCAGATTATCAGTAGAGGACTAGTAAACCTGCTGCCATGTAGTGCTCTATATTCATGAGCTCTGCATAACCCCGCCCCCTCCACAGATTGCCAGCTTTCTGTGTACACTGTGAATAGGCAGAAAGCAGCCAATCAGTGGTGTCGGTGGGGTTATACAGAGCTTATCATTATGGCCTCTTTCACACATCAGTTTTTTGCCATCAGGCACAATCCGGCAAATTCCGGATAAAACGGATCAGTCTGATGACGCTGGATCCGTTTTTTTCCTCACAGACTTGTATTAGCGCCAGACTGTGCAGCATGGCCTTGCATTTCATCCGGCGGCCGCCGGATGCGGCAAAAGAAGGGAATTTTGTTTACTTACCGTAAATTCCTTTTCTTCTAGCTCCTATTGGGAGACCCAGACAATTGGGTGTATAGCTTCTGTCTCCGGAGGCCACACAAAGTATTACACTTTAAAAGTGTAACCCCTCCCCTCTGCCTATACACCCTCCCGTGCATCACGGGCTCCTCAGTTTTGGTGCAAAAGCAGGAAGGAGGAAACTTATAAATTGGTCTAAGGTAAATTCAATCCGAAGGATGTTCGGAGAACTGAAGACCATGAACCAAAAGAACAATTCAACATGAACAACATGTGTACACAAAAGAACAACAGCCCGAAGGGAACAGGGGCGGGTGCTGGGTCTCCCAATAGGAGCTAGAAGAAAAGGAATTTACGGTAAGTAAACAAAATTCCCTTCTTCTTTGTCGCTCCATTGGGAGACCCAGACAATTGGGACGTCCAAAAGCAGTCCCTGGGTGGGTAAAAGAATACCTCAATAAAAAGAGCCGACACGACTCCCTCTTACAGGTGGGCAACCGCCGCCTGCAGGACTCGCCTACCTAGACTGGCGTCTGCCGAAGCATAGGTATGCACCTGATAGTGTTTCGTGAAAGTGTGCAGACTAGACCAGGTAGCTGCCTGACACACCTGCTGAGCCGTAGCCCGGTGCCGCAATGCCCAGGACGCACCCACGGCTCTGGTAGAATGGGCTTTCAGCCCCGAAGGAAGCGGAAGCCCCGCAGAACGGTAAGCTTCAAGAATCGGTTCCTTGATCCACCGAGCCAAGGTTGACTTGGAAGCCTGCGATCCCTTACGCCGGCCAGCAACAAGGACAAAGAGCGCATCTGAACGGCGCAGGGGCGCCGTGCGAGACACGTAGAACCGGAGTACTCTCACTAGATCTAATGAGTGCAAGTCCTTTTCACATTGGTGAATTGGATTAGGGCAAAATGAAGGTAAGGAGATATCCTGATTGAGATGAAACGGAGATACCACCTTAGGGAGAAATTCCGGGACAGGACGCAGAACCACCTTATCCTGGTGAAACACTAGGAAGGGGGCTTTGCATGACAGCGCTGCAAGCTCCGACACTCTTCGGAGTGATGTAACTGCCACTAGAAATGCCACCTTTTGCGAAAGACGTGATAAAGAGACATCCCGCAGCGGCTCGAAAGGTGGCTTCTGAAGAGCCGTTAGCACCCTGTTAAGGTCCCAGGGTTCCAGCGGGCGCTTGTAAGGTGGGACTATGTGGCAAATTCCCTGCAGGAACGTGCGGACCTGCGGAAGCCTGGCTAGACGCTTTTGAAAAAATACTGAGAGCGCCGATACTTGTCCCTTGAGAGAGCCGAGTGACAAACCCTTGTCCATTCCGGATTGAAGGAATGAAAGAAAAATGGGTAAGGCAAAAGGCCAGGGAGCAAAACCATTATCAGAGCACCAGGACAAGAAGATCCGCCAAGACCTGTAATAGATCTTGGCGGACGTTGGTTTCCTGGCTTGTCTCATAGTGGCAATGACATCCTGAGATAACCCTGAAGACGCTAGGAGCCAGGACTCAATGGCCACACAGTCAGGTTGAGGGCCGCAGAATTCAGATGGAAAAACGGCCCTTGTGACAGCAAGTCTGGGCGGTCTGGAAGCGCCCACGGCTGACCCACCGTGAGATGCCACAGATCCGGGTACCACGACCGCCTCGGCCAGTCTGGAGCGACGAGGATGGCGTGACGGCAGTCGGACCTGATCTTGCGTAACACTCTGGGCAGCATCGCCAGAGGAGGAAACACATAAGGCAGTCGAAACTGCGACCAATCCTGAACTAACGCGTCCGCCGCCAGAGCTCTGTGATCTTGAGACCGAGCCATGAATGGCGGGACTTTGTTGTTGTGCCGTGACGCCATGAGATCGACGTCCGGCGTTCCCCAGCGGCGACAGATCTCTCGAAACACGTCTGGGTGAAGAGACCATTCCCCCGCGTCCATGCCCTGACGACTGAGAAAATCTGCTTCCCAGTTTTCTACGCCCGGGATGTGAACTGCGGAGATCGTGGAGGCTGTGGCTTCCACCCACTGCAGAATCCGCCGGACTTCCTGGAAGGCATGACGACTGCGCGTGCCGCCCTGGTGGTTGATGTATGCGACGGCAGTGGCGTTGTCCGACTGTACACGGATCTGTCTGCCCTCCAGCCACCGCTGGAAGGCCAATAGGGCTAGATACACTGCCCTTATCTCCAAAACATTGATCTGAAGGGAAGACTCCATCGGAGTCCAGGTTCCCTGAGCCCTGTGGTGGAGGAAAACCGCTCCCCACCCTGACAGGCTCGCGTCCGTGGTGACCACAGCCCAGGTTGGGGGCAGGAAGGATTTTCCCTGCGATAGAGAATTGGGAAGAAGCCACCACTGAAGAGACGTCTTGGTTGCAAGGGAAAGAGAGACGTTCCTGTCGAGGGAAGTCGACTTCCTGTCCCATTTGCGGAGAATGTCCCATTGGAGTGGGCGCAGATGAAATTGCGCGAAGGGCACTGCCTCCATCGCTGCCACCATCTTCCCCAGGAAGTGCATGAGGCGCCTCAAGGGGTGTGACTGTCCCCGAAGAAGAGATTGCACCCCTGCCTGCAGAGACAGCTGTTTGTCCAGCGGTAGCTTGACTACCGCTGATTGTGTATGAAACTCCATCCCGAGGTAAGTCAGTGACTGGGTCGGTGTCAACTTGGATTTTGGGAAGTTGATGATCCACCCGAACTGCTGGAGAGTCTCCAGAGCGATGGTAAGGCTGTGTTGACACGCCACCCAAGAAGGTGCCCTGACTAGGAGATCGTCTAAGTAGGGAATCACCGAGTGGCCCTGAGAGTGTAGGACCGCCACGACGGATGCCATGACTTTGGTGAAAACCCGTGGGGCTGTCGCCAGGCCGAAAGGCAATGCCACGAACTGAAGGTGTTCGTCCCCGATGGCGAAACGCAAGAAGCGTTGATGTTCGGGTGCGATCGGCACGTGGAGATAGGCATCCTTGATGTCGATCGATGCTAGGAAGTCTCCTTGTGACATCGATGCGATGACCGAGCGGAGAGATTCCATCCGAAACAGTCTGGTGCTCACATGTCTGTTTAGTAGTTTGAGGTCCAGAACGGGACGGAATGATCCGTCCTTCTTTGGCACCACGAACAAGTTGGAGTAAAAGCCGCGACCAAGTTCCTGAGGGGGAACGGGAATCACAACTCCTTCTGCCTTCAGAGCGTCCACTGCCTGAACAAGTGCGTCGGCCCGAGCGGGTGGCGGAGATGTTCTGAAGAAACGAGTCGGAGGACGAGAGCTGAACTCTATCCTGTAACCGTGAGACAGAATGTCTCTCACCCATCGGTCTTGGACATGTGGCCACCAGGCGTCGCAAAAGCGGGAGAGCCTGCCACCGACCGAGGATGCGGTTCGGGGATGCCGAGAGTCATGAGGAGGCCGCCTTGGAGGCAGTGCCTCCTGCGGCTTTTTGGGGTCGTGACTTAGACCGCCACGCATAGGAGTTCCTCTGGCCCTTCTCCGGCCTGTTGGACGAAGAGGATTGGGACTTGGCGGAGGGACGAAAGGACCGAAACCTCGATTGTATTTTCCGTTGCTGAGGTCTCTTCGGTTTGGACTGGGGTAAGGAGGAGTCCTTTCCCTTGGATTCCTTAATAATCTCATCCAATCGTTCGCCAAACAATCGGTCGCCAGAAAACGGCAAACCGGTTAAGAACCTCTTGGAAGCCGAGTCTGCCTTCCATTCTCGCAGCCACATGGCCCTGCGGACTGCCACTGAATTAGCGGATGCCACCGCTGTACGGCTAGCAGAGTCTAGGACTGCGTTCATGGCGTATGAAGAAAATGCCGTCGCCTGAGAAGTCAAAGACGCAACCTGCGGAGCAGAAGTACGTGTGACCGCATTAATCTCAGCAAGACAAGCTGAGATAGCTTGGAGTGCCCATACGGCTGCAAAAGCCGGGGCAAAAGACGCGCCCGTGGCTTCATAGATGGATTTCACCAGTAGCTCTATCTGCCTGTCAGTGGCATCTTTTAGCGATGAGCCATCTGCAACCGATACCACAGATCTAGCCGCCAATCTAGAGACTGGAGGATCCACCTTGGGACATTGAGCCCAACCCTTAACAACGTCAGAGGGGAAGGGGTAACGTGTGTCAGTAAGGCGCTTAGTAAAGCGCTTGTCCGGAACCGCTCGGCTTCTGGACAGCATCTCTGAAGTTAGAGTGATCGAAAAACGCACTCCGTGTACGTTTGGGGAACCGAAACTGGTGTTTCTCCTGCTGAGAAGCCGACTCCTCTACAGGTGGAGGCGGGGGAGATAGATCTAACACCTGATTGATGGACGAGATAAGATCATTTACTAAGGCGTCCCCTTCAGGTGTATCAAGGTTGAGGGCGACGTCAGGGTCAGAGCCCTGAGCTGCGCCGTCCGCCTCGTCCTCCAGAGAGTCATCAAGGTGGGACCCCGAGCAGCGTGAAGAAGTCGGGGAAGATTCCCAGCGAGCCCGCTTAGCCGGTCTGGGACTGTGGTCCGTGCAGGAGTCCTCCACGTGAGGCCTAGGGTCCCCCCCGGGAGCGTGCTGCGACGCGGACCGAGAGGTACCTGGAGGCGACAAACCAGCAGGGCCCGGGGCCTGTGTAAGGGCCGGTCTGGACTGCAAGGCTTCTAGCAGCTTGGCAGACCACTTGTCCATAGACTGAGCCATGGATTGTGAAAGTGACTCAGAGTTTCTCAGCAAAAACTGCAAACTCTGTTCCTGCCGCCTGGACCGGGGGAGCAGGGTGGTCAACCTGAGCCGAGGGGCCCACAAGTGACCGAGGCTCCGGCTGAGCAAGCGAAACAGGGGTCGAGCATTGCTCACAGTGAGGGTAGGTGGAACCCGCAGGTAACATAGCCGCACACGAGGTACAGGACGCAAAAAAACCCTGTGCCTTAGCGCCCTTGCTCCTTGTGGACGACATGCTGTTGTCTCCTAGGAGAGTGATCACTGAGGGTATATGGGAAAGGGTATACAGCCCGGCCGAACAGAAATATATATATACAAAATACGTATCTATTCCGGCACCCTAGGGGGACCAGCACCGGGTGACCGGTAAAAAGCGGAGTGTGTGTCCTCCAGATTCCCTGCCTTAGGTCTCCCAGAGCTCTTCCCTGATAATCCTCCACCGGCAGAATGCCAAAAAATGGCTGCCGGAGCTCTCAGGGGAGGAGTGGAGCCGTGGGCGGCGCTAGGAAAGTGCGGGAATCTGGGGTCCCCACAGTGATCAGTGAGGGGGGAGGAAACATACAGGATGCTCCGGCCCTCACATCCGACGTCAGGTCGGCCGTCCCGCCTTTACCCCTGACAGACAGGCCCGGGGGCGGGAGTTTTGCTACTAGGCCGCGATGAAGCCGGGGACTAAAGTTAAAACCGCGGCCGACAAGCAGGCGCGGTCGGCGCGGAGGTCCGCCGGTCTTCACAAATCCGCAGCTGCTGCAGCGTCCGGGAAAGAGGTGCTCCATGCACAGTCCCCATGGAAACACAGAGTACCTTATAGATGCAGGGCCCGGTCCCTGAGGATGAATAGACTCCTGTCCGGCAGATTCCCACAGGGGCTGCGGAGGGAGCCCGGTCCCAGTAAATGGATGACCGGTCAGGATCCCACTTCTCCCAGAGCCGCTGAGGGATGGTGAAGGAAAACGGCATGAGGCTCCGGCCTTTGTACCCGCAATGGGTACCTCACCCTTAACAGCACCGCCGACGTAGTGGGGTGAGAAGGGAACATGCCGGGGGCCCCGTGGGGGCCCGCTTTTCTTCCAACCGAAATAACTAAAATGAGAATGCATGAGTGGATGTGTGCCTCCTTCCACACAAAGCATAAAAACCAAACTGAGGAGCCCGTGATCCACGGGAGGGTGTATAGGCAGAGGGGAGGGGTTACACTTTTAAAGTGTAATACTTTGTGTGGCCTCCGGAGGCAGAAGCTATACACCCCAATTGTCTGGGTCTCCCAATGGAGCGACAAAGAAATTGAGAGTGCGGCCGCTGGAAGCAACGGACAGTGCAACGTTTTTTGTGTGCATCGAAAAAATGGAAAGCGACGGATCCGGCGCCATCCGTCTTTTTTATAATGGAAGCCTATGGGCATCATCATCTGTCAAATGACGGAATCAGGCGATGGCTCTGTCTTTTGTTTCTGGGCATGCCCAGAAGTTGTGGAAATTCACTTCTGGTCACAAAAAATGTGACCAGAAGTGTATTAGACGGATCTATTAATTTACCAGATCCGTTGAATCAGTTTTGATACAATATGCGACAAATCCGTCGCATCAGGCACAAACCGGATTGTGCTTGATGGCAAAAAAAGTGATGTGTGAAAGTAGCCTAAGAGAGCTGCTAGACTTGCAGCAGAGAAAACAGGGATTTTATCAAAACTCAAGCTCAGAAAGTGACATCACTGATATCAGGGTCTCTGTGTCCACATCACGCTGCCCTCTGATGGGGCAGCAAGGCACAGATAAGCTGTACTGACCCCACCTTGCTTTACATTACAATTGCACACTTCATCTTACGAGAGGATACACGGGCTTACATCAAACTTCTGCCGAACAGAGGTGATTTTTTTCTTTCCTTTAGGCTTCGTTTTGGTTGTGCAGGGTAATACTCCGGCTCCCTCTAAAACAAGCGAAACATTGGCGTGTCACATCATCATGTATCATCCTTATTACCAACGTTAAAATAACTAATAAGAAAACTTAATGCAGTTACTTACCAGGAGATGAAATAAGAATTTGGCATCGGGTAAGAATAGCCAGGAGGAAATCATTGTGGGAATGGACTGCAACAAAAATACGCTTATATTAGCAGGCATCTCAGAGACCATTTGTCTTGCCGTGTAAGGGTCAGATATAAGGTGGTGTTATCTAATATTTACAGTATTTATTTTCAGATCATCATTGATTCCATGGTGCTGTACATGAGAAGGGGTTATAATCAAAATATAGCAATGAGCAAGCAGACTGGTAAAGAGGGGAGAGGGTCCTGTCCTTGTGGATATAGAGTCTATAGAATAATGCGGAGTAGACAGTAGGTTGGGGGTTGCGCCTGCTCCGGTGGTGGCGAGGCGGCAGTGGGGACATTGCAGGCTGTAGCTTTCTTGAAAAGATGGGTTTTCAAGTTCTGTCTGAAAGTCCCGAATGTGGTGGATAATCGGACATGTTGGGGCACAGAATTCCAGAGGATGGGGGACACTTGGGAGAAGTCTTGGAGGCGACTGGGTGAGGAACGTACAAGTGTGGAGGAGAGAAGGAGGTCTTGGGAGGATAAGACATTACATGTGTGGAGGACTCTGGAGATTAGTTCGGAGATATATGGATGAGACAGGTTATGGAAGGCTTTGTAAGTCAATGTTAGTAGTCTAAACTGTATTCATTGGGAAATTAGGAGTCAATGATGGGATTTGCAGAGAGGAGAAAAAGGAGTAGTGAGGTGAGAGGTGGATTAGTCAGGAAGCTGAGTTAAAGGGAATCTGTCAGCAGGTGTTTGCCAGGTCATCTGAAGACAACATGCAGTAGGGATTAAAACAAAGATTTCAGAGATGTGTCTCTTATCAAGCTCTGTACTGCTTACCTGCATTGATTGTTTTAACACCAGGACCTTATCATTGCTCGGATTACAGCATTGCTTGCCTGGTAGTCCAGCACGCCCCTGCTGTGATTAGTAGCTCACTGTCTATAAATATTGTACATACAGAGCCTGATGTGGGCAGGTGCACGTTTCTCAGCTCTGCTGCATTGCTAAATCTAAAAACTCTGTGTCAAAACAATTAATTAAGTGACAGATTGTTGAATTCAGGGTCTCTTTGCCTATATCATGCAGCTCTCAGATGAGGTGGGAAACACCTGCTGACAGATTCCCTTTAACCCCTTAAGGACAAAGCCAGTTTTGTACTTAATGACCAGGCCATTTTTTGCAATTCTGACCAGTGTCACTTTATGAGGTTATAACTCTGGAACGCTTCAACGGATCCCGGTGATTCTGACATTGTTTTTTCGTGACATATTGTACTTCATGATAGTTATAAATTTAGAACGATATTTTTTGCTTTTATTTGTGAAAAAATCGGAAATTTGATGAAAATTTTGAAAATTTTGCAATTTTCAAACTTTTAATTTTTATGCCCTTAACCCAGAGAGTTATGTCACACAAAACACTTAATAAATAACATTTCCCACTTGTCTACTTTACATTAGCGCAATTTCTGAAACAAAATGTTTTGGGGTTAGGAAGTTAGAAGGGGTCAAAGTTCATCAGCAATTTCCCATTTTTTCAACAAAATTCACAAAACCATTTTTTTAGGGACCACATCACATTTGAAGTGACTTTGAGAGGCCTGGGTGACAGAAAATACCCAAAAGTGACACCATTCTCAAAACAGCACGCCTCAAAGTACTCAAAACCACATCCAAGAAGTTTATTAACCCTTCAGGTGCTTCACAGGAACTAAAGCAAAGTGGAATGAAAAAAAGCAAAAAATAAAATTTTACCTAAAATGTTGCTCTACCCCAAATTTATTCACTTTTAGAAGAAATAACACAACAAAATGAACCCCAAAACTTGTTACCCACTTTCTTATGAACGCGCCAATACCCCACATGTGGTCAGAAACCTTTGTTTGGACAAATGGGAGGGCTCGGAACAGAAGGAGCAATATGTGAATTTTGGAAAGCAAATTTGGCTGAAATAGATTGCGGGCACCATGTTGCATTTACATGTCCGCCAAGGTACCTAAACAGCAGAAACCCCTTACAAGTGACACCATTTTGGAAACTAGACCCCTTAAGGCTTCTATCTAGGGGTATAGTGAGCATTTTGGATCCACAGGTACTTCACAGATTTTGATAACGTTACGTTGTCACATTGAAAATTTTCATTTTTTTCTCAAAAATGTTGCTTTAGCATCAATTTTTTCACTTTTTCAAGAGGTAATTCCAAAAATTTGACCCCAATGTTTGTTACCCACTTTTTTATGAGCGCGGTGATACCTCACTTGTGGTCTGAAACCTTTGTTTGGAGAAATGGGAGGGCTTGGAACGGAAGGAGCAATATTTGAATTTTGGAAAGGAAATTTGGCTGAAAAAGATTGCGGGCACCATGTCGCATTTGGAGGACCCCTAAGGTACGTAAACAGCAAAAAAACACCACAAGTGACCCCATATTGGAAACTAGGCCCCTCAAGGAATTTATCTTGATGTTTGGTGAGTACCCTGAACCCCCAGGAGCTTTACAGAAGTTTATAACGTTGAGCCATGAAAATAAAAAAATAAAATTTTACCACAAAATTGTTACTTCAACCAGGTAGCTTTTTTTTTCACAAGGGTAACAGGAAAAAAATCACCATGAAATTTATTGCGCAATTTCTCCTGAGTTTGTTGATATCTTGTATGTGGTGGAAATCAACTGTTTGGGCACACTACAGGGCTCAGAAGAGAAGGAGTGCAATTTGACTGCAAAATTGGCTGGAATCAATAGCGGACGCCATGTTGCATTAGGAGAACCCCTGAGGTGCCTAAGCAGTGGAGGTCCCCCACAAGTGACCCCATTCTGGAAATAAGACCCCTCAAGGCTTTAATCTAGGTGTATATTGAGCATTTTGAATCCACGAATACTTCACAGAATTTGATAAGCTTAGGTTGCCATATTGAAATTTTCATTTTTTTCACAAAAATGTTGATTTAGCGACACATTTTTCACTTTTTCAAGAGGCAACAACAAAACGTGTACCCCACAGGTTGTTATCTAATTTCTTGTGAGCGCAGGGATACCACACATGTGGCCAAAAACCTTTGTTTGGATAAATGGGAGGGCTTGGAATGGAAGGAGCACCATTTGAATTTTGGAAAAGTTGAAGTAAATTGCGCGCACCATGTCACATTAGCAGGGCCCCTTGGGCACCTATACATCAGAAACCCCCCACAAGTGACCTCATTTTGGAAACTGGACCCCTCAAGGATTTTATTCAGGAGTATAGTAAACATTTTGAATCCACAGGTACTTCACAAAACTGTTGCTGTAGCAAAAAATTTCTCACTGTTAAGGGGGCTTTACACGCTGCGACATCGCTAATGCGGAGTCGTTAGGGTCACGGAATTGGTGACGCACATCCGGCCGCATTAGCGATGTTGCTGCGTGTGACACCGATGAGCGATTTTGCATCGTTGCAAAAATGTGCAAAATCGCTCATCAGTGACATGGGGGTCCATTCTCGATTATCGTTACTGCAGCAGTAACGATGTAGTTCGTCGCTCCTGCGGCAGCACACATCGCTATGTGTGACGCCGCAGGAACGAGGAACCTCTCCTTACCTGCCTCCCGGCCGCTATGAGGAAGGAAGGAGGTGGGCGGGATGTTCCGGCCACTCATCTCCGCCCCTCCGCTTCTATTGGGCGGCCGCTCAGTGACGTCACTGTGACGCCACACGGACAGCCCCCTTAGAAAGGAGGCGGTTTGCCGGTCACAGCGACGTCGCCGGGCAGGTAAGTATGTGTGACGCATCTGCGCGATGTTGTGCGGCACGGGCAGCGATTGCCCGTGTCGCACAACAGATGGGGGCGGGTACCCACGCTAGCGATATCGGGACCGATATCGCAGCCTGTAAAGTAGCCTTTAGGCTATGTGGCCATGATCCAGCGACACGGCGTCTAGTACCCAGTGTCAGCCTCCTGCAGAAATGTGAGTGTTGTCCACGGGAGAACGCAGCTGCCCATGCCCACGATTTGGGTTCAGGCTGCTGTGGACTTTAGTTCTATTCTACCTGCAAAGAACACTCATCTCCGCAGCATAAATTGACATGCTGAGGCTCGGGAAGCTGCGCCACAGGTCGATTTATGCTGCGGAGAAAAGAAACACAGTGGGCACGGGATTTCTAAAAATCCTGCCACTGTGCTTCTACTGCACAACGCAGCGTTATGGACGCAGGGAAAACACTCTGCGCCCAAAACGTTGCAAACCCTGATTGTGGGCACACAGCGTAAAATGCTACAATGGATGAATGGATAGATGTCAAACATATATAACGTCCCACCCCCCTGCATATTCTAAGCTGGCGCCCTTTAGTGCCTTTCATGTGACACTAAAGGATGCCTAGCCTTGTATTTAGCCAAAAAAAAAAAAAAAGAATTAAAATAAATGACGTGGGGCCCCCCCTATTTTTGATAGCCAGCTAGGGTAAAGCAGACAGCTGTAGCCTGCAAACCACAGCTGACAGCTTCATCTTGTCTGGTGATCAATTTGGAGGGCTCCCCAAGCTGTTTTTTTTTTTTAATTATTTATAAATAAATAATTAAAAAAAAAAAAAACAAACGTGGGGTCCCCCCAAATTAGATCACCAGCCAAGGTGAAGCTGACAGCTGGGGTCTGGTATTCTCAGGATGGGAAGAGCCACGGTTATTGGACTCTTCCCAGCCTAAAAATAGCAGGCCGCAGCCGCCCCAGAAGTGGCGCATCCATTAGATGCGCCAATTCTGGTGCTTCGCCCCAGCTCATCCCGCGCCCTGGTGCGTTGGCTAACGGGGTAATGAATGGGGTTGATACCAGGTGTGTAATGTCACCTGGCATCAAGCCCAGCAATTAGTTATGTCACGGCGTCTATCAGATACCCGACATAACTAATTGACAGTAATAAAAATAAAATTGACAACAAAAAAAAATTTATTTGAAAAAACACTCCCCAAAACATTCCCTGATTGACCAATTTATTGAAAAGAAAAAAAAAAAAATCCACAATAATCCATTTGGACGTCCACGTCGCCTCTGGACCTTCTAGAATATGGGGGAGACGTTCAGGGAACGTATCCCCCATTTTCTAGGAGGGCAGACCCTCCATTTGAGGAGAGTGGGTGCAAAGAATCTGCACCCACCCTCCCTGGGTCACAGCTGCAGAGTGCGAGCAGCCAGCGTCCTGAACACAGGAAGCTGACAGCTGCGCTCTGCTCATGTGACCGGAGTCTGCACAGAAGGAGCCGGAGGAGGGGGCCGCGGGGGATCAGAGCTGCGACAGGTATGTATGACACCGGGGGACACCGGGGGACACCAGGGGGGGGGGTAGGGGGGGACCCGGCAGGGCCTAGGGAGCAGGTTTCTGTCGTATGTGTTATGGCACATACGACAGAAACCATAGGAACAGTGGAAATGCGGCCGGCGCGCTGCTGTGATCGCCGGTGCGCGCGGCCATCTTGGATTTTCGGGAGGGGGTTGGGGGTCGGGGGGGGCACTTTGGGGACACCGGGGGACCGGAGGGAACCGGGAAAAAGATTTATCTCCCATCTGACATGTTTGATCATGCCAGATGGGAGATAAATGATTTTTTACCGGCGCGGTCATTTACTATAACTTGATGATCGGTATACGGTGTATACCGGTCATCAGGTGAGCGGGGACCGGAAAAACCGGCCCGAATCATGATCTCCAGGGTCTCAGCTACCCCCGGCAGCTGAGACCCCGGAAATTTTCTGACTCTGGGGGGCGCTAGACCCTTTTTTCCGACCGCCGTTAAAAAGCGGCGGATCGGAAAAAGTACCCTTATTTACCGCCGTTAAAAGGCGTATCGGCGGTCGTAAAGGGGTTAAGGATGGACTGGAGAGATGCAAGAGTGTTTACAGTGTGGCAATGGAGGATATTGCAGTAGTCAACACAAGAAATGATGAGGGTATTAGATAACATTTTAATTAGTGAGGAGAGTGTGTGCTCGGCACTGCTCGTTACTCGATCGAGCAGCGGGGGGCTTAGGTACTCACGGAGTTTGGCCGAGTATCACGGGTGCTCGGATGTTTCGAACGTGAGACAATGACCACAACGCACAGGCTTCCTTCACTGCATAACGTATGGAGGCAGAGCTCAGGGAAAGCCATGCACAGTCTCTGAATGGCTCTCACTGGGGTTAACGCCAGGCTTCCGGATGTTGTGTGTCACATAAAACGAAAGAGGAAAAAAAGCCCCGTCCTCCCTCCAGCCGGAAATCCTCTGTGTATGGCTGCCTGTATGTGGGCCGAGAGCCGAACTGCACCATCAGTGACTTACATTACACTCGTTCCTCGAGTTCAGCACTTTCAGAGCCTCTGACCTGCTCAACTCGGGAACCCGAGCATTGTAGTGCTCGCCCATCTCTAATTCTAATAGACGAACTCTGGAAATATTTTAACTGGAGGTTGCGAGAGCTTGGATGTGCGGTTTGATTGACAGGTGAGATTCAAGGGTTACTCCGAGGCAGCGGACCACCGGTACAGGGTATAGTGTAATGTTGCTTAAAGGGAACCTGTCACCAGATTTGGTGACTATAAGCTGCAGCCACCAGCACTGAGCTCTTATATACAGCATTATAGAATACTGTATATAAGAGCCCAGGCCGCTGTGTAGAACATAAAAAACACTTTATAACATTCACCTAGGGGGTGGTTCGGTGCAGATGGGTGTCTCTTTTCTCCGATACCGGCACCTCCTCTTTCAGCCATCTTTGTACTCCTCCTTCTGAAGCCGGGGTGCATGACGCGTCCCAAGTCATTTACTCTACACTAGCTGGCATTGAAATCCTGCACAGGCGCACTACAATACTTTGATCTGCGCTGCTCAGCGGGACCTCAATGTCAGCCTGTGTGGATGACGTAGGACGCGTCATGCATTGCAGCTTCAGAAGAAGGACAGAGATGGACGAAAGAGGAGGTGCCGGTCTCTGAGAGCAGAGACACCCATCTGATCAGTCTGCACCGCAGTGACCGTTAGGTGAGTATTATAAAGTGATTTTTACCTTCTACACAGCGGCCTGGGCTCTTATATACAGTATTCTAGAATGCTATATATAAAAGGGCCTTGTGGTGGTGGCCGCACCTTATCGTTGCCAAATCTGGTGACAGGTTGCCTCTAAATTCGTAGATAAATCGAGTCGGGGATTTAAGTCGGATGTTGGAAAGATGATGTGTTTGGTTTTGTCTCCAAGTTATAGTAAGCATGTACCAATCCTTCCATCATACAACCACATCTAAAATAGGAAGGGCAAGCATCACCAGAAAACACATCTAAGGTGTAACACCATCTAGCAGTTTCTAGCGCTGACTGCCAGACAATTCTTTTGCTTAGATACATGAATGTCAATTATTCCATTGGTCCTTCAGTCAGCAGGCCGGGTGGAATCAAATTTCCCCAATCAGACCTCGAGCCCGTAGGTGCGTCATTGATTTACACATTTATTATTCTTCATTTCTTTGAAAGTCTAGAAACAAAATATTAAGGGGGAATTCCACCCACCGGATGGCAAGGAATGCCAAATTATTACGGATTTGACTGCAGAAACGCCAACCAATAAGTACAACCAACGATGACAATATGGCATTCTGCAGCACAACCACAGCAAGGAGGTGCAGTGTAACATCTTACCACAAAGCCCCTTACACGGAGCAGGAGTCGTCCATTTCTATCCTTCCCATAGAGCCTGAATGCAGGGTACGTGCCCGACTAACACTATTTCAACGTTCCCATCATAGCATGTGATCACCCCTCTAGGATGGACGATAACGTGCTGACTGCTGGGTCTCACAATCCCAAAAATGAGGCTCTGAAATGCTTGTTTAGGTAGAAGCAGCGGCCATGCTTCATTCATTCTCTCTGTGACTGATGGAGATTGTGGAGCACTGCACTCGCTCTGCCATTATCGGTGCTGCACATTCAGGGCTAACCTTCAATTTTCGGGAGTGATATTAGATCGCTGCTGTTGGAATCAGTGGAGTCCTAGCACACTTGCTAATATTGGAGTAACCAGTTAACAGTCCAGTAGCAAGTCATCCCAGAGCCATCCCCATCAGAACATTCTCATGAATGATCAGAACGGCTGAGGCTTCTGTACCCTGGGTACGAGGTGAGCGCTCGCAGATACTCCAGCACTGCTTCATGTACCGTATTTTTCAGACTATAAGACACTTTTTTTCCCCCAAATATTGGGGTAAAGTGGGGGGTGCGTCATAGTCTGAATGTGGCTGTGGAGAATGAGGGTGCTGCGGTGGAGCGGGTCGTCGGGGGCACGAGCAGGCTGTAACAGCGCCTGCTGTGACTACGTGGGCCCACTCACTTCATATGCATGCCCATCCTCCCGCCCATCATCTCTCAGCGCTGAAGCTGGCGCTGACAGGTGGGCGGGATGATGGGTGGGGGATGCGCACATAGTAAACAGCCGGCCCGCATGATCACCCCTGGCAACTACAGCCTGGAGTGATCATGCTCTGCTGTATTCACTGCTCCCCGCGCATCATCATCAACGCGGGGGGGGGAGTGAATAAGTACGGTACACTCACCAGTCACTGTTCCCTGCAGCATCGCAATGTCCTCCTGTCTGCCGGCCAGCTGATCTGTGTAGAGAGCGGTGCACACAGCGATGAAGTCATCCCTGTGCGCCCTGCTCTCCACACATCAGCGGACGGCAGACAGGAGGACATTGCGATGCTGCAGGAAACAGTGATGGCTCCACACAGGTCAGCGGCGCTGCTGCTGACACAGACAGGAGGATGAGCGATGCTGCTGGAGGGAGGAAAGGGGAGTATAAACGTTTATTTTTTTCTGTGCCACAGGATGCAGGCCATATAGCAGGATGGGGGTATATAGCAGGATGGGGGTATATAGCAGGATGGGGGTATATAGCAGGATGGGGGTATATAGCAGGATGGGGGTATATAGCAAAATGGGGGTATATAGCAGGATGGGGGACATATATACAAGGATGGGGACCATAACCAAGATGGGGTACCTTAGTAGAGAATTTGGGGACATTACCCCATAACAGTGTCAGCAGCAGATCCTCGCCCCATAACAGTGTGTCATGACCACATTTTTTTGCTTAAAATTTTATTTCCTATTTTTCTCCTCTAAAACCAGGGTGCGTCTTAGGCTATGTGCGCACGTTGCGTTCTCTGCAGTGCGGAAAAGAACACACCCTCTGGCAGACTGGACACTGCGTTTATAAAATAAAATGCATCCACAACGCATGCATTTTGGATGCTTTTTCCATGCGTTTTGCATGCATTTTTGCGCCAACATCCCCGCACACATCCCGACATTACCGCCGACATCCCGGCACACATCCTGACATTACCGCCGACATCCCGGCACACATCCCGACATTACTGCCGACATCCCGGCACACATCCCGACATTACTGCCGACATCCCGGCACACATCCCGACATTACCGCCGACATCCCGGCACACATCCCGACATTACCGCCGACATCCCTGCACACATCCCGACATTACCGCCGACATCCCGGCACACATCCCGGCACACATCCCGACATTACCGCCGACATCCCCGCCGACATCCCCGCACACATCCCGACATTACCGCCGACATCCCCGCACACATCCCGACATTACCGCCGACATCCCGACACTACAGCCCTCATCATCACCGCACACACACCGGCATTACCTCAGTGACGTCCCCGCTGACAGCGCGATTCACTTCAGTTGCTGCGTGGAGCTCACAGGGGTGGCGGTGTTCTACTGCCGCTCCTGTCAGCTTCATGTAGCAGAGCTGGATGCGTCGCAGGACCTCTGGCGCTCCCCATCCTGAGAATACCAGCCTTCAGCCGTGTGGCTGTATCTTGGCTGGTATCAATATTGGGGGGACCGCACGCCGTTTTTTTTTAATTATTTATTTATTTTACTGCACGATATAGACCCGCCCACCTGCGGCTGTGATTGGTTGCAGTGAGACAGCTGTCACTCAGCGTGGGGGCGTGTCTGACTGCAACCAATCATAGGCGCCGGTTGGCGGGGAAAGCAGGGAATACGAGATTGAATAATGAGCGGCCGGCATTTTCAAAAGAGGAAATGCCGCCAGAGCAGTGTGAACGCTGTGCAGCGCCGCGCCGGTGATCGGGGAACGGCGAGTATGAGAGAGGGGGAGGGGGAGACTGACCGACGGACAGAGAGGCACAGACCGACAGAGAGAGAGAGAGAGAGAGAGAGAGAGAGAGAGAGAGAGAGAGAGAGAGAGAGAGAGAGAGAGAGAGAGAGAGAGAGAGAGAGAGAGAGAGAGAGAGAGAGAGAGAGAGAGAGAGAGAGAAACCAACTGACAGAGAAAGAGACCAACCGACCGACAGAGGGAGATTCACAGACATCCACAGACAGAAATTGACAGACATCACAGAGACTGAAAAGACCTGCGTTTTGTTTGTCAAAAAAGCATGCGGAACGCAACAAAAATGCAGTCCAAGTGCATTTTGGTGCGTTCTGACCCACATCATTGATTTCAATGGGTGGAGAACGCAGCTACAACGCACAAAAGAAGTGACATGCTTTCTTTTCCGCAGCGATTTTGGGCATTCAAAACGCTGCGTTTACAAACGCAGCATGTGCATTGATTCTTCGGCTTTCTCATAGACTTTGCTGGGGAAGCTGAACGCATGCAGTTCAAAATGCAGCGTTTCCGCGGTAAAAAACGCAACGTGCGCACATGCGCACATAGCCTTATGGTCCGGTGCGTCTTATAGTCCGAAAAACACGGTAATAAATTAGCACACATTCATCCTCACCATTCTCCTGAGAGAGAAGCCGCCGAGCTTCAACATCAAACTCTTCTTTACTTATTTTCTGCTTGAACCAGAGTTTTAAATTTGCCCAATATCTGAAACACAAATAAAAAAAAATGGTTAAAACAGGTTTTCCGATAATCTCAATCAGATTCTCCAGCTTTGTTACCACCTGGAAGTGGCCTCTGTATAAAAACGGATATCACAGCGCATAGCTGGATGCATCACACACCAGATACTACCCAGGACCCCACTGCCTGAGAAACTAAAGCTGGAAGGGCTGCAGCCGAGGATCAGAGGCTGTGTGATGGAGGCGATTCTAGGGGATGGCTCTCTATGTTATGCTTTTATTAAAGGGAGACTTTCACCATGTTTTTGAACATTTATGGGCTTCGGCTTCACCTGACCTCTGTGCATAGACAGAAAGCTGTAAGTAAAAAGTGAGGAACAGAACTACCTGCAGCTCATGAATACTAAGGCAGAGGTTCCCAACTCCAGTCCTCAAGGCACACCAATAGTGCATGTTTTCAGGATTTCTTTAGCATTGCATGGGTGTTGGATTCAGCACCTTTGCAGGTGATTAAATTATCACCTGTGCAATACTAAGGAAATCCTGAAAACATGCACTGTTGGTGTGCCTTGAGGACTGGAGTTGGGAACCTCTGTACTAAGGAATACACACAAGAAGCCAGAGTAAAATTCATTAAAATCAGGGATGGAAGTGGCATCCACAAGTCACATGCGGCCTTAGCCACAGGAGAAGGAGGAAACAGCCCCTCTGCCCAGCAACATGCAGCCCCTCCCACAGCCACATGCGGCTGCAGGCAGAAGAGGTAGCCCCCCATAAGACACATGCGGCCGCAAGCAGATGAGGCAGCCCCCCATTAGTCACATGCAGCCTCAGGCAGAAAAGGCAGCCCCCGATTTGTGACTAATGGGGGGCTGTTTCTTCTGCCTGCAGCCTCATGTGTCTACTGGGGGCTGCCTCTTCTGCCTGTGGCCGCATATGACTGGGGGGCTGTCTCTTCCGCCTGCGGCTGCATGTGTCTAGTGGTGGGCTGCCTCTTCCGCCTGCATGTGTCTAGTGGAGGGTCTGCCTCTTCCACCTGTGGTCGCATGCGTCTAGTGGGGGCTGCCTCTTCTGCCTAAAGCCGCATTTGTCTAATGGTGGGCTGCCTCTTCTATCTGCGGCCGGGGAGCCTGAGGCTGCATGTAGAAGAGGCAGCCCCCATTAGTCACATGCAGCCTCAGGCAGAAAAAGCAGCCCCCCATTAGACAAATGTGGCCTTAGGCAGAAGAGGCAGCCCCCACTAGACGCATGCGGCCACAGGTGGAAGAGGCAGCCCCCATTAGTCACATGCAGCCGCAGGCAGAAGAGGCAGTCCCCAGTAGACACATGAGGCTGCAGGCAGAAGAGGCAGCCCCCCATTAGTCACATGCAGCCGCAGGCAGAAGAGGCAGCCCCCCATTAGTCACATGCAGCCGCAGGCAGAAGAGGCAGCCCCCCATTAGTCGCATGCGGAAGAGGCAACCCCCCCAGTCACATGGGACCCCTATGCATTAAGCATTGGGAGATGTGTGTGTGAGATATATATATATATATATTATATATACACACACACCTCCAGTACAGTGGATACACTCAGCCCAGTGTGTGCTCTCCATGTAGCAGCTGGCTCCTCACACCTGCCATTACTGGCCATGCAGGCCGCACAGTGACGGCCCAGCTCGCCCTCAGCACCCCGGGGCGCGCGGTTACTTTAGCCCGGGGATGTGCAGGCCTCCGGTTCTCGCCCTGTCCGCTGACACCCTGCACTCACTGCTTCACGTTCTCCCCCAGCGCCTCGCTCAGGCCTTTCTTGGCCGCTTCCAGTTCGCTGACAAATGTCGCCATGACGGTGGATTGCTGAGAGCAGAGCGGAGTCCGGCGGCGGCTCAGGACACCATCCGTGCGGGCTCAGCGCCACTCCAGGAGCCGCCATCCAGAGCCCGCCTATACCGACAACGGACACCAGAGGGCGCCCCGCGTACACAGGTAGGAAACGGAGCTTTTTTTTTTTTTTTTTTTTTTATGGAAAAGCTTTATCATTAAGAACAAGATTACAGCGGAGGCGGCGAGAAGAAACACGTGGAAATGTCAGTGAAGAGCTGACACCAGTGGGACACTGTGACATAATATCGCGATTACAGAAAACCCAACACTTGAAAGGGTTCTGCACACATCACATGACAGATCATGTGATTTTAGGGGGTTTTGTTGGGATTTAACACTAGAAGTCCCAGAGAGGGGTCATTTAACATTTCTACCTTTGGAACCCAGAGACGGGTCGAATGACCTGAAGGATTTTAGCTAGAATCCTATAATCACCGTCTTTTGTTCTGTAATTAAGGCCATTACTGTCGCACCACAGGAGGTTGTTGTTTTCCATTGAGTTTAGCCATTTAGTTTCTAGTTAGCTCTATTCAGTTTATTGTATGTCATTTGACCCTCTTTCGGGACTTAAGGGGGGAACTCGAAATTTCTGTGACTTCTAGTGTTAAAGGGAAAAAACCTAAATGAGACCCAGAATATACAGATAGGGCTCTTACTCAAGTACTAGTAGAAACCTATAATGCAGAATGAGAATAAGGAGCCGAATAATTCATACGATAAAATAGAAATCTTTATTGCAAATATTATTAAAAACAAGAATTTAAAAAGAAGAGGACACTGACAGAAAGTCTGAGGTTGTCAACAAAAGATTTGTTCCAATAATGAATATTACACAGATATTATCTAAGTACATAGAAGAATTCAAAGAGGTGATAAGTATGGAAAAAGAAATGTACAAAAATTAATGAATGTATCTCTCACTGAAGGGGAGGGGTGTATATTCAAGAACACTGCATAAAAGATGCTGGAAGCAAAGTATACAAACAGGATGCTGCAGAGCACACACCAATATAAAGGATCAACACTCCTTATAAAAAGGTTAGATAAATGATGCCAAAAGAGCAACTGAAGGTATAACCCCAAGAGAGACCAATAATTCCAAAGTTAATATACAGAATTCCACAGGGATTTTAAAAAAATCACATCTTACATGATCCTGGGAGTGATAATAAATATGTCATGGCTAAGTTGAAAGCAGACAAAGGTATAGAATCAAAATAATTCCCAATCAATGTGAGAATAGCGGTCAAAAGGTTAATATATAAAGTCCTTGCTGCCACAGAGAAGTCTTAAGCCCCTTTCACACATAGCGACGCAGCAGCGATCACGACGGGCGACCTGACCTTATCAGGATCGCTGCTGCGTCGTTAAATGGTCGCTGGTGAGCTGTCAAACAGGCAGATCTCACCAGTGACCAGCCCCCAGCCAGCAGCGACGCGTGGAAGTGATGCTGCGCTTGGTAACTAAGGTAAATATCGGGTAACCATTACCCAATATTTACCTTGGTTACCAGCGCACACCGCTTAGCGCTGGCTCCCTGCACTCCTAGCCAGAGTACACATTGGGTTAATTACCCGAAGTGTACTCCGGCTACGTGTGCAGGGAGCCGGCACTGACAGCGTGAGAGCAGCGGTGCTAGTAACTAATGTAAATATTGGGTAACCAAGAAAGGGCTTCCCTTGGTTACCCGATATTTACCTTAGTTACAGCTTACCGCAGCTGCCAGAAGCCAGCTCCCTGCTCGCTTCAGTTCGTCGCTCTCTCGCTGTCACACACAGCGATGTGTGCTTCACAGCGGGAGAGCGACGAGCAAAAAATGAAGCAGGACATTCATCAACGACCGGCGACCTCACAGCAGGGGCCAGGTTGTTGCTGGATGTCACACACAGCGACAGCGACGGGACGTCGCTGCTACGTCACAGAAAATGGTGACTTAGCAGCGACGTTGTTGTCGCCGTCGCTGTGTGTGACACCACCTTTAGTCCATATAAATACACACCGAATTGGCGTATTAAAACGGCAGACCAGCAGCAAAGACAACTCAGAATAAAAAATATAACTACTATCAAAAGATGATATAATTTCAAAAGGTACACCAAAATGGCGTTGTGGCAAAGCTTAGACCAAAAAAAAGGAAGGACCAGCTATAAGAGGGGATCAACCAGGATAATACCTGTGGAAGTGCGTGTGCACGGATAAGAGAACAACCAGGGAGCCTAAAGAAGTACTCCTACGCACGTTTCGCGTCTAGCTTCTTCTTTACCCCCTGGAAGAAGCTAGACGAGAAACCTTTTGACCGCTATTCTCACATTGATTGTGAATTGTTTTGATTCTATACCATCGTCTGCTTTCAACTTAGCCATGACATATTTATTATCCCTCCCAGGATCATGTAAGATGTGATTTTTTTTAAAATCCCTGTGGAATTCTGTATATTAACTTTGGAATTATTGGTCTCTCTTGGGGTTATAACTTCAGTTGCTCTTTTGGCATCATTTATCTAACCTTTTTATAAGGAGTGTTGATCCTTTATATTGGTGTATGCTCTGCAGCATCCTGTTTGTATACTTTGCTTCCAGCATTTTTTATGCAGTGTTCTTGAATATACACCCCTCCCCTTCAGTGAGAGCTACATTCATTAATTTTTTTACATATCTTTTTCCATACTTATCACCTCTTTGAATTCTTCTGTGTACGTAGATAATATCTGTGTAATATTCATTATTGGAACAAATCTTGTTTTGTTGACAACCTCGGACTTTCTGTCAGTGTCCTCTTCTTTTTAAATTCTTGTTTTTAATAATATTTGCAATAAAGATTTCTATTTTATCGTATGAATTATTCGGCTCCTTATACTCATTCTGCATTATAGGTTTCTAGTGTTAAAGGGAAGCTGTCACCAGATTTGGCCCCCATAAGCTGCGGCCACCACCAGTGAGCTCTTATATGCAGCATTCCAGAATACTGTATATAAGACCCCAGGCCACTCTGTATAACATAAAAATCACTTTTTTAATACTCCCCTAGGGGGCGGTCCGGTCTGATGGGTGTCGCTGCTCTCCGGTACGATGGGTGTCGCTGCTCTCCGGTACGATGGGTGTCGCTGCTCTCCGGTACGATGGGTGTCGCTGCTCTGCGGTACGATGGGTGTCGCTGCTCTTCGGTACGATGGGTGTCGCTGCTCTCCGGTACGATGGGTGTCGCTGCTCTCCGGTACGATGGGTGTCGCTGCTCTCCGGTACGATGGGTGTCGCTGCTCTCCGGTACGATGGGTGTCGCTGCTCTCCGGTACGATGGGTGTCGCTGCTCTCCGGTACGATGGGTGTCGCTGCTCTCCGGTACGATGGGTGTCGCTGCTCTCCGGTACGATGGGTGTCGCTGCTCTCCGGTACGATGGGGGTCGCTGCTCTCCGGTACGATGGGTGTCGCTGCTCTCCGGTACGATGGGTGTCGCTGCTCTCCGGTCTGGCACCTCCTCTCTACAGCAATCGCCGTTCTCCTTCTTCTTAGCCCAGTATGGATAATGTGTCATGCACACTAGTCGACATTGTGGTCCTGTGCAGGCGCACTTTGATCTGTCCTACTCAGGACAGATCAAAGTATTGTGGTGTGCATGTGCGGGCAATTTGTAACCTTTCCTCGCTCCTGCGCTTTACAGTACTAGGCTGGGTAGAAGGAGGATGATTTCACTCACCTCTTCGCTGCCGTCGCCGCCCGACACTGGATTTTGGCTCAGTGTGCATGACCCCGGAGTTTGGGTCATGCGCACTATGAAGCCGGGTGTTTGCGTCCTGGTTTCAAACTGAAGTAGTGCACATGACCCAAACTCCGGGATCATGCACACTGAGCTGAAATTCAGCGTCAGGCGGCAATGGCAGCGAAGAGGTGAGTGAGATCATGCCCCACAGGGACGTACTAACATGCTAATGGGGCCGATTAGCCAGGGGAAGCAACGCCCAGGGGATTAGTCCCCGTGCTCATTAGCATACAATAAAAGATCTTTAGAAATACTTTTTCTAAAGATCTGTTTATCTATGCTAGTGTATACAGGGACGGTTAGGCAGGAATCAGCAATATGCACCCACAACTGCTCGTGGTTCTGGGTGCATATTGGACCTGACAGGGTCCCTTTAACTCCCACATCTCTGCCACGATGTCCAATCCACCAGTCTGCGTGCGGGAGCCGGGGACCACCCTCAGCTCCAGGGGTGGGTGACAACTTGACTTTTTTGTTTTTTTCTGGACAGTTTATCAGAAAATTATGTGGATGAGGCCTTTCAACTGAGCCGCCATGTCATGAGGCCTTTTCCACAGAGAGTTTTGACCGAACAATGGAGGGTCTTTAATTATAGCCTTTGGCATTTTGTGTGCTAACTGGAGGGTATTAATGAATGTCTTCCAATTAAGCAAACAAAATATCAATGACGTCATTCAAGCATGTGTGATCCTCCATAATTTCACTCACATTCATGATAGTCCGAATTCTGTGAATGTTGATAGAGAAAACATCCCCGAATCACTTCCATGATGTAACCTTCCTGGAAGACGGCACGATTCTTCAGGCTTCAGAACTCGTAATATGTTTCCAAACTATTTTATGACACCCAAGGGATCTGCACCATGTGCAGATAATATAAATATATAATGGATAGGATCATTGTTTTTGTGTGTAACAATGTTTTGAATTAGAAGTTGCACCTTTCCATATACATACACTACAGTTGAAAAGTTTAGGGTCACTTAGATATTTCCTTATTTTTTAAAGAAAAGCACATTTTCTTTTCAATGAAGCTAACATTAAATTAAACATAAATACACTCTATACATTGTTAATGGGGCAAATTACTATTCTAGCTGCAAACGTCTGGTTTTTAATGCAATATCTACATAGGTGTATAGAGGCCCATTTCCAACAACCACCACTCCAGTGTTCTAATGGTACATTGTGTTTGCTAACTGTGTTAGAAGGCTAATGGATGTTTAGAAATCCCTTGAAAACCCTTGTGCAAGTATGTTAGCACAGCTGAAAACAGTTTTGCCGATTAGAGAAGCTATAAAACTGACCTTCATTTGACCTAGTTGAGAATCTGGAGCATTACATTTTTTGGTTCCATTAAACTCTCAAAATGGCCAGAAAAAGAGAACTTTCATGTGAAACTCGACAGCCTATTCTTGTTCTTAGAAATGAAGGATATTCCATGCGGGAAATTGCCAAGAAACTAAAGATTTCCTACAACGGTGTGTACTACTCCCTTCAGAGGAGAGCACAAACAGGCTCTAACCAGAGTAGAAAGAGAAGTGGGAGGCCGCACTGCACAACTGAGCAACAAGACAAGTACATTAGAGTCTCTAGTTTGAGAAATCGACGTCTCACAGGTCCTCAACTTGCAGCTTCATTAAATAGTACCCTTAAAACGTCAGTGTCAACGTCTACAGTGAAGAGGCGACTGCGGGATGCTGGCCTTCAGGGCAGAGTGGCAAAGAAAAAGCCATATCTGAGACTGGCTAATATAAGGAAAAGATAATAATATAGGCAAAAGAACACAGACATTGGACAGAGGAAGATTGGAAAAAAGTGTTATGGACAGAGGAATCAAAGTTTGAGATGTTTGGATCACACAGAAGAACACTTGTGAGACGCAGAACAACTGAAAAGTTGCTGGAAGAGTGCCTGACGCCATCTGTCAAGCATGGTGGAGGTAATGTGATGGTCTGGGGTTGCTGTGATGCTGATAAAGTGGGAGATTTGTACAAGGTAAAAGGGATTTTGAATAATGAAGGCTATCACTCCATTTTGCAACGCCATGCCATTCCCTGTGGACCGCGCTTGATTGGAGGCAATTTCATCCTACAACAGGACAATGACCCAAAGCACACCTCCAAATTATGCATGAAATATTTAGGGAAGAAGCAGGCAGCTGGTATCTGTAATGGAGTGGCCAGCCCAGTCACCAGATCTCAACCCTATTGAGCCGTTCTGGGAGCAGCTTGACCGTATGGTGCAAAAAGTGCCCATCAAGCCAATCCAACTCGTGGGAGTTGGGGAAGGGAAGCATGGGGTGAAATATCTCCAGATAACCTCTGCAAATTAACAGCTAGAATGCCAAAGGTCTGCAAAGCTGGAATTGCTGCAAAGGAGCTTTCTGTGACGAAAGCAAAGTCTGAAGGAGAAAATTATTATTTCAAGTAAAAATCATTATTTCTATCCTAGTCAATGTCTGGACTATATTTTCTATTCATTATATAACTCATTTGATAAATAAAAGTATGATTTTTCATGGAAAAGACAAAATTGTCTGGATGACCGCAAACTTTTGAACTGTAGTGTATATATAAATAAAAAAACTGTGTGCTATAAAACGCAATAAATAGACTTAATAAATATCCAACACCTAGTTTTTATTTGATACTATCAACACACACAAATAAAAAGGCCAAACAATGTGAAATACACATTGGAGTCCAGGAGATGAGTGTTTGATACTTTCACAAGCAACTTAAATGGGCAAATTATAATATGAGGAGGGTAATCTGGGTGGGATGGTGAGACTGTTTCAAGGATGAGGTGAGTAGGTGGATGATGAGTTGGTACATCCATAGATGGGGTGTCAGCGGGATAGTATGTGGATGGTTGTCAAGGGGCATAGGTTCCCTGGACACTTGGGCCACATGCTAGGTCATGGGAGTAGTCTCTGTATGTGTTTGTTCCACCTCTATAAAGATGGAAATGTGGTCCTGAGTGCCAGCCTTCCTCGGTTGGCCAAAAATGTATTGTCTCAGAGTGTCCCACAGGACATCCTTATGGCTGTGGGACTGGAGGTGGTGGTGGATATGTCTGGGAGGCAACAGACGTGACGGGCGGTGGATTGGTGCGTTATTTTCACCTCCGCCACCTCAGCTCAAAGAAGTCCAAAGACTTCTTGGCGATCATTTAGATCAGGGCTGGGGAACCTTTCTTCTGCCAGGGGCCATATGGAAATTTCTACGAACCTTCAGTGGCCGCAAAAAATACATCACAGGAGGAGCTGTGGACACATATATACTCACAGGAGGGACTATGGACATATACACATACATCACAAGAGGGACTGGGGACGTACATATACATCACAGGAGGGGCTGGGGGCATATACACATCACAGGAGGGGCTGGGACTTGGACATCACTTGGGGGCACGAACAGGACTGGGGCACGAACAGGACTGGGGCACGAACATCACCATGGGGATACAGCCAGCACTGGGGGTGGCACACAGCACTGGTGGGCGTACACATTACTAGGGGGGGTACACAGCAGCGGGAGGCAGGAGGCTCGCAGGAGGTAGGAGGCTCACAACAGGGAGAGACTTACAGCAGGGGGAGGCTCATAGCAGGTGGAGGCAGGAGTCTCACAGGAGAGAGAGGCAGGAGGCTCACAGCAGGGGGAGGCAGGAAGCTCACACCAGGGGGAGGCAGGAGGCTCACAGCATCTGGAGGCAGGAGGCTCACAGCGGCTGGAGGTAGGAACAGCAAGGCGCTCACACCAGGGGGAGGCAGGAGGCTCACCGCAGGGGGAGGCAGGAGGCTCACCGCAGTGGGAGGCAGGAGGCTTATCACAGGGGGAGGCAAGTACAGAAGGGAAGCTCATAGCAGCGGGAGGCAGGTACAGCAGAGAGGGCGGTACATCTGCTGCTCCTTGTGTGGGACTGTGGGATGGGAGCTCAGTGAATCTCGTGCTTACCCCGCCCACAAAGCCTGTGCCAGCGTGCTGAGGACAATTTAAAGGGCCGGCAGCGGACAACCGCGGCTGCTGTCTGAGTACTGCGGTCGTCGGGAATGTGCCCAGAGTCCACATAAAAAGTAATGGTCATGATGGTCAAGGACACGGCTAAATGACAAAATGACTGAGGAAGAGAAAGCCCTGATTGGGCGGAACGGTGGCTCAGTGGTTAGCACTGTAGCTTTTGCAGCGCTGGGGTCCTGGGTTTCCTCCCACACTCCAAAAATATACTGATAGGGACCTTAGATTGTGAGCCCCAATGGGGACAGTGTTGCCAATGTATGTAAAGCGTTATTGAATTAATAGCGCTAAATAAATTAATAAATATCATTATTATGGGTGCTTCTACGGACCGCACCTACATCACTTATCTCAATCTCGCAACTTCTTAATGCCTCCAGACCCGACTGCATGGTGGTTTGTGGCTTCGGGGGAAACCTTGCTGGGTCAAAGTGCTGTCACCTCTCCTACTCAGCATCTGATAACTAAAAAAAGGAGAGCAACAGCGCAATTTCAGGCGGTTGAGGGCCCACGCAAATGGCACCTGATGCCAGGAGGAATCTATACAGTCCTGGAGTGTGCGCATACATCCATGCCCCCTATTCTCCTCATGGGTTATTACAAGACACCACATTGTCAGTCAACTGCATCAGGGACACAAACAGATGCAGAATAGAACCTGGATATTGACACCCCAATATTCTGATATATTATCCGAACACAGGAAGATTCATGGATCTCTGTGGCCTCCCTGCCAACATGCTCGCCCCTCTCCAGTCCATCCTCAATTCTGCTGCCCGACTGATCCACCTCTCTCCTCAATACCACCCCCTTCTCCCCTCTGCATGTCCCTCCACTGGCTCCCAATCTTCCACCGTATCCAATTCAAACTACTAACACTGACCTACAAAGCTATGTATAATCTCTCTCCTCCGTATATCTCCGAACTAATCTCCTACTACACTCCAACACATCACCTCCGGTCCTCCCAAGATCTCCTTCTCTCCTCCTCTCTTATTCGCTCCTCACGCAACCGACTCCAAGACTTCTCCCGAGCATCCCCAGTCTCCTGGAACTCGCTGCCTCAACACGTCAGACTATCCCCTACCCTTGCAAACTTCAAACGGAACCTGAAAACCCACCTGTTCAGTAATTTCTACAATCTACAATGAACTCACTGCTGCCCGACCACCGTGCGGAGCTGCCGCCCGACCACCGTGCGGGGCTGCCGCCCGACCACCGTGCGGAGCTGCCGCCCGACCACCGTGCGGAGCTGCCGCCCGACCACCGTGCGGAGCTGCCGCCCGACCACCGTGCGGAGCTGCCGCCCAATCTACACCCCACCTACTGTCTCCTCCCCATAATCCTATAGAATGTAAGCCCGCAAGGGTAGAGCCCTCTTCCCTCTGTACCAGTCTGTCTACTGTAACTTGTATATGTATTTTGTATGTAACCCCCTTCTCATGTACAGCACCATGGAATTAATGGTGCTCTATAAATAAATAATAATAATAATAATAATGGATCGGGCTCAAAAATGCATGGAGCACGACTGAATGTAGAACACTATATGGATCACTGCATTAAAGGGGAGCACAATATAATCTATCCCCACGCAATCATTGCAGCAATAATGACAAGTTGAATTAAGAGCTGTAGTGCAGCAGACAAACAAGAAGTTCGCCAGTGGAGATCCATTTGACACCCCTCGAACAATAAGGGGGGACACCTCCACTATAAAAAAGTCCTGAATTCCGCATAGGTCAAACCTCAGAGGGGGAGGGGTGCAGGCTATCTCCGTATGTACACAGTCATTGAGGTGGAGGTCAGATGTAGGCTTACTGCGTCAAGATATGCAGGCCTTAACAGGCCGTATCTTCTAAGCTGAATCCAGGGTGTCGCACCTAGAAGATACGGTGGCCACCAAGCTAACTAAGATAGCTGGGTTAGCAGATGACCTAGCAGACCGACTGTGTCAAAATAACATCTGAGTCATAGGTCTGCCTGAAGTGTCTGGGGGACAACTCTCAGAGCCATTTATGTAAGCCTTTATGAAATATAATCTATGTGACGCATTCTCCTACTTGTTTGCCATAGGCCTCTTTTACACGTCCGTGAAAATCACGGACGTGTTTCACTGACGTGTCAAATGTGTGTATTGCCCTCGGTGTGCTGTGTGTATGACCTACGTGTGTTCTCCGTGTGTTATCCGTGATAACACACGGAGAACGGGAACCTTCTACTCACCCTTCCCTGGCGTAGCTGTCCGTGGTGCTGATCTTCGGTCTCCGGTCCTGCCGACTCCCCGCTGCTGCTTCCGGCCGCAGTGAAGTGAATATTCAATTAGCATAATGAGCGGCGGTCGGCAGCAAGTGACAGCAGCGGCAGAGACTGCAGGTCTGGAGAAGGTAAGTTTTTTTTTTTTCTCACAGACACATGTCTTCTATCTGGTGCGTGTCACACGGAACACATCCGTGTGGTCCGTTTGCATTATGTGTGACACATTTGCGTTCCGTGTGACACCCGTGATGCCGGAGAGAAAACAGACATGTCAGCGGGAGAAACACACGGACACACGTAGGTATGGAACCGACACACGTTCCACGCGCAAATACTTACGTGTGTCTAAAACCATAGGAATACCTAGGTCTACGTGTGTACGTGTCTCTGGTACGTGAGAAAACTGCCAAACACGTACCGAAGGCACGTACGTATGAAAGAGGCCATAGAAAGAGCCCATATGATCCCAGCTAAACCTCCCCCTGGAAGCCTTCCCAGTCTATTCCTACCAAAACTGCTAAACTGTAGACACAAAGACACAGTCCTCCAGCTAGCTAGAAGAAACGGCCCCCTCAAGCATAATGGCAATACAGTATCGGTGTTCCCTGATTTTTCAATAGAACTCCAGAAGGAAAGAGCTTAGTTTATGGAGCTCAAGAGGAAGTTCAAAGATGGAAATACAGTATCCCCTATTAAGGTCTACCCAGCTTGTCACCGTATTGTACAGTTAGGTCCAGAAATATTTGGACAGTGACACAATTTTCGCGAGTTGGGCTCTGCATGCCACCACATTGGATTTGAAATGAAACCTCTACAACAGAATTCAAGGGCAGATTGTAACGTTTAATTTGAAGGTTTGAACAAAAATATCTGATAGAAATTGTAGGAATTGTACACATTTCTTTACAAACACTCCACATTTTAGGAGGTCAAAAGTAATTGGACAAATAAACCAAACCCAAACAAAATATTTTTATTTTCAATATTTTGTTGCGAATCCTTTGGAGGCAATCACTGCCTTAAGTCTGGAACCCATGGACATCACCAAACGCTGGGTTTCCTCCTTCTTAATGCTTTGCCAGGCCTTTACAGCCGCAGCCTTCAGGTCTTGCTTGTTTGTGGGTCTTTCCGTCTTAAGTCTGGATTTGAGCAAGTGAAATGCATGCTCAATTGGGTTAAGATCTGGTGATTGACTTGGCCATTGTAGAATGTTCCACTTTTTTTGCACTCATGAACTCCTGGGTAGCTTTGGCTGTATGCTTGGGGTCATTGTCCATCTGTACTATGAAGCGCCGTCTGATCAACTTTGCGGCATTTGGCTGAATCTGGGCTGAAAGTATATCCCGGTACACTTCAGAATTCATCCGGCTACTCTTGTCTGCTGTTATGTCATCAATAAACACAAGTGACCCAGTGCCATTGAAAGCCATGCATGCCCATGCCATCACGTTGCCTCCACCATGTTTTACAGAGGATGTGGTGTGCCTTGGATCATGTGCCGTTCCCTTTCTTCTCCAAACTTTTTTCTTCCCATCATTCTGGTACAGGTTGATCTTTGTCTCATCTGTCCATAGAATACTTTTCCAGAACTGAGCTGGCTTCATGAGGTGTTTTTCAGCAAATTTAACTCTGGCCTGTCTATTTTTGGAATTGATGAATGGTTTGCATCTAGATGTGAACCCTTTGTACTTACTTTCATGGAGTCTTCTCTTTACTGTTGACTTAGAGACAGATACACCTACTTCACTGAGAGTGTTCTGGACTTCAGTTGATGTTGTGAACGGGTTCTTCTTCATCAAAGAAAGTATGCGGCGATCATCCACCACTGTTGTCATCCGTGGACGCCCAGGCCTTTTTGAGTTCCCAAGCTCACCAGTCAATTCCTTTTTTCTTCAGCGCTCTATTGGGAGACCCAGACGATTGGGGTATAGCTACTGCCCTCTGGAGGCCACACAAAGCACTACATTAAAAGTGCAAGGCCCCTCCCCCTCTGGCTATACCCCCCCCGTGGTATCACGGGTTCTCCAGTTTTAGCTTTGTGTGCGAAGGAGGTCAGACATTCCATGCATAGCTCCACAGATTTTAGTCAGCAGTAGCTGCTGACTATTTCGGATGGAAGAAAAGAGGACACATATAGTGTCCCCAGCATGCTCCCTTCTCACCCCTGGATGGTGTTGTAAGGTTGAGGTACCTATTGCTGGTACAGGGCTGGAGCCTGACATGCTGTTTTCCTTCCACATCCCCTGGTAGGGCTCTGTGGAAGTGGGATCCTGCCGGCCTCTCAGCTCTGACGCCGGGCTCCATCCACAGACCCATTAGAACCTGATGGAGACGGAGCAGGAGTACGATCAGGGACAGGCCCTGCATCATACAGGTACTCTGTGTCCCCGGCAGGCACAGACACACTCCGGGCTGGCTGGGTGTTGTAGTGCGCCGGGGACCGCAACGTTGGAGTTAGTGTCCCTACAGATTACTGGGGGATTTTTTGTGTATGGGAACGCAGCGCCGACCCCCTCTGGACCGGGCGGCGCTGCTGTGACTTGTGGTGCGCCGGGGATCCGCCGTCCGCGCTTTTACGGCGGCGGCGGTTATAAATTGAGTCCCCGGCTTTTTGGGCCTAGGACGCCGGCAGCTCCGATTCGTTCCCGCCCCCACCCTGTCATTCAGGGTAGGGGAGAGACGCTGTTCGCTAGCAGCGACGAGGGCTGGAGCCTGATTTACATGCTCCAGCCCTCACACTAGGCACAGAGGGAAGCAGGCTTCCCGCTCTTAGCCAGGAACGCCCAGGGCCCGCCCCCCTTCTCTCTCAGGACGCCGGCAGCCATTACATGCAGTCTGGCTGGAGGAAGGACGCAAGGCTCTGGGAGACCTGGACTAGGGGCTATCTGGCGACCACACACCCGCTTTTTAAGCGGGCGGTAAGCGATTTTTCTGTGCTGGTCCCTCTAGTGCCTCACGGTGTATCGGTGTACTGTGTAGGATATAGAGATATTGTATTTCTTGCACTGTGAGGTCGCTTCTGGCTGCATCTCCCAGATCCCTCTGTGGAAGCAACAACATGCCATCCTCAAAACGCAAGGCTGCCAAGGCTAGGGCTGTGTATACTGCGTGTGCTGCATGTGGGGCTAATCTACCAGCAGGCTCCGATGACCCCCATTGTGTGCAATGCTCCGACCCGGTGCTGCTTCGCCAGCAGGAGTCAGGAGAGGTAGTGACCCAGGCTGGGACGCTTGTAAGTTCTGCCCCGGTGACAGGGACAGACTTTGCAGTTTTTGCGGATAATATGTCTGTGTCTATGGCAAAAATCCTTGAAACCTTGCAATCTATGCATGGGGCTCAGTCTTTGGGCACGGCGAGGCCTCTGTCCTCAGGTCCCCCTCACTTGGAATTAATCCAGCCCACAGGGGGGTCCCCGGCTTCACAGGCCGAGGATTATGACTCAGATGATAGCCCCAGCCACCCTAAGCGAGCTCGCTGGGAAAGACCCTCGACGTCATCACACTGCTCAGGGTCTCAGCGCAATCAGTCTCCCTGTGATGCGTCTGATGAGAGTGATCAGGAATCCATTCCTGGAACCCCTCTCAACCTGGATACTCCTGATGGGGATGCCATGGTAAACGACCTTATCTCAGCCATCAATAGGCTGTTGGATATTTCTCCCCCAGCCCCTTCAGCAGAAGAGGCGGCTGCGGAGCAGGAGAAGTTTCGTTTCCTTTATCCCAAGCGTAAATTGAGTGCGTTCTTGGATCACTCTGACTTCAGAGAGTCAATCCAGAAGCACGACGCTCACCCAGAAAGGCGTTTTTCTAAACGATCTAAAGATACGCGTTTCCCTTTCCCCCCTGAGGTGGTCAAGCGCTGGACCCAGTGTCCAAAGGTAGACCCCCCGATTTCCAAACTCGCAGCTAGGTCCATAGTTGCAGTGGAGGATGGCGCTTCACTTAAAGATGCCAATGACAGACAGATGGACCTTTGGTTAAAATCTGTCTATGAAGCTATCGGCGCGTCGTTTGCTCCAGCATTCGCAGCCGTATGGGCACTCCAGGCTATTTCAGCTGGCTTAGCAAAAGTGGATGCTATCATACATCCAGCAGTGCCGCAAGTGGCACACCTTACCACGCAGATGTCGGCGTTTGCGTCTTACGCTATCAATGCGGTCCTAGAATCTACCAGTCGCACCTCAATGGCGTCCGCCAATTCGGTAGTTTTGCGCAGAGCCTTGTGGTTAAAGGACTGGAAAGCAGATGCTGGTTCCAAAAAATGTTTAACCAGTTTGCCTTTATCTAGAGATAGACTGTTTGGCGAGCCATTGGCTGATATCATTAAGCAGTCCAAGGGTAAAGACTCTTCCTTACCCCAGCCCAGATCAAGCAAACCTCAACAGAAAAAATGGCAGCAGAGGTTTTCAGTCCTTTCGAGGTTCGGGCAAGACACCATTTACCTCGTCCAAAGGGACTCAGAGGACGCAAAGAAACTCAGATTCGTGGCGGGCTCACACGCGCCCCAAGAAAGCAAATGGAGGTACCGCTTCCAAAGCGGCTACCTCATGACTTCCAGCCCCCTCCCTCCGCATCGCCGGTCGGGGGCAGGCTCTCCCGCTTTTCCGGCATTTGGATGTCACAGGTCAAAGACCGGTGGGTGACGGACATTTTGTCTCGCGGGTACAGAATCGAGTTCAATTCTCGTCCTCCAGCTCGGTTCTTCAGAACCTCCCCACATCCAGACCGAGCAGATGCTCTGCTGCAGGCGGTGGACTCCCTAAGAGCGGAAGGAGTGGTGATCCCAGTCCCTCCTCAGGAACAAGGGCAAGGGTTTTACTCCAATCTCTTTGTGGTTCCAAAAAAGGACGGTTCATTCCGTCCTGTTCTGGACCTAAAACGGCTCAACAAACATGTGCACGCCAGGAAGTTCCGGATGGAAACCCTGCGTTCTGTCATTGCCTCAATGTCCAGAGGAGACTTCCTTGCCTCAATAGACATCAAAGATGCTTATCTCCACGTGCCAATTGCTACAGAACATCAACGTTTTCTACGTTTTGTGATAGGAGACGACCATTTTCAGTTCGTAGCTCTGCCATTTGGTCTGGCGACAGCCCCACGGGTCTTCACCAAGGTCATGGCGGCGGTGGTAGCAGTCTTGCACTCTCAGGGACACTCGGTGATCCCTTACCTAGACGATTTATTGGTCAAAGCTCCCTCTCAAGAGGCATGTCAGCACAGCCTGAATGCTACGCTGGAGACCCTACAGTCTTTCGGATGGATCATCAACTTTCCAAAGTCGATCCTATCACCGACTCAATCACTAACGTATCTTGGCATGGAGTTTCATACTCTAGCAGCGATAGTGAAGCTTCCGCTGAACAAGCAGCGGTCACTACAGACAGGGGTGCAATCTCTACTGCAGGGCCAGTTGCATCCCTTGCGGCGCCTCATGCATTTCCTAGGGAAGATGGTGGCAGCCATGGAAGCAGTTCCCTTTGCGCAGTTTCATCTGCGCCCACTTCAATGGGACATTCTCCGCCAATGGGACGGGAAGTCAACGTCCCTGGACAGGAAAGTCTCGCTTTCCCAGACGGCCAAGGACTCCCTACAATGGTGGCTCCTTCCCACCTCATTGTCTCAGGGAAGATCCTTCCTGCCCCCATCCTGGGCAGTAGTCACGACAGATGCGAGTCTGTCAGGGTGGGGAGCAGTATTTCTCCACCACAGGGCTCAGGGGACGTGGACTCCGCAGGAGTCCACCCTTCAGATCAATGTTCTGGAGATCAGGGCAGTGTATCTTGCTCTACTGGCCTTCCAACAGTGGCTGGAAGGAAAGCAGATCCGAATCCAATCGGACAACTCCACAGCGGTGGCATACATCAACCACCAAGGAGGGACGCGCAGTCGGCAAGCCTTCCAAGAAGTCCGGCGCATTCTAACGTGGGTGGAGGACAGAGCATCCACCATATCCGCGGTTCACATCCCAGGCGTAGAAAACTGGGAAGCAGACTTCCTCAGTCGCCAGGGCATGGACGCAGGGGAATGGTCCCTTCACCCGGACGTGTTTCAGGAAATCTGTCGCCGCTGGGGAGTGCCGGACGTCGACCTAATGGCATCCCGGCACAACAACAAGGTCCCGGCATTCATGGCGAGGTCGCGCGATCAAAGAGCTCTGGCGGCAGACGCCTTGGTTCAAGATTGCTCGCAGTTTCAGCTCCCATACGTGTTTCCGCCTCTGGCGCTCTTGCCCAGAGTGCTACGCAAGATCAGATCCGAGTGCAGCCGCATCATACTCGTCGCTCCAGACTGGCCGAGGAGGTCGTGGTATCCGGATCTGTGGCATCTCACGGTCGGTCGACCGTGGTCACTGCCAGACCGACCAGACTTACTGTCCCAAGGGCCGTTTTTCCATCAGAATTCTGCGGCCCTGAACCTGACTGTGTGGCCATTGAGTCCTGGATCCTAGCATCTGCAGGATTATCTCAAGGAGTCGTTGCCACAATGAGACAAGCTAGAAAGTCGAATTCGGCTAAGATCTACCACAGAACGTGGAAGATTTTCTTATCCTGGTGCTCTGCGCAGGGAGTGTCTCCCTGGCCATTTGCATTGCCCAAGTTTCTTTCCTTCCTGCAATCGGGGTTAGAAAAGGGCTTGTCGCTCAGCTCCCTTAAAGGGCAAGTTTCGGCACTATCCGTGTTTTTTCAGAAGCGTCTAGCACGTCTTTCTAAGGTGCGCACGTTCCTGCAGGGGGTCTGTCATATTGTGCCCCCGTACAAGCGGCCGTTAGATCCATGGGATCTGAACAGAGTACTTGTTGCTCTGCAAAAGCCGCCCTTCGAGCCTCTGAAGGAAGTTTCCTTTTCTCGGCTGTCACAGAAAGTGGCGTTTTCTTGTTGCGATCACATCGCTTCGGCGAGTGTCTGAGCTGGCAGCTCTGTCATCCAAGGCTCCCTTCCTGGTGTTCCACCAGGACAAGATAGTGCTGCGCCCTATTCCGGAGTTTCTCCCTAAGGTCGTATCCTCTTTTCATCTTAATCAGGATATATCCTTGCCTTCTTTTTGTCCTCATCCGGTTCACCGGTATGAAAAGGACTTGCGTTTGCTAGATCTGGTGAGAGCACTCAGAATCTACATTTCCCGCACGGCGCCCATGCGCCGTGCCGATGCACTTTTTGTCCTTGTCGCTGGTCCGCGCAAGGGGTTGCAGGCTTCTAAAGCCACCCTGGCTCGATGGATCAAAGAACCAATCCTAGAGGCCTACCGTTCTGCGGGGCTTCCGGTTCCTTCAGGGCTAAAAGCCCACTCAACCAGAGCCGTGGGTGCGTCCTGGGCATTACGTCACCAGGCTTCGGCTCAACAGGTGTGCCAGGCAGCTACCTGGTCCAGTCTGCACACTTTCACCAAGCATTATCAGGTGCATACCTATGCTTCGGCGGATGCCAGCTTAGGTAGAAGAGTCCTGCAGGCGGCAGTGACACCCCCGTAGGGGAGGGCTGTTTTGCAGCTCTAACATGAGGTATTTCTTTACCCACCCAGGGACAGCTTTTGGACGTCCCAATCGTCTGGGTCTCCCAATAGAGCGCTGAAGAAGAAGGGAATTTTGTTACTTACCGTAAATTCCTTTTCTTCTAGCTCTTATTGGGAGACCCAGCACCCGCCCTGTTGTCCTTCGGGATGTTTTTTTGTTGTTTGCGGGTACACATGTTGTTCATGTTGAACGGTTTTTCAGTTCTCCGATGTTATTCGGAGTTAATTTGTTTAAACCAGTTATTGGCTTCCTCCTTCTTGCTTTGGCACTAAAACTGGAGAACCCGTGATACCACGGGGGGGTATAGCCAGAGGGGGAGGGGCCTTGCACTTTTAATGTAGTGCTTTGTGTGGCCTCCAGAGGGCAGTAGCTATACCCCAATCGTCTGGGTCTCCCAATAAGAGCTAGAAGAAAAGGAATTTACGGTAAGTAACAAAATTCCCTTCTTCTCAGAATGTACCCGACTGTTGATTTTGCTACTCCAAGCATGTCTGCTATCTCTCTGATGGATTTTTTCTTTTTTTCAGCCTCAGGATGTTCTGCTTCACCTCAATTGAGAGTTCCTTAGACCGCATGTTGTCTGGTCACAGCAACAGCTTCCAAATGCAAAACCACACACCTGTAATCAACCCCAGACCTTTTAACTACTTCATTGATTACAGGTTAACGAGGGAGACGCCTTCAGAGTTAATTGCAGCCCTTAGAGTCCCTTGTCCAATTACTTTTGGTCCCTTGAAAAAGAGGAGGCTATGCATTACAGAGCTATGATTCCTAAACCCTTTCTCCGATTTGGATGTGAAAACTCTCATATTGCAGCTGGGAGTGTGCACTTTCAGCCCATATTATATATATAATTGTATTTCTGAACATGTTTTTGTAAACAGCTAAAATAACAAAGCTTGTGTCACTGTCCAAATATTTCTGGCCCTGACTGTATATGAGGGGACCACTACATTTTTCATTACACCCAATGAGGCAAGGGAATGGCTACAACTACACCCTGCACCAGAGATGGCATAATCTTCTCTTCTTTATTTACCTTACACTGTTTATTGGATACTGGAACTTGAAATTCCACCTACAGATAGGGGAGCTACTATTTTACTGTTTTGCTCATATATTAACTCACAAGGGATAAAGGTAGCACACAAAAAAACTGCAACTGACCCTGCCAATTCCTGTGCAGACTAGAGATCTCAACCCCGAAGTCCCTAGTTGATACAGTGAGAGTTAGAATAGCCCTGAGCAAAGACTAAACAATGGCAACTCAGCCTATGGTGCCTGAGCAGTCGTTGTGCACTTTGCATATTGCAAATTACTGTCACGGTAGTGACAGGGAAATAGAACGCACGACACAACACACAACAAGGGGTATACTAAGGTCATTTTAACAACAGCGGGCCCTAGCGGTAGTAAGGGGGAAGATGGGACACTTCCTTCGCTCACCTACAGCTGTACCCTACACTCCTTGCCAGTCCCTATACAGGTTCTGCACCTGTTGCCAAACAGGATACCTGAGACCCTTGCAAATCCTGTAATAGCCCTGGCTAGTGAGCTGGCAAGTGAGGGACGCTAGCCCCACCACTGCACTAATAACACACCAAGGAAAGGAAAGACAGACAGACAGGGGAAAACAGCAACAGACAGCTGCAGTCAGCAACAAGACTGCAGCCTACACAGCAACTTGCTGAGAGGGCTTCACCAGCTCCTTTCCACCTCCTGGTCACGCATCCATATGAATGTGAATAACTGTCACCCCTACTAGGAAACATCTGGGAAGGTAATGAGAATGCTTTCTGGCAAGGAATACTCACATTAACCCTCGCCTCCACAAAGTAAAGGGGATAGGTTTAATCTGCAGAGTCTCCCAAGGCAAAGAGACATTGGCCCAGAACCTGTCACTAGTCTCTTACTACAGAAAGACGACTGTGACACTACCCCCCCTTTAACGAGAGGCCTCCGGACTCTCAAGATGGAATCCGTCCGACCTGCTGTTCACCTCCCATGTGAACAGACCCTTATATCTATTAGTGACACCAACAGGCTCTGGAGACACCATACATCTCCTAAACGCCGACCTGTGGACAACGTTATGGGTGTTAAGTCCCAGGGCAGCTCCAGACGAATGGCCGTAGAGCTAATAATGTCCGCAATATTCGAGCCTTTGGAGCCTCCAGGGCCACATTCTCCAAACCAGCAGCACCCTGCGTTTGGCAGGCACCCACCGAGAATAGGATAGTGACACGTGTCGGAAGCTGCATGAGCACAGCAAGGTCCATAGCCAGGTAACCGAATCGTCCCAACCTGGGTTTCTTTCAGCCAAATACTAGAATCCTCAGCTGTACTCCTGCACAATATAATCCAGTTTCTGATCCCCTAACCGGCGCCAAAGTGCTTAGGCTGGGTAAAGGACTTCCAACTGGGACTGAAACCCCTAGGTTGAAGCCCTGTAGCAAAAGAACACTCTGGTGACTCAAGCAGTCCCTTTTTATATCTCCTGGACACACTCATCCCAGGGTATCATGGTCTTACAGGATTGGTGGAATAAGGCTGTGCTCTTATTGAGTGGCATTCCAATCTGCATAGTTAATTCTCCTGTATAATTCTCCTCTGAGCAAGGTAGGCAGGGAGGCTGAGGGAATTTACATTAAATTAGCAATACACATCCTCAGACAATGGATGGCACTGATGAGTCCTGGGGAAAACAATGACTTAACAAACACGAGTTAACACACCAAAAGGACCCAGGTCTGACCAAATTAGGAACATTAAAGGAACCAAACCTCAGGATTTTCATGTATAAGGTGCAGCCAGTGCAGTACTGGCACTATGGGGCACAGTCTGTACATACCATTAGGGTGCAGCTCGGGTGTTTAGTCAGTGAAATCCAACTTTATAAAGTTTGAAAACTCGTGCACTTTTTGATTGACGTGTGCACCTCTCTCCTAATGTCCGGGCGTGTTATGGATGTTTTTCCCGGCCCCCCCTCCCTCCCGTCGCCTGTTTCTTCCTCTCACTGGCCGTATCTAAATTTCTCTCTTCAGAAACATGGCGCCGGAGTTGGTACCTGCGCATAGCGCTTATCTCCGGCACCATATTTCTGAAACCCGCTGTACTTAGTATTTTGCAGGCGAGGGCGGCAGATGCGCCCCCGCTTCTTCAGATCCCGTTGTGACCGCGGGAGCACGCGTGGTCACAACAGGACTACAGAACAGCTGATTGGAGGACACGATTAGCTGCAGGTAATCACGTCCTCTCATCAGCTGTTCTGCAGTCCTGTTGTGACTACGCGTGCTCCCGCGGTCACAACGGGATCTGAAGAAGCGGGGGCGCATCCGCCGCCCTCTCCTGCAAAATACTAGGTACAGCGGGCTTCAGAAACATGGCGCCGGAGATAAGCGCTATGCACAGGTGCCAACTCCGGCGCCATGTTTCTGAAGAGAGAAATTTACATACGGCCAGTGAGAGGGAGGAACAGGGGGCGGGGATAAACGTCCATAACACGCCCGGACATTAGGAGAGAGGTGCACATGTCAATCAAAAAGTGCACGAATTTTCAAACTTTATAAAGTTGGATTTCACTGACTAAACACCCGAGCTGCACCCTAATGGTATGTACAGCCTGTGCCTGATAGTGCCAGTACTGCACTGGCTGCACCTTATATAGGAAAATGCTAATGTTTGGTTCCCTTTAACCCCTGACAGACATTGAGCAGGGCTATGTCGTCACAAAAAAGGAAAATTCAGCTCACCATCTCCAATCTCAAGATCCTCTGGAGCTCTGGACAAGGTGCTGCCACGCCTAGAGCAAGTCCATAAATAAAGTCCAGCTCCAACAGAGAAGTTCCTTAATTTGCTTTTTTATTATTGTTTTTCTTTGGCACATATGTCACATTACAGTTGGGACAAAGTCATGACCGACTTCTGCGATGCGTTTCGAGTGACGAGGCACTCTCAGTCATGATTAAGTAAAGTCCAGCTGTTGGAGCTGGACTTTATTTATGGACTATGTCTTCACAACCTGGTCCTGGCCAGCCAAAATCATCAGCATCATGAGGCCTGCAAGGGTGTAGTGCCTTCATAGTACATGTCCACACACCCAGCCAAGACCCCACCTTCAAGTAATGTGCCGGGTGAAAGAGACGAGTACCTTGCCCACGGCTACCACCCCATGCCATGTTGCACATCTTGTCTTGACATAGCTTTCTGCGGGCAGGTGTTTAAACAGTCAGGTCTGAATCCTGTCCTGCTTATTTTGAGGCTTAGGCTACTTTCACACATCCGGTTAGAGCCGTGCGGCTCAATCCAGCTGTGAAACCTATGCAACGGATGCGGCGAAAACACCGCATCCTTTGCATAAATTTTTACATGCGGCCGGTCCGTTTTTTTCCGGTTGCGGCACGCTACTGAGCATGCGCAGTGGAAGAAACCGCATGCGGCGGCCGGATGCGTTTTTTTCCGCATCGCGCCGCATCCGGCGTCCATAGGCATGCATTGAAAAATGCGCCGCAGCGGCCGAATGCGGCGCAATGCGTTTTTGACGGCGGGCATCTGTGCGGCCGGCGGTGGTGGCGGACATCTGCGGCCAGCGGCAGTGAGTACTTCAAACAATGGCGCCCAGAGTCGGCACTTGCGCAGATGGAGATCTCAGATCAAGCTCTCATTAGCGCAGGTGCCGACTCCAGCCTCCATTTCTTTGAAGCCTCAGCGCAGAGCAGAGCCTGTTGCCCCAGGATGGAGCGGAGCCTGGTGCCCCACCAAAGAGCAGAGCCCGTAGCTGCAATACAGAGCAGCGCTGCAGCCAGCAGTGAGTATCTGGGCCCCCCTCTGAACCACCCGCAGCAGCAACTACTCCAGCACTGTCCCTGCCTCCTGTGACCACCGCTGCTGCCCCCTCTGGTAAGACACCACCGGATTATAAAACTGACCCCATGGTTTTTTTTTTTCCTTTTTTTTTCTCTAAATTTGGGGTGTGTCTTATGATCCAATGTATTTTATAAACGAAAAATACGGTAATCTGCCACTCTGTTTTATTGAATTAATCCATAAAATTTTATGGAGAAGATAGAGGAGTGGGATTGAGCTTGGAAGGCAGAGACAGGAGGAGCAGGCAGAGGTCCATGCAGGAGCGTGGTGGAGGCAAGATGACATTGATGATTGGTCACTTAGATCCTTCCTGCATGATTGCACAAACACACCATCAGCATCAGGAAGCCGGTGAACACCTAGGAGGACCAAAGCACAGTACTTAGTCCACGGTACTGGTCCAAGTCCGACTACACCACTCGTGTTTTGCGGCCAGGGATGGTAGGGCCGCCACTGCGGGTTTACAGTGGGGATGATGGATGGGGGCAGTGTGGATAGTGGAGCCCTCCGCGAGCAGGGCTTTTCCCTTGGAGTAGGTAAAGAGTTTACGTGAAGGCACAGCGCAATAAGTCAGTCCAGACAGAGAGTGCAGTTTGATTGTCTTTACTTACTGGATTCATGCCCTGGGGACGTGCTGGATCCCAGGTGCACCCGTGTTCCTTATAGCTGTGCCAGCCAACCTGGTGCCACTCTCCCACCTTTGCACTCCTGTGTATTTGGGTCCTCCCTGGCGTGGAGCACTTGGAGGTCCTCCTGCTGGTGTCTGGGTCCTGCTGCAGGCAGCTTGGACTATTTAAGGAAATATGTCCCGGTCCTCCCTTTGCTGCTGATGCCTTGGACGTTAGTGGTGGCAGATGAGTCCTGTAAACCTACCCGCCTGGCAGAGTTAACAGATGGCTTGAAGTCCTGGTCTGTGCTGGAATTTGCACCCCATGCGTGCAAAGTACTGAGAGCCCTGGATGTCCATCCCACAGGATCCCTCTGTCCATAGAGCTTGCTCTCTCGCTCTCCAGCTACTTTTCTCCTCTGAATGGCTGTTCTTTCTACTCAGGTCTTTGCAGAGTCTTTGCTACTTTCAGTGTGTCTCAAGATTCCTTTGTCTGTCTTGACACCTTTTCTTTTACTACTGCTCACTTCTCATTCCTTCCTCTCTCACTTCCTTTTTCTGACTAACTACTCACACTTCCCAGGTCACTGTCTCCTCCCCAGGTCTGGTCCCTCCCTTCCCAGTTGCTGCCTTTTGGCTCACAGTGCCCAGCCCTGCCACCTGGTTCTAAGGGGGGTCTCCCACCCTGGTTGTGAGTGTAAGTGTAAAGGCCACGTTACACACAGAGATATATCTTTGGCAGGTCTGTGGTTGCAGTGAAATCATGGACATATTGTTCCATTTGTACACAGCCACAAACCTGGCCCTGATTGTCCACAATTCCACTGCAACCACAGATCTGCCGCAGATTTATCTCTGTGTGTAAAGTGGCCCTAAGTGTAAAAGTGTAAGTGTGTGTGTGTGTGTGTGTGTGTGTGTGTGTGTGTGTGTGTGTGTGTGTGTAATGAATGGCACAGTCATGTAGGGCCCGAGCTGTTGCTGTGTTGTTACCTTATTTTGTGACACCTGGTAACCGCAGGAGCTTCACACACACACATATCTTGGCAATATCTAAATTTAGACAGAAGGGAAGTCAACTATGTGCACATGGAGCTCCTATTGTTTTTTGTAATAGCGCCATAGACCCTTCAATGGATTTCTGTATGGTTCCTCCGTAACAACACTATATACTCACCCCAGCCTCGTCCTTTAGAAGTGGTGCTGGTGTAGCGCCCCTTAGACTGGTGGCTACAGGGTATATCATTATATCCTTCCCTGGCAGGTCAAGATGTCAATCTAGTAAGTTCTACACACACCTCACACCATCATACAGCAGGGAGAAGCAGTCACTAGGAAAGGGTTAACAATGTTTCTACAGACACAGGAAGTGACTCAGCCAGTTCTTAGCAGACCCAGGTTGCCATAGCAACTTACAAAAGTGGGCGCATGAGCAGTTAGGAGTAGAAAACAGTTTCACTTTACCTTAGAACAAGCTTGTACACGAGACAGAGCAGACACACAGTGGTGCAGCTCCCTGAAGGGGAGGCTGTCAAGCCTTCAGGGAGGCAGAACAGAGCTGTCTGGATGTAACACCAAACAGACAGCTCCACCAAGCTGGGGGCCAGTAACATCTAGAGAGACGGGACTCTGCACCTGTAATCGTGGACTAAAAGGGAGCAGTCGCCAGAGAGACGGGACTGGGTACAAGAGAGGTGCACAGCCCTAGTTCGCGTGGCTGAGGTGCAGCAGCAGAGAGGGAGCCTGAGAGAGGGAGTGTTACGTTCAGTCCAGGAGTGGACCCACGGGACCATGCACCGGACTCCCCCAGGGAGGCCACCAGGAGCGAACCCCTCTATACAGGGACTGTCTGGCGACCACCCCAGAGGGCCTGGATGCACAGTAGCCGGAACACAGGCGAGATACCATGAGCGTGCTCTGAAAGTCTAGAGGGAATACTGAGGCCAGTCCCGTGATGTCTTCGGACCGGAGGGAATCAACACGGATGACCGAAGCCAGGTGAAGACAGCAGGCGGAGTCCGGATCCAGTGACGAGTGCAGGCTGGAGACTTCAGATGTAATCCGGAGCCGGTGGCAGAGTGAAGCAGAGGGACGATGGAGAGGTCCACTGCTAACGGACACCGGGAAATCTCCAGGGAGCCGGACCAGCTGTGGCACACACCGGGCGTCAGGTTCTGAGGACAGAGACAGGATTAATCCAGGAACAGGACACAGAGGGCTTGAACACAATCACAAGATACTAAGCTGTGAGAACTTGTTGAACAAGCACCGCCCGTATGTAACAGGAAGTCTTTTATACCCTGCACCTGCAATCAGCCATCTCCTGTTCCAGGGATGTTGGCCCTTTAAGAAAAGGTGAATGAGCGTGCCCACGCCCTAATGCGCATGCACGAAGCCCGGGAGCCAGAGGCAAGCACAGGAGGCTGGGGACAGGACGCAGAGGAGCCGGAGGCAGAGTCCCGAGTCGCAGCAAGCCGGGGGGACCGCCTAGCAAGAAGCACAGGGGACGCAGGGGAGCATGAGCGGGAGCTGTGGTCGGTGAGCACGGGGACCGGATCAGTGGGTACGGAGCGGCGCCGGGACACCGGGACCGGATCAGTGGGTAAGGAACGCTGCCAGGACACCGGGGGCGTGACAGGAGAATAGAGGTCCAACCCACAAGAGGCCCAGGCTGCCAGCCGTGCGGACCGAGACCGAGGAAGAGTACAGAGTCGTGCATTGAGGATAAAGGCCACAGATTACCAAACCGGATCCAGCCTCTGACCTGCCCGGGAAGCGACTGGAGTCTCTGATGGCGATGACCAGCACCCAGGGTGCGATACCACCTGAGCCAGTAAATAAAGTGACTGGAACCCACACATGGTAACTCTGTAACTGCAGTCGCCCTGCGCTCCGGCGCTCCCGTGGACTGCTGCCTCCGTTGTCACCAACCTCCCGGGGTACCCCACTCCGTCCGTGGGGAGTGATACCATCCCGGCTGCAGAGACTGTACGGCGGCGGCTAGTTCCTGGCCGCATACCACTGGTGGCGCTGCGAAGCATCCCCATGTCCCATTCAGTACTGCCCCTGGGAGAGGACTAGTCGCAGGAAGGGTCGGCGGCGGAGGAGGCCGAGACCCCAGTCACTGCTGCAACCGGTGGCACACTTCCCAGGGGCCCGTCACACTCCTTCCATCCCCATCTGTATTGGACACTTGTCCGTTTGCTTTTCTTATTTAACATGTAGCCGACAGGGTTACGAAACCGGGTCAGGCCAGTCACAGCTACCCCAAGGAACCACTGGCCCAGGGACGAGTACCCTAAGGGCCCATGGACGCTACACTGGAAATAGGGTTTTACGAATCACAGTCGTACAGATCTTTAACATTGGAGCCTGATCATTTCAATGGATTCTGAGATAGATCACGCTGCCATATAAATCTCATTTCTTCAGTTCAGAAGTGTCACGGCTCAGTATCTGTATTCTTCATGATGCAACATCTCATTGTGATTTCCACCATGTAACTAAGTGAGCAACCCCATTGTGCAGTCTGCAGAGATTTAGAAGCATGAGATGCTAATAGTTGGCAATACCCAGAGGTGTGGTGATTATAATAGTTATCTCATTTGATCAGCTTTATCTCCTAGGCGGCTTTCAGTGCCGGCTGAACTCAGCTGACCTCACAGCCCGCACACACTGCGATGGATGCAGGGGACACAGAACAAGTAATCAGCCGACACTGGAGTCCTCAGCTGATCTGAACTCAGCTGAACTCCTGACCAAACAGCCCGCACATGGTCACATGTGATCGGCAGCAGGCAGTGACTGCTGTTAACCTGCATCCATCGCAGCATGTGCAGGCTATGAGATCAGGAGTTCAGCTGACTCCCGATCAGCTGACTCCAATGCCGGCCGATAAATTCTGTGTCCTGCTGCAGAAGGATCCGGTAAAATAACAACAGCAGTTGCATGTATAATTCGCAGTAGCCGGTCAGATTTGCGTTTTTTTGCCAATCAGCAAAAAAATGCTGATGTGAAAGCAGCCTTATACTGTATAATTATTAGGTTCTTTTTATAAACAGATATCATACAAATGAAAAATCCTGCAACTGTTCAAAACAAGCAGGAAAACCTGAAATACCAAAAAAGTATTGTAAATAACAAGACTAGGGAGGACCTGTTAGGAATGAACTTCATTGCCGGAGAATAGTGGGGCGAGCGTGAGCACAGATCATAATCATCTAAATTCCTTCTAAATGGTTAATCTGCAGCAATTGGTGCTAACTTTGGTCTTTGCTGTTACAGGCAGGTGCTATCTCTGTAACATAGCGGCGTATGGTGTGGCTTATGGAGTGCATAGGGCACAGACGTCGTCAAACTATAATTCACAGGCCAAATATCTCCCGCAGGTTGATTTTATTTGTCCCACTATGCCGATACACTTGGAAGCAATGATGGAAGAGAGAAGCTGTCCACTCCCTCCCCATTATTCTGCGTCTGATGTCTCAGTACAGAGAGACCCATTATTGTGAATATTCTGTATGGAGGGCTATATGGAGCCCATTATTCTATATTGAGGACTATGTGGGGCCCATTATTCTGTATGGAGGGCTATGTAGGGCCCATTATTCTGTATGGAGGGCTATGTGGGGCCCATTATTCTGTATGGATGACTATATAGGGCTCTGTGATGGTGGGATATGGGGGGATATGGGGGGAGGTGTATCATGTGCAGATTCGTATTTTAAGCTTGGTTCACTGTCCATTATTTGTACTGCTTGTGTGTACATTGTATTGTCTGTAGGTAATCACCCCCTGTATTATTCCTGTTCCTACGTTTGGGGGAAGGGGCCTGGGATCCACCCAACCTCTTTGCTTACCTGGGAGATTCAGGCAGTCTGTTTGAGAACTTGAAGAGAGAAGGAAGAAGATTGAACCTCTGAGGGAAAAGCTGCGGCTTCCCACAGAGACCTGGACATTTATCGCTTATTGGATTATATTCATATTTCTGGACTAATTTTACCCTCTGTGTGGTGGATTATGTTATAGACCGTTTGATTTGCTTGGAATAAATGCTTATTGGATTGTACAGCCATCTCTAGCTCTGTTGATTGTGTGATATGGGAGAAGAACCCCTTCACAGGCCCATTATTCTGTATGGAGGGCAATATGGGGCCCATTATTCTGTATGGAGGACTATGTAGGGCCCATTACTCTATATGGAGGGCTATGTTGCGCCCATTACTCTGTATGGAGGGCGATGTGGGGCCCATTATTCTGTATGGAGGGTGATGTGGGGCATATTATTCTGTATGGAGGACTATGTAGGGCCCATTACTCTATATGGAAGGCTATGTGGGGCCCATTATTCTGTATGGAGGGCTATGTGGTGCACATTATTCTGTATGGAGGGCTATGTGGGGCCCATTATTCTGTATGGAGGGCTATGTGAGGCCCATTATTCTGTATGGAGGGCTATGTGACGCCCATTATTCTGTATGGAAGACAATATGTGGCCCATTATTCTGTATGGAGGGCTATGTGGTGCACATTATTCTGTATGGAGGACTATGTGGGGCATATTATTCTGTATGGAGGACTATTCGAGGCCCATTATTCTTTATGAAGAATTATTTGAGGCCCATTATTCAAGGATTATATAGAGACCATTATTCTGTATGGAGGACTATATGGAACCTGTGACTAGGTTGGCCTATGACCTTGTCCAGGTTTTTAATTTTGGCACTCTATGTATTTGATTTTCACATCCCTGACATAGGGGGATTAAGTCAGTTTTGCTGGAGGCAAGCTTGCTGTATATTTCCAACAAATTAAAATGTTATATGTGGTTGATAAAGTAGTTACTTCTGTAAAAGGCCTGTCACCTCTGCTATTTACATAACAAATATAATGGTAATCTTGTGGTTAATAGCATTCAAATAATGTCTGACTAAATTACTGGATGAGTAGCTACATGAAGAAAATTAACGGGAACCTGTCACATGAAATATTATGGGATTAATCTGCAGGTTAATATTGTTCTTAGCCTGCCGGTCACTTGCACTTCAAACTCTGCGGCCAAGAGGGGATTGTTCCCCACGGCAGCATTCGGGTTTCAGTCATCGGGGTGGTACTGGCACAAGTTCCATCACCGCTGTGTGTATCGTGCGCGACGGCTGTAACTCCCCCCTCTCCCCGCACTGACGGACAACCTCTAATCCTCTAATGCTGAGCGAGCGGTCATCAGTGCAGTTGCATGGTTCCAGCCACCGCTCACAATACTGTCATGCCTCATTTTCGAGACTCGATCCGACGATCTATTGTTGCATTGTCGGTTTCCTTTCCTGCTGAGCCACAGTTTGGTTGTTCTTTCTTCGACTGCTGATGGTTCTTTTATCTTTCCTTTTCTGCCTTTGTTTTGCTGTTAGTCAGGTGTTTCTCACTTTTCTATTTTGCCTGTGTCCTATCACAGCTTGAGTAGGGCTACTTATACTCTTCTTGCTCCAGCCTTCTTTGCTTGTTACATTTTTTGGTGGATTACAGCCAAGGATTTCCAGTCCTGAAACTTAGGGATTTTGCCTGCTATTCAGATAGCAGTTGTATTATTGTTCTATGTTTGCTCATTTACCTTCACAACACTTCTCCTCTGTCCTAAGTTAGGTTCATGGGATGTTTCTCCTTTTTCCCACCCTGTGAACTTGCTTTACGTTTCCTCACCTTTGGGTCCCAATCTACCTCTTGCAACTTCCTTTCCCTTCCCTGCTTCCAAAACGCTGCGTTGTACAGTACAAGCACAGTGGATGGGATTTATAGAAATCCCATGCCCACTGTGCTACTTGTTAGTGTAATGGCTTTTCAACCCGCAGCATATTAGTTTATACTCGTGGAGACGCTAATGTTCTCAATGGAGAGAACACAGCGAAAGTCCCCAGTGTCCTGAACCCGCATAGTGGGCACAGACCACTGCACAGGAGAAGACACACTGTGTCCAGGAGGCAGTGTGTGCAGATCGTGGCCACATACTCTAAAATTTGGCAAATTTATTATGAGGCACACCCCTTTTTCTGAATTTAATGCATCTGTGGGATATAAACTGGAGTGGATCCTGCTATTATTTATATCTCATTCTGACATAAATTATAGTGACTCTGAGGGGACACAGCAGATTTTTTTTAGAAAATTACAGTTCGATTTGGTTGATGACCTTATGACCATCCAGAAATGACTTTGCAAAATTTAGAAGATAGTAAGCAATAAATCAATGTGCAGCTAGAGCAGCAAAATCTGAAACCGGTTCTACTTGAAAGTAACACCCATCAGCTTACATTCTACCTCATTGAACCGTTGGCAAATGCAAATATTTTGGGTTTGTCAAAATAGTTTTGGTCTAATGCCAAAAGGCATAATGAAATGTTTGTTAACTCAACTATGTACTTCTGTACGATCTTAAAGAGGACCAACCACCAGGATTTTCCTATATAAACTAAAGCCAGTGCTATACTGGCGCTATAATGCTAATTCTATACATACCTTTAGTTGTGAGATTGGATCTATAGTTTCTAAAATACAGGCAAGTAAAGTTACAGAAGTGTACAGCTTTTTGATTGGCAGCAGCTGTCGAATAGCTAATATGTGGGTGTGGTTTTGCTGTCTTTTCCGGCCCCTGTCTGCTGCCTGGCCTCTGTAAGTGAAGAACAAAATTAGAAGCTGAAAAAATCCAGCACCAGCAAATAAAATGTAAAAATTTTATTGAAGCATAATTAAAAAGCCCATAACAAAAATTATTAGGGCGACTACAGAGCAAACAAAATGTCAACGCGTTTCAAGCTAAAAAAAAAGGCTCTTAATAGATGGGTTCAGGAAGGAACACGGTTTAGATACTGGAATGGATACAGGAACACAGGCAGGCAAAGTGACACAGGAGCAGATTGAGGAACTCGGGCAGGTACTTGTCACAATTGTGCTAGGTCCTCAAATTACATCCTGGATTAGGCTGCTTTCACACCTCCGGTTTCCGCAATGCGGCACAATCCGGCACTTTGCAGGAAAAACGGAACCGTTTTTTTTTTGCTGCCGGTTGCATTTTTCCTGCATAAACTTTAATTAGTGCCGCATGGGCTCGCGTTACGTCCGTTTTTTTGCCGCATGCGGCAGATTTAGCCGATGCGGCGGCCGGATGGAACAATCCCTGGCACGTTTTTTACTCCGGCAAAAAAAAAAAACGCATTGCGCCGCATCCGGCCAATGCGGCGCTTTTTCCAATGCATCCCTATGGATGCCGGATGCGGCGCGATGCGGCAAAAACCGCATCCGGCCGCCGCATACGGTTTTTGCCACTGTGCATGCTCAGTAGCATGCCGCAAGCGGCAAAAACCGGACCGGCAACTTATGCAAAGGATGCGGTGTTTTCACCGCATCCGTTGCATAGGCTTCTCAGCCGGATTGAGCCGCACGGCTCAAACCAGATGTGTGAAAGCAGCCTAAGGCTACTTTCACACATCCGGTTTGAGCATGCGGCTCAATCCGGCTGTGCAAGCTATGCAACGGATGCGGCGAAAACACCGCATCCTTTGCATAAGTTTTTACATGCGGCCCGTCCGTTTTTTTCCGGTTGCGGCATGCTACTGAGCATGCGCAGTGGAAGAAACCGCATGCGGCGGCCGGATGCGTTTTTTCCGCATCGCGCCGCATCCGGCGTCCATAGGCATGCATTGAAAAATGCGCCGCAGCGGCCGGATGCGGCATGATGCGGGTTTTTTTGCCGGAGGAAAAAACGTTGCAGGCAACGTTCCATCCGGCCGCGGCATCGGCTAAATCTGCCACATGCGGCAAAAACCGGACCGACCGCAAGCCCATGCGGCACAATACGGCACTAATGTAAGTCTATGCAAAAAACCCCGCAACGGCGGCAAAAAAAACGGTTGCGGTTTTTCTGCAGAGCGCCGTATTGTGCCGCAGAGCAAAAACCGGATGTGTGAAAGTAGCCTAAGGGGCACTTTGCACACTGCGACATCGCAGGTGCGATGTCGGTGGGGTCAAATTGAAAATGACGCACTTCCGGCATCGCATGCGACATCGCAGTGTGTAAAGGCTGGATGATACGATTAACGAGCGCAAAAGCGTCGTAATCGTATCATCGGTGCAGCGTCGGCGTAATCCATGATTACGCTGACGCGACGGTCCGATGTTGTTCCTCGCTCCTGCGGCTGCACACATCGCTGTGTGTGAAGTCGCAGGAGCAAGGAACATCTCCTACCGGCCTCACTGCGGCTTCCGTAGGATATGCGGAAGGAAGGAGGTGGGCAGGATGTTTACATCCTGCTCATCTCCGCCCCTCCGCTCTGATTGGCCGCCTGCCGTGTGACGTCACAGTGACGCTGCACGACCCGCCCCCTTAACAAGGAGGCGGGTCGCCGGCCACAGGGACGTCGCACGGCAGGTGAGTGTGTGTGTGAAGCTGGCGTAGCGATAACTTTCGCTACGCCAGCTATCACCACATATCGCTGCTGCGACGGGGGCGGGCACTATCGCACTCGGCATCGCAGCATCGGGCTGCGATGTCGCAGTGTGCAAAGTGCCCCTTAGAGTGGCTTTTACTTTTATTTGATGCAGAAAGAGTTTGCCAGGTGCGGACCTGTGTTTGAATGACAAAGCGCGGTTATCTACCAGAAATCTTAGGTTGAAAGCTTTTTCTTGGAAACTGGGTCCTAGGATGAGTGGTTCTTTCAAAGTTACCTCAAGCACTTAAAATGCATAAGGTATTCCATAGGTCTGTAGCTCAAAAAATATGTTGCCTCCTCTGAACTGTCACTGTTTCCACTGTCTTCAGAGATTGTTGGCGGTAACTTAGAATTTCATGTGGATGGAATTTTTGATTCATGTCTTCTTCGCCACTCTCTCTAATACTTGGTAAACTGGAAGGATTATGGTCCAGAAGAGAAATTGCGGGTACCAACATCAGAAGTTAATACCAGTAGTAGCATTCCTTCCATGTGTCTCATTCGGACAAACCTGCTTCTGAGGGTCCGGAGGGCTGTCACGAGTGTGTTACATCCACAGGTTACATTTTGGAGTGGATTTTACTTTCATTTGATATTGAATGGATTAAAGACTCTTTACCTGCTGTCAGAGATTACTTTTAGCTTTAGGCTGGGGCCACATGGGGATTACTGCGATCCCCTCGCATGACACTCGGCACACGCTGGCAGTACAGCAGAGCCGAGTGTCATGCGAGTGTCCCTGCATCTGAGGCCCAACCGTGCGAGCGAACCTCAGCTGCGGGGGGTGGGCCGGCACTGAGGAGGGGCGGGATAGTGCTGCGGTGGGGAGGGAGAGATTTAGCTCCCTTTCTCCTTCGTAGCCGGCTATTGCCATTCTCACACTGCACTCGCGGTACACCGGTGTACTGCGAGTACAGTGCGATTTTTCTCTCACCCCATTCACTTAAATGGTTGCGAGAGAAAGAGTCTCACATTACAGTCATAGCATGCTGCGATTGTTTTCTCGGTCCGATTAGGGCTGACAAAATAATTGCACACAGGCTAATATTGGTCCAAGCGGAATGCGATTTTTTTTATCGCACTTCACTCGCACCGATTTTCATGCCGTGTGGCTTAGGCCTCAATCATAGCTGCTGCACTTTGTCATCATGCTCTTTTGCTAAAAATACTCACTCCTGGCTTTACTCCATGCTAGTGATAGATTCTGTATACAGACCACTTTGAAGGAGCCTGTATCTGGAGTAGCTGTGGTGTCGTTTCAGCTACAGCGGTAAAGTTCCCTGCTGATTAAACCAAGGAGTTCTTTTTGTTGTGTCATTCCCCTCCCCATCTGTTTGTCTTACTTTTCTTGTGTTGTTTTATTGTAGTAGTGGGACTAGTGTCCCACAGACTGACACCCTATTCAGGGTAAGTTCAGGGTCAGCGAGGGTCTTGGCATATGACGGCGAATGGAAGAAAGGAGCCGTCTAGGGATATTAAAGAGTACAGGGATCAGCCAAGGAGAGTGTGAGGTGGTGACTCCTCCCACTACCACCAGTGTCTTCCTTTACATCTTCCTTGGTTTTTTTTCTCCATGCTGCACTGTACGCCAGGTATTCCCTTGCCTCGGCATAGCAGTACTTGACACAGGCTAACACTAGGACACAGGTACAGATACAGGAACACAGGCTGCTACTGGGACACAAAAACGGATCAGGAACTCAGGCTGGTACTGAGACACTGGAACAGAACAGGAACTTGGGCATCGGGCTGGAACCAGGAACGGGTTCAGGAACTCTGGCTTGAACTGGGAACCAGGAACAGGTAAGGAACACAATCAGGAACTCATGCATCAGGCTGGAACTAGAAACGGAATCAGCACTCAAGCATGGAGTTGGAACCAGAAATGGATTCAGAAACAGAATCTGAACTCAGGCATCAGGCTGGAACCAGGAACCAGAAATGGAATGGGATCTCAGGAAGGGACCTGGATACTGCAGCAGGTACTCTAAACAGGCCTGGGTATGAAATCAGGAAGAGCTTGGGAGAGCACCGAATCTGGAACTGGATCCAGGGACCAGACAACGAAGCAGTAGCTACGAGGCACACAGGCTACTGAGTAACAATGTCACACAGGCACTTCCCAATAGTGGAAGGTGCCTTAAATACCTGGTACTCTGAGGATACATCAGGTATCACCTGGTACTGGCCAGCAATAGGATAGGATATCAATTAAGGACATACCTGATACTTCCCCGCAATAAACTGAGAACACAATCAGGTGTGAACGTGCTGACCCTTTAAGAAGTAGGGAGCGTGCATGACCTAAGCACATGTGTGACGCCCTGGCCTATCAGGTTGTCACAGGGTATTGTGCAATCTGCCCTTCTGTGCAATATCCACCTCCTCCTTGGTTACAGGTCCCTAACCAAATGGTGTTGCCAAAACCAGCTAATCAAAATCCTAGGAACACTCTGCACCACACCCACCAGATACACCAGTGGACGGCCTAAGTGGAATAGGGTCGCCCACTTGGGGGGTTGGTTAAGGGGAGGTCAGGAGTGTCAGGAGTAAGTCAGAGAAAGGGAGAGTGTAGTGTTGGAGGTGAAAGTGAGAGGAGGTCTGGAGTTGGGCTCCTTGAAGTTAGTAGGTGGCAGAAGTTGGTCTGGGCCTGGTAGGAGCTGGACCCGCGGTCGCAGGGGATCGTGACAAGGGGCATGGCATTGTCGTGGAGGACAGCCGGCGGCCTTGTACCATCACTGGGCTGGGACCAGGGCACGACGGGGTACGTGGACCCTAGGTCAGGGAGTAGCTTCAGGCAACCTGACAATTCACCCGACGAGAACCGAGCCTTCAAGATCCGCTCTCCACCCGCTCCAAAATCGGGGTACTAGTGCAACGAGAGGGATAGGACTTTCCACAAATACGGTCCAAGAAATCCCAAGCATGAACCCTGAGAGCAAGATCCCTCAGTTAGCCATACTGGGGAGCGGGACCCGACTAGTTTCAGGCTACAGGGACCGACCAGTGAGAAACAAGGTGCCAAGGGAAAGGTCACAGATCAACAGGCAACACCAACGGGACCCAGGCATGCTCCCCCTCAGCGGCAGCGGTGTCCAGAACTTTGGTTTACTACAGTTGTCGGTGTCTGCATTATTGGACTGAGTGAGTAGACAAGTGACCCATAGTTCCCCAGCGGCATCTCCCTGTCACCATCACCGTGTCCCGGGGCATTCCCCCTACCCGTGGAGGGGTTAAACACCTGGCTGCCCACTCCACCGCCAGTCGCAGCGGTGGTACTTCACCTTACCACGCACCACGGGTGGCGTCATGAACTATTCCATACAATACCCCCGGTAAATACCCCCTTTTTCCATTCGAGCGGCCGCGAGACCCCCGGGTCCGGACGCCCCTCGAGTCACCACGGATCCGGATCGCGTGCAGCCCGGCTACTAGCACGGGGGCGGTACACATGGCCAGGAAACCTATATGGAGAGTGTAAGTTCTGGAAGCCAGGAGCCGCAGTGGGCAGAGAAGCTGGGGATGCAGGAGCGGTGCGATGAGTATGTTGGCATTCTTACCAGTTAGTGCAGGGAATGTCAGTGTTACACATAGCCTTTTCCAACAGTCATATAGAGAATGAATGAAGTGGCTAGTTGGACTCCCGATTTGTTGGGCGACTTTGTAACAGGGATAGGAGTTAACCATCTGGGATAAAAATTCCATTATCTGCTGATCAGTGCGGGTCTCAGTGGTCGCACACTCACCAATCAGCAAGGTATTGCCTATCCTGAGGTTAGAAAATAACTTATTTTAGCTGGATAACCCTAGTAACCCTATATATTCAGTTTTTTATAATATATTTAAAAGCACAACTTTAGTATTTTTTATATTTCGCCGCTGGAGTCATGCATTAAATCTAAGTCCCCTGCCCCCTGTCTTATACTCACCTTACGGCGTCTTCCTCTGTTTTCATCGGCGCTTCCGTTGGTCTTCTGCACTTTGTGACCTGCCGGCAGCTCCAGTGTTTCTTGGAACTGCCAGCTCCAGAGGTCACAACTCAATGCAGTCTATGAGAGCCTTATTCTGGCCCTCATGGTGTTGCTAACTTTTGACTGCCGACCCGTCAGAAGTTTTGGACTCAAGATGGCGCTGCAGGACGGGACCGCAGCGATGCCGTAAAAGGATGAAAGCGCCAGAGAGTGAATATAAGACCTAGGGCAGGGGGCTTAGATTTAAAGCACCACTCCAGTGCTGAATAAAAGCCCACTGGAATAGTGCTTTAATACGTTATCAAGAAATCATTGTAAAAATGCTGAGCTTACAAACGCTAGACATTGTTTATGTATAATAATTTGGTTTATTACCTTTTATCAGGCTAGGACCAGTGAATACGCCTTCTTTCTGGGTGCAACTTGATGCCAAATAAAGATAACACAATTTGCACAATCACCAACAATTTAAATTAATATGTTATCCACCTGTCAGAGTTCCGGGATTCCCAGTTTTCTTCTGAAGGATCTTGCCCTTTGTTAACATGGAGTTTTCTGTTCTGTTGCCCTACTTCCTGTTCATCTGTTTAAAAGCCCGCCCCTAAGCCTAGTCTAGTTGCCTGAGTATACTGCTTCCTGTGTACTCCTGCCCTGCTGCTCTCATCTCCTGATTGCTGTTTGGATCCTGTTGAAACACCCGACACCGGCTCTGGACTTCACCTGTCTCATCAAGCTGTGCTCGGACTCTGTCTGCCGTCTCTGGTCGGCACTTCTGCCCGGTCCCTTCCGTTTCATATCCACCCTAGGACTCACATCACGTACGGACATTTTTTGGACTATATCTGTTGCCCTTTCGTGTCCCGGCTGCTGCGCATTTAGGCCTTCTGGGGTGATTGCCAGACAGCCCCTGTATAGGGGTTCGCTCCTGGTGGTCTCCCTGGGGGAGTCCGGTGCGCGGTCCCGGGAATTCCCCCTTTGCTCCGAACCCGGCAGGTATTTACTGTGTTTATGTTCTACTGTGTATATTCTGCTCTGTGTACATATTGTGGTTACATATTATAAGACGACTTTGCACCAAGAACCCGTCTCTGGTTGTCATTGCCCTAACGCAATCGAAATCCTCAGTTCATACAATAGTATTACACCACCTCTTCATGGTTAGGTCTTACTCTTGAATATATCATTTATAATTAGCCAACAAGTCCTTGATAGACTCGATCCATTTATCACAGTGCCGTGATCACAAACGGCCATCAGTCCCAAGCTGCTGGGAGCCCAGGACCCAGAATTCAAAGCTAAAACAAGAGAATGATATTAAAGTGTAAAACATAAGCAAAAGTAGACAAGTCTCCCACATGTAGAATTAAAATATACATAATGTGAAAAATATCCTTAAAATTTGAACTACAAATTTGTCAAATTGCTGCACGTTGTGTTTTCAATGCATGAATAATGATAAAGCAAGGCACTTCTGGTAATTAGATGCTCAAGTAGGATCCTATCCCGTCAATTAGTGTATACAAACCTTGGCACTCCAATATAATGAAAGGATGATATATTTATTTATTTTTTGATGACAGCAATCCAGAAATAAGACGTTTCGGTCTATACAATGGACCTTCATCAGTGTATGGTGAGAAGGAGCGCTGCCATCTGAATTGAGGCAGTTTCTCCCTGGCAATCTGTATACTGATGAAGGTCTATTATATACACCGAAACAAACGTATTATTTCTGGATTTCTGTCATCAACACAGTGTTTTCAATGCAGTGAAATACAGTGCCTTGCAAAAGTATTCGGCCCCCTTGAATTTTTCAACCTTTCACCACATTTCAGGCTTCAAACATAAAGATAAAAATGGTAATGTTATGGTGAAGAATCAACAACAAGTGGGACAATTGTGAAGTTGAACGAAATGTATTGCTTATTTTAAACTTTTTTTAAAAAATAAATAACTGAAAAGTCGGGCATGCAATATTATTCGGCCCCTTTAAATTAATACTTTGTAGCAGCACCTTTTGCTGCTAATACAGCTGCAAGTCGCTTGGGATATGTCTCTATCAGTTTTGCACATCGAGAGACTGAAATTCTTGCCCATTCTTTCTTTGCAAAGAGCTGGAGCTGAGTGAGGTTGGATAGAGAGCGTTTGTGAACAGCAGTTTTCAGCTCTTTCCATAGATTTTTGATTGGATTCAGGTCTGAACTGTGATTTGGCCATTCTAACACCTGGATACTTTTATTTGTGAACCATTCCACTGTAGATTTTGCTTTATGTTTGGGATCATTGTCTTGTTGGAAGACAAATCTCCGTCCCAGTCTCAGGTCTTTTACAGACTCCAACAGGTTTTCTTCAAGAATGGTCCTGTATTCGGCTCCATCCATCTTCCCATCACTTTTAACCATCTTCCCTGTCCCTGCTGAAGAAAAGCAAGCCCAAACCATGATGCTGCCACCACAATGTTTATTACACACAATTTTACTCACACAAGTATTGGGCTTAAAAAGTTGTATATTTTATTAGAAAACGTTTTTTTTTACATACATGGAAAAACATTTATATTAAAACAAACACAGAGCTGCTTATATAAATTTGTGGTGGTTTAGTTAAATATATGCATGGATGTGGCCAGTTATAATCAGGATGGTATTACCGATTTAGTTAAAGTTCACACTTGGTCAAATTCCATTAGTATATAGTTGCTAGCCTAGAGTAATATATATCATAAGGCAGGGTATACAGATTAATCAGCACAGATACACAGTCATGCACAATTGCTGAACTATGTTGTAGTGCATATGGTCATGTATGCCACAAAGGGAAAATTCCATTGGGTATATAAATAAGTACCAGGCATGGATGACCATATAAAGCACAAGTATATTACCACTACAGTTATAAAGTGCTTATAAAAACAGCGTACATAGAACATAAGCGCAGCAATTGCACATAGTAATCTGCATGCAAAGTAACCACTGTCTATATAAGGATTGTGCAACTTACAAACAAGCGTATTTCCACCACGTCTGGCCACCTCAACATATGTTTCAATGCTGATATCTTCATCAGGAGGTGTGGTTATAGTCTACACATGTTAGGTATTTAAAGCGCATTTAAGCCAATCACATTTAAGATTAGACAACACATGTCTATCTAATCAGCTGTGTGCAATTCAAGCAACAAAAGGGTTTTGATGTGAGCATGACGTGCGTATTAGGGGGCGGTTAAGTGATTCCCAACCTATTAGCCTTGTTAATAAATCTTGCGTTCCACAAAGATTATTGAGTGGAGCGCACACGTCACAGTTCGGGAGGCTGTACCAAAATGGTCACATGAGCGGGTATAGCGGCGCATGCGCATTATGTCGTGTTCCGTATATGGAAGCACCAGGCCCCAGACCTGCAGAGAAGAGCGTCTGCTGTCGCCAAGCAACAGGCAGACACATCCACCCTTGCTGCGCCGGAGCTCTGCACTTCACGGAAGACAGACATAAGGCAATGCGCTCCTGGCCCCTGCTGCCAGCATGGTATTATAAATCAGCCATCATACTTTAAATCTAAACAGTACATAAATAATTATTTAGTGCAATCAATTACAGTATTCTATATCGCAGATAAAGTATTGGCAAACAAATTTACTGTGCATTTTATACAATTATACTAAAAACTACACAAAATATATTATGGGAAAGTGCAGGTTGGAGCTGGAAAATATCGCGATGTATAGATTATTCCATTGAAGAAAAAGCCTCACTGCTCACATCAAATACGTATGGCCTGAAAGCTATGGAACAAGAGAAGAAAAATCTAAAATAAAGGGTACAAAAGAAGGAAATATTAAAATCAAAGCATAAAAACCTAACATTAAAAAAGCCTAAGTCACTATGGAATCAATACCCATAACAATTAACTCAATTATAGGTGTATTAGTTTATGACGAACACTAGATGGAAAATTATTGGTAATTTAAAAGGGGCAGAGCACATTAGTACAAAATACAGACCAGTGGGCTACACCTAAACACCTTAAACTAAGGACTACAGTGTCATTTATTATAGAAAGGACGTGAACCCAAAGTTTTCATTGAGTCCCTTCGGAGACACTGTATCTAATCTATAGATCCAACGACTCTCTATCTGGGATAGAATCCGAAAAAGATCACCTCCTCTATTGCCCAAGGAGACTTGATCAATGGCCATGATGCTTAATTTGGAGGCATCTGAGTCGTGAAAATTTTTAAAGTGTTTAGGTAATGTTTTTAACTGCTCAAAGGTCTGCACAGATTTTGCTTTCTCTATATCGCCTATATACTCCCGAACTCTGATCTTCAGTTCTCTAGTTGTCATGCCAATATATATTTTTTTACAGGGACATGTGGCATGATAAATTACCCCTTTGGAGGCACATGTCAAACGTGCGGGTGCCCTCAGAATTCAAAAAGGTCTTACTCTTTGTAAGATTTTGGTATGCTTTGCACATTCTGCATGGAAAGAAGCCTTGATTTTCAGAGGATAACCTGTGTTGTGGACCTGCCACATAATGGCTCTTGAACAATAAGTCCCCCAAATTTTTAGCCCGCCTTGCCGTAATAATTGGTTTAGGTGTCAGAATTTTTTTCAAAATGGGGTCTGTGAGAAGTATGCTCCAATGTTTGTTAACTATTGAGCAGAACTCCCCCCACTGACTGTGGAAGGTCGTAATTAATCTCACAGTCATTGGGGTTTTTTTGGTGTATTTTCCCGGTATAGCAAATCATCTCTCAAAGCTTTCTTCGCCTTATTATATCCATATCGAATTGTTCTGTGGCTATAGCCACGGGCTCTGAATCGTTGGTATAGCTTTCTAGACTGTCGCTTGAATTCATCTTCATTGGAGCACACCCTCCTCACTCTGAGGAATTGACTGTAGGGAATTCCTCTGATGGTGCTAGATGGGTGGGCTTAATCAGCCCTCTATATAATATTCGTTGCGGTGGGCTTCCTGAAAACAGATGTCTGTAGATATCCTCTATCAGTTCTTTGTATATCTACATCCAGGAAGCTCAACCTGCACCCAAATTGGTATGTTAATCTTACATTAATAGAGTTTTGATTCAGCACCTCCATGAATAACTGAAGTTTGGATGATGTGCCCTCCCACAAAAACCATACATCATCAATGTAGCGTATCCAATTATGGACACGCTCCATCTGATCTGACGGGTTGGTAACAAATCGATCTCTCTCCCAAGCTCCAAGAAACAAATTTGCATAAGAGTGGGCACAAGCCACCCCCATTGCTGTTCCTTGGAGCTGGAGATAGGTCTGGTCTTTAAACGTGAAGCAGTTATGCGTGAGTATGAATTCAAGCAAGGTCAAGATGAGCTCTACAAGTGGTCAATCAAGATTGCTATTGTTTAAAAACCAAGATACAGTGGTACCTTGCTTAACGAGAACAATCCGTTCTGGGACTGTGCTTGTTAATCAAGGTACTCGTTCAGCAGAGCAAGATTTCCCATAGGAAATCATTGCAATGCTGACGATCCGTTCCACAACTTCTAAAATGTCCCATCCTGGTCCCCTGTTCTATCATTCCACACATGCACAAACACACACACACACAAACTCACACAAACACATGCATGCATGCACACGCACATATTATATGCTTACCTTACCTTCCGTTCCATCGCCGGTCTGCTGGGACTTGCTGTTCTCTGGTACGGGGCCGTGCTGTGTAACGCGTTACCATAACGACGAGGCAGGAAGTTCCTCTGATTGGCCAGCGCTCTGCCTTTCATTAGCGGTGACAGGAAGTTCCTCCCTCGTCGCTATGGATGCAGATACACAGCGTCGACTAGAGCGGCGCGGTGCACTACAGCACCCAGGAGGCCGGCGATGAAACGAAAGGTAAACATATTATGTTATATTATATGCTCACCTTACCTTCCGTTCCATCGCAGGCCTCCTGGGTCTTGTAGTTCGCTGCGAGGACGCCGCAATGTACCCGGGAACTACAAGAACCAGGAGACCAGTGGTGGAACGGAAGGTAAGGTGAGCATAATACTGTATGTGCGTGCATGTGTGTGTGTTTGTGTGTGTTTGTGAGTACATGTGTGTGTTTGTGTGGACTGCAAGTGCGGGTCAGAGTGTGGTGGATGTACGAAACCGGAAGTGTGTGCGGTGAGAATTTCGCTCGTACAGCAAAGCTTTCTCGTAAAGCAGGTTACAAATTTACAGAAAGCTTTGCTTGTATAGCGAAATTCTCGTTAAGAGTGTTACTCGTTAAGCGAGGTACCACTGTACTTCTTTTAATCCATCTGCATGGCGTATTGACGTATATAGGCTCTCTATATCTGCAGTGACCATAATCATGTCATCCTGCAGATATATATTGTCAAAATTTGCGAGAGCAGCTGTGGTATCTTTTATATACGAAGAGAGACTAGATACAATGGGCTTCAAATAGTACTCAATGAGTTGGCACACACTTTCACAAAGTCCACCATTACCAGAAAGTATTGGTCTTCCTGGAGGATCTGACATGTTTTTATGTAATTTTGGTGTTAAATAAAAGGTTGGAAGTTTAGGCTTAATGGAAATAATAGCATCACATATTTTTTTGGAAATAATGCCCTTATTACAGGCCTCTATTATGATGGCATTTACATCTCGTTGGAATTTAGGTAATGGATCACTATGTAATTTCCTATAGCACACCTGGTCTGAGAGTAGCCTAAAAGCCTGCTTCTCATAGAGGCACCTTGGCCAAATGACCAAGTTGCCTCCTTTGTCCGCAGGCTTGAAGACAACGTCAGACCAGGTAGCTAGTTCAGTCAATGCCTTTCTTTCCAACGCAGATATATTGGACTTCTTATTATGAAAGTGTTGCAGATTTTCAATTTCTGTAGTGACAGCTTTAACAAATATGTCCACAGCTGGACATATATTTAGGCTGGGGAATTTTTTAGATTTTAAACCCAATAATGTAGATAGTTCACTTACCCCTTGATCTTGTTCTTCATTGGCCAAACTCTCCAATATGAGAAGTGGCTTTCTTTCTTCAGTGGTTTCAAAAACCGTCTCATGTGTATCCGTCTCTTTTTCAAAATGACGTTTGAATACCAGTTTTCTGGCAAATAGGTGAAGGTCCTTTACAGCCGTGAACCGGTCTAAGTGGGAGGATGGAGAGAAAGTAAGACCACTCTGTAGCACACCCTCCTGAACATCTGAAAGTAGGTGATTCGATAAATTAATTACCTTAGGCAGGTTCACAGCCCCAGCATCCGCATTCTTCCCCTGTGGTTGTTGTCGTCGTCCACCATTTCTGGTGTGTATAGATTTATAATTAGAAGATTCAACCTCAGACATACTTGCACTTGACATAGAGGATATGGATGCGGCTGATGGGGATCGGGTTAGATTTTTTCTAAAGGTACCCTTCTTAAATTGCCATCTGTATATCCTACCCGATTCCTAGTCTTTTATGTTTCTTTGATATTTTTTCTGTTTTTGTGTGCAGATCTCTTTCTCATACTTCTGAGCTTCAGCATCCAGTTCGCATGAAAATTGGGATAATTGTTCAGTAGTGAGACCCTTTTGTAAGGCACTAAGAGAATCTGCGATCATTTGGTCTACTTCTAAAATGGATTTTTCCTGCTTCTCATTAATAATGCTCATGAAAGTTAATTAGCATTGAGCAGCTGCGTCTTCCCATTTTTTAATTAACTGGGCGTCATCTAGATCAAAAGACGGATATACTTGGATTCGTAAGGCTACTTTCACACATCCGGTTTGAGCACTGCGGCTCAATCCGGCTGTGAAACCTATGTAACGGATGCGGCGAAAAGACCGCATCCTTTGCATAAGTTTTTACATGCGGCCGGTCCGTTTTTTTCCGGTTGCGGCACGCGCAGTGGAAGAAACCGCATGCGGCGGCCGGATGCGTTTTTTTCCGCATCGCGCCGCATCCGGCGTCCATAGGCATGCATTGAAAATGCGCCGCAGCGGCCGGATGCGGCGCGATGCGGTTTTTTTTTGCCGGACAAAAAAACGTTGCAAGACACGTTGCCTCCGGCCGCCGCTTTGATACATTTTGCCGCATCCGGAAAAAAACGGATGCAACGCAAAGCCATCAGGTACAATCCGGTAACAATGCAAATCTATGGGGATAAAACGGATGCGGTACCAGATCCGTTTTTTCCGGATTGTACCTGATGGGAAAAAACTGATGTGTGAAAGTAGCCTAAACCATGGGGTACAATTTTCTGATGTATATAGTTTTCCAAGGTGGTTTTAGTCCACCATAAACGTGTTTTCTTGTGCAATAACGACCTATATTTCTTTTTTAATTCCATAAGATCATTAGGTAAAACATTAAACCCATTAGCAGCATTGTGTTTGAAAATGTCATTAGCCTTATTGCGCCAGGTCTCTTCCCTGGCCTTTAGATCCATAGTGAGATAAGGCCAAAATGAGAATCTGTTATAAAAAACAGAAAATATGCAAATGAGTACAAAAGGCCTCTCTATGCAATTACAATAGCCTGGGAACTTAATTAATGCACATTACACACAATTTTACTCACACAAGTATTGGGCTAAAAAGTTGTATATTTTATTAGAATTTTTTTTTTTACATACATGGAAAAACAGCCTGGTACAGCCTCCCGACTGTGACGTGTGCGCTCCACTCAATAATCTTTGTGCAACGCAAGATTTATTAACAAGGCTAATAGGTTGGGAATCACTTAACCGCCCCCTAATACGCACGTCATGCTCACATCAAAACCCTTTTGTTGCTTGAATTGCACACAGCTGATTAGATAGACATGTGTTGTCTAATCTTAAATGTGATTGGCTTAAATGCGCTTTAAATACCTAACATGTGTAGACTATAACCACACCTCCTGATGAAGATATCAGCATTGAAACATATGTTGAGGTGGCCAGACGTGGTGGAAATACGCTTGTTTGTAAGTTGCACAATCCTTATATAGACAGTGGTTACTTTGCATGCAGATTACTATGTGCAATTGCTGCGCTTATGTTCTATGTACGCTGTTTTTATAAGCACTTTATAACTGTAGTGGTAATATACTTGTGCTTTATATGGTCATCCATGCCTGGTACTTATTTATATACCCAATGGAACTTTCCCCTTTGTGGGATACATGACCATATGCACTACAACATAGTTCAGCAATTGTGCATGACTGTGTATCTGTGCTGATTAATCTGTATACCCTGCCTTATGATATATATTACTCTAGGCTAGCAACTATATACTAATGGAATGTGACCATGTGTGAACTTTAACTAATCGGTAATACCATCCTGATTATAACTGGCCACATCCATGCATATATTTAACTAAACCACCACAAATTTATATAAGCAGCTCTGTGTTTGTTTTAATATAAATGTTTTTCCATGTATGTAAAAAAAAAATTTCTAATAAAATATACAACTTTTTAACCCAATACTTGTGTGAGTAAAATTGTGTGTAATGTACATTAATTAAGTTTCCAGGCTATTGTAATTACATAGAGAGGCCTTTTGTACTCACCACCATGTTGACAGTGGTGATGGTGTTTTCAGGGTGATGAGCTGTGTTGCTTTAACGCCAAACATATCGTTTCGCATTGTGCCCAAAAAGTTTGATTTTGGTTTCATCTGACCAGAGCACCTTCTTCCACATGTTTGGTGTCTCCCAGGTGGCTTGTGGCAAACTTTAAACAACACTTTTTATGGAAATCTTTATGAAATTGTTTTCTTCTTGCCACTCTTCCATAAAGGCCAGATTTGTGCAGTGCACGACTGATTGTTGTCCTATGGACAGACTCTCCCACCTCAGCTGTAGATCTCTGCAGTTCATCCAGAGTGATCATGGGCCTCTTGGCTGCATCTCTGATCAGTCTTCTCCTTGTTTGACATGAAATTTTTGAGGGACGGCCGGGTCTTGGTAGATTTGCAGTGGAATGATTCTCTTTCCATTTCAATATGATCGCTTGCACAGTGCTGCTTGGGATGTTTAAGGTTTTGGAAATCTTGGAAAATAAATCCGGCTTTAAACTTCTCCACAACAGTATCATGGACCTGCCTGTTGTGTTCCTTGGTCTTCATGATGCTCTCTGTGCTTTAAACAGAACACTGAGGCTATCACAGAGCAGGTGCATTTATACGGAGACTTGATTACACACAGGGGCTTATATTTATCATCATCAGTCTTTTAGGGCAACATTGGATTATTCAGAGATCATCAATGAACTTCTGGAGTGAGTTTGCTGCAATGAAAGGGGATGAATAATATCGCACGCCACAATTTTCAGTTATTTATTTTTTAAAAAAGTTTAAAATAAGCAATAAATTTCGTTAAACTTCACAATTATGTCCCACTTGTTGTTGATTCTTCACCATAACATTAAAATTTTTATCTTTATGTTTGAAGCCTGAAATGTGGGAAAAGGTTGAAAAATTCAAGGGGGCCGAATACTTTTGCAAGGCACTGTAAATGGCTCAGAATGAAACCCCTTTAAGATATTATTAGGACAGTTAAGAAATCTGCTGCAGATGTATTTAGTTCACAGACAGCTCAAACATTGTAAGAAATCATGTCATCATGGGCAGCACAGTGGCTCAGTGGTTAGCACTGCAGTCTTGCAGCGCTGAGATCCTGGGTTCAAATCTCACCAAAGAGAACATCTGCAAGGAGTTTGTATGTTCTCCCCTTGTCTGTGTGGCTTTCCTCCAGGTTCTCCGGTTTCCTCCCACACTCCAAAGACATACAGATAGGGAATTTAGATTGTGAGCCCCAATGGGGACAGTGTTCCTGATGTATATAAAGCGCTGCAGAATGTTAGTGCTATATAAAGATTTATTTATCTTTATTTATGTCAGGATTATTTATTTTTTAAAGGTACCTGTGAAGATTATTTTTAAAGGGCTTTTTTCAAGTTTGAAAGTTATCTCCTATCCTGGACTCGGAAAATTCACGAGTGAATAGAAAGGAGGTTGATCATACGCACTGTGCTCCATTCTAATGGTAGTACCAAAGATCAGCCGAGCGCAGCTGCAGCGGGCCTATTAAGAATGAATGGAGCAGCAGAGATCCTGTTCTCAGGATCAATGGGGGCCACAGCAATTAGGAAGTGATACATATTTTTTATAAGAAATTCCTAACTTGTTAAGTATATCAATATGCAATAAAATTCATTTACAGAGTTTGAAGTACATTTACATTATGCAGTTGATATGTTAAATTAATTCACAAGCTCTTATTCACCAGACCGGACCAAAAGAATGTGTCGTAGGCCTGTTTGTGACTGTTAGACATTGGCGTTTCCATTCCCTCAAGTAGTGGCTTTTGGCAACAATAATATTTGGTTTAAAGGGAACTTGTCACAAGTAAAAACACTATTAACCTGCAGATACAGGGTTAATGTGCAGGTTAATAGTGTTTGAAACCTGCCCGGCGCCTGCACATGAACCTTGCTGCCCGGTGGAAATTAACTTTATTCTCACCCGGCAGCATTCCGGTTTCAGTCACAGGGCACCGCTCTATGTATGGAGAGTGGCAGCAGTAACCATGACCCCCGCACTGATGGACAGACTCATAGAATCATAGAATGTTAGATCCATCGGGTCCAACCCTCAGCGAGTGCAGGTTTTCCTAAATCATCCCAGCTATATATTTATCCAGTTTCAGATTGAAGATTTCCATTGATGGAGAGCTCACTGCCTCTCGTGGTAGCCTGTTCCACCCTCTGATTGCCCTCACTACCTCCCATGGTCACCTGTTTTACTCTCTGACTGCTCTCACTACCTCCCATGGTAGCCTAATCCCCTCTCTGACTGCCCTCACCACCTCCCGTGGTCGCCTGTTCCACTCTCTGACTGTCCTCAGTCAGAATGTTTTTCCTAATGTCTAATCTGAATCTCCTGCCTTTTAGTTTCCTTTCATTGCTTCTTGTACTTCTTTGTGCTAATGAGAATAGGGTAGTTCCCTCTGCACTGTGACTTCCCTTCAGATATTTGTAGACCGCTATTATGTCTCCTCTCAGCCTTCTCTTTTTCAAACTAAACATTCCTAGTTCTTTTAGCTGGTCTTCATATATCATGGTTTGCAGACCTTCTACCATCTTGGTTGCTCTTGTCTGGACTTGCTCCAATTTAGCGATGTCTGTCTTGAATTGGGGCTCCCAGAACTGTAGACAGTATTCCAGGTGGGGTCTGACCAGGGCAGAGTATAGGGGAATAATGACCTCTCTTGATCTAGAGTCAGTGCTTGTCTTGATACATCCCAGAATTTTGTTGGCCTTTTTAGCTGCAGCCCTGCACTGTTGGCTCATGGTGAATCTGGGATCCACTATTATGCCCAAGTCCTTTTCCCTGATGCTATCACCTAGTTCTATTCCTCCCAAACTATGTATGCTTTTTACAATTCTTTTACCCAGATGTAGGACTTTGCATTTGTCCCTGTTAAACACCATTCTGTTCTGCTCCTCTAATGCTCAGTGGCTGTCAGTCAGTGCGGGGCCCGTGGTTACAGCCACTGTTCTCGATACACAGAGCGGTGACTTAACTCGCCCTGGACTGTTGTTGCGACTGAAACCTGAATTCTTGTGGGAGAATTAAAGGCTACTTTACACACTGCGATATCGGTCCCGATATCGCTAGTGTGGGTACCCGCCCCCATCTGTTGCGCGACACGGGCAAATCACTGCCCGTGCCGCACAACAGCCATCACACATACATACCTGTCCAGCGACGTCACTGTGACGGGCGAACCGCCTCCTTTCTAAGGGGGCGGTCCGTGCGGCGTCACAGCGACATCACTGAACCGCCGCCCAATAGCAGCTAAGGGGCGGAGCTGAGCGGGACGTAACATCCCGCCCACCTCCTTCCTTCCTCATAGCGGCCGGGAGGCAGGTAAGGGGAGCTTCCTCGTTCCTGCGGCGTCACACGCAGCGATGTGTGCTGCCGCAGGAACGAGGAACAACCTCGTTACTGCTGCAGTAACGAGATTTGAGAATGGACCCCCATGTCGCCGATTAGCGATTTTGCACGTTTTTGCAACGATGCAAAATCGCTTATCGGTGTCACACGCAACGGCATCGCTAATGCGGCCGGATGTGCGTCACGAATTCCGTGACCCCAACGACTCCGCATTAGCGATGTCGCAGCGTGTAAAGCCCGCTTAACACTATTAACCTGCAGATGCAGGGTTAATCTGCTGGTTAATGGCATTACAAAGCTGCTCCGCTGTCTTATTGAAAGCTCAGCTATTGGGAAGAAATAAACTACATTCTTCACTGGAGTTGCTTTCACTCATAGAGCTTATCCGGAACACAGCATTGTGAGCGGGGCTGAAATCATATGGCGGCACTTTGGTAGCTCGCTCTGCACAGCTACGCGCTACACTTTCAATAAGGCGTCAGGACAACATTGTCACACTATTAACCTGCAGATTAACCCTATATCATCAGGTTAATAGCGATTAGGTACATGACCGGTTCTCTTTAAAAGAATGTTCACACCATGTTTTCTTCAGACAGCCAAAAAAGTCTTTTTCGAGTGGAAGATGTTTCAGGAATCGCTCCTTCTCTCTGTTTTTTGATGCTTTAAAGTGGTTTCCTCTACTTGGACAACCCCTTCTCAAACCCAGTCATTGCCCCCATCAACATAAACAAAGTTTATACTCACCTCCTGTACCGGTGCTGGTCGAGCGTTGTTGGTACTTGCATTCCTTCGCGCCATATCTCCGCCGGCTTCTCTCTCTCCCCAACTTCGCTTCGGATTTAGAGGTAATCAACAAGGGAGGAGAGTGGCGGCTGATTCTTACTTCTTCTTCATTCCTTATATGTCTGAAGGCGGGGAGAGAGAAGTTGGCGGAGATAAGGCGTGAAGCTCACGTTACGTAACAACTTCACATGAGCCTCGAGAATGCGGTGCCGACAACACTGGAAAAGCGCCAGTACAGGAGGTGAATATAAGCTTTCTTATTTTAATGGGGGCAAACATGGGGAATGAGAAGGGGTTGTCCAAGTAGAGGACAACCCCTATAAGAACAGTCACCTCTTTTTACCGCTTAAACTGGTTAATAGGCTCTCAAAACGTTGAACATATGAACAGCAAGTCGTTTTTACATAAACAGTGATATGTTCATTCTTTTGAGTCTTTTGTTATTAATGCTTTGTCAGATGGGTTTCAAAGCAAACTTGCTCGAAACCCACCCAAAAAAAATGCTTTGTGAACATACCCTAAGGCCCTGTGCCCATACTGCGCATTTTGATACAGATTTTGACTCAGATTTTCAGAAATCTGCAGCAAAATCTGCATATCAATTGTGAAGCCAGCAAAGTCTATGATAATTCAGAAGTGCTGTGCCCAGGTTGAGTATTTTCCCTTGCATATTTGGTGGAGATTTCTTTGTTTTTTTTGCACCAAATCTGCACCAAATACGCATGAATCTATGAACTCTCATAGACTTTGCTGGCCTCACAATCGACATTAAGATTTTGCTGCAGATTTCTGAAAATACTGTACGCGTGAAAACTACACAGCGTGGGCACTGGGCCTAAGGATCCTCAATTTGTTCACATTTTTGCAGAAAATTAAAATTCTTGTAAGCTTTTGCACCCCAAATGCTTCCATATTATTGGATACGGAAAGGTTTACATGTCAAAACAATATACAGTGGAACCTTGGATTAAGAGTAACTTGGTTTGAGAGCGTTTTGCAAGACAAGCAAAGCTTTTTAATAATTTGTAACTTTGTTTAAGAGCAATGCTTTGCAATAAGCGCAAATACTCACCATGAACACGTCTGGTTCTGTCTTTTCTCCACGTTTGGACTCGCTCTGGAGGTACTGTAACTTTCTGTAAAAATATACACTGTATATGTAGCACCCCTGAACCCCTTAGGGTGCTACAAAATTCTGCATCCCCACCAGGATGCAGGGCCTACCCCCTTAGGAACCCAGAACCCCAGTGCCGGTAACACCAAAAACCCAGGAAATCCCAGTTTTCCCCAACAATCCCCCATTCAATGGTACTTAGCTAGGGTGGGACCAATGGATGGCTGCCTAGAGATGGAACCACTCCAGTCCACTAGTTGACCAGGTGGGATGGGCGGACTGTGGAGAGTAGTCAGTCTAGATTTGACAGTAAAGTGTGAAGGTGTGACTGAGCAACGTCCTGACACGGGTTGACGGTGACCTGGTACCCAGGAGAAGTGATTGCCGGTGGAGTACTCCCGAAACTACGCACCGACGGGGTACAGGACCCTAGGACAGGAAAGAGCTTCAAGCCGACCTGTTAACACCTGCGCCGCAAAGGGGACCATCAAGGACCTTGCTGACCCTAAAGAATCCGAACTCAGTAGCAAAGGGAGAACCAGGGACAGGACCAGAGACTCCAACCCCACAGGGTTCACGCTACTATCAGGCGAACAAAAGTAGACAAACCACAGAACGGGGACCCCCAGTGTTCTATACCACGGGGACCCACTTACCAGAGACAGGTGCAGGGGAAGAAGGTACCAGAGAACTAGACTGGCACTCTAACGACAGGGACCTAGAGGTGAAACCAGCCGGCCTCGGGCAACCAGTTAACATCTCAGCAGTGAGTAAACCAGTTGCACTGCATACTTGTATGGACTCCCTTCTTCCGACGCCCACTGCACCATACACCCGCTGGGGCAATACCCTACTTGCGGAGGGACTACCATACTAGCTGCTAATACCACCAGCCCCAGTGGAGACAACAAGCAGCGGCGACTCCCCACACTTAGCCGCAATACTGCAAGTGGCGTCACGAATAAACTTTACTCACAAATCCCCTGTAAATATCCCCATTACAAAAAGGGCCCAGGGCACGGAACCGGATAACGGCCACCACTGTGACATTCCCAAGATGTGCACTGCCCGGAACTGAGTACCCCATATCCCTGAGTGCTACTTATACAATATACCATTGTACAGTGCAGTATATACTATACTTAGATTGTGAGCCCCAATGGGGACAGTGAGGCCATTGTATGTAAAGCGCTGTGGAATTAACAGCGCTATATAAATGAATAAATATTATATTATTATATATATAGCATGTCTATCAATTTGCATGTGTGGATACAGTATTGTACTTTGTTTCTGCTAATCAGTAGAGCACATTGCTTGTCCTGTAATCTATATGCCTATGCAGTATTCCTACCCCACATTTGGTTTAGTTCTGCCCTTCTATTGGGGAGAACAGATTTGGGGGGTGTTTTTTATGTATTCTAATAGAATAAAGGTAGTCATATTTATACATCATTTTCTCTCTATATTGTACCTCCCACACACCAACAATTCTTTTGTAAGCTAAAGTGCAGTTTAATTTGTTTTGTTTTTTTTTTACTGTACAGTATTCTGTATTAGTATACTGTAGTAATTTTATGTAAATACAGGACATTATTTTGTATTACTGTAATGCATTTGTATAAATACAGTAAATATTTTTGGGTTGTTGAACGAATGGTTTACGTTTCAATTATTTCCTATGGGAAAATTTGCTTTGATATAAGAGTAACTTGGTTTAAGAGCACACTCCTGGAATCAATTATGCTCGTCATCCAAGGTTCCACTGTATAATGATTTTTAGATACAAGATGTAATGAGTTTGTGCTTTTACCTACTGACCTTGAACATTTATATTTATTGCCCAACGGAGCTGTACCAAAGTTCATACAACTAACTTAAGGGCCATAAAAATGCATTTAATTATGTCTGGATTTAGGCGCTGCCTGGATCATGTACAATTTTTCTGCTGACTTTCCTTGATGGGATATAGGGTGCAGTAAGTGTGAATATGGCCCCAAATCATCAAACCGACTACGCCAGATTATAAAACACTTTGAAAAGTCGCAACACAGAGTTGCGCAAAATTTTGGTGACTTTTGATTATTTTTCACCAGTTATCCAAAATGGGCTACACTGTGGCATGATGCAATAGCTCGTTGTGCTGTATCTTGTGCCAAAAATCTTACTGCAGTTCTTGACTGGAGTATGGTTTGAGATGAATGGAACGCAGGTATTCAGACATGTCATGGGAAGCATGGTGGCTCAGTGGTAAGCACTGCAGTCTTGCAGCGCTGGGGTCCTGGGTTCAAATCCCACCAAGGACAACATCTGCAAGGAGATGGTATGTTTTCCTTGTGTTTGCATGAGTGTACTCCGGTTTCCTCCCACATGCCAAAGACATACTGATAGCCCCAATGGGGACAGAGTTGCCAATGTATGGAAAGTGCTGTGGCATTAATGGCGCTATATGAATTAATAAATATTATTATTATGATGTCTCTGAATAGATCAGGCACCTCTGAATCCAACACATGCCCTCATCAAGACCGGCGTGAACAACTCCAGTCTGGATGATTCGGCGCCTTAGGGGTACTTTACACGCTGCGACAACGCTGCCGATATATCGTCGGGGTCACGTCGTTAGTGACGCACATCCGGCGCCAGTAGCAACATCGCAGCGTGTAACACAAATGAGCGACGATCAACGAACTGTGTGTGACGCCGCTGGAACGACAAACATCTCCTTACCTGTGTCCACCGGAAAAGGAGGAAGGAAGGAGGTGGGCGGCATGTTCCGGCCGCTCATCTCCTCCCCTCCTTTTCTATTGGGCAGCGGTTCAGTGACGCTGCTGTTACGTCGCTATGACGCTGAACGAACTGCCACCTTAGAAAGGAGGCGGTTCGCCGGTCACAGCGACGTCGCAGAGCAGGTATGTGCGTGTGACGCCACCGTAGCGATAATGTTCGCTACGGCAGCGATCACCACATATCGGCCGTACAATGGGGGCGGGTGCAATCGTGCTCGACATCACTAGCAAATGCTAGCGATGTCGCAGTGTGTAAAGTACCCCTTATGCGGGCGTCACACGGTACAATATATCGGGCGATATGTCGGTGGGGTCACGTCGTAAGTGACGTACATCCGGCATCGTTTGACATATCGTACCGTGTGACAGCTACGAGCAACGGTGAATGAGCAAAAATACTCACCTTATCATTGCTCGTTGACACGTCGCTCAGTTTCATAATGTCGTTCCTCCTTCTGTGCGCCGGTTGTTCATTGTTCCCAGGGCAGCACACATTGCTCCATGTGTGACACCGCAGGAACGACGAACTGCAGCTTACCTGCGGCCGCCGGCAATGCGGAATGAAGGAGGTGGGCGGGATATCTACGTCCGCTCATCTCCGCCCCTATTGGCCGGCCGCTGTGTGACGTCTTCCCTTCAGGAAGTGGATGTTCGCCGCCCACAGCGACGTCGCTCAGCAGGTAAGTATGTGTGACAGGGGTAAACGACTTTGTGCGCCACGGACAACTAATTGCCCGTGACGCACAAACGACGCCCGCATTAGAGTCTGATGTGTTGAATGCTCTTCATGTGGTCAAGAAGAAACTGTCACGTCTTGGTTTGTGGACAAGGTGGAAGTGGGTCCACTAGACCAAGGTTCTATTCACTGACCCGAAGAAGTGGGCCTGGGTGACCACCGAGTCTTAACTACTACCACCAGAGTTGCCAGCAGGTACACTGGTACAGCTGGTAATTGTCCGCCCAGAGGCAGCCTTTGGGGATCCTGGTACATTAGCAGCTGGTGCCACAGGACAGAGACCAGGAACCGGGACAGATGAGGAAGTCTGGTGTGTTCCGGGACTGGTTGATACTGGTGGAAACAGTCAGGCAGTAGGTGTTTGCAGGAATGGGAGGTAGACAGATTGATACAAGCGGGAACACCGGCACTACTGGATGGAAGCAGAGACGGAGTCACAAATAAAACAGAGTGCGAGCTATCACAGGGGAAATGACAACTAGCATGGGCAGACTGGCGACAGGACACGTTGAACAGGCACCTCCTAAAGGGGGAGGGTGCCTTAAATACCCAGTACCTGCAAGGGTCATAGAAGAAACATCCGGGTCGGGTGGTGCTGGCCTTTTGAGAATAGGGGAGAGAGCACAGCTGCACCTTAGTGCGCATGTGTGGACCTTGGGACCCAGACGTTAGAGCAGGAAGCACGGAGGAGGCCGGAGCAGGCTGTCAGTGCTTCAGCGCAGGGGGCAGCAGGAGGGCCGATGGGAGTGCGGTGGAGACTTGGAGGCTGTGGGACCAGCAAAGCGCATGGGGACCGAAGAGGTGAGCGGAGGGTAATGTCGGCACTCCCGAGCTGTGAGCGCCAATGGCCTAATAGAACTCTATAGTTAAAATAAAAGAGAGAAAAACATCTTTTGTCAGGCCAAGTGGCACAAGGTGCGCCAGCGAATACAGACACTACATAAATGGAGTCATATGGCACAGTAGAATACTACTGCTGTAACGCACGTCCAGGAAAGCAATATAACTGAATTGTCAGGTGTATGGTTTTCACATAAAAGTGGATTTCCTTGTAAGACAGAGTTATAAGAGTAGAGCAGGACACAATATATCACTTTATTGTGTATATTACATCTTTCCTTAAAGGGGTTGTCTCAAATGAATCTTCCAGACGGTGAAGGGAGAGAGGTGGAGAGATCCTACTTGCCCTTCATAATTGTAGGTTTCTGGCCTGGAAGAGGCAAGATTATGTGTGGTCCCATCGAAGAAAGATACGCCCTGTCGTGATTGATGGGCTCTCATTAATTAAACTGTGTGCTGAGAGCCTTCATCTTATAAGTATATTATATAAAGCATTACTGCAGTCCAAACCTCACAGAAGCAATGTCCGCTTCCATCTGATCGCCTCCAGAGGCCGCAGTGCTCATGTGTGGCTATAGACTGAGCCCCCGGAAATTAACAAAGACCCTCTGCCCGCTTTATGACAATGAATTCACAAATGTTATGGCGCAAAGCAGGAAGCGGAACACATAACTACATATGCTGTGCAGCGGAGTAATCCGGGGTGCTGCGATTTTACCAGAGGCTCACAGCGCCCCTATTCAGATACACGTTAAAGGGGTTTCCTATATTTTTTCTTTTTTTAGAACTGTGGTCACCAAGTTTTTGCTAATATGTAAAACAATAAAATACTCTGCTCTTCATTGACTGTCTGAAGACATCACTACTACAGAACACATCACCGCTGCAGCCAGTCACTGAGCAGTGACTGGCTGCAGCGGTGATTGCTCTGGGTAGGGACCTCACCCGGGGATGGTGGCTAGTTGTGACAGTGCTGGCCTCATACCTGCAGAATGCACAGCACGGCAGGAAGCTGTGTGCAGAGCCGCTCTCATCACGCACTGTGCAGGGTGCAGCACATCATTCACCGCACACACCAGGCGCCTGCGCGATTGTCTCACGTACCGCCCCGCCCATTATCCTAGAGCCACGCCCACTCAGGAATCCCCATACACGCTTAAGCGTTATAATTTGCATAAATATCCGCCCTGTCGCGTCGCCCCGCCCCCTGGCTCTGTCACTCGGCGCCGCGCTCTCCGCGGTCAGTCCCGTGTCGCGCTCTGCCGCCGCCGCCATCATGCCCGGGCTGCTCCTTGGCGATGTCTTTCCGGACTTCGAGGCCAATACAACAACCGGCAAAATCCAGTTCCATGAATTCCTGGGAAGCTCGTAAGTGTGTGAGAGGAGATAACGGCTGTTCTATAAGCGCAGGGGGCACAGGATCCGGCCGGGAGGGGGCTGCTGGGACTTGTAGTTCTCGGGGCTGGGTGCAGTTCTCTTCTACAGCTTGTGTTCTTTACGCACGATGTATGGGAAGCTGCTGATGGCGGAGTCTGGTCACGACAGTGCTAGATCGCGATCCGAGCGGCGCAGACTTCCTGATCACACTGATTGTATAATATGCTCCTGTCTGCAGCGCACATCACACCGCCCGGAGCCTCCGCCCTGCAGGGGGGGCCACAGACTGGCCAAAGGGGGTGCCCCCCCACAGCTGGACACCAGGGGGACAGACCGGCCAAAGGGGGTGCCCCCCCCCCACAGCTGGACACCAGGGGGACAGACCGGCCAAATGGGGTGCCCCCCACACAGCTGGGGGGGGGGGGGACAGACCGGCCAAAGGGGGTGCCCCCCACACAGCTGGAGGGACAGACCAGCCAAAGGGGGTGCCCCCCACACAGCTGGAGGGACAGACCAGCCAAAGGGGTGCCCCCCACACAGCTGGAGGGACAGACCAGCCAAAGGGGTGCCCCCCACACAGCTGGAGGGACAGACCAGCCAAAGGGGTGCCCCCCACACAGCTGGAGGGACAGACCAGCCAAAGGGGTGCCCCCCACACAGCTGGACACCAGGGGGACAGACCGGCCAAAGGGGGTGCCCCCCACACAGCTGGGGGGGGGGACAGACCGGCCAAAGGGGGTGCCCCCCACACAGCTGGAGGGACAGACCAGCCAAAGGGGTGCCCCCCACACAGCTGGAGGGACAGACCAGCCAAAGGGGTGCCCCCCACACAGCTGGAGGGACAGACCAGCCAAAGGGGTGCCCCCCACACAGCTGGAGGGACAGACCAGCCAAAGGGGTGCCCCCCACACAGCTGGACACCAGGGGGACAGACCGGCCAAAGGGGGTGCCCCCCACACAGCTGGGGGGGGGGGACAGACCGGCCAAAGGGGGTGCCCCCCACACAGCTGGAGGGACAGACCAGCCAAAGGGGTGCCCCCACACAGCTGGAGGGACAGACCAGCCAAAGGGGTGCCCCCCACACAGCTGGACACCAGGGGGACAGACCGGCCAAAGGGGGTGCCCCCCACACAGCTGGACACCAGGGGGACAGACCGGCCAAAGGGGGTGCCCCCCACACAGCTGGACACCAGGGGGACAGACCGGCCAAAGGGGGTGCCCCCCACACAGCTGGACACCAGGGGGACAGACCGGCCAAAGGGGGTGCCCCCCACACAGCTGGAGGGACAGACCGGCCAAAGGGGGTGCCCCCCACACAGCTGGACACTGGGGGAGACCTCCATTATTTAACCCCTTTACTGCTGTGGCTTATTCTTGTTCCAGTCTAGAGCTGGGTTTACACACTGCAACATCGCAAAGGACATCGCTGTAACGTCACCGGTTTGGTGACGTAACAGCGACCTCCCTAAGTCTCTGGTGAGTCGCTGGTGAGCAGTCAAACAGGCAAACCTGGCCAACAACGCAACAGCGATCCGGACCTGCAGAGCGACCTAGCTGGTTGTTGGGGACGTTGATAAGCAGCCTTTTGAAAGGGAAGTTGCTAACAAAGTCTCTGCAAAGTCTTTCACACACTGAAACTTTGTAGCGATCATGCTGCACAGCGGGAAACAAAGGACCTAGGAATGGTCCTGAACGATTTGTAGCGATCAGCAACTTCACAGCAGGGGTCGGGTCGCTGATGTGTTTCACACACTGCAACATCGCAAACAACATCGCTATTGCGTCACAAAACCGGTGACGTTACAGCGATGTCGTTTGAGATGTTGCAGTGTGTAAACCCAGCTTAATATTAGGTTGTTCCCCCCCCCCCCCCCCCCACCCCCCCAAAGAGCCTGAATGTTGTTTAACCTCTTCGTGACCTTGGCATTTTTTTTCTCCTCCCCTTCTTCCAAAAGCAGTAAAGGCCCCGTCACACTAAAGGTCTAGTCACACTAAGCAACTTACCAGCGATCCCAACAACGATAGGGATCGCTGGTAAGTTGCTAGGAGGTTGCTGGTGAGATGTCACACTGCGACGCTCCAGCGATCCCACCAGCAACCTGACCTGGCAGGGATCGCTGGAGCGTCGCTACACGAGTTGCTGGTGAGCTCACCAGTGACCAGCCCCCAGCCAGCAGCGCCGCGTGGAAGATGCTGCGCTTGGTAATTAAGGTAAATATCGGGTAACCGACCCAATATTTACCTTGGTTACCAGCACACGGAGCTACACGTGCAGGGAGCAGCACACACTGAGCGCTGGCTCCCTCCTCTCCTAGTTACAGCACACATCGGGTTAATTAACCCGATGTGTGCTGCAGCTACATGTGCACAGAGCAGGAGCCGGCACTGACAGTGAGAGCGGCGGAGGCTGGTAACAAAGGTAAATATCGGGTAACCAAGGACAGGGCTTCTTGGTTACCCGATGTTTACTGTGGTTACCAGCCTCCGCAGAAGCCGGCTCCTGCTGCCTGCACATTTAGTTGTTGCTGTCTCGCTGTCACACACAGCGATCTGCGCTTCACAGCGGGACAGCAACAACTAAAAAATGGCCCATGACATTCAGCAACAACCAACGACCTCACAGCAGGGGCCGGGTTGTTGCTGGATGTCACACACAGCAACATCGCTAGCAACGTCACAAAAGTTGTTCGTTAGCAGCGATGTTGCTAGCGATATTGCTTAGTGTGACGGGGCCTTTAGCAACATCGCTAGCAACATCGCTGCTAACGAACAACTTTTGTGACGTTGCTAGCGATGTTGCTGTGTGTGACATCCAGCAACAACCCGGCCCCTGCTGTGAGGTCGTTGGTTGTTGCTGAATGTCCTGGGCCATTTTTTAGTTGTTGCTGTCCCGCTGTGAAGCGCAGATCGCTGTGTGTGACAGCGAGACAGCAACAACTAAATGTGCAGGCAGCAGGAGCCGGCTTCTGCGGAGGCTGGTAACCACAGTAAACATCGGGTAACCAAGAAGCCCTGTCCTTGGTTACCCGATATTTACCTTTGTTACCAGCCTCCGCCGCTCTCACTGTCGGTGCCGACTCCTGCTCTGTGCACATGTAGCTGCAGGACACATCGGGTTAATTAACCCGATGTGTGCTGTAGCTAGGAGAGCAGGGAGCCAACGCTCAGTGTGCGCTGCTCCCTGCTCTGTGCACATGTAGCTGCAGGACACATCGGGTTAATTAACCCGATGTGTGCTGTACTAGGAGAGCAGGGAGCCAACGCTCAGTGTGCGCTGCTCCCTGTTCTCTGCACGTGTAGCTGCGTGAGCTGGTAACAAAGGTAAATATCGGGTTGGTTACCCGATATTTACCTTAGTTACCAAGCGCAGCATCTTCCACGCGGCGCTGGGGGCTGGTCACTGGTTGCTGGTGAGCTCACCAGCAACTCGTGTAGCGACGCTCCAGCGATCCCTGCCAGGTCAGGTTGCTGGTGGGATCGCTGGAGCGTCGCAGTGTGACATCTCACCAGCAACCTCCTAGCAACTTACCAGCGATCCCTATCGTTGTTGGGATCGCTGGTAAGTTGCTTAGTGTGACTGGACCTTAACTGTTTTTTACTTTCAATCAGTAGCCGTGTGAGGGCTCGTTTTTTTGCAGGACAAGTTGTACTTTTAAATAAATTAATAACTTTTACCATATAGTGTGAAGAAAAAAATTGCAAGTGCAGTTCCATAATATATTTTTCAATTTATGTTCATTATATGGTAAAAACTGGACTGACAATGGGGGTGACTTCAACCTTTTGTTTTTTATTTTTTTTTCACTTGGAGGACTTGAAGCTGCGATCATTTGATCACTCGTGCTGTACAGGGCAGGGCATCAGCTCTGTCTCTAAGGCTATGTGCACACGTTGCGTTTTTCCCCGCGGAAACGCTGCGTTTAGAACCGCAGCGTTTCAGTGCCAAATTGCAGGCGTCCTGCTTCCCCAGCAAAGTCTATGAGAAATCTGAAAAATCAATGCACACGCTGCGTTTCTAAACCTGCGTTTCTGAGTACACCCCTCAGTTTTGTAAATATTTTATGACACTTTGATACAATGTAGAGTAGTCAGTTTACAGCTTGTATAACAGTGTAAATTTGGTGTATCCTAAATAACCCAACACAAAGCCATTAATGTCTAAACCGTTGGGGAAAAGAGAGTACACCCCTAAGTGAAAATGGCTAAATTGTGACCAGTGTCAATATTTTGTGCGGCCATCATTATTTTCAAGCACTGCTATAACTCTCTTGGGCATGGAGTTCCCTAGAAACTTCACAGGACGTGGACGTGGATCCTCTTCCATCCTCCATGACAACATAATTGAGCTGATGAATGTTAAATAACTTACACAGAACATGTTAGCATTCATGATTTACCAAATGAACTGCAGCTGCCTTCAGCCGGGAGCTCTCATGCATCCCCAAACCATAACGTTCTCACCACCATGCTTGACTGTAGGCAGGACACGCTTATTTTTGTACTCAACTGGTTGCCACCACATACGTTTGACACTTCTGAACCAAATAAGTTTATCCTGATCCCATCAGACCACAGGACATGGTTCCAGTAATCCATATCCTTAAGGTACTGTCACACATAACGAGATCGCTAGCGAGATTGCAGCTGAGTCACCGTTTTGGTGACGCAGTAGCGATCCCGTTAGCGATCTCGTTATGTGTGACACTTACCAGCGATCAGGCCCCTACTTTGAGATCGCTAGTCGTTGCTGAATGGTCCAGGTCATTTTCTTCAAAGGCGATGTCCTGCTGTGCAGGACACATCACTGTGTTTGACACTGTGTGACAGGGTCACAGTGACTGCTGAGATCGTTATACAGGTCGCTACTGCGACCTGTATTGTTCCTGCATCGCTGGTAAGATCTGTCTGTGTGACATCTCACCTGCGACCTCCCAGCGACTTACCTGCGATCCCTATCAGGTCGCATCGTTTTCGGGATCGCAGGTAAGTCGTTGTGTGTGACTGGGCCTTTAGTCTGCTTGTGTTCAGCAAACTGTTTGCGGACTTTCTTGTGCATCATCATTAGAAGAGGCTTCCTTCTGGGACAACAGCCATGCAGACCAATTTAATGCAGTGTGCGGTATATGGTCTGAGCACTTACAAGTTGACCCCCCCCGACTTGCTCGCAGACTTTCAATCTCCAGTGTCTATGATTGAGATGTTCATCGGATGTCGCTTTGCAGTGTAGATTTTTAAGGGTTAAATGGAACCAATCACCAGGATTGTCCTATATAAGCTAAAGCCAGTGCTATGCTGGCACTATCAGGCTGAGTCTATACATACCTGTAGTGGTCATAACGGATGTTTAGGTTTTGAAATCCAAGAAAGTAAAGTTTACAAAATCAGCAGCTTGTTGAGTGGTCTCTTAATTTTTGCCAGAGCTGTATATGGGGAGTGTAGTGGGTCACATCTGTGTGCGTAAATATGGGGGGATGTGGTGGGTCACCTCTATGTGCATGTAGGGGGGCGGCGGGTTACATTATATACAGCTCTGGCAAAAATTAAGAGACCACTGCAAAATTGTCAGTTTTTCTGATTTTGTTTCTTTATAGGTCTATTTTTGAGTCAAATGTAAATTGTTCTTTTATTCTATAAACTACTGACAACGTCTCCAAATTTCCAAGCAATACATTTTGTATTTATTTTTTGAAAATGAGAAATGGTCAAAATAACAAAAAAATGCATTGCTTTCAGACCTCAAATAATGCAAAGAAAACAAGTTCATTATCATTTAGAAACAACAATACTAATGTTTTACCTCAGGAAGAGTCAGAAATCAATATTTTGTGGAATAACCATGATGTTTAATCACAGCTTTTATGCATCTTGGCATGCTTTCCACCAGTCTTTCACACTGCTTCTGGGTGACCTTATGCCACTCCTGGTGCAAAAATGTAAGCAGTTCTTTGTTTGATGTTTTGTGACTATCCATCTTCCTCTTGATTACCTTCCAGAGGTTTTCAATGGGGTTCAGGTCTGGAGATTGGGCTGGCCATAACAGGGTTTGATGTGATGGTCCTTCATCCACACATTGACTGACCTAGCTGTGTGGCATGGCGCATTGTCCTGCTGGAAAAACCAGGCAGGTGACAAGTGTTTGTGTGTGTATAGGGGGCATTATCATGTGTCATGTCTCTGGGGGAGGGATGAAGGTCTGGCTGGTCACGTGTGTGGTGAGTTGTGGTGGGTCATATCTGGAAGTCCAGAATATTTAACTTGTAATATTCTTGGCATTTTGCCATGGAAAGAGGTGTTTTTGTGTTTGTTTTTTTGTCCTTGATTCATGGTCTTGAATAATTATTATTATTATTAATAATAATTTTTTTTTTTTGTTGTGTATGTGGAAGTTTCGGTCAGCACTTTTATTAATAAGCATTCCAGCATGAAGGTGAGGTTAAGTATTAACAAGCACCAGTACAGGACGGTGCGATCTGTAATGGTGGGGGCGGCTTCACTGCTGCTATTATAACAAGTTGAACAAATGAGGAAAAAAACATTTCAAGTATCTGAAATATTCTCTTCTCTTGGCAAAAAACATTCTTCTGTGAGTTGTTCTGTATCTGGCAAACGTGTTCAGATTCCAGACACGGCGCTCATGAGCTATGGTCTACGGGGCACAAGAGACTGGCCCTTGTTTTTCTGCATGAACATAACCCTGCAGCCTGAAAAATTGTGGGAATACATTTTTTTTGTCTTATTTCTCCAACAATTTCCCAAAAAAAGCTGTCTACACGGAGCTTTAAAGGGGAACCTTTCATGTGGAAAAGTGCTACGCATTATGGGGTAAATTTGTAGGTTGCATTTTGAAGCTGCTTTCCCAGGTGTGGCGTCAGCGTGGGTGCAGTTACCACTCTGTGTATGGGAAGCGGCAGCTCTACATGTGCCCCCCGCACTGCCTGACGGGCCCTCAGTATTAGAGCCAGCTGTCAGTCAGTGCGGGGGCGTGATTTCAGCCGCCACTTTCTATACACAGAGCAGTGACTGAACCCGCCGCCGCCCCCGTGACTGAAACCTGAATGCTGCTGAGGGGAATAAAGTTAGTTTCCTCCCAGCAGCAGGGTTCAATATGGGCAAGTTCAGAAAGCGAATAACCTGCAGATTAACCCTATATCTCTATATTAATGGCATTTTCCATGTGGTAGATTCCATTTTAATAACCTCGCCCTTCCTTTCAGTAGAAATTAGCTGCAGTCAGTTTGGCAGTTGCAGCGGTTTCCCCACCGCCATCGCTGACCTACATAATCTGAGTATCGCCGGCTATAGACATTACATTTGTTTGCTAATCCCGTGACCTTTGTCCGGACCTGCACACTATCTAATGCCTGTTATTTCTGGTAGGCCGCCACCCGACATTTGCTGACAAAAGTGAAATCTAACAGGTTGCATTTTAGGCCACGTGCACACATTCAGTGGTGGAGCGGGTTTTTTTTTACCTCAGTATTTACTGTCTAAGCAAAAACCAGGAGAGGAACAATCCAAAGAAAAGACCATGTGCACACATTACTTTTTTTTGCGTTTTTGTGGCGTTTTAAACTGCACTGTCAATGACAAGGTGCATGCTTTTGCTTCCCAAGCAAAGTCTGAGAAATCAGTTTCCATGCACACGTTGCAGTTTTTTTGGCAGCGTTTTGTCAAATATTTGTCAAAATCTATGACCAGAAAAGCAGCCTGTCCATTCTTTTTGTGTTTTTGTCACCCATAGAACTCAATGAGGGGATGAAAAATGGATGGCAACAAATCTGTTGTGTTTTGTATACGATGTACCTGTGTTCTTCTCACAAAAAAACCCCACTTTGTTCCAGGATAAAAAAAAGCATTGCAGGAGTGAAAATCTCGCTTTCATACTCAATGATCAGTGTCGCTTCTGTCGCACTGCTCCAAAAGCCTTTCATTCTTCTTCCCTATCCACTCATTAGGCTCATAAATAGTCACTGCAGCTGCTCATTAGGCTCATACATATTCACGACTTCCCCAGTCTGTGATTGTTTGCCATCAGACGTGCCCCCACGCTGAGTGACAGCTGTCTGACTGCAACCAATCACAGACGCCGGTGAGCGGGTTTATATCGTACAGAAAAAATAAGTAATGGAAAAAAAAAGGCGTGCGGTCCCCCCAATTTTGATACCCAGCCAAGATAAAACCTCCCAGCTGAGGGCTGGTATTCTCAGGCTGAGGAGACCCATATTATTGGGAGCTCCCCAGCCTAAAAATATCAGCTAGCAGCTGTCCGGAATTGCCGCATCCATCAGATGCACCAGTCCCGGGACTTTACCCGGCTCCTCCAGGTTACCCTGGTGCCGTGGCAGTCGGGGTAATAAGGGGTTAATGGCAGACCATAACTGTCGCTAAGCCCTAGGTTAGTGATGTCAGGTGTCTGAGACACCCCACATTACTAATCTGTAAGTGAAAGTAAATAACCACAAACAGCCAAAATTTCTCTGTTTGAAATAAAATAAAAAATCCCCCTTTTTCATCACTCTCTATTAACCCTCTAAAAACCTTTTCAATTTCCGAAGTAATCCACATGAGGTTCCACGGCGATTCAGCTCTGCTACATCTCTGTCCTGTCACAGCGAGCGTCATAGAATATGACTTCTAGCTTTGAGTGTAGACAGAGCCGCACAACAGAATGAACTCTGTTGAACCCCTGACGTCACAGCTGCGGGCCCCGGAAGTGTGTCGCAGCAGTGACGTCCCGGTTTCACCGCTGTGAGTGACTCAGATGAGTCCTCCACCTGCGGCTCACTTCAGTCGCGGTCTTATTTTCAGTCACAGGTGGAGGACTCACCTGTGAACGGAAATCACCTGAGTGACGTCACTGTTGATCACGCGGCTCACTTCAGTCACTCGGGTGATTTGCTGTCACAGGTGGAGGACTCCAGCTGTGGCTGCAGATAACCTGAGCGATGTCACCGCTGATAGAGCGACTCACTTCAGTTGCTGTGTGAAGCACAAATTTATTTCAAATAAAGGATTTTTTGTAAGTTTGTGTTTATTTACTTTCACTTACAGATTAGTGATGGGGGTGTCTCATAGATGCCTGCCATCACTAAGCTAAGGCTTAGTAGCAGCTGTGGGCTATTAACCCTTTATTACCCTGACTGCCACGTCACCAGGGCAACAGGTTTGTTGTCAAACCTAAAACGCAGCATTCGGACATACCCTAATAGAAGCACAGTCACCACTTCTGCATATATTACCACTCCTGGTTTTGGCTACAAATACTGAGGTTAAAAAAACTCACCAAATACTCAATGTATGCTCTGGGCCTAACATGCCTGATCCTGTGTTTTACCCATAGTGCCAGAACTATCCGATCATTGCTCTTCGCCCACCTCTGCTATAGTAAAATATATCTCACTTTGCATAAGATTTAGGCACTCAGCCATATTGGAAGTGGAATTTTTTTGACACATGCCCTAAATCCCCTTGAAGTGCTGCTTCGGGAGAATACGGTGCCTCATATGGGTGCTGTATTTTTCTTTAGACAGAAATCGTGTTTTTACTACAATTTTTGTTATACTTAGAAGTCAAAAAAAGAAAAAAAAATGACACAAGGATGTGGTCTGCAGAAAGCGCTGGCTAAAAGGAGGTGAACCCAGAATCTCGGAGCTGAAAGACCTTGACAAAGCTTAATGTCTTGTTCTGGCATCTCAAGGAACCTTGGTTTATTCTTCCCCCGTACTGTTCGTCTATGTTCATACGTTTAATTTTTGCAGCGTTTTCTATTTTTTTTTTTTTTGTAGTTTGTTTTTGCTGCTAAAATAAAAAGTAGCTGTTAATTTGCATAAAAAAATCTGGAAAATGCAATGTGTGAACTTAGCCTTATGAGGCACAGCCATAGGATCTGTGGATTCTGAATAATAGGATGGGTTGTACTTGGCTTTATTTTGCCTATAATGTACAGAAGGTGCCTATGGGTATATACTGTCATACAAGGTCCAGACTTGTAGCTCTGTCGTAAATGCGGATCCTCTGTAGAAGAGCAGAGGGAGATGTGGAATCTATGGTCACATAGGGTGATTCCCTAGGATGGTAAGGTATCCCTTTGATCACTGAGTGTCCGACCACTGGGAAGAATGGAGCTCTAGATCCTGAGAACAGGACTCCAGTCTTGAATGGAGTAGAGGTATGCATGCTCTGTCTGTGATCCATGTATTGCCTGTGGGACTGCTGGAAATGGCCAAACCTTGTACTTTCTCTGGAAGTCCAATAGACAATGAATAGAGCAGATGTCTGCTCCATTCAAGATTGGGCTCTACAGAGCCTTGTTTGCTTCTCTTGGTCAGATCACCCCCCCCCCCCCCCCCCACCGATCAGTAATTTATCATTAGAACGCAGGATAAGGGTTATTTCCAAGACTGTAATCCACTAATACTCTACTCTTCTTGTGTTGCGACTTATGACTAGCCACAGAATACTGCATTATAGTTGACCCAAATTGATGTGAAGCAATATTTATATTTTTCAGATGGGGTATCCTTTTCTCACATCCGAGGGACTATACACCAGTGTGTACCACAGAGCTGGGGCGGGCTGTAAAGATGGCACCAGAATTCGAGAAACGAAATGTCCGCATGATCGCCCTGTCAATAGATTCTGTGCCAGATCATCTCGGCTGGAGCAAGGTAAATTCCTAATCACAGGCAAAACAATTGTAGTCCATTCAATAGTAGGGAATGAAAAGAAGGTGGGAATTGTTAGCACGTTACCCTTGGGTGGTGGCCCCCAACTCATACCACTTTTGTACAGCACACGCTTAGATGCAAACTATGAATTTCTCAGTGGCCTTTTCCCTTTTCGAGGACGCGTGGTGTGGTGTGTTCTTGCCCTCTTGCAGGCCATTTGATCTGATTTGTTCATGTACTATCAGCTACATCTACGTGCACCATTCCACTTTGCAGAAAACCTCTTGACTTGTCGCACATGCTCTGTAGTGCTGGCTGCACGGGAAGTTTGTTTCAGCTGGTGTTCGGAGCGGACAGACAGAAGCTTTGGTATTTTACTCCATTTTTGTTCCTTGCAGGACATAAATTCTTACAATTCTGACGAGCCCACAGAGAAACTACCTTTCCCAATTATTGCTGACCCCAATAGAGACCTTGCTGTAAAACTGGGTATGCTGGACCCTGACGAGAAGGACAATGATGGGATGCCAGTGACCGCCCGATGTGTGAGTATCGATATCCTCATCAGGAAACACTAGGGTCACACACAGGGGGTGCAACGGGACTTCATTGTGGTGGTGGACTACGCACCGAAACATCATTTATTGATCTGTTGCATCTTTTTATTTTGGGGGACATGCATAAAGCTGTAATTTTGTGGATATTGTTGCTCTGTATAAAATGCCCTACTGAGGCCTTTTTCCTTTTGTCTTGTAGGTTTTCATCATTGGTCCAGATAAGAAAATGAAGCTATCAATCTTGTATCCAGCAACCACCGGAAGAAACTTTGATGAGATTTTGAGGGTTATAGACTCCCTACAGTTAACGGCCCACCACAATGTTGCAACTCCTGTAGATTGGAAGGTAATAAATCAAGCTGGCCATGCTGGAAAATTACCTGATAGTGCTGCCCTGTAATAGTACATAGTGGGCACTGTAACTCCTGTGATATGGCACAGTGATGGCATGAATCAGACTGTGCCTGTGCCGTACTTGAAGGTGCTGCTGTTACATGGCTGACACCACAGCTAGGACTGGAGATGCCTCTAATCCAGACTGGCATTTTCAGGGAACCAGTTATCTGGATCTACGTGTTTAATTTAACCACTTGGCTGCAATTGTCTTTTGAAGAAGTTGTCCACTACTTGAACAACCCCTAGTCATTCCCCTCTTTCGCCCCCCACGGTTCCAGTGACGTCTAAACCCGTGTTCCTGGGGCCCACATGAGATTGACACGCGAGCTCTGCAATAATCAGCGCCTGGCGTCTGTCTCCCCGCCTTTGGACATCCGAGCAGGATGTGAGTGTTGTGATGACTTCGTGCTCAAATGTCTGAAGGTGAGGAGACAGGCGTTGATTGGTTATGAGGCTCGCGTATAATAACAATATCACATGAGCCCTGGAAAAGCGGCTGCAGACATGGCTGGAACCACGGCTGCACTGGAGGCAAGTATAGGCTTATTACTGGTGCTAACAAGGGGAATGAGAGGGGGTTGTCCAAATAATGGACTACCGCTTTAAGGCAGATTACAGGCAACCCCAGCATGCTGATGAGCCAACGGGTTATTCAAGGTTCAAGTCCTATACTGCAACACAAAAGGGGAAAAATACTATACCGTATTTTTCGCTTTATAAGACGCACCTGATTATAAGACGCACCCCCAAATTTGGTGAAGGAAAAGAGAATTTTTTTTTTAATGTTAAATGGGGTCCATCTTATAATGCCAGTGTCCCTCTAACAAATCATATAGGGTATATGTCCCTCATAGCCCCCCATCCTAAAATTAGCCCCCTTAATCTGGATATGGCCCCCTTATATTGAATATAGCCCCCTTGTGATGGCACACGTTCCCCTGTGCTGCCTATGGTCCCCTATGGATTGCACACGTTCCCGTGTTAGATAACGCCCCCATGCTGCTGCCCATGGCCCCTATAGATCGCACAAGTCCCCCTGTGTCAGATATCGCCCCCATAGTGCTGCCCATGGCCCCTATAGATCGCACAAGTCCCCCTGTGTCAGATATCGCCCCCATAGTGCTGCCCATGGCCCCTATAGATCGCACAAGTCCCCCTGTGTCAGATATCGCCCCCATAGTGCTGCCCATGGCCCCTATAGATCGCACAAGTCCCCCTGTGTCAGATATCGCCCCCATAGTGCTGCCCATGGCCCCTATAGATCGCACAAGTCCCCCTGTGTCAGATATGGCCCCCAGGCTGCTGCCCATAGTAAAATAAAACCCTCTTTCCTTATCTCCTCCAGCGCTGAGCTCCCTCCTGTCTGCTCCGTGCTTCTGTTCTTCCACTTCCTGGTTCTCAGTGAGGTCATGTGATCGGCACAGCAGGCTGAGCTCTCTGCCTGCCTGATCACACTGGAAGCAGGGACACGGGGAGAAACGCTGCAGGGGTAAGTAAAGCTTTTTTATTTTAGAATGAGCAGCAGCCTGGGGGCCAAATCTAACACAGGGGTGGGCATGTGCCATCACACTGGGACGCAGGCTCATATAATATGCACCGCTGCCCCAGCCCCTCACTGCGTGCGATTTCAGCACCATTGGAGATGGACAGCAGCTGTGCATATTATATGAGCGGGTGCAGGAGATCAAAGGCTGTGTTCCCCTGTGCTCCAGAGCTGCTGCCCCCACCTCCCCTGGACGCTGCAGTGTACATATATATATACCACCCCCACCCCACCCCCCCCCGTATATTCGGCTTATAAGACGCACCCCCTACTTTCCCCCAAGATTTGGGGGAACAAAAGTGCGTCTTATAAAGCGAAAAATACAGTATATTATTTTTTTATTTTTTTTTGCTTAAAGGGATTGTCCACTACACCAGCCCCTCTCACCCCCTTACTTAAAATGCATGTATTTGTAGCTATGAATCATTTTTTCAATTGGGTTTCATAAAAAAAAAATCTGTACAATTTGCATGCTATAGCCTGTATGTTTCACTGTCTATTGCTGACTGTAGAATGAGTTAACTGGGTATCCGCCGGTATACTCTTTGACGGTCTGACCACATCAACATGGAAAATACAGCAAAAGCCCAACTGTGCAAAATTTTTAAGGAAAACCAACACTTTTTAGCCCCAGATATGAATAAATAACTGGACTGCATAAATGGACAGCCGTTTTTAAGACGTCCTTATTAATTATGTAAAATTATTAACTGCCATCACAATAAAATACACACCGCTGACAGAACATCTGGGACACCAGCCGTACCCCTCTGCTCCACATAGCCAGCACAATCCCTACTGCAGCATCGCCCCTGCCTCCTGTAACCAATTCCACTGCTGCTCCCCCCTCCGGTAAGACACCACCGGAGTATAAGATGGCATTTTTTTTTTTTTTTCAATTTACTTTTACTTTTTTTGTATCTCTAAATTTGGGGTGTGTCTTATAATTGAATACATCTTATAAAATGAAAGTGTTTTTTATATTACACTGCAGGGTCCAGGGGAGGTGGGGGCAACTCTGGAGCGGTGCTGGGGGCTGGTCAAAGCTACAGGAGGGAGCCTTTGATAATATGCACTGCCGCTGTCCATCACCGTGGTGCTGAAACCGCACCACGGCAAGTGGCTGGGGCGGCGGCGCATATTTATATCTGCCTGCGCCCCCCTTTGATGGCACATGATCCCCTCTGTGTTAGATATGGCCCCCATACTGCTGCCCATAGTAAAATAAAAAAAGCTTTACCTCCAGCGCTGATCTCCCGTTGTCTCTGCTGCCTCTGTCATCAGGCACGCAGAGATAATATCACTCTGCTGTGCCGATCACATGACCGGCACCGAGAACCGGGAAGTGGAGGAGGAGGAGCAGCAGCACGGAGGGAGACACGAGGGGGGACAGCGCTGAGAAAGTAAGGAAAGAGGGTTTTATTTTACTATGGGCAGCAGTATGGGGGCTATATCTAACACAGGGGAGGTGTGCCATCTATAGTGGCCATGGGCAGCACACATGGGGACCATATCAAACACAGGGGAGGTGTGCCATCTATATAGGCCATGGACAGCACAGGGGGACGTGTGCAATCCATAGGGGGCCATGGGCAGCACAGGGGGACATGTGCCATCAATAAAGGGCCATGGGCAGCACAGGGAGACATGTGCCATCTATATGGGACGTGTGCCAGCAATAGGAGACTTGTGCCAGGCTGCCAGCAATAGGAGACGCGTGCCAGCACAGGGGGACATGTGCCAGCAATAGGGGATGTGTGTCATCAATGGGGGGTGGGGGTGTCCTCAATGGGGGGGTGTCCCAGCATAAGGGGGCCATATCCAGATTAAGGGGAGCTAATTTTAGGATGGGGGGGCTATGAGGGACATATACCCTATATGATTTGTTAGACTGACACTGGCATTATAAGATGGACCCCATTTAACATTAAAAAAAAAATTCTCTTTTCCTTCACCAAATTTGGGGCTGCGTCTTATAATCGGGTGCGTCTTATAAAGCGGAAAAATACGGTGTGTGTGTGTGTGTGTGTGTGTGTATATATATAAATGTATATGTATATGTGTGTGTGTGTGTGTGTGTGTATGTATGTGTATATATATATATATATATATATAATATATATACACACACACACACACACACACACACACACACACACACACACACGCGCATGTGTGTATGTATGTGTGTGTATATATATAATATTTTATAGCTTTTGAACTGCAGTGAAGACTAATGAAAAATAACTTGCTGCTGCCTTCTTGAGGTTTTAGTTATAATACCTGCACTGTAGTGTTTGTGGGGCACAGGGGGCGATGGTAAAAGTTTTGCTCTGCCTAAATCCGCTTCGTTGTACAATTGTTATTTCTTGACCCTTAAAGGGTTTCCATCGCACTAACTAATCTTGGCACAGACGTCCTAGTTACAGCCTCAATCAATATTATGCAATCCGAGCTCTTGTATAATGAAAGCGTTTCTGCAAAGTGTAATCTGCTTAATCAGATTTCCTTTCCCCTTTCTTTATCAGCCTGGCGACAGAGTTATGGTTCCTCCAAATGTTCCTGAGCAAGAAGCCAGCAAGTTATTTACCTGCGGCGTCTTCACCAAAGATCTACCTTCTGGGAAGAATTACCTGAGATACACCGCACAACCAAAATAAAGATTCCTTCTGCTGAGGACGGATACAATTCTCCAGATAAAATCTAATTAATTGACCTGTGAGTGTCCCTCTTGAGTCGTTAAAGGAACGTCCTCACAATGCAGATTAGATCATGAAGTTTTTAACGTGGCTTCAAAATTGCATTCCAGATCTTCAATTCTCCAATGAAGAGTATTCCTGGCACTTCTGATATTATTCTTCATATCTAACCATCATGTATTACTTACCCCATGATCTCGCACTTGACCTCCTCCATCTCACTAAAAAACCCCCTTAATGCAAAGTCCTCATCAGCCATATGACCACACAGTGCCTTTCTCACTACATTGTAAAGAATGCATTTGTGCTACTGTTCTTGAGTTTTGCGGGTCTGGTATCCTGATCTCATTCTGCGCAATATGAAATAAATTCTCTTGTTCATCACGTGTTTATTTGATCTGTAAGATGTGAACATTATGTATTTTGTAGTTGCAAGTCTTAATCCCATTCACATGTCTCAGTCTAGCATACTTTCAGCTATTTTTTCCCCCTCACCACTTTCTTTCCCAGACTGATCAAAGGAACTGCTGAGACGTGTCCAAGTTTGGTAAACAGTGTAAAACAAACGCGTGAATGAAGAAAAGAAAAAAGAAATAAAAATGCAATTTGTGTGTGTGTGTGTGTGTGTGTGTGTGTGTGTGTGTGTGTGTGTGTGTGTTAGATATCTATATCTATATCTTTCCCTTACAAGACCATCTCAATAAATTTAGAATATCATCAAAAAGGAGAATTTTGTTTACTTACTGTAAATTCTTTTTCTTATAGTTCCATCTTGGGAAACCCAAACCTTGAGTGTATAGCTTCTGCCTCCGGAGGACACACAAAGTACTACACCTAAAAGGTGTAGCTCCTCCCTCTGAGCCTATACACCCCCTGGTCAACCAGTCCTAACCAGTTTAGTGCAAAAGCTGAAGGAGAATAGCCACCCAAAAGTAGAACAGAGCAAGAGCCGGAACAACCGGAGACTCTGTTCACGACAACAGCATGTGACAACACACGGAACAAGGAAATTGCCAACAGGCAACAGGGAGGGTGCTGGGTCTCCCAAGACGTAACTATAAGAAAAAGAATTGACGGTAAGTAAACAAAATTCTCTTTTTCTTTATCGTTCCTTTGGGAGACCCAAACCGTGGGACGTTCCAAATCAGTCCCTGGGTGGGAAACATAAAACTAAGAAGTAGGCAGGACCTAACTTCACAAATGGGCGACTGCCGCCTGAAGGCTGCATCTGCCGAAGCATGAGCATGCACTTGATAGTGCTTCGAGAAGGTATGCAGGCTAGCCCAAGTGGCAGCCTGACAGACTTGCTGAGCTGTAGCCTGGTGCCGAAAAGCCCAAGAGGCACCAACAGCCCTGGTCGAGTGCGCTTTGATCCCCGGCGGGGGAGGAGCCTGCGAAATTTGGTAGGCGTCCGAAATGGCCGATCGAATCCAACGGGCTAAGGTCGGCTTCGAAGCAGGGAGACCCTTGCGCCGACCTGTGGTTAGCACAAAAAGAGAGGTGCACTGTCTAAGCGCAGCGGTGCGAGACACATAGATCCGGAGAGTACGCACCAGATCTAGAGAATGTAGAGCTTTTTCAAAGCAATGAACAGGGGCCGGACAGAAGGAAGGTAAGGTAATGTCCTGGTTAAGGTGGAAGGGAGAGACCACCTTAGGAAGAAAGTCCGGAGTCGGACGGAGAACCACCTTGTCTTGATGAAAGACCAAAAAAGGTGACTCCGAGGAGAGCGCTGCCAAATCAGAAACTCTCCTGAGAGAAGTTATAGTAACCAGAAAGGCCACATTCTGTGAGAGGCGGTACAAAGAAACCTCCCTAAGGGGCTCAAAGGGGGGTTTCTGCAAGACCGTGAGAACCAAGTTAAGGTCCCAGGGGTCCAAGGGCCGCCGGTAAGGCGGGATGATGTGAGACGTGCCTTACATGAAGGTGCGGACCTGAGCCAGCCGAGAGAGACGGCGCTGGAACAGAACTGACAGGGCCGAGACCTGTCCCTTGAGAGAGTTGAGGGACAGTTCTAGCTGCAGACCGGACTGTAGAAAAGACAGAAGGGTCGGCAAGGAGAACTGCCAAGGAGGATGGTTGGTAGAACGACACCAGGACAGGAAAATTTTCCAAGTCCTGTGATAGATCTTAGCGGACGAAGACTTACGGGCCCGAGTCATAGTTGAGATGACTTCAGGAGGAATACCAGAAGCCGTCAAAATCCAGGACTCAAGAGCCACGCCGTCAATTTGAGGGCCGCAGAATTCGGGCGGAAGAACGGACCTTGCGAGAGTAGGTCCGGGAGAGGCCACGGCATCTCTACGGATAGTTGGAGTAGATCCGGATACCAAGCTCGCCTGGGCCAGTCCGGTGCAATGAGTATGACCCGACGACCCTCCATCCTGATCTTGCGCAGGACTCTGGGCAAGAGGGCTAGAGGGGGAAACACGTAGGACAGACAAAACTGGGACCAGTCCTGAACCAGAGCGTCCGCGGCGAATGCCTGAGGATCGTGGGAGCGAGCCACGTAGACAGGAACTTTGTTGTTGTGACGGGATGCCATTAGATCCACGTCCGGAGTGCCCCATTTGCGGCAGATCGACTGAAATACTGCCGGATGTAGGGACCACTCACCACCGTCCACGCTTTGACGGCTGAGATAATCTGCCTCCCAGTTGTCCACGCCTGGGATGTGGACTGCGGATATGGTGGACCTGGAGTCCTCCGCCCATTGAAGAATGCGTTGTACCTCCATCATTGCCAGGCGGCTGCGTGTCCCGCCTTGATGGTTGATGTAGGCAACCGCTGGCTCGTTGTCTGACTGGAGTCGAATGTGCCTGCCCGCCAGCAGATGGTGAAATGCTAGGAGAGCCAGAAGTACGGCTCTGATTTCCAGCACATTGATTGAAAGGGTTGACTCGGACGGAGTCCAAGTGCCCTGTGCTCTGTGGTGGAGACACACCGCTCCCCAGCCGGAGAGACTGGCATCCGTGGTGAGAATCACCCAGGACGGGGCCAGAAAGGAGCGCCCTTGGGACAGGGAGAGGGGCCGAAGCCACCACTGAAGAGAGCTCTTGGTCCTTGGTGACAGAGCCACTGACTTGTTTAAGGAGGAAGGCCGCTTGTCCCAACAGCGGAGAATGTCCAGCTGCAGGGGGCGCAGATGGAGCTGGGCAAAGGGAACAGCCTCCATGGACGCCACCATCTGACCCAGCACCTGCATCAGACGCCTGAGGGTATAACGGCGGAGCCTCAGGAGAGAGCGCACCGCCAACTGGAGTGACAGCTGCTTGTCTAAGGGCAGCTTCACAAGTGTCGGCAAAGTCTCGAACTGCATCCCTAGGTACGTGAGACTCTGGGTCGGAGTCAGAGTGGATTTGGGAAGATTGACAAGCCACCCGAATTGGGCTAGAGTGCTGAGAGTGAGCGAGACACTCCGCTGACAGTCTGCGCTGGATGGCGCTTTGACTAGAAGGTCGTCCAGGTAAGGGAGCACTGCCAACCCCTGAAGGTGCAGAACCGCAATCACGGCTGCCATGACCTTGGTGGCTAACCCGAAGGGGAGAGCCACGAATTGGAAATGATCGTCTCCTATTGCAAAGCGTAGCCAACGCTGGTGAGAAACTGCAGTGGGCACATGCAGATAGGCATCTCTGTTGTCGATGGACGTCAGGAAATCCCCTTGGGACATTGAGGCAATGACTGATCGCAGGGACTCCATGCGAAAGTGCCGCACCCGAACATGCTTGTTGAGAAGCTTGAGATCCAGGCTTGGCCTGAAGGTACCGTTCTTTTTGGGAACTAGGAAAAGGTTTGAGTAAAAACCTCTGAACCGTTCCCTGGCGGGAACTGGCACAATTACTCCGTTGGCCTGCAAGACTGCCATGGCCTGTGAGAAGGCGGCGGCCTTGGAGCAAGGGGGAGTTGAGAGAAAAAATCTGTTTGGCGGGCTGGAAGAGAATTCTATCCTGTAGCCGTGGGAGATGATATCTCTCACCCACTGATCGGAGACGTGTTGAAACCAAGCGTCGCCAAAGTGGGAGAGCCTGCCACCGACTAAGGATGTGGCTGGATCGGACAGAGAGTCACGAGGAGGCTGCCTTAGTGGCAGAACCTCCTGCTGTCTTCTGCGGACGCGCTCTGGAGCGCCAGCTGGATTTCTGGTCCTTGGCTGAGGTAGCGGACGAGGCGGAGGGCTTAGAGGACGACCAGTTGGAGGAACGAAAGGATCGAACCCTCGACTGAAACCTACCCTGGGCAGGTTTCCTGGTCTTGGTTTGTGGCATGGAAGTACTCTTCCCGCCAGTAGCCTCTTTAATAATTTCATCCAGCTGTTCACCGAACAGCCGGGAACCAGCAAAAGGGAGCCCAGCAAGGTACTTCTTGGAAGAAGCATCCGCCTTCCACTCTCGAAGCCACAAGATCCTGCGGATAACGAGTGAATTAGCCGAAGCCACCGCAGTACGGTGAGAAGCCTCTAGCATGGCAGACATGGCATAAGAAGAAAAAGCAGAAGCTTGAGAGGTTAAGGCAACCATCTCGGGCATAGAGTCCTTGGTGAGGGAACGCATCTCCTCCAGACTAGCAGAGATGGCTTTGAGGGCCCACACTGCTGCAAAAGCTGGGGAAAACGCGGCCCTCGCCGCTTCATACACGGATTTGACCAGAAGGTCAATCTGACGATCAGCAGCATCCTTAAAAGAAGTGCCATCAGCCACCGACACAACGGTCCGGGCTGAGAGCCTAGACACCGGGGGGTCTACCTTTTGGGGAGTGAGCCCACTCCTTGACCACCTCAGGTGGAAATGGAAACCGGTCATCAGAACCACGCTTTGGGAAACGTTTGTCAGGACAGGCCCTGGGTTTGGTCACAGCGGCCTGAAAACTGGAGTGGTTAAAGAACACGCTCTTTACTCTCTTCGGCGAGGTAAACTGGTGCTTTTCTGCCAGAGAGGGCTGCTCTTCTGATACTGGCGGATTGAGATCCAGTACCGCATTAATGGAAGCAATCAAGTCACTAAATTCTGAGTCACCCTCGGAAGGGTCAATGGGGCACATGGAGTTAGCCTCCGAGCCCCCTGTATAGGCGTCCTGCGAGTCCTCAGCCCTTGAATCAGAGCCACGGGATGAGGAGGGAGAGGGAACCCCGCGGCGCCTCTTAGACGGACGGGGTCCGTGCCCTAATGATGAATCCTCTGTGAGCTCCAGTCCTAAGGGCCCCTTAGCAAGAGCATTAGAGGCACCCTGTGAAGGGGGCTGATGCATATTCATCAAAGTCCTGGACAAAAGTCCCATGGACTCAGCAAATGACTGGGAGATAGACCTAGAAAAAGACTCTACTCAGGCCGGGGGTTCAGCCACAGGTGCACCAGAGAGACCACTGGAGCCGAGACCCCAGGCCGTGGCACCTCCAAGTTAGAGCAAACCTCACAATGTGGATAGGTCTTGCTTCAGGCAGCGGAAGCTTACATGCAGCACATACAGCATAAAGCTTTGGAGCCTTGCTCCTTGTGTGAGACATGCTGCCTGAGTGGAGGAAAAACGGCTTCTACAAAGGGAGTGATTCCCAGGGAGAATATAGCAGAGGTCCACAACCGGAGACCGGCTGCGGCTTACAAGACCGCTGGAGCGGTGTTGTGTGCCCTCCAGATCCTGAAACCAGGACCCCCAATGCACAGCACCTCGGCAGGTGTGCAGCGTGCCGGACGCCAGAACAGAGTGAAGAAAATGGCCGCCGGAGCGAAGAGAGGGGGCGGGACAGGGGCGTCCCTGTATGAAAGGGCGGATCTGGAAGGACATAGAGTCCTGCAGAGGGGGAGTCGCACCCAAGCAGTGGGGAGAGTCCCTCCCCTGTGCAGGACGGCCGCCGGGAGGGGCCATGCCTGTCCCTCGGCATGAGTGACATGCGAGGGCAGGAAATCGAAACTAGGCCTCCGGCGAAGCCGGGGCCTAAATTTGAGCAGCGCAGCCGACGCGCAGGCACCATCGGCGCGGTTCTCGGGCGAAAAGCCAGAGGACCCGCCGGAAATGTCAAAAAACACAGTAAAGACACAGTAAACACACTCTACCCACACATAAAGAACAGGGACCCCCAAAATATAAACGTCTCAAGGTACTTAGCTGCTGAGACGCAGGGCCCGGTCCCTGGGGGTGAGTGCTCCGGTCCAACAGGGACCTCAAGGGGCTGTGGATGGAGACCGGTCTCCTGCCAGGCATGGAGACCGTGCTGGCTCCCACTTCAATCCAGAGCCCAGAGGGGATGGTGAAGGAGCACGGCATGTAAGGCTCCAGCCTTGGATAATCAACCTTACAACACCCCCGACACAGTGGGGTGAGAAAGGACATGCCGGGGGTCCAGACGTGGACCTGCATTTCTTCAATCTTCTTCCAAAAAAAGGGAAAAAAAGAAAAAATCATATGAGAACGCATGTGTGCATGTATGCCTCCTGAACACAAAGCGAAAAACTGGTTAGGACTGGTTGACCAGGGGGTGTAAAGGCTCAGAGGGAGGAGCTACACCTTTTAGGTGTAGTACTTTGTGTGTCCTCCGGAGGCAGAAGCTATACACCCAAGGTTTGGGTCTCCCAAAGGAACGATAAAGAAAAATTAATTTATTTCAGTAATTCAATACAAAAAGGGAAACATATATTATATAGTCATTACATACAGTGATCTATTCCTATATATTATATAGAGTCATTACACACAGAGGGATCTATTCCTATATATTATATAGTAATTACACACAGAGGGATCTATTCCTATATATTATATAGAGTCATTACACACAGAGGGATCTATTTCAAGTGTTTCTTTCTGTTAATGTTGATGATTATGGCTTACAGCCAATGAAAACCCAAAAGTCATTATCTCAGAAAATTACAAGCCGCTTGGATTGTGGTCTCTCCATTCTTCCTCCAGACGCTGGGTCCGCGATTTCCAAATGCAAAATTTACTTTCATCTGAAAACCACACCTTGGACCACTGAGCAACAGTCCAGTTCTTTTTCTCCTTGGTCCAGGTAAGACGCTTCTGGCATTGTCTATTGGTCATGAGTGGCTTGACACAAGGAATGCGATAGTTGTAGCCTATGTCTTGGATATGTCTGTGTGGGGTGGCTCTCGAAGCACTGACTCCAGCAGCAGTTCACTCAATGTGAATCTCCCCCAAATTTTTGAATGGCCTTTTCTTAACAATCCTATCAAGGCTGCGGTTATCCCGGTTTCTTGTGAACCTTTTTCTATTACACTTTTTTTTTGTTCCACTCAACTTTCCATTAATATACTTGGATACAGCACTCTGTGAACAGCCAGCTTCTTTAGCAATCACCTTCTGTGGCTTACCCTCTTTGTAGGGTGTGTCAATGACTGCCTTCTGGACATCTGCAAGTCAGCAGTCTTCCCCCATGATTGTGTACCCTACTGAACCAGACTAAAGGCCACGTCTCACTAAGCAACATCGCTAGCAACATCGCTGCTGAGGCATGACGTTTGTGACGTAGCAGCGATGTTGCTAGTGATGTCGCTGTGTGTGACATCCAGCAACAACCTGGCACCTGCTGTGAGGTCGCTGGTTGTTGCTGAATGTCCTGGGCCATTTTTTAGTTGTTGCTCTCCCGCTGTGAAGCGCACATCGCTGTGTGTGACAGCGACAGAGCAACAACTGAATGTGCAGTGAGCAGGGAGCCGGCTTCTGCGGACGCTGGCAACAAAGGTAAATATCGGGTAACCAAGAAGCCCTTTCCTTGGTTACCCAATATTTACCTTCGTTACCAGCGTCCGCCGCTCTCACGCTGTCAGTGCCGGCTCCCTGCTCCCTGCACACATAGCCAGACTTCACATCAGGTAATTAACCCGATGTGTACTCTGGCTAGGAGTGCAGGGAGCCAGTGCTAAGCGGTGTGCGCTGGTAACCAAGGTAAATATCTGGTTGGTTACCCGATATTCACCTTAGTTACCAAGCGCAGCATGCTTCCATGCGTCGCTGCTGCCTGGGGACTGGTCACTGGTGAGATCTGCCTCTGTGACAGCTCACCAGCAACCCGTGTAGCGACGCTCCAGCGATCCCTGCCAGGTCAGGTTGCTGGTGGGATCGCTGGAGCGTCGCTTAGTGTGACGGTACCTTAAGGGACCATTTTAAATGCTTAGGAAGCCTTTGAAGGTGTTTTGTGGTAATTATTCTAACTTTCTCAGATAATGACTTTTGGGTTTTCATTGGCTGTAAGCCATAATCATCAGCATTAACAGAAATAAAGACTTGAAATAGATCCCTCTGTGTGTAATGACGCTATATATTGTGTTTCCCTTTTTGTATTGAATTACTGAACTAAATTTAACTTTTTGATATTCTAATTTATTGTGATGGACCTGTAACATTGCAAGCAGAGGCCTGGGAAGCTCCCACAAGTTTCTCTCCTTCCCACCTCCCTCTGTTTTAGGCCCTGTGCGTACTAGAAAATGTGGTTTTGCCGCGGGTTGGTACATGTGGTTTAATGCGATCAATGCAATAAAGCACATTGAAAAAAAAAATAATGTAATTTCCTTCTGGTAGAGGGATGGTGGGATAGATAATGGATTGGTTGATAGATATTACAGCTTTTATTTATTATGTATGTGTTTCTCCCCCCCTCCTTCCCAACAGTATTTCTCATACAGCAGTGACCCTCTGAGTTCTCACAGGGTCACTGCCGGTCGGTGACGTCAGTCTTTCTCCTACCGTGAGAAATGACCTGGAGTTACCCCTGCAGCCTCGATCACGGGGCTACATTAAGTGCTATGTCAGACGCAGCTGAATCAGTCTGCAAGAGTCGTGGGACATCGTGTCGATTACGCTGGACCTGGAGGAGTATTTGGGGATATTTTGTGTTTTAGTTTAAATAAAGGATTTCTTGGTGTTGTGTTTATTTACTTTACTTACAGATTAATTATGGCGTGTCAGACGCTGCCATTACTAACCTTGGACTTAGTTTCAGCTTTGGGATGCTGCCGTTAACTCCTTATTACCCTAATTGCCACCGTATCACGGCAATCGGGATGAGCCGGGTAGAGTCCCAGGACTGTCGCATCTAATGGATGCACGATATAAACTCGCCCACCGGCGGCTGTGATTGGTTGTATTCAGACGAGCCCCCACGCTGAGTGACTCACTGCAACCAATCACAGCCACCGGTGAGCAGGGAAGGCGTGCATACGTTATGAGACTGAGTTGCGGTTCGGGAAGATGAAAGAGCTGCCACGGGAGCAATGTGACAGCCGCCCGGTGATCGGTAAGTATGACGCGCTTGCTCCTACCCCTTTGCGCCCGATTCTGGTCCCCATAGACTTTATATGGGGAGCTGTATCTGGCCAAATACCAGCCCTCTGAATGTATGTTGCCTTATTTCTATGTGTGTGAGTGTGATATGTGTGTTTCTCTCCGATCAATTTCATATTCCTTTTCCAGTGACATCACTTCCTTGCAAAATGCAGGGAAGTTATGATCACTATGTCACGAAAAATGCAATGAAACGCACATAATTTGCTGCCTGCGGGATTTCACGATTACATTAGTCAATGGAGTGAAATCCCACAGCGACGTGCGGAAAAGAAGTGACATGCAATTCTTTTTGCTGTGGGAATCCCGTAGAAAAAACCTGTAGCTGTCAAAATCCGCATAGTGCGCACAGCATTTTTTTTCCCCCATAGGTTTTGCTGGTGAATCACTGCAGAGATGTTATGAACATTTTCTGTAGTGAAACATGCAGCAAATCCGCGGTAAAATCCGCCTATTGCGCACAGAGCCTTAGACGATCTGAAAAGGGTCACAAAAACCAGAAACATGAAAATTTGAAGCTGCACATAGGAAAAAAAAAAATAATTTCTATCAATGTGAAAGAAAAACTAAATAATACCTAAAGCTAAAAGTTGGTGTATTGATTAAAGAAGTCCAAGCAAGTAAAAAAAAAAAAAGGTCCTAAAGAATTTGCAGTTTCTACCAGATGTTTAGGCCTGTATTAAAGTATTTTCTGGTCAGCACTTGGACTGTGACTATGATGCTGTTGCGTTTTGGTCAGGAGACCATTGGCCAGTCCATACATCATGGGCTTTACCTGGATGCATTATACCAGCTTAAACATGTACATTTAATGAAAAAAAATAAACTGCAGTACAAGTGATTAGGATTAGAGATGAGCGAACCCGAGGTTTGGTGTTTGTACTACTCGTACAACATCGCTGTGCTCGGGTACACTCTGTGGTCAGCCCGAGGCGAGCCACTTGCAATGTTTGAAGGGCTCTCTGGGGGTAACAGCATGATCAGATGTAGTGTGCACAAACAAAAAAAAAATAATACTCAGCCCCCAGAAGTGATCTGTTTATGGCTGGGTGCATGTGGGCGGAGACACCAACTGCCGAATTAGTAACTTCCAATGGGGTTTAGGTCATGTTGGGGTCTAAAACTGAATGGTAGATAAAGTCCGGCTCAATCCGCCCAACCGAACTTCCATGGATCCGCTCATCTCTAAGGATTATGTGTTTAAGATCCTTGAGGGTGGGGCAGTGGCGTAGCTAGTGGTTCAGCTCGGGAAGGGGGGGAGGGGTAAACATCTGAGTGGGCCCCTAACCTGGTAACAACTATAGTAGCACTCCTTAATACTAGGCATACAGGAACCTCAGCAAATGACCACGCTGTTACTGAAAATAGATCTACACAAAGGCCAACACTGATATTACCGCCATCTGGTGACCATATAGTGGTAGATAGCAGTGCTGCAGTACATGTGAGAGATTATAGTACAGTTTTAGGTGGTGACTTACAGAGAATGTTCTTTCTGATGGAGTCATTCACTTTTCTCGTCTTTTCTTTCTGACCCAGCCCGACATAACGAGTTCTCCAGCCAGGACTCATCTGCAGAGATTACAACACAGACTCATCTGACTTCTCACATTTCCAGCCCCGACCCCATCTATTCCTGACATGCACAAACCCCTCATCCTCCTGACACCCCAATACTGAGCCACTGGTGCCATATGTGCCCCTATTACTGTTACTGCTGAGTGGTACAATAACAGTGCTCCTCTTACCACACCACATACTAATGCCACCGCTATACCCCCACATGGTAATAATGCCTCATTTGTGCCCTCTAGATCAGGGGCCTCATACACGCGGCCCCTCAGGGTAGTTCGTGTGGCCCCCAGGCCCGTGCCCCTGTTCACTATCGCGGCAGGTGCAGGGGCCGCAGCCACTGTCTGCACTCTGTCAGATGAATGTGTTGCTAGCGCTGTGCTCTCGCGCCGGCAATACAATCATCTGACATAAATCGCTGCACCTGCCGCGATAGTGAACAGGGGCACGGGCCTGGGAGCCGCACGAAGCAGAGATGAGGCAGCGGAGGGAACGCGGGACAGGTGAGAAGAATGGTGTGTGTTTGTGTGTGTGTGTGTGTGTGTGTGTTTTGGACGTTAACCCCTTAGCGACCTATGACGTACGGGGTACGTCATGGCTCCCTGGTACTTAAGGACCCATGATGTACCCAGTACGTCATGGCGAAATCGCAGCCCCGGTGGCTACGATCGGTGCAGTGCAAATACCTTAGATTCGGGGAGGAGGGGACCTTAGGAGGGGTGGTGTCTCCTCCCTGGACCTACGGAGGCTGTGATTGGCTGAGCGGCGTTCGTCAGCCAATCACAGCCACTAATGTTTCAGCCATTGAAAATCGTTGAAACATTGAAATCCAGCCAAGATCAGGGCAGCTGTAACCCTGATCATTGGCTGGAGCTGGGTGACCTGTGTTTCACCCGCCCCCAGCTCTGATTGGAGAGACCGGCATTGTGACCGATCTCTCCACTCACTGTCGATCTGGGGCCGCAGACCACTCCCCTCAGCTTCACTCCGGCGTCTGTGGAAGGTGAGGGGAGCTGCTGACCGATTACTACAGGATGGGGACAAAGTGCGCACATTACTATGAGATGGGGATAAGGCTGGGGACATTACTATAGGATTGGGACATTACAAGGATGGGCACAATACTATTGGATGGGGACATTATTACTATAGTATGGGGACATTACTATAGAATAGGGACTAGGATGGGCACATGACTATAGAATGGGGACAAGGCTGAGGACATTACTATAGGATTGGGACATTACAAGGATGGGCACAATACTGTAGTATGGGGATATTACTATAGGATAGGGATAATGCTGGGGACATTACTATAGAGTGGGGACAAGGTTGGCACATTACTATAGAATGGGGACATTACTAAAGGATGGGCACATTACTATAGAATGGGGACATTACTAAAGGATGGGTACATTACTATAGAATGGGGACAGTACTATAGGATGGGGACATTGCTACAAGGGGACAAGGATGGGGAACATTACTATAAGATGGGGGGACAAGGATGGACACATTACCATAGATTGGGGACATTACTATAGGATGGGGACAAGGATGAACACATTACTACAAAATGGGGACGAGGATGGTGAACATTACTTTAGGATGGGGACAAGGATGAACACATTACTGTGGGATGGGGACTAGGATGGGGCACAATACTACAAGGGGACAAGGATGAGCACATTACTGTGGGATGGGGCACAATACTACAAGGGGACAAGGATGGGCATGTAACAACAATATGGGGAACATTACTAAAAGATGTTGGTCAAAATGTCTATATAGTGCTAATTGGAAGACTATTAGTTACAAGAAAGGAATAAAATGTAAAAAAAAAAGTTTATATTTAAACAAAGAATGTGCACGTTTGCTATAATTAACAAGTGAAAATGTTCAAAATCAGTGATCCCAAGGTGTGTAAAAAAAATAAATAAATATATATATGTATATATGTGTGTTATATATGGTACCAATAAAAATGTCACTTTGTCCTGCAAAGAATGCGGCCCCCCAAATTATTTTTTCCTCTGTGCGGCCCATATACCCAGCCGAGTTTGAGACCCCTGCTCTAGATGGTAAAATTGTCCCCTGAAAAAAAATATTGCCCTTGGAAAGTGTCCTAGAAAAGTGTCCACATTTTGCCCCTAGAATGTAATAATGCCCCCAGTGTGTCTGTGATGGTCACAATACCCTGACTGCCCCTGTAACAATAATGCTTCTTAAGTGTCCACTACTTAACATTTAACAATGTCTCCTGAATCTCCCAGGTACAGCTGACTATACACAGTATGACGGGCTCCATCGCTCTCTATACAGAGTATGATGTCCCCACAGTTCTCTATACACTGTATGATGTCCTTACATCTCACATCTCCCTATACAAAGTGTAATGAGCCCACAGCTCCTTATACACAGTGTAATGAACCCACAGCTCCCCTATACACAGTCTAATAGACCCATAACTCCCCTATACCCAGTATAAGGTACCCACTGCTCCTCTATACACAGTATGATGGGCTCACAGCTTCCCTTTTAAATTATGGGTCCATAACTCTCCTATACACATTATAATGGGCCCACAACTCCCCTATACACATTATAATGGGCCCACAACTCCCCTATACACAGTATAATGGGCCCAAAGCTCCCCTATACACAGTATAATGGGCCCACAACTCCCCTATACACAGTATAATGGGCCCAAAGCTCCCCTATACACAGTATGATGGGCCCACAGCTCCCCTATACACAGTATGATGGGCCCACAGCTCCCCTATACACAGTATGATGGGCCCAGACTACATGCTATCAGGGCCTTATAATATATACTAGAAGGTGGCCCGATTCTACGCATCGGGTATTCTAGAATTTATTGTGTAGTTAATGTATGATTTTTGTTATAGATGTATGTAGTTACCAAGTGTTTGTGTAGGGCGCTGTACATATTCTGGGTGTTGTCTGGGTGTGGCGGGGGGGTGAGAGCGGTGTTGTTTGTGTGTTGCGTTGTGTGTCGTTATTTGTGGAGCGCTGTGTGTGTGTATCGTTGTGTATGTGTGTTGCGCGGTTTGTGTGGGTGTGTGTGTGTGTGTGTTTTGGGGGGGAGGTATGTTTTGTGCAATGTGTGTGTTGTGCGGTATGTGCGTATGTTTGTGTGTTGGGTGTTGTGTGTGTGCGGCGTTGTGTGTGTGGGTGTCTGTGTAGGGCAGTGTTTGTGGTTCCCAGTGTGTGTTGTGCAGTGCATGTGTGGCAGTGTGTGTGTGTGTGTGTTTTGGGGGGAGGTGTGCACCAACCATCGTGCTCCATCCCCCATGCTGCGCATTCCCCATCGTGCTCCATCCACCATGCTGCGCATTCCCCATTGTGCTCCATCCCCTATGCTGCGCACTCCCAAACGTGCTCCATCCCCCATGCTGCGCACTCCCCATCGTGCTCCATCCCCCATGCTGCGCACTCCCCATCGTGCTCCATCTCCCATGCTGCGCACTCCCCATCGTGCTCCATCTCCCATGCTGCGCACTCCCCATCGTGCTCCATCCCCCATGCTGCGCACCCCCCATCGTGCTCCATCCCCCATGCTGCGCACTCCCCATCGTGCTCCATCCCCCATGCTGCACACTCCCCATCGTGCTCCATCCCCCATGCTGCGCACTCCCAAACGTGCTCCATCACCCATGCTGCGCACTCCCCATCGTGCTCCATCCCCCATGCTGCGCACCCCCCATCGTGCTCCATCCCCTATGCTGCGCACCCCCCATCGTGCTCCATCCCCCATGCTGCGCACCCCCCATCGTGCTCCATCCCCCATGCTGCACACTCCCAATCGTGCTCCATCCCCCATGCTGCGCACTCCCAATCGTGCTCCACAGTCACACATCAGACAGTAAACACGCACACATCTGATCGCATACACTCACACACCCCACTTCTCCCTGTGCCCACCGGTGGGCGGTCCCAGCAGCTGTGCTGCACGCCGTGCTCCTCTGCCGACACTCACAGATCCGATCGCATACACTCACACACACACACTCACACACATCCGATCGCATACACTCACACACATCCGATCGCATACACTCACACACACACAATCACACATATCCGATCGCATACACTCACACACACACACACACATCCGATCGCATACACACACACACTGACGATATCGCACATACGCGCTGACACAATCACAACATCCGGAGATACCACATGCTTCCGGCCATGTGATCCTCCGGCAGGTCCTGGAAGATCACAGCACAATATCGCCGCCGAGAAGCAAGCGATATCACGGGATGTTGTGAGTATGTGGATGCGATCTGATGTGCGTGTGAGGTGTGTGTGAGAGTGAGTGTGATCTGATGTGTGTGTGTGTCTGTTCTTATGTGTGTGCGTGTGTGTTCCGCCGCTGCAGGACGTGGATGCGATCTGATGTGTGTGTGTGAGAGTGAGGCTATGTGCGCACGTTGCGTAAATACATGCAGTTACGCTGCGCTTTGTAGCGCAGCGTAACTGCATACGTCCTGCGTCCCCTGCACAGTCTATGGAGATTGTGCAGGGGCCGTGCGCACGTGGCGTCTTAGAGCGCATCGCTTCGGCTGCTGCCCGAAGCGCTGCGTTCTAAGAAGTGACATGTCACTTCTTCCGTGCGCTTTGCCGGCAGCTCCTGCTCTGTCTATGGCAGGAGCTGCAGGCAGAGCGCATGGAATCGGCTGTGATCTGATGTGGGTGTGTGTGTTCCGCCGCTGCAGGACCTTGATGCGCTCACCTCGGGGCGAGAAGCCATTCCGTGCGGGGGGCGGAGCCTGGGCGAGCGGCCAATCCGTGCGGGGGGACGGAGCCGAGGCGAGGAGAGCGACCAATCCGTGCGGGGGGGGGCGGACCCGAGGCGAGGCGAACGGCCAATCCGTGCGGGGGGGGAGGAGCCGAGGCGAGCGGCCAATCCGTGCGGGGGGGCGGGGCCATGGCGAGGACAGCGGCCAATCCGCTGTTTGTCACCGTCAGGACATGTCACGGTAAGGACACAATTTTGGAGCAAGACAGACATACAGACAGAATAAGGCAATTATATATATAGATAGCCCCCCCCCCTTCTCCACACACACATTCCCTCAGTACATACATGTGATCAGGCCTTTACAATATACAGACCCCCTCCCTGCCCCCACACACATCCCCTCAGTACATACATCAGGCCCCCACACTGCACAGTAATGGACACTGCCCCTGTCACCACAGTAAATCTCTCCCCTCCCCCACTGCACACAACCTTAGATCCTGTGCAGCAGAGGAAATCATTGAGACAACAGAGGGAGAGGGAGGCGGAGTCGGCACTGAGCACCGCACAGGTCCTGGAGAAACAGCAGCAGGGAATCCTCTGCAAACAGTGCGCTGTGTGAGAGGACCTAAACCTCGTGACATTGCCAAGCCACTGTATTTAAAGGTTCAGTGTCACTGATACAGTTAATAGTATTGTAGCCCCGAGTGGGCCCCCTCTGAGCACTGGGCCCTGGGCGACCGCACCCTCTGCCCCCCCACCCCCCCTTCCCGCTAGCTATGCTACTGGGGTGGGGGTAAAAAGAACAAACTGTTCATGCTTTCCTAGATTTCTGACCTATTTTTAATGTAACCTGAATGACCCCATGTTGTCAGGGGAGATGATTACCAACCGAGGTATCTGTCTAAAAGCGCATTACATTTTTTTCATATAACACACAAGAGGGGGGGGTGTTTTTGTTTTTTTTTCGATTGGCTGTTCAGCTGATGGCTTTTTGAACATTTATGGTCACCATATGTGCTTGTTATTTATTATGCCATCATAATCTACAGGACTTTACAGATGTGATAATCACTGTCCCCATTGGGGGCTCACAATCTAAATTCCATGTCAGTATGTCTTTGGCGTGTCAGAGGAAACTGGTGAGCCAGGAGGAAATACACTAAAACGAGAGAACATACAAACTCCTTGCAGATGTTCTTGGTGGGAGTAGAACTGAGCTCCGCAAAGCAACAGTGCTAACCACTGAGCCACCATGCTGCCCATGTTATCCTTAGTACATGCATGACCACTTGTAGTATGGCTTCATGCATTACTTATTTAAAGGGAACCTGTCACCGGATATTTATAATACTCACCTAACAGTTGAACTGGTGGAGGAAGGTTGAACTAGATGGACCTAGGTCTTTTTTCAACCTAAGTAACTATGTAACTATATGTAACAGTTGGTGAAGAGCAGACTGGTCGGATGGGTGTCTTCATTCTCTGGGTCCGCACCCCTCTTTCGGCCATCTTTGTCCTTCTTCTGAAGCTAGTGTGGATGACACGTTCTACGTCATCTACAATAGCTGACAATCATATGCAAATAACCTAAAGATCACGGATAACAAAAGATCTGGTCTGCAAATTAGAATTTACCCAATGTGTTATCCTAGTTATAAAATTTTAAATTGCCAGAGGTGGAGTTTCGGACCATCTTTCCCCTCAGACTTTAGGCGGTCATACACTTAAGCATTCATCACTTAATATATGATCTACTGTACAACTTGGATTTACAGCTCTTTATTTCATTAACTGTTCACAATGAAGATCTTTACAATCATGAAAAAATCTGTTGTAGATGTAATATATAGTACTGTATAAAGTTCCTATTTGCAAACCAAAAATGTCGTAGACTGAAATGAAGATCTGACATCACGGTTTGGATTTTCCAGTTTGTGTTCCTAATGAGAGAAAAAAAAAAAAATATGAAGCGTCTGGGCGCAGCCCTAATACAGAACCCAGGAGCACCAAGCAGAGATGAGTGCTCCTATGTATGGAGAAATTGGGGGGAGATGGTCATCAGCCACTCGTTTGGCTCACAGTTTTCTTATGTGTATGGAGAGATGGGCTGGCAGGCATTACTGTCTTCTTCAACATGGGTCTCCGTTTTCACAGAACCTACCCTGCCCTTACAGCTAGAAAGCCTTATGTGGGCGTCACACGAGACTATCCATCGAGCGATATGTCGTCGGGGTCACGGTTTTCGTGACGCACATCCGGCATCGTTTGTGACGCCGTTTCGTGTGACACCTCCGAGCGTCTCAGAAGGATCGCAAATCGGTTACAGATCGTGTATTGTTTACACTTCGTTTATTTTTAAAAAATCATTTATTCTTCTCTGTGCCGGTTGTTCATCGTACCCGGGGTAGCACACATCGCTCCGTGTGACACCCCGGGAACGATGAACTGCAGCTTACCTGCGGCCGCCGGCAATGCTAAAGGCAGAAGGTGGGCGGGATGTTTACGTCCCGCTCCTCTCCGCCCCTCCGCTTCTATTGGCCGGCGGCTGTGTGACGTCGCTGTGATGCCGAACGTCCCACCCCCTTCAGGAAGTGGATGTTCACTGCCCACAGCGAGGTCGCTCAGCAGGTATGTGTGTCGGGGGTTTAACGACTTTGTGCGACACAGGCAGCGATTTGCCCGTGACACACAAACGACGGGGGCAGGTACGATCGCACGATAGATCGTATCGTGTGACGCCCGCAATAGGCTGGAGAACACGGCCCTTTATACATTTCTAACGAGTCTTACGTGGTGTATTGATCTTGGTGAAGATGAACTGCACTGCGTTCTCTAGTTGTTGCTTCTGATCCATGAAGTCTTGCGTTGTTGGATTCTTTGCATTCTGAAGCCATTCAGTTTTTGCTTTGCAAGCATTGATTGCTTGGTTCTGAATGAATGAAAGAAGAACTCATTATCTAAGAATATACAACATCACAAACCAGCCCAGTCTTATCTACAGAATACACAACAGTGAGCAAGCCAGTCTGCAATCTTAGGGGTGCTTCACACACAGCGAGATCGCTGCTGAGATCTCTGCTGAGTCACGGTTTTTGTGACGCAGCAGTGACCTCATTAGCGATCTCGCTGTGTGTGAAACTGAGCAGCGATCTGCCCCTGCTATGAGATCGCTGTTCGTTACACACAGCCCTGGTTCGTTTTTTTTTATTGTTGCTCTCCCGCTGTGACGCACAGATTGCTGTGTGTGACAGCGAGAGAGTGACGAAATGAAGCGAGCAGGGAGCAGGAGCCGGCATCTGGCAGCTGCGGTAAGCTGTAACCAGGGTAAACATCGGGTAACCAAGGTGGTTACCCGATATTTACCTTCGTTACCAGCCTCCGCCGCTCTCACGCTGCCAGTGCCGGCTCCTGCTCTCTGCACATGTAGCTGCAGTACACATCGGGTAATTAACCCGATGTGTACTGTAGCTAGGAGTGCAGGGAGCCAGCGCTAAGCGGTGTGCGCGGCTCCCTGCTCCCTGCACATGTAGCTGCAGTACACATTGGGTAATTAACCCGATGTGTACTGTAGCTAGGAGAGCAGGGAGCCAGCGCTAAGCAGTGTGCGCGGCTCCCTGCTCTCTGCACATGTAGCGACGTTATGATCGCTGCTGCGTCGCTGTGTTTGACAGCTAAGCAGCGATCATAACAGCAACTTACAAGGTCGCTGTTACGTCACAGAAAATGGTGACATAACAGCGATGTCGTTGTCGCTATGTGTGAACCCAGCCTAACACACAGGTACCCATCATACACAAATGACGAAAGTTAGCTGCACCCAACAATTTTGATAGGATCAACCGACTGATGTGTGGGCATCTCTTCACTCTTCTCTGACACTGGAGGATCAGGCTTTTGGAATTTCAAGAGCTCTTTTTGTCTTCAGGATAGATAAGACTGCGAGAGGAGTGTGGCAGTGGCTTTCTACTCTCTCCCCATTGAAAACACGATTGCTCAGCTGTGAGTTATAGATGGCTGCACACTTACCTTGGACCAAAATTTTTCTCGAGTATTGCCAGCTGCCTACCAAGGACAGACAGCTTTTAAAAGGAGTGGTCAAAAGCTGAATACATTTTTATCTAAATCCCGATCTATTTATTGCCCTAATCTAAACTAATTTCTAATCTGGCTGCATTAAATAGTTCCTCACTACACCAGCTTCTATTGATTTTTTTTTTTTTTTTTTTTACTTCCTTCTTATCTTCCTTCATCTCATGACGATTTGTTTGAAAATAGGAGTTCATGCTGGGATACTTAAATTAAAGCTGGTGTCACACATAACGACGACGACAACGACGTCGCTGCTACGTCACCATTTTCTGTGACGTTGCAGCGACGTCCCGTCGCTGTCGCTGTGTGTGACATCCAGCAACGACCTGGCCCCTGCTGTGAGGTCGCCGGTCGTTGCTGAATGTCCAGCTTCATTTTTTGGTCGTCACTCTCCCGCTGTGACACACACATCGCTGTGTGTGACAGCGAGAGAGCGACGAAATGAAGCGATCAGGAGCCGGCACTGGCAGCTGCGGTAAGCTGTAACCAGCGTAAACATCGGGTAACCAAGGGAAGACCTTTCCCTGGTTACCCGATGTTTACGCTGGTTACCAGCCTCCGCTCTTGCTGCCAGTGCCGGCTCCTGCACTGTGACATGTGGCTGCAGTATGCATGGGTAATTAACCCGATGTATACTGTAGCAAGGAGAGCAAGGAGCCAGCGCTAAGCAGTGCGCGCGGCTCCTTGCTCTCTGCACTGTGACATGTAGCTGCAGCACACATCGGGTTAATTAACCCGATGTGTACTGTACCTAGGAGAGCAAGGAGCCAGCGCTAAGCGCGGCTCCCTGCTCTCTGCACATGTAGCACAGCGACGTTATGATCGCTGCTTCTGCTGTTTGACAGCTAAGCAGCGATCATAACAGCGACTTACAAGGTCGCTGTTACGTCACCGAAAATGGTGACGTAACAGCGACGTCGTTGTCGCTGTCGCTTAGTGTGACACCAGCTTAAGCATCATCAGGGGGCAGAGGCTGCTGTCACTGGAACAGTTTCAGTTCTCCCTGAAACAAAGCGTCATCAGTGACACTCGTTTCAGGGGCTGGTCTAGTCCCTGTGCGCGGTCATTGTGTGATTCTTTTTTATCGTGACAGTCTGCTGTGTGCTGCTGGCTCAGATCAGTAGAGCCAGCAACAGAGCAGCATGTACTGGTTGGCAGAGTACTCGGTGGTGTTCAGAGACTAGCACCACCCCAAGTTATGCTACTTGTCCAGATCACCTGCTGACCCTTTTCTGTACCCCAGTTCCCTATATTTTTGCGGTGCATAGTTGAGTTGCATGGTCTTGTTTCATGTCGAAAATATGATTTCTGGCTGCAATTCTACCAAGAAGACCCATTCTGGCCAGATCTCTCTGAATGGTAGATGCGTGTAGCTGGGTTCCATTGATTTCTGCCAATTCTGAGCTGATGACACTGCTGAACATCCTTCAATTACAAAGGAAAAGTAAGCATGATGTGTCTATCATCTGCTGCAACAAGTTTCCTTGGCCAATTACTGCATAGTTTCCCATTTCTTGAAGTTTTTTTTCAAATGCATTTGAACAGTACATCTTAAAGCCTCAGTCTGTTTTGAAGTCCTTGCCTGGGAGAAACCTTGCTGATGCAGTATAACTACCTGGTGTCATGTTGCTATGCTATGTCTTGCCATGATGTATAACATAACCTTGTCTTCCTGAAGATCACCTTTGTAGCAGCGTTTGGCTGTCTCTCACCCAGTTTTAAGCCTCCTGTTCAGCTGTCTGTTTCATTTAAAGGGGTTTTCCAAGAATGTGATTAATACAGTCCCTGGGACAAAATTTAAACTGCGACCACCCATGTGTCAGGATGGCTGCACGCTGAAGAGAGAGAGTTTGAAATTAATGTCTATTTTGACTCCATATATAAGCTGCAAGTGTAGGACGCTTGATACACCATTTCTGAGGCTGTCTCTTATACCACTACTTACACACAGAGAATTTGTCGGATAGCTTGACTCCACTGCTGAGGCTTGTTTAAAGATTCAAGAAGGAGTTTATTTTCCAGCTGAATTCTTGTGTTTTTGCATGTCACAGAGCGTTTTGCATAAACTTTGTCGCTTGTCATAGTGGCATTGGACTCTGTTCAGACTGCAGATTCTGACACTCCACTCGATGGTTTCTCTGGTGTCTGGGATCAACACAGGCAGACTCGGGCATCTTTACTAATCTGCTTGCTCCTTTAATCACATGTTGTGTTGGGATGCATATCACATCTGCTCCCTTCCTATTTATGCTGTTAGAATCCTTCTACCCATGGCAGCTATAGTTTATTTTGTGTTGGTCGGTGAGGTGCGGTGTCCCAGACTCTCGCTGGTGAAAGTTGTGTTTAGCGGTTCTTTTTGCTTGTTGCCGTTGTGGACGGTACCCCTCTTATTTTGTACTTCCTTCCTGCTATTCTTTTCCTCCTGAATCTTTTATTGTCTTATCCTGTGTGTGCGTGCAGTGCGACAGAGTTTTGGTTTTCCCCTGTCTGTCTTTTTCTGTGGTTTCAACACACTCCTGTCCCGTTCCTCCCTGGGGGAGAGGGAATTAGATAAGCACTAGTCAGAAGCAGGGCCAGGAAGGAGGCTCAGGCCTCTCCACCATTGTGAGTACCCCTGAGAATAGGGATAGCATAAGGCCCCCTAGCTTGAGGGATAGCTTAGGAGCACCGGTTCCCAGCTATCCCAAAGTAATTGTGACTTTGCGCAACTGCAGTACGTAAAAAGGACTATTCTTAACCAGGGTTGCAAGACATGAGCTTCTAAAATGACTGACGTGCACAGAATGAGGAAGAATGGAGGGGTTACTGACATCAGAGCAGCTACAGGGAATGGGGGAGAACAAGCTTCTAAAAAGGGGCAAACCTGATTGCATGGTAACACAATGACCACACTATAATAATACAATACTATATGATTCCTAAGTCTGGGACATGACCATGTCAACTGTCAGAGTGTTAGGGTAAACGCTTAACCAGAGATCACTAGTTGCCTACTGCCTGGCCTAATTGGTGTAGACCAAGTGCATGCATAAAGAATTCACACCAGACACAGTCGGATGTGAAATCTCTTCTTGATCACAGTAAAGATGGCACCGAATAGAACAGGAGAACCCGTGCGGTCTCTGATATAGGCTAGGGGTGTACACAAGTTCAGATATGCCCATTTAGTGGGACAGTTCATGGGCTAGCCAATGGGGAGATCTGTGTTGCTGTTGATGGGCGGGTTTGACTTCAGTGGATCACTCCATGGTCAAGGTGATGGTGATGGGAGGAACGTCATCTGGTGGATCCATGCTATGGTAGGGTCTGTGATGTCATCGAGGGCCATGTTGGCTTCCTCTGAAAAATGACTGGCTTATGTATAGAGAATTGATTTAATTGAACACACTTCTCACAGTGCTCTATGGCCAGAGGTTAATTAAGTATTTCATCTTAAGGCTCTCCTCAACAAGAGGAGCTGCTGCCATAAGCACACACTCTGCTCTCAGTTGACGAGCAGCGCTGACATGATACTTATACATCTTTATGTAGCGTCTGGTCCCGCCAGATCCCGAGGGGGGTGCTCTCCCTCACATCTATCATGAACCGAATGCAGTATCAAGGTAAAAAATATTAAATTTACTAACCAAAAGAAACTATTTTACCTAAAAAATCATTTTTATTCACATATATGCCACAAACAAGGTACACATATAAAATTAATTAAAAAATGATGAGAAGGACAGGTGGGAAACAATACACCCTGCTCCTCACCCTTCCTGTCATACAGGGGTCGACGTCCTAAGGTTTACTGACGCCCCTGTTCCTCGTCGACTGAAGTCCTATAACAACCCTCCACTCACATAAGGAAAGTACCGTGTGCCCTAATTTAAAGTGGGTAAGGTGAAACACCCAAGGTCAGACCCATATAGACAGTGTGTGACATTAATTTAGTCCAGATAGTAATTTACTGTCAATAAATGTCATAAATTATCTATGGGGGAGTTATTTACTCAGTCGACTATCAGTCAAGAGTTTCAGATCATAAAAACTGCTGTTGCATATGTCCAGGATGCACCCTACGCGTTTCGCCCTCTTATCAAATCAATAGGGCTCATCAGGGGTATAGAACATAGATCCTTGACAATTAAATCACAGCTTCAACCGGTAATAATGAGTTGAACCAGAACAATCTTATATACTGTTAATAATTTGTCCTCCAAAAGTACAGACCAGGATAACGCATCTGTTGAAGCAGTCCCGGGTTATAGACATATCCCTCAACCAATCTGGGAGCTATCCCGAGGTTCAAACACACCCATATATGCACGTGCTGGTCTGGTCTAGTTAGGGATAGATGTCAGCACTTTTAGAGATTCATCCCGCAATACAGGCTCAATCACCTAAATGATGGTACAAATGTCCTCAGGAAAGCCAGTCTTCCCTCAAATAAATCCGGATCCCGGTCTAGGCAACACCTCTATTAGTGCCTGGACAAGCAATGTCACCTGGGTAGCGATGTGTATCCAGTACGGGTGTGCTCCCTCACATCTACCCAGCCCCAGCATGGCCCCACATGCACTCCCGGTCCCAGCCTCCTGCAGCGATGTGCTTCCTCCTACCAGTCCCATGGCTCTGCTCACTCCCGGGTCAGGTGTCCTGTTCCTGGAGCTGCTGCAGTCTCTTCCTGTCTCCCGTCCACACACAATTCTGCAGTGAGCAACTCTAGGCTGCGCGTGAGGCCACGTCCCCTTTCTTGAAGCAGTAGTGCCTCATTATCTGGAAGTTACCTCAGAGGCCACCTGTTACCTAAAAACTATAGGTTCACCTCCCCTGGCAGCAGGCGCCCGAGCAACGCTCCTACTAGAGCTCTACTAGTGTTCTGGCCCCTTTGTACTACTGTTATCCGTGTGTTACCTGCCCGTTACTAATACTCTATCTCACCGTAGTGCCTTCTGTACCTTCCGGCAGTGGACGCCACCGGCCGCCTTACCCGCAGTGGACGCCACCGGCCATACCCGCAGTGAACATCTCCGTTGCCACACCCGTGTTCTGCCTGCTGCGGACATCGTACCGAGTTACGCCTGGCCGTACAGAGACTCCTACCACCGGTTCCTGGCTGCCGTGCTTTTAGGCCTTCTGGGGCGGCACCGCACAGTCCCTGTATAGGGGTTCGCTGCTGGTCGCCTTCTCAGGGGAGTCCGGGGCACGGTCCAGTGAGTCCACCTCCGGACGCTCGCCGCTCCTTGGTGAGCGTAACACTTTACACTTAAAGGTGAGGTTGTGAAAGACAATTTTATGTTCCAAGTCATACACCATGGCAAGACATATCATAGCAATAAGACACCAGGTAGTTAAACTACATCAGCAAGGTCTCTCCCAGGCAAGGGTTTCAAAACATGTCTTGAGCAGTTTCTTCAGCATGCAGCAATCCTGACACGTGACGCTGCCGTTTAAATTATGTCATAGGTGCCATAGGTTATCACATTTTTAGAAAACCTCTTTAATAACTATGGTTCAGCCTACATATGAAAATAATGGATATCACCACTTGTTTGGTGTAATTAGTTACGCATACTATTGACTATAATCCCTGATTTAGTGCAAGTGCACCCAGCAGAACTGATGCTTTGATGCTGCTTTGAAGGCAAACAGCGGTGACACTAAATATTGATTTAATTTAGATTAATCTTTGCATTTTTGATAATTGATATTTTTTTTATTACCATTTCTATTTTTCAAATCATTTTTACCTTGCTGCAATCTTTCCACACCTGCCTACAACTTTTGTACAGTACAGTAGTACCTTGACTTACAAGTTTAATTTGTTCTGTGAGCGAGCTCTCTTAACTCAATTTGCTATTATGTCAAATTAAATTTCCCAATTAAAATTAATTGAAATGCTAATAATCCGTTCCAGGCCCTACTTCTGGTCCCCCATCCTGGTATATGGCCCCCATCCTGAAACTGTATATATGATCTCCCAACCTGGTATATGATCCCCCATCCTATTATATATGATCCACCATCTTGGTATATATGACCTCCATGCTGGTACATATGATTCCCCATCCTGGTACATGGCCCCCCATCCTGGTACATGGGTCTCATCCTAGTATATATGACCTCCATCCTGGTACATATGATCCCCCATCCTGGTACATGGCCCTCCATCATTGTACATATGATTCGAAATCCTGGTACATGGCTGCACACTTAAAAAAAACTATTATACTCCCGTCCCTCCGGTCCCCCACAGCGCAGTGTCCTCATCTCATGCAGTCAGCTGGTAAGAATGTGAGCACTATGCTCTCACACGCTGATTAGCTCATGCGCTCTCACACACTGATCAGCTGACACACTATCACATGCTGATCCGCTGACTGCATGAGATGAGAATAGAACTCTTCGGGGGACCGGAGAAAGGGTGAGGGTAATAGGTTATTTTTTAAATGTGTGCCATGATGCAGACAAGTGATCAGCTGCCTGGATGAGATGAGGATGCCGCTCTGTGGGGGATTGGAGGGAGGGTAAATATAAGCTGCTCGTACCTCACATTTCTGCTCTCTTCATGAAGCAAAAAAAGATACAGCGCAAAAGCATGTCCTTTTTGGTGTATATTTGCAAGGTAACATCTGGACAATACTGAAAAATGTAAACCCATTATGTGATTTAGGTTTCAAGGGAACCTGTCACCAGGTTTTTAACACTTAATCTGAGAGCAGCATAATGTAGGGGCAAAGACCCTGATTCCAGCGATGTGTCACTTACTGGCCTGCTTAGTGTAATTTTGATAAAATCACAGTTTAATCAGCAGTAGATTACCATTACAGGACTGTAGGTAGTTAGTCCAGCATATTCATGAGCTCTGTATAACTCCTAGATCTGCAGCAGATAAAACATTGAGTTTATCAAAATGACAGCAAACAGCTCAGTAAGTGACACATCGCTGGAATCATGATCTCTGTCTCTACATCATGCTTCTCTCAGATGGGGGAGCAAAAACCTGGTGACAAATTCCCATTAACTAATATACTTTGTTTTTAGTTTTCCTTAAAAGTAGGTTTTAACAGCTCTATAGGCCAGATATGTTAGCAGACAACACAGTAGCTCAGCCCAACTAAAGCTTTCATGATCACCAACCTTGTCCTCTTTATTAAGTTTTCCGTGAACTTTTTCGGGGTCAGCAATGGTCTGCTGGATAAAGCTGATGTAAGACTTCAGGACCAGTCTAGCTTCTGTAAGAAAAAAGCACCTTTTCCAATACTTAATTAGAAAAGTACCTACAACAGTACCCCAGAATTTCCGACCCTGATCACTTATTAATACACTTCTATTTATATAAAAAAAATTTAACTGAAGAACCAGAAATAAGTCACAACTCAGCAAAATGTTGCAGGCTTGTTACCTAATGAACAGTGTTGCACTGGTCAGTAGATCTGTCACAAGTGGATGTGACAGGAAGGCTACGCCGCCATTCAAACTGACACTATGAATTTCCCGATTGCAACACTGTACACAAATATTTTACAAAGACGTGGCATCCAACTAGTATTGCACAGCATATGCAAGAATAACCACATAGGAGCTGATCAGTCGGTCGCCGGAGGTTTCTTTAGTTGGTCTCGGAGTTGTCTCTATCGTTGTAGTTGGTTATGTGCATCAACTTAAGTTCTTACACTGTACATTAGCTTTATGCGGGATCCATAGATTTAAAGGGTCACACTGGAACCTGTTTTGATGGGTTCAGTGAGGGATTTCCTGACCCCTTCCCCTGACTATAAATATATGTCACAGAAACTCAGAGAATCGGACAACGGAATACAAGGGGTTTTTTTGCAACTCATCCATAGGTGATGGCTATATACTTATTCCAATCACAGATATACCTGCATCTATTTTCAGAACCAGGGTCCAACTCCCCTTTGCGTCTGGTCAGGTGATCATCAGTTGCTTCATCCTGTCCAGTTATCAACAAGGAGGTGACCACACGTGTACGTTTGTAGGGGCAGACACAGGCAAAAGAGGGTCCAAGAACTGTATATGGACACTTAGTAATCCAATAGTTTAACATAATACACCTGTTTATGTATTTGTGATAGAAGCTGTTTGCTGCTTTGGAGGTGGAAGTGGCACTCTGGCTTCTTGGGCCTCGGGCCTTTGAGCCTCTGACCTCTTGAGCCTCTGACCTCTTGGGCTTCTGACCTCTTGGGCCTCTGACCTCTTGAGTCTGTGACGTCTTGGGCCTCTGACCTCTTCGGTCTCTAACCTCTTCGGTCTCTGACCTCTTGGGCCTTTTACCTCTTGGGTCTCTGACCTTGAGTCTTTGGCCTCTTGGGCCTCTGACCTCAAGTCTTTTACCCTTAGACATTTCAGGCATATTCTATAGATCTGACATATATGTTTATCATCAAAATAGCATTTTCAGGTGCATTATTTATATTTTATATATTAAAAGGTAAGATATGATCAGAAAATGACCTATAGGTCAGGTTTTTGTGTTAAATGTATTTTTTAATGTATGTTTTATAACATGTTTGTTTTTTTCTTTTCATGTCACAATTTGTATTAAAGTGTTTGCCTACTACTCGGACAACGCCTTGTCAATTACTATGTTTTAACCCAGGTAAAATAATAACACTCATACTCCTCTCTGGTATCGTTCTAGTGATGTTGGCACTTGCACTCCCAGGGATCTCTTGACATTGTTAGGTCAATCAGCGCTGGCTTCACTTTGTCCCTTCCTTTGGACAAATCAAGAGATCTGTAGAAAGGGAGAGAGCAGCCTCAGTTTTCAATTCCTTTGGATATCTGATTTTTCTAAAGGAGGGGACACAGTGAAGCCAGAAATGATTGGCCGCATAGATCATAAAAATGTCACGTGATCCCTGAAAGCCAGTCCTGACAGCACTGGAATGGCATCGGAGGTGAATATGGTGTTATTCATTTGTTGGTTGCAAATATCGGGATTTAGGGGCACTTTGCACACTACGACATCGCAAGCCGATGCTTGCGATGCCAAGCGCGATAGTCCCCGCCCCCGTCGCAGCTGAGATATCTTGTGATAGCTGCCGTAGCGAACATTATCGCTATGGCAGCTTCACATGCACTCACCTGCCCTGCGACGTCGATCTGGCCGGCGACCCGCCTTCTTATTAAGGGGGCGGGTCGTGCGGTGTCCTAGCGACATCACACGGCAGGCGGCCAATAGAAGCCCGCCCACCTCCTTCCTTCCGCATAGCTGGTGTGAGCCGCAGGACGCAGGTAAGGAGATGTTCCTCGCTCCTGCAGCTTCACACACAGTGATGTGTGCTGCCGCAGGAACGAGGAACAACTTCGTAACATCAGTCCTTCCGAAATTATGGAAATGACCGACACTACACCGATAATACGATTGCGACGATTTTGCGCTCGTTAATCGTATCAAAAAGGATTTACACACTACGATATCAAGAGCGACGCCGGATGTGCGTCACTTTCAATTTGACCCCACCGACATCGCAGCTGCGATGTCGTAGTGTGCAAAGCCCGCCTAAGAGGTGATTAAAAAAAAAACACAAACTTGCAATTTTCGCAGTCATACTTCAGGAGGAGTTTTCAGAAGTCTTATTATCATCAGAGTCAGGATAACAGTGACAATTACCACCCCTATACACTGATGATAACACAGGATTCACCATTCATAGTTACATAGGTTGAAAAAAGACCTAGGTCCATATAATTCAACCTTCCTCCACCAATTATACATTAAGTCATTTATAACCGACAATGTTGTGTGTACTGAGGAAATCATCCAGCCCTTTTATAAAAGCTGTTATAGTATCTGCCATTACTACCTCTTGTGGTAGGGAATTCCACAATCTGACTGCTCTAACTGTAAAGAACCCTTTCCTATTTAGCTGCTGGAATCACTTTTCTTCCACTCGCAGTGAGTGTCCCCTGGTCCTTAGTATTGTCTTTGGAAGGAATATGTCATGAGCCAGTCCTTTATATTGACCACACACGTATTTATATATATATACAGGCTCTTTTCCACTTGTGAGAGTCTCGCGCGTATCTCGCATCTCATCACCCGGCACGGCTGCCTCTGCCGACGGCAGTGGGTCGGGTACATGTATTTCAATGCAGCTGACTCGCTCCTGTTGGAAGAGAGGCAGCCGTTGTGGGTGATGAGATACGCGTGAGTCTGTCGCAAAGTGGAAAAGGGCCCTAAATGAGATCTCCTCTAAGACGTCACAATAGGCAACATCACGGGTCATTCACAAAGACTAAAGAGTACTTTACACACTGCAATATTGGTACCGATAACGCTAGCGAGCGTACCTGCCCCCGTCGGTTGTGCGTCACGGGCACATCGCTGCCCATGGCGCACAACATTGCTAGGAACAGTCACACATACTTACCTGCCTAGCGACGTCGCTGTGACCGGCGAACAGCCTCCTTTCTAAGGGGGAGGTGCGTACGGTGTCATAGCGGCGTCACTAAGCAGCCGCCCAATAGAAGCAGAGGGGCGGAGATGAGCAGGCCGAACATCCCGCCCACCTCCTTCCTTCCTCATTGCCGGCGGCCGCAGGTAAGGAGATGTTCCTGCGGTGTCACACATAGTGATGTGTGCTGCCGCAGGAACGACAAACAACCCCATTACTGCACATACAACGATTTTTGGTAAATGAACGACCTCTCCAAAACCAACGATTTTTTACCTCTTTTGCGATCGTTGAAGGTCGCTCGTACGTGTCACACGCTGCGATGTCGCTAACGACGCCGGATGTGCGTCACAAACACCGTGACCCCGACGATAAATCGTTAGCGATGTCGCAGCGTGTAAATCGCCCTTTAGTCACGCTCATTAGATGCCTCACATAGGGTCTGACTCAGCCTTTTGCTGCTAATGTGCATGTGAATATCATGAAAGAACAGGAATTGAGTCTACAACAGTACCTGGGTTTAATATTTTTTATGTAGATTATGGTATGAGGGATTACAAAATACAATTAATATAAAACTCTGATAATAGATAATTTTCTGATGGCACATTCCCTTTAAGACACCACAGTACATAGCTATTCACTATGACGTTCTGGGTAAGTGAGAGGAGATGGCAGTAACAGCATGGCTGGTGTTACTGGGCAGTAATGATAGGAGAGATATTCCTATCTGTGACATCACAATGAGACCATGATGCACAAATTCCTCTGTAATCAGCAGATACTTTACGTTTTAAGATGTTTCCACCACGTCGTTTCCGTTCAGCAGTTTCTGACCGTCCTTTATGGGCCACCACTGGACCAGATTTCTTTCCAGATGAATTAGAAGAACCTCACACCAAAGCATTCAGTTCCCATTTTTCCGAAATGCTTGATCACCTATGGTGGCTGTATGGGCAGATATTCAACATGCCCACATCTGTTTTGATATTTTATACATTTTGTGTTGCCCTGCTCATGATTTTGCTATCAGTGGCCTTCTATTTTACAAGACAGAGGACAAAGCCTCAATTCAAGGTGAGAAAAGTTTCACAGGGGTTTCTTTAATTATGAGAAGCCACCTCAGATACCTCGTTCAGTACCACAGACTTCTGCTATAATGGCTATCATATCGCCTGCCAAGGAACAGCCCCAATATTATGCTGTCATACCAGCCAAACTGCTCCTCCAGACCCATGCCCCTGCTTTATATCCCTGTTGTATTGCTTTGCATCTGATGTGTGGAGCAGTATTAATATATTATAATAAGAATATTCATTTATATAGCGCTGTTAATTCCACAGCGCTTTACATACAATGGCCTCACTGTCCCCATTGGGGCTCACAATCTAAATTCCCTATCTGTATGTTTTTGGAGTGTGGGAGGAAACCAGAGAACCCGGAGGAAACCCACACAACATGGGGAGAACATACAAACTCCTTGCAGATGTTGTCCTTGGTGGGAATTGAACCCAGGACCCCAGCTCTGCAAGACTGCAGTGCTAACCACTGAGCCACCGTACCGCCCTGTAATGCTGCCCATACACATAGCTGTCGGCTGAAGGCTCATTTGGTCAACAGCTATTTCTTCGAACAGATATATGTTCCCAAATGTATATTCAACCAAGAGTGCAAGTATTCTCAATGGGGAGAGGCGCTAAGCCATTGCCCGACACCTATGGCAGAGGCATATCTGCAGATGGCAGAAGAAATCAGATATAAATAAAACATAGCTTCTGCTATCGGACGGGCATTACAACACTCACACATTACATAAGCCAATCCTAACAAAATTGGTGAATTCAGCTAGCATCCATTTAAAGGGAATCTGTCAGCAGGTTTTCAATATGTAATCTGAGAGCAGCATCAAATAGGTGCTGACATCCTGATTCCAGTTATGTGTCAATTACCAGAGTGTGTGTATTGCTGTTTCAGTACAATCAGTGTTTTATCAGCAGGAGATTATCACTACAGGGACTAGATGTCTCATGCCTCCTTGTCCTCCCGTTCTGTGTAACCCAGCCCCCACCACTGATTGGCAGCCTTCTATCAATGCAAAACAGTGTTGTGGGTGGGGTTATAACATGCTCAGCATTCTCAGCTCTGCTAGATCAGCTGCAGAGAAAACATGAATTGTATAAAACTGCCAAGGAGCAGGTTAGCAAGTGATACAGCACTGGTATCAGGGTTTCAGCCCCTACATCATGCTGCTCTCAAATGGGGGAGCAAAAACCTGATGAACGATTCCCTTTCTAAACTTGTCTAAATGAATACACTACCTAATACATTAACCAGTATTAATAGCGGATAATATATTTTAAAAGCTGGAATTGGCAGAAACATATCGATTTCACCCTAAACTCCCAAACTTACTCTGATTCCACAGTTCTGCAAATATACCTTTTTTATTTGTTATATATGGAGTTTTAAAAAAATTCTGGTGGTAACGAGATAACCAACTATTGGGCTGGAAACACATCTATGCAAGTAAAATCGGTCCGAGTGGGCTGAAAAAAACTCGGCTGATTTTAGTCCACGTTAGGTGCGAGTGCAACGCAAGTGCGATGCTATTTCTGAATAAATTAATGATTTGGCTCGCGTGTGTGTCGCGTTTGCGATGCTAGTTTCCGGCAACATCTTAACTAGATAAAAGTGATTACACATGTGTTAATTTACCTTTGGGAATGTGATGTCACATTCATCTGTTGAATATTTAATGAGCATAGTTCCTGCCACACTCGCAAATGTGAACGCTGGTGCGCGTGTGTGATCCTACTTTTAATCCCCTTCCATAGGGAATCATTGAGAAAAATGGTTCGAGAAACTCGCAAAAAAGCAGCATGCTGCGATTTTTTTCTCGGTCCGATTTGGACTGAGAAAAAGAATCGCAGATGAGAGCTGAATCATTCACTAACATGTGTCCGATTCCAATGCGAGTTTTTCTCGCATTGCTCTACTGCGAGAAACTCGCAAGTGAGAAGCAGCCCTTAGAAACTCTCCTGCGGACAAGATGCAGACACTATGGACTTGTCTCCAGATGATGCTGTGCATTACATAGGACGGGGATAAGATGATTATATGAAAGGTTAAGAACCTGCAAGTGGTGGGTGCGCATTGCCTTTGTAACCAGCCACTCTTGAGACCGCAAGGTGTCACACTATCACACTATTAAACTAAAAATCCCTCCATGCTCAACTGGGCGCTTGCTGGGCTTGGTACCACCTACTATCCACTTGCTGGGCTTGGTACCACCCACTTGGCACTTGCTGGGCTCTGTGCCACCCACTGTGCACTTGCTGGACTTGGTACCGCTCCTAGGCACTTTCTGGGCTTGGTACCGCCCACTGGGCACTTTCTGGGCTTGGTACCGCCCACTGGGCACTTGCTGGGCTTGGTACCGCCCACTGGGCACTTGCTTGGCTTGATACCGCCCACTGGGCACTTGCTGGGCTTGGTACTGCCCACTGGCCACTTGCTAGGCTTAGTACTGCCCACTGGCCACTTGCTGGGCTTGGTACCACCCACTGGGCGCTTGCTGGGCTTGGTACCACCCACTGGGCACTTGCTGGGCTTGGTACCACCTACTATCCACTTGCTGGGCTTGGTACCACCCATTAGGCACTTGCTGGGCTTGGTGCCACCCACTGTGCACTTGCTGGGCTTAGTACCGCTCCTAGGCACTTTCTGGGCTTGGTACCACCCACTGGGCACTTTCTGGGCTTGGTACCTCCCACTGGGTTTTGTACCTCCCACTGGGCACTTGCTGGGCTTGGTACCGCCCACTGGGCACTTGCTGGGCTTGGTACCGCCCACTGGGCACTTGCTGGGCTTGGTACCGCCCACTGGGCACTTGCTGGGCTTGATACCGCCCACTGGGCACTTGCTGGGCTTGGTACTGCCCACTGGCCACTTGCTAGGCTTAGTACTGTCCACTGGCCACTTGCTGGGCTTGGTACCACCCACTGGGCGCTTGCTGGGCTTGGTACCACTCACTGGGCACTTGCTGGGCTTGGTACCACCTACTATCCACTTGCTGGGCTTGGTACCACCCATTAGGCACTTACTGGGCTTGGTGCCACCCACTGTGCACTTGCTGGGCTTAGTACCGCTCCTAGGCACTTTCTGGGCTTGGTACCACCCACTGGGCACTTTCTGGGCTTGGTACCTCCCACTGGGCACTTGCTGGGTTTTGTACCTCCCACTGGGCACTTTCTGGGCTTGGTACCTCCCACTGGGCACTTGCTGGGTTTTGTACCTCCCACTGGGCACTTTCTGGGCTTGGTACCTCCCACTGGGCACTTGCTGGGTTTTGTACCTCCCACTGGGCACTTGCTGGGCTTGGTACCGCCCACTGGGCACTTGCTGGGCTTGGTACCGCCCACTGGGCACTTGCTGGGCTTGGTACCGCCCACTGGGCACTTGCTGGGCTTGGTACCGCCCACTGGGCACTTGCTGGGCTTGGTACTGAACACTGGGCACTTGCTGGGCTTGGTACTGCCCACTGGGCACTTGCTGGGCTTGGTACTGCCCACTGGGCACTTGCTGGGCTTGGTACTGCCCACTGGGCACTTGCTGAGCTTGGTACTGCCCACTGGGCACTTGCTGGGCTTGGTACTGCCTACTGGGAACTTGCAATCAAATTTGCATATGTGAAACAGTCTATTTTTCTCTATTTTATGAACACCCACAAAGATATTTATTTTCAAGTCCCCTACCTAGCGCTGTTAGAGATTTGATAATCAAAAATCGTTTCTGACAACCTCCCTTTAACCCCTTCCCATCTGGGCAAATTTTATTTTTTTGTATTTTTACTTTTCTTACCATTCTTCCAAAAGTCATATTTTTTCATTTTTACATCTACTTGTCACACTAGGTATGGGGAAGTACCAAGAAAATGGCGAAAGGGAAAGGAAACCCTGTGTCTAGGGAAGGGAGAGATGATGACCAAGTCTACTGCTGGGCCCTGGGGTCTCACACCACCCTAGATAGGTTTTGCACCTATGTGCTGTGCCGGATACAGGACCCTAGGCTGACCCTAGAACTGGGCCCTAGATAGGGAACAGGTGGGATGAGCTGTTAGTCAATCCCACTACCACTAAAAAAGGGGCACACACAGGGGAAAGCACATGAACAACTTATCTCCAGATGACTCAGGGAGAAGCACAGTAAATAACAATGTTTCTTCAGATGAGTGCAAGCCGACTGCAGAGGTGCAGTGCCCGAAAAAAATTGCATTTCTGGGGTTTTGGTATTTTTTGTTTGCTTTACTTGGTTTATTATGGGGTTAGGTCATTTTATACTTTGATCGATTGGAGCTTTGCAGATGCGACAATAGGAAATATTGGGAGGGTTTTTTGGTCTCCTTAGGGAACTAGAACGTGAGATTGCTTGTACTATATACAGTGTGTCCACCCATATCCTGTCCACCGCCATTAACTTGAGAACAGCGGATGCTATAGGCATAGAAGTGATGTCTAGGTGCAGTAAAGGAGCCATGCGCTATGCAGTGAAACCACCTATAGCGCCACCTGGTGGAAAACAACGGAGTTAGCATTTTTATCTCAAAAACGTACAAGGTAGAGAAAAAAAAGTGAATTAAAAAATTGTAGGGCATCATCAATTCAATACGAATCAACACCTTGCATACAGAAATGCTATGATATGAAACCCATGACCCCCCCAAAACATTGAATGCTGGTCACGCATATGGCGCTCATTTAACTTTGATGCTCAAAGTGGCCACCGTCAGCTGCAATGCACATCTGGACTCTGGACAGCATACTGTATCTTGCTGCAGGTTGTGCAATATGGTAGGTGACATGTTTGCACAAGTATCTGTGATACGACGTCGTAGGTCCTGCAATATTGGTGGAGGGGTCGCATACACCTGCTGTTTGATGTGACCTCACAGAAAGAAGTCCAATGGGGTCAGGTCCGGTGAGTGTGGAGGCCACTCCACGCAGCCACCATACCCAGTAACTTGTAGGAAGGTCTCCATGAGGTATCGCTTCACGTCTGCAGCCTTGTGTGTTTTACACGTTCTAATCATAGCCTTTCTGTATGCAAGGTGTCGATTCGTATTGAATTGATGATGGTGGCCCTATAGGTTTCATTGCGTAGCACATTGATACTTCACTATACCTAGACACCACTTCTATGCCTATAGCTGCCGCCGTTCTCAAATTAATGGCGGTGGACAGGATATGGGTGGACACACTGTATACTATAATACAGTGGAACCTTGGTTTGTTCTGGGAGTGTACTTGTAAACCAAGTTACTCGTCTAGCAAAGCAAAATTTCCCATAGGAAATCATTGTAATGCAGACAATTCGTTCCACAACTTGTTCAATGTCCCATCCTGGTCCCCTATTGTGCCATTCCACACATGCACAAACACGCACAAACACACTCGCACAAACACGCACGCACACACACATATTATGCTCACCTTACCATCCGTTTCCTCGCCGGCCTCCTGGTTCTTGTAGATCGCCGGTACAGGATGTGTATCGGGTAACCATCGCGACCGATGCCGGAGCTTCCGCTGCCTTTGAGTAGCGGCTGACAACGGAAGTTCCTCCCTCGTCACGATGGTTACCCGATATACATCCTGTAGCGGCGAACTACAAGAACCGGGAGGCCGGCGATGGAAAGGAAGGTAAGGTGAGCATAATATGTGTGTGTGCGTGTTTGTGCAGACTGCAAGAGCGGGTCAGAGCGCGGTGGATGTATGGAACCGGAAGTGTGTGAGGTATTTGCTCGTACGGGAAAGCTTGCTCATAAACTGAGTTACAGATTTACAGCAAGCCTTGCTCATATAGCGAAATACTCGCAAACCGGGTTACTCGTAAACAGAGGTTCCACTGTACTTCAGCATTGCGGAATGTAGTTCATTTAACAAACTATTACAGTGAAGATGGTAGCAGTGAATGCGGCTTTTATTATGCCCCTGATTGCCATGGCAACCTGCGATCAAGTTGCAGGGTGATGGTGGGCACAATAGGTGCACCACTGGAGTTTAGCCTCTTAAATTCCGCTATCAGAGATTGACAGCAGCACTTAAAATGGTTGTCCAGTTTTCTAAGGAAAGTCTGTAGTTACTCTGAGTGCAGACTTCTGAACCCTCGTAGTTTGCACACCGTGCCCTGTCAGGATTCTCCAGGTCTGGCAACGAAATCTGGCAGTCATGTGACGGTAAATATTTGATATACATACTACCTGCCACATTCTGACTAGACGTGTGTGCCCTCACTCAATGCAAGACTAGTTGGAATGTGGCCAGAAGTACGCATGCTTTCATCAGATATCTGGGAAACCCCTAAAAGTGGTTATACAGCTGATCTATTAGAGATCCAGCAGGATGCATCTGAAGCACTATGCCAGTGTAAACAAGCTATTAAATTATTTGTATATGTTTCCTGATTGGAGGCCGATTAAAGGCATAAAATCAGGTAAAGGAAACGCACCTTACAGTGTAATCGTCATTTCATTTTTTTTTTTTATTTGATAAATGAATAGTACAGATGATTATAAACAACATTGCAATATATCTTATCAGAGAAATTTGCTTCGTCATTATCAAAATTCTCAATTCTGAGGTAAAATCTGTATCCATTGAAGACTTTCCCATTACTGAGATAGGAGATGAGAGTTGCTATTGATGAGATTCTATGTAGATAGAAAAGGGAGGAGGCGGAGCTCAACCTCTAGCCCCTCCCTCTTCCTCTAGCCCCTCCCACTGCCTATAGGTCTCCCCCTGCTCCTGTCATTAAAAAATTTAAAGGGAACCTGTCACCGGATGTTTATAATACTCACCTAACGGTCAGTGTGGAACAGACTGGTTGGATGGGCGTCTCCATTCTCCGGGTCCTGCGCCTCCTCTTTCGGCCATCTTTCTCCTCCTTCTGAAGCTAGTTTGGATGAGGCGTTCTACATCATACACACAAGCCAACATTGAGGTCCTGCGCAGGCGCACTTTGATCTGCCCTGAATAGGACAGATCAAAGTATTGTAGTGCGCCTGCGCAGGACCTCAATGTTAGCTACGGTAGATGACGCAGAACGCGTCATCTGCGATCCACCCGCGCCTGTTAACCCCACAAAATGTAACAGCGCAATTTAAATGGCCGCGGCGGAAATTGCACCGTTCCCTGCTGCCTTCAGAGCCCCATGACGCGATCATGGGGAGCCGATGGTTGTCAAGGTAGGAACGGGTTATGTGATACCTCCAGTTGTTATCATGACGTATTTTCTGTCAGAACCAGCGGAAAGAAGCATTTCTATTGATCAGAGATGTGCAGCTCTGATCAACAGAAATGCACATTCGATTAGCCTGTGCAATGATAAAGTCCCCTAGCAGGACTAGCAAAATAAAGAAAAATAGTTAAAAAAAAGTTTAAAAAAAAAAAAAAACGTGAAAAAAAAAATGCAAAACCCCCCCTATATGCCCCATTGAAAATAAAACAGATCGAAAAATTAAAAATATACACATATTTGGTATCATCGCGTTCAGAAATGCCCGATCTATCAAAATATAAAATCAATTAATCTGACCGGCACACGGCGTAGCATAAAAAAAATTCCAAATGCCAAAATTAAATTTTTTCATCGTAAATTTTGGGCAAAATGCCATAACAGGCGATCAAAATGTAGCATCTGCGCAAAAATAATACCGTTAACGTCAGCTCAAGACACAAAAAATAATCTGTCACTGAGCCATAGATTCCGAAACATGGGTCACGGAAAATGGCGCAAAAAGTGTGCCACTTTTTTGGACAAACTTTTGAAATTTTTCACCTCTTAGGTAAAAGTAAACCTATACATCTTTGGTGTCTAAGAACTCACACAGACGTGAGGCATCACAACAACACATCAGTTTTATCATATAATGAACACAGTGAATAAAATACCCCCAAAACAATCATGCAATCACATTTTTGTTTTTTTTTAGCAATTCTTCGACACTTGGAAATTTTTTTGCCGTTTTCCAGTTCACTATATGGTAAAACTTATGGTTTCCTTTAAAAGTATAACTCGTCCCGCAAAAACCAAGCCCTTATATTGCGAGAGTGACAGAAAAATATAAAAGTTATGGCTCTCGGAAGAAGGGGAGTAAAAATTGGAAATGGAAAAATCGCCTGGTGATTAAGGGGTTAAAATTAGCAGCTTTTTTTTCTAGGTTCAGTGCTTCTGGATCCTTCCAGAGAAAAGTACAAATACGAATAATAAAAGCTATGTGCACATGTTGAGTATTTGGATGAAGTATGCAAGGAAAAATGCGGTGGAAAAAAAGTGTGGTTTTGCCGTGTTTTTGATGCATTTTCTAGTGTTTTTAGACACTAATGAATGCTATAGAGATAGATAATAGATAGATATAGATACACAAATAGACATATAATTTCACAACCCCCAACATATAATAAAATTGCACCTTGTAGATCTTGGACCCTTTTTTGTAATTAAATAAACAAAAAAAGGAAAAAAAACAGCATGGGTTCCCCCCTATCTTTTATAACCAGCAAAGGTAAAGCAGACAGCTGGGGGCTGATATTATCAGGCTAGAAAAGTCCTTGGTTATTGGGCCCTTTGCAGCCTAAAAAATATCAGCCTGCAGCCACCCCAGAAGTGGCTTATCACATTAGGAGCGCCAATTTTGGCTCTTCACCCCGACTCTTCCTGATTGCCCTGGTGCGGTGGCAATTGGAGTAATGGTTTTCGTGGTTGATGTCAGCTGTGTAGTGTCAGCTGGCATCAAGCCCTGGGGTTAGTAATGGAGAGGCATCTATCAGACACCCACATTACTAATCCAGTAAGTAAAAAATAAAGTAAAAATACACACAGAAAAAAAATTAGTTTCCCTGGTTCACCATTTTATTAAAACAGAAAACCTCATGCAGGTCTGGCGTAGTCCAGGGATTCTGGCGTAGTCCAGGGAATCCGAAGTAGTCCACCAATGGAAACATTAGGAACAAAAAAGGAGAGAAATAAAAACAAGACTTTCCCTTGTTCACCAATTTATTAGAAAGCAAAATTCCCAAGTCCAAAGTAGTTCAGCGGTTCCCACAACATTCCTCGTTTACGTAGATCAAAGGCTATGGAGCATCCGAAAAAGGCTCGAAACCAGACCCCAAACTTTGAACAGCAGCCAATCCTGGCTCATGCTGCGCTCCATGAGACCCGGTGACTGTGATGAGTAGTAATGTCAGCAACGCCATCAATGTGATAAGCAGTGACATTCCTAACATCACAACTCATCATTCTATGGGTGTCGCCAAGCCAGGAATTGCTGCTGCTCAAAGTCTATGGCGTCTCGGTCTGAGGTCTCACTCTGAGGCTCCATAGCCTTTGATGTTCGCAATTGAGGAACATCCACGGTCCCGGTTTCAAATGATTGCACAGGGAGTAAGTGCATGCGCAGATGAAGCTCTTGGATGAGAGCTGGATGAGAGCTCCATCTGCACAAGCACCGCTCCGGGCGCCATGATTTGAACCGGGACTGCGGACAGACTGGGATACTCACCGCACCGGCCTGTTCCATCACTGACCCGCCTCTGCTGCTGTCACTGACCCGCTGCTGACACCACTGGCCCACCGCTGACACCACTGACCCGCCGCCGCCACCACGGACCCGCTGCCGCTGCTAGCACAGCCTCTATCTCCTGTGACCCCGCTCCACCACTGCTGCCACCCCCCTCCAGAAAGACAACACCAGAGTATAAGACGGACCCCATTTTTATATTTTTTTTACTTTTTTTATCTCTAAATTTGTGGTGCGTCTTATAAAACGAAATATACGGTATTTCCATAGGAATCAATGTAAATCCAATTAATTTGTTTTTGACACTCTATAATACATATCAAAAACACATTTTATTGGGAATAAAGATAGTGATTAATACTAAAAATAATAAGAAATGAATATAAAACACTAGTGTAAAGAATAAATACATTTTATCTTACATTTCTTTTATACATTTTGAGACTGATGAGCGGGGTGACACTGACATACTGCCACACAGAGCCAGAGAATGCATGGATCACCCTTTGCTGTTGCAAAAATAGCAGCGTAGTGACGTGAGCATGCTGACAAAAACAAATGAAAACCGACGCAACCAGCGAAAACCGAAGCAAATTTTTTAGTGGCAAAAAATCAACGATAACCGAAACTAACGATAACCGATGTCAACGAAAACCGAGGTACCACTGTATCTCAAAAAGGCAAGCCAGAGATTCTTTTACAAGGAAGAAAAATCCATTTTGACACCAGCTGTTTCGTGGGTTTTGCTCCTCATCAGTGCAGAGCTTGATATTGATTTGATGAATTATATGCCTAAAACTCCATTTAAATCAGCTAATAATCAGGAAACAGCATTCATTAGAATTGTGTAAACATGAATGTAAAAAACGCTTGTTTGTCAGTTCATTGGATCATTCATGTTGGTGATTGTAGTTGTATCGTTCATGCTGGCATTAAAATCATCATTATCGGCAGCAAATCTTCCTGTGTAAACAGGTGATGTGCACAGTACAGTTATATTAAAAGGGTGGTTCACCCATATTTTTTATTGTCTAGTTCGATATATTGAGAAGCAATGTTTCTCTCAAATACCTTATTTTGGCAATAGTGCCTGTGAGAGGCGCTATTGAAGACTGCTGTTCCCCGCTCCGGTGATGTCATGTCAAGTTCCTCACACGTCACATCCCTGCGGCTGGCTGCAGTCTTCCTGACTCACTGATCTGTAGGCGGTGTTTCACCGCTTGTCACAGCACAGCGCGTCACCTGCTTGCAGCGTTCTGCTGTGAGGGAGGAGGGAGCAGGGAGCAAATGGGCTGTGATGAGCGGTGCAACACCGCCCACAGATCAGTGAGTCAGGAAGACTGCAGCTGGCCGCACGGATGTGACGTGTGCGGAACTTGACGTGACGTCACCGGAGCGGGGAACAGCAGTCTGCAATAGCGCCTCTCACTGGCACTATTGCCAACATAAGGTATTTGAGAGAAACCTCGTTTCTCAATATAATATCGAACTAGAAAATAAAAAATATGGGTGAACCACCCCTTTAATTATCAATCTAGGTGCATAAAATTTTGGTGGTTCGTTTTAACAGGCCATTAAATGACTGGTAACTGTTTAATGGTCGTGAATAGGGGAGAAAAAAGAACACACATAATAGAAGCGCACATCCAAAAAATTATGAAAATAATATAGAATTTTATTTAATCCAGAGAAAACCACACATAATAAAAACATTTAAAACCAGATACAAATACAAAAACGACCTCTATGCTTGGTAGTAATGGCTCTTCAGGGAAAATCAAGAGACATAAATATATATATACCGTATAACAACCGCTGTGATCGTCATAAGACAATAATATAATGGCAATGTATAGAATAACAGTATACATCAGGATTGGTAAACCAATTATAATAATCAAATGGAAATACAATGATCTATAATAACATGGGAACCACTGATTAATTCTAATTATTGCACATATGCTAGCAAGAGATATGACCCATGCTTATCACATGACACATAATTACAACATATACTGCACCTGTGAAGTCCCAATTAGGATGGCCAACACATTAATAAAAGACCTTAGATGTATACAAGGTAATAATGAATCCATAATTATATAGGTGCCAATGTGCAAAAATATAGCCAACGATACAAGGCCCTCCAATATTAGATAATGGAAAATATAGAGGAAGGTGATGTCCAAAAGTAGAAATATGGCCGCCAACCCAGGAATGGATAATGAAAATGTGTGCTGCTGTCAGTTGATAAGGGTAGTACCAGCCGACCAGCTAACCTCAAAACATGGCTCAGCGGGGAAGCCAATTGATTAAACCCTGGTTCAAGGGTGATATTGAGATATATATATATATATATATATCCTTTTAGGAGTAAAGAATAGCTATGCCAGGCACTCAAGAGTATACTGTTATTCCATACATTGCCATTATATTATTATCTTATGACGATCACAGCGGTTGTTTATATATATATATATATATATATATATATATATATATATATATTTATGTCTCTTGATTTTCCCTGAAGAGCCATTACTACCAAGCATAGAGGTCGTTTTTCTATTTGTGTCTGGTTTTCAATGTTTTTATTATGTGTGGTTTTCTATGGATTTAATACAATTCTATAATATTTTGATAATTTTTTGGATGTGCGCTTCTATTATGTGTGGTCTTTTTTCTTCCCTATTTATGCTTGTTTCTCACACAAGAGGCTGTACTCATGACCATAATTGAGTGGCTGTGCACCCCTACTTCTTTAAATTGTTTAATGGTCATGGTCGGCACTTGTAAATTAACCTTAAGATGCAGCTCTCATTAGGTTATGACTCTCCATATTGGGGTTGTTCGGCCTTAAGGTACAAGTCTGCAGTCACTCTGTGTCACTCTATGTGACTGCACACTTGTAGACTAAAGGCCGTTTTACAGGCAACGACATCGCTAACGAGATGTCACTGGGGTCACGGAATTCGTGACGCACATCCGGCCTCGTTAGCGACGTCGTTTCGTGTGACACCTACGAGCGAGTTTTAATGATCAAAATTACTCACCTAATCATTGATCGTTGACACGTCATTCAAATCCCAAATACTGTTGCTGGTGGTGAACGCAGGTTGTTCGTCGTTCCTGAGGCAGCACACATCGCTATGTGTGACACCACAGGAACGACGAACAACAGCTTACCTGCGTCCTCCGGCAACGAGGTGGGAGTGACCTTCATGTGGCTGCTGTCCGCCCCTCCGCTTCTATTGGTTGCCTGCTGTGTGACGCTGCACGAACCGCCCCCTTAGAAAAGAGGTGGTTCGCCGGCCACAGTGACGTCGTCAGGCAAGTAAGTCCATGTGACGCGTACCTCCGATATTGTTCGCCACGGGCAAACGACGGGGGCGGGTGTGATCGCTAGCGACATCGCTAGTGCTGTCGCAGCGTGTAAGGCTCCCTTTAGGCTGGACAACCCCTTTAAAGACTCACATTGATGAATAAAGGCTCCAGCCTGTGGCTCTAAGATCTGTAACCTGTAAGGCTGCTTTCACACATCCGGCTTGAGCTCTGCAGCTCAATCCGGCTGTGCAAGCTATGCAACGGATGCGGTGAAAACACCGCATCCTTTGCATAAGTTTTTGCTTTGCGGCCAGTCCGGTTTTTGCCGCTTGCGGCATGCTACTGAGCATGCGCAGTGGCAAAAACCGCATGCGGCGGCCGGATGCGGTTATTGCCGCATTGCGCCGCATCCGGCCGCCATAGGCATGCATTGAAAAATGTGCCGCATCAGCCGAATGCGGCGCAATGCGTTTTTTTTTGCCGCACGAAAAAACGTGCCAGGCAACGTTCCATCCGGCCGCCGCATCGGCTAAATCTGCCGCATGCGGCAAAAACCGGACGGAACGCAAGGCCATGCGGCACAATGCGGCACTAATTAAAGTCTATGCAGAAAAAACGCAACCAGCAGCAAAAAAAAAACGGTTGCGATTTTCCTGCAAAGTGCCGGAGTGTGCCGCATTGCAGAAACCGGAGGTGTGAAAGCAGCCTAAGAAAGCAGCTACGTTTTTACTAATCCTGTACAACCCCTTTAACAACGACACGACCTCCAATGTAAAACATACTGTGAACTTGGTTTAGGTGTAACATAGCCATTTCAGTCCAAAAACAATACACACCTAAATATTAACTGCTCCAACAATTGGACTCCTATGTCCCAAAACCTGAAATTTACCCATTCTTACAATTCTGTTAAAGCAAAACTAACTAAACAGTCACATCCTATAGTCAAAGGTTGAGTACGGGTAGAACGATCATTTAGTGTTTGGTATATAAATACTAGGTATGATAATCCAGAAACTCTGATAATCGTCCATCTCTCAGCTTTTATTGATGCTATTGACTGTAACATAAGCTTGGGTTAGGCCACTGAATAACTCCAATTTTATGTATCATTTGTACGACGTTCAGATCATGTCCGAGCAGGCCTAATGTTTCATTTGTCTTTAAACCATTTTTCGTTTCAGGATGATGTCTGCAGTTTCTACATTGAGTGCAATGTAACAACAGCCGACTGTATAGACATGAAAATTGACCTCAACGACCTCATGCAGCAAATCGCAGAAAGCGTATTAGTGATCGAACTGCATAGCGCCCATGACGACCACGAACATTCAGAGATAACAGAATGTGCACATTTTGTAAGATGTTCATGTGAAGAAGGGCTATAAAGTGAGATACCCATATGAAAATAAAGCGCGACCTTCTCAGTACAGCCGTCATGGCAGAGATCTCATACTGCTCTATAAGTCTGAGGCTACCGGCACATCCCATTGCGGTCTTTTTCATTATCTATCAAATAGGTGTTGATTTCTCAGTCTATGGAGAAAAAACGTTCTGCCGTGTTGGTTGAATAGTAAACGTGGGTTTAAACCTTCCCACTTGCAGTGTTCAATAACCGCTCATCTGCTTGTTTGCTGCCTAATAGCACTTCAGATGAGCGCAGAACAATTGGTAATAGATCGTACAGTGCGTATAGGCTCCTATTCAGCACAGGTTCTGTATACACAGGATGAGGAGCTGTCAAGAATGATGACCTTTTAGGCAAAACAAATTTTCATTTCACCTTACGAGCGTTTTGCTTGTTTGTTAGGGAGATCAGCAGCCTGTTTACACTGCAGTTATTGGTAGACTAAAGGTGGCTTTACACACTACGATATCTCGTCGGGGTCATGACGTTAGTTACGTACATCCGGCGCCGTTAGCGACATCGCAGCGTGTGACACCAAGGAGCGACGACCAACGAGCGCAAAAACGTGAAAAATCGTTGCTCGTTGACACGTTGCTCATTTTCAAAATATCGTTGCTGCTGCAGGTACGATGTTGTTAGTCCTTCCTGCGGCAGCACACATCGCTATGTGTGACACCGCAGGAACGACGAACATCTCCTTACCTGCCGTCCACCGGCAATGAGGAAGGAAGGAGGTGGGCGGCATGTTCCGGCCGCTCATCTCCGCCCCTCCTCTGCTATTGGACGGCTGCCATGTGACGTCGCTGTGACGCTGCACGAACCGCCCCCTTAGAAAGGAGGCGGTTCACCAGCAACAGCGACGTCGCAGGGAAGGTAAGTCCGTGTAAGCGATATTGTGCACCATGGGCAGCAATTTGCTCGTGTTGCACAACAGGACGGGGGCGGGTACGCTCACTAGCGATATCGGTACCGATATCGCAGCATGTAAAGTACCCTTAAGTGTCACACTTGGAGTTGTTAGTGTCCGACTACACCATGTGAGAGTTGCGCTCAGACCTACGGATGTCTAGCGCACTACACATCTCACAACAAACAAGGGGGACACTATAACCACCGTGGTCCCTAGTTCTAGGAAGAGGGGACACCTCCAAACCTCACCTGAGGCTGTAGCCTGCACTCCTAACATCCCTATACAGGTTCCTTCAACCTGTCACCGAACAGGATACTATGTACCCTAGCTAGCCCTGCACTCACCCTGGCTAGTGAGCAGGCCAGCAAGAGCACTAATCCCACCACTACAAATACTACAACACAGAGGTAGATAGACAGACAGGGGAATTACACAACATGAACCTGAATGCTGCAACAACACGGCTCCAACAACTGCATATAATCAGCAGCTCCTATAAATGTGCAGTCACCTGGGTGGTCAGGAACAGAAGGCTCTATTTCCAACAAAAGCTGAAGGATGGGGAGACTACTTAAAGGAGATGGGAGGGGTCACAAACCAGCTGCACATGAGGTGATTAGGTAGGAGCTGCTAGCAGAAAAAACTGGCATTAACTCCTGAATAGAGATGAGCGAACCAGCCGTGGTTCGGCTCGAGTTCGGTTCGCCGAACGGAGGTCTCGTTCGAGTTTGGTTCGGCGAACCACTCGAACCGCATAGGAAACAATGGGAGGCAATCACAAACACATAAAAACACCTAGAAAAAACCCTCAAAAGTATCCAAAAGGTGACAAACAACTCACAACACAACACAAACACAATGGAAAGTGACAAGAACAAATTCTCATGTGAAAACAAAACAGCGTTACAAGGAAAAGAGGATGAGACACAGATATAGGCATGGCATGCCCTTCTAAAATCATGTAAAACACCGCAAGGTTACTCCAAGCGGAGTCTCCCTTTTTTCCAAAAATTGGGCCCCACACACACCCATCCATTCAGTGGCAGCACTTGTGCCCCAGTTGTACACTTCACAGCTAGATTTGCATCAAGCACATTCAAAAATACGCCATACTTAACCGTCCCCAGGATGACCCCAGGGGTAGGTAGCAAAGTCTGTGCTGAACCATGACTTGTTCATCTTGGCTCCTTTTAAAAAACACAGCAAGCAAGGGTTACGCCAAGCGGAGTCTCCCTTTTTTCCAAAAATTGGGCCCCACACACACCCATCCATTCAGTGGCAGCACTTGTGCCCCAGTTGTACACTTCACAGCTAGATTTGCATCAAGAACATTAAAAATCCACAAGCATTTACTCTCCACAGGATGACACTGGGGTAGTAAATTCCTTGTGGATCCATGACTTGTCCATTTTGATGAACGTTAGTCTGTCCACATTGTCACTGGACAGACACGTGCGCTTATCTGTCAGCACACACCCAGCAGCACTGAAGACACGTTCAGAGACAACGCTGGCTGCAGGACACGACAAGATCTCCAAGGCATAAGTGAAGAGCTCTGGCCATTTTTCAAGATTTGAAGCCCAAAATGAGCAAGGCTCCATTTGCAAAGTCATGGCATCGATGTTCATTTGGAGATACTCCTGTATCATCCTCTCCAGCCGTTGACTATGTGTCAGACTTGTTGTCTCTGGTGGCCTTGCAAAGGATGGTCTAAAAAAAATGATGAAAAGATTCAATAAAATTGCTGTTACCAGCACCAGATACGGTGCTGCTGGTACGGGTAGACTGTTGAAGATGACGAGACCGTCCCATGTTTGTCAAGTTACAACTGGGAGATTCACTCCCTGCACCAGGGTTGTTTGGTGGAAAAGCCGAGCTAAGATCGAGTAACAGCTTCTGCTGATACTCCTGCATACGTGCGTCCCTTTCTATGGCTGGAAGTATGTCACAAAATTTGGATTTGTACCGGGGATCTAATAGTGTGGCAAGCCAGTAGTCATCATCACTTCTAATTTTGACAATACGAGGGTCATGTTGGAGGTAGTGCAGCAAGAAGGCGCTCATGTGTCTTGCGCAGCCATGCGGACCAAGTCCACGCTGTGTTTGTAGCATAGAGGTGCTAACCGTTCTTTCTTCCTCTGACATCTCCCCCCAACCTCTTTCAACAGAAATTTGACCAAGGTCTCCCTCATCCGCTGAGTCTTCCATATCCATGGACAGTTCGTCCTCCATTTCTTCATGTTCTCCTGCACCTTCCTCAACATTTCGCCTGCTACCATGTGCCCTTGTTGATCCCTGTCCCCCATGGTCCCATGCCTGCCGCGTTGGTGATGATGAACGTCTGGACCTTGGTGATGTTGTTGTGTCTTGCGCATATGAATCCTCCTGTAGTTCCTCCCCTTCCTGTTGTCCCACCCCCTGACACCGAAAAGTGTTTAGCGTGTGCTCCAGCATGTAAATGACTGGAATTGTCATGCTGATAATGGCATTGTCAGCGCTAAACATATTCGTCGCCATGTCGAAACAGTGCAGTGCAGTGCAGAAGGGTGCATAGGTCCTTGATCTGAGACCACTCCATCAGGGTGATCTGCCCCACCTCTGCATCTCGTTGGCCCAGGCTATACGTCATGACGTATTGCACCAGGGCTCGACGTTGCTGCCACAGTCGCTGTAACATGTGGAGAGTCGAATTCCAGCGTGTCGCCACATCGCATTTCAGGCGATGAACCGGCAGGCCGAAAGACTTGTGGAGCGATGCAAGTCGCTCAGCAGCGGTGGTTGAACGTCGGAAGTGAGCAGACAGTGTTCGTGCCCAGTTCAGAAGGCCATCTAGGCCGGGATAGTGTGTTAAAAATTGCTGGACAACAAGGTTCAACACGTGAGCCATACAAGGCACGTGTGTCACCTTGCCCAGGCGAAGGGCCGCACCCAGGTTTGCAGCATTGTTGCACACGGCCTTACCAGGCTGCAGGTTGAGTGGAGACAACCATTTACCAAACTCAGTCTCCAGATTTGCCCACAAATCAGCCGCTGTGTGACTCTTATTTCCAAGACATTTCAAGATAAAGACCGCCTGATGCCATTGCGCTCTGCTGCCAGCATAGTAATGAGGAGTGCGTGATTCCTTCTGCGCAGTTAGAACGCTGGAGGCCTGACAAGGCAGGCTTGGGGCGGAGGTGGAGGACCCAGACGAGGTGGAGGAGGCAGAAGCAGTGGCAGAACTTGGACAGACAGAGGATTGACACACAAGTCGTGGGGACGGCAAGACTTGTGCAGCAGACCCTTCATCATCTATCACCATAGTTACCCAGTGCCCTGTCAGCGACATGTAACGTCCCTGTCCATGCATACTGGTCCAAGTATCGGTGGTGAAATGCACCCGTTCACACACAGAGTTTCTCAAGGAAGCGGTGATGTTGTGTGCGACATGCTGGTGTAGCGCGGGCACACCTTTCTTGGAGAAGTAGTGGCGACTGGGCATCTGGTACTGGGGCACAGCGACAGACATAAGGTCTCTAAAATCCTGTGTGTCCACCAGGCGGAAAGGCAGCATTTCGGTAGCCAAGAGCTTACAGAGGGATAAAGTCAACCTTTTAGCTTTGTCATGGGTCGCAGGAAATGGCCTTTTATTTGTCCACATCTGAGGGACAGAGATCTGGCTGCTGTGTGTAGACGGTGTTGAGTAGGGTGTCCCTGGAAAAATGCAGGTTTGTGAGGAAAGTGCAGGCGTAGACATGATGTTGCCTTCATCCAACGTTGGTGCTATCGATGTCTGAGAGAGCTGTACACACGCACTTGTTTCCCCTTCCAAACCAACTGACGACCTACCAAGCAAACTGCCTGTTGCGGTTACAGTGGTGGAAGTTGTGCATGGAAAACCAGGTGTGACAGCTGTCCCCACAGTCCTAGAAGATGAAGAGCGCGCGGATGCACTGGAAGGGGCAGGCGGTGGATGGTTCGCTCCGCTAGGCCGCATTGCAGCACGGTGAGCTTCCCACTGGGACATATGATATTTATTCATGTGACGATTCATGGAAGAAGTTGTCAAACTGCTGAGGTTTTGCCCTCTACTAACAGAATCACGACAAATTTTACAGATCACATAATTTGGGCGATCTTTTGCTATGTCAATAAAGGACCAGGCTAAGCAACGCTTAGAGGGCATGCGACCTGCTGATCCACCCCGACTAGTGCTCAGAGGCACAGTGGTGGCTGAGGATGCAGTTGTAGACGTGCTACCAGTACTCCGACTCTGTCCAGGAAGGCGCAAGGTAACTTCGTCGTCAGTTGCATCCTCCTCCACCGCCTCTGTTGACCTCCTCGAGTGCCTGACTGTGGGTTGACAGTAGGTGGGATCTAGAACTTCGTCATCAATTGTTGTGTTTGCACTCCCCTCACCCTCAGACCGAGCCTCTTCTTGCCCTGACCGAATATTTAAGTTGTCATCCCAATCTGGTATCTGCGTCTCATTGTCATCAGTATGTTCCTCATTGTCTATAACAACAGGTGTTACAGTTTGTGAATAAGGGTCAACACTATGCTCAGAAACTTGGTCCTCACGGCCTGAATCAGAGTCACAAAGGTTCTGGGCATCACTGCAGACCATTTCCTGGTCTGTACTCACTGTAGCTGGGGAGCACACCTCTGATTCCCAGGCTATAGTGTGACTGAACAGCTCTGCAGACTCAGCCATCTCAGTTCCACCATACTGTGCAGGGCGGATGTAGACTTCAGAGCTGGGAGAAAGCAAGTGTGATTGGGATGACAACTCAGAGGACTGGTGTTTTTTGGATGCGGTAGTTGAGGTGGCGGAAAGGGCACTTGTTGGACCACTTGAGATCCATTCAAGCATTTTCTTTTATTGGCCATCATCTACCTTTGTTCCAGTTGTTCGTGCCCGTAAAAAAGGGAGCACATCGAATTGTCCACGGTAAGTAGTAGACATCTTACTTTTGCTGGAAGATGGTCTATCTTCAGCAGATGTTAATGGAGCTTTGCCACCTTCCCCACAGACAAACCCTTTTTTTCCTTTTCCAACACGCCTCTTCCCCTTTCCACCAGCATCTGTCATTTTGCCACTAATTTTGATTGCGACAAGATTGTGCACTTAAAATGTGGTAGTAAAAATTGAGAGGTGGTGTTGATTGCAGCGGTGGTCTATCTTTATTAACAGCAGAATAAACAACAATAACTATCCCTGACAATGCAACTACGGCCCTTAAACTGGCAGCATAGTTTGCTATTAGAATGGCTTAGTAACAATGAGTTTGAGTGTGCAATGCAGACGTGCTTCAAATAGATTTGCACTAGTGGGACACTAATGGAAGTCCAACAGCCACTTTTAGGATGCCACTAAGTTTACTCAGTGTTTGCTAGTATAATGGCTTAGTAACAATGAGTTTGAGTGTGCAATGCAGAGGTGCTGCAAATAGATTTGCACTAGTGGGACACTAATGGAAGTCCAACAGCCACTTTTAGGATGCCACTAAGTTTACTCAGTGTTTGCTAGTATAATGGCTTAGTAACAATGAGTTTGAGTGTGCAATGCAGTGGTGCTGCAAATAGATTTGCACCAGTGGGACAATAATGGAAGACCAACAGCCACTTTTAGGATGCCACTAAGTTTCCTCAGTGTTTGCTAGTATAATGACTTAGTAATAATGAGCTTGAGTGTGCAAAGGGCAGGAGGGTACAGTGGCAGGGTTGTGGGTCAGTGTACAGGAAAGGAAGTCTCACTTTCTATCCCTCCTAATGGGAAAATGCAGCGAGGAAGTCCCTGAGCTTAGCTACACAGACGCTGTTATCTTCTGTAGCTGTTAAAATCTGTTTCCACGGACCTGACTGTCACCTATGGCTCTCAGCCTGCTGTTATTAGCCCTTACAAGGGCTAATAGAAACTTCTATCCCTATTCTGTATAGCGTTGTGTGTAGAGCGTACACAGCAGTATCGGAGACAGGAGCTACGCCAGCGGTGACTGACACCCAGACGCAGAAGGCAGATAATGGCGTCCGGACGAGCAGATACCCGTTTTTATAATGCAGGGGCATGTGACATGGGCATCCTATCACACATGCCGTTGCTTCTCTGGCTAAAAGTCCACTTAGCTGTGTGTGTGTCTGGGATTGGCTGACATGCTGGCCCGCCCCACTACACGCGCGCGCTTAGACCCGCAACACACATCCGTTTAATTTGTATTTGCACTTACCGGAGACACGTACACACGGAGACCCATGTTGTTCTATGGTAGATGGCACACACACGTAAAATCACACGGAACGTGTGTCCGTGTGATAAGTACGTGTGTGCGCTTTTCTACACGGACAACATGTCCGTTTTTGGCCGGCATCACGCAGGCACGGACCCGCTAAAATCTATGGGTCCGTGCCTGCACGGACCGCACACGGAGTATGTCCGTGTTCAGCACATTTCGTGCGTGTGCGTTTTTACACTAGCGATCTTATTTTTTTTTTTTTTTTTAAATTAAATTCAGTATACTTACCTTTTTTTCTGCTGTTCTCAGTCATACTTACATTGGCGCTCGTTTTTTTTCTTCCCCCGGCTCATACCGCTCCCCGATCACCAGCGCGGCGAGGAACAGCTGTGCAGAGAATACGCGGCAACAATTACTTTGAAAATGCCGGCTGCATATGATTGGTTGCAGTCAGACACGCCCCCCACAATGAGTGACAGCTGTCTCACTGCACCCAATCACAGCAGCCGATGGGCGTGTCTATACTGTGCAGTAAAATAAATAAATAATTTAAAAAAACGGCGTGCGGTCCCCCCCTATTTTAATACCAGCCAGATAAAGCCATACGGCTGAAGGCTGGTATTCTCAGGATGGGGAGCCCCACGTTATGGGGAGCCCCCCAGCCTAACAATATCAGTCAGCAGCCGCCCAGAATTGCCGCATACATTAGATGCGACAGTTCCTGTCAGCTCCACGCAGCTAATGAAGGCAATAGCTGAGCTGTCACTGAGGTTACTCGCGGCCAACGCTGAATACAGCTGATCGCGCTATTGCCTTCATTAGCTGTGTGGAGCTGACAGGAGCGGCAGTGTCTTCTGCAGCTCCGGTCACCTCCATTCAGCAGAGCTGGAAGCGACGCTGGACCATCCTGGATTACGCCGGACATGGAGGGCTTTTTCGGGCTTATTAAAGTGGTGAACCAGGGAATATGTTTGTGTTTTTTATTTGTAACAAAGGATTTTTTCGGGTGTGTGTGTGTTTATTTACTGTCACTTACAGATTAATCATGGAAGGTATCTCGGGGAGACGCATGACATGATTAATCTAGGATTTATTGGCAGCTATGGGCTGCCAAAACCTCCTTATTACCCCGATTTGCCAACGCACCAGGGCAAATCGGGAAGAGCCGGGTACAGTCCCAGAACTGTCGCATATAATGTATGCGGCAATTCTGGGCGGCTGCTGACTGATATTGTTAGGCTGGGGGGCTCCCCATAACGTGGGGCTCCCCATCCTGAGAATACCAGCCTTCAGCCGTGTGGCTTTATCTGGCTGGTATTAAAATGGGGGGGGACCGCACGCCGTTTTTTTTAATTATTTATTTATTTATTTTACTGCACAGTATAGACACGCCCACCGGCTGCTGTGATTGGGTGCAGTGAGACAGCTGTCACTCAGCGTGGGGGGCGTGTCTGACTGCAACCAATCATAGGCGCCGGTGGGTGGGGAAAGCAGGGAATACGAGATTGATTAATGAGCGGCCTGGCATTTTCAAAGTAATTGTTGCCGCGTATTCTCTGCACAGCTGTTCCTCGCCGCGCTGGTGATCGGGGAGCGGTAAGTATGAGAGAGGGCTGCTAACTTCAGTCACTCGGTGGATTAGCGGTCACTGGTGAATCCTTCACAGGTGACCGCTAATCAGTACGCGGCACACAAACAGAGCCGCGGCATGACAATGAAGTCGGGTGAAGTTCACCCGAGTTCATTCTCATCGCGCAACTCTGTCTGCTGTCAGCCGACATGTATCAACGACATTGTGCAACACACAAACGGACATTCCACACGGACATTCCACGTACACATACACGGACATTTTACACGTACACACGGCTCGCATACGCCATCACACGGATGCCATAAGTACCGGAGAAACGCCCCAAAAAAACGAAACACGGACCCGAAAAACGGACCGTAAGACACGTACGTTTTTTTTGCGGAAGTGTGTTTTAGGCCTTAGGGAAGGAAGACAAGGAAAAAAAAAATGGCGATCGCCATTATCCCAGCAGCAGTGATCTGAATGCGCTGTTCCCGCACACTATACGCTGAAATTTCATAATAGTGTGAGTCACAGAGTGACTTACACTATTACAGCAGAAAGCCAGCTAGGAATTAGCTTGGCTTTTTGCTGCTAGAACTGTTCTCGAACGTAACTAGAACTATCGAGCTTTAGCAAAAAGCTCGAGTTCTAGTTCGATCTAGAACAGCCCCCAAAATCACTCGAACCGCGAACTGGAGAACCACGAACCGAGTGGAGCTCCGATCACCGATCTGTCACATATCTCTCATCTACGCGAGACACTCGTGAAACTAAACAATCTTAGAAATGCTTGTTTCCAAAAATTGTGCAGTATAAATCGTGCATATAAACAGCAGAAATAAAAACATCTCCACTGCCCTCATCTCATCTTCTCCTGTGCCTCCACCTCTATTCTTACAACTTCAGATTTAGCTGCCTGTGCTTCAGCTGAGACTGTATGTCATTCCACTGTGTTTTATCAAGACCAAAGTCAGTGCATCTGTGACGCCCTGGATCCCAGGGGTCACAGGTAATAACATCTACCACATACACACAGGGCCGGATTAAGGTTGGTGGGGGCCCCTGGGCAGAAAATCTGGTGGGGGCCCCATAAACGTTAACATTTTTAGCCATAACAGTAGAGCACGAACTGTAGCATTTAGATATAAATCCAATAAACATGTATCTTAAGGCCCCGTCACACTAAGCAACATCGCTAGCAACATCGCTGCTAACGAACAACTTTTGTGACGTTGCTAGCGATGTTGCTGTGTGTGACATCCAGCAACAACCTGGCCCCTGCTGTGAGGTCGTTGGTTGTTGCTGAATGTCCTGGGCCATTTTTTAGTTGTTGCTGTCCTGCTGTGAAGCGCAGATCGCTGTGTGTGACAGCGAGACAGCAACAACTAAATGTGCAGGCAGCAGGAGCCGGCTTCTGCGGAGGCTGGTAACCAATGTAAACATCGGGTAACCAAGAAGCCCTGTCCTTGGTTACCCGATATTTACCTTTGATACCAGCCTCCGCTGCTCTCACTATCAGTGCCGGCTCCTGCTCTGTGCACATGTAGCTGCAGCACACATCGGGTTAATTAACCCGATGTGTGCTGTAACTAGGAGAGCAAGGAGCCAGCGCTAAGCATTGTGCGCTGCTCCCTGCTCTGTGCACATGTAGCTGCAGCACACATCGGGTTAATTAACCCGATGTGTGCTGTAACTAGGAGAGCAAGGAGCCAGCGCTAAGCATTGTGCGCTGCTCCCTGCTCTGTGCACATTTAGCTGCAGCACACATCGGGTAATTAACCCGATGTGTGCTGTAACTAGGAGAGCAGGGAGCCAGCGCTCAGTGTGCGCTGCTTCCTGCTCTCTGCACGTGTAGCTGCGTGCGCTGGTAACCAAGGTAAATATCGGGTTGGTTACCCGATATTTACCTTAGTTACCAAGCGCAGCATCTTCCACGCGGCGCTGGGGGCTTGTCACTGGTTGCTGGTGAGCTCACCAGCAACTTGTGTAGCGACGCTCCAGCGATCCCTGCCAGGTCAGGTTGCTGGTGGGATCGCTGGAGCGTCGCAGTGTGACATCTCACCAGCAACCTCCTAGCAACTTACCAGCGATCCCCATCGTTGTTGGGATCGCTGGTAAGTTGCTTAGTGTGACTGGACCTTTACCCTGATCTGCCATATTCAGATTTACAGGACTACAATACAGATACAGTCCAGGATAACTCACAGCCATCACTTATACACACAGTACAATACAGATACAGTCCAGGATCACTCACAGCCGTCACTTATACACACAGTACAATACAGATACAGTCCAGGATCACTCACAGTCGTCACTTATACAAAGAAAGTAGAGTAAAGGGGGCTTTACACGCTGCGACATCGCTAATGCGGAGTCGTTGGGGTCACGGAATTCGTGACGCACATTCGGCCGCATTAGCGATGCCGTTTCGTGTGACACCGATAAGCGATTTTGCATCGTTGCAATAACGTGCAAAATCGCTAATCGGCGACATGGGGGTCCATTCTCTAATATCGTTGCTGCAGTAGTAACGAAGTTGTTCCTCGTTCCTGTGGCAGCACACATCGCTCCGTGTGACACCGCAGGAACGAGGAAGCTCCCCTTACCTGCCTCCCGGCCGCTATGCAGAAGGAAGGAGGTGGGCGGGATGTTACATCCCGCTCATCTCCACCCCTCCGCTGCTATTGGGCGGCGGTTAAGTGACGCTTCAGTGGCGTCGCTGTGACGCCGCATGGACCGCCCCCTTAGAAAGGAGGCGGTTCGCCGGTCACAGCGACGTCGCCGGACAGGTAAGTATGTGTGACGGCTCTGGGCGATGTTGTGCGGCACGGGCAGCGATTTGCCCGTGTCGCGCAACAGATGGGGGCGGGTACGCACGCTAGCGATATCGGGACCGATATCGCAGCGTGTAAAGCGGCCTTTACTCACATATTTTTAATTGATCCCAATGTTAAGGCAGCCAGGGACGGCTCCAGGTTTTTGTGGTCCCCGGTTGAGTCTCAGTGGGCCCCATCCACACACAGACACACACATACACATACAGGCATACGTACATATACATATTTGAAGACAAATTCACAAAAATACATTTAAACAGACAAATATATGCACAGTCATATACACTGACATACATGCAGACACAGACGCATTACAGGTGTTAATATGGAGAAGTCACAAGCAGCCTCACTCACCTCTCCCGCTTGTTTCCAGCTCCTCCAGGACATATGGCTGTGTTGCATGATGGCCATCAATAACAGACATGACTGCACACCATGCACACTGACACAGCACTGATGTATATACATCACAGGAGGGGCTGGGGCCTACAATAAATACATTACAGGAGGGGCAGGGGGCATAGACATTACTGGGGGGGGCATAGACGTTACTGGAGTGGCAAACCGCTCTGGTGGCGTACACATTACTGGGATGGGTGGCTTAGCGCTCTGGGGGACCCATATAGTTCTGGGGTGCCGCATAGACTGCTCTGATTCATATATACACACACACAGCTCTGCTTCAAACACACAGCTCTGCTTCACACACACAGCTCTGCTTCACACCACACATCTTTCTTCAGCTCTGCTTCACACACACACACAGCTCTGCTTCACACACACACACAGCTCTGCTTCACACCACAAATCTTTCTTCAGCTCTGCTTCACACACAGCTCTGCTTCACACCACACATCTTTCTTCAGCTCTGCTTCACACACACACACACAGCTCTGCTTCACACCACAAATCTTTCTTCAGCTCTGCTTCACACACAGCTCTGCTTCACACCACACATCTTTCTTCAGCTCTGCTTCACACACACACACACACAGCTCTGCTTCACACCACACATCTTTCTTCAGCTCTGCTTCACACACACACACACACACACACACACAGCTCTGCTTCACACCACACATCTTTCTTCAGCTCTGCTTCTCTCACACACACACAGCTCTGCTTCACACCACACATCTTTCTTCAGCTCTGCTTCTCTCACACACACACAGCTCTGCTTCACACCACACATCTTTCTTCAGCTCTGCTTCTCTCACACACACACAGCTCTGCTTCACACCACACATCTTTCTTCAGCTCTGCTTCTCTCACACACACACAGCTCTGCTTCACACACAGACACACACACAGCTCTGCTTCACACCACACATTTCTTCAGCTCTGCTTCACACACACAGCTCTCTTTCACACACACTCACACACAGCTCTGCTTCACACACAGACACACACACACAGCTCTGCTTCACACCACACATATTTCTTCAGCTCTGCTTCACACACAGCTCTGCTTCACACACACAGCTCTCTTTCACACACACACACACAGCTCTGCTTCACACACAGACACACACACAGCTCTGCTTCACACCACACATTTCTTCAGCTCTGCTTCACACACACACACAGCTCTCTTTCACACACACTCTCACACAGCTCTGCTTCACACACAGACACACACACAGCTCTGCTTCACACCACACATTTCTTCAGCTCTGCTTCACACACAGCTCTGCTTCACACACACACAGCTCTCTTTCACACACACACTCACACACACAGCTCTGCTTCACACACAGACACACACACAGCTCTGCTTCACACCACACATTTCTTCAGCTCTGCTTCACACACACACACACTCACACAGCTCTGCTTCACACACAGACACACACACACACACACACAGCTCTGCTTCACACCACACATATTTCTTCAGCTCTGCTTCACACACAGCTCTGCTTCACACACACACACAGCTCTCTTTCACACACACACTCACACACACAGCTCTGCTTCACACACACAGCTCTGCATCACACACACAGCTCTGCATCACACCACACAGCTCTGCATCACACCACACAGCTCTGCATCACACCACACAGCTCTGCATCACACCACACAGCTCTGCATCACACCACACAGCTCTGCATCACACCACACATCTTTCTTCAGCTCTGTCCCTACCTGCTCTGATGCCATCCTCCTGCTGCTCCGGTATAGGCCGCCATCGTCCTGCTGCTGTTCCGGTGCCGTGGCCATTCTCCTGCTCCGGTTAGTCTCCTCTCCTGGCCGCGGCGTGGGTCTTCTCCGCGGCCGGCCGCGCGCGTGGGTCCTCTTCTCCGCGGCCGGCCGCGCGCGTGGGTCCTCTCCTCCGCGGCCGGCCGGCCAGCCGCCCGCGTGGGTCCTCTCCTCCGCGGCCGGCCAGCCACCCGCGTGGGTCCTCTCCTCCGCGGCCGGCCAGCCAGCCGGCCGCCCGCGTGGGTCCTCTCCGCGGCGGCGTCCTGCTGTGACGTCCGCAGCATTGGACGCCGCAGCACAGCAGGGAGCAGGCACACCTCTGACCCCGGAAGTACAAACGATGGTACTTCTGAGGTCAATCAGCGTCCTGTGCCCGCAGCTTGTTTTTGCGTCTTAGAGACGCAGATACAAATAAATGTAGGTGCCCCCCCCCCCGAAAACACAGCTGATTTAGACTGTCTTAACGGAGGGGGAGCGGGTGTGAAGAAAAGAAAAAAAAAATTGCTGACGGGTGGGAAGTATGGCCCTGGTGGTGGGGGCCCCCTTGGAAGCTCTTTTGGTGGGGGCCCCGGGGCTGAAGCCCCGCCTGCCCCGCCTATAATCCGGCCCTGCATACACATACACCCCCATCGCCTGTGAGGTCACATACATGTCACCGAAAAGGGAGACCTGATGCCTCCCTCAGGGCTAGTAGAGCACACCAGGTGGGCGGAGTCAGGCAGAAAGGCACGCCCACTGAGGAGACTACTGTCCTGGGGCAGGAAGTTCAAACAGTGAAGTTTTGAGTTGACAATGAGTGCTAGTGGAGCAGCTGTCAGGGACCCGGGTAGGAGCCTGGGCCCCTTGGAAAACGTCAGGCAGGCAGACATTGGTGGCCGTCTGCAGGAGTACCGGTACAGCAACCGGCGGAACCGTACGGACCGGGCCTGGGTTGGAGCCCGCCGGTCCTGAACCGGGGAGTCAACCGTGTACCGGAGCACCAAAAGAAGGGTACTCAGATCCCGTCCTAGCTTAGAAGCCACTGAGTATAGGCAAATTGACTGATTGCTGGCCGGACCTCACAGGTTCATCCACAACCAAAGTCCCGAAAGAAGGCAAAAGCCCACCGAGACTGGGTGCCAAGGGCCAAACACCCGACGGGCCAGCGCCTGCGGGCAACCGAGGGCTCCTCCGGCAGCTCAACTCCGGGGAGCAGGCTACCACTGCTCAGGCAGGGGAGCCGAAACACAACATCTAGAGGTGCACGGGAAAAGGGGCCACCATCAACCCCGCAGGGGACATCAGCAGCCGGACGCGGGAACCGACCATACCGAACTTTGGTTTACCAGTGACTCAGTGTGAATTAATCGTGAGTACACCAATGCCATCCGGGCACGACACACTACGCCGCGGCACGGCGCCCTGCACCCTGACAACAACATCACCCCCTTACAATCCCCCACCGGGCCCCGGGACACACCGCCCCTACCCACAGAGGGGCTAACATCTTGGCTGCGGCCGCAACACCGATCCCGGACGAGCCCGTCATCACTTCAGCCGCAGCGGTGGTGCATCCCCCGTCACCACGACCCGTGGGTGGCGTCACGACCCGTTACACAACCACCACCCCCCACCGCCTCCCCTTAACAAGAGCGACGTGGCCCCCGGTCCAGAGGCGCTCGTGCCGACAACCCGAGCCCGGACCTCGAGCGGCTCAGCCTGAGCAAGCGGAGGAAGCGGCCGGGCCCCTCTCAGGGCGGTACACGTATAACTCTTTCTGGCGTCACGAACAGGATTCGGACAGTCCACTTACCTGTGGAAAGTGCGCCTTAGAAGTTTCCATCAGCGGCGTCCTGCTGAAAAAGTTGAAGTCCCGCCATCTTGACGCGAAGGTTTCCCGCTCGAGTCGTCTTCCCCAAGCAGTGAAGGCACGAAAAGTGAAGCCCCGCCCCCGAAGGAGGAGTGCTAAGAGAAAACCAAAGGAGAGGCGGGCGAGAAGGCTGCCTGATATAACCGAGAAGATAAAAAGGCAGGGACTCCAGGACCCTGCATCCGTTCCGTTCCTGGACACAGACTGTGCAGCATGGCGACTCCCGTCCAGCGTTCCGAAACCCCGGAGCCCGCGCAGGGAACGGCGGCGTGGGTGAAGGCCCGGACGGAGGAGATGTGTCGCCACCTCCAGCACCAGGTAAGCTTCCTGGTGGAGCACTGGGCGGCGAAGATGGGGGAGATAGTGGCTGCTGTGCGGGCCCGTGAGAGGATGATGGTGTTGGCAGGGTGGGGAGGTGACCCACGTCCCTATGCCCTTGAGGGGTCGGCCATCGCGGCTGAGGGGCTCGGTCTGCTGTTACCCGCCATACCGCCTCCTCCATTGCCCGCAGCAGTGGTTGCTGCTCCTCCACCCGTATCCCCACCCCCAACATCGGTGGCGGAGTACGTCCCGGGCACTCATGGGAAGCTACTGAAGGAGGCTGGCCTGGACCTGCAATGGAACCCGGCCGCGCAGTGCCCGTTGCCGGAGGGGACCCGTTACCGGACGGCACCTGAACCAGAGGCGATGTCGGAAGCCCCGGAAGTGGCCACGCCCAGAAGTACCCAGGCTCCAGCAACCCGCCCGGCCAAGAAATCCCCGAAGGCAAAACAAGCCGCTCCAGGTCGCGAGCCTCGGCTGAGGTTCCGCGGGGAGGCAGCTGCAGGGCAGCAGAGACGGCCGTAACACAGCGGCGCTCCCCTCCGAGGGTGTCGATAGTGGTCGACACTGGGGAGCGCCGGCTGGGCCAGATCCCCACTGATGTAGACCCCGGGCATGCAAACCCACCGTATTGGGAGCGGCAGCCCAGCCAGTTGAGCCGGGAGATTACGGCCAGAGAAAGAAAGAGAGAGGAGGTGCTGGCCCGTACCATCAAGGGGAAAGAGCAATTGAGGAGCGCTGGCTACTGGGTGCGGGGCCCCACCCACCAGGGCCAGGTCCAACGATTTAACAAGGGCAAGGGCTGGGGATTCTTGTACGACCCCGGTCTGGAAACGGAAGTGTTCTTTTCCAGGCGGGATGTAAATAGCCATCTCCCGTTCGGGCACTCTGACCGTGACCTCTTGCCCGGCGATATTGCGTACTACACCCGGCACCGAGGGGAGAGGGGCTGGTTTGCCCTAGATGTCAGAGTGGCAGACAGCCCCCTCCTCCACCGTACAGCCCTGAAGTAGAGGTGGAAGAGGAGTTTACCGTTGATGAGTAAGATGGAAACCTGATTAGCTAAAAAGGACCTGTCCCCGTTGGGACTTGTGTGTTGTTGAAAACCCCTGTTGCGTGAGTGACTGCTCATGGACAAGGCCGTGGACTTGCCGGCCACCCAAAAACTTTTGGGCTTGTAAATATTGCCCCATCTGCCCCTTTAACATGCCTTCCCGTTTCGTTGGCCTCCGGAGAAGCAGATTGGAGGAAGGACCCGCAGCAGAGCAGGCTGGGGTCCGGTCACCACCGGGACCGGTGACCATCCTCCGGGAAGCCCTTTGACAACAGCCGGGTGCGCTGCACTGTACCCGTTCCCGCCTGGGTGACCTGCCATGTTCCCGTTTCCGGACTGGGGAAAAATTGTGCTGCCCATTTCTTAGGGGCAGCATCAAGGCTAGGTTGTTTGGGTGGGGAAGGGGGAAGGACATGAACCCATTCCCGTTTAATAAAGTTTGAAACGTTAAAGTAACATGCCTCCTGTTAAGGGAAGACCTTCAGTAATCATAGTTTGTATTAATATTATAATTGTAAGTGTTTTCCCGTTTTTCCCGTTTTACAGTTTGAAAAATAAAAATAAACCGGAGTTGGTCGGGTAGCCCGCGGACAGTCTGCATTAAACCAAGGGGGTATGTGACGCCCTGGACCCCAGGGGTCACAGGTAATAACATCTACCACATACACATACACCCCCATCCCCTGTGAGGTCACATACATGTCACCAAAAAGGGAGACCTGATGCCTCCCTCAGGGCTAGTAGAGCACACCAGGTGGGCGGAGTCAGGTGGAAAGGCACGCCCACCGGGAGACTACTGTCCTGGGGCAGGAAGTTCAAATTTCATAATAGTGTGAGTCACAGAGTGACTTACACTATTACAGCAGAAAGCCAGCTAGGAATTAGCTTGGTTTTTTGCTGCTAGAACCGTTCTCGAACGTAACTAGAACTATCGAGCTTTAGCAAAAAGCTCGAGTTCTAGTTCGATCCAGAACAGCCCCCAAAATCACTCGAACCGCGAACTGGAGAACCACGAACCGCGCTCAACTCTACTCATGAACAGCCAACAGAAAGCAAAAGCGTTTAATATGCTGATCCACACAGGAATGAGTGGAGCTCCGATCACCGATCTGTCACATATCTCTCATCTAAGCGAGACACTCGTGAAACTAAACAATCTTAGAAATGCTCGTTTCCAAAAATTGTGCAGTATAAATCGTGCATATAAACAGCAGAAATAAAAACATCTCCACTGCCCTCATCTCATCTTCTCCTGTGCCTCCACCTCTATTCTTACAACTTCAGATTTAGCTGCCTGTGCTTCAGCTGAGACTGTATGTCATTCCACTGTGTTTTATCAAGACCAAAGTCAGTGCATCTGTGACGCCCTGGATCCCAGGGGTCACAGGTAATAACATCTACCACATACACATACACCCCCATCCCCTGTGAGGTCACATACATGTCACCGAAAAGGGAGACCTGATGCCTCCCTCAGGGCTAGTAGAGCACACCAGGTGGGCGGAGTCAGGCAGAAAGGCACGCCCACTGAGGAGACTACTGTCCTGGGGCAGGAAGTTCAAACAGTGAAGTTTTGAGTTGACAATGAGTGGTAGTGGAACAGCTGTCAGGGACCCGGGTAGGAGCCTGGGCCCCTTGGAAAATGTCAGGCAGGCAGACAGTGGTGGCCGTACCGGTACAGCAATCGGCGGAACCGTACGGTCCGGGCCTGGGTTGGAGCCCGCCGGTCCCGAACCGAGGAGTCAACTGTGTACCGGAGCACCAAAAGAAGGGTACTCAGACCCCGTCCTAGCTTAGAAGCCACTGAGTATAGGCAAATTGACTGATTGCTGGCCGGACCTCACGGGTTCATCCACAACCAAAGTCCCGAAAGAAGGCAAAAGCCCAGCGAGACCGGGTGAGCGCCACTGCCAAGGGCCAAACACCCGATGGGCCAGGGCCTGCGGGCAACCGAGGGCTCCTCCGGCAGCTCAACGCCGGGGAGCAGGCTACCACTGCTCAGGCAGGGGAGCCGAAACACAACATCTAGGAGGTGCACGGGAAAAGGGGCCACCATCAACCCCGCAGGGGACATCAGCAGCCGGACGCGGGAACCGACCATACCCGAACTTTGGTTTACCAGTGACTCAGTGTGAATTAATCGTGAGTACACCAGTGCCATCCGGGCACGACACACTACGCCGCGGCACGGCGCCCTGCACCCCGACAACAACATCACCCCCTTACAGTCCCCCACCGGGCCCCGGGACACACCGCCCCTACCCACGGAGGGGCTAACATCTCGGCTGCGGCCGCAACACCGATCCCGGACGAGCCCGCCATCCCTTCAGCCGCAGCGGTGGTGCATCCCCCGTCACCACGACCCGTGGGTGGCGTCACGACCCGTTACACAACCACCACCCCCCACCGCCTCCCCTTAACAAGAGCGACGTGGCCCCCGGTCCGGAGGCGCTCGTGCCACCGACAACCCGAGCCCGGACCTCGAGTGGCTCGGCCCTAGCAAGCGGAGGAAGTGGCAGGGCCCCTCTCAGGGCGGTAGACATCCATCTACCAGGACATTTTAGAGCACTTCATGCTTCCCTCTGCTGACAAGCTTTTTGGTGATCAAATTTCATTTTCCAGCAGGACTTGGCACCTGTTCACACTGCCAAAAGTACCAATACCTGGTTTAATAACCACAGTATCACTGTGCTTGATTGGCCAGAAAACTCGCCTGACCTAAACCCCATAGAAAATCTATGGAGTATTGTCAAGAGGAAGATGAGAGACACCAGACAAAACAATGCAGACGAGCTGAAGGCTGCTATCAAAGCAACGTGGACTTCCATAACACCTCAGCAGTGCCACAGGCTGATCGCCTCCATGCCACGCCGCATTGATGCAGTAATTCATGTAAAAGGAGCCAAGTATTGAGGCACTTACTGTACAGATTTTGCAGTAGGCACCAACATTTCTGAGTTTAAAATCATTTTTTCAGTTGGTCTTCTATATATTCTAATTTTCTGAGATAATGACGTTTGGGTTTTCATTGGATGTAAGCCATAATCATCAACATTAACAGAAATAAACACGTGAAAGAGATCCCTCTGTGTGTAATGACTATATAATATATAGGAATAGATCGCTCTGTGTGTTATGACTCTATATAAAAATAGATCACACTGTGTAATGACTCTATATATTATATAGAAATAGATCACTCTGTGTGTAATGACTCTATATAATATATAGGAATAGATCGCTCTGTGTGTTTTGACTCTATATAGAAATAGATCACACTGTGTGTAATAATAATAATAATAATTATAATTATTACTGTGTAATACATTAATATTACTGTGTGTAATAATAATAATAATAATAATAATAATAATACACTGTGTGTATAATGACTCTATATAATATATAGAAATAGATCACTCTGTGTGTAATGACTCTATATAATATGTGTTTCCCTTTTTGTATTGAATTATTGAAATAAATTAACTTTTTTAGATTTTATTTGCAGTTGGCGAATGGTGGAAGGCCCTGGGCTCTGGCAATTTGATTGTATTGGCACAGAAATTCCCAAAGGCAGCCTCTCATGTGCCAGTCATATGCTTGTTGCATACTTACTTATGTGTTACACACATTATGCACTTACCAGCCCATTTCAGGAAATCTATACAATCCGTCTTGTTGTATCTGGTCGCTATTTCACATGCCTTTTCACCACGGAAGTTGAGGAGCGAGATGTCACCTCCTAACTCGACAAGTGCCTTTAATACATCTAGCTGTCCCCAGGCTGCAGCACAATGTAATGGTGAATATCCTGCAAAATTAAAGAGAAAGACATTTAAATACAGACAGAATTCATTCATTTGTGGCAGGTTAATGAGATTGTATCCTGACAATCTCTACCACGTGTATACTATATGGTTATGTCTTTTAATTACATGAAATTGCTGGTCAGAAGTCAAGTCAGATAAAAGGTAATTACACTATAAAGTCTAAATACCAAAGTGAAATAACATAAAAAGGCCTCGTGCACGTAGCCTGTCATTGTGATACAACACGCAAGGCTAAAGGCTGCTTTACAAGCAGCGACATCCACCCCCGTCGTTTGTGTGTCACAGGCAAATCTCTGCCCGCGGTGAACAATATCGCTGGTACGCGTCACACCAACTTACCTTCCTACCACGTCGCTGTAGCCGGCGAACAAACTCTTTTCTAAGGGGGAGGTTCGTGCGGCGTCACAGCGACGTCACACAGCAGGCCACCAATAGAAGCGGAGGGGCGGAGAGCAGCCGCATGAACGTCACTCCCACGTCGTTGCCGGAGGACGCAGGTACGCTCTTGTTCGTCGTTCCCGGGTTGTCACACGTAGTGATGTGTGCTGCCTCACGAACGACGAACAACCTGCGTACCAAACGAGCAACGATTTTTTGGAAACGAACAACATGTCAACAACCAACGATTTTGGGCACTTTTCGGATTGTTAGCGATCGTAAGTGTCACACGCAACGACGTTGCTAGCGAGGCCGGATGTGCCTCACGAATTCCGTGACCCCAGAGATATCTCGTTAGCGATGTCGTTGCGTGTAACGGGGCCTTAAGTGAATTCTGAGACTCTGTATGGGTTCAATGATTTCAAGGCATATTGTAAACATAAGGAAAAATACAGTACAGTATGTCTTACCATGTTTCTTGAGCAGTTCTGAAATACCGTAAGTTAAAAAATACAGATTTGTAACTATTACTCCAAAACATAAAGTGGAAGCAGAAAAAAAAATAAACAAAAAATTCTGGCCATCAAAGAGCGGCACTAACCACAGTAGCACATATGGAAGCACTGATGTACCAAGTACCATGGATCCTCCATTCCACTCAAAACTGGCTCAGAGACCCTCACAACTCCACATTATTGGATGGTTCTAAGCATAAGCCATAACAAGGGTCTTTAGGACTAGACTATTGATGGAATAATAGTGGCAAAGGGGATGTAACTAAAGACCGAAGAGGCAGAGTCGGACAGAGGACAGCATGACTATTTGGTACAACATAAAAGCCACTTGACTCTTTACAGGGCTTTAGCAAATAGTGTGAAACTTTTTTAGAAAGGATTTATGCCTTTACTGCATCTAAAAGAACAAACAGATAGGGTCATGTTGGAATGATCAGGCCATCTATGATGACAGGTTGGTGACATCTGTTGATTCTCTATGTTTTTATATGGTACTTAAAGCGGTTGCTTCAGATACAGAACTCATTCCCTATTGATAGAAAAGGGAATAACTCTCTCATTGCTGATGTCTGACTGCTGGGATTCCCACTGATCCCAAGAACTTGTCTGCCACGTATCTGAATGGAAAGTAGAACAAGCGACTGCATCCCTCGTTTACTTTCTCCTGAGGTATCTTTCAGGGGCGTTGCAGCCCTCCATACACTGCCCCCGGTCAGACGAAGCGGACCTCGTCGTCCTCCAAGGGATCTCTTCAGAGAGGCATCAATAACTCTTTAGACGGTGTAGCAGCCTCTACACAGACTGACTTCTGTCAGTCCTCCATACCACTCTACCACTCTGTGAGGCTCCTTTTCTCAGACTGTCATGTGCCAAACAGTCTGGCTATACCAACTGAAATACACCAATGGGTGGAGGTTTGTAGACAGCCAGATCCTCGCACTCTCCAGCTATTTGTAAACCTGGCCCTGTGAATACTAAAACATGTGGCACTAAAAGTTCCATAACGGGCCTCCAGGTTTACATCACTTCTGTGGTACATACCTGCCATTTACAATGTAGTCAATAACCATCTTACATATCTTCCTCCTCTGCCTAAACCAGTGGGGCATGGAATCATTCATTTCCAGACCAGAGAGTCTTCCTGTTGACTTTGGGCTTCAGCCCTTGAGACCCAGTCTGTCACTGTTACTAAACCCTTTTAAATCAACCCATCTTTAGATCAGCTTCTTTGTCAGACCTCTCTCTCCATGACCGCCTCCAACGGTTAGTGCAGTAGTGAAACGCACTTATAGTCCAAACTACTGTCTGGGTCCATCAGCACCGAGCTGACAGAAGATTTGCCACTTTTAGATCCTCAGCATTCGTTTCTTGCAGATCTATTTTGGCCTCCTTTTTCAGAGCATCCTCTGACATCCGAGGAAACATGTTTACCAGGTAAAGCACACTTTTTATTCTCTGGGCCCCAGCCTGAAAGCGGTCACCACCTCATACCAATAGGTTGAAGTTGTTCTTTAATCAACCTTCCTTGCAGATTCAACTTCTTCAGTTCATCAAGGAATTCCAGGCGATTTTCTGGAAGAACCTGTACATTTTCAATATAATCTTTTGTACCCACAACCACAAATGGAAATATACCAACTGCACAGGGTAGTTTGGTTTCATTACGATCATCGATTCTCACTCTAGTCACACCAGACTTATCCATAATCTCATGAATGATTTTTTCTATTAACTTTCCCAACAAGATTTCTGGCCACCAGATTGAAATCTTCCACAAATTCCAAAAAACGTCGAGCTTTCTTGACTGCTTCTACACTCTTCCCATAAATTCTAAATGTTCCACTGTCTTCTTCCAATTTGATAGCTGTAATATCTGGAATCTTCCTGGATAATGAAGACTGATATATTGATCAAATGACTCAAAAGATCGGAAACTGCTATTTTTTACCACCAGAAACACCTCCACTCTTGTAGACTAAAGACAGGCTTTCTCATACTTCAATATTGGCCAATGTTGTGCCTTACCTGGTGATTCCCTTCTTTGTCCATCCAGATTGAAGATCAACAAGATTAAATATGAGTAGAGTTGAATGCATTTATTCAAGTGGCAGAAGCCCATATTCACTAGAATGTGTATTTTTTGCAATTCACTGCACACAAATTCAGCAATAATGTGACCAGTGGCCACCATTTTGATGAATCACAGAGGGCGGCATAAAGTTAAAAAAAATTATAATAATACTTACCTCACCTGCCCCGTTGCTTGGTGCCTCGTCCTCCCAGCCTTCTCTTTGGCAAAGCTTCACTCCATGCCGGGGCGTCCAGTGACAACTAGGCCTCTAACTTCACTGCACACCATGCCGTTACGCATGCATCTCCTGAGGCCTAGTCATCGCTTCGGGGAATGCGCAACATGACATCATGACATGTTCCAAGACGGCATAATGTACAGTAACATCAGAGGCTTTATTGTCACTGGAAGGCTCGGCATGTAACAAAGTTGGCGGAAAAGGATAGATGTAACAAGAAAAGGCAAAAAGAAGAGAAGCAAATGCAGGATAATAGGCTGCGGAACAGGTGAGTGATAAAATCAACAGCCCATGTTTACAATAGTATTCTTTGGTGTCTTGAAAGACCTCAGAGCATAATACGGAACATTAAGAGTCCCCCACAGTCTTCCTCTTTCTTCAGCCACCTCCCTAACCTCCATTATTGATGCTTCTGGTGTCTATTCTTCTGCACACAAAGCCAAACTATGCCCAGTTAATTCAGGGAAGTGGCATACCCAGGAACATCAATACTTACTACGCATGCTTGCCCTGTGAAATTAGGATGGGCAAAGTTCCCTGCTCAAGGACAACCGGAGCTTTCCATAGTTGAACAAACTGCACAGGCTCAACTTGTGTAAGAGAACTAGTACAGGAGCAATAAGGGATATACAATGATGAGTTATTTTGGGTGTTGAGTAAAAGGAATGGAATCATTGTATTTGGTGACAGCATTGATATTACATGTAATACCAACTAAAACCTCAATGAGATTTTGTGAAGAGGAACATTCATGAGCGCACACAAAATGTTATCACTATGACGGAGATAAAGAAATCCAAAAATGATTATAATATGTAGACTGTGAGCCCTCATGGGCAGGGTCTTCTCTCCTCCTGTACCTGACTACCTTGTATTGTTTATGATTATTGTGCTTGTCCCTATTATGTATACCCCTTTCACATGTAAAGTGCCATGGAATAGATGGCACTATAATAATAAATAATAATAATATCCAGCATGAAATCACATGGATTCATGATATAACACATGCACAATGCAGCCTCCATACACAGATCATGAGGCCTGAACTAATAAGAAGAGCTGCCTTCACACACACAATACAGGGGAATAAGATACAGTCTTTAGTTTGGCCCAAAATCCAAAGACGTGAACAAAAGGATCCTTGTGTAAATAGAATAGAATTACCTCCGGAGGTGTACACAGAGCCTTCTGTTTGCTTTATTGTGATTACATTCAGTAGAAATGACATGACTGTAACATAATATTATATCGCATCAGGGGCATAACTACCGCGGTCGCAGAGGTCGCGACTGCGACTGAGCCCCGCAGCTTAGGGGCCCACGGCTGCCCAGCAGATCAGCAGCCGGCTCCTTTCTGTGATAGGAGCTGCGCTGATCTGGCGCAGATCACGCGGCCTCTATATGAACCGGTCCCGCCGCCGGTGACATCAGGCCTCCCTCCCCCGTCAGCGTGCACAGCAACAATGAAGCGTGGAGCGGCCAGTGCTGCTCCACGCTCCTTCATTCTCCCCCTGTGCCTGCGCGGTGACATCACTCCTGTACAACTGCTTATATTTTCTCCTTATACTCGTATATAATGGGTCCAGCCAAAAATCTAATGCCTTGTGGATGGTTGACAGATGGCAGCAGCTCCAATCTACTTATTGTGTCAGAGGTTAATAGTGTTAGGGGTATATAGAGGTGATAGGAGGCTTTGCTGTAAGCGAGGGGTAAGTGAGATGGAGGAACAGGACAACGTGGGGTGGTAGAGTTGGTCCTCTTGTAACTAAAAAAGGTGAGATAGAACAGTCCAGCTGCAAAACATGGTCAAATGCAAAGTGCCCCGCTGTGAATACTGGGGGGCTGTGGACATTCGAAAAGTCCAAACACTCAAAGGTTTTTTTTTACTTTTGGAGTTTTCATGCCAGTTTCTCAAAGCTCCAAAATGGGCGAAGCTAAGCTGATACAGGTGTGCGGCAGGGGCGTGACGCCACAGATTGTCTAAATCATGATGATCTATGGCATTCTGTACACCAGAAATCTTATGTAAGATTGTCAGGGACTGGACTAAGATTTGGCCTCTTAATGAATCAGTAGTGCCTGACTCCTGCACACCTCAGCATCACACAATCACCTGTCTTGATGAATTGGGCCCTTAAGGGGGCTTTACACGCTACGACATCGCTAATGCGAACTCGTTGGGGTCGCGGAATTGGTGACTCACATCCGGTCGCATTAGCAATGCCGTTGCGTGTGACACCGATGAGCGATTTTGCATCGTTGCAAAAACGTGCAAAATTGCTCATCGGTGACATGGGGGTCCATTCTCAAAAATCGTTACTGCAGCAGTAATGAGGTTGTTCCTCGTTCCTGCGGCAGCACACATCGCTCCGTGTGACACCGCAGGAATGAGGAAGCTCACCTTACCTGCCTCCCGGCCGCTATGCGGAAGGAAGGAGGTGGGCAGGATGTTACGTCCCGCTCAACTCCGCCCCTCCGCTGCTATTGGGCGGCCGCTCAGTGACGTCGCTGTGACGCCGCACGGACCGCCCCCTTAAAGAGGAGGCGGTTCGCCGGTCACAGCGACGTCGCCGGGCAGGTATGTGTGACAGGTCTGGGCGATGTTGTGCGGCACGGGCAGCGATTTGCCCATGTCGCGCAACAGATGGGGGCGGGTACCCACACTAGCGATATCGGGACCGATATCGCAGTGTGAAAAGCCCGCTTTAGACTTTACATAGAGAAGATGCAACCTAGGACCTATTTGAGAGAGTAATCCCCAAATAACTCATTTGTGAAGTGCAAGTGCATATAAAATATAAATATTGTCTCTAGATATATTAGAATCACAATATAAAAATGGAAAACTCATCTGGAGACATTAAGTATATGATAATGTGGCTTGTGTTGTTCCTAAGAATAAATTAAAACATAATACGTAATAATCTAGTTGTATAAATGTGACATAGAAACGCTGATATCCATTCATTTCTAAACTACAGTAGAAGAGTGTGTGCCCTAGGTAAGAGTCTGGTGTTATTTGCTCAATCATATAGACTTCACACATAGATTAACATGAAAAGCACATGTCTATTAGATAGTTTATAATTGATGATATGTGAATAACTGTATAAACAACACAGGTATATGAAAATGCAAATACTTGTACACAAAAGAAGACACAACAATATAGAGGATAAAGATTAGCTTGTGAGAATGGGGTTCAGAGTCTTTATAAGAATGCTTTAAAATTAAAACCTCATTTAGCCCATTTGCATTTTACGTGTTTTAGTAAACACACAGTGACACAGTAGGTGTATACCTAATCCAGGATCTGCAGCAGACAAATGGTTGATAGCAGAGATGTATACAATCAGGAACTGGCAGCAGATAGATGACTGGTATGGGCTGGTATCATCAAAGATAAACTTGTGGGACCTTTTCGGGTTGAGGATGGAGTGAAGCTCAACTCCCAGATCTACTGCCAGTTTCTGGAAGACAACTTCTTCAAGCAGTGGTACAGGAAGAAGTTGGTATCGTTCAAGAAAAAACATGATTTTCATACAGGACAATGTTCCATCACATGCATCCAACTACTCCACAGCGTGGCTGGCCAGTAAAGGTCTAAAAGATGAAAAAATGATGACATGGCCCCCTTGTTCACCTGATCTGAACCCCATAGAGAACCTGTGGTCCCTCATAAAATGTGAGATCTACAGGGAGGGAAAACAGTACATCTCTCGGAACAGTGTCTGGGAGGCTGTGGTGGCCGCTGCATGCAATGTTGATCGTAAACAGATCAAGCAACTGGCAGAATCTATGGATAGTAGGCTGTTGAGTGTCATCATAAAGAAAGGTGGCTATATTGGTCACTAATTTTTAGGGGTTTTGTTTTTGCATGACAGAAATGTTTATTTCTAAATTTTGCGCAGTTATATTGGTTTACCTGGTGAAAATAAACAAGTGAGATGGGAATATATTTGTTTTTTATTAAGTTGCCTAATAATTCTGCACAGTAATAGTTACCTGCACAAATAGATATCCTCCGAAGATAGCCAAATCTAAAAAAAAAAAAAAAAACCACTACAACTCCTGAAAATATTAAGCTTTGATATTTATAAGTCTTTTGGGTTCCTTGAGAACATAGTTGTTGACCAATAATAAAAAAAATCCTCTAAAATACAACTTACCTAATAATTCTGCACACGGTGTAGAATGACAGGTGTGATGGGGTGTACAACACTAAGGCGGGCTTTGCACACTACGACATCGCAGGTGCGATGTCGGTGGGGTCAAATTGAAAATGCCGCACTTCCGGCATCGCATGCGACATCGTAGTGTGTAAAGGCTCGATGATACGATTAACGAGCGCAAAAGCGTCGTAATCGTATCATCGGTGCAGCGTCGGCGTAATCCATAATTACGCTGACGCGACAGTCCGATGTTGTTCCTCGCTCCTGTGGCAGCACACATCTCCTACCGGCGTCACTGCGGCTTCCGTAGGAAATGCGGAAGGAAGGAGGTGGGCGGGATGTTTACATCCTGCTCATCTCCGCCCCTCCGCTCCTATTGGCCGCCTGCCGTGTGACGCCGCACGACCCGCCCCCTTAACAAGGAGGCAGGTCGCCGGCCAGAGCGACGGTCGCAGGACAAATGAGTCCATGTGAAGCTGCCGTAGCGATAATGTTCGCTACGGCAGCTATCACAAGGATATCGCTGCTGCGATGGGGGCGGGGACTATCGCGCTCGGCATCGCAGCATCGGCCTGCGATGTCGCAGCGTGCAAAGTACCCCTAAAGGCCGCTTTACACACAACATCGCTAACTAGATGTCGCTGGGGGTCACGGAATTCGTGTCGCACATCCGGCCTCGTTAGCGACGTCGTTGCGTGTGACACGTACGAGCGACCGCTAACAATCCAAAATACCACATCATTGATCGTTGACACGTCGTTCATTTTCAAAATGTCGTTGATCTTCTGGGACGCAGGTTGTTGGTCGTTCCTGAGGCAGCACACATTGCTACGTGTGACACCCCGGGAACGACGAACAACACCGTACCTGCGTCCTCAGGCAACGAGGTGGGAGTGACCTTCATGTGGCTGCTCTCCGCCCCTCCGCTTCTATTGGTGGCCCGCTGTGTGACGTTGCAAGAACCACCCCCTTAGAAAAGAGGTTGTTCGCCGACCTTTAGATAAGCTGGACTGAGCTTGGGAATAAGTGCTGGAAGTTGAATAGAAGAGGAGAATCAGGTAATAATTAGACATCTGACTACAACTGAGCTAAGCAGAAGCAACTCCTGACAAGGAAATAGTTCCCGGAACAGCGAAAAATCCTTGGGTGATGATGTCAGAGGTGTACTTTATCACAGTAACCTGGTGTGCACTAGCACAAAACAAGCCGGTCATACATGAAGGAAGCACAGCCCGTCACTGGAGAGGGGACAGGTAACACATCTGCAGCATGCCCTTCCTCCTGTATCTGCACCGAGTGTAATCCACTTCATCTGAACGTGGCCTTGACCTGAATTTACACTTAACATTTTTGACAAATGATCCCCATCACTTACAATCATTGTATTTCTGAAGATGGGTATTCATAGCATACATTAAAGAAGTTGTCCAGTTACCAAAACTGATTTTTTTTTTCTGATAAATCTTGCTAATATGTGCCCCTCAACACATCTATTATGTTTTTTTCAGCAAAATTACCTTTCATTGTGCACTAGCAGTACATGCTCATTGCTGGCTCCAGCTCTGATGGGGTTAATCTCTCCTCTGACTTCCTGTGTTCAGTTCCTACAAGTCCCAGAATTCTTTGTGGCTCTAGGGCGGTGTCTGGCTTATCTAACACACCCATTGTGTCTAATACACCCACTCTGCTCCCTGCCTCTTCCCAGTGGATGTGCACTGAGATCAATTACACAGAGACAGCAGCAGCTCTACACAGCCAGGGGAAGAAAGTGTGTGCGCGCGTATATACAGTGTGTGTGTGAATATACAGTGTGTGTGTATATATACAGTGTGTGTGTGAGTGTGTATGTGTGTGTGTATGTCATACTCACCTGTCTGCAGGGTCCGGGTGCCATGCCTGCTTCCAGCCCCTGTCCCGGTCCCGCCGCTTCGGCTGTGTGCAGTCTCCCCGGGGCACGCACGAAGCTTGCAGGACCTGGCCGTGGATCACCTGATGCAGTCACCTGACGCATCAGCTGATCGTAGTCTCGCCGGCTTTTTCGTGTCCGGCCGGCTATCAGCTGATCCTGCTGTCAGGGGACTTCATCAGCTGATTACCGGCCGCTCCTGCAGCGATGGGACGGGATCATACTCCTGTCCAATCGATCGCTCCAGGAGCTGCCGGTAATAACCACAGCACATAAGTGAGTATGTATTTTTTTTTTTTTTTTTGGCACTGATGCATCAGCTGATTGTATAATCGGCTTTTATACAATCAGCTGATGTGTGATGTGATTCACATCCTTGATCCTGACACATCATCTGATCGCTTTGCCTTCCAGCAAACCGATCAGATGATATTGGATCCGGATTGGACAGCGCGGGACCCTAACCCAGGATTACTGCGGAGGGGGGTTTATTTCAATAAAGATGGAGTCACTAATTGTGTTGTGTTTTATTTCTAATAAAAATATTTTTCTGTGTGTTGTGTTTTTTTTTTTAAAATTACTAGAAATTCATGGTGGCCATGTCTAATATTGGCGTGACACCATGAATTTCGGGCTTAGGGCTAGCTGATAATATACAGCTAGCCCTAACTCCATTATTACCCGGCTAGCCACCCGGCTTCAGGGCAGCTGGAAGAGTTGGATACAGCGCCAGAAGATGGCGCTTCTATGAAAGCGCCATTTTCTGGGGTGGCTGCGGACTGCAATTCGCAGTGGGGGTGCCCAGAAAGCTTGGGCACCCTTCACTGTGGATTCCAATCCCCAGCTGCCTAGTTGTACCCGGCTGGACACCAAAATTAGGCGAAGCTCACGTCATTTTTTTTTAAAATTATTTCATGAAATTCATGAAATAATTAAAAAAAAAAAAGGGCTTCTCTATATTTTTGGTTCCCAGCCGGGTACAAATAGGCAGCTGGGGGTTGGGGGCAGCCCGTACCTGCCTGCTGTACCCGGCTAGCATACAAAAATATGGCGAAGCCCATGTCATTTTTTTTTTCTTTTTGGGTAAAAAACTGCATACAGTCCTGGATGGAGGATGCTGAGCCTTGTAGTCCTGCAGCTGCTATCTGCTCTCCTGCATACACTAGTGAATGGAGGATGCTGAGCCTTGTAGTTCTGCAGCTGCTGTCTGCTCTCCTGCATACACTAGTGAATGGAGGATGCTGAGCCTTGTAGTCCTGCAGCTGCTGTCTGCTCTCCTGCATACACTAGTGAATGGAGGATGCTGAGCCTTGTAGTTCTGCAGCTGCTGTCTGCTCTCATGCATACACTAGTGAATGGAGGATTCTGAGCCTTGTAGTTCTGCAGCTGCTGTCTGCTCTCCTGCATACACTAGTGAATGGAGGATGCTGAGCCTTGTAGTTCTGCAGCTGCTGTCTGCTCTCCTGCATACAATGAACATTTTGAATAAGGAAATGACATCAGACCTTTTTTTTTTTTTCATCAACAATCTTTAATGGCATTGTGCACTGATTAAAAACGCAGTGAGCAAAAACGCAGCAAAAAACGCACCAAATCGCAGCAAAAACGTGACATGCAGCACCGCAGGTGACAGAGCAGAGCAAGTTGGTGACATGCTGTGCCCTGACACATAGTGTGCTGCATGTCTCTGTATCCACTCTGGGACTTGTTGTGCAGGTGAACGGATGCTACATGTCACTAACTGTCTCCACTGTGGTACTTGTTCTGCAGGTGAGAGTGTATACAGTTGGTACTATGCAGCAGAAATCACAGAGTGGAGACAGATAGTGACATTTAGCATCCGGTCACCTGCACAAGTCCCAGAGTGGATACAGTTAGTGACATGTAGCATCCGGTCACCTGCACAACAAGTCCCAGAGGGGAGACAGATAGTGACATGCAGCACACTATGTGTCAGAGCAGAGTATGTCACTGTCTCCACTCAGGGACTTGTTGTGCAGGTGAACGGATGATACATGTCACTAACTTGCTCCACTCAGTGACTTCTGCTGCATTGTTCCAACTGTATACACTCTCACCTGAACAAGTCTCAGAGTGGGGCAGTTATTGACATGTATCATCTGGTCACCTGCACAAGTCCCACAGTGGAGACAGATAGTGCCATGCATCATCCGGTCACCTGCACAACAAGTCCCAGAGTGGAGACAGATAGTGACATGCAGCACACTATGTGTCAGAGCAAAGCATGTCACTGTCTCCACTCAGGGACTTGTTGTGCAGGTGACCGGATGCTACATGTCACTGCCTCCACTCTGGGACTTGTTGTGCAGGTGACCGGATGATACATGTCACTAACTGCACCACTCTGTGATTTCAGCTGCATAAAATAAATGAAAAATATGATATGTACTTGACTGGACTTTTTAATTATACCTGTGTATGAAAATATTAACTATTTTAATCAATGTCAACTAAAAAAAAAATATTATTAAACAGATAACATTATTAACAGTTAAAGGGGTATTCCCATGTCCAAGATCCACTACTACTATGTAGTAGATGTAATAATAAGAATATTAGCAAATATATCGCATTATAAATGTAGTGTAGCTCTCGTGATAAGCCATGTCACTTACCTCATGGGCAGGGGCATTCCAACGGCCTAGGCATCAATGGCAACGAACAGTATCAACTTTCACTATATGATTGGTTGTAACCATGGATACCTTAGAGTTAATCACTTCCACATCAGGTAAGATACATGGCTAATCATGAGATGTATACTACGTTTCAAATTGCATATATTTGCTAATATTATTATTATAACACCTCATACATATTGAGATAGGATCTTGGTGATGGGAATACCCCAAAACTAAAACAGACAAAGGAAAACAGAGAAATGCTGGACAAGCCAATAGTCACTTCATTTGACTACGTACTTGTCTGTCCTCACAGCACTCACAATACACCAAGTGAGTATTTGACGTTACAGTAATGAACCTGTTATGCTACTGCAAGTCTGCTTTTTTCTAAGTTTCATCCACATTATGAATACACTATATCTGGCCACAAACTACATTTTGATAGAGCGTGGACCGCTAAAGTGAAGTGACCACGTGATTGCATGTATGCAAATTGCATATTTTTAATAACACCCTCTCCTCTCCCAACAACGGAAAATCCTCTGAAGCCGATAACTATGGGGTATTTTAGTGCAGACACCTGCTGGAAAAAACTTACTGGAACATGGCCGTAGTCTGGTATCTGCTAAAGCTGAAAACACATCAGTTTTTTGCTGAGCGGCACAATACGGCGCTTTGCAGAAAAAACGCAACCTTTTTTTTTTGCCGCCAGTTGCGTTTTTCTCCGCATAGACTTACATTAGCGCCGTATTGTGCCGCATGGCCTTGCGTTGCGTCCATTTTTTGCCGAATGCGGCATATTGAGCCCATGCGGCGGTCAGATGGAACGTTGCCTGGCACGTTTTTTTGTGCGGCGAAAAAAACGCATGACGCCAGATCCGGCGCGATTTACAATGCAAGCCTATGGACGCCAGATGCGGCGTCCTGCGGCAAAAACTGCATCCGGCGGCCGAATGCGTTTTTTTTTTTGCTCTGCGCATGCTCAGTATCAAGCCACATCCGTCAAATGGACAGGCCGCATGGAAAAACGTATGCAACAGATCCGTTTTTTTCGCCGCATCCGTTGCATAGGTTTTTGAGCCACACTGCAAAAACCGGATGTATGAAAGCAGCCTAAGCCATCACATTCCCGCTGAAAATCCTCATCAAATACCATGTGAACAGATCATTACTAGCAATTTTTTATTTTTTTTGGTGAAGGAAGTCCAGTTCTTAAAATGTCCAGTAATGTAGAATATTTCATGTGGCCCCGGTCAGCTGTATTTGATGCTGGATTATAGAAGTGGTCAGTAGAGGATTGTTCCAAAAAACATACAGATAGGGAATTTAGATTGTGAGCCCCAATGGGGACAGTGTTCCTGATGTATGTAAAGCGCTGCGGAATATGTTAGCGCTATATAAAAATAAAGATTTATTTTTTATTGTTCAGTGTTTGTATACTATTAGCGAAGGTCCCCAAAAACATTAAAGTTGTCAAAACTTGCTGGATCTGCCCACAATGTAACATGTGGGAGAAAAAAAATAGTATTCGGAATGTTGGCCTGTCTAAGTGTTACTATGTATGGGGGAATCCAGAATGATTGCTTTTGGCCGAATGATCCAACGGCCACTTAAATGACCTCATGACGGATAGTAGCGATATTTATGGGTTATCTTCCAATAAGTGCAGGTGCTACAAGGTTTCTGCTTTTCATTTGTGTGGGAGAAGTTGAATGTCTGCTGGTGCGTGCCCACGATCAGTGTTTGCAGCGTTTTGGATGCGGCATTCTTCAGCTGTGTCCAAAACGCTGCATTGTACAGTACAAGCACAGTGGAGGGATTTCTACAAATCCTGTGCCCGCTGTGCTTGTTTTTTCCGCAGCAAACCCTGATCTGCGGTGCGTCTTTCCAGACTGCAGCATGTCAGTTGTTTATCGCGCATTCGCCTGTGTCCTCCGTAGGGAGAACACAAGTGAGAGACTTCAGCGCCCTGAACCCTGATCATGGGCACATACCCTTAGGCTCGTGTACACAGAACACCCTACATACAGCCCGGTGTGCCCATCATTCCCTTTTTCTTTGTGTGCCTTTTCTATTCTGATCACCACCACCTATATATACCTCTGTAGGAGCCCTGACTTAAGGCCGCTTTACACGCAGCGACATCACTAACGAGATATCACTGGGGTCACGGAATTTGTGACACACATCCGGCCTCGTTAGCAACGTCGTTGCGTGTGACACTTACAAGCGACCGCTAACGATCCCAAATACTCACCAAATCATTGATTGATTGTTGACACGTCGTTCATTTTCCAAATATCGTTGCTCATTTGGTTGTTCGTCGTTCCTGTCGTTCCATCGCTACGTGTGACACGCCGGGACCGACGAACAACACCGTCCCTGCGTCCTCTGGTAACGAGGTGGGCGTGACTTTCATGCGGCTGCTCTTTGCCCCTCCGCTTCTATTGGACGGCTGCCGTGTGACGCCGCACGAACCGCCCCCTTAGAAAGGACGTTGTTCGCCATCCACAGCGACGTCGTTAGGAAGGTAAGTTCGTGTGACACGTTCCTGCGATATTGTTGGCTACAGGCAGCGATTTGCCTGTGACGCACGAACGATGGGGGTGGGTGCTATCCCTAGCGACATGCGATGTCGCAGCGTGTAAAGCGGCCTTTACTATGACCATACCACCTCCCCAGAGAAGTACCAATCTTGGTGTTGGTGTAGCAATGTGCCAAATCACAAATTCCCGCAGTGCTCCGCTATATGTATCTGCTTCTGCTTCCGGACCTTGTGTTCTTTTCTCTCGCCTGCTGATATCTGAACATTTCTGTGAATGGCCACCGGATGGAAAGCTCCAGCCTTGATGATATACAATCAGGTCAGAGCATGATTGGAGCAGAGAAGGGGGTCAGCATCTGCCTGCTGCGCTCTGGTCCAGCCTCAGAGTAGTAATTGCTTTCAGTCCTCACCACACTATATGGTCACGGTCTGGAAGTAGTAGACGTCTTAGGCTGCTTTCACACATCCGGTTTTGCAGTGCGGCTCGAAAACCTGCAACGGATGCGGCGAAAGAAGGGAATTTTGTTACTTACCGTAAATTCCTTTTCTTCTAGCTCCAATTGGGAGACCCAGACGATTGGGTGTATAGCTACTGCCTCCGGAGGCCACACAAAGTATTACACTAAAAAGTGTAAGGCCCCTCCCCTTCTGCCTATACACCCCCCGTGGGATCACGGGCTGCTCAGTTTTAGTGCAAAAGCAAGAAGGAGGAAAGCCAATAACTGGTTAAACAAATTCAATCCGAAGGAACATCGGAGAACTGAAACCATTCAACATGAACAACATGTGTACCCGAACAAACCAAAAATCCCGAAGGAAACAGGGGCGGGTGCTGGGTCTCCCAATTGGAGCTAGAAGAAAAGGAATTTACGGTAAGTAACAAAATTCCCTTCTTCTTCGGCGCTCCATTGGGAGACCCAGACGATTGGGACGTCCAAAAGCAGTCCCTGGGTGGGTAAATTAATACCTCAAGTTTGGACTGTAGAAACAGCCCTTCCCTACATGGAGGCAACCGCCGCCTGCAGGACTCTTCTACTTAGGCTGGCATCCGCCTAAGCGTAGGCATGCACCTGATAACGCTTGGTGAAGGTGTGCAGACTCGCCCAGGTAGCCGCCTGGCACACCTGCTGAGCCATAGCCTGGTGCCGTAATGCCCAGGACGCACCCACGGCTCTGGTAGAATGGGCCTTCAGCCCTGATGGAACCGGAAGCCCAGCAGAACGGTAGGCTTCAAGGATTGGTTCCTTGATCCATCGAGCCAGGGTGGATTTGGCAGCCTGCGACCCCTTGCGCTGACCAGTGACAAGGACAAAGAGTGCATCCGATCGGCGCAGGGGCGCCGTGCGTGAAATGTAGATTCTGAGTGCTCTTCACCAGATCCAACAATGCAAATCCATTTCATATCGATGAAATGGATAAGGACAAAAGGAAGGTAAGGAGATATCCTGATTGTGATGAAAAGGGGATACCACCTTAGGGAGAAACTCCGGAATCGGGCGCAGCACTACCTTGTCTTGGTGAAACACCAGGAAGGGAGCTTTGGATGACCGCGCTGCTAGCTCGGACACTCTCCGAAGAGACGTGACCGCTACCAGAAAGGCCACTTTCTGTGAAAGTCGAGAAAGTGAAACATCCCTCAGAGGCTCGAAGGGCGGCTTCTGGAGAGCAATTAGTACCCTGTTCAGATCCCATGGGTCTAACGGCCTCTGTACGGAGGGATAATGTGACAAACCCCCTGCAGGAACGTGCGTACCTGAGGAAGTCGTGCTAGGCGCTTCTGAAAAAATACAGACAGCGCTGGAACTTGTCCTTTAAGGGAGCCGAGCAACAAACCTGTTTCCCAACCAGATTGCAGGAAGGAAAGAAAAGTAGGCAATGCAAATGGCCAGGGAGACACTCCCTGAGCAGAGCCCTAAGGTAAGAATATCTTCCACGTCCAGTGGTAGATCTTGGCAGACGTCGGCTTCCTAGCCCGTCACATGGTGGCAATGACGTCATGAGATAATCCTGAAGACGCTAGGATCCAGGACTCAATGGCCACCCAGTCAGGTTCAGGGCCGTAGGATTCAGATGGAAAACGGCCCTTGGGACAGTAAGTTTGGCCGGTCTGGTAGTGCCCACGGCTGGCCGACCGTGAGATGCCACAGATCCGGGTACCACGACCTCCTCTGCCAGTCTGGGGCGACGAGGATGGCGCGGCGGCAAATCGGAGCTGATCTTGCGTAGCACTCTGGGCAACAGTGCCAGAGGGGGAAACACATAGGGTAGCTGGAACTGCGACCCATCCTGAACTAAGGCGCCTGCCGCCAGAGCTCGTTGATCGTAAGACCACACCATGAAACTCGTGACCTTGGTGTTGTGCCTAGACGCCATTAGGTCGACGTCCGGCCTCCCCCGAAGGCCCCAGATTTCCTGAAACACGTCCGGGTGCAGAGACCATTCCCCTGCGTCCATACCCTGGCGACTGAGGAAGTCTGCTTCCCAGTTTTCTACGCCCGGGATGTGAACTGCGGATATGGTGGATGCTCTGTCTTCCACCCACATCAGAGTCCGCCGGACTTCTTGGGAGGCTTGCCGACTGCGTATTCTGCCTTGGTGGTTGATGTATGCTACCGCTGTGGAGTTGTCCGACTGAACTCGGATCTGTTTGCATTCCAGCCACTGCTGGAAGGCTTGCAGGGCAAGATACACTGCTTAGATTTCCAGAACATTGATCTGAAGGGTGGACTCCTGCTGAGTCCACGTACCCTGAGCCCTGTGGTGGAGAAAGACTATTCTCCACCCTGACAGACTCACGTCTGTCGTGACCACCGTCCAGGATGTGGGTAGGAAGGACCTTCCTTTTGACAATGAGGTGGGAAGAAGTCACCACTGAAGAGAGTCCTTGACCGTCTGAGAAAGGGAGACGTTCCTGTCTAGGGACGTCGACTTCCCATCGCTTTGGCGGAGAATGTCCCATTGAAGTGGACGCAGATGAAACTGCGCGAAAGGGACTGCCTCCATTGCTGCTACCATCTTCGCTAGGAAGTGCATGAGGCGTCCTAAGGGGTGTGACTGGCCTTGAAGGAGAGACTGCACCCCCGTCTGTAGTGAACGCTGTTTGTCCAGCGGAAGCTTCACTATCGCTGAGAGAGTATAAAACTCTATGCCAAGATATGTCAGTGATTGGGTCGGTGTCAGATTTAACTTTGAAAAGTTGATGATCCACCCGAAACTCTGGAGAGTCTCCAGCGCAACGTTCAGGCTGCGTTGGCATGCCTCTTGAGAGGGTGCCTTGACAAGTAGATCGTCCAAGTAAGGGATCACAGAGTGACCCTGAGAGTGCAGGACTGCTACCACTGCTGCCATGACCTTGGTGAAAACCCGTGGGGCTGTCGCCAGACCTAAGGGCAGGTCTACGAACTGAAGATGCTCGTCTTCTATAACGAATCGCAGCAAACGCTGGTGCTCTGGAGCAATCGGCACGTGGAGATAAGCATCCTGATGTCTCTTGATGCTAGGAAATCTCCTTGAGACCTTGAGGCAATGACGGAGCGGAGGGATTCCATCCGGAACCGCCTGGTTTACACTGCTTTTTGAGCAGTTTTAGGTCTCGAACGGAACGGAAGAGCCGTCCTTTTTTTTGGCACCACAACCAGATTGGAGTAAAAACCGTGACCTTGTTCCTGAAGAGGAACAGGGATTATCACTCCTTCTGCCTGCAGAAGAGCATCGGCTCGGTCGAGAGGTGGGGAGGTTCTGAAGAATCGAGCCGGAGGACGAGAACAAAACTCTATCCTGTACCCGTGAGACAAAATGTCTCTCACCCACCGGTCTTTGACCTGTGGCAGCTAAATGCCGCCAAAGCGGGAGAGTCTGCCACCGACCGCGGATGCGGAGAGAGAGGGCTGAAAGTCATGAGGAAACCGCCTTGGTAGCGGTTCCTCCGGCTGCCTTCTTTGGGCGTGATTGAGCCCGCCAGGAGTCTGAGCCCCTCTGAGCCTTTTGAGTCCTTTTGGACTAGGAAAATTGGGACCAGCCCGAGCCTGGAAAGGACCGAAACGTCGACTGTCCTTCCTTGGGTTTTGTTTGATCTGGGCTGGTGTAAGGAAGAATCCTTACCCTTGGCCTGTTTAATGATTTCATCCAATCGCTCAGCCAACAGTCTGTCACCAGATAATGGCAAACTGGTTAAGCCCTTTTTGGAAGCAGGAGCTGCCTTCCATTCCCTTAACCCCAAGGGTCTGCGCAAAACCACGGAGTTGGCGTACGCCACCGGCGTACGGCTCGTAGAGTCCAGGACAGCATGAATAGCGTAAGTCGCAATGCATGCGAGGTTAAGGACGCCACCTGCGGCACAGATGTACGTGTGACAGTGTCTATCTGCGCAAGACCAGCTGAAATAGCTTGGAGTGCCCATACGGCTGCGAATGCCGGAGCAAACGACACGCCGATAGCTTCACAGACAGATTTCAACCAGAGGTCCATCTGTCTGTCAATGGCATCTTTAAGTGAAGTCCCATCTTCCACTGCAACTATGGAGGATGGCGCGGCGGAGAAAGGCTTGTCTGGATAAGCGTAGTGTTTCTGGACTGCTCCTCTGAGTCAGAGAGGCCCAAAAAGTACTGAATTTACGCTTGGGATACCTGAAATGGAATTTCTCCTGCTGAAGCTGCCTCCTCCACTGGAGGGGCTGAGGGAGAAATATCCACCAGTGTATTGATGGGCGCTATGAGATCATTCACTATGGCGTCCCATTAGGAGCATCCAGAATGAAAGCGGTCTCAGGATCAGAAACCTGATCAGCTACCTCATCATACAGAGAATCCTCTCGCTGAGACCCTGACCAGTGTGTGAAGTCGAGGGTCTCTCCCAGCGAGCTCGCTTAGGCTGTCTGGGACTGTCGTCCGTGTCAGAGCCTTCAGTCTGGGATGTATGGGACCCCCTTGGAGCACGGATTAGTTCCAACTGAGGGAGACCGGGGAGCCTTGATTCAACAATGCCCATGGTCTGAGTCACCGCCCTGGACTGCAAAGTTGCTAGAATTTTGTTCATAGTCCAAGACATTTTATCAGCAAAAAAACTGCAAACTCTGTCCTCTGGACAGTTTCACAGGTGGCCCTCTCTGGGCCACCACTAGCAGAGACTCTACCCATTAGGGGTTAGTGGAACCTGCCGGTAAAACAGCCTCACGTGCGGTACAGACAGCATAGAAAGCCTGTGCCTTGGCCCCCTTGCTCTATGCTGACGACATGCTGTTGTCTCCTCAGAGCTATCTAGGGGTATATCGCCAAGAAGCGACCGTACAGCCACAAGTCTCAGCCGCGCCGCAGCCTCCAGCGCGGCAGTTTCCCACAGATAAACTCACTCAGCTAAGCTGCAGTGAGTATAGTCCAAGTGCGCAGCGCTGTTGTCCTCGGCGCACTAACACGCCCAGCAATGCTGGCGTGTGTCTGTGTATGGTCTTGCAAATATAAGTACAAGGATAAAGTACACAAAAAAACACTGTGGCAATAGTGGGGTCAGCACCAAGGTGCTGCTTACCGCCCGCATAAGCGGGTAAGTGGTCGCCAGAATCCCTTTGCTGGGTCTCCCAGAGCCTGTGTCCGTTCTCCAGCTTAGATTGCCTGCAGGAATGGCTGCCGGCGTCCTGTGAAGAGGGGCGGGCCGTGGGCGTGCCCCAGACAAGAGCGGGAAACTGGCGTCCCCCTGTGCCCAGTGAGAGGGCTGGAGTATGTAAATAAGACTCCAGCCCTCGGCGCTGATCATTGTACAGCGTCCCGCCCCTTCCCTGACTGGCAGGGTTGGGGGCGGGAACGAAACGTAACTAGGCCGCAAAAGCCGGGGACTAGATTTATAAGCGCTGCCGTCGTAAAAGCACGGCAGCGCGAAAGTCCCCGGCGCACCACAAGTCTCAGTCGCGCCGCAGCTCCAGCAGCGGCTGGCGCGGTAGTTCCCGACACATAAACTCACTCAGCTAAGCTGCAGTGAGTAAAGCCCAAGCGCGCAGCGCTACTGTCCCCGGCGCACTAACACACCCAGCAACGCTGGAGTGTGTCTGTGCATAGACTGTACGGGGACACAGAGTACCTTAACGTTGCAGGGCCTGTCCCTGACGATACTCCGCTCCATTCCAGCAGGATCTCCGGGTCTGTGGATGGAGCCCGGCCTCAGAGCCTGGAGGCCGATAAGATCCCACTTCACCAGAGCCCTCAGGGGGATGGGGAAGGAAAGCAGCATGTGGGCTCCAGCCTCCGTACCCGCAATGGGTACCTCAACCTTAACAAACACCGCCGACAAGAGTGGGGTGAGAAGGGAGCATGCTGGGGGCCCTAGTATGGGCCCTCTTTTCTTCCATCCGACATAGTCAGCAGCTGCTGCTGACTAAAACAGTGGAGCTATGCGTGGATGTCTGACCTCCTTCGCACAAAGCTTGAAAACTGAGCAGCCCGTGATCCCACGGGGGGTGTATAGGCAGAAGGGGAGGGGCCTTACACTTTTTAGTGTAATACTTTGTGTGGCCTCCGGAGGCAGTAGCTATACACCCAATCGTCTGGGTCTCCCAATGGAGCGCCGAAGAAAAAACAGATCCGTTGCATAAGTTTTTCCATGCGGCCCGTCCGTTTTTTGACGGATGCGGCTTGATACTGAGCATCCGCAGTGCAAAAAACCGCATCCGGCGTCCATAGGCCTGCATTGTAAATCTCGCCGGATCCAGCGTGATGCGTTTTTTTTGCCGCACAAAAAAAGTGCCAGGCAACGTTCCATCATGGGCTAAATATGCCGCATCCGGCAAAAAACGGACGCAACGCAAGGCCATGCGGCCCAATACGGCGCTAATGCAAGTCTATGCAGAAAAAAACTCAACCGGCGTCAAAAAAAAAAAAGGTTGCGTTTTTTTCTGCAAAGCGCCGTATTGTGCCGCACAGCAAAAACCGGATGTATGAAAGCAGCCTTAGCACCAGCTGACAGGCAATCCTTACAGGAAAGCCGTTCCTTTGTTTTCATCGCAATGCGTTATACATTTACAGATCCGTTTCCACATGGACCTGCACCAGGTGAGTCCCACCTTCACCTTCACCTTGATTTTTAGGTCTTTATGGCTATCAGGACTCTGATGCTAATCTCTGAATTATGGCAAATGGCTAATTTTCAGTAGAAATTAGCAACCGGCCAAACGTAAAAGGGGTTGTCTACCGCTTTACAGCCTTTACTTAAAGCACCGCTCCAGTGTTTTATTTCAGCACGCGAGTGGCGCTTAAAACCCCTGTTGTGTATTTTATCGGCGATACTCCGGTCCCGCAGCGCTATCTTGTGACAATCACGTCTGGAAGTTAGAAGTTACGTCACAAGCTCTCAATCTAACTCTATGAATGCCAGAACGAGGGTCTCATAGACTTGTATTGAGTTGTGACCTCCAGATTACTCCATGAAACATTAGCGAAGCTGGCAGGTCACAAACTACAGAAAACCACTGATGGAAGATGAAGACGCTGTAAGGTGAGTATAAGACCAGGAGCCGGGCACTTAAAGGGAACCTGTCACCAGATTTGGTGACTATAAGCTGCGGCCACCACCAGTGGGCTCTTATATACAGCATTTTAAAATACTGTATATAAGAGCCCAGGCCACTGTGTAGAACATAAACATGACTTTATAATACTTACCTAAGGGGCGATGCAGACTGGTCAGATGACCGTCTCCATTCTCCGGGTGCAGCGCCTCCTCTTTTGGCCATCTTTGTCCTCCTTCTTCTGAAGCCTGGGTGCTTAATGCGTCCTACGTCATCCACACAGGCTAACATTGAGGTCCTCTGTAAAATCTGAGAACACCATTAACCCTGCAATGGATTCGGCAAAACAAATCTTTCCCAATTTTGGCTCCTGACATGGGAGTTGTTTTACTAGTACATAACTTCACTAGTGTATGCATGAGAGCAGACAGCAGCTGCAGAACTACAAGGCTCAGCATCCTCCATTCACTAGTGTATGCAGGAGAGCAGACAGCAGCTGCAGAACTACAAGGCTCAGCATACTCCATCCCGGACTGTATGCAGTTTTTTGCCAAAAAAGAGAAAAAAAAAATGATGTGGGCTTCGCCATATTTTGTATGCTAGCCGGGTGCAGCAGGCAGGTACGGGCTGCCCCCAACCCCCAGCTGCCTATTTGTACCCGGCTGGGAACCAAAAATATAGAGAAGCCCTTTTTTTTTTTAATTATTTCATGAATTTCATGAAATAATTTAAAAAAAAATGACGTGAGCTTCGCCTATTTTTGGTGTCCAGCCGGGTACAACTAGGCAGCTGGGGAATGGAATCCACAGTGAAGGGTGCTCAAGCTTTCTGGGCACCCCCACTGCGAATTGCAGTCCGCAACCACCCCAGAAAATGGCGCTTTCATAGAAGCGCCATCTTCTGGCGCTGTATCCAACTCTTCCAGCTGCCCTGATGCCGGGTGGCTAGCCGGGTAATAATGGAGTTAGGGCTAGCTGTATATTATCAGCTAGCCCTAAGCCCGAAATTCATGGTGTCACGCCAATATTAGACATGGCCACCATGAATTTCTAGTAATGATAAAAAAAAAAAAACACAACACACAAAAATATTTTTATTAGAAATAAAACACAACACAATTAGTGACTCCATCTTTATTGAAATAAACCCCCCTCCGCAGTAATCCTGGGTTAGGGTCCCGCGCCGTCCAATCCGGATCCAATATCATCTGATCGGTTTGCTGGAAGGCAAAGCGATCAGATGATGTGTCAGGATCAAGTGCCTGAATCCCATCACACATCAGCTGATTGTATAAAAGCCGATTATACAATCAGCTGATGCATCAGTGCCAAAAAAAAAAAAAAAAAAAAAATACATACCCACTTATGTGCTGTGGTGATTACCGGCAGCTCCTGGAGCGATCGATTGGACAGGAGTCTGATCCCGTCCGATCGCTGCAGGAGCGGCCGGTAATCAGCTGATGAAGTCCCCTGACGGCAGGATCAGCTGATAGCCGGCCGGACACGAAAAAGCCGGCGAGACTACGATCAGCTGATGCGTCAGGTGACTGCATCAGGTGATCCACGGACAGGTCCTGCAAGCTTCGTGCGTGCCCCGGGGAGACTGCACACAGCCGAAGCGGCGGGACCGGGACAGGGGCTGGAAGCAAGCATGGCACCCGGACCCTGCAGACAGGTGAGTATGACATACACATACACACTCACTCCGCGTCCGGTCACCTGTGCTGCTGGTGGAAGTATATGATCACACTGCCGACACCGCCCGCTCTCCTGACAGCTGAGCACAGCGGGCGGGTGGACAGTGTGATTACATACTTGCGTGACAGGGGGGATTTCAGTTGGAGAAACCCCCCCTGTACTCCACACTGGCGCCCCGTACCTCCCACAGCTGAATGCTGGTAGCGCGCGCTCTGCCTTCACCGCTCCACACACTGGCATCCTCCGGCTCCTCCCCTCGATGCTGGGCTGTGACGTCAGGTAGTCACCGCCCACAGCCCAGTCAATCACTGTGAGTGGCGCCGGCATCCTGTGACGTACCCGTCCAGTTTGAGAGCCCGGAAATGCCGGGACGTCAGAGGATGCCGGCGGCCACAGCTCCAGGGGGTCATGTGACTGGCACTGAGCGTGCAGGATAGCGCCGCTCAGTGCCAGAAATGGAAACAGAAGCCAATGCAGAAGATGCATATAATAGTAAGTGAGAATCATTGGGGAAAAAAAAAAAATGGGTGAACCACCCCTTTAATGGACAGACGTCGCCATCTTCTGATGTAAATGTTGCGCTATATTTCAAAATGATTATAGTCATGTATGTTTCACCATTATCAATCAATAATCAATTTGTGCCTTTACATTGGTTCATTATTGTTACAATTATTTCTTTATAAATTCTGACAATAGTTACTATGCGCCTGCAGAGATGGCTCTTCATTTTTTATCTTCATATCTGCAACAAAACCACTAGAGGGCAGCAATTAATTTGGAATCCTAGGAAGGGCATTATATTTGACATTTGCACTGATGAGTGAGCACTACCATGCTCGGGTGCTTAGTAATCATAACGAGCAGTTGGACGCTCGGATGATTGGGACTCGTGTACTGAGTGCAATAGAAGTCAATGGGGAACTCAAGCATTGGTTTGGAAGATTTCCCGGAAGAATGCTCAAGTTTCCCATTGACTTCCATTATATAGTACTTGGGTACTCGAGTTGCGCCCATCCGAGCGTCTGACTGCTTGTTACGATTACTGAGCACCTGAGCATGGTAGTGCTCACTCATCACTAATTTGCATTAATATTGTACACACTAATGCGTTTAGACATGGCGACTTTGAGTCGTCAATACACCTTAAAGGGAACCAATATGCACTCAGAACTACGAGCAGTTCTGGGTGTATATTGCTAATCCCTGCCTAACCGTCCCTGTATACACTAGCATAGATAAAGAGATCTTTAGAAAGAGTATTTCTAAAGATCTTTTATTGTATGCTACTGAGCGAGGGCACTAGTCCACTGGGTGTTGGTTCCCTGGCTAGTCGGCCCCATTAGCATGTCAGTACACCCCTGTGGGTGTGCTATCATGCTAATGAATGTGCAGGGTCAGATGATGATATCACTGACCTCTCCGCTGCCATCGCATCCGGCACTGGATTTTGGCTCAATGCGCATGACCCCAGAGTTCCGGTCATGTGCACTATGAAGACAGGTGTACGCGTCCAGGCTTCAAACTGAAGTAGTGCGCATGACCGAAACTCCAGGGTCACTGAGCCGAAATTCAGCGTTGGATGCAATGGCAGCAGAGAGGAGAGTGAGATCATCGTCTGACGCTGCATATTCATTAGCATGATAGCACATCCACAGGGGCCCACAGGGGTGTACTAACATGGTAATGGGGGCGACTAGCCAGGGAAGCAACACCCTTGGGACTAGTCCCTGCGCTCATTAGCATACGGTAAAAGATCTTTAAAAATACATTTTCTAAAGATCTCTTTATCTATGCTAGTGTATACAGGAACGGTTAGGCAGGGATTAGCAATATGCACTCATGGCTCTGAGTGCGTATTGCACCTGACAGGTTCCCTTTAACTAACGCCGACTGCTGTTTCAACTCGCTCGTTACTGACCTTTTTCCACAGACTGACAATGATGGGCACAGAATGATTGCTAATGTGCACAGATCATGTTATTGTCAGCACCTCCCCTGTTTACACGAGATGATGTGCTGCAGATAATAATGTATACATTGTTTGCCAGTATAGACAATCTGATCACTAGCTTCCATAGAATACAAAGTGTGCTGGAGATGCTGATAGGATGTGAGAAATATGATTTATAGGTGGTGACGCAGTAGCTGACACCCCCAATAATCTTCAAAACTGGGGGCTTTGTGTTCCATATGTAAAGCCGAAAAAGGACTATTGTTACATTGCATGAAAGATAAATATAAGTGATGTGCAGAATACACACTCAGCACAAATACAGACCTTACCTCGAGCTGTTTTCTGGTTGATGTTGGCTCCATACTTTACCAATTCCTTGACAACTTCTGTACGTCCCAGAACACAGGCTAAGAACAGCGGGTTCCTCCCAAGAAGATCTTCTTCTTCAAGAAATTTCTTACATTGATCATGGTGATTGTTAGTTGGATCTTCAAAGATGGACTGTAGACCTGGCACGTTTCCTTCTAATGCACACTGGAGCACCGAGTTATCATGAGGCAGGGGATCCACCACATCCATCCTCAATTCTTCACAATTACCCTAAATAGTGAAAAAGAAGAATCTTCAATACAATTCAAGAGCATTCAATACAATGAATATCGTCATGACTTACAGATCTGTACATGGCAAAAGTGGCTGATGTTCTATAGTGGCCAATGTCACACCCTGAGGTGTTCTCCTGGAGAACCCTAACATTACTGGAGAACGTGGACACTGCTGGAGGTCCCTGACACTCCTGCAGGACCCTAACACTCCTGCAGGACCCTGACACACCTGCAGGACCTTGACGCTCCTGAAGGACCTTGACGCTCCTGGAGGACCCTGACACTCCTGGAGGACCCTAATGCTCCTGGGGAACCCTGACGCTCCTGGAGAACCCCCCCTGACACTCCTGGAGAACCCCCCCTGACACTCCTGGAGAACCCCCCCTGACACTCGTGGAGTACCATAACACTCCTGGAGAACGCTGACATCCCTGGAGAACCCCCCTGACACTCCTGGAGAACGCTGACACCCCTGGAGAACCCCCCTGACACTCCTGGAGAACGCTGACACTTCTGGAGAACGCTGACACTCCTGGAGAACCCCCCTGACACTCCTGGACAACCCTAACATTGGAGGGTTGTGCTGTCTACATTCGTTATGATGGGCCGCTGCACTTTTGTGGTCATGGACAACATGACAATATGAGGAGCGGAGGAAAATACAAGTAAGGCCACATGCACACAGTGTTTGGTGAGTTTTTCACCTCAGTATTTGTAAGAAAAAAACAGGAGTGGGCGATAAATACAGAAGTGGTGCCCATGTTTCTATTATACTCTGATTGTTCCACTCCTGGTTTTGTCTTATAAATACTGAGGCAAAAAACTCACCAAATACTCAATGTGTGCACGTGGCCTTAGTGTGATCTTTATTTTGCTGCTTTAGGGCTCATGCGCACGTTGACTAGTGCTGAAATAAATGCACCCTCTGGCAGACTTGACGCTGCGTTTTGACAAAAATAATGCATCCAAAATACATGCGTTTTGGATGCATTATACATGCATTTTGGATGCGTTTTTGTCAGTGCGGTCCCCAGGCAATTCAGCTCTGCTACATGCCTGCTGACAGCAGACACAGACAGAGCCGGGCAATGAGAATGAACTCTGATGATCTGCACCCGACTTCATTGTAATCCCGCGGCTCTGTCTCTGTGGGCTGTCATGAACTCAGATGAACCTCTGAGGTCAGTGCCAGGACACAGGAGTCCGCAGCAGTGACGTCAGAGCTTCCCCCGATTTCACTGACATTGCGCGGCTCTCTCTGTGCGGCAGCCTGATTTGCGGTCACACGTGAAGGACTCACCTGTGACCACAAATCCCGTTAGTGACTGAAGTGAGCAGCACGATCAGCTGTGCCGTCACTCAGGTGACCCGCGGCCACAGCTGCAGTCCTCCACCTGAGAACGGTGGCCGCGGGTAACCTGAGTGACGTCATGACTGATTGCGCGGCTCACTTTAGTTGCTGCATGGAGCTGACAGAGAGCGGTCGTGGTCTGTGGCTCCTGTCAGCTTCATGTAGCAGAGCTGAAAGCGTTGTGGGACCTCGTGTGGATTACTTTGGACCTGGAGGGGTATTTGGGGTTTAATAAAGTGGTGAAAGAGGGTGTTTTTTTGTCTTTTATTCAAAATAAAGGATTTTTTGGATGTGTGTGTTTATTTTCTTTAACTTACAGGTCAATCATGGAAGGTATCTAGGGGAGACGCCTGCCCTGATTAACCTAGGACTTAGTGGCAGCTATGGGCTGCTGCCATTAACTCCTTATTACCTCAATTGCCACCGCACCAGGACAATTCGGGATGAGCCGGGTAGAGTCCCGGGAGTGATGCATCTAATGGATGCAGCAATTCCGGGCGGCTGCTGGCTGATATTGTTAGGCTGGGGGGCTCCGCATAACGTGGAGTTCCCCATCCTGAGAATACCAGCCTTCAGCCTGGGGGGAACCTCACATTGTTGTTTTTTTTTAATAATTTTTTTTGGTTTTTCCTGCACGATACGACCGGCGGCTGTGATTGGTTACAGTGAGACAGCTGTCACTCAGTGTGGGGGCGTGTCTGACTGCAACCAATCATAGGCGCCGGTGGGCAGGGGAAGCACTGAACACGAGATGGAATAATGAGCGGACGGCATTTTCAAAAGAGGAGAAGCCGCCACAGTGTGAATGCCGTGCAGCGCCGCGCCGGTGATCGGGGATCGGTGAGTATGAGAGGGGGGGGTGGGAGGGAGAGACTGACATCGACAGAGAGAGAGACCGAAAGACCTGCATTTGTTATGTCAAATAAACATGCGGATCGCAACAAAACTGCAGTGCAAACGCACTGCTTAGCATTTTGGTAGCGTTTTTCTACAACTCATTGATTTCAATGGGTGTAGAACGCTGCCAAAACGGACAAAAGAATTGACATGCTGCTTTTCTAAACGCAGAGATTTTGTGAAATTTTTAACAATCAAAACGCTGCGTTCAAAAAAGCATCGTGCGCACGGATTTTGCGTAATTCTCATAGACTTTGCTGGGGAAGCACAACGCAAGAATTTTGACAATGAGATGCTGCAGCTTAAAACGCTGCAGAAATGCAAAAAAAACCCGCAATGTGCGCATGAGCCCTTACACTGTTTTCCAAACTTATCTGGGGGGATTGAATCTGGTACTTACAGGTTATTGTATCTAAAGCTTATGAGGCACTGTATCTAAGGCCTCTGCCACACTCACGTGAAAATCACGCACGTGCCGCGAGACACGTATTTCCCCTGCGTGTTGCGTGTAGGTAAGTACGTGTCTCTGGTACGTGCGGGCCACGTGTGTTCTACGTGTGCTATCCGCAATAGCACACGTAGAACCGGTAATTTGCATACTTACGTGGTCCGTGCTGCTGTCCGTGGTGCTGATCCTCGGTCTCCAGCCCTCCCGTCTCCCCGCTGCTGCTGCTGCCAGGCAGTGAAGTGAATAGTCAATGAGAATAATGAGCGGCGGTCGGCAGCAAGAGGCAGCAAGAGGCAGAGACAGGAGGGCTGGAGAAGGTGAGTTAAGGTTTTTTTTTTTCTCTGACACGTGTTTTCTCTGGCGCGTGTCACACGGGACCGCATCCACACTACACTCATGTGGTACAGGTGCGACCCGTGTGACACCCGTGCTGCCGGAGAAAACACTGACATGTCAGCATTTAGAAAAACACACACACGTACAAACGCACATGGACACACGTTCCGTGTGGTTTTACGTGTGTGTGCCTGCTACAATAGGGTAGCATTGCTTAACGTGTCTCCGTGCCGCCGGTACGTGCAAAAAATTACAAACACGTCCCGGCGGCACGGATGTGTGTCGCAGGCCTAACACTTACAGGGGCTCTGCATCTGGCATTTATTTCTGCACTATGCCTGGCATACATAATTGCTTTTACTCCACCCGGCAGCTGTAGGAGACTGCTTATTATGGAGGTTCTATGGCTGAGAGCTGTAGCTGACTGCTTCTGCACTAGGTTAACACTCTGTGGGCACTGGGTTGGCACTCTGTGGGCACTGGGTTGGCACTCTGTGGGCACTGGGTTGGCACTCTGTGGGCACTGGGTTGGCACTCTGTGGGCACTGGGTTGGCAACCTGTGGCCACTATGTTGGCTCTATGTGGGCATTGGGTTGGCCCTCTGTGGGTTCTGGGTTGGCACTCTGTTGGTTCTATGTGAGCACTGGGTTGGCTCTATGTGGGCACTGAGTTGGCTCTATGTGGGCTCTATGCGGGCAATAGGATGTCTCTATGTGGTCACTGAGTTGCCACTATGTGGGCAGTGGGTTGACACTATGTGGGCACTGGGTTAGCTCTATGTGAGCACTGGTTTGGCTCTATGTGGGCACTGGTTTGGCTCTATTTGGGCACTGGGTTGGCTCTATGTGGGCACTGGTTTGGCTCTATGTGGGCACTGGGTTTGCTTTATGTGGGCACTGGGTTTACTCTATGTGTGCACTGGGTTTACTCTATGTGGGCACTGGGTTGGCTCTATGTGGGCACTGGGCTGGCTCTATGTGGGCACTGGGCTGGCTCTATGTGGGCACTGGGCTGGAGCTATGTGGGCACTGGGCTGGCGATATGTGGGCACTGGGCTGGCGATATGTGGGCACTGGGCTGGCGCTATGTGGGCACTGGGCTGGCGCTATGTGGGCACTGGGTTGGCTCTATGTGGGCACTGGGCTGGCGCTATGTGGGCACTGGGTTGGCTCTATGTGGGCACTGGGCTGGCGCTATGTTGGCACTGGGCTGGCTCTATGTGGGCACTGGGTTGGCGTTATGTGGGCACTGGGCTGGCGCTATGTGGGCACTGGGTTGGCGTTATGTGAGCACTAGGCTGGCGCTATGTGGGCACTGGGCTGGCGCTATGTGAGCACTGGGCTGGCGCTATGTGGGCACTGGGCTGGCTCTATGTGGGCACTGGGTTGCCTCTATGTGGGCACTGGGTTGCCTCTATGTGGGCACTGGGCTGGCGCTATGTTGGCACTGGGTTGGCGTTATGTGGGCACTGGGCTGGCGCTATGTGGGCACTGGGCTGGCGCTATGTGGGCACTGGGTTGGCTCTATGTGGGCACTGGGCTGGCGCTATGTTGGCACTGGGCTGGCTCTATGTGGGCACTGGGTTGGCGTTATGTGGGCACTGGGCTGGCGCTATGTGGGCACTGGGTTGGCGTTATGTGAGCACTGGGCTGGCGCTATGTGGGCACTGGGCTGGCGCTATGTGGGCACTGGGTTGGCTCTATGTGGGCACTGGGCTGGCGCTATGTGGGCACTGGGTTGGCTCTATGTGGGCACTGGGCTGGCGCTATGTGGGCACTGGGTGGGCGTTATGTGGGCACTGGGCTGGCGCTATGTTGGCACTGGGCTGGCGCTATGTGGGCACTGGGCTGGCGCTATGTTGGCACTGGGCTGGCGCTATGTGGGCACTGGGTTGGCTCTATGTGGGCACTGGGCTGGCTCTATGTGGGCACTGGGCTGGCGCTATGTGGGCACTGGGCTGGCGCTATGTGGGCACTGGGCTGGCGCTATGTGGGCACTGGGTTGGCGTTATGTGGGCACTGGGTTGGCTCTATGTGGGCACTGGGCTGGCTCTATGTGGGCACTGGGCTGGCGCTATGTGGGCACTGGGCTGGCTCTATGTGGGCACTGGGCTGGCGCTATGTGGGCACTGGGCTGGCGCTATGTGGGCACTGGGCTGGCGCTATGTTGGCACTGGGCTGGCTCTATGTGGGCACTGGGCTGGCGCTATGTGGGCACTGGGTTGGCCCTATGTCGGCACTGGGCTGACGCTATGTGGGCACTGGGTTGGCTCTATGTGGGCACTGGGCTGACGCTATGTGGGCACTGGGTTGGCTCTATGTGGGCACTGGGCTGGCTCTATGTGGGCACTGGGCTGGCGCTATGTGGGCACTGGGCTGGCTCTATGTGGGCACTGGGCTGGCTCTATGTGGGCACTGGGCTGGCTCTATGTGGGCACTGGGCTGGCGCTATGTGGGCACTGGGCTGGCTCTATGTGGGCACTGGGCTGGCGCTATGTGGGCACTGGGCTGGCGCTATGTGGGCACTGGGCTGGCGCTATGTTGGCACTGGGCTGGCTCTATGTGGGCACTGGGCTGGCGCTATGTGGGCACTGGGTTGGCTCTATGTGGGCACTGGGCTGACGCTATATGGGCACTGGGCTGGCTCTATGTGGGCACTGGGCTGGCTCTATGTGGGCACTGGGCTGGCGCTATGTGGGCACTGGGTTGGCTCTATGTGGGCACTGACTTTGTGCTGTTGTTTCCATCACTCTCACCTGATTTACGCCTTAGTACAATGAATGAGACCGCTGGAGACGCGTTGTCATGGAGACCGCTGCGCCGCCGGAAGTGCGTGTCGAGCCTCTCTGTGGACTTGGAGCGTGAGTCCGTGCAGACGTTCTTCCCCGTGACAGCCGCGGCGGGGGAAGAGAGAGGCAGCGGACCACTTCCGGTCGTAAAGGAAGACTGAAGACTCCGGTTAGGAAGGAAGCGGCTGTGTCTCGTATTAGCTACGTGGACCGGCGAGCCCCGGGAGGAGGCAGCTGTAGGCGAGGGAAGCGGTACCATGCCTGCTGCCCATAATACCGGGGAACGGGCTGTGCAGTCGCTTCCTGTTGACTGATACACATAGGGCTACACTGTAACAGATCGTCCACCGGGAACCCACGATCAGCCCGATCATTGCCTGCTCCCACCAGGTACGTCCCAGTGACCTTCCCCTGACGGCTCCCGAGTCCACCCTCACCTATATAGAGGCTTCTGTGCGCGCAGACCCCAGCCGTGTGTCCGTGTGTGGCCGTCCGCAGACCCCCAGCCGGTGATCGTCTGCTGGGTGAACAATATCGGGCACAGACGGGTAGAAAAGTGATATTCCCTCTCTGGAATCTCTGCAGTTGTCACTCCGCTGCTTTCCGTGTCCCCATTGATCTCAAAACCCTGCAAGTGGCCACAAATGGCGCTCAGCCAATTACTGTCTGCAGCGGTGATTGACTTCAGCTGGTGCAAATCCCATGTCTAGAGGTGGCTGGGAAATAGGGATGGCTGGGGGCCGAGGCCGGCGTCAGAATGGGCGCCGTGGGGGGGCCGTGGCCAGAGTCAGAATGGGCGCCGTGGGGGGGCCGTGGCCAGAGTCAGAATGGGCGCCGTGGGGGGGCCGTGGCCAGAGTCAGAATGGGCGCCGTGGGGGAGGACGTGGCCGGCGTCAGAATGGGCGCCGTGGGGGAGGACGAGGCCGGCGTCAGAATGGGCGCCGTGGGGGAGGACGAGGCCGGCGTCAGAATGGGGGGCCCAGTGTAGCCATTATGATGGTTCACAGGCTCTTTTTTGGGGGGCACCAAAAGTGTTTTAAAAAGAAAGAAACATAAATTTTCCTCAATTTTTTTCCAAGAATCACTGCTGAAATTCACCAATTCAAATCAATGGGTCTATGACAAAAAGCGCACCACAGTCTGCGTCATCCAAGCGCTGTCCTTAATTCTTTGGAGAAGTTTGGAATATTCTTTTGCATGGGAGAAAAATTGGTAAAATACTAATAGTAAAAATGGACAGAAAGATGAAAATGAGACCTGCACATTGATGGACAGCGGGCCGGTATGTTTTTTGTATGCAGAAAAAAATATATACTGTGTATATAAGGCTTAAAGGGGATGTACAGGCAGAATAACACTGTCCATTATTTGTTACTCTTATATAGCACCATTATATTTCACTGCTCCTTACAGACATTATCATCACTGCCTCTATCAGAATGTCTTTGGGTTGTGGAGAAAACCTATACAAACTCCTTAGAGATATATTTAATGAGATTTGAACCCAGGACCCCAGCGCTGTAAAGCAAGAGTGCTGCCCACTTGGCCACCGTAATGACCACTGGGCCACCGTGTGGCCCTACACTTCAGATGGGATATGTAAAAAAGACAAGCACCCACTTGCGCCCAGCGCAGGCTGCACAGTGATGGGATGTGATTGACAGTAGCGGTCAACCTTGAGCTGCTCATCATCATAAAACATTCAATGATATGCTGCTAAAGTCACCTGACCGCTGCAGTCAATCACAGGCTGCAGGGGTCATCACTTCATTCCATCTCTGTGCAGACTATATAGCGAGGGGTGCCGGTAGGAGTCCATTTATTTATTGCTGTCCTCACTTCAAATTTTGCTTGCACAACCTTTAACCCTTGTCTTACAGGCCATTTTAACCCTATAAGCGCAACCTATGTGCGCTGAACTCTCCCAGTGCCTGCACTGTACCTGACATGTAGAGCTTCCTTTTTGTTTCCATCAGTTTTACAGTGAAACCATTTTTTTCTTCAGATTTAGGCCCATAGAAAGTATTTTCCTAGTTGCTTCTTAGCCGGTCGTTGCGTTAATGTAAAGATGTCTCCTTGGCTCGTTTTTGCATTGTACATTCTTTTTTCATTTCTTAGCCACCTAAAGCCACCTTTTTTGCAATAGTAAAGCGTGTGAATGCAAAAATAGTTTATCAAAACTTTAGCTGTGTGTTATAGCGTGAGTGCACATCGTACCCACATCGTACCCACATCGTACCCACATCGTACCCACATCCCGTAACATAATGAGCTGAAAATATGCAATCACTGATTTCAGCACTTATGTCATATCAACACACGTGACCGCTGCAGCCAGTCATTTTACCTTGTGCATGCTCCATTAGCGGGATCATAATAATAATAATAATATTCATTTATATAGCGCTATTAATTCCATAGCGCTTTACATACATTGGCAACACTGTCCCCATTGGGGCTCACAATCTAAGGTCCCTAACTGTATGCTTTTATTGTGTGGGAGGAAACCGGAGAACCCGGAGGAAACCCACACAAACACGGGGAGAACATACAAACTCCTTGCAGATGGCGTCCTTGGTGGGAATTGAACCCAGGACCCCAGCGCTCATCTGCAGATTCTCTATTCATTTGCAATTTCCAGCTGCCGCAACAAATGTTTTCCTAGTTTTGTCTATTCTCTGGTGTCTGTGTTGTGGCTCCAGGGTGTGACATAACGTTGCACCTTTTGAGCAGTATATTTCCTGTTGATCTGTGCGACGTGGTGCATAAGACCCTGCGTTTCGTGACTCCTGATGAGGTTTTCCTGCATGGTGACGTTCTGCGGCTGGAGAATGTGCTTCTGAAGTCACATTCACACCTGATTTTCTAATCCGTTTTTAAAGCCGATTGTGTCCAGACCACAGAATCTAAGCTAAACCAGTGCTAAATGAAAAAACTGAAACGCGTGGCTTTCCGGATCAGACGTGTGCATGAAAATAGCAGACGGTTCCTGCACTCGTCCGGATGAGCACATGGAGCATCATGTGGAGGTTTCCATCCAGCCGTCTGGACCTGGTGTTCCCGCAAGGAGCATTTGGCGAGTTTTTTTTGTGTTGCAGACTTTCTGCCGCATTTCTGCACCAATTAACTAAATTAGGTTTAATTGCATTTTTAGTGTTCATTTTTTTATTTTTTTCAGTTGCAGTTTTTGTCTTTTTTAATGTCTTGTTTTAAATAAAACTGTTTTTTTATACTTTATTATTTAGCTTTCAGTAAACCAGGGGTGGGAAACCTTTTTACTGCCGGGGCCATGTGGAATTTTCTATGAACCTTCGGGGGCCGCACAAATTATCAACTTGAAAACTACCCTACTATATTTGGTCAAACAATTATCTCACCCCTACTGTGGTGGCTGGAGCTGCTTCTCTTTGGTGCGGCTGTGATGTTTGGTGATATTGATCATATTGTTTCTCTAAACTGCTTTTCCAGGTTTGTCTCTGTCTGGAGAGGCTGGGGGCATACACATCACAGGAGAGGCTGGGGGCACACACATCACAGGAGGGGCTGGGGGCACACACATCACAGGAGGGGCTGGGGGCACACACATCACAGGAGGGGCTGGGGGCACACACATCACAGGAGGGGCTGGGGGCACACACATCACAGGAGGGGCTGGGGGCACACACATCACAGGAGGGGCTGGGGGCACACACATCACAGGAGGGGCTGGGGGCACACACATCACAGGAGGGGCTGGGGGCACACACATCACAGGAGGGGCTGGGGGCACACACATCACAGAAGAGGCATATACATTACAGGATCGACTGGGGCATATACATCACTGTGGGGCACGGATTGCACAGGGGGGGGCATGGACAGCACAAGTGACGGCACAGACATCACTGGGGAAGCATAGACATCACCAAGGGAGCACGGACAGTAATGGGGGGGACACGGACAACAGTGGCAAGTACAGCTTCTGGGGGGGTGGCACGGACAACAGTGGCAAGTACACAGCTTCTGGGGGGCGGCACACAGCACTGGGGGCTAACAAACAGCACTGGGAGATGGCACATAGTAGTACTCGGGGGCACACAGCACTGGGGGCTGGCACGCAGCACTACTTGGGGGGGCTCGCAGCACTACTCAGGGGGGGGGGCTCGCAGCACTACTTGGGGGGGCTCGCAGCACTGGGGGCTGGCATGCACACTAGTAGGGGTACACAGCACTTGGTTGCGGCCTCACAGCACGGGGGGTGGGAGGAGTCACTCACAGGTCTAAGAGACATGTGCAGAAGGAGGCCTGTATGCTGCTGCTCCTCTTGGTCTTCTGTGGACAGGAGGGCAACTCGCGCTACTTACCCCGCCCACAAGGTAAGCCCTGAGCAGCGCAAGGACCTCATAGTATGGGCTCGCAGTAGAGTGTGAGTCTTTGCATCACCATTAGGATTTAAAGGGCCAGCAGCCGGTAAGACTGTGGTAACCACCCAAGCACTGCAGTTCCCGAGAACGTGCCCAAGGGCCGCAGGAAAAGTCATCGTTGGCCGCAAATGGCCCGCGGGCTGGAGGTTCCCCCCCTGCGGTAAACTTTGATGGTTATCTGATGATTACATGCGATATTAGCACATTTCCACTTCAAAAACGCAATAAATATTCACTTGGTTTTTTTTATCTGCAGGATTTACCTATGTTGCTCAAGTCTATGAGAAAATAAAACGCATTTGGTATTTCTTGCAAGAATAAGGCTATGTTCACACTTGGCGTTTTTGCCAGTGTTTTTCTGCAGTCATAACCTGCTCTCTTGGCAGTATAAAAGCTGCTTCCATAAAGCAGGATTTGCTGCGTTTTTGGTCTTATTTGTCTACAGTGCATTTTAAATAGTTAATTTTATTTACAAAAAAAGCAGTAAAAATGCAGTGGTTGTGTCTTGCACGCTCTCATTGCTTACAACGGTGAAAAAACACTGAAAAGATTGACGCACTTCTCTAATAAAAAGCAGCACTTTTCCATGTCAGTCCGGAGAAAAGAAAAACGCAATTGTGTGCATGAGATTTCTGGAATCATAGGTTTGCTGGGACTGTAAAAAGCAGCTTTTAATTTGCATAAAATTTATGAAATAAAGGCTGCAAAAAACAACAAAAACGCACTGTGTGAACAAAGCCCTGTGTAAAAATCTAAGCAGTGAGAAAGCGCTTCCTATACATCCAGCCGTTCTGCCGGGCCTGTAAGACGCTGCAGCTGAAGAAAACTCCCCAAATACTTATCATGGGGGTATCCTCAGGCTGCCCCCTGCATTACGCTGCCCCAAATGTATACACCGGCTTAGAGTATGTCCACCTTTCAATACCTACTAAGGCTGTAGTCACACATGGCGGATACTGCTTCTGGGTTTGGGGGCGACCGACCGTCTTGTGTATTGGGGTCAGACTGTCCCTTGCAGCAGATATCAGGATATCAGAAAGCATCGGCTCAGCAAAGTGTGCACAATGTGGTTGAGTGATAGACGGACTGAGTGACTAGCCTTGTATGTTTGGCGGCCTTTACTTTCTAAGTACGGTACATTCTTCTCTTGTATTGATCTGACAGCCTGTCACACACCCCAGATCTGCAGTCACATTGCTGATGGATATCATTGAAAACCATTAGCAAACTCTTTATTTTACAGATGTCTAAGCCCAGTTCACACCGCACCTATGACTACTGTGGATTCCATGGCTAGGAGCCCAGTTCGTCAGGGAGGGAGCATAGGGGCCCAGCAGGGAGGCTGTTGGGGGAAGGAGCCCAGCAGGGAGGCTGTTGGGGGAAGGAACCCAGCAGGGAGGCTGTTGGGGGAAGGGGCCCAGCGGGGAGGCTGTTGGGGGAAGGAGCCCAGCGGGGAGGCTGTTGGGGGAAAGGCCCCAGCGGGTAGACTATTGGGGAGGGGCAGTGGGGAGACTATTGGGGGGGGGAGGGGCCCAGCAGGGAGGCTGCGTGGGGCTGGCCTGCAGGGGGAACCAGAGGATGGGCCCAGCGGGGAGGCTTGCTGGGCCCCATGCCCGTTGATACCCCCCCTCCCGCTGTGTCTTGAGACAACATACTGGTCATTAGAAACACACATTTCTGTATTTCTGAAAGGATGAATCTGATAACACGTGCCCTTTAAAGTATAACCATAGTTTTATTTATTTTTCCATCAGTGGTAAACATGAAAATAGGAAACTTTTTTAATATATCGTCTTCCTCCTCCAGGACTGATCATGGACTCTCAAACGTCTCCGTTTATGGGAAAAATCTGTCTTTAGTGATCACTGATTTTCCCATTTCTGAGATAAGAGATGACAGTTGGTGCTCATAAACTTCTATGGAGAATGTAACGGACGTGTCAGGAGAACTTGCAGTAGAGTGTCTGTGCTGTCCTTTAACTCCTCCTCCATAGAATGAGAATGAAGCAGATTTGTTTCATAAGATATATTCCATAGTTGCTTATTTTCATGTGTTTATGACATTAAAATGAATTGATGGCTGCTGTTCGCTGTCCCTTTTTGCTGATACTCTGCCTCTGCAGACTGTCCCCTTTGGCTGATAGTGCTTCCGCCTGGGTATAACTGTGCTCATAATGCGGGGTGATGGCTTTCCCCCTCGAATGTTCTCCTTTAATCTGAATTTCCTCCAGAGCCATTATTTCCTGATTGTGAGCGGAGAATCACTTTGCAGAGGAATGTGGAGTGTAATTGAAAGCCGATGTACGGAGGCCGCCCTGACGGATGCCTCGTCTCTGCTCTGGGACGTCATCCAGACTCTTAAGTTGCCTCTGACATTGCACAATTCAGCCGGATCTCCAGAGCCTATGGATTTCTCATTAATGTGTTATCCGGGATCTTATTAATAATGACGATTTTCCTGTCTAATTCTGTGTGATGGGAAATGTGACCGGTCCTAGCCCACAATTCGCCTTTTTTCCTGGATTGTTGCGGATTTTTCTGACTTTGTATTGTCTCTTGTAGATGCAGCAAGGATTAATATCTCTGCAAAAAGAAAACGCCAGAAACTGGAAACGACGTAGTTCTGCAAGCGAGATCCCCCTGGCTGATACCTCCCATAGGACTGCGGGGGGCTCCATGTGTCTGTCTTCCCCATCACTGTTTTTACGCTTTGTGTGAAGAATTCTCTTCACTGTGCATGGACAGAAAGCCAATGCGTAGGTGAGTATCGGAGGAGGCCGGCCCGCTACGCTGTGTGCGTGATCTGTACAAGGCTGACACGCACGCCCGCACGTACAGTCTCATCACAAGTTACGGTATGTTATGTAGAGTGGTGGCTTTGCCTTTCATCCTGGTGCACAAAAATGTAAGCAGTTGTTATTTGTTTGATGGCTTGTGTCTATCCATCTTCCTCTTGATTACATTCCAGAGGTTTTTAGTGGGGTTCAGGTCTGGAGATTGGGCTGGCCATGACAGGGTTTTGATGTGGTGGTCCTTCATCCACATATTGATTGACCTAGCTGTGTGGCATGGCACATTGTCCTGCTGGAAGACCAACCCTCAGAGTTGGGGAACATTGCCTGAGCAGAAGGAAGCAACTTCCAAAGAGACCACTTCCAAATTTTCAGTTTTTCTGATTTTTCTCTTTATAGGTCTATTTTTGAATAAAATGTAAATTGTTCTTTTATTCTATAAACTACTGACAACGTCTCCGAATTTCCAAGCAAAAAAAATTGTGCTTATTTTCTGAAAATGAGAAATGGTCAAAATAACAAATATGCATTGTTTTCAGACAATGAGGTTCAGGTCTGGAGATTGGGATGGCCATAACAGGGTTTTGATGTGGTGGTCCTTAGTCCACACATTCATTGATTTAGCTGTGTTGTATGGCGCATTGTCCTGCTGGGGAAAAAAAACAGTCCTCACAGTCCTCGGAGTTGGGGAACATTGCCTGAGCTGAAGGAAGCAACTGGTTTTCCTTGTATGTTGTTGATTCATACGTCTTTCACAAAGATTAACCTGCCCAATTCCAGCCTTGCTGAAGCATCCCCAGATAATCACTGATCCTCCACCAAATTTCTCCGTGGGTGCAAGACACTGTGGCTTGTACACCTCTCCAGGTCTCCATCTAATCATTAGACGATTAGGTGTTGGGCAAAACTGAAAATTAGGTAAAGGAAATTCAACAAACATCTTTGCAAAGGACGTGTGAATCAAGCCACATACAAGGTTATCCTGGAAAAACAGTTGCTTCCTTCTGCTCAGGCAATGTTCCTCAACTCTGAGGATTGGCCTTCCCAGCAGGATAATGTGCCATGCCACACAGCTAGGTCAGTCAATGTGTGGATGAAGGAGCACCACATCAAAACCCTGTCATGGCCAGCCCAATTTCCAGACCTGAAACCCACTAAAAACCTCTGGAATGTAATGAAGAGGAAGATGGATAGACACAAGCCTTCAAACAAAGAAGAACTGCTTACATTTTTGCACCAGGAGTGGCATAAGGTCACCCAAAAGCAGTGTGATAGACTGATGGAAAGCAGCCAAGACACATGAAAGCTGTGATTAACAATCATGGATATTCCACAAAATATTGATTTCTGACTCTTCCCGAGGTAAAACATTATTAGTATTGTTGTGTCTAAATGATTGAACTTGTTTTCTTTGCATTATTTGAGGTCTGAAAGCAATGCATTTTGTTATTTTTACCATTTCTCATTTTCAGAAAATAAATACAAAATTTATTGCTTGGAATTTCGGAGACATTGTCTGTAGTTTATAGAATAAAAGAACAATTTACATTTTACTCAAAAATATTCCTATAAAGAGAAAAATCAGAAAAACTGAAAATTTGAACGTGGTCTCTTAATTTTTGCCAGACATTTTGCTTTCTTTGCCTTTTTTCAGAGAATAGAAATGATAACACACATTATTTCCCCACTCATGGTTAGTGGTTGGGTGAAGCCATTTATTGTCAAACTACTGTGTTTTTTCTTTTTTTTAAATCATAATGCCAACCAAAAACATCCAAATAAATAAATAAATCTTTATTTTTATATAGCGCTAACATATTCCGCAGTGCTTTACATACATCAGGAACTCTGTCCCCATTGGGGCTCACAATCTAAAGTCCCTATCAGTATGTCTTTGGCGTGTGGGAGGAAACCGGAGTACCCGGAGGAAACCCACTTCAAACATGGGGAGAATATACAAACTGCTTGCAGATGGTGTCCTTGATCCTGATCAAACCTTCACATACCCCAGTTCTTAATACCTGTATATTGCCCCCTCTAACATAAATGACAGCTTAAAGTCTTTAGTGGCAGTTGTTGATGTGGCTCTATTTCTCAGATGGTGAAGCTGCCCATTCTTCTTGGCGAAAAGTCTCCAGTTCCTGTAAATTCCTGGGCTTTCTTGCACAAACTGTGAGCTTGCGTTCTCCCCAGAGTGGCTCAATGATATTGAGGTCAGGAGACTGAGAGAGCCACTGCAGAACCTTCACTTTGTTCTGCAGAAGCCAATGACAGGTCACCTTGGCCTTGTGCTTTGTATACTTTATTAAATTTTAAGGGATTTACAATAACAGGGGAGCGGGTATTTGAAGTATTAAAATGCATTCTTAAAAATGTTGTTGAAACAGCAAAGAAGGGGAAGAGGAAGGGAAGAAAGGGTCGGCCAAAAAGGGATGATGTGGTCTTGTGTTTTGGATCATTGTCATGTTGGAACGTCCAAGTATGTCCCATGGCAGCTTCCGGGCTGTCGAGTGCAAATTTACCTCCAGTGTTTGCTGTGATTGGCAGATTCGGGAAGGGAGGAGTGAAGGAGGGAGGAGGACTGAAGAAACTCCTAATAGCAGAGACTTCACATATTGCACTCCAAAACCAAAAAATGTGAAAAACTCTGCAATGGAGTGACACAGCGCAAAATGGAAAAGAGCTGCAAAATTAGATTTTGTACAGGGTATTTAAAGAGCAGGTGACACACGTCCCCTTTAAATATAAAGGTGTGGGGTTTTTTTTTTGTTTTTTTGTTTTTTTTTTAATTACTGTGATAACAATCTCTTATTCAGTATCTCTTCTTTTTCACTTTTTTTTTTTTTTTTTTTTTTTTTTTTTTTTTTTTATTAATTGGGATTTTGTTCACTTTTTATATGTAGAAATAAATATGCAGTGTATTGATCTGCCAGTGATTCTGGAAGTAAAATATTTATTGCATTTCCAATAGTTTTTATTTCACAAATGGGTTATTGCCCGTCCAGCGACTTTGCCCTGCCCCATCCCTTCTATATATAAATGCATTTAATGCTTTCTCCTGTGCCAAGAGCGGAGGCACGTTGCTCGGCTGCCGCCGCTGTGGGCTCTGGTTTCACCTTCAGCTGTTGGATTAATGATGGGAGAGCTGGGGACGGCAGCCCTTGTGTTGTCCGCCCCACACTTTCCTCACTGTTGTCGACCCCAGAAGCAGCTCCGTGTCAACGGGGGAGAAAAAGCTGACAGATGCCAGATCTCATAGCCTGGTAATGGGCCTTACAGAATGGGGATGGGGTCCGACTTATTGGTCACCTGCACGTATAATCCACTTTAATAATCTGCCTATTCACTGATACTTTTTCCCATTATTTGGGAGCAGTATATTAGAAAAAAAACCATGTACATGCTTAGGAAAGTAATGTTTACCTTGTCACTTCCCAACAGAATCTGTCTCTTTTTGCTGAATTTTATTACAGCCGTAGGGGACGCTAATAAGGGGGTTGACTACTTGTAAAAATATTCATGTTTTACTTAAATGCACATATTTTGGGCTAAATTTTGCATAAATTGAGCTGTTTTGCAATGTTTGACTTCTATATCCTATATGTTGCATTGCCTAGTACTGGCTACCATTTGAGTGAACTGAGGATCTATCAGTGAGCGCACTGTCACCGTCTTAATGGAAGGTTTCTAACAATGTTATGCCTTTTTCTGAGCTCCTCTCAGCTGATTTAATGACCGTAGAACACATCAAAGCTGAATGTCCAGGAAATAAAGAGCCCGTGAAAGTCAAAACTGTGCAAAACTTTCAAAGGGAATCTGTCACCAGGTTTTTGCTCCCCCATCTGAGAGCAGCATACTGTAGAGACAGAGACCCTGATTGCAGCTATATGTCACTTGTTGAGCTGTTTGATGTCGCTTTTGTACAATCAGTGTTTTCTCTTCTGCAGATTTAGCCGTTATACAGAACTCATGAATATGCTGGACTACCTGCAGCACGCCAAGTAGTCCTGTAATGATAATCTACTGCTGATTAAACAGTGATTTTATCAAAAGTACACTAAGCAGCCCAGTAAGTGACACATCGCTGGAATCAGGATCTCTACCCCTCACATTAGGTGGCAAAAACCTGGTGACAGATTCCCTTTAATGAATCTCAATTGCAAAAAGGATTTTTAGCCTCAAATACATGGATTTAAGCAAAATAAAATAGTTGTGGACAAACCCTTTAAAATGATACCATAACAGGAGGAATAAAAGGCATAGTATACAAAACTGCAATGTATCTTCCTAACTGACTTTATTTTTGCCCGCAGGTGTCTCAGTACTCGCCCAGGTGAGACTGGAATGGATGTGACGAGCCGTTGCACCCTGGGAGACCCCAACAAGTTACCAGAGGGGGTCCCACAACCGGCCCGCATGCCTTATGTCTCCGATAAACACCCGCGGCAGACATTGGAGGTCATTAACCTTTTGCGGAAGCACCGGGAGCTCTGCGATGTAGTCCTTGTGGTGGGAGCCAAAAAGATCTACGCCCATCGGGTCATCCTGTCGGCCTGCAGCCCGTATTTCCGGGCAATGTTTACCGGAGAATTAGCCGAAAGCAGACAGACGGAGGTTGTGATCCGGGACATTGACGAGCGAGCCATGGAGTTACTTATTGACTTCTCATACACATCCCAAATCACAGTAGAGGAAGGCAACGTGCAGACTCTGCTGCCGGCCGCCTGTCTCCTCCAGCTCGCGGAGATCCAGGAGGCCTGCTGTGAATTCCTGAAGCGGCAGCTGGACCCGTCCAACTGCCTAGGCATCCGAGCCTTCGCGGACACTCACTCATGCCGGGAGCTACTGAGAATCGCAGACAAATTTACCCAGCATAACTTCCAGGAGGTAAGCAATGGAAAATGCCAGGCAATCCTGGCCGCGGGATAATGTTTCCTGCCACTTGTGTATTTAATGGCCCTGATATATGACGAAAGTGACCCGGCGATGACAGCGAGGGGGCTTCACACACATAAAACACATGCCCTCCGCAGGATCTCCTATATATACACGTGTCCTAACCTTTTCCTCCAGAGCCTCCCGGTCCGCATATGTGACCAGCAGCTATGGATGCCCTCCTGTCCCAGGATCATGGGCGAGGTACATAAAGGTCTTCACAGCTCCAAATCTAAAGCCATCTATGGACGTCTGTCACATGTGGTTCATAAACTTCTTCCATTGGCAGATAAAATATCCAGGGCCCATATAGATGAGGCAATTGGCTACTTACTGGCCCAGCGGCGGTCATGTAGAGGCCTGATTAGACGAGCCAATCTGAATCCAGTGCATGCAGAACAATCACCGATGCATGCAAAATAGTCGGCAGCACATTCCCTGTCTACACGGGATGAGGTGCTGCAGAGGACGATGATGATAATGCCAGCATAAGCAATCCAATCGCCCAATAAGTGAGCATTTTGCTCGTTCATAGATTGATCGCCTGCCTGTTTACGCAAGCTGATAATCTGCGAGCAAGTCATTCTTGATTGTCGCAAGGTTATGTACATACAATTGGGATTTGCTGCAGAAGTTTGCAAAAATGTACAGTATAAATGGAATGTCTCCAAGTTTTACCATGTAATCTGAGAGCAGCAGGATACAGAGGCACATCGTGATAATCAGACTGTGTGTCACCTACTAGGCTGTGTTTGTTTTATCAGCAGGAGATTATCACTGCAGGACTAGGTGTCTCCTGCCTCCTAATCAATTGCTCTGTATAACTCCGCCCCCATCCCTGATTAGCTGTTTTCTGTTAACATATTATGTGCACACAGGAAGCTGCCAATCAGTGATGTATGTGGGTTATACAGGGCTCAGCATTCTGCGCTCTGCTAGATCTGCAGCAGAGAAAATAGAGGTGGTATGAAACTACACCAAGCAGCCCAGTAAGTGACACATCATTGGAATCAGGGTCTCAGCCCTTATCACACTCTAAATACACATAGCAATAAAAAACGGCTGACAGATCCCTTTTACTGCTTCCTCCGGGCAATATAAGGGATCCATGTTATCCAATGGACAGCTCCTTTTAACAGATTTTGGAAATGATTTTGGAAATCTGTCAGTAGGGCAGTGCTTCCTTTCAGCTACCCCTTAGTTGCTAATAGTTTCCTTTTCTTTTCTATTGACAGTAGTGGTATTATAGACCTCTCTATAGCTATAGCTCCTGATCAGAGGAAGAATAGGTTAATATGTCACTTATAGGCTGGAGGACATGTAAGACGTCTCCTTTTATGCAGCCGCCCTCTTGAGACTATTTGGTCTCAAGTTGGCATCTTCTACGTTACAGTTACAAAGCAATCCAATCTGTCTTCTCTGGATGGAGAATATTTTTGGTGTCTTCTTGTAGATGCTCCTTATAAAGCGGTCAGACAATGTATGCTCAGCCGACGCGCTGCACACTGACCAACATTGAACGTACACGGATTTTCTGTAGAAAACCAAAATGAGCCTCTTTGAGAACAAAGTATTGGGCATGTCAACATTCAGCATGCCTGCCCGATAATTGCGGAGCAACTAAAAGTAAAGGATATGAGACCCAGGGTCCAATTATCAGGATTGCGGCACAGCCCACCGCCGGGACCTGCCTGTGGGACATTTGCTACATCACTTTGCTATGCTATAAATGTCCATGATGGGAATACCCCTTTATTGTCCATGATGGGAATACCCCTTTATTGTCCGAGATGGGAATACCCCTTTATTGTCCGGAAGCCATTCCTTGGGCTGCTGTAGCCATCCTTTGCCATAGCTATTTACAATCTGTCCATTTCTTTTATTGATTGTCAGCCGCCATCGCCCTTTTTTTATTGTCCGCGTCCTAATCAATACATAATGTATGGAGCCATAAAGGCATTGGAGAGTTTGTTCTTGTCCATCGAGCACTCTGCAAAGTGGAGGGTATCGCCCTGGAGGTAATTAGTCGGCATGTTCCCGGGGTATCCAGTGTCTTCTAGTTGGCGCTCAGTTTCCGGGGTCCCAGGTGGGTTTCTGCCATGGACACACAAGCCTGCGATCCTCCATGAGATTCTGTTTCAGGACGAGCGGCTGTGTGTGTGTGTGTTTTGCTTTCCTCTCTAGCAAATCTATTTAGAGATCAAACCAGGATTGTCCCAATCCACATGCCATTTCTGGATGGGCTGCAGCCCGGGAAGGTGCACGCAGTCATGGGGACCCTATGGCTCCTGGTAAATATATTCGGGGGTTTCAGGATTTTGGGAAAGTCGCTAATTAGCCGGAAGCTGATATAATATCTTTATTATCTATTTGTCTTGCTGATTTATATAAGGATCCAATATGTATTGCACGTTCTGATGCATACACACTTACATTAGATAGTGCGGGGGTCTCCTGTTACCGACCATGCATTGCACATATGTTAACTGCAGATACTAAATATTCCTTGTTTTTGGTAATTATTGTTTCTTGCCGCACAGCGAGTTTTGCATTTAAGGCCCTGTGCGCACACTGCTTTTTTACCCGCGGTTTTGCTGCAGAAATTTCTTGAGAAATGTTTGTAACCTTTTTGCAGACATTTCCCAGCAAAACCTATAGGAAAAAAAAATAGCTGTGCGCACGCTGCGGTTTTTTTCTCAAGAATATTTTTCTGCACAATTTTTTGAAAAAATTTCTTGATAAAATGTGCATCTCACGTCTTTCCCGCAGGTACCTTCGGTTTTTGCCATAGATAATGGTAAAAAACTGCAGGTACCAACCCGCGGAGATATCGCAGCAAGACTGTGGATGCGTTATTACTGCGGTTTTCTTTGTCGCTCCTAATTGGGAGACCCAGACAATTGGGTGTATAGCTACTGCCTCCGGAGGCCACACAAAGTATTACACTTAAAAGTGTAAGGCCCCTCCCCTTCTGGCTATACACCCTCCCGTGGGATCACGGGCTCCTCAGTTTTCATGCTTTGTGCGAAGGAGGCACACATACACGCATAGCTCCACTGTTTAGTCAGCAGCAGCTGCTGACTATGTCGGATGGAAGAAAAGAGGGCCCATACTAGGGCCCCCAGCATGCTCCCTTCTCACCCCACTTTTTGACGGCGGTGTTTGTTAAGGTTGAGGTACCCATTGCGGGTACGGAGGCTGGAGCCCACATGCTGCTTCCTTCCCCATCCCCCTTCGGGCTCTGGGTGAAGTGGGATTTTACCGGTCTCCAGGCACTGAGACCGTGCTCCATCCACAGCCCCTGGAGAATCTGCTGGAATGGAGCTGAGTATCGTCAGGGACAGGCCCTGCTACGTCAAGGTACTCTGTGTCCCCGTACATATCGCGCGCACACCGCAGCATTGCTGGGTGTCTTAGTGCGCCGGGGACAACAGCGCTGCGCGCTGGTGCCATTCCTATCTACAGCTCTGCTGAGAGGGGACATGTATTTGAAACTGCCGCGCCGGCCGCTGTTGTCAGTTTTTTCGCTGCGGCACGGCTGGGACTTGTGGTGCGCCGGGGACTTCCGCGCTGGCCGTGCATATATGACGGCCGCGCTTATTACTCGAGTCCCCGGCTTTTTGCGGCCTAGTTTCGGTTCGTTCCCGCCCCCAGGCCTGCCAGTCAGGGGAAGGGCGGGACGCTGTACAGAACGTCAGCGCAGAGGGCTGGAGTCTGCTTTGCATACTCCAGCCCTCACACTGGGCACAGTGGGACGCCAGTTTCCCGCACTTTGTTTGAGGCACGCCCACGGTCCGCCCCTCTTCACAGGACGCCGGCAGCCATTCCTGTGTGCAGTCTGAGCTGGAGAGAGGAGACAAGCTCTGGGAGACCCAGACACGGGATTCTGGTGCCCACACACCCGCTTTTGAGCGGGCGGTAAGCTGCCCTCAAGGGCTGACCCCCACTGGTGCCGAAGTGTATATTTGTATTTTATGCTTGCAGCTATACATTGCACTGTACGGTCGCTGGTGATTCTCTGCTATATACCCTCCTAGATTACTCAGAGGACACAACAGCATGTCGACCGCAAAAAGCAAAGGTGCCAAGGCACAGGCTTTCTATGCTGCTTGTACCGCATGTGGGGCTGTTCTACCGGCAGGTTCCACTGACCCCCACTGTGTGCAGTGCTCGGCCCCTGTGGCACTTGCTCGGCCGGGGCCTCTGCTGGAGGTGACCCAGGCAGAACCTCCTGTGAATACTGTCCAGGTGACAGGGACGGAGTTTGCAGTTTTTGCTGACAGATTGTCTGTGACTATGACTAAAATTCTTGAAACATTGCAGTCTAGACCAGTAACTCAGGCCATGGGCACTGTTAACTCATTGCTCCCTGGTCCCCCTCAGTTGGAACAGCTCCGGGATCCGGGGGTGTCACTTGCATCCCAGGGTGATGGCTCTGACACGGACGACAGTCCCAGACAGCCCAAACGAGCTCGCTATGAGCGGCCCTCGACTTCATCACACTGGTCAGGGTTCCAGCAGGACTCTCTGTATGATGAGGCAGAGGTAGCTGATCAGGATTCTGATCCTGAGACCGCTCTCAATTTGGATACACCTGATGGTGACGCCATAGTGAATGATCTTATAGCGTCCATCAATAAAATGTTGGACATTTCTCCCCCTGCTCCTCCTGTGGAGGAGACAGCTTCACAGCAGGAGAAATTCCATTTCAGGTATCCCAAGCGTAAATTAAATTATTTTTGGACCACTCTGACTTTAGAGAGGCAATCCAGAAACACCACGCTTATCCGGATAAGCGTTTTTCCAAACGGCTTAAGGATACACGTTATCCTTTTCCCCCTGACGTGGTCAAGGGCTGGACCCAGTGTCCCAAGGTGGATCCTCCAATCTCCAGGCTTGCAGCTAGATCCTTAGTTGCAGTGGAAGATGGGGCGGCACTTAAAGATGCCACTGACAGACAGATGGAGCTCTGGTTGAAATCCATCTATGAGGCTATTGGCGCGTCATTGGCTCCGGCATTCGCAGCTGTATGGGCACTCCAAGCTATTTCAGCTGGTCTTACACAGATTGACACGGTCACACGTACATCTGCTCCGCAGGTGGCACCCTTAACCTCTCAAATGTCTGCATTTGCGTCTTACGCGATTAATGCTGTCCTAGACTCTACGAGCCGTACGGCAGTGGCGTCCGCCAACTCCGTGGTTTTACGCAGAGCCTTGTGGTTAAGAGAATGGAAGGCAGATTCTGCTTCCAAAAAGTGTTTAACCAGTTTGCCATTTTCTCGTGACCGACTGTTTGGTGAGCGCTTGGATGAAATCATTAAACACTCCAAGGGTAAAGATTCATCCTTACCTCAGCCCAGACAAAACAAACCCCAACAGAGGAGAGGACAGTCGGGGTTTCGGTCCTTTCGAGGCTCAGGCAGGTCCCAATTCTCCTCGTCCAAAAGGACTCAAAAGGATCAGAGGAGCTCAGATTCTTGGCGGACTCAGTCACGCCCAAAAAAGACAGCCGGAAGACCCGCTACCAAGGCGGCTTCCTCATGACTTTCGGCCTCCTCTCTCCGCATCCTCGGTCGGTGGCAGGCTCTCCCGCTTTGGCGACATTTGGCTGCCACAGGTCACAGACCGTTGGGTGAGAGACATTCTGTCTCACGGGTACAGGATAGAGTTCAGCTCTCGTCCTCCAACTCGCTTCTTCAGAACTTCTCCACCTCCCGACCGAGCCGATGCTCTGCTGCTAGCGGTGTCCACTCTAAAAGCGGAAGGAGTGGTGACCCCCGTTCCTCTTCAGGAACAAGGTCACGGTTTTTACTCCAACTTGTTTGTGGTGCCAAAAAAGGACGGGTCATTCCGTCCCGTTCTGGATCTAAAACTGCTCAACAAGCACGTAAAAACCAGGCGGTTCCGAATGGAATCCCTTCGCTCCGTCATCGCCTCAATGTCTCAAGGAGATTTCCTAGCATCTATAGACATCAAGGATGCTTATCTCCACGTGCCGTTTGCTCCAGAGCACCAGCGTTTTCTATGCTTCGTTATAGGAGACGAACATCTTCAGTTCGTAGCTCTGCCTTTCGGGCTGGCGACAGCCCCACGTGTCTTCACCAAGGTCATGGCAGCAGTAGTAGCAGTCCTGCACTCTCAAGGTCACTCTGTGATCCCGTATTTGGACGATCTACTTGTCAAGGCACCCTCTCAAGAGGCATGCCAACACAGCCTGAACGTTGCGCTGGAAACTCTCCAGCGTTTCGGGTGGATCATCAACTTTTCAAAGTCAAATCTAACCCCGACCCAATCGCTAACATATCTTGGCATGGAGTTTCATACTCTCTGAGCGATAGTGAAGCTTCCGCTGGACAAACAGCGTTCACTACAGACAGGGGTGCAATCTCTCCTTCAAGGCCAGTCACACCCCTTGAGACGCCTCATGCACTTCCTAGGGAAGATGGTAGCAGCAATGGAAGCAGTCCCTTTCGCGCAGTTTCATCTCCGTCCTCTACAATGGGACATTCTCCGCCAATGGGACGGGAAGTCGACGTCCCTCGACAGAGACGTCTCCCTTTCTCAGGCGGCCAAGGAATCTCTTCGGTGGTGGCTTCTTCCCACCGCATTGTCGAAAGGAAAGTCCTTTCTACCCCCATCCTGGGAGGTAGTCACGACAGACGCGAGTCTATCGGGGTGGGGAGCAGTGTTTCTCCACCACAGGGCTCAAGGGACGTGGACTCAGGAAGAGTCCACCCTTCAGATCAATATTCTGGAAATCAGAGCAGTGTATCTTGCCCTACAAGCCTTCCAGCAGTGGCTGGAAGGCAAGCAGATCCGAATTCAGTCGGACAACTCCACAGCGGTAGCGTACATCAACCACCAAGGTGGAACACGCAGTCGGCAAGCCTTCCAGGAAGTCCGACGGATTCTGACGTGGGTGGAAGACACGGCATCCACCATATCCGCAGTTCACATCCCAGGCGTGGAAAACTGGGAAGCAGACTTCCTCAGTCGCCAGGGTATGGACGCAGGGGAATGGTCCCTTCACCCGGACGTGTTTCAGGAGATCTGTCGCCGCTGGGGGATGCCGGACGTCGACCTGATGGCGTCACGGCACAACAACAAGGTCCCGGCTTTCATGGCACGGTCTCACGATCACCGAGCTCTGGCGGCAGACGCCTTAGTTCAAGATTGGTCGCAGTTCCGGCTACCTTATGTGTTCCCACCTCTGGCATTGTTACCCAGAGTGCTGCGCAAGATCAGGGCCGACTGCCGCCGCGCCATCCTCGTCGCTCCAGACTGGCCGAGGAGATCGTGGTACCCAGATCTGTGGCACCTCACGGTAGGCCAACCATGGGCACTACCAGAACGACCAGACTTGCTGTCTCAAGGGCCGTTTTTCCATCTGAATTCTGCGGCCCTGAACCTGACTGTGTGGCCATTGAGTCCTGGATCCTAGCGTCTTCAGGATTATCTCGAAAGGTTATTGCCACCATGAGACAGGCTAGAAAACCTTCCTCCGCCAAGATCTACCACAGGACGTGGAAGATATTCTTATCTTGGTGCGCTGCTCAGGGAGTTTCTCCCTGGCCTTTTGCATTGCCTACTTTTATTTCCTTCCTGCAATCCGGGTTGGAAAAAGGTTTGTCGCTCAGCTCCCTTAAAGGACAAGTCTCAGCGCTATCTGTATTTTTTCAGAAACGCCTAGCACGACTTCCTCAGGTACGCACGTTCCTGCAAGGAGTTTGTCATATCGTCCCTCCTTACAAGCGGCCGTTAGAGCCCTGGGATCTGAACAAGGTTCTAATTGCTCTCCAGAAGCCGCCTTTCGAGCCTATGAAGGATGTTTCCCTTTCTCGTCTTTCACAGAAAGTGGCCTTTCTAGTAGCGGTCACGTCTCTTCGGAGAGTGTCCGAGCTAGCAGCGCTGTCATGCAAATCTCCCTTCCTGGTGTTTCACCAGGACAAGGTGGTTCTACGTCCGATTCCTGAGTTTCTCCCTAAGGTGGTATCCCCCTTTCATCTCAATCAGGATGTCACATTACCTTCCTTGTGTCCTCATCCAGTTCATCAATTTGAGAAAGGTTTGCATTTGTTGGATCTGGTCAGAGCACTCAGGATCTACATTTCCCGCACGGCGCCCTTACGCCGCTCGGATGCACTCTTTGTCCTTGTCGCTGGTCAGCGTAAAGGGTCGCAAGCTTCCAAATCCACCCTGGCTCGGTGGATCAAGGAACCAATTCTTGAAACCTACCGTTCTGCGGGGCTTCCGGTTCCTTCAGGGCTGAAGGCCCATTCTACCAGAGCCGTGGGTGCGTCCTGGGCATTACGGCACCAGGCTACGGCTCAGCAGGTGTGCCAGGCGGCTACCTGGTCGAGTCTGCACACCTTTACCAAGCATTATCAGGTGCATACCTACGCTTCGGCGGACGCCAGCCTAGGTAGACAAGTCCTTCAGGCGGCGGTTGCCCACCTGTAGGACAGGGCTGTTTGACGGCCCTATCACGAGGTATTCTTTTACCCACCCAGGGACTGCTTTTGGACGTCCCAATTGTCTGGGTCTCCCAATTAGGAGCGACAAAGAAGAAGGGAATTTTGTTTACTTACCGTAAATTCCTTTTCTTCTAGCTCCAATTGGGAGACCCAGCACCCGCCCTGTTTTCTTAGGGATTTTTGTTTTTTTCGGGTACACATGTTGTTCATGTTGAATGGTTTCAGTTCTCCGATGTTTCTTCGGATTGAATTTGTCTTTAAACCTGTTATTGGCTTTCCTCCTTCTTGCTTTTGCACTAAAACTGAGGAGCCCGTGATCCCACGGGAGGGTGTATAGCCAGAAGGGGAGGGGCCTTACACTTTTAAGTGTAATACTTTGTGTGGCCTCCGGAGGCAGTAGCTATACACCCAATTGTCTGGGTCTCCCAATTGGAGCTAGAAGAAAAGGAATTTACGGTAAGTAACAAAATTCCCTTCTTTGCCGCGGGTACGGTATTCTGCCACAGGGTGCAGATTTTTCTTAAGAAAAATCCATTTTCTAGTGCGAACATAGCCTAAAAGGGTTTTCTGTTTTCCCTCAGTGTTTTATAATAACCTGAACTTTATTCCCCCTTCTCCCTTATTCCACCACAGAGCCTCCGCAGCTGCTCCCGATGTTTGTTAGTCTGTGGCGCTGCAGACAATCACTGAGCTCAGCAGTAGAGACGGCACAGTCTACTCAGAGCCACTGAGCTCCTTGATTGGCTGCAGTGCTGACGACATGACTTCAGTGCTGCAGACAATCACTGAGCTCAGCAGTAGAGACATCACAATCTGCTCAGAGGTGCTGAGCTCAGTGACTGGCTGCAGTGCTGTGGACATAACATCAGTACTGCAGACAGTAACAGACACCAGGAGCAGTGGTAGAGCATTAGCCTGGACCTGGGGAGAATGAGTAATGCTCACCTTGTTAGTTTTTAAAGCAAACTACTTCCGGAGTCAGTTTTTCCGAAAATGCGAAAAACCTGTTTAATGGAAATGGCCTGTGGTTACATATCACATTTACTTTATAGATCATGAAAATGTGTAAAATTTGAAAAAAAAAGACATTTTCTTTCATAGTATGGCGCCACCTGGTGTTCAAGCTGTATAGCAATGTGCACGTCCCTGTACTGAGTTGGTCATCACACATGCTCAGTCACTCTCCTTACTGCTTTTCCTGACTTAGCCCCGCCCACATGACACTTTACACATAGTTTGGATGTGTCCGTGCTCTGTAGATGGGTCCTCTTGTTAGAGAATATTCTGCAGAGTCGCGTAGGACATTACAGCCGCCCCTGCAATGTATTTGGTGGCGTTAGGACAGGGACGGCTCAGCACGGCCAGGGAGATCATGGTGTCTGATGATCATCAGTAAGAGAAATTTACAAAAATGTTATTGCTCAGGAAATATTTCTTTTTGCAAGTTCTAAGTGTCGTAAAGCGGTGACCTCCCCGAGCCGCTGTAGAAATGCCATGCGTGGTATGCCCCTGCACCGTATATCCCGGACCAGATGACAGGGGTCACGGCGAGCTGCGTCTTGAGTTTCTGAGACAGCTGAGCTCTCACCGATCCGTCCTTCCTAAACCTGTACGACCATCGCCTCTACACGCGCTGCGGAAAAGCCCTGGTGACTGCAGATCAGCACCTTAGGCGTTATTTAGTAATTTACTGTAAGAAAACACCATGATGAACGATTCGGGACAACCCTAAGGATGGTGGGAGACTCGGCGTGACCAGGAGCTTCACCTGGCTATAGGACACAAGGGCCAGACAAATGAATATATCTCTAAAAACAGATACTTCAGAATGATTAATATTAAGATGGGAGTTTTCTTTCTAGGTAGTCAGAGAGCGACATAATGTAGGAAAAGAGACCCTGAATCCAGCCATGTATCACTTACTGGGCTACATAGTGTAGTTTTAATACAAATCACGGTTTTACCATCAGGAGGTTATCACTAGAGGACTAGTAAACCTTCTGCCATGTAGTCCTCCATATTCATGAGCTCTGTATAACCCTTCCCAAACCACTGATTTGGCAGCTTTCTGCCTATGTGCAGTGTATGCTGAAAGCTACCAATCAGTGATGTTACACAGAGCTTAGCATTCTGAGAACTGCTGCATATGCTTCAGCTTAAACAGGGATTTTATCAAAAGTGCAGCAAGTAGCCCAGAATGTGATGTATTGCAGGAATTGAAGTTCTTTTCTCCTACTTTGCTACTCGGGTGACAGCCCTTTAATGGGCTGAGGGACGTGGTAAAAAATACTAAAAAAAATAGATTTTTATGTTCTATGCAAAATGTGAATTTTGCAGCTAAAAAGAAAATCTGGATTTTTTTTTTTCACCTTCCTGAGTCCATTAGTAAAGGAGACTGTAATCAGTGTAGGGATTATTGCTCATGCAGTCCCTAATATATTCTTTACTGCAAGTTGAGCTTTAATTTATAGGTCTAAAGAACATAAACTAGTAAATGTATTGCATGATCATATTGTAAGCACAAGACCCTTGATTTGAATGGTCCCAGTGCCCAGGAATATGTGGCAGAGGGTCCGGTATTTACAGTTGAAACCAGAAGTTTCTAAAGACACGTCTGCATGATTTTCTCACTATCTGACAAAATCTTTCCCGTTTTAGGTCAATTAGGAACCCAAATTATTTATATTTGCCAAATGCCAGAATAATGAGAGAGAGCATGTTTAAGGCATTTTTATTACTTTTTGTAAAGTCAAAAGTTTACATACACCAAGAGTACTATGCCTTTAAATAATATGGGACAGTCCATATGATGATGTCATGTCTTTGGAAGCTTCTGGTAGGTTTATTGGCAACATCTGAGTTTTTTAGAGACACACCTGTGGATGTATATTAATGCACACCTGAAACACACGGCTTCTTTGTGTAGCATCATGGGAAAGTCAAAAGAAATCAGCCAAGATCTCAGGATTAGAATTGTGGACTTGCAGAATCCTTGGGTGCAATTTCCAGATACCTGAAGGTGCCTTGTTCATCTGTACAAACAATTAATCATAAGTACAAACAAGATGGGAATGTCCAGCCATCATACCGCTCATTAAGGAGAAGGGCTCTGTGTACCAGAGATGAACGTGTTTTGGTCAGACATGTGCATATCATCCCAAGAACAAAAGAAAAAGACCTTATGAAGATGCTGGTGGCAGCTGGTAAGATTGTGTCATTATCCACAGTGAAACGAGTACTGTATCAACATGGGCTGAAAGGTCACTCTACCAGGAAGAAGCCATTACTCCAAAAGAAACATAAAAAAGCCAGATTAATATTTTCAAATGCACACAGGAACAGAGACCTTAATTTTGGAGACATTTCCTGTGGTCTATAAGGATAAGGCTGCACATCAAAGTTCGATAATAGTATAATGCTATAAGCATACCGAAAAACATTGAAGCATACAATGAAAAATGCCACTTGCTAACTTGAAAGTGTGAATAATGAAATGCATACCTGCCATGAATATTAGGAAAAAAGGAGATATTTAGCAATCGCATTGATCAATGTAACTGAGCCCCAAAACCTCATCAAGGTATATCTCTATATTGGGGTCCCTAGCTCTGTGACCCTAACTGTGTCATCTCATTGCAATTAAAAACTGCTGTGTGTGGGGAGGGGTAACCAAGGTCTTTCTTATATAGGAGGTGGAAAAAACATGGCCGATAGGGGCGGAGCTGTGTTCACATTCAGAAAAATGTTAGGGTCATAGAGCTAGGGACCCCAATATAGAGATATACCTTGACGAGGTTTTGGGGCTCAGTTACATTGATCAATGCGATTGCTAAATATCTCCTTTTTCCTAATATTCATGGCAGGTATGCAATTCATTATTCACACTTTCAAGTTAGCAAGTAGCATTTTTCATTGTATGCTTCAATGTTTTTCGGTATGCTTATAGCATTATACTATTATCTAACTTTGATGTGCAGCCTTATCCTTATGTACTATGTATTTTTCTGGCTTGCACTCATAATATATATTAGTGCTCACTTCAGTTATCCTTAGTATTATTTCCTGTGGTCTGACTGAACTAAAATTGAACTGTTTGGCCATAATGACCATCGTTACGTTTGGAGGAAAAAGGGAGAAGCTTTGTTGCCTAAGAACACCATCCCAACTGTGAAACACAGGGGTGGCAGCATCATGTTGTGGGGGGCTGTTTTGCTGCAGGAGGGACTGGTGCACTTCACAAAGATGGCATCATGAGGAAAGAAGATTGTGGCAATACTGAAGCAACATCTCAAGACATCAGCCAGGAACTTGGGGCGGGAATGGGTCTTCCAAATGGATAACGACGTGAAGCTACTGCCAAACTGATTACAAAGTGGCTTAAGGATAACAAAGTCAATGTTTTGCAGTGGCCATCACAAAACCCTGATCTCAATCCTATTGAAAATTTATGGGCAAAGCTCAAAAGTCCGATGTGAGCAAGGCGACCTACAAACATGGCTCAGTTACACCAGTTCTGTCAGGAGGAATGGGGCCAAATTCCACCAACTATTGTGAGAAGCTCGTGGAAGGAGATCCAAAATGTTTGCCCCAAGTCATACAGTTTAAGGGCAATGCTACCAAATACTAATGAAATGGATGTAAACTTTTGACTTTGTAGAAAGTAATAACAATGCTTAATACATTCTCTCTGTCATTATTCTGGCATTTGGCAAATATAAATAATTTTGGTTTCTAATTGACCTAAAACAGGAAAAGTTTATTCTGATTTCATGTCAGATAGTGAGAAAAACCTGCAGATGTGTCTTTATAGATAGTGAATGGAAACTTCTGGTTTCCACTGTACCTGTGAGTTCACCATCTTGCCCAGATTTCCTCCGTGAGTGATAAAGGCAGTGACAGCTGGGCTCGGGGTCCGCATGGCTCCTGCAGAGGTGGAGCGTCTCTAGGGCTGAGCAGTTGCTGACTGCTTGTACTTTAATGCTTTATGTTCTCTGCAGGAGTCCTGCCGAGAAATGGAGCAGCTGATCGGGGAGAGGGTTCTGGCAAGGACACGGCCTTATTTTAGTGCGTTTGGACGCCTTCCACCGAGACTGAGCAGCTGCTGCCGGGGGGGGAGGTGAAGAGCGCAGCCTCCTCTGCTTCACTCCAATTGTTTATTCTATTAACTGTTATTACTTTTTTTTTTCTGACAAAATGTAGTTTAGTTGACTGAACTTAATAATGAATTAATACCTGGCTGTCACTGCCCGGAGCAATGCCTGCACCTCTTCCAGCAGTTCAACCCCTGAATGCTGCAGTCAATGCAATCACAGCGTTCAGGAGGCAGGAAGAGGAATCGCTTACCTCTGCCTGGAAATCTGGTCCCTGTAATGCGATCACAGGGACCTGAACGCTGCCATGGCAACTTTGGGTCGTCTCCATGACGACCTTGGGTTACTGAGCTGCGATTTGCTTCACAGACCATGCTGTATGTATAGTGTGTGATGCGATCTGTCAGTGCTGCGAGTGCAGCAGTGACAGATATAATCCGCTGCAGTGATCGAGCACTACAGGGGATTATATCCGCTGTAAAAAACGCGGGAAGAATTGACATGCTGCTTTTTTCTGCAACAAAATCTGCAAGGAAAAAAGAAGCAGCGTGGGCACTGCAAGACTTTGCTGGGATGCGTTTTTCCTTGCAGTATTGATTAAATCTGCAAGGAAAAACGAATGCAAAAAAAGTAACGTGCACATATCCTAAAACTTCAGGATTCTCATTGACTTTGCTAACATGAGGATTTTGCTTGCAGGTTTGTGACAAAAATGCAATAAAAACACACCCTTATTGTGTGCAGAAAATCTGCAGCAAATTACAGAACTAGTAAAAGGGGTCAATACAGCGAAATCTCATCCACAAGCTATGGAGAAAATGCACACCATAATTTGACAAGTCACTTCATCCTGATCAGCTACAGATGTGTAAATTGAATTGGGCATTGAGAAATACCACATTTTTCAGACTATAAGACGCACCTAGGTTTTAGAGGCAGAAAATATTGGGGGAAAAATGAAGCAAAAAAATGTGGTTGATACTCTGTTATGGGGTGGATCTGCTGCTGACACTGTTATGGGGGTTATGTCCCTTAATTCTGTACTAATGTCCCCCATCCTGTGCCCCTTGAAGGTATATATGGTCCCCATTATGTTCCCATACTTGTGCATATAAACCAGGCACTCCAGTTGTTTCAGCAAGAAGAAAACTATTTTTATTGTTCAAATCAAGTTTGAAAAATAAAAATAATTTTCTTCTTGCTGAAACAGTTGGAGTGCCTGGTTTACTTATTACTGCTGTGATTTTGGAACCTACCAGAGCACCCTTAAATGAGCTAGAAGTGTCATGTGCTATCTACATACTGGTATATATGTCCCCCATTTATGGGTGTATGTCCCCCATCCTGGTATAGATCATCTCCATCTTGGGCCTTATCTAGTATACATGTCCCCCATAATAATAATAATTTTATTCATTTATATAGCGCTATTAATTCCACAGCGCTTTACATACATTGGCAACACTGTCCCCATTGGGGCTCACATTCTAGAGTCCTTATCGGTAAGTCTTTGGAGTGTGGAAGGAAACCAACGCAAACACGGGAAGACCATACAAACTCCTTGCAGATGTTGTCCTTGGTGGGATTTGAACCCAGGACCCCAGCGCTGCAAGACTGCAGTGCTAACCACTGAGCCACCGTGCCCCCCATCCTGGTATGTGTTTCCCATTCTTGGTCCATCATGGTAAAATATGTCCCGCCCCATCCAGGTATATAATCCCCATCATGGGCCCATCCTGATATGTATGCCTCCCTTTATGCTTAGCATATACAAAAAATAATAATAATCTACTCGCCTTCCCTCTGCCCCCTTGGTGGGCTGCATCCTCTTCTGATGCTGGCAACAGACTTTGTCGTGTCAGCGAGGCTGGGCATGACATCACTGCCATGCGTCTCCAGTTACACGCCAACATCAGCTGCCGGCTAATCCAAAATGAATATTCACTGCTCCCCATGCTCTGGATCATAGTGAGGGGTGCAGTGAATATTCATTCACTTTAATAGCTGACATACGTGTTTGCCCCAGTGCAGCAGGAAACCACCGGTTAGGCCAAACAAGTGTGCCCACTATTAAAGGAAATATTCACTGCTCCCAATGTCCATAATCCCACTCATCTTTCGGCACTGGCTTCAGGACAGACATACTGTATACTAGAGCGCAGGAGCACCGGCCACACGTATGCACACAGGGGCTACAGCATGGGAGTGCTAGCCTTGCGGATTCTCAATACAGGAGCACCAGCCGTATACAGTTTGGGGCTTTCACATTGGCGCCATCTATAGGCAGCACACTCAATCGACAAAACCCAGATGTGACTCGTGATCAAAACCGCACAGGTCGAAACGTTGTTGTATGGCGTCCACACGTGCCTGAATGGGAACCATTTGTAAATAAAAGAGGTTGTCCGCTACTTTAACACTGATGGCCTATCCTTAGGATAGGTCATCAATGTTTGATTAGGCATGGTCCGGCAGCCCGATGACCAGCTGCCGTTGGTGGCGGCAGCAGGAGGCTGGAAATGCTCAGTTCCAGAATTGATCCAACATATGATAGTGGCCGAGTACTGGACATCCGCCTCCTATTGATTTTGAATATGAGGCAGATGAGCAGTACCCGACCACGGCCACTATCAGAAGGTGGAGCATTTCGGAACTGAGCATTTCCAGCTGCCATCGCCAGCACCGAAAACAGCTGCTTGGCCGGGGTCCGACATCTGGCCCCTCCGCCGATCAGTGTTAAAGTAGTGGACAAGCCTTTACATCTTTTGTCCAGAACCACTCAGCAGGCCGAAAAATAGACCAAGACTTGTAACTCCTCCCTGCTGTAGTGGATTCTCATATTTCCCCACACTTTTTAGAGCATTTTCTTGCATCTGGTCCTTTATATCTTTCTTAATCAGATCGGTCTACACCAAACAATTGCTTCAACTGTGTTATGGTAGCTGCCATACCTGGAATCTTTGGCCCTAACCATTGATAGACTAGACCACATAACACTACACTATGATTGTATGTACGTTTTGGGCACGCTGGCACTGCCCGCCCAGCTCCTGATGTGCACAGATAATGCCCCTGCTTGCAGCATGGCAGGACGCACGGTTCAGCTCAGCAGCGCGACAATGCACTGGTCCAAACTGTCAGTTATGAGGAGCTCAACACCAGACCCTTTATCCCCAACAAGCAGGACGTCGGGAGCTAGAGGAGCAGGGCACTACTGAACAAAGAACATGGAAGACCCCTTTAAGTAATACCTGCCATATATGAGGGTTACTTGATGATAAAATCCTTGTGCTGCATTCTGTACATTACACTCATGGATTTTTCTGGTGCAGGTTATGGAAAGTGAGGAGTTCATGCTGCTTCCGGCAAATCAACTGATCGACATCATCTCCAGTGATGAGCTCAACGTGCGCAGCGAGGAGCAGGTGTTCAACGCAGTAATGGCCTGGGTAAAGTACAGCATCCAGGAGCGGAGGCCGCAGCTCCCACAGGTACAGTAAGACCTTCCCTAACACATGCGATATAACACCATGATGTGGACAATATATCACATAGAAAAGTTATGCCCCCTGGTACTAAAGATGCCCATGGATATTTAGTAGTCATTTGGGTATAAAACCTGACCTCCACCCCTCCCCCGCATTCACAGATTTAGCTGGGTTGAAGATTAGAGTATAACAGGTACTCAGCTAGTTGCAATAAAGGTTTAGGTGAAGACAAAGACTCAGGATGTCTCCCTAACTTTCTAGATCTGTTTACATTTAGATTTATTATTTTTTTTTTATCTCTTAAATTAATTCGGACCCATTAAATTTGATTAAACTCCCAAAATTATCGGAGTTGTCCCTTCTAAGAAGCAAAGTCTGCAGTCTTTCTATGTAACTGCAGACTGCTAAATCATGACAGTGTGCACTGAGCACATGGACACTGTTCACCTGTATGTCCTGTGTGAGTGAGTGGCGTCATGTCTGATAGGCATATTCGCTGTCACGTGCCGACTAGTCTCATCCAGTTTCTCAATCCACGTGAATAGAGAGAAGTTGGATGAGGCTAGTTGGTACCTGATCACATATGTACGGTCATGTGAAATCCCTCCCCAACTGGGCTTAAAGGGGAATCGTGACTGTGTGCGTGTCAGAAAGCTCTTCTGTAGAAAGTCACCCAGTGAGGATCTGCCTGTTGCTGCCTGTGTCTCCTTTTCTGCAGAAAAGATCTGGCAGTACAAAAATCAGCATGGCCTTTAAGCATTTGTGGCCTCATTTTGTTTACCCCTGTAGTTCTAAGGTGTTTTTCTCTTCTCTGCTAGGTTCTACAGCATGTCCGACTGCCTTTGTTGAGCCCCAAATTCTTAGTAGGGACAGTGGGGTCTGATCCACTGATTAAAAGTGATGAAGAATGCAGGTACGTTCAACTCTGGATAAATACTCTGAATGTTTTATCCTCTAGTTCAGGGGTCGGGAACCTATGGCTCGTGAGCCAGATGTGGCTCTTTTGATGGATGCTTCTAGCTCTAAGGGTGGCTTTACATGCTGCGATATCCGGCCCGATGTCGCTAGCATGACACCCGCCCCCATCGTTTGTGCGTGACGGGCATATCGCTGCCTGTCGCGCACAAAATCACGCACCCCCGACACACATACTTACCTGTCCTTCGACGTCGCTGTGACCGGCGAACCGCCTCCTTTCTAAGGGGGCAGTCCGTTTGGCGTCACAGTGACGTCACTAAGCGGCCGCCCAATGTAAGCGGAGGGGCGGAGATGAGCGGGACGTAACATCCCGCCCATCTCCTTCTTTCCGCATTGTGGCCGGAGGCAGGTAAGGAGATGATCCTCGTTCCTGCGGCGTCACACGGAGCGATGTGTGCTGCCGCAGGGACGAGGATCAGCTTCGCCCCTGCGACAGCAGCGATAATTGGGAGTGGACCCCCATGTCAACGAGGAGCGATTTTGGAGGTTTTTGCAACGCTCCAAAATCGCTCCCAGGAGTCACACGCTACGACATCGCTACAGCGGCCGGATGTGCGTCACAAAATCCGTGACCCCAACGAGATCGCTGTAGCGAAATCGTAGCGTGTAAAGCCCGCTTAAGACAAATCTTTAATAAAAAAAAAAAACCCTTGTATTTTCTGGTTTGTAAGACTCACTAATTTCCCCCCAAAAATGCGTGTGCGTCTTACAAACCGCTTATGGCTTACCGGGACTGCAGTGGTTTGGCGGACTGTGGGCTGCTTTGAATCTCCCGCAGTTGACAAGATCGACTTCAAAAAGATGTCCGCAGAGTCGTCGCATGCACAGATAGGGCTCTGCGGTCATTTTCTTGAAGTCGATCTCGTCAACTACGGGAGATTCAAAGCAGCCCGTCGGCAGATCAATGGTGCCCGCTACCATGACACCCCGCGAACCTGCAGCAGTATCACTGACCCTCCGCACACTAACCCTCTTGAGCTGCGACACCCCCCTCCTCCATGTCCACAGCATCGCATACCCTGCCTCCTGGGACCTTCAGAGCCGCTCCACCATCATCGCACCCCCCTGGTGAGTATGGCTCTAGCGGAATTACATTTTAAAATATGTGGTGGTCTTCGCTCTCTCAGCCAAAAGCGTTTCCGACCCCTGCTCTAGTTGGTAATCTCAATGTCTGCATCACGAGACCCTGTCCTGATGTCTCCCTGCAAAATAGAATAGAATTTTTTTGTTTGTTTTTGTTTTTTTTTTTTGTTTAATTGCTCAATTGTACACAAAAAAATGAATGATTTGTAAATTTTTATTTGATGTATTTGCTTTATGTGCTTATTAATTTTTAAGATAGTTCCCTATTATCAGTCTGCATAAGGTCCATTTAATAATATAAGATTATTAGATTATTTTTTTTTTATTGGCCAGCCCACTGTCCCACAGACTGTCATATTCTAATCCTCAACATTGGATCAGAATAGGACACGTTTTATTTATTTATTTATTTTCTCTCATGCACTATTTTCATGGATGTGTGACTGGACAAGTGACACTCTATAGGTCTGAGTGCTGGCCGATAATATAGTCAGTGGCACTCGGAAGTGTGAATACTCCCCAACTCTGAGATCTCAGATAAGTCACACATCTTTTCATGGGACATCACTAAGTATATGACACTTTGATACAATGTACAGTAGTCAGTGTAAACTTGTATAACAGTGTAAATGTGGTGTGTCCTCTAAATAACACAACACGCAGCCATTATTGTCTAAACTGCTGGCAACAAAAGTGAGTACACCCTAAATGAAAATTGCCAAAGTGTGCCCAAAACATCAATATTTTGTGTGGTCACCATTATTTTCAAGCACGGCCTTAACTCTCTTGGGCATGGAGTTATCTAGAGCTTCACAGGAGCCGCTGTATCCTCTTCCATCCTCCAGGATGACATCTTGGAGCTAGTGGATGTAGAGACCTTGCGCTCCTCCACCTTCTGTTTGAGGAGGCCCCACAGCTGCTCAAACTTTTGGCTGTATTTTGAGTTTTTAGAGGGCACACCATATTTACACTGTTAGGCTAGTTTCACACTTGCGTTCAGCGGAGTCCGTCAGTATGGAGAATAGCGCAGTCTGTTAACGCACTGCGCTATTCTCCATAGACTTGTATGAATGACGCACTGTAACGCAAGTGTCAGCGTTGCATCCGCCAGACGACGCAGCGTCGTTATTTTGACGCTGCGTCGGGCGGAAGGAACGCAGCATGTAACGTTTTTTTGAGCAGCGGAATCCTTTGGATTTCACTGCGCATGCTCACTCTGGCTCCCTCCACCCGTAACCAGGGTACACATCGGGTAACCAAGGAATCCTGGTTACGTGTGCCGGGAGCCCGACACTTCCCCACTCGGCTCCGCTCCCTCCCTCCCTCCCTCCCTCCCTCACACCACACACCACACACCACACACCACACACACACACACACACACACCACACACCAGTTCCTGCGGCACTGACGTCCTCAGCCATAACCCCGCTCGGCTCCACCCACTTCGCACTCCGCCCCCCGCACACATTGTCGGCGACCGAGCGATCGGCTGATCACCCGGCGGCCGGCTACTGTGAGCGATCGGCTGATCACCCGGCGGCCGGCTACTGTGAGCGATCGGCTGATCACCCGGCGGCCGGCTACTGTGAGCGATCGGCTGATCACCCGGCGGCCGGCTACTGTGAGCGATCAGCTGATCGTTCACAGTAGTCTGCCGACGGTAAAACTGTAAAAAAAACAAAACAAAACGAATTGCGTTGTTTTGCAGCATCCGTTGCATCGGTTGTGCCACTATATGCAACACATCCGTTGCATCCGTCACACAACGCAATGTAACGGATACCGTTCAACTCAAGTGTGAAACTAGCCTTATACAAGCTGAACACTGACAGCATTAGATTGAATCAAAGGGTCAGATCTTCACTGTTGTCTCATGCAAAGATGTAAAATATTTACTAATACGTAAGGGGTTTTCTCACTTTTGTAATATATTGTAAGTTTACTCTTCCATATTGCCGTCACAACAGCTTAAATGATTTTTCTGGAACTAACAAGTAGATGACCTGTTCATCAATATGAGATCAGTGGGTTGGGTGGTCCAGCACCCGGTCCCCCGACTGATCAGCTGATATCTGCTACCACTGTGGCTAGATATCATTAATGTACTGGGCCAGACATCCGCCGCTGCTAAATACTACTGCTTATCTCCCATTCTCTTGGGTAGGATGGACACCAATATAGGAGTCCTGGACTACCCCTTTAATTCTATGTATAAATGATTCTTAAATATCATATAAATGACACAGAAATTGTAATATAGTCCAATAATATGTATAACCAATCCAAACTAGAGGCCAACTGATTAATTAGGGAGTCTCCACATATAAATAAAAAAGCTTGTGTAACATTTCCATCACTAACCATTACATTCCCCAAACTTGATAGAAAATCTGCAGCTGTAGCTGTACTTTGCTCCATTCATTGTCATGAGCCTGCTTAGTCTGCACATGCTCACTTAAGCTCCATTCAGGACTAGACTGCAGAGTCCATTCTTTCGATTCGAGAGCTCCTGTCCTGGGTTTTTTGAGGGTCCCAGTGGTGGGACGCACAGCGATTAGCGAGTTACTCCCTGTTCTGTCAATAGGTGATAATTTGTGTTTTTGGAGTAGACCTTTAAGGAAACAATCTGTATATGGAGTCCAGCTGGCAAAGTTACATGGAGGGAAAATGTATGCAAGTATGCTTTAAAGGTGTGCTGTCCCTATGCTAATTGGGGCCTTGACTAGTCATCGGGGCATTAGTTCCCCAGACTATTTGGCTCTTTCTTCATCGTTCCTATGGGAGACCCAGACCATGGGTGTTTAGCTTCTACCTCTGGAGGACACACAAAGTACTAAACTTAAAAGTGTAGCTCCTCCCCCTGAACTTATACACCCCCTGGTGAGCAGACCCAGCCAGTTTATCGCTTTGTGTTGAGGAGGCATACATCCACACATGCATTCTCATATGATTTTTTTCCTTTTGGAACGAGATTGAAGAGTGGGGTCCACGTCTGGACCCCCGGCATGTCCCTTCTCACCCCACTGTGTCGGCGGTGTTGTTAAGGTTGATTCCTAGGCTGGAGCCTTACATGCCGTGCTCCTTCACCATCCCTCCTGGGCTCTGGCTTGAGGTGGGAGCCAGCACGGTCTCCATGCTTGGCAGGAGTCCGGTCTCCATCCGCAGCCCTTCAGGACCCTGCTGGACAGGAGCACTCATCCCCAGGGACCTGGCCCTGCGTCTCAGAAGCTAAGTACCTGAGACGTTTATATTTCGGGGTCCCTGTACTTTATTATTGGGGGAGAGTGTGTTTATTGCATTTACTGACACTTCCGGCGGGTTCTCTGGCTGTTGCCTGAGAACCGCGCCGATGGTGCCTGCGCGTCGGCCGCACCGCTCAAATTTAGGCCCCGGCTTCGCCGGAGGCCTAGTTTCGGTTTCACTGCCCTCGCATGTCACTCATGCAGAGGGACAGTCTCGGCTCCTCCCGGCGGCCGTTCTGTACAGGGGAGGGACACTCCCCACTGCAGTGTGTGTCCCCTCCCCTGTCGGTCTCTATGGCCCTCCAGATCCCGCTCCTCAAGCAAGTCCCGCCCCCTCTCTTCGCTCCGGCGGCCATTTTCTCAGCGTTCGCTCTGCGTTCAGTCTTTGCAGCGCTGGTCTGCAGCATCCCTGCTGAGGTGCTGTGCTTGGAGGTCCGGGCTTCGGGATCTGGAGGGCACACAACACCGCTCTGCACAGCACAGCGGTCTGGTAAGCCACAACCGGTCTCCGGTTGTGGACCGTCTGTATATACTCTCTGGGGGTCATTCTCTGGCAGAGCCCCCACTCCAGCAGCATGTCTCACACGAGGAGCAAGGCCCCAAAGCTTTATTCAGTATGCACTGTATGTAAGCTCCTGCTGCCTGAACCGAGCACCTATCCACATTGTGATGCCTGCTCTAACTTGGCGGTGCCACAGCCTGGAGTCTCACCCCCAGTGGTCCCTCAGGCTGCTCCTGCTTCTGTGGCTGATCCCCCGGCTTGGGTAGAATCCTTTTCTAGGTCCATCTCCCAGTCCTTTGCTGAGTCCATGGGACTTCTGTCCAAGACCTTGCTGAGTATGCATCAGCCCCCTTCACAGGGTGCCTCTGCTGCTAGGGCTCTTTCAGGACAGGAGCTCACAGAGGATTCATCATCAGGGCCCAGACCCCGTCCTCCTGAGAAGAGACGCAGGGTTCCCTCTCCCTCCTCCTCCCGTGGCTCTGATTCCAGAGCTGACTCGCAGGATGAGGAGGATGCCTTTACAGGGGGCTCGGAGGCTAACTCCATGTACCCCATTGATCTGTCCGAAAGTGACTCAGATCTTAGTGACTTGATTGCTTCTATTAATTCTGTACTGGATCTCAATCCGCCAGTACCAGAGGAGCAACCCTCTATTGCAGAAAAGCACCAGTTTACCTCGCCTAAGAGAGCAAAGAGTGTGTTCTTTAACCACTCCAGTTTTCAGGCCGCTGTGACCAAACCCAGGGCCTGTCCTGACAAACGCTTCCCCAAGCGTGGTTCTGATGACCGTTTCCCCTTTCCACCTGAGGTGGTCAAGGAGTGGGCTCACTCCCCAAAGGTAGACCCTCCGGTGTCTAGGCTCGCAGCCCGGACCGTTGTGTCGGTGGCTGATGGCACTTCCCTTAAGGATTCCACTGACCGCCAGATTGACCTGGCCAAATCCGTATATGAAGCGGCGGGGGCCGCGTTTTCTCCGACTTTTGCAGCAGTGTGGGCTCTCAAAGCCATCTCTGCTTCTCTAGAGGAGATGCATTCCCTCACTAGGGAATCTATGCCCGAAATGGATGCCTTAACTTCCCAAGCTTCGGCCTTTTCATCCTATGCCATGTCTGCCATGCTGGAGGCTTCTCACCGCACTGCGGTGGCTTCGGCTAATTCCCTCGCTATCCGCAGAATCTTGTGGCTTAGAGAGTGGAAGGCAGATGCTTCTTCAAAGAAGTACCTTGCTGGACTCCCTTTTGCTGGGTCCCGGCTATTCGGAGAACAGCTGGATGAAATTATTAAGGAAGCAACTGGCGGGAAGAGTACTTCCATGCCACAAACCAAAGCCAGGAAACCTGCCCAGGGTAGGAATCAGTCGAGGTTTCGTTCCTTTCGTTCCTCCAACTGGTCGTCCTCTAAGCCCTCGGCCTCGTCCGCTAACTCAGCCAAGGACCAGAAATCCAACTGGCGCCCTAAAGCGCGTCCACAGAAGACCGCAGGAGCTGCTGCCACCAAGGCAGCCTCCTCGTGACTATCCGCTCCAGCGACGTCCTTAGTCGGTGGCAGGCTCTCCCACTTTGGCGACGCTTGGTTTCAACACGTCTCCGATCAGTGGGTGAGAGATATCATCGCCCACGGCTACAGGATAGAATTTTCTTCCAGTCCGCCAAACAGATTTTTTTCTCTCAACTCCTCCCTGTTCCAAGGCCGCCGCCTTCTCACAGACCATGGCAGCCTTGCGGGCCAATGGAGTGATTGTACCGGTTCCCGCTCGGGAACGGTTCAGAGGTTTCTACTCAAACCTCTTCCTAGTTCCCAAAAAGGACGGTACCTTCCGGCCCATCCTGGATCTGAAGCTTCTCAACAAGCATGTTCAGGTGTGGCCTTTTCGCATGGAGTCTCTGCGATCGGTCATTGCCTCTATGTCCCAAGGGGATTTCCTGGCGTCCATCGACATCAGAGATGCCTATCTGCATGTGCCAATTGCAGTGTCTCACCAGCGTTGGCTACGTTTTGCAGTAGGAGAAGATCATTTCCAATTCGTGGCTCTTCCCTTCGGGTTGGCCACCGCCCCTCGGGTATTCACCAAGGTCATGGCAGCAGTGATTGCAGTTCTGCACCTCCAGGGGTTGGCAGTAATTCCTTACCTGGACGACCTTCTAGTCAAGGCTTCATCCAGCGCAGATTGTCAGCGGAGTGTCTCGCTCACTCTCTCCACTCTGGCTCAATTCGGGTGGCTGGTCAATCTTCCCAAATCCACTCTGACTCCGACCCAGAGTCTCACGTACCTAGGGATGCAGTTCAAGACCTTGTCGGCACTTGTGAAGTTGCCCTTAGTCAAACAGCAGTCCCTTCAGCTAGCGGTGCGCTCTCTGCTGAGGCCCCGCCGTTATACCCTCAGGCGGTTGATGCAGGTGCTGGGTCAAATGGTGGTGTCCATGGAGGCTGTTCCCTTTGCCCAGTTCCATCTGCGCCCCCTGCAGCTGGACATTCTCCGCTGTTGGGACAAGCAGCCTTCCTCCTTACACAGGTTAGTGGCTCTGTCGCCACAAACCAGGAGCTCTCTTCAGTGGTGGCTTCGGCCTCTCTCCCTGTCCCAGGGGCGCTCCTTCCTGGCCCCGTCCTGGGTGATTCTCACCACGGATGCCAGTCTGTCCGGCTGGGGAGCGGTATATCTCCACCACAGAGCGCAGGGCACTTGGACTCCGTCCGAGTCAGCCCTTCCAATCAATGTGCTGGAAACCAGAGCCGTGCCTCTAGCTCTCCTAGCTTTTCACCACCTGTTGGCGGGCAGGCACATTCGAGTCCAGTCAGACAACACGACAGCGGTTGCCTACATCAATCACCAAGGCGGGACACGCAGCCGCCTGGCAATGTTGGAGGTACAACGCATCCTTCAATGGGCGGAGGACTCCAAGTCCACCATATCCGCAGTCCGCATCCCAGGCGTGGAAAACTGGGAGGCAGATTATCTCAGCCGTCAAACCGTGGACGGTGGCGAGTGGTCCCTGCACCCGGCAGTGTTCCAGTCAATCTGCCGCAAATGGGGCACTCCGGACGTGGATCTAATGGCATCCCCTCTCAACAACAAGGTTCCCGTTTTACGTGACTCGCTCCCACGACCCTCAGGCATTCGCCGCGGACGCACTGGTTCAAGACTGGTCCCAGTTTCGTCTGTCCTTCGTGTTTCCCCCTCTAGCTCTCTTGCCCAGAGTTCTGCGCAAGATCAGAATGGAGGGCTGTCGAGTCATCCTCATTGCACCGGACTGGCCCAGGCGAGCTTGGTATCCAGACCTGCTCCATCTGTCCGTAGAGATGCCGTGGCATCTCCCGGATCGTCCAGACCTGCTCTCACAAGGGCCGTTTTTCCGCCTGAATTCTGCAGCTCTCAAATTGACGGCGTGGCTCTTGAGTCCTGGATTTTGACGGCTTCTGGTATTCCCCTGAAGTCATCTCCACTATGACTCGGGCCCGTAAGTCTTCCTCCGCTAAGATCTATCTCAGGACTTGGAAAATTTTCCTGTCATGGTGTCGCTCTACTGACCATCCCCCTTGGCCATTCTCCTTGCCGACCCTTCTGTCTTTTCTACAGTCCGGTCTGCAGCTAGGACTGTCCCTCAACTCTCTCAAGGGACAAGTCTCAGCTCTGTCAGTACTGTTCCAGCGGCGTCTCGCTCGGCTGGCTCAGGTCCGCACCTTCATGCAAGGCGCGTCTCACATCATTCCGCCTTACCGGCGGCCCTTGGATCCCTGGGACCTTAATTTGGTTCTCATGGTTTTGCAGAAACCCCCCTTTGAGCCTCTTAGGGAGGTCTCTTTGCATCTTCTTTCTCAGAAAGTGGTCTTTCTGGTGGCCATAACTTCCCTCAGGAGAGTCTCTGATTTGGCCGCGCTCTCTTCAGAGTCACCTTTTTTAGTTTTTCATCAAGACAAGGTGGTTCTCCGTCCGACTCCGGACTTTCTTCCTAAGGTGGTCTCTCCTTTCCACCTTAACCAGGACATTTCCCTACCTTCCTTTTGTCCGGCTCCTGTTCATCGCTTTGAAAAAGCGCTGCATACTCTGGATCTGGTGCGGGCGCTCCGGATCTATGTGTCCCGCATCGCTTCTATTAGGCGGTGCACCTCTCTTTTTGTGCTGACCACAGGTCGGCGCAAGGGTCTCTCTGCTTCTAAGCCGACCTTAGCCCGTTGGATCAGATCGACCATTTCGGACGCCTACCAGAGTTCTCAGGTGCCTCCCCCGCCGGGGATCAAGGCACATTCGACCAGAGCTGTTGGTGCCTCTTGGGCTTTCAGGCACCAGGCTACGGCTCAACAAGTCTGTCAGGCTGCCACTTGGACTAGCCTACATACCTTTTCGAAGCACTACCAAGTGCATGCTCATGCTTCGGCAGATGCGAGCTTGGGCAGACGCATCCTTCAGGCGGCTGTCGCCCATTTGTGAAGTTAGGTTCTGCCTACTTCTTAGTTTTTCTGTTTATTCCCACCCATGGACTGCTTTGAGACGTCCCATGGTCTGGGTCTCCCATAGGAACGATGAAGAAAAAGAGAATTTTGTTTACTTACCGTAAATTCTTTTTCTTATAGTTCCGTAATGGGAGACCCAGCACCCTCCCTGTTGCCTGTTGGCACTTTTCTTGTTCCGCGTGTTATCACCGGCTGTTGTCGTGGACAGAGTCTCCGGTTGTTCCGGCTATTGCTCTGTCCTACTTGTGGGTGGCTATTCTCTTTCAGCTTTTGCACTAAACTGGCTGGGTCTGCTCACCAGGGGGTGTATCAGTTCAGGGGGAGGAGCTACACTTTTAAGTGTAGTACTTTGTGTGTCCTCCAGAGGTAGAAGCTAAACACCCAATGTCTGGGTCTCCCAATACGGAACTATAAGAAAAAGAATTTACGGTAAGTAAACAAAATTCTCTTTTTGTTCATGTTATCACGCCCCTGTGGGTGTGATAACATAAATTCTATGAGCTGAAGTCCCCGCCAGCTCCTGGAAAACGTGCGTATGTGCACAGCTCATTTGAGCCCCATCAGTGGACAACAGAAGTAGGATGGACACTTCATGGCTGGATATTATCCTTGCCCCTATTAGTGTAAAGCTGGATTTGGCTCTCTGGATCAAACACACATCAAGGCAAAAAGTGAACTGTGTACTCAAATGAAATATGAATAAAAGAAAACATGGCAGTGGAACGAAAGGAAAAATGGAGGCAGCATTTCACATGTACATTTATTGACTTTCTTTTATAGGGACTTAGTGGATGAAGCCAAGAACTATCTTCTGCTTCCTCAGGAGCGTCCATTAATGCAGGGTCCCAGAACGAGACCCCGGAAGCCCATCCGTTGTGGGGAGGTGCTGTTTGCAGGTACATCTTGCAGTTCTTTTTTAAACGGGAGTGGGAAATAAAAGGGAAAATCCGGAAGGAAACCTTAAAATTGAAAGTGAGAATAAGCGTTACTGTATGCATAGCCGAATCATAATTATATATATATATATATATATATTAATATGATATTAATATGATATAATATATTATTTAGTAGGGGCAATCTGGAGATTTATCATGACCAACCTGCCGTTTGCTTGCTGCATCGGTCTCTCGCGGTAGCAAATGTCAGAATTATTAACAGCAGAAAGTCATCAATGTTTGATTGTTGGGGCTTCAACCTATGGGACCTCCTCCTATCAGCACAATGAAGCGGCTGCAGCTCTCCTGAAGCCCCCCATACCCATCAGATTAATGGGAATCTGTCAGCAAGTTTTTGCTGTGTAATCTGAGGGCAGCATGAGGAAGGAGCTGCAACACTGATTTCAGCAATATGTCACCTATTAGACTGTGTGCTGTTGTTTTAGTACAATGAGTGTTTTATCAGCAGGAGATTATCACTGCTGGGCTAGCTGCCTTCATTCCTCCTGGTCCATCCCTAATTCCAGCACTAATTGACAGCTTACTGTCAATATACAATGTATCCAGAAAGCTGTGGTGTGAGCGGGGTCGCTTTTGTAGCTCTGCTATATTTTAAAACTTTAATTGTATCACAGCTGCTGCACCCAGTAAACTCAGAGATACATTGCTGAAATAAAAGTCTCTTTCCCTTCATTATGCTGTTGGCAACAGAATTTCTTTAATCTGAGGGCAGCATCATTTTGGGGCAGAGAGCCTGATTCCAGAGATGTCATTTGCTCAGCAATTTGCTGTAGTTTCAATATAATCAGTATTTTATTAACAGCAGATTAACACTGCAGGACTAAGTGTTGCCTCCTAAGAAGTTCAACTAGCTATGTAACCCTGCCCCCACCACTGATTGGCAGCTTGCTGACACTAGTGTACACAGGAAGCTGCAATCAGAATTGTGGGCGGAGTTGTGCACAGGTTAACATTCTGACCACTACTACATCTACAGCAGAGAACACAGGAATTCTATCAAAACTGCACCCAGTAGCCTAATAAGTAACACATCACTAGAATCAGGGTCTCTGCCCCTACATCATGCTGCTCTTAGATTACATGGAAAAAAATCTTTTGACACATTCCCTGTAAGGTCACAGAAACCTGATTGATTGTTCTTTTGAGCAATCAATCATTTTTCAACTCGCTAACACAATACCAAAACCTTTTTCTTTTAACCTGAAGCCCCCTGACCTGTTTATTTTTCCTTTACAGTTGGAGGATGGTGTAGCGGTGATGCGATTTCCAGTGTAGAACGGTACGACCCTCAGACCAACGAGTGGAGAATGGTGGCCTCTATGAGCAAAAGGCGCTGTGGGGTCGGCGTTAGCGTTTTAGATGATCTTCTGTATGCTGTGGGCGGCCATGACGGATCTTCATACCTCAACAGTGTAGAAAGGTACTTTAAAGGGGTGGTTCACCCATTTTTTTTTTATTTTCTGTCGAAGTTCTACTTACAATTCTAGGTATTTTCTCCATTGGCTTGTATTTCCATTTCTGGCACTGAGCGGCGCTATGCTGCACGCTCAGTGCCTGTCACATGACCCCCTGGAGCTGTGGCCGCCGGCATCCTCTGACGTCCCGGCATTTCCGGACTCTCAAACAAGACGGGTACGTCACAGGATGCCGGCGCCACTCAGATTGAGTGACAGGGCTGTGGGCGGTGACTACCGCACGTCACAGCTCAGCATCGAGGGGAGGATCCGGAGGACGTCAGTGTGGAGTCGGCGTCCTGCAGATGGTGAGGCTGAGGCACGGGGCGCCAGTGTGCAGTGCAGGGGGAGGGTCTTCAGCTGAATCCCCCCCTGCACGTAAGTATGTGATCACACTGTCCACCCGCCCGCTCTGCTGCGATGTCAGGAGAGCGGCCGGTGTCGGGCAGTGTGATCGTGTGCTCCTCCCAGCAGCAAGACACTGACAGGCATGTCACCGCTGTGCTCTGCCATCTGTCCTGCTGCATGGGACCAACTGTCTGCACTCTGTCACCTGCACCACAAGTCACAGAGTGGAGACAGTTGGTGACAGAGCACCTCTGCCCCCCCCTCTTCTTTCCCCACTCTCTTCTCCCCCCCTCTCTCTCTTCTCCCCCCCTCTCTCTCTTCTCCCCCCCTCTCTCTCTTCTCCCCCCTCTCTCTCTTCTCCCCCCCTCTCTCTCTTCTCCCCCCCTCCCTCTCTCTCCCCCCTCCCTCTCTCTCCCCCCCTCCCTCTCTCTCCCCCCCTCCCTCTCTCTCCCCCCTCCCTCTCTCTCCCCCCTCCCTCTCTCTCCCCCCTCCCTCTCTCTCCCCCCTCCCTCTCTCTCCCCCCTCCCTCTCTCTCCCCCCTCCCTCTCTCTCCCCCCTCCCTCTCTCTCCCCCCTCCCTCTCTCTCCCCCCTCCCTCTCCCTCCCCCCTCCTCTCTTCTCCCCCCCGCTCGCTCTCTTCTCCCCCCCTCTCTCTCTTCTCCCCCCCTCTCTCTCTTCTCCCCCCCTCTCTCTCTTCTCCCCCCCTCTCTCTCTTCTCCCCCCCTCTCTCTCTTCTCCCCCCCCTCTCTCTTCTCCCCCCCTCTCTCTCTTCTCCCCCCCTCTCTCTCTTCTCCCCCCCTCTCTCTCTTCTCCCCCCCTCTCTCTCTTCTCCCCCCCTCTCTCTCTTCTCCCCCCCTCCCTCTCTTCTCCCCCCCTCCCTCTCTCCCCCCCTCCCTCTCTCTCCCCCTTCCCTCTCTCTCCCCCCTCCCTCTCTCTCCCCCCTCCCTCTCTCTCCCCCCTCCCTCTCTCTCCCCCCTCCCTCTCTCTCCCCCCTCCCTCTCTCTCCCCCCTCCCTCTCTCTCCCCCCTCCCTCTCTCTCCCCCCTCCCTCTCTCTCCCCCCTCCCTCTCTCTCCCCCCTCCCTCTCTCTCCCCCCTCCCTCTCTCTCCCCCCTCTCTCTCTTCTCCCCCCCGCTCTCTTCCTCCCCCTCTCATCTCCCCCCCCGCTCTCTTCCTCCCCCTCTCATCTCCCCCCCCTCTCTTCTCCCCCCCGCTCGCTCTCTTCTCCCCCCCGCTCGCTCTCTTCTCCCCCCCGCCGCTCGCTCTCTTCTCCCCCCCGCCGCTCGCTCTCTTCTCCCCCCCGCCGCTCGCTCTCTTCTCCCCCCCGCCGCTCGCTCTTCTCCCCCCCGCTCGCTCTTCTCCCCCCCGCTCGCTCTTCTCCCCCCCCCGCTCGCTCTTCTCCCCCCCCGCTCGCTCTCTTCTCCCCCCGTCTCTCTCTTCTCCCCCCGTCGCTCTCTTCTCCCCCCCTCGCTCTCTTCTCCCCCCCTCGCTCTCTTCTCCCCCCCTCGCTCTCTTCTCCCCCCCTCTCTCTCTTCTCCCCCCCTCTCTCTCTTCTCCCCCCCTCTCTCTCTTCTCCCCCCGTCTCTCTCTTCTCCCCCCCGCCGCTCGCTCTCTTCTCCCCCCCGCCGCTCGCTCTCTTCTCCCCCCCGCTCGCTCTTCTCCCCCCCGCTCGCTCTTCTCCCCCCCGCTCGCTCTTCTCCCCCCCCGCTCGCTCTTCTCCCCCCCCGCTCGCTCTCTTCTCCCCCCGCTCGCTCTCTTCTCCCCCCGCTCGCTCTCTTCTCCCCCCGCTCGCTCTCTTCTCCACCCCCGCTCGCTCTCTTCCCCCCCGCTCGCTCTCTTCTCCCCCCCCGCTCGCTCTCTTCCCCCCCCCGCTCGCTCTCTTCCCCCCCCGTCTCTCTTCTCCCCCGTCTCTCTCTTCTCCCCCGTCTCTCTCTTCTCCCCCCGTCTCTCTCTTCTCCCCCCGTCTCTCTCTTCTCCCCCCGTCTCTCTCTTCTCCCCCCGTCTCTCTCTTCTCCCCCCGTCTCTCTCTTCTCCCCCCGTCTCTCTCTTCTCCCCCCGTCTCTCTCTTCTCCCCCCGTCTCTCTCTTCTCCCCCCGTCTCTCTCTTCTCCCCCCGTCTCTCTCTTCTCCCCCCGTCTCTCTCTTCTCCCCCCGTCTCTCTCTTCTCCCCCCGTCTCTCTCTTCTCCCCCCGTCTCTCTCTTCTCCCCCCGTCTCTCTCTTCTCTCCCCGTCTCTCTCTTCTCTCCCCCTCTCTCTCTTCTCCCCCCCTCTCTCTCTTCTCCCCCCCTCTCTCTCTTCTCCCCCCTCTCTCTCTTCTCCCCCCCTCTCTCTCTTCTCCCCCCCTCTCTCTCTTCTCCCCCCCTCTCTCTCTTCTCCTCCCCTCTCTCTCTTCTCCCCCCCTCTCTCTCTTCTCCCCCCCTCTCTTCTCCCCCCGTCTCTCTCTTCTCCCCCCGTCTCTCTCTTCTCCCCCCGTCTCTCTCTTCTCCCCCCGTCTCTCTCTTCTCCCCCCGTCTCTCTCTTCTCCCCCCGTCTCTCTCTTCTCCCCCCGTCTCTCTCTTCTCCCCCCGTCTCTCTCTTCTCCCCCCGTCGCTCTCTTCTCCCCCCCTCGCTCTCTTCTCCCCCCCTCGCTCTCTTCTCCCCCCCTCGCTCTCTTCTCCCCCCCTCTCTCTCTTCTCCCCCCCTCTCTCTCTTCTCCCCCCCTCTCTCTCTTCTCCCCCCGTCTCTCTCTTCTCCCCCCGTCTCTCTCTTCTCCCCCCGTCTCTCTCTTCTCCCCCCCTCGCTCTCTTCTCCCCCCCTCGCTCTCTTCTCCCCCCCTCGCTCTCTTCTCCCCCCCTCGCTCTCTTCTCCCCCCCTCGCTCTCTTCTCCCCCCTCGCTCTCTTCTCCCCCCCTCGCTCTCTTCTCCCCCCCTCGCTCTCTTCTCCCCCCCTCGCTCTCTTCTCCCCCCCTCGCTCTCTTCTCCCCCCCTCGCTCTCTTCTCCCCCCCTCGCTCTCTTCTCCCCCCCCTCGCTCTCTTCTCCCCCCCCTCGCTCTCTTCTCCCCCCCCTCGCTCTCTTCTCCCCCCCCTCGCTCTCTTCTCCCCCCCCTCGCTCTCTTCTCCCCCCCTTGCTCTCTTCTCCCCCCCTTGCTCTCTTCTCCCCCCCTCGCTCTCTTCTCCCCCCCTCGCTCTCTTCTCCCCCCCTCGCTCTCTTCTCCCCCCCTCGCTCTCTTCTCCCCCCCTCGCTCTCTTCTCCCCCCCTCGCTCTCTTCTCCCCCCCTCGCTCTCTTCTCCCCCCCTCGCTCTCTTCTCCCCCCCTCGCTCTCTTCTCCCCCCCTCGCTCTCTTCTCCCCCCCTCGCTCTCTTCTCCCCCCCTCGCTCTCTTCTCCCCCCCTCGCTCTCTTCTCCCCCCCCTCGCTCTCTTCTCCCCCCCTCGCTCTCTTCTCCCCCCCTCGCTCTCTTCTCCCCCCCTCGCTCTCTTCTCCCCCCCTCGCTCTCTTCTCCCCCCCTCGCTCTCTTCTCCCCCCCTCGCTCTCTTCTCCCCCCCTCGCTCTCTTCTCCCCCCCTCGCTCTCTTCTCCCCCCCTCGCTCTCTTCTCCCCCCCTCGCTCTCTTCTCCCCCCCTCGCTCTCTTCTCCCCCCCTCGCTCTCTTCTCCCCCCCTCGCTCTCTTCTCCCCCCCTCGCTCTCTTCTCCCCCCCTCGCTCTCTTCTCCCCCCCTCGCTCTCTTCTCCCCCCCTCGCTCTCTTCTCCCCCCCTCGCTCTCTTCTCCCCCCCTCGCTCTCTTCTCCCCCCCTCGCTCTCTTCTCCCCCCCTCGCTCTCTTCTCCCCCCCTCGCTCTCTTCTCCCCCCCTCGCTCTCTTCTCCCCCCCTCGCTCTCTTCTCCCCCCCTCGCTCTCTTCTCCCCCCCTCGCTCTCTTCTCCCCCCCTCGCTCTCTTCTCCCCCCCTCGCTCTCTTCTCCCCCCCTCGCTCTCTTCTCCCCCCCTCGCTCTCTTCTCCCCCCCTCGCTCTCTTCTCCCCCCCTCGCTCTCTTCTCCCCCCCTCGCTCTCTTCTCCCCCCCTCGCTCTCTTCTCCCCCCCTCGCTCTCTTCTCCCCCCCTCGCTCTCTCTCTTTTACTCGCTCTCTCCTGGCATGGTCAGTACAGAAATCTCTCCATCGTGGAGGGGTGAGAGGGAGTAATAAACATGGAGTCCCTACTGTGTCTGTGTATTTATTTCTAATAAAGTATTTCTTTGTCGCTCTATTGGGAGACCCAGACAATTGGGTGTATAGCTACTGCCTCCGGAGGCCACACAAAGTATTACACTTAAAAGTGTAAGGCCCCTCCCCTTCTGCCTATACACCCCCCGTGGGATCACGGGCTCCTCAGT